>NC_042525.1:4472170-5920295 GCF_900963305.1 Echeneis naucrates
TTCCTCCATTAGCCATGCTGCTGGGCTGCATTTGGGTTCAGATGCAGGAGTACACTGTGAGAGTCTGCATATGCTGACACCGTATTTGCGTTACCTGCAGTGCTGTTGCTCTCCAACAGCCCGAGCTAAGCTTAAACACATTAATCACAGTCAGTGCCTTCAACTCGATTACAAAGACACACAATTTCTCTTCCGCCTTATTATGCTCAGGCTTTTATAACACGCACATCGGCGGCGCTGCGTTAGCACAGAACCGCCTCTAATTTGTTCGACAGCACGAAGGCCTCACAGATGTTGGGTGCTTTTATTGTTACAACGCAAGTGGAGAAATTACTGCATTATTCACTTTCAATTAGAAGGCTCTTTAAATGCTTATAATGCAGCAGCAAATCCAAACACCTTGCAATCGTTAACTTCTGCCGGCTCATTAAAGCACGTGACTTCATCACGGCGAGTTGTGCATCACTCTGAGATGCTGTGTGTCTGCTCCATTTGCTTTGTCTGCCTCCATCACTGATTATAATCATTAGATTCCTCTTTTCTTTTTTTTTTTTATCAGCTTCACATCTATTTAGCAGCCGTAATTATTTCGTCATTAGGCTAATGACTGATTATTTTAACCTATATAACGCACATGGCCCGTTTGAAACATCCAGAAACATCCGCTGTCATAATCGTTAAGTGGCGTCTCAGATCTGTTTGTGTTATGACAGAGTGGCCTCTTGGTTTTTAAAAGAGCCCTTGGCAAAAATCGGTGATGTTTAACACCTGCTGAGATCAGTGGTGTGAGGTTGAGGCTGAATGAATATACTGCCCCGTGTATAGGGGGATAACAGAGTGCTACTTTTTTCACGCCAGTTTTATCCGCATGGTCTGCCAATGACAGCAGCCTCCTGCAGACTCACAGGAAGTACTAATAATACGCAGTCCTCTGGTTCCACTCAGCACAGGAGGGGGCTCTGCCGCTTGATGTCTTGTCCCGTTCTATAAAGAAAAGATTATTTTCATCTGTCACGCCCGAAAAGCCTCGCTAGTTTTGCTGTGGTTGGCATGGCGACAGGATGGCACAGCGACTCTCCCCGGCGTACAGCAGCCTCAGCCCGGGAAGAAATATTAAGTTAACAGTTGATACACTCATGTCTCTATTTCCTCTTCTTCGTCTGCCTTTTATATTTACTGTTTCTATCCCTCACAATATATTATTTCTAAATCTGGCGCTCGCTCTTGTTCAAGCTGCGGTCGACTTTGTCATCTCACATCTGTACATGCTCCACGCCGTCCAAAGTCAGGCTTAATGCCCCCATGTATTATTCAGCGGTTATCTCCTTGCACGCTGCTTAACGGAACCCACATGAATGGAAGTTGACAGGGGAGACTCTGTCAGGGTAGGATCTCACATAGCAATTAGAGGGGTGGTAAGTGAGCTGTCTGGTCCACGTAAACCAGATCTGCGCACCAGAGAAGTGATAGCTGCTCCGATTGAGCAGAGCTGGCCAGTTTGAATGAAAGAAGCAATGCCGCACTTTCTGTGACACGTAAACAGCCCGACGACGTCCATCTCTTCTCTTTTCATCAGTGTGTGTGTGTGTGTCTGTGTGGTGTCCTCGTGCCTCACTGCCACTCTCTCTCAGACATTTTCCTTTACCTCCTGCTGAGCCAGCCCGCGGTCTGTCACATCCTGGAGCTGATGCTGTCTAATATCCACCATCAAGACAGTGATACAAATTATATTTCAAACCTCAGCCGTGTGATTCAGAACACCCAATTAGGTGACTTTCTCTCTGTGGGAGCTCTTGTCAATGTGATCAAGCTAAATGGGTGTGCTGGAGAGCTTCTCGACAATTTTTTTTTTTTTTTTTTTTTTTTTTTTGGTCTTGAAAATGGAGAATGAATTTCTCGGATCATCATGGATGTGATGTTATAATATGGTGTGCGCCGCTATAGCGATAGCTGGACATTTTTAGAAACAGCCTTCTTGAATTTTTGTTATCGCTTTAATGTTTTTAGAGTAAATACAGATCTACTCTCAACAGAAGGTTAGTTTGTTGTAGTGTGAAAGAGAGGAGACGTTTTTGAATGGATGGAGGAGGGCGTAGGCAGGTTTCGTCGAGTATCAAGGAAGCTCCAACACCACAAATCTAGTAAAAGAGATGTAACCTGGCACTTTCTACTGTTAATGCTTTTTTTTTTTTTTTTTTTTTTTGCTAATAGCTCTATATTCATTTTTCAAGTTCCTATAATGCCAAACTGTTACTTTAACCAAGAAATTCATTTTCTTCTTTCTCAGATTATTCAATTTGAAAGCGATTACAGGCTTGAATCGTGGATTTTGGACGAAGGGAAAGTACCACAGTATGTTTGTTTCCATTGGTGTTGATCATGAGTCCCCAGTCCCATATGAGAGCTGCCACATCAGGGTGTGAGAGAGCGCTGAGTCTGACTGGTTGTTGAGCCGAACAGATGTTTTGATGGGTAGATTGATCAAAACCAGCCTTTTGTGTCTCTGTGTGTGTTCGTGTGTGTTTCATCGAGGAGGGGGAGGGTTTTTATTGAATCTTATGGCTCTTCTGTTCATATATATTTATATGTGGTGCAATTTAATATAAATGCATCCTGTTGTGTTCAAAGATCTCCTTCTGCAGGAGGCATATTCTCATGTTTCATACATGAGCTCATTAACGGTGCTCAGATTGCCCTCCTCTCCATCCTGACTAACGCTCAGCCAGCCTGTGTCTGCCTCCTCAGGCATCGCTCACTGCTGGCAGAAGGGCGCAGGAAGCGAAATAAGCTATCCGTCAGACTTTATGCCCCACAGAAAATCTGGCACGATGTAAGGACCTATGCCATGATAAAAATCTCCTTTTATCCTCAGGCCGTCTCCCGCCTCTTTCTTAGATCGTTCTTGGATTGTGTGTTTGTCTTAAGAGAGTGCCAGCTGGGCTTTTTGTGCTGAAGTGGACTCTTGCAGTTTCCCAACACAATTGCCATCACCGACTGTGATGACTACCTTTTGCAGTAAAGCCCATGTACAAGATGGAAAATGACAAGCAGTTTTAATGTTATTAGAGCTGTGATTTGTTGCTAGGATACCCCCATCCCAGCTAATAAAAGTATGAAGTCCAAGTAACAGGCTGTTGCTCTCTTTCTGCTTCTCTCTCCACACAGAGAGCCGGCTGAAGGAGAACACTACAAAGTATATCGAGCTGTTGGAGGACAGACTGCACAGGTAAGCGCAGGTCTTTGTCTTTTGTAGTGCCCCAATGAATCAGGAATAAAACAACAAAAAGACATCAACAGAGCAAGAGTCCCAAAGGAATTTCCTCTCACCTCAGGTGTCCTCCAGCCGCAGCGCCGTCTCCCCAATAACTCACCCCCCCACCACCACCCGACAACAGCCACTCGCACCTTTCTGTCTCCCAGAGCTCCTTTCTCTTGCTTCGCATCATCTCTCACCTGAGCAGCTTGTTTTCCTCTTCCCACCTTCTCACACGTCTGTACCTGGATTTTTGTTTACTCGTAGATCAGCTCAGTTTTCACCCTCCCTCCTCTCTCTGAGTGATTTTAGACACCACAATATCTCTTTCTGTCTGTTTCATTGTTCTTGTCAGAGCTCCTACATCACAGAGGATAGGCCCGGCCCGCTTCATGCTTACGCAACAGGACTGTGGTGAGCTGAGTGGCTGACTTTTGGAGAAGAAAGTGTGGGACTTAGTCAATGGTGTGTTTACGCTTCTTTATGGGCTAAAGAGCTGAGCGGCCCTGGTAGACATACAGACAGACACCTTCGCTTCTTTCGTACAGCATTTTGGAACCATTTTACTTTACAGATGGACGTACAGAACTAGTAATGTTTTTGCGTGACGCTGCTCAATCTCGTGTTTTTCTAAGGAAGGTCAATGTTTCTGTGCCCACTGTGAGCCAGGAGAAGCTTATTGTGAGAGACTGTGCGTCTGCTTGACTGGTGTTTCTATTTGCGGTGAGACGGTGTAGCTTTCTGTGTTGCCTCTCCGGAGAGCCGGGGTCACCTCTTTGGATGGGTGCCAGGAGTCAGTCACACACTGTGGGGCTGTTTGTTGTTGAGCGATGCACGGGCTAAAGACCTGTGTGGTCAAAGAGCAACATGGCCACGATCCCGGCGCTCGGCAGGGAGGTACGCCTCAGGACCTTTTCTGTCAATAGGGGCAGATGGCTGCTTTGTGTTTTGTTTGTTTGATTTTTTCAGGGAGTACCTGCCTTGAGAAAGAAAGGCAACAACTCTGCAAGACTACTTGACTTACTCTGTATTTTAGAAAATGCGTAAAAGCAGCTTTTAAGCGGTGCTGCAATAACATAGCAAAAATGTTCACAGGCACAAAAAATACCATCTTGAAAACAAGAGTGAACTGAATATTAACAACTGCTAATGAAATTCACAAAGATAGAGGAACTGCCCTGTTTGCTTTCAGGCATCACTACAGACTTCCTGCTGAGATCAATGTTAACAACACCATCAGGTTATTATTATTTCTTTTTTCTTTTTTTTTTTATGGTGTGGCTACCTGCATGATGGTTGTTCATAGGCAGGGCAAAGATTTTTGTAGGGACATTTGGCGTTTTCAGAGCATGAAACATGCTGTCATTAGTGATCATGAGACACAAGCCGACTGAGCAAAGCTCCCTCCAAAGTCAATAGTACACTTAGTAATGGATAGAATCGATGTTCTCCCCCAAAAAGGGGAATATATAAAACTCTGTGGCTCTAAAAATCTATCAGTTGTTGTCTAATGTTCTCTATTCTCTCAAAAAATTGTCTACAAAGTTAATATCAAGCCCTTTTAGTCCCAGACCTCCAGAACCATTCGTTCATTGAATGCCTGGCCATGGAAACAGTCTGTCTACTGTGCGCTCTTAATCTCCCCTTTTAATGGACTTCCTATGTTCTGTGATGCTATCTTTTAGTTTATTGCTTCAGCTACTTAATATATGGATCCCATGTCTCTAACCAGGTTACCACTGAAAGAAAAATCGCATTAAAAGGATATCTGTATCGGTACAGAGTACGCAAAAGTAATTTCCCTGCACATCAGCGTCTATATTAATTGATTGGCTCCTCAGCATTGGATCAGTTTCTATAACCCGAGGCTATAAATAAAAAAAAATAAAAAAAAAATAAAAAATACAGCTTTCAGGAGAAGGGGATGACCAGCAGCCTCCACCAGCTCCAGTTTGGCACAGTGACACACGTTTGACTTAACCACACACATACGTACACACGCACATTTACACACCACCACCTTCAGTAACACAAATGCACCCATCATCCATTAGAAATTTTATCCGTCAGCTTTAATGTACATTACAGTTGGCGGCGTGCTGTGGTGATGGGAGCTGAGGAGAGGAGCGGAGAGAGAGAAGGGATGGGGGGAGACGAGGAGAGGCAGATTAGTACTGTTGAGATGTCTGGTCTCCGTGGAGACGGATGGTGTTGAAAAAACCAATTATCTCTTCCTTGCTAAAGACTGGAACAGGATGTTAGAGCAGCACAGATGCCGTAAGTGTGTCACCAGAGCAAAAAAAAAAAAAAAAAAAAAAAAGGCAAAACATTTCATTCAGATTAGCTGCACGGCACAGTTGTTTAATACAATACGTAGACGTTTCATTACGACATGCCTCTCATAATTTCCCTACATTTATGCAACCTTCAGCTGAGATTTAGATGTCATTTGTCACATTTAATGGACACAACGAACGCAACTGGTGTAGAAGTCATTAAAATACTCGGGTAAGACATGCTCCCTTGGTTAAAGAGGAAAACCTGCTGAGAGCATAGATAGACCCAGAGGAACTGTGTAGAGGAAAAAAAAACAAAAACAAATCATCACTTATCATGTATAACGTCTTGAATGTACATGAGAGAAATGTAAAGTGCTCGAAGCAGTGGGACACCGGTCGCATCAAAAACCTCCTGAGACATCAGACGGCTCACTTCACTCATCACCAATCACACCTCGCTCAACAGTCAGCGACTTTCACTGTATTATTATCACCTCTCGTCAGCGACGTGATTAACGTGAAAGATTCCCACCCCCCCCCCCCCCCCCCCCCCCCCCCTTAGTTTCTTCCTTATGTGTGAATTCTCATTGTGTTTTGTGAGGCTACAGGTGAAAATTGCACGACTTTGATTTTATTCCAGATACTAATTACTTGGGGAAATGCTGCCCTCTTATCATTCGCAGGCTTGTCCTTAGATAGCCAAAATGTCCAGCTGTGCCTGAAGATAGGAGCTGCTTTTCACAGTCCGTCTTGACATTGGTATTCAGGCGTGACAGCTGAGTATACAACCTGATTCTGGGGGGGGAGTGCAGACGATTGGCCAGCCGACGTTTGGACCTGCGTTGTGCCATTTCCCCCTCTGGAGAGCTCCTGGTAGCAGCAGAACCAGGCTGCTGCTGCTGCTTCGTTCAAGTCTAATCCTTCCTCTGTAACTGCCTCTGTGCACACGTAATGCCTTGAGGAGAAAGAGCAGTCCTGTCAGTCAGCAGTCCCACAGAAAGGGATGTTTCTGGGGGGGGGGGGGTGCCTCTCTGTCTCTCCTTCTTATTACTGGGCCATCAGCAGCTCGCCCACACCCTGCCACTGTCAGATGGCAGGCCGAGTGGCTGCCACCAGTTAACCCCCCGGTTGAGGTGGGGGCGGCGCTGGCTCATACCGACGGGCAACAGGCCGCCACCATCACAGGGAAGCTTGGGCGCTGACATGTTGTCTGAATTTTCAGCACACAGAGCTCCCCGTGCCAGCATTATTGTTATTGTCGCTGAAGGAGGAGCTTTTAGTGATAGATGAAGGAGGCTCTGACATTTTTAGAGGAATTTATGATTGTACAACACTAAATCCCCACAGAGACTGATTTATTGGTGTGTGTGTGTGTGTGTGTGTGAGAGTGTGTGTGTGTCACTCTCCACTTCAGAAGAGACAAATAACAATGGCATGGCTCACTGGGTGCATCCTCACTATAGCAGAATTCAAAAGCAAGCGGTGCAGAGTAGAGAATTAGGAGGGTGAGGGGGCAAGAGAGCTGGGGGAGCAATTTTTCCATTGTCTGTGTGCCAAATGAAGGTTAGAGATCGGCGGAGAGGCGTGCGTTGGCAGGGCACCGAGGTTGGCAGCCTTTTCAGACAGGAGATAGGCTGAAAAACAAGTGGCATTCAATTTTCTTTCATTATTTATTTATTTTTTTCTGGGGCCAGAGACGGAGGAACAGAGGGAGAGATTAAATAATATTGTCTGGGTGCAGTTTGCCTTTGAGTTTGTTTACACATGATGGAGAATGAGCAATTTCTCAACTCCAACTGAGCAGCAGGGAGTTTGCACTCTAGGTGGAATGACTGAATACATTATAGCGGCTTATATGTAAGTATATTTCTGCCGAGCGTATGAAATCATTGTGTTTTTCTCATTTGTAGTCACTCGATGTGCGATTTAGTTTGTTTGGGTTGGAAATCTGCAAAAAACACACTCACAGAAACACAGACTCAGACACACACACAATACACACCTCTGTCGCTGCATTCTGTCAGTTTTTGTTTGTTATCTGGATAAGATGGAGTCCTGAATAGAAAACAGGTTATTATTTAGTACTTCCTGTTTAAAATTGTATATTTATACTCTTCAGTGTGGATAGTTTGCAATTTAAGTGTCTCTTAAATCGTATTAAAGGTAGAATTTTAAACAAGATCAATGAGATTTTAGCCCCTGAAATACCACCTGGGGCCCTGAAGGTCACTGGGGAAAAAAAAAAAAAAAGGAGGAGGGGGTGTAAATATAAGTTTTTGAAAATCCAGAGGTCTCAAATGTGAGTATTTCATTTAAATCTGAAGGAAAAGCCGAACAAATCCATCGGTCAAATCGTACATTCGGTCAGCTAGAGCAGCTCTACTTGATCTCTTCTATTTTTGCATCTGTGATGTCAGAGGGCCCGAGGAAAAGAAAGACTGATAGTAATTCAATGAGTGGATAAACAAAAAACACTCTTCTTGTCCTCTCCCTGAACCAATGCTCAGTGACCCCAGCTGAGATGTCGTTTCGCTGCCGCTGTGGCTCTTTGAAGCAAAGGGCAGGAGAGCCGCCCCCATTCTGTTCTGACTCAATGAAAAGTCTTTAATTTGATTTATTTATTTTCTTTCTTTCTTTGGTATGCACATTTCATCAAATAAGCCTTCAGCTGCACCTGTGTGCCTGTTGTGCTCATTTATCAGGTAGACAGTCACAGTCATGGCCCGTCCCGTTTTCCTCATATCAGCGCGATCGCAATGTCTGTCTGTACTTCTCATCTATACTGTTTTCCAGTACTGGGAATTTGGCATCTTATAGCATCCTGACAGCCAGTGTTACACTCATTACTGAAAAAATGTTAACAGATCTTCAAAAGTATTAGTTTTAAGGAAATATGCTTATCTATAATCTTGATAATAGTTAGATAAGGTCTGTTTCAAGATACACTCCGGTGCCCCTGATTATATTAGCTTAGCTTAGCACAGAGACTGGAATTAAGGTACAACAGTTTGTCTTGTTTTATTGACATGTTATATTGAATTTCTTTGGTGAAACAGAATCCAGTAATATAAAAGTTTTTTTTTTTTTTTTACGTTTATGTTTGTGTATGGATCAATGGATATGGATTACGGATAAATGGATAAGTTTGTGAAGCAGGTTAGTCAGTCTTTATGCAAACCTGGCTCTTCTGCATTTTTCTTTATATCTCTTAGATACTTTTCATTTATTACACACTAAATTAACATTTTATGTACTTCCACTTCTTACCTATTTTTTCTTCTTCCTCCGTTATCCCAATTGTATAAAGACATTGACAACAAATCTGTTACTGCTAAAATGTTGTATTCAAAGTATCATTACCAAATCATCAAATAATAATATGCTAATATATCTTGACATTGTGTTATGTTTCTGTGTTCACCATAAGGTTTGATTCTCACAGATTCATTGTACCATATGGTGTGTAATGTACATTATGTCATATATTTGATTTTGGGAAACCTCGAACATGACGCCGCTCCATGTCTCTCCGTATCGTCACATTTGGCGTCTTGTATCTTTATTCCGTTGCAGTGTCGTTTTATCTTTTTCCATGAGCGTCTGTTTGTGCGTGCAGTTGCGGCTGTCCGGGGTTGGAGAGGATCTGGGAAGCTGACCTGGAAGCATGTCACCTGTTCTTGCGAGGTCTCCAGTTGCGGACTCCGAGCTGCAGCGGTGCAGACGTGGAAGAACTCCCGGTTGCAGCAGTTTATCCTCCGGCCCAATCGTGTACCAAAGAAGAAGAAGACTGCGCCATGCTGACTGCTTTGGGAGGGCGCTGGTGTCCCGAGGCGAATTTACAGAACTCAGAGTTCACAAAGGTAACACAACAAAGGTCTCTTAGCGACACATACTGGATCATTCACGCATGCATTGCAGGGTTCATGACAGATTGCTGCGTGCAGGCTGAGATGTAACGCATCTTGCATATATAAGATGTAAAAGATTTAAACCTTCCATCAGTGAAGTGCTGTGTTTATTTTTACACAATCCATTGTCGACACGCAAAGGTCAGATGAGGACTACCTGTTTTCACACTTTGCTGTGTGATGCGAAAAGTGACCTCTGCCTGACTTGGCAGTTGACCGGAGAGAATATTGAGTGTAAAACTGTCGGCGACAGTGAGATGAGCAGGAGTCTATTAGCAGGCTTGCTTGAGGGTATTTTTAAACCAGGAAAATGAAAATGTGGGCGTGTAGGAGGCAACCATTTGGAAACATTTTGGCTTCCTTCAAGAGTTTCATTTTACAAAGTGTAGATTTATAGAGTCTGTTTCTGCATGATTACATGCATTTAGAGGGATCGCATGTGTGTGGTGTGAGCATATGTGTGTGTGAATTCTGTGTCGGTCTATCCCACAGTGAGCTGAGGTCCACTGCCGGAGGGCCAGCTCATTCTCTCCTCTCCTAACACTTCCCTCCGCCCACATAGTCTAACACACTTGTCTGAGATACGAACAAAAGCCAATAATAAGAAAAAAAAACTACACTTGTTTTTTTGCGAAACTACATTTTGTCGGCTTGGAGACTGTGATTTAACATAATATTTGCTTTTTCTCAGCAGCAGGTGATTCTTTAAATATTTCAGTATAGATATACTGGACTGTGGCCATTAGCAAATGTTTGTCGATAGTGTTTCCTTGGTGCTGTTGGCAGAATTTCCACTTGCATGAATTTTAATTAGAGGATGTGGATTTCCATTGTCATGTTTAATTCTCCTATTTTGCTGCAACCTCTTTAACGTCCCACAGTCTCACTCTTTGCATCCATAAATACACACTTTGCATTGATGTCTTCTGTCCCTGCCCTCCCTGAAGGTCTTTTATAAACTGCATGGATTTTTCGGCTCTCCTTTTGTTTCTCTCTGCTTTTTCTTTCTGCTCCTAAAGCCCGGCCCCTCCTAACATTTCTCCAAGAACTAAAAGGTGAGACAGCCAACCAATTCTCTCTCTCTCTCTGTCTCTCTCTGTTTTTGTCTCAGTTCTTTTGCACTGTATTTTCTGTGTCCCCTAAGGTAAAAATATTAGAGCTCAATGTAGCAAAAAGCTCTCTGAATTCGCCCAGAGTTTATCATGTGGCTGCAAAAACAGAGGTTATGGATTATTATTTTTTTTTTTTCCCCCAGAAAACCTTGAATATTTCAAAGCATCAATGTAAATCTGCTGAAAATAAAAGAAATGAGACACAGTATTACTTTGAATTAGTCCCATCCAAAACAAAAAAAAAAAATTGGACCCGATATGCTTTTTGCGACATTGAACATTTAATGAATGAGAAAACTTTCCCATGTTAACCAGATAACGTGCTTCCATGTGAATAAGTATGTTTCAATCTAGCATGAAAAAGGAAGAGCTGGATTACAACTATGATTTTTGATTTCTTTTGTTTTTTCTCCCTCTTTTTACTGCGGAAACATGAGAAACGAGGAAAATATAAAAACAGAGGAGACAGTTGTTTTCTGTCATTTAAGATCACCATGTACATGTACAGACCCTGTGCAATCTATTTCTACTGCTGCTTTGGCACATGGAGGGATTTTATCGGCAATCAATAGCTAGAAAACTGTATTTGGCAGATTGCGTGTTGTTGTGGGATGCATGTAATAGTAGAGACAATCCAGTTTGTGTGACAGCTTCAAAATAGCAAGATGTCATCAGATGCGGTTTGAAGAGTTACGAACGGTCAGCTGCACCTGCGTTTAGTCGGAGAGCCGAATGGTGACGGCTGTTAGATGTTACACAATTTTTTAATGAAGAAATTAAACTGTAACAAACTTTGCTGATTGTTATTTGTTGCTGCTCTGCCTTCCTATGAACCTGCCCCTAAAGCTGAAAACAACATGTTAGCCTCTAATAGGTACAGTGATTAACTCCGTCCTTAGTGATGAATGTACAATTACTTACTTTGACTACTAACAAAGAAACCTGCAGTGCAGATGAGCCAGTTAATTTATTTTCTTCTTGTCGGTTTTGGTGATGAATAATTACAGCCTCCGCTCATTACGATGATGCTGCACACATACAGTACACAGCCGACATAATTGCATTTTCAATTATTCATGAGCAGGTTTATGACTGTGAAACCTCAACAAATGTTTCCCTTTTGTTGCAGAAATTGGAGGAGTTTTTGTTCTGCATGGAGGATAATCACCCAGAGGTGAGTAACGCTAGCGCTGTCACTTTACGGCTGAATGTTATCAGTGTAATTAAAGTGTCACTCGCATCGACACTGGGCTGCCGGGACACCGAAGGATCCATTAGTTGACCTTAACTTAAACACGACCACTGTCGCCTTTTTGACTTTCTGATCAATACTGATCTACATGAGCAGCCTGGGTCCTTTTGCAGACTGTCTGAGTTTGGACGATGGCTTTAAAAACCTTTATTTATGCAGGAGAAGGTTTTTTTTTTTTGGCACATTGTTGCTTTAACTGCATACTTTTATGGGCATCACAGTCGAAAAATACGACTGATTTCAAAGCTGAGACTCCTCTGTTTGCACCTAATTATTCCAGATCAACAAAAGAGAGAAATCTCCCTTGATCAAAACCATTCATAAACATTTAACAGCTTGACTGTGGCCGCTTGCCACTAATTAAATTCACAACTTTAAATTTAAACTTCTTGCAAAAGCTGTAAATTAAAGGTCAGCGAATTCACCTTTGATAACTTTGCCTCATTAAAAAGTGCGCTCATGCTGGAAGTGGACAGGAGGGTGACTTGCACATTGGAAGTACACAACTTTAAATCACCGAGTGATGGGGGGAAAAAAACATTCAATCGTGATTAAGTATGATATATTGCTGAGGCTGATGGTATGATGGCTGTTAAATGGTATTGGTATCTTCATCGGGACGGTCTCGTGTTAGTGCCTTGCAGGAGTTGGTTTCTCCGCCTCCCCTGGCGTCTGACCTCCTTCTCCTTTCCATAATGTCTTTAAGTAAATGATTTCCACTTAGCTGCTGCCAAAGTGCTCGCCCTCTCCCACAATGGAGATTGATCGGTGTGTGCACGTTCTGTGTGCAAGTGTGTGTTTTAGCGCCGCTCTATTTTCCTCTAATCTCCACTAATTGTTCTTTCATCCTCTCAAGGTCCTCACGCTGACCTGCAGCACCGCACAACCATGGAGACACAATTCAATTCAAATGTTGGAAGCGTTTGATTAGTTTCTGTCATCCAGTAGTTTTGATTACATTTACTATTATATACTGAATCGTTATATATGTAGTATATTTTTGCAGTAAGTACATGGTGTGACTTTTGCCCCTTTGTTCTCGTGGGTAATGAGCTAAAGTGTATGTATAGGTACATTTCCACAGTCAGATCCAAAAACTGAAACTGCATCAAAATTCTACTTAATCCTTCTAATCAAATTAAATAAACTCAAAGCTGTCAGTCAAACAGACTGTTGACCGACACCCACAACAAAAGCAAAATGTGAATGATGCTGAGCTTGTTCCAGGAGGAAACAAAAAAAAAAAAAAAACAACAACCCAAAAACAATTTCAAATGAGTTGAAAAAAGGATTTTGGCATTTCAAAGGCACAGTAAGGTGCACACATTGTGTCATTTCCTGAGGCGACCTCACAAAGTTGTTGACAGGCTGAAGCCTGATTGGTCTGACTCACTGCAAAAGAAAAATAACAAATAAAAAAATATTAGCAGCTGGAAATTTTCTGAACAAATACGACGTGTTCACAAAATAAGAAAAAAAAAAAAAAAAAGAATCACAGCAATCATTACGAAATGTTTTATATTAGCTACACACGTCCCACACCACCTGTGTGTGTGTTTGTGTGTCTGTGACACATCGTAGTGATTACCAAGATCACTCAAGAAAAAACAACATTAACATTTTATACATCATAAAAAAATACACAATGCTGATCACGTGATTGTCTTGGAAACCGTTTTTAACTTACTCTCAGCGCATCATTGACAAAAGAAACTAGTTAATCACAAGCTAGTTAATTTCCTCTTGAGTCCAAAATGAATACAGCTATTTTACTGTCTGTAAATGCAATTACGGCTCAATGCTGGTAAAATATTGTTGCTTTGCACTGCTCACCTGGTGCAAAGAGTTGGGCCCTAACAGCACCCATGGGAACGTACACAATTACCTGCTGCCTCTCACCCATTATTGCCTAAATAACTAGCACATGCACGAGTCTGAATATTGAATTTCTAATAATTAATTTGCACAACTTCATGCTCATGCAGTCAGCTTTGTTTACTTTTGGTCCAATATCACCAGCACTAATGTGCATCAGGAATCAACATGACAATACACGTATGCCTGAGATTCTATTATGCAAATTGACGTGTTGTTGAAATCTCATTTCCCATGTCTCCTTGTTTGTCAGATTTAGCAGAGAAAGTCATTTGAATTGTTTTGATCTCCACCGGGAGCCAAATAACAGCTTTTCATTTGTTGTACCAGTTTTTTTTTTTAAAAGATTTGATAACAAACCGCGAGGCCTGTTTTCAGCGGTGTCGTTCTGCACTGTGAGCGTCTTCTGCTGCTGTTGACTTTAGGAAAGCTGGCTGGAGGCTCTAATGTATAGAATCAATCTGCTGCACAAACACGGAGGGCTTATCTGCAGAAGATGCCACTAACCTCGACAAACTGAGCGCTCAGCGGATCTATGAAGTGACCGTCTTTCCTCTCTGTGTGAGCGGACGGGGGATCCCAGCATCACAACAAAAACATCATGTTGACTGATCTGCTTTTAAGTGTCTCTTCATTCGTTAATTGCATCAGGGATGACTTGAACATGTTGGAGGAAGGGGGGGGGGGGTTGTTACATCATCTAGAGAGAAAGAGCTATTTCAGGAGGGAGACCAGGGACACGACTTTCCAGTGATTGTTCTGACACCTTCGAGCTGCAGGGAGTTGATATTTTCTACCTGCAGCTACGAGTCAGATTAGACTTTCTACGTGTTGTTCGACAAGAGCACCGGTGGTGGCCGTTCACATGAGTGTGTGTCTGTTTGCTGGGAGTGTGGACCGGTGTGTGTTCTGCTTGATAAGTGTGAGGAAACTAGGACACAATGTCTGCAAAGGGGCCTGTTTTCTAATTATGGCCAGTCCTGCTCTGCCCAACTGCACTCTGCTCCCCCACCCACCTGACAACCTCCAGCACATACTCCGGTGATCGGGCAGATCTGCCTGTACGCTATGATGTAAGAAAGAAACGTACGGCAGCCTCACGGTTTTTTGTTTTGTTTTTTTTTTTGCCTGTCACCACTTCGGGCCTGGGCCTGGTTAAAAACAGGGTGATGTTTACTGTGAACAAGCACCAAGTCGAAGGAGAACTCTGGAGAGCTCCGTGCTGAGCGCTGACTGGTGGTCACAGTTATTATCAAGACTACCATTAAAGTGAGAACAAAAAAAATCTCAACTCAAGAAGTGTTAAAGAAAAAAAAAAAAAAAACACAGCTTCTGATTGTTTAACAGCAGTTAGTTTAATTTCAGAGGTTCTTGACTCAATCACTTTAATCACAACTGAATATTAAATGGAAACGCTCTAACATGTACATAGTGTAAAAGCTAAAAATACCTGATTTATACAGGAATTTAACAACACAAGAGCCCACTAGTGTGAACTCTGCTGGGGTCCTCTGCTCTGTTCCTCTGCCGTTAGATAGAACAATAGGATCTTTATTGTCTGTGTAGTTATGGCAACCAACGAAGCAAAAGGTGCTGTCCCATAATATGTCAGCAGACTTGTTTTAGAGCCTCTGAGAACGGATAACACAGATGCTGGTGAGGCGTCAGCGAGGCTCAGACATATGGTAATAACAAAACGCATCGTAGATTATTATGAGCGGAAACAAGACGGTTTGCCTAATGGAGGTGTGGGATTTGAAAGATGTGGGTGTGTAATCGACAGGGAGAGGCCAATAAAGCATTTCACACTGAGAGAAGCATTATGGGAAGTGTAGGGTACAATGTTTTGGATCTAAAACTCAGCCCACAACGTTATGTACCTCATTAGATGCTGCACTGGTGCAGGTATTCATTATTTTTATATGTTTTTATTTTTATATTTTAGATGGTTGACTGAAACAAGAATGCATTCTGCTTTTTACCGTCACACAACCACCAACATTTTATCTTCTCTGAAATATTTCCTTGAAAAAGTTTATAACTTCAATGCAGCAAAGGTTCTCATTATTATTATTTACTATCCATTTTTTATGCTGGATGACTCCGATCGTTTTAGTGTTCTCTTTATTCTGCTGCATTATAAAGCCTCAAAATGTTCAGTTTTTACCCGGTTTGCTGCTTGTTCTTACTGTTGTGTTTATTTGTTTTCCAGATCCTATTTGTTGGTTTTCGTTCCCTTTGTGTATCCCCGCCGTCTCATCCCTTGTTTTCTTCTCCGGACAGGACGGGTGCAGCGAGCCCGAAGCCGCTGACCTGACCGAGCGCTGCGAGCTGATCAGTGACAGACTAATGACCTTGGAAGATGAATTGCAGACAGCCATACTAAACCGAGATCAGGTCCTCACCCATATCCTTTCCCTGCTCTTTGGATACACTGTGAGCTATTTGTGTGTGCGTTCCTGTCTCTGTCTGTGTAATCTTCACATCCAAACTACCTTAAGGCCGACCGGTGTTGGCTTTCAGGGACTTTACCTTCTGAGGAAAATAACAACAGCAACAACAACAACAAAAAAAAAACAAAAACAACCAAACACACCAGTCTTATCTGACATTATGGGCTCATTCAGAGAGGGAATTGAAGATAAACTGGGATCAGAGGATTTCTCTTGACAGGCTGGACGTACCCACTGGAAAATGAAATGGTTAAAGTCCAAGCGAGGTTATTAGTGGGGCTTTGATGCGGGCTGCCAGTCACTGTGGGTTGAGATTAAAGTTGGCCGACAGGAGCAGCACCACGGGCAGATAGAGGAATGTCACTCTAATGACTCCGCTGCCGTCATGTCGTAATGTCCACCCTCCTCCTGACCCTTCCTCCCTCCTTCCCTCGCTCCTCCTCCTCCCCTCCGTCTGCCCACTTCCACTTGGTGCTACTGGCTCGGAGGAAATTACAATATCCATGATAATGACTCAAATGAAACTGTTGAAGCTGATTACAGGTCACAATACATCATTTTCTATGCTAATTAGAATCTGATTGGAAATAGATTAGTGTGTTTTTCTCACTCCGCCTTTCCCCTCCACACTTTGGGCTTATTGAGACGGATAGAAAAGGTGATATTTTCACACATGAACATCTAAAATGCTTTTTTTTTTTTTTTTTAATCTCTCTCTCTTTATTTTCTTCCATGCCTCATTTATCGTTTTTGAACACGGACTGACAGAAATACTTTCCCCAAAATGATGAAGCGCTGTGGTTTATGCAGTTCGTCCTTCGCTCTCTGTATAAGGCTGTTTTCACATCTGATTAGAGATTCATGTCCCCGCTGTGCTGTCTTGGGTCAGCATGGGCTCCTCAATATCAATGCAGCGTGGCAGCCGGGGATAGACACAGGCTGGCCTGCCTCTCCCCACCTTTCTGTTTTCATGTCCTTACGTGTCATTCATTGTGGCTTTTTGAAGTCACGGTGCTCTTGCTGTGCAAAAGCGCAGCGGACGCTTGCGGACGCTGAGGATAGATGACAATATTGTTATTGTGTGGCAGAAATCAAACAGAAAGCAAATTTAGGATGACACTACTGTTGCCATAGTGACGGGAAGATCAAACCTCCAGTCTCTAAGGGTCTCAATTGAGTCCCTGCTCTCAATACAAGGATGTGAACGGCCGACCGCTGAGGGAAAAGAAGCCCCCCCCACCCCCTGTGGTTAGTTTTCAAGGTTTTCAACCTAATTCTGAATCTCGTTGTCCCATTTGGATCATGTTGCCTTAAAAGTCTTGTCGATTCCGCTGCAGTATTCATGAAAAGCTCTTTAACGGCTGGTTAATTATGAATGAGAACAATCTGTGTCCATTCAGACAGTAAAATGAGCCATCAGGCCCCATCTGCCATCAAAGCCGTCCCTTTGATTTGCCACTTAAACTGGACACTAGCACGATTAATTTGAGTTTCTAAGCAGGTTAAACAGCCCCCCCCCCCCCCCCGACTGATGACAGCCTCTATCCCCATTCATTGATGGGTCATTAATTATTTAGCTCGCCAGGCTGTTTGCCTACGTCCCCATGCTGCCACCAAGCTCCACGGACAAGGTGAGCTCATGAATAGTGAATCAGATGGGGCTTAAATTGGGTATGACTTGATGATTCTGTCCCAGTAATCCGTTTGGTGGCCAAATTGGAGATTGATGGCTTCATCAGGTTGTGTCTGCCCTCCGCTATTACCGCTCGCCATCAAGGCCCACGAGTGACACATTACTCCCAGATTTTTGTCTGCCGGCGTGCTTTTTTGTTCGCCATTAATGTGTGACTCAGCACGTGTGTGATTCTTCCTTAACTCCCTTTGCACAGTCCCTAGAAAAAGAAGTTCAGGAAGTAAAGGCCACTTTGCAAGCCATGCTCACACAGCTGACAGAGGAAGAAGAGGAGGAGGAGGAAGTGAACGAGTCATTGGACGACGACCTCATGAAAAATGGGATTGAGGAAGAAGAAGAGGATGAAGATGAAGATCAGTACTTCAGTGACAGCTGGGACATTTGAAATGGATGTCTGCAGTGTTTTTATGACGACTGACACACAGACCGGCTCTCTGAAAGCCTGACCTCTGCTTTGTAGTGGAGCTGACCCCGTATCCATTTTCCATAAAGCCTCATTCAACCAGCCGCTGAAAGTTTCCAGCACAGACAATTTTTATCTACAAATAAAAAAAAAGAATTTAAAAAAAAAAGGAAAATAAATATGAAGGATTTTTATATAAATGCAAAAAATAAGACACTTTAATACAAATATTAGAAGTTTTTGAAGTTCCTGTGTTTAAACCAGGTGAAGTGCCTTAGGCCAACGATCTGACAGTGATTTTTTTCAAAGAGTTTTAGGAAACCTGCAGGTTTACTGTCATGTCTTATTCATAAGCAGGATTTCTTTTCTCTTTGTTTGTTTGTTTTTTTTTCCACTGTAAAATTTTTGATGATTATTTGGTTAATTGAGAGATTTTCAGTTGTCATTTACAAAGACAGCCTTGAAGTGATGTAACGTTATCTGAAAAAGTAAGAATGAATGAATTGTGGTGAATCCTACAACAACAGTGATGCACCGAGAAAAGCTATAAATGTGAAATGAAAATGTTCGCTACGCAACGATACCTATCCAGTGTTAAAAAACAAACAACTCCTTGACAAAAACATTTCATCGTAATTTAAATAATTATTTTAAAAGAATGCCTTATTCCTCCTCCAAAAGTTACAAAAACCTTTTAAAGAAAATCAAACCGAAGGAGAAAAATGACAACTTCCTGTTTGAATTTTGGACCAAGTGGACAATCTGAAAATCTTTCACTGGCAGCAGTTTTGCACATAAACTAAAACATATGCTTAATTTTAAATCTGCTTGACACTTTTTGTGTACGTTCCGTACATTTGGACTTCAGTTACATGTAATTATGTCCATTAAGTAACTCATTTGTGGTGCTACAGAATGTGAGCTAACTTAAACAACTTTATTTTTTTGTTTTGTTTTATTTTGTGTGTGGTAAATGCAATACTTAGACACCCCCCCCCCCCCCAGCCCCGACCCAGTCTTAAAGCGGCGTCTGCTTAGCTGCTGTCACAGTTCTTTCTTTTACATATAGGAAAAAAACCTGAAGGATAAAATATCAGTTGGCACATAAAATAAGTATTTGCAACTGCTGTTAGTTTACTTGTTTCTAAAATAATATCATATCTGCCACTGATTATGTGTTGTTTCTATTTTATGTCTGCTCAGAATATATTTGTTTATTCCACTGGGTGTCACTTGACTTTTTTGTACTTTCACCCATTAATCAGTTTTTTTTTTTTGTTTTGTTTTGCTTTGTTTTGTTTTTACTGTGCAGCTTGAATTCACTGAGTTGTATATTTATTCCTTACAGCATCTCACTAATTACAGCATGTACCATTCAGCCTAATGTTGTGTCCTGTTTTCTTCTTGTATTGAGTTACAATCCCTCTGGTGATTTTCCCCTCATATAAAATGTGTGGGCATGCTGCCAGGCGAGTGAGGGCAGCGGTGACATGTAGGAGATATAAATACGGTAATAAAGGTCCTCTAGTGAGGTCTTTAGGGGATACAAGGGCTTCTATTGTTATCTCACCTCAGCAGCGGCGGTGTGGCTAATTGGGAGACAGCTTCACGGAGGACAGGGCGGGGAGGGTGTTGCTTTGTCTCCCTCTGACTCTACCTTGTGTTTTTTGGAGCAGGGGCTATTGAGGGATCCGCAGAGGCGTGTCTGTAGTCTTGCGCTCTGGGGTGTAAACACAGCTGAGTGCGCAGGGTTTTTCCACAGCACCACAATGGGCCTTTCTCACATTACTACCAGGTTGCAGCCCACTTCTGCCAGACCAGAAGTCTCCACATCGATCAGCTGCAGGCAGCGCACAGACAGATCGAGCTTGGCACGCCGCACCTTTTCTGCCAAAACACTGCCCACCTCCATAATTGAATCCCTGTTCGCACCACATTGTGCCCCACGTGGCGGCTCTGCTCATAAAATGGCCATGGAGAAAAGCCGAGATGATTTCCGTCGGGTAAATATAGCAGGGTGATTTGTTTCTGCACGCAAACATGAAGCAGAGTGAGGCCTCATCTTATTAAATAGTTTCATGTAATATTTATGCATCATGGATATTGTTCTTATCTATTTACTTAAGTTATAACAGGCCATCTGAGGAGCGTTAATTCTTTTGTTTATCATGCTAACTTCAGTTTACCCGCCGTGAGGCAGCTCATGGCGGGTAACCTTTCCTCTAGACGTTTCCTCTAGACCGCTGACCAAACAGCTGTTAGTGCTAACGCTGACTATGTTGCAAGAGCAAAAGTTAGAAAAATATATTTTAATGGGACGGTTCGATGAGATGCTCCAGGCCTCGGCTTTACCAATAGGCTGCTCGACTAATCTAGTTGGCCAGACATGTTGACATTTGCAAGTTTACGTCGACGGACACGTCAGATATTTGTCCTACGCTGCAGAAATTAGTCAGTAAAGACACTGACACAGTTTCCTGCCCTCAACATAATGAATATAAACCACAAAAAATCTGACAAGAAAAGAAAAAACAAGTTTAGCATCTCAAAATGAGATACCAATGAGAGTGATGTTCTACCTCATTTTCAAATGTTTCAATTGATTTAGTTAAAGCATTTCTTAACCGGATACGAATGAATGAATGAATTTAGAGGTGTGTCCGTATCAGAAGATTTGGCTCTGGGATCTCGATTTGTTTATTTCATTCCTTGCTGAACTGTTATGTTGTCTGACAGGTACCTGTACAAACTCTTTGAACCATGGGAGAATCAGAGATCAGGCTGCAGCTTTTCCTCTCGCATCACTTCAACCAGTCACAAACACCACTAATGAATGCAAATTGAGTTTTGTTTTGTTGCAGTCGTGACTTTCGCATTCTCAGAGTTTTCTGAACCCTCCTGAAAATGACGCCTTTGTTATGTGTGAACCTTTGCATGTCAGTTCTGGTCAAGTGAGTCAGCGACGTTAGCTCTCCTGAGAGGTCTTTGTTTTGTTTTTTTTTTTGGCATAAAAGCAAAACTGGACGCTGAGCTAACTCCAAACTAACGGCTTTCATCCGACTCTTTCCAGTGGTTTTAGGAGCTCATTAAAATTCACTGCACTTCACTCAACTGGTGAATAAATCAATTAAACTGGGAGGAAATTAGAATTAATAAGCATTTTAAATCATTTAATTGCATGACTTCCCAACTCAAAATCAGCATCTTTCTCTGTCAAAGCATTAAAAGTGCAAGGGCAGACGAAACGCAGCCGATGCTTGGCATAAGCAACATGAAATAGCCGGACGTCTAAAATCACACTTCATTATAAACACTGTACCAGTGGGAGCCGCCGTCTCCTCAGAACCAGCCCTATTTCTATCACTTACTGCTGCCTGACAAAGCAAAGGACCGACGCTGTTCCTTTCTGAAATTACACACGTGAAAAAGAACTAGAATAAAATGTGTGCGTGCAACACGTGTCAGCGCAGAGAGACTTACTTAATGATTCTCCAGGAACCCGGTCCGAATTATGATTCATTTACATATTTAATCACTCAGGCTGAATAATTAGCCTGTGTGTGATCTGTCTGAGCAGTAAGAGCCCGCGGAAAAAATAATAGAAAATCACATTTCCTATTAAAAGATGGCTCGAGCATCTGATGTCTGATATGCCTTAATAATAAAAGAGTCTATAAGCACTGTGAAGCGCTGGGGCCAGACTGATAGTGGAACTTGGATAATGGCACCACTGAGTGGAAGGCCGTCGAGGAACAGGACCGTTTAATGGCACGACTACGCACTTCAGCTTGCGTATCATTTCCGCAGAGGAACATTAATCATAACAGCGACTAAAGCAATCACCGGTTCATAGCCCACTTTTCTTTGAAGCCCTTTTCTCAAGACAAACGATTTCTGAACCTGCAATAAATGGTTTGGTTTTCAGTCAGGCAGCTAGCTCAAAAAAACCTTCGGCCCAGAGTAACTGGACCATTAAGGCTCCTGTCCTTTATGTCTCTCAGTTTTAATTGCCAGCTCCATCCACTGATTTTTCACCACTCTGATTATATGGACACTCACATATCGAAGATCCAGGTAGCTTCTATTTAGCATTACTGTGAAAGAGGAAGCGATTCCTGCTCTGCACTCACAGTGTTTACCTTCTTCCATTCATGGCGACTGAAGTGGAGGTGGCTTTGCTGGATACTGAAAAGTAAATTATTATAGAGTCTCTCTTCCAATTCTTTGATGTTGTCTTGATTTGACACTTCCACCAGAAGCAAAAGCATCAGCAGACAACAGAAGCAGTCACAGCTTACCATCGAGTTACATTTTTGACACTAACTGTGCTGTTATCCACGAATATGAAAATGTAAATGTAAGTTGCATAGAATATAAAAAAAAAAAGAACCCAAAATTGAAATAGGAAAATGATAAATAATAAAAAAAAAAAGCAGAGATAATATTATTTTTGGCCACAGCTGTGGCAGTAGCTTTTCTCCAGCCCTCCATACAGGCTAGTGTTACTGTGCTGAAGATGGATCTGTTTAAAAGAGAAATACTTCACAGCAATGTCACACAGTGTGTACTTAATCCCAATCACAGGAATAACAAGAGCTCACGTCAGTCTGCTCCGTAGTGGCTCCCCCAAAGGCGAGTGCTTTAAGAGCTTAAAGTTGCTTCTCTGCCCAAAAACCATCAGTGAAATGAGATTAAAGTGAAGAGGAACTCAGTGCGACACACCATCAAATCTCTTTAAAAAGACTGACAGTATCCATGTTCTTTTGTGAAACATCACCGGTGAACCGTAAACAACAGTTATGACAGTGAAAAAAAAAAAAAAAAAAATAGAGCCGGGGCTGTGGTGAGGGAGGGTGGGAAAAGGTGGAGAGTCGTTCATCTTGTGTGAAGAGATGTTTGTGCTCCTACCACATGTGTGATATCAAGAGATTTTTTTTTTTTTTTTTTTTTGCAAGCGTGTGTGTGTGTGAACGGAGAACTGATTATTACTTTGATGTCCAGGCAGTAAAAAACATGTTGTTAGTGATTCCTCTGGGGAGAGCTCCTTCATTTAGATCTACAGAGGAGCACTTCCTGCAGGACGCCCGGCCACCGGTTCACCTTGCAACATCCCTCGGGGACCTGGCTGTCACTAGAGAGCTGAAATATCATGCCAGCCCTGCCATCCTTCCCACTTAGTCTCAAAAACAGACAGGTACCACACCGAGGGGAGGTGGGATCGATGGATCTGATGGATGGGGCTGGCCGCCTTTAGGAGAGAGGCTGGAGCAGAGAAATAATGAGAGCTCCTGGGAAAGTTGGGAAGGTTTTTTTTTTTTTCGTGGGGTGGCGGGGCGGGGTGGGAGTGGGGGGGAGGTCCTGGCACGTGGGCCTCCTGCCTTTGACTTGAGCTGCCAGTTTGGCCTAATGAGACTTGGAGGAGCTCCTGTTCTGCCACTTGTTTCATATCCTGCGTGCCAACTGTGAAACAGTCCTGATTTGTTCTTAGAGCTGCAGTAATCTACATGTTTATATTGACACACATATCCAAGGAAGAAAAGGCTAATTAGCTTAATTATTCGTCAAGAGGAAGGAAATTAACTAAAGATACACACCAAAAGCTTGAGAAAAGTTTAGAAACAACTTTGGAGGAGAGCAAGCACAGATTCCCTGAGTGTCTGCTAAATACGTCGCACTTTTATAAAATATATATATGTCTTTGATTATTTCTCAAGGAATATAAATAATCAAGACAGGAGGTCAGACCTCATGACATTTTTGAAGGTAGGGATTCATGTTGTTTTTATAATTTCGCCAAATAAATAAAAAATTTTCTTCTCAAGTTTTTTGGTATAATGAACAAAACAGCTGAAATGTCAGCTTGTCAGCACTGATGGAAGTTTAGACTGGCTCAGCCTCTGCTTGTGTTTAAGCCTCATGTGGAAAACACAGAAAAAAAGAATTAAACTTTTGGTCAGGAGAGTCACACAACAAAGACAATCCCATTCTCTGGGCATGGAAACATGACGTTACTATCTTACTATTTCACTCAAAAACATGGTTGTCACCAGACTCCATTTTGTGGGACATGTGCCCCAGAATAAACTAACCCTCTGAATCCCGTGACCCGTGGGGAGTGAACACCCCCCAACAAAAAAAACCAAAACAAAACAAAACAAAAAAAACAAAACAAAAACGGACGATTAAGTTTCCCATGGTCATTGAACTCATCACTGCGGCCTTCGGCAGAAACGAGGTCAGTCGCGAAAACACAACGAAAAGTAAAAGTTTCTAAATGATACCTGAGACCTCATTTCGACTAAAACCTCATTGTCTCCTGCAGGTGGACTTTAAAAAAAAAGCAGAGACAGGAAGGACAGGTGAGTCTGAGGGAGGTAAGACAAAGAAACACCCTTTTATTTTTAACGGTGTGTAGTTTGTGTGTAGTTTTCATCCTGTAAACACGGTGGTGGTGGTGTCATAAAGCTGAATGTGTCTGAGGAGGCCCCTGTTTTAACCTGTCATGTTGAACTCCCACAGATTTGCACTGAAGCACCTCAAAGCTAAAACATTTCCATGACAGTGTTCTCTGCAGACGCCTGGTCACCTCAGCACACTGTGTGAAACGTGAAAGAGATTGCTTGGCATGAATCCGCGGGGATCTTTCAGAGATGTTGTAATTCCCCTCTGGCCTTTTAGCGCTTTCATTCTGCGGCCGACAATTTTACCCTTTTGGTTTGAATCCCAAAACCCTGACTGACAGACACACAACATAGTCAGGATATTTCCTCCTGCTATGTAGGACACAATCATGCAGTGATGCTTCCACAGTGAATACGGGAACATCAGACAGGGTGAAAGTATTGATAATGCACCAACATTGCAGCCTGTTAGTATCAGTCAGGGCCAATGCAAAGAGTGATTTATTTATTTATTTATTTATTTTTTAAGTTGTAAAACTGGCTGAAAGACTCACAGCCGTGGTTGTGTTGCTTGTGTTGTGGGCGATTGTAAAGCAGGAGAAGAAAGCTGAAGAACGGCTGTTTTTGTATTTTCAACTCCTGCCATTTATTTTTCATAGATCCTCCCTGTAAAAGTGCTATCTGAAAGTTCTTTGCTTCAGCTTTAACGTCTGTTTACCGATTGGCTGTGAGTTTACTTCCTTTAGTTTCTCCAGAGGTGGAAAGAAACGCTTATGCTGGATCTTGCCTTGCCTTTTATTTTCCTCTTTTCTTAGCACGCTAACCAGCTCGCCTGATCTTGTCCCGTAATGCTGCTTTGTGATAGTCCACATGGCGTCCAGGTTTCACACCTCATCTTGTAAATGCACTGGTGCCTCAAGCTCTTGGCAATCGGCCGTTCACCCACGCTGATCCGTGCTGTGAGTGTTCTGCCAGATTTGTCAGATATCCCTTCTGCTGACCTCTTTGACCTGATATTAATGTTATTCATTTCAGACCCCTGGTCTTTTCATATAACGCATTTCTATGTTGATCCTCTCTGACTCTTACGTGTTGATTCCAACTGAAAGGGGTCACTGTCTGGGTCGCTGGATCGCTGATACCAGATCATTTAAATACATTTTCAGTGTTGTGAGAAACACTCATCTTAATGAGTCGTGGGTATCTATTAAAGCGTATCGCTATGAATTCATGCATGTAGTTAAGCACGCAGAAAAAAACAGTGTTTGACAAGAGCCCTACACACTATTTATAGCAACTTAGCCTTGAGGTGTGCTGTATTTTAATAAATGTGTCAAGAGCAGCTATATAGGCCCACTTAAACTTCCCCATCCTTCTCTCCGCTAAGACACTAACGCACAACAAACAAATGCTGATGGGCAGCCCAAGGACATTGGTGCCATTTGTAATTTAAAATTGAAGCAGGGTGAAAAAGAGAAGACCGACATGGAGAATGGCGGACAAAACAGATAGCGATGTGAATGTTCCTGTAGGCGAGGATGTATATCTATAAAAGAAGTAGGCTGTAACACACATCTGAGATTAGAGTCCTGTTGGAATAGGCAGCGCTTCTCCGCCACGCATTACAAAGTAGTTCTGAAATGATTTGCCATTTCACAGGAACGCTTGATGTATTATTAATCACATTGTACGGCAACAAATGTTGGGAATTACAGCTGGCTACATGTGTGTTACGCTCATACAGCATGAATTATCCATATGAAATGAAAGTGCTAACTGTAGATAACTCCAACGGAAACGTCGATATTCATCTCAGAGCTTGGGAGTGGATTAAAGTCGCATGGCGTGTCACGACACCGAGAAAAACTCTGCATTTCATTTAAAAAGCCTGAATGTGTGTGTTTACTGATGGATTGGTTAGGACAGTGGATTGTTTGGTGTTAGGAGATTTATGCCCACTGACACGAGAACTCAATATCTTTACGGAGTAGCCTGTTTTCATTTCCTCTTTTGACTCCACCTCAGGCAGAAACTTTGGTTGACAAGCATTGAATGTTGTTGTTGTGTAGAGGTACTGCTTCCCTCTGGGATACTTTAATAACATGTATGTTTAATTTTAATTTTTTTTTTTATCATGTATAAGTGACCACAGGAGCTGCGAAATAGAAGAAATGCTGACTTTTAGCATGCTCAGTTGAGAGAAAAAAAAAAGGGGGGGGGGGCGGAAAGCGTTTTTGTTCAAAAGAAAACTCTTCAATTGATTAGAGTGGCACTTAGCATTTATAGATTATGTCTAATACTCACGATCTCCTCCCAGCTCAAATATCCTGATGCATATCCTGAATCAACTTAATCTGGTTTAACCTCAGTGTAACCTCGTGGTCACACCCTGCGTATCATGTGTAATCATAAAGTGATTCCGTGTCACACTTATATTTAATCCACAAATACCAAAGCGGAAATAAAGAGGAAAGTGAGACGGCACGGTTTTGTTTTCCCAGGATGTGCCCATTCTGTTCCTACACAAAGGTAGAACAGAGGTAATTAGGCTGTTTTTATACCCCGTTGAGAATGTAAAATATTATTTTAATCTAATCGCTGAGCCAGACGGTTTCATGGCAAGGAAAAAAAAAATAGAGCTTAATCTCTTTAAAAAAAAAACAACAACAACAAAAAAAAAAACTCAGTTGGACCCCCTGTTGCCACCTATAGCAGCATGAAGAAAGTAAACTGCATCTTCGACCTTGTCCGGCCTGGAACTTCACATAGCGAAGAGAATTAAGGCTGCGGCCGTTTCAAGGGCAAAACAAGCAAACTGCAAACACCCAGCCGCACTAAGAGTTGAGGCCTTTGAGGGTTATTAATATATGGCTGGCAGGGGGACAGCAGAGGGAGCTGCCATATCCTGCTCTGCAGCCAGTCCACCGCAAAACTGTGAGGTCACTTTGTTGTGCCTCTCCGGGAGGTTTCCTATGAAGCAGCCTCCTCGTTGCTCATTCCTTCCTGCGGTGCAGGAGCTGAACCTGAGGAGCCCTTTGTAAGCACCCAGGAGAATCTGGGTCCATCGGCCTCGAGGTCTTGGACACTGTGGGAATGTGCTCCGGCTGATCTCTACCTCCATCTGGAATATGGGAATCCTATTTCCTCCTCATTTCTCTCCACTTTTTAAAATGTTCCTCTTTCTTTGTATATCTTCCACCGGGCTTCATTTATTACAAAGTGAGGATAGGAGAGGCATTTTTTTAATTGGAAAAAGTGTTTAAAAAAAGAAAAAAAATTATTTCAGGGCAGTCCGGGCGCACACACAAGCACGCAGTTCATTATTCTGGCAGAATCTAATTAATTTTACATCCAACAGAAGTTCTATCTGATTTTGGGATTATCAGCGATGGGTGCACTGTGTTTTTTTTTTTTTTTTTTCTGTTGTTTTTCCTCAATTATTCTTGCAGCTTAAGTACAAGTACTGTATAGAAATCAATGGCACTCGCCAGCGTTAATGAACTGTCAGCACCAGTGAACATCTTGTTACTGGTGATAAGGGAAATCCAGGAAAAGAGCATGAGCATTTGCCTTGGGAGTCTTGGCTATGCCGCCCACCATTTGTTTTTGTTGCCATGGTGCTGGCTCATCCATTCCCCACATTAGTCGCTGGCATTTCACAGTCCATATAGTGTTATTACTCTCACTCTCAAAGCCCCCCCCCCCCTCCTCCTCCTCTCTGTACATCCCTGTGCAGTCTCCAGTACACCAGAGTGTCCCATCAGCACCTCCGTGCCATCTGCAGGCGCAGGACTCTGAGCAGGCCCCCTGGGTTTATCTGTCACAGACTGCGGGACAGGTGAGGTGCTGAGGTGAAAAATAACCTTCTGGCTGGCTGCTCCGAAGAGCCAGATAAAGAGGAAGCCCCTCAAGTATATGGAAGGAATTGGCGGGAGGCTTATCATTCTTCTTTTCGATGGGTGCTGTTCGTGTGTGTAATGTTTGTGACAAAAGAATCAGGGAAGCTCATTGTTTGAAGGCTTCCTGGCTCAGTCAACAATGAGGCTTTGTGATCTCTGTTACTCATACGCAAAACAGCGCCAACAGTCAGTCTGCAAATTCCGTCTTTTCGTTCTCAAGTCATGATAGATTTGGGGTTTGGCGGCAACTGTAGGATGCAGTTTATTTTTATTTATTTGTTGCTGTTATAAAGGGTGCTGTGTTGCTAGCATCTACAGCGGGTGGCAGCTTGGCCAGAAATAGTCTTGCCGTCTTGTTCCATCCATCGCCGATGTGGTTGACTTCCTCGCTATAAGCAATTACCGCTCCAATTGGACTTAATGACACAAAGAGGGAGGCAGATCTGCAGCTCGGGGAGCAGCTTTGTGCTATTTATAACGCTTTTGAAAAGACACCTGATGATGCTCCATCAAAATGGCTCCAGTGAGGGGAGCATGATCTTGTTTGGCTCAGGTGTTCTTCTTACACAACATGACCTACTTCTGTAGCTGGTGGACGCGGATACAGGTGGAGGCAGCAAACATACAGATGCTACCATCCTCTTTTCCTTTTTTTTTTTTTTTTTGGGTTTCATTTGCAGCATCACTCTGGATGCTCAGGGACTGACATTTACCTGCAGTTCCTCGGTGCTTCATCAGGCATTTGCATTCAAGCGACGGTTTAAGCTCAACCACCTTCAAGGCCTGCTTGAACAGCGTTCAGCTAATTATTCTCCTGTTAAGCTGTTCCCTGTGTCAGGAAGTGTCATCCATCTCTGTCCGGCATCCGCTGCAGCTCACTCTGGCAAGTTGGCACATGACAGCTTCAGTATGAGTATCCGCAGACTGATTGATTCCTCCTCTGGCACTTCCACTCAGGGTTAATGGAAATGAATGGCACCACGCGCAGAGATCTCTCAGGTGCTACATGCTACATTAGCTACCGCCGACGGAGGTTTGGCCGGGAGCACCAGCACTTCCTCTATATGCACACATCCCACAGGATGCAGCTTGGCAGCTACACTGCCCTTAACATGACTGGGCTTGGACTTGCAGAATACATTTACAGCCAGTGATGAATCAGTCAGCTCAAAGTCTCACAGTCTAAACAATGTGCTCATTATTTCCTGAATTTTAAGGCATTAGACTACAAGACTACTTAGTGAACACTGAAGATTAAATTACTATTTGTTGTAAAATTAAAGCTGCTATAGTTCATAAGTTTATATTAATAATGTTAATAATGTGTATTTTAAACCCAGGCAGAATAATCACCTGGAATCACCTGAATCTTCAGCTCCCATGAGCTATGCAAAGTGTTTTTACTTCTTTCAGCTCATTGGTTTGTTTTTTTTTTTTCTTTTAAAGCCAACAATTTGAATATTTTGGTCGACTGCCCCAGCTCCCATCAGCCTCTTTTTACGCAAGGCAGCTCTTTTTAGTGAGCCCCCCGAAAAAATATCCATTAAGTGGATATCAGACTGAGATTTATCCAGTGAAACATCAATTGAAATCTAATGCTACTCCGTATGGACTGCATGTTTAATAGCCCATAAACAGGAATAATATGTGTGCTGAACATAAGGGAGATATTTAATAATGCAGTGAGAATTAACACTGCATAAAAATCCTTTAAATCCTGTAAAATATACGGCAGAGAGCGCTATATGTAATTAATTTCAGTTTGAAAAACCTCAGCTGTGATCCTTTAAATATCTGCAGGAAGAAAATCACCAGATTTGATAGGAAGCTGCACCATCTATCTGTCATTGTACGATACTGATCTTTATCGTTCTGAATACAACGGAACGAATGCTTTTTGTGCTCGGACTTCAAGTAAATTGAGATTCTTGACCATTAAATCCATAACAGAATACAGATTTCACGTTTTCCAATATGTTCGTAATACTGTCGTTTGTCTTTCACACTTCCAGTTCACACGCTCAACTTTTTTATTTTTTTTTTTTCTTTCTGCCAATTACACATTACATTTCACCCACACACGCTATTCCAGATCAACTACCAGCCAGTCACATAGCTGCGTTATTATCAGTTCGGGGTATGCCATCTAAATCCGTTCACATTTGGTGGAGTGACACATGATTTGGAGAACCCGCTGTGTGAAATACCAGCATGATGACACGGTGGCATTTAGCTAGAAAGATGAGCGCGGCTTCTGCAAAGCTTTTTACCATAAGTAGTCCTGGATGCAGCTTCAGCCGACTGGAGAACAGGAGGCGTATCTGATCGGTCATAAAGACATCGAATCGAGCAAATAAGAAGTAAAGTGACTGTTTACAAATGTCAGCTCTGTCCTTCCACGCTTATAAAAGATAACATTACAGAGATCAAAGAACACCTGACTCCCACAATTGCGAGATAATAGAAAGTGACTTTTACAAATGTGAAGAGGTGGCCTTTTCGCCAAGCATTTCATCAAGTGCAGCCGTGGCTACACTGATTGCCTAAGCTACTAGTGCGTACCGCAGGTAATTTCTAATTTTTTTTTTCTGGAGGCCAAATGTCTGTCCCAGCAATCAGAGTGATATCGGTTACATGATGATTGGTGCTCTGTGTGAAACAGGTCTCTATGCTCAAACCAAAAACAATCAAAGCTTCATCGCAGAAGCATTAAATGATGACTTGCTCAAAACTCCATTTTATGCATTTAAACTGACACCTTTGTATTCATATTTCCCAAACACGGGTTGTTTTGAGTGGAGATTGTTTCGGTATAAAGAGGCTGGCTAGTTATTATATTTGCAAACTCACTATTTACAACCTGATAAACATTGTCGGATAAAATTTAGTTGGTTATAAGCCAGACATTAGTTTCAGGAGTTAGTGACTAAAGCAAAGCTAAAACTCAGAGGCATTAGTAGATTTGGCATTCATCAGGTGGCACTGCTAGATGTCTAAGTATGCAGCTGGCCTCGGGTATGTTTAACCATAACTTTCCAAGGTGATCACAAGCAAATGTTGTTGTTGTGTTGTTTTTTTTTAGCTTGTTGTTATGGCCCTGAGTTGTGACCAAATAATCTATTGGTTTTGTTCAGCCCAGTTTTCTAAGTAAATCAATCAGTAATGAAGCATTTCCACAACAGTTCCTTATTGGGAGACACTTTTATTTATTTTTCTTTTTAGTAAAATCTCACTTTTAGGATGTTCCTTTCATTGTGTTCTTCTTATTCTAGTATTTATGTACAGACTGAACCATCGGGAAACACTTTCCCAATCACTGGAGTTATTTGAAAGCATTATGATTTTTTTTTCTCAGAATAAAATGCAGAACATAAAAGTAAAAGTAACTCCAACATGACTACTCCCCTACAGCTTCATTCCCTCCCTGAGTTGTCTTGGAGAATAACAGGTACTAATGCACTGACCCTTCAGCTTGTGTTCCTGCAGACCATTGAGAGAGTAAGGCTGACGCCCCCGGATATAGTGCCGGATGGAACAAACAGCTTATTGAAAAAAAAAAAAGAAAGGGGGCTTTTTTCTTTTTGTGGAGTAACGTGACTACACATTAGATGGCTCACATTTCCTCTAGCTGAGTGAATCATTTCCCCTTCTCCTCTGGGTGTTGCAGTCTGGAGTCCGCTGAATCGAGATTAAAGCAGCTTTAACGTGAATATGGAGTTAGGGAGTGCAGTGCCAGGTGCTAAAACCTGCTAAAAGTGGTGAAAAGGCAGTTCTTTGATTGACACGACTGCTCGGTATGTTCGTTCCATCCCCTCTCGTCGGGGTGTTTAGCTTTGGAAGATTAACCCTGAGGCAGGAGCTGTACTTGCTGTGACCTGTTACTACTGCAAAAGGTCAGTGCACCACTGGCGGCAATGGCAACACATATGTATTGTTGCTGTACACTCTCCCTTGGGCAAGTGGGCATGAAGCAAGCAGCCTGCATGATACATGGACTATCCTGATTCTGCTGACAGCTCAATATAATTATTCCACAATACAGTGAAATCTGTATCTATGTTTTTCTCCTATGGCACAGAGTGTGTCTTGTATTAATTACAGTATATTTGGAGTGTTCTGCACTTTTGGGGATTTAAAGCAGCCATGTATAAATAATCCGTGTCCAGTCCCCTCAGCATTCTCAGTCTTTAGTTCTAGTTGTAAAAAAAATGCCTAAATAAACAGCATTGCAAGTGACTGTATGCACGATTTTTCTCTCCTGAAGTCAAGTGGAAACCATGAAACCCAAACTCACCGCAGCAACTGAGAGACGTTTTTGGCAGTGAAAGAAAATGTAAAATGACAGACAGCTCAAATGAACCAGCAAATGTCACGTCTCTTCCAGACAGGCAGAAGAATCCAGCAGATGGTCTCGTAGCACTCAGTACATGCACAGTCACCATGACTTCTCCGCTCGCTCGCATCCATCCAGACCAAAATCTGCCTGCTTCCACCATAAGGAGGCAAATGTGGAGCATTCATCAGTGTCAGAGGTCTGGAGGCAAGGTCATCTCAGTTCCCCAATTTAATCCAATCGAGACGTCAATTTTCTTTCACAATTCAAGCTCTTTGGAGGCCAAAGCATTTTGTTGTTGGAAGTGGGTTGTTTTTTTGTTTTTTGTTTTTTTTTTCATTTGAGATGTGTTTTCATTAAAATTTAGTGTTGGATAAAATAATGGACCTTCATTTAACTTGTAGACTGTTATAATTGCTGCAGTTGAAGGAAAAAAGGCCAAAACGGATTCGAAAAACATTTAATGGAATAATCATGCCTCGAACTTTGCTGAATTTTCTAGAACGCTGAGCATTTTTTCACTTGTTGACTTGGAATATTGAATGGTTAAAATGCAGTTATTGGTTTGTTTTGTTGAAGTGGGAATATCGGCGCATGCCTTCATATAATCTCTCCTTGACAGAGAAGTTAAAATACGTTGTGCGCTTACCGACGACTTGGTAAAGCAGGAATGAATTTCTGATATCTGAGAGGTGCTTTCTGTTGCTGTTTGACAGCATTTTTTATTTGAAGCACGCCGACATCTTAAGTCTATCGTCAGGAAGGTAGACTTATCAGGATTTTCTGCCCAAATCCATCCGCTCTTGATGTTTAGTGTTTCTGCTCGGTTAGCTGTGAGACAACAGATCGCAGCTGGCTCTTCCTGGTGTGTCTCACTGAAGTGAGGACTACATAATGAACTGAACTAGAATGATTCTTAGTTATATAGAGACATAAAAAAAACCAGTTTTGTGCCAGTTTGTTGACAGTAGTGGGTCGAAGATATCTATCAATTTACGAGAGCTGAAATTGAACAAGTCTCATCTACGGGGCAATTTAGAGTCAATAATTTACTTTTTGACCTACATTTGGATGGTGGTAGGAAGCTGCAGTACCTTGAGGGATCCTGTGAAGCCACTCAGAAAGGCCTCTGTATTATTTTATTCAGTGTGCACAGACAGTAGCTGGAGTTGCTCACAAGATGCCCGTGGCTCACTTCTTCTGGAAAGTGGAGAAAAGTTTTGACCCCCCCCCCCCAAAAAAAAACAAAACCCTGAAAAGCAAGCAGGTGCAGGTGAGGGAACAAAACAAAAAGAAGTGCTTGAATGCAATTAAGAGGAAAAGCAGCTGACAAAGTTGATTTAGTTTCATTGTGCTCCGTCAGGACTTTTCTTGCAACGCTCGGTATCTTCTGGGTTTGGGGGCAGCCTCTCTTTTGGCTGATGGGTGGGCGATGGCGGGAAAGCAGATGGAGGATTATAGTTGGCCTAATTGCCTCTGTCCTGTGAACACACCCCCATCTGCTGAGAGGCTTTCTCCTCCTCAGGAGAAGCCGCTGCTATCAGGTGCTGCCGTGGTCTCAATATGACTGATGTGCTGGTCTCTGACCTTCCCCTCTGATAAATGTAGTCAGTGCTTCTCAATTTTCCAAACCACCGGTTTGTTTGCATAGCAGATTAATTAATTGTGATACCATAATGGAGCAAAAGACATAAAAAGTCAATATAAATCTTTCAATATTTAATGCAAATGCTGTTGCCGTGCAATAAGGCATCTTATGAACGGTACATTAAGACACTGAATCTTCATTCAAATTTTGATGAGCAAATATGTTTCCCTTCTGGAATTTATCGACTGCCTGTCTGCTGGGCTGAGACATTCAGAGTGACGGCAGATCCCCTCCGCCGTCACTGTCAGAACACATCAACATATTAACCGACTGTTGTTGGTAGCATTCCTGTTGAAAGCTGCAGAGACGCGGCGTGACACTGCATCTTGGTTCGAACTCTGCTCAATTTGTGTTTGGGATCCACACTTAAAAATACGATGTCACGTCTGAAGGATAAGTATGAAATTACAGCCAGTCGGCGGTTGGCTGTAAATTGGGTGAAATGGCTCCAGAAACTTGTCGTCTGTCCCTAAGCAACAAAATCTGCCATCAGCAGCTCTGGCTTATATTTCTTTTGTTTAATTTGTGCAAAAATGGAAGTTTTGATTTTATGAGGGGTTAAGCATCAGGTTTTTTTTGTTTTTTTTTGCCAGACACTTGAGAACCCCCCCCCACGCTCACAGAGTACCTGCCGGTTGCCTGGCAACTTCACGGTGACGGCAAGACCTCGGGAGAGTGAATAAGTGTTTTTCCTCAATGTTGAACTATTTATTTCAATTTTGTTTTCCACATTTGAATGGTGTATGTAACGTGTATGCAGATGTAGCTAGAGGAATGAACCTTTTCTGAATAATGAGGAACAATAATTAACACGTGATGGCCTTTAGCAGAACAGACCTCAGTGACGAGGAACTAAAATGCATCTGACTTGTGTTGGTGAGGTGAACTTATTTGAAGTATGAACACAAAACTCAACACCGAAGTGAGTGTGTTTGTGTGATAGTGGCACTTTACAGGGCTTTCATCAGTAAAGCCCGTCTCGTGAGCAAATCTAGGGCTTTCCTCCTCCCTGATCCTTTTGGGCTTCACTCTCTCTCTTTCTCCGTGTGTGTGTGTGTGTGTGTGTGTGTGTGTGTGTGTGTGTGTGTGTGTGTGTGTGTGTGTGTGTGTGTGTGTGTGTGTGTGTGTGTGTGTGTGTGTGTGTGTGTGTGTGTGTGCCTCATATGAGGGAAAACTATTATCAAAAAACCCTTTGAGAAACATATGGTGCTCCAGTTTTGCTACAGATACCTCCTGCTCTTGTTCCGTATGGTGATCAGCCTTAGGGTTTAACAGAGGCAACACTATTGTCCTGTGAAACTGCTGAGAGCGTCTGATTTAGGGGTGATTAGTGGTGCCTGGGGAAGCGAGGGCTGCCCGGTGTTCTGCCCTGTGGACATACAGGTTTAATGGGGGAAAACAGCCTCAGGGGAGGATTTGCAGCCACATTTCGTTAAGTTTGAGATACAGGCACTTGCGGCCTAATTTTGAGGTTTTAAAGCATCCTGAAGACACAAAGGCGCTTTTAAGTGATTTGTTATCTTGCATTAAAACGCTACTGATAACTGACATGCTAGTCTTTAACTGTACTGTCGCTCCAGTGTGGGCAGTAGATTTTCTCAGGGGGCATAGAGAGCTCGTGAGCTCATACACTTATACACAATGGACCATTTCACTAAAGGCCAGACCATAAAGAAGCACTTGGGTGTGAGTGATGACAGACGGGGAGGTTTCGGAGGGGGCGGCAGCTGAAAGCTTCCCTCTGTGACCAACTTGTGGCCTAGAGTCCTCCTGCTGCTGTACTTTCATACGAAATAGCACTTTGACAAAACTGTACAAGAACAACTAGACTGACCTACATACAAGAACTGTGACTACCCAACGCCGTCTTGTGACGTGAATGAGCTCTGGTCCTCAGAACACTGATTGCATTTAAGTGCTGTGAATGACAGACGTGAATTCCCAGTGAAAGAACATTTGAATAAAATGTCTGACAGGTCTACATGAGCCCCACAGGTGATACTGATGGGCCGGATTCTGAGCCGGGGGGGGGGGCATAACCACTTGTACATCTCCTCGGTGCAGTGCAGCTTCCCACGTGGGTCTCTGAAAGGACCAAGTTAAACCGCTCTCAACCCCTTCACAGGCCCTTTAATGTTTTATTCATGAATCTGTTCTCAAGTCAGCGTGAAAGATTTTTCCTAAATCAGTAATAAAGTTGTTAGCAAATTTAAAAACTTCCTAGTTCCAGCAAGTCTTAGAATCACGTTGCACTAAATAACATTTTACAGTTATAACCTGCAATATGCATTCGTTAGTAAATATTATGGCAATGTGTAAATTGGTTGCAGGGAAATGTCCAAATCAAAAGAAATTTAGAAACTTTACAAACTGGAGGTTACTTTAGCATCAGCAGCTGCAGCTTCAACTGTCAAATTTAACAGAAAGTGGTTTTTGGATGTATAACATGAAAGTGTCCAGAGTTAAGGTTGAAATTCACGATTATGCTAAGCTAACTGACATCGTTTTCTCATCCATGGTCATAATTAAGAAAAAATGGAGTTGTATTTCTGTGTAATTTGATCTTCCCAGGTAATTTAACAGCATTTTACGACTTAAGAGTTAAGTCAGCTGTGTCGTCCGTGACTCCTTCAAAGGGGCCATGTGGCCTGTTAGCAAGCTAATCTTTGCGCCGTCATCTTCTACATGTCTATATCTCACAGTTAGCAGCCTTCAGTATTTAGTATCAGTCAGGTCCATCTCATTTAAGTTTGGTGCTTCATAAGTTTCCACGCAGAAACAAGTGAAAAATGCTGCAGCTGCAGTATTTATCTGGACTTTATCTGTGCTGATACTTCAACCAAGGGGGCGCAGGTGTGGACTTTTTGGACAAATATGGCCCCCGAGTGGGTTATTTGTTGGCTACTCAGTCAAGTGTGAATTGCCAGAGGCTATTGTGTCATTTTCTTCCTAATCCCACTTCCTAACATTTGGGCAACAAATTGGGCCCCATTTGGTGTGCCAAAATGTCAGGGGGTGGTGGTTGTCCACTGTCAGCCCATCATTAACAGTGTCAGGCACTGGTAGGCCTATTAAGTGGGGCAGCGGCGCTCACAACACATTGTGGCTGCTGCAAGAGGATAGTTTTAACTTTCCGCTCGTATTTCATGATCTTTGTGATTCAGTCGAGGGCGTCTGCACTGCCATGTAATTCAATAAAGCTGCGGCTCATACACTGCCCCCTGACAGAAGGCATCATCAGGCAGAGAGCTGCTGGACTCAGAGCAGCTTCGACACCCCGACACCAGGCCGTTAATCTCCATGTGTCCGCAGCATAAAAGGAGAGCGTCCAAGGTTATTCTCACAGAGCTGTAGCTGACATTGGATAAAGGCTGCCGTTTTTCTGAGGCACTGTGTTGCGAAAGTGGGACGAAAAACAGTTTTTTGGTCTTGAGTGTCACGGTTGTCCCCTGAGAATTAACGCCGACTAATGCCCAGAGATTTCTGAGGTTCAGCAGTGAAGCTGGATCTGGTCTTCATAATGAAATAGGAAAGTACACCGTATCATGTGACGCAAAAATCGATAGAGCTCTGTCCACCAAAATTCAATTTTTGCTGCGCTTTAATGATCCTCGAGGAGAAAGAATCAAAACCCACTGAAGGGCTGAGTGAAATCAAATATTTAAGAAGCATTAATAACTTGAGTCAAGAGGCTGAATTATCAGATGTTGTTGTTATTAGTGTCAGTAATGGACTGCATGATTTAATTGAGGCAGTAAAAATCACATCAGAACTCAAAGGGGGTTAAGGAAACCTGTACTCAACAGCACCTTTTAATTGTTTTCTTTTTGATGTAAAGCCATCGATTTTAGTCCATATTACAGTTAATTCTCTGTACTACAGATAATTAATGTGTGCACGTAATTAAGACCCTGAAAAATAAATAAAAATACACATAATTAAAAACAGCACAGTGCCGAAACACTTAAAGAGCAGACGAGCTCTTAAATATGGGTTTTTTGCTTTGCACAAATGGCCTCTTGGTGTGGTGACTCAGCCGGGATAGAAGAAAAACCAAAAAACAAAACAAAACAGCCCCCCCTCCCGTTAAAAAAAAAAAAAAAAGTCCAACCAAAGCCAAAATGACCTGAGTCAGATTGGGTACACTGCCCACAGGCAGGAGCTGACTGTGCTGGGCATGAGACCAGAAGGGGTCACTCTGCCACCATCACTGTGCCGTTACTGCCCTCTCTGTGAGGTCTGAAATGACAACCAGGACACAAACACTGAGTAAGCTTCGGCTTATATACAGTCAGGAGGGATCTGATGCGTTCACTGTCACAGTTCATTTCTGTCTGCCTGACAACGATTATCCCCGTCTGTTAAACTGCAACATATGAATAAGTTTTGACCAAAACTGCAGCTGTAGAATTCAAGCATCTGTGCAGCTGCTTAACCAAGACGTTATGTCTACGCAGGTGTCGCTGGCAAAAGTGGAGCACCGTGTGTTTTTCTGCGGCTGTGTGATAATAGTTTTCCAATTCTTCCTCGGATTTCTCTCCCTCTCTCGTGCACACACACTGTTTTTCTAAGCACAAAAGCACTCACTGATATTTCAATCATTTCTCTTCCGATTGCTCTGCACTTGGCTGCACCTGCTCCATCGTCCTCGCTCTGCTTTCCTACCTGCGGGGAAGGTGAGCGACGAAGCTCGGGCTCAAAGAGGGGCTCTGATTTGTATTAATTTGTGGCTGATCTCTGGGGGGGTGTGGGACGAACCACCGTGTATCCCCCTCCTCCCTCCGTCATCCCGACCAATGCAGCTTTACAGAAACAGGAACCATCCAATCAATCCAACTCTCCCCAAAGGCTTGTCCAATCAGCCCAAGACCTGACACGGAAATTAATCACTTCATCATTTCCACAATTGATGGCGCCAAGCTGTGCGTGGCATCTTCAAAGTATGCGCATGTGGAAAGATGACACCAAAAACCCTCTTGACCTCGGACACACACATCTGCAGAGTTGCGTGTGCTTTAATATTTCAGTTAGTTGATTATTGCATTTTTATTTTTATTTTTTTTACAAGACATTTGTTGCGGCTGCTGCTAAGGTCTCCACTGTGAATGCAGAGAGCGTCATGTTACCAGAACTAATGGCTCAGTCAGACCCACTTATGTACAGTATGAGAAAAAGCTCTGCCCTCAGGGAAAGGTTGTCTGAGGGGAGAAAGAGGCTCAAATCTCAAAGAGTTCAAACAGCAAACAGGTTTGCAGATTCAGACCGTAACTGTAAACACACATGGCCATCACCAGCATGACCAAGAACAAGAAGGATAAAGCACACAGTGCAGGGATTATTCTGGATGCTCAGCTCATCAGCTCATAAGCCAGTGATATGAAGGATGAATCTGACCAGCTGGAATGAACTAGAGTTCGGTGTTGTCACACTTCTTACCTTTTATTTTAATAAAAAAATAAAAATAAAAATAAAAAAAAAAGTTTGAATTTGTGATTAATCATAATTGCCCCTGAAATCATCCTGCAGTCCAAACTCTGCAATAATAGGTGAAGGCCTAAATTTATCGAAGTATGATAAGAGTCCGCAGCCCAGCTGTTGAAAATGTCTACTGTAAATGCTGGTTGTTTAACATGCACACAATTTTAACTGCAAACAAGGCTGAGTCAATCAGTGAATCAATGTAAATTTAAATCTAATGACTGACTGAAAATCAAAAAAGTGAAGTTAATCCTGCTGCAGAACAATATCAAGCTGTTTTCACGTCAGCCCGACTGGTTTTGGAGATCGAGCAGTGTGGACCAGCAGCAAAGGATGAAAACACACGTGGTTGGTTTCTGCCTCGAACAGCAGATAATCAATAAGACATGACACGCGGTCGGGCGTCCAAAATAAAAATGAAATAGAAAACAGAAAATCGTAGCGGTGAAGCTCCCATTTCAACTCCATAAATGCAGACTTTCAAAGAGACTTTGATCACAGTGTGGTCTCTCCAGCAGGGAGACAGAATAAAGGCTAGTTTTAGTAACTTAATGCTCCCCCTTCACACACACACACACACACACACACACACTATGAATGACCATTCCACACATTATTGCAATACCATGTGTTGCTTTACTAAGGAGGGAAGGTAATTGTGCTTGGGAACAGCTTAAAGGGTAATTAGCCGTGGTGTGCAGGGTGTCTGCAGACGGTCCTGCAGGCACCGGAGGGGGTTTAAGGGGTTTGAGTCTGGGATGACTGATCAGAGCTCTGAGGCCGCCTCAGATCTTTTCTTCATCACCAGCACACTTGACTGGCATTTGACAGTCCGTGGTGACCTGCTCTAAATCTTCCCCACGCTCTTTGGTGGCGAGAAAGGAGCCTAAGACGATGTCCCGACTTGATTGTCTGACGGCCGTCCATCTCCCGTGACAGCGTTGATGGCGAGCAGGTGTGAAGCTGTTTGCTCTCAACAGAGCTCACTTAGTAAGGGCAGCAGTCCCGATGACATCAGCTCTGGGTTGAGATGAAAGCTTGATGAGACGCAGCAGCTAAATCTGTCTCTGTGAAGGATTAGCCTCCTGGCAGGAGGACTCGGTTACACCTTCTCAGCATCAGCATGGAGCTGGATCTGGGTGGAGGTGTAACTATCTCCAATCCAGTGGCATGCTTTGGCTGATGTTTTTCTGACCCCCATGCGTAGATAAGTCTATGCCCAGCATCCGTTTTACTCTGACTGTGAAATGCATCTGGCGTGGCTGCTACTGACTGATGGTCTGATTATACCTGATGTCTCTGTGTGGGTGGACAACAGTCATTTTCATGTGAACACATGAAAAATAACTGCCGTTTCCCTCTGCTTCCTGTTTCCTTCCGCCCTATGAGAAAATCTCTCGGCTTTAGGAAATGTGCGTTTACAAACCTCTTTACAGATAGATTAATGGGCTCCTTTTGAATGAAGCTATTTATCCTCCCCATTTATCGATTGACTTATTTATTGTCTCGTGTTTGGAAAAGTGAATTTGTAAGCAGACATAGAGCAGTCACTGTGGACATGGACATAATGACAGAATTACAATAACAGATGGTTCTGAAGAGAGCGTTGTTGGGGTTTCTTTGATGCCCAGGAGCTGGAACAATAAAGAAATCCAATGTATCGTGTGGTTTGTGTCTGTTCACAGATCGTATACTGTCAACGCTACTCATGATTTTAATCTGCCAGCTCTGTCAAGAATCAGTTAATTGTTGCCTGCCAATGGAAGAACATTTTGATGGCAACAAAAAACATTTAAACGTGAGCGTTTCAACCGTTAGGTGACGATTGTCCTGTTGGGAGAAGTGGACAAAACAGAGAACAAGAGTGGACAGAGCGTTTGACTGCTAAGTGAGGAGTGAAACACAACAAAAAACCGTAGTATCAAGTGAAATAATCATAAAATAGACAATTTAACTGTCAATATTGTGGTAGATTATAATTGTTTGACATACATGTTTGTTCAGGGCCACTTAACAACAAGGGCTTTCAAAGTGACTGGAAAATGAAGCGCACGTCATCAAAATTGCTCTCAAAAAGCTGTGTGTCAAAATCCAGGTGTTAGTTTAAAAAAATAAATAAAATAAAAATGCAACAATTACATTTAATTCCTGGTGTAAAATTACACATTTCCTGGTTCTCTTTGTAGGGAGGAATGATCTGGCTGGAGGGGTAGTAAGAAAATGAGAACTGAAGATCCATGCAATGAATTTAGATAGACTCGATTTGAGAACAAAGACTTATAAAAGAAAGCACAGCGGGAAGTTCGGCAAGTTTTAAAACATTTTTAACGCCATCTTTTTCACCAAAAATACTATGCGATCTGATTGATGACGCTTTTGTGTGCAGCAATGTAACATACTCAGTCAGGGTGCTTTGGGTGCTCATTGTTTGTTTGGTACCTTGGAATCAAACCATGACCTCCAACTTGGCACGGTGAATTACAGCTGACCCGCGAGGCCACAGCCGATAGGCCCGCCCCTCCCTCTCTGCCCCTTCAAAGCAGTACAGTGTAAACTTGGACTCATCCAGCGAAGGGACGCGTGAGGGGAGGCATGGTGTGGACCACCACCTTTGTTTGCCCTAAAATATACCATTAAATTGTGTCAGTTTAAGATGTGTTTGCCTCATAGCATTAGCATTAAAAGCTGCAGAGTCTGGAGGAAACCGCAGCAAACTCCAACACCAGACTTTATCAGTCAGCCCCGACCCATCCGGTGTCTTCCTGATAGTGACTGTAATGCTGCTCAGAGGGCGTATTAAAACCTCTTGTAAACAACAATAATTGTAGAAGCTCTTGTGAAATAAAAATCACAGCCATCCACTCCCAGAAAGAAAACCACGTAGGCAGCAAAGAAAAACCTACAGCGTTACATGGCTGTAACACTAAAAATAGTTTACAGGAGATTCTGCTACTAGCCAGTTATCTGCATATCGGCGGGGGGGGGGGGGTCCAGAGACGTCTGTCTGTTCGTGGTTCGTGATTTGTGGCCCATTGTGCCGATAAATGTGAACCTTTTCACCTAAATTAGAAGCGACGTAAAGGTGAGTGCGCCGTACCTGTGTGCCTCCTGCTGTTTTTCATCGACATCAAACAAAACCCACCGCTGACACACAAAGCTAACACAACAGAGTGAAATGTGTCTCTGAAAAACACTGATGGGATAGTAGCGCTGATCATTTTTATCATTTCCACTTTTGGCTACCTCACACAGCGGCGGTACCTGTATTTCCCAATCCTGATAATACGACTGGACAAAATGGCTGCCGTCCGGGCGTGTATCACCAGCGATGGAGCTTTTCACAGTCCTCCCCCTCTCGCTCTCCTCATTAATGTTTCTTGTCTGGTTTGTCTTTGGTGTTTTCAAGAGCACACAGGGCCTGGGGTCATTGTGTTTGTGCAGACATCAGCTGATTACTGCTTCGCCTCGGGCGCAGCGAGGAGCCGGGAGAGCAGAGACGGGCAAAGAGAAAAAGAAACAGTCCAACGGAGAGTGAGCAAAGTCATCCACCTAAAACTCCAAACTGGTGCAGGGAATGAATGCTCCCCTCTATCTGCTGTCCTTGAGTGGCTGTCCGCCCCCTCCCTCCCTCCCTCCTCTGCTCCGCTGCCTCCGTCAGGCACTTTGCAGAGAAGTGCCTGTGATGCCTGATCATAACATGACACTGCAGAACAGTGACTGCTCTTTCTGACTGTCTTCATGAGTTAGCTTCTCTCTTCTGGGCATTATTCAGTCGGCCTGGTAGTGAGACTGTGACTGCAGACTCTAAAGTCATTTCATAACGGTTGGAGGCAGGGGGACCCGCATCCGTCAGCTATTTCTGACTTCATTAGATTGTCTTCACTACAGTATTAGGCCTAGCTACTGTACTCATTATGTCTTGTGCACAAGAGTGAGAGTTGTTATGCAAAGGAATAGACCCACATTTTGTGAATTTGATGAATAGTTCAGTACCACACTGGTTCATTTATCTTATCTGAAGGTATTAACCAAAGTTTATTTATGACAAAGTGCTTCAGAGTCAAGAGAATAAAATCAAGTGCATTCATAAAGGCAGATTTAAAAGCACTGGATAAAACGTCAAAGATGAAAAATTACCACACCACACCTAAAACTAAACAGATGGGTTTTAGTTGTTTTATTTTAAGAGTCTTGACCCAGGTGTAAGGACTTGACAGCTCAACTCGTACGTGGGTGATGTATTTTGAATCCTGGCCATTTAAATCTCTAAAAGTGAGAACTAAAATCTAAACATTAACCATAAAAGTAACAAAGCCGGTGCAGAGATGTTAAAATGGGTGACCATCTGTTTGAGTTTGTAAAAGAGGTTAACAAAATGTGCCGCACCTATGAAGCACGTGTTCACACACCTCTTTTTTGTGTGTGTGTATGTTGGAGCAAGAAAGGTACACCGTCTGGCATATAGTTTTAATATCTTCTCTGGTCTAGCACAAAGCAGTTACGTAGGTAAGCATGAATGGGTTCCTGAAAGTGCCTAGAGGGCCGACCCCTCTGTGCCCCTCAGCCAAAGTGAGTGTTAATAATAGCTCAGTCCAAAGTATCATTATTCCTCAAAACCTTAATATGTTACTTGAACCTAATTTTAGTTTAACAGAGATTAAGCAGCAGTTATGGAAGGCCCTTCCCTTTGGCGTCCTTGTTTTTTTTTTTTTTTATATGAAAGTACCTCACAGCTCTGATGTTTTCATCAAACTAACCTTAAGAATTTCACTTTTCCTGTAACTTTAATCTGCTTTATCTCCTCAGAGCAAACTGTAGTGACAAGCACAATAAAGCGGTGACCACGCTGCTCCCAGATTCATTCCGTTTGCTTGATCTGAGAGGTTTAAGAGAAAGAGTTTCCCACTTGAAATCAGATCGCTTACACAGTAATGCAGGCTAATTCTCCTACCTTCAAGTGTAACAGAGCCCCCATGAGAAACCTTGAGCAAATAGATAGCACGATCTAATGTTAATCAGCCGACCAAAATTAAATCAGGATTATCCTGGCAAAGCTGTATAGCTTACGAAGTAATATTTTACTCAAGTATTTGGAAGCATTCCCAAATATGAGCAATCCCGTCTACACCCACTGCTCAGAAGTGACGTTAAGCCCACAGAAGAATGTACTAATAGGTCTGAGTAGTGGGGCTCAGGCTCGGTGAAAAGCAGCTGGCAAAGACCAAGAAGTCAAGACAACTCATGTAACCATGACCACATTTTTAATCAGCAGCAGACTCCCATACAGAGACAATAAGCAGTTCATTAGAGTCACTGCTGAGCTGGTGGTTTGAAAAGGAAAACAGTCACACACCCAGAGAACAGAGAGTCGACTAAATGAGCCTTCTGTTTGTTGGTACAGTGCGTTTGGTTTTTGTAGCAGGCTTCCTGTCTGAAAGGTTACTTTCAGTAAATTGTATATACATGTATAATAACAGTGAATTCAAATCAGATCACCAAATCTGGATCAAAATCTGTTTTTTTTTTTTTTTTTTGTTGTTGTTGTTGTTGTTGTTTTTTTTCCCCCAGCTTTAATTCTGGCGTAAAGATTTTGATCCATGCTGCAGACGACCCTTCACCTTTTTCAGCTCCACTTTTGAGAAACTCAAAATGGCTCCAAGGAACTCTGGAGCTCGTAGGAATTTGCAACATGCACGTGCACACCATGCTGTATTGATTTGTATCGCGCTGCCAGCCACAGTGGTTAGAAGACAAAGAGATGAGACAGTGCGGCCACTCCACACCGTACAGCTGCGCTACTGGCTACGTTTCATGCCTCCATAGCTGTGGAGCCCCGAGGTTGATGGCAAACCCCGCATCAGAGACGAGAGTTCATATGTAGACAAAAAGAGACAGGGAGAAAAAAAAAAACCTCCTAGTGCAGTGATTCTGCAGCTGACAGCTCTCTCTCACACATGGAAACAGTGTGAAAGTCCAACTCAGAAGGATAAATAGTCTGGATCAGAAGATTATTTGCCTCTCTGCCTGTTTGCTTTTAATGAGAGATGCCATTCACACCTTTCAATTGCTATTCATTTCTGTTATCGCGTGCATCTCCTCGGCACAATGTGCTGCCTTTGTGTGCTGAATTAGACCTATTGTATGTGCAAACCTTCAGCCGCCTGTATCGTGATCTCTCATCGCGTTGCCTTCATGCACACAGAGAAACTCATTTTAGCTCCTTTATTACAGCACAAGCACGTGCTGCCATTACCTGTCCTTTTCTTATGCAGCCGAATGGAATAAATGAGCATTTTGTAGCACCATAAATATGCTATTGCGATGCTGACACATGGATAAATGTGAGGTCTTGATTAGAAACACACCTGCTCTGCAGCTAACAAATAACACTAATGTTTCAGCATCCAGGCAAACGACTTCATACTGATTGTTAAATTATGACAACAACACTGAACGCCTCTCTTTCAGCATGTACTTGACGCCAGCGTTTGAAGCCTCACCCCTCACTGCCATTGTGAATTTGTATTTTGGTGGTAAAGCCACTCGGGAACTTGTTTCGGCGAGTTACCCGTGCAGGGCAGATGCCCAGGTCTGCGGTAGCGCCAGATGGTGGTTCATTAGATCCTGTGTGTTGTGTGTTTGGTGTGAAGCGTAGGAGGAGCAGGGCGGATGTTTGTTCCCATCAACAGCCAGACTTTAAGGCTGGCTGGCTTCATCCCTACATAATGCTTCCATTCCTCAGAGTGCCAGAGCGCCTGGCAAGGAAAGTGATACTAGAGTGAAGTGTGATGGGAGAAGATGTCGCCTTTTGTTTTGCTTTTGCTTTAAGTTGTGTTTCTGCTTAAAGTGGAAGGATTTTTATGTTGTCGCCTGATTCTGTTCAAACTAACGCTGCGCTGCTTTTGCTATTGTGTATTATTCTTCTGTTCATATTAAGCTTAAAATCTGCAAAGCTGCAGATGATGTGAGCAGTCGTATCTTATCATTGCATCAGCATTAATGTTATGGTTTACTTTTATTGATGAACTCACTTGCCTTCAGTGAATTCCTTCATTTAGCAGAGTTATCGCCCGACAGTTTTGCGACACAAATGTGCTGGGAAAATCAGTAACAACAGTGTAGGCAGTTCCAACGGTGGAGTATTTTGACAGTGGAGAACAGTTGAGTCCTGGTTTTAAGTACAAACACAAACGCAACGCAAGTTTCGTTGCTGCATCAAATTCTGGTGTATTGAAGCTACAGTTGTTGTTTTGCGTTGTTGAATTATTTAACTCTGTCAAACTCCAGATCACGGAGTTTTGAGGCAGCATGGTGGCGTAGTGCTTAGAGCTGTTGCCCAACAACATGTGGGTTCAGTTTCCTCCCACCGTCCGAAGACATCATGTTTGGATTGACTGCTTACTCTAAATTGTTTGTAGGTCTGAGTGTGAGTGGTTGTTGGTCTCTGTCTGTCTTTGTTTGCTGGCCCTGTGATGGACTGGTGGTCCAGCACCCACCGTGACCCAGAAACAAAGAAGCGGTTAAAGATGAATGAATGAATGGGAAAACAAAACTAATGGGAGCCAGAAATGCAAAGTAATGAAAATCACTAACTGCACAACATCAAAGGCGATGAGGCGTAACGTGATCCTGTTTGTTGACGGATCTTCTGACAGATTTTTTGGAAGTGAAATTATACACTTTATTTACCAGCTGATCTTCCGTTGCATTTTATTAATCAGAGTATAGATCAGTATATCTACATCTCCAAGTTCTTTCAAGTAGTTTTGAAATATTAAAAGCGTGAATATGGAAAAACTGCACTTGCTGCCTCTGCTCTCAAAGAGAAAATGTTTACAGAAGTCTTGGAACAAATTGAGGCAACAGACTGTTGGTGGAAATTGAATCTTGGATTAACCAGAGCAATCTTTAAGGGAGCTGGTATACGTAGAATTAAAATAGGAATGAAAGCGTAAATTAAAGAAGCAACTACATAAAAAAAACAAAAAAAACCAATTTTTTTTTTCTCATTTATTTTCTGAAGAGGGTAAAGCTATGAAACAACCTGCAAGGTGCACATCTAGGCTGTTTGTTTAATGCTTCTGTGGCTATAAAGTACGCCAGAGGAGACTGCCAAGAAGACCGACAATGGCCGGCAGTACGATGATTTGCACACATACGCACACAGGTACAAAACACACAATTAGGTCGGCATGAACATAAACAAAAGTGGTATTAGTAATAGTGCCCCACGTGCCCTGTTATATTTTAGCCTGCTGCTGCGTGGTGGGTGGTGCGATAGAAACCTGACCTCGCTCCTTGCAGACATTGTTGTGGTTTGAGTTCCTCCAGCTGCTTGCAGGCGCACAAGCTGCCACGAGGCTTGCACTTAACTCTCTCCCCCCCCCCCCCCCCCCCCCCCATTTACACCCTCACATGGTGTGCAGATAGATGCCGATGATTAGAGCCTGCATGAGAAAAGACAAAATCACAGTAACCAAAAGCTAGAGAGAGGCAGGTAATCCCAGGATAAAAACAACAAGTCTGTCTCAGCGTGTGAGTGTGTTGGCTGGAGAGTGCAGGATTCAGCTGCAGAACATCCACCCGAGATGCCTTTTCACAGAGGAATGTGGTGAATGGGAGGCAGATTGGTACCTGGTGTAGTTGATAAGCTGAGCATTAGGAGGAAGAGAGGAAAGAAAAAAAAACTGTCTATATCATCAATCCCTCTCTGGCCCATTCCTCTGTGATCCATGCATCAAGTTATCTCAGAGGTTTCCCCCCACCCGCTTCAAATCTTGATACAAAAGCCTGGTTGGATAACCTCGAAGCATCAAAGCCGCAGTGTTTGATTCTGCACCTTGTAACAGACCCGGACTGATGCCAGCAGCTCTAAGGTGCATTGGCGCCGTGAGCTAGAAGCTGACTTCAGCATGTTTAACGCCGCACAGTGGCGATGTTAACGAGCTGGTCTTCAGCATATTTACTAGTGAAGGGCTGCTGTATTATAAAATGTGAGTCAATGAATAGTCAATGAGATGGGAACATCATTATAATTGCAGGGATTTTGCCATAAATCAAGAGTTATGGAGATTCATCCTCAGGATGGATTCGAACCCCAAACCTGGACCTGTGACAGTGTGAGCTGTGTTTGTACTCCTGCTTCCTCACATAAGCTGATTGGTGACTCTGATTTGAATGTGAGCGTGAATGTTTGTTGTTATGTCCGCCCTTTGATAGAGTGGTGACCAATACAGATAATTAATAGATGGGAATATATCGTGCTGATGCTGATAGGGCTTTCTGTACCACCATGCCACCTGAAAAGAGGATCAAAAATGCCTCATCGATTCCACCAGATATATTTTCCATCTGACCACCGAAGATTCAAATCAAATCAAATCAGATTTATTTGTATATCAAATCAGATTTATTTGTATAGCGCCAAATCATAACAAAGTTACATCAAGGCACTTTACATATAGAGCAGGTCTAGACCAAACTCTTTATAAATTTATTTAAAGAGACAAAAGCTTGACACGTTCATGATCTGCAGTGAAGGACAGGAGAGGAATATACTAACTTGTAACACAGAAGCTGGATGAAGGAGGGGGGCGTTAAACTGACAGAGAAGTAAGAATTAGTTTCACCTTGGGGATCTGGAAGACGTATACATCACCAGAGTCCTGCACTTTTGTTATTGAGCCCATAAATTACTCAGGCAGCATTGTGAGCACTTGTCAAAGTATCATGTCACACCAGGGAACAAAGATAAATAAGTCGTGAGCGAGTAAGTAAGTTATAAAACACACGGAACGGCACATCGGCGGACTGGAGCAGGGTGTTTGTCTTCTTGAGATTAAAGGTCGTCAATCCTGAGATTTGTTCCGTTTTATGCAGGCGCACACAACCTTATTATTTATACATTATTGATCGCGGAAGCAATCGATAAGAAATAATGGCTTGACACACGTCGTCCGCAGGTTGTGTTTGTGTGAGATCCTACCACGTCTTCATACCGTTGCAGGTTAATGGCTTTGCATCAAATCAAAAATGAAATGCCCTTTTGTCTCATTATTTCATTTACACAGTAATTTGTATAAGATGAAGTGTGTGGGTTTGATGCCCTAATGCATCTATAACAGCTTAGTCATCAACGCAGTATTAAATGTTGAGGCGTGCGGAAATATACAGATGAATCATATCTAAGTCACAACAATCACAAATCGTTTAAATGCAAAAATTCAGCTGAGTAATTGGAGCTGAGCTGATCTTTCAGTACAATGGGGTGTGATGGTGCAGCTTTGTTCCCACCTCATAAACTCAGCTGTCGCTGGGAGAGGAAGAAGTGAAAATTAATTTGGAATTATTGAAGCGGTTAATGAGCTATTCAAAAAAAAAAAAAACAATATTCACTGTTTGCTTCATTGCTCTTGGTGAACTTAAAGTCCCGTTATTAAGCAGGATAATTAAAATCACAAATCAAAATCCTCTGGTTTCCGTGTTTTATTAGGGCTCATAGATTTTTATTAGTTTTGTCGCTATTCTGAATGACTAAATGTCAACATCTTGCATGTGACGGAGACAGCTACGGTTGATCAGCCCTTCACAGGCGTGAAGACAGAAATACTCTCAGTAGCTCAGGTAAGATGAGAGCTTTGATATAAATACTCTTCTCGGAAAACGTACATACTGACAGTGACCCGGCACAGGGGTCATTTTTAGCCACGCCAGCAGCCCGGCTCTGTGCGGTGCTTCTGCCGGTTGATTCAGACCAGATTATTAAAAAAAAAAAAAGGAGAGTGCGTCATCGAAAAAAATGACACTTGTGTGTCATAGGGGATGAAACAGAATCACTCTAGCCATCCCCTCTTTTGTTTTATCACCCTTCCACATCTGTTCCTCGCATCAAAACTGAGCCATGTGCTCTTTCAGATACACAGCCCTGCGTATCGATGTATAGGGCAGCTTGAACTGAATTATCATCTACAGCATGGCTGACCCACATTTTTAGTTCAGCCCCAAAAGCTTCTATTTGCACCAAAATACGTTCAGGTCCGAGAAGCCCATCACCTCCAAATGCAGACTACTGGCAGACATCGGGATTTACAGATATTCCCTAAACACCTCACATCCCCAGTCACACAGCAGTGCCTTCATGGACACTTGCAGGGGGATTATAGTTGTCATGGCAAAATCTGCTAATATTGGAGGGAGGGGCGGGGCTTTTTGCCTTTTGGGGGCCTGGAGGATATGCTTGATTTGCCCTTTTTGACGGTGAACCCCCGTCCGGAGTTAAGGTTAGGGTCGCAGCTGAAACAGTATCTGCTGCAGTTAATGACGGTCAGTCTTCGCTCTCGGTGTGATGTGAGTTTGCCAGGTTGAAAGTGACTGCACTCTGGCATCACTTATTCATGGGCTTACTGTGCCAGCGAGAAAGACTCAAACATTTTTTTTTGTGTGTGTGTGTGTGTGTGTGTGTGTGTTTGACCTTCCACTGTCTTCATATCTAGCCCCAACGCCCACCCTCCACCCCCCCACCCCTCCTCACACAGGATCGATTTCTCCTCCAGTTAAGCTTTTATTGCTGATGATGGGTCAGTGGGGGTTGTTTTTATACTCAGTGCTATATTTCACACCTACCATTCACCCTCCAGCCATCAATATTCCCATGACCCTCTAAAACAAACCCCTCCACTCTGCCGCACAGTTCAGACCAGACTAATGCAACTTTGCATAATCAATATTCTAGATTAGGAAAAAAAAAAAGGGAAGAGTGTAGAGATCTGGGTGTGAGCTTGTCCTTACCGCCACCGCCACCCACCGCCCGCCTGCCCTCTCAGCCAGGCCTGTTTGCGCTGGGAGAGCCCGATTGAGAATCAATAGACGGGCTGGTTGTTGCTCGGCAGCTGAAAAGGACAACAGACAAGGACATCTCAGCAAATGAAGATAATTCAGCAGCCCTGTCTTATCTATTTGTTCCTGTCTCTTTATCTAATTTGGCAGTGAAGTAGCGCACACACACGTGTACACACGCACACACACAGAGCCACCAGATGTGATCCATTTTTATTTTATCCCCTCACCAAGAACACCAGAACTTCACTGTCTCTTCCAGATGTGTGAGATCTCCAGCTTGTCTGGCAGCAGTGACCTTTCTGGAAAATGATTTTTCCTCCTCTCCTTTTTATTTTTACTCCTTCTGATAACCATAGAGGCCAGGCAGGCAGGAGGCAGGCAGGCAGGCAGGCAGCTTATAAACTGTCGCCCCTTCGCTAGGTTCAGCTAAGAGGGTGGTCACCTGAGACTTGACTGACAGATAGTGATGGGCCGTGGGGACCTGGGAGGCAGACGGAGGGAAGAGATGAGTGTCTGCTGGTTTGGAAGATCCTTTTTCCTTTTGTGTTGTGTGTGAGATGCAGCTCCCCCAGTGAGTGAGAGGAAATTTCAAAGCACTTGCAGAGGAGAGATGAGCTGCACAGATAACCAGTCTAGGTGAGACAGCTAATCCTGCCGTTACGCCTCGCGGGTCCGTAACACAATTGAGATTTCAGAACTGTTTGGCGAGACCAAAGGCAAACCTATTGAATCCCCCCCCCCACCATCCTTGGTGCTTCATATCTGAGTAATAGTCAATAGTCATCTAACTCTCTGGTTTACATAGATAATATAACACGCTTTGTTCTTTCTGAATAATGCACAAACAGAACTGGTTATATTTGTGAATGATTCCCTGAAATCTCAGAGTTGATGTTGAACAACACTGAATCCTTTGTTTTCTGGAGGCTGGTAGCTGATACAGATATTTGATGCTCTTCCAGCAGGCTGACCCATGCACTCATTTGTCAGCACCCCCCCCTCGCTCATTGCTATGCCAGCTGTGCTTTGGGCACATCGGGCCTGAGTCTGGGTAACCTGATCCTTCCTGGGGTGGCACTTGCAGCAGGGGAGCATTTGTTGTGGGACTGTGGAAGCAGGACAACTGTGTCCCAGTCACAAGCTGTTATGTGTGATGAGCAACAAATCTGTGCAGTGGTGGGTGATAGTCACTCCTCCATCGCCGGCCTTTGTTCCTGGAAACTGCTGACACAGTCAAATATTAGAAATCAATATGGTTTGTGTGTCCGTGAGCTCTTCCATCTGGTTAGAGCAGATTTAAAACCGATTGGATCGGGTTCAACTTTTCTTCGTGTCAGCATATTTTGCAAGGCTACAAAAAACTCCGTCATCTCGGTATATTTTTCTGGTTGCTTTTTTTTTTTTTTTTTTGTCCTTCTTCTTCTTCATTTTTTTTTCCTGCAGCTTGTTTCTTATTCTAAATCTGCTGCTGACCTGGCGTCTGTTCACAGATATTTCTCCAGATTCCCCGAATATGAAAGCCATTTGGCACATCTCCTCCCTTCAGTCACTCGTCGAGCTCCTGATCTTAGCGTACGCAACACACCCTGGAATCCTCCTCCAATCGAAACAGACACACACTTTGGTCTTGTGCCACCGTGAGCTCCCATCTGCCACCCTGGCACCATTCGCACACATGTAGATTAACTACCTCATCTCAGTGCACGTTGGTCCTGGCCAGACTGCTAATTCATCCACACACGCGCGCGCACACACACACACACACACACACACACAGTCCAGGCATTTTAAAGGGGGCCATACTGTGGAGTAGCCTGACAGAGATCAGTCGCCTTCTGGGCGAGAGAGAGCAGGCTGCCTGGTAGTATCACCACCTCCAGGTTCATTCATGAAATGGTCTGACTTGGATGAAGCTACTTGCTTTTGTTGAAATTGTTTCATAAGCTCAGACTGACAGCGCCGACGCTAAGTTGCCGCAGAACGAGGTGGAATTACCGCGTGGCGGTTTTATGCCCCCGCCCACCAGTCAGGTTTCAAAACATGATGATGTCGCAGTGACGTTACCTTTGACCACTCCATCATTTTGTTCTGTTAGTTATTAGTCTTAAAATCTGTCAACCAGAGTATGAAATGGACAACCTGGGAAAAAATAAATTAATAAATCCAAAAGGACATGGCCAGAACAGCCCTTACCCACAATCCACTGCAGCTACAGCCCCCCCCAGAGTTTGTGATAGATTGGACCTCACTCCAGCAGCTAAGCTGGAGGTTTGCGTGGCAAATAGGAAACAAATTTAATTGTTTCTCTCTCCGCGCCCAAAAAGATGATTAATTATTCAGCGAGTCCTTCGCTGTCCCCACGCTGAACGCAACATCTGTCATTTATTCCAGAAACTCACAGGGAATCAAGTCCCAAACACATTATGGTTTCATGTTTCCTTGAAAGTCTTAGCACACCTGCTGTTTACAAAATACAGGATGAAAACGCTGCGTAGAAGAGGTTGTTATCTTTGTTGTCTCCTGTGGCAGCTCAACAAAATGTGTTGTTCAGAATTAGCTCTTTGTTTCTCGTCTGGAGAACAGTCATCGTGAGGCCGATGAGGACGTGCACTCAGCTTCCAGTCCATCTTCATTCTGCCTACTCTGAGCACAAACTCTCCTTTCAAATCTATCTACTTTATTGCTGTATGTTTTCCCAGCACATGTTAGGTCACTAAGTTCCCGATTCCCGATGGAGGCCAACTCCAATGTTCAAGGATCTGCAATTTTTCATCCACCAAAAAATGTCTTTTTTCCTTATTTCCTAATCGGAAAGCTAATGCATTGAGACATTTTCAAAGTTGCCTTGCCCTCTTGCTTATGGTGGAGGGAAAGTAACACCAAAGAGGTTTTGATGTTTTTTGTTTTGATGGAAGATAAATACCTTAGAAATATTTTAGAGGGTGCGTACATCTCAGTGGATATTAGATAGTTATTGTGGGGATCTTTTCAAATAGTCTCGTCTTTGTATGACCGGCTCATACACCAAATAACCCAAAATATATCTTTAATATGACTGATAGAAGTCTGAGGAGATAAAGTAACAGCTGCCAGGTAAATGTCTTAATGTAGATCCAGACATATGTGTTGTATTAAACAACTGGTGAGTTAGATGAGGAGACTGATACCACTGTCATGTCTGCACAACAAATTTAAAGCTAAAAGTTAAGATGATTAGCTCAGTGTAGCATAAATACGGGACACAGATGTTCTCTGTGCAAACAGTGCATGAACTGGGTGCCAGAAGGCCAGAAACATACATGTAACATAATGAAGACAGCAAATTACTTAATTTTACAACTACATTTATTAAAAAAAAAACAAACAAAAAAAAACAAAAACAAAAAACTAAACAACGACAAAAAAAACAAAAACAACTCAGAAAAACAAAAACAAAAACGCAACCAGTGTCCCACCAGGGATGAGACAGTTTTATGGAGAGAGACATTTTAAAAGCATACAAACCAGCAAACTGTAATCTAGCAGCATCCAAATGTTGGAATCTCCAAAATCATCATTTATATATTTAAATATATAGTTCGTTTGTTTCTTTGTTGTTTTTTTTTTTTTTTTTTTTTTGCCCTGGCAAGCTACACACTTTACAACATAGACAGAGCTTTATCTCTCCTTAGTGCAGAAAAAAAACCAAATACCCTTAATAAAATAAACAACTTTAGGTTAAATAAGCTTAAATAATAGTGTTAAATACAAGACACTTCTGTGGCAGGTATATACAGAAATAAACACATTTGGCATTGTAAGTGTGGTTCACTGGCGCTTGCTCTAATGCTCTAGAAACCACTGCATAAGAACACATCTTGCTGTGATAAACTACACACACATACGCACACTCAGTCACAAACTTCCACACACATAATTTTTCAGTCAGTGAGCCACAGACAAAGCATGTGTTTATAAAAGACGACTAAAAGCAAAGAGAAACAATCCATTTACAACCAAGAGTTTTAGGCACAGTCTCTTCCTGTTTTATAAATACATGTCAAATACAACTGCTGCTCAACAGGAACTCTTCACGTTTGTGCTAACTTCTATTTTTTTGTTTGTTTGTTTTTTTTTTTCTTCTTTTAAACACAGTTTGATAACTACCACTTTGTTATTGCTAGGACATTGTGACAGTGAATGGAAACTACTGACAAACGTGTGTGTGTTTCGGGAAAAGCACCTTGAAACATCAAAATTTACTGCCCTGCGACCCTCTAATACAACACTGAGGAAAAAAGAAAAAGCAAAAAACAAAAAGCGTGGAATCAATTCAAAGTAAAATGGCCCAAAAACATCAAACCTTGAACTCTTTTGTGACTTTGGGAATCAGAAAGTCCAGAGTGAAACAAAAGGGTCTCAGTTGAGCTACATTCATATTTTTTTTTTTCCCGCCCCAACGGTACGTTTCAAGACCGCCACATGTGGATTCTTCTTGGTGCAAGCAGACAGTAAGTACCACTTCATTATGTCGAGTACACGCCCTCCCCTCCCCCACCTTCCTGCATCCGTGAAGGCGGGCACTGAAACAGCTGCGTGACAGTGTGCGCAGTACGATACAGTACAGCTGAGTATACAGTACAGTAGACTGACGTGACATACGTAGGTAGACTATATGTTGACTACAGTAAATGAGCTTTACATTCCACTACTGTAAGGAGATCCCAGGGACTTGGGCGGGGGCCCCCGGGGGTTTGCCTTCCTCGATTTTGCTCCAGGATGTTTCCCCGGAGTCCTGTTAGCCCGTGTGGAGAAACCGTTAACGGCATCGACAGCCTTGCACCTCAGACAGAGGTGGATCCCAAAACTTAAGGTCCAGATTGGGGGGTCAAGTCTCTCCACGTGGGGCTGCACGACGGTCTCCTAAAGCAGGGGGCTTTTTAAAGAGTCTCGAATACTCGGAGGGCTGATAATGGGTTGTTTTAAAGTTGTTTGCCGGCAGGTCATCGGGGAGTCCTAAGTAGGAGTTGAATGGGTGCCCACAAGGAGAGAAGGCCATCTCGCTCTCTCCATCTCATTCTTAAGGTCTCTCTCTCTCTTTCTCACTGCCCCCCCCCCCCCCCCCCCCCCCCCCTCCCTCTCTCTCCCTCCCTCTCTCTCTCGTTCAAGGTTTCTTATCGATGGTGTGAAAGAACCACTCTGTGAACTTCCTGAGCTGAGCCGCCGCTGTCTGGCTCTCCTCCTGCAGTCGCATGTTATCCTGCCTCAGGTGTTGCACCTCCTCCTGCAACATGGCCTTGTCCTCTTTTTCCTGAAACACGCATGCACACGCGCACACACACAATCAACAGCGGGACATGAAGCGAAAACAAATGGATAGAAAAGAGGCTGATAAAAGCCCCGGTTATTACAATAACATCCGTCTTTCGTCAGAGCCCTGTAAATGGGAGGCATTAAAATGGCAAAGCAGCTATTTCTCTGTCCTGATAAAAGTGCATTTCCTCTCTCCATTTTAAGCACATTAGTGGGAGTGGGAATGGGGGTGGGGGTGTGGTGGTGGTGGTGGGGGGGGGAGTGTTGGGCTGGGACCCAATAAGGAAAGGAAGCAGGATATTGAATTAAGTGGACGAGTTTGTATTACATAGACCTCGGGGCACCCATTAGTCAATGTCTATTTTTCTCAGCTGTGTGTCACAGACGTGGAAGAGGAGAACACAAAGGTGATGGAAACATAATCAAGAGACGGGCTTGATGTACATAAACTCACCTTTCTGAGGTCATGCTGCAGCTGCCTGAGGATCACCTCCAACTGGTTGACTTTGCCGGTCAGTGTGGAAGGAGAGCTGCTGTTGGGGAACACAGCGTGGGACGTTGTTAGGCCTCATGAATGACTCGTATTTCACAAATAAATCACAGTGACACCTTCTAGCAGGATCCGGAGGGTGATGATGGACAATTTGGTCAGCTGGAAGTTGACAATAAGTATTGATTGCTTTTAAAACACTGGGTCTTTACACGAATTTCATTACGTGCAATACATTGACATTCACCGGCAAAATATATGAACCGGGGTGTTGTACCAAGGCTGAGAAATGACTTCCCAACCAAGCTAAATGTTGCACTGGATCTGAATCTTTTCCTAGCCACAGAGAGCAGAACACAGCTGCCAACATTACACAAAACCTGAATACACTAAGACCTTGGCTCTCATTCAGTGGATGTTCCAGCCTGGACGGTGATAGCCTGAAAGTTTAACCCCTGCACACCATTGTCCTTGAGTTCTTGGCTTTGTAAAAATAATAATACACTGCCTATTAATTCTCTTGCATGAATACTTCTCTTTCACGGTGTTTCATTGTGTGGACAAAGCCTATGGACATGCCAAGCTATGATTGGCCAGTCACTATTTGCAGACCGGGTCAAGGGACGCCGAAGCATTTGGTGCTTGTGTGTTTGCATATGTCGGTAAAGCCTACTCTGCTTCCAACGCCGCTCCCTCTGCCTCCACCACCCGTCTGGTCAGCTCTCTTGAGATCTGCAAAGCCTCGGCCCGCTGCATGTCCGTCATGGTGCAGAAGGACGCCACGCGCTGGTCTGAAGACAGAACGGGTGACATCACAGGTTAAAATCGAGCCTTGGCATCAAAAAAAACCAAAAACAAACAAACAAACAAAAAAAAGGGAAATGTGTTCACCAGCGCATTTCCGAATCTCAACATGCAGCTAAGATAGAGCGGGACAACACAGCAGCAACATTCCTTCCGGATGGTCTGGTTCATTCATGCCTTGTATGAATGAAAGGTTTTGGTTGAAGCCGCCAAAGGCAGCCGTCCCATACTCGGGGATCTATTACCAGACCATCAGGAACAAGGTGGTAAACAGAGCATTTCTTGATAATCACAGATAACATAAGTCCCCTGTGTGTTGCTCCAGTGCCCTCAACCCTCTGAGTTTCCTCCGACAGCTGTTTGGCTCATAATAGGCTGAATCCCAGAGAGCTGTAAGCCACCAGTCATGCTTGTTTTACCATATCAGGCCCTTAAGCTTGCTCAAAGCTCCATGGAAAACCTAAACTTGGCATGTTACACTTAGGGACTGCTCAGTTTTAAGACGTAATGCTCTTTCCTTTAGAAACCACTCTCTCTTTCTCAAGCCTTTGGTCTGAGACTGAAGATAGGAGGATCTGCATATTCATAGAAAAGATTAAGGAAACCCTTCCATTAATTTAGCCCCCAAATGAAAGCTAATCCACTCCAAGACAAAGGCTGATGGAGCCCAGAGCTGGATGCTCAGACAAGGCAGGAAAAGACAGACCAAGCTTACATTTACATATGAATGAACATTTGCCTCATATTTGATGGCTGCATAAGAAAGATTAAAGACTTCGAGGAAAGCAGTGATGGGCACAGAAAAGGTGCTTGTCATTTTTTATTTTTTTTGGGGGGGGGCATGACCTAGTGTATCCACAAATTTAGTGGACAAACGGATAAAAAAAAAGGGAAAAACTGTCATAGAAAAGCAGATTACACTGAAGGGAAAACAAGTGACCGCAGGGTGCCTTGTTTATTTGTCAGGGACTAATAAAACAATCTGGTTTTTCAGCTTTTACTGCACTGAAAACCTTCTGAAATTTACAGAGGCTCATTTTTAATTCCATCTGCTTCTACTTTCAAATGCGTGGGGGCCGCAAGCCAATCCAACCTGTCTTTTTGCATCAAGAATATGAGCAGTCGCTCGATATGCATGTGACCACGGTCATGAAGGTCATGTATGCTTTACATCTCTGCCGTTCTTATATCCCCCCGGCTCTAAACAGCACTGGGTAAACATACGAGGCACAATGGCAGCCTGGAGCCACTTTCTGCACAGCAACAAGACTCCAGCTTACACGGGGCTTTTCTGGGCCAGCCTGGCTGCCGTGAGCACTACCTTCTTGCTGCCAGTCAGACTCTGCATCATCTCCACTGATCCCGCTCGTGTTAAATGATACGCTCCAGGCTGTGTGGCAATAAATGCATCAAAGAGGAAATTCTATAGAGGACTCATTAATTATCACAAATGAACGGTCACACACCACTCTGCCTGCTCGCTGGTCTCGGGGGTCAGCCAGAGTTCAAGTGGAAAGAAACTCGCTGGCGTGTTCAGAGTTTCCGTGATAGATGGCGAATACGCTGGCATGGGAGAGGTCAAATAATGTAATTCAACTAAGAAAAAAGATGAACAGTGATGATGCTGGTTATGGAGAGGTGAGGCTGAGTAAAATGGGAACGATATTGCTCGTTTTGTTTGTGAATTGATGTGCATTGCTCGATTCCTAAATAGCTTCTCCCTGACACAAAAACCAAAAATGCTCAGACAGACGAGAGGCAACGTCAGTCTCACTCTCACTCTTTATAAGGAGAGAAACTTTTTTGGGGGGGAGGAGGAGCACATAAGATGCTTACATTCATTTTTAGAAGATGAAAAAAAAAAGAAGCTTCAGTTGACCATATTCAGATGGTCAGATGATGGTTAACAAAAGGCCAAGGCAGGAAATTACCACAAACTCAAAACCCGAGAGCTTCATAGCGAAAGACATCTCACTGAGTGATGACTTGTTGGCTTTGTGGTGTGAAAATTGGCTCCATTTCTGGGCTGAGAAATGATTTCTTACATTTCCAAGTTATGGTGCTTGATGTGAATCACAATGGGTCTCAGAGCAAAGGTGCAAACAGCTGAACGATTCCTAAAAGTAACCTCCTACAGTACTTAGAGACACTACAAAAAAAACCAAAACAAAAACAAAACACAAACACGCAGACCACACAAACCTACACATGCAAGCCAGAGAGCACTTGCAGGTTAAAGACACACAAATAGATACACACATGTGCTAAGCAGCCAGGGCGGTTAGGGGGGAGAAGAGGGGGAGGGGTGAGTTGCAAAAGGTGCCAGCAGCTTCAACCAGGCTGGTTACCTTCGAAGGCTCGTGCTGCATCAACCAGGTGAGACCAGTCCAGGCCTGTGGCAGTGTCTGGGAGGGGCATGAGGCCCGGGTCGCTGAACTTGGACCTGTCCGCCAAGGAGCCGTCAGAGAACCAAAACTCATCTGCAGAGATAGGCAGGCACCCCGATCAGTGTCCGGCCTGGGTTTAGGACTAATCTGAGTCGCCCATCAGTTTGCCTCAGACAAGAGGGTTTGGGAGAATGGAGGGGCTTAGAGTGGGGAAGGCAGAAAGGGGGAGGGAGGGGGGGGGGGTGTTTGGACTAGTCGTCACTTTTGAAAGAGATAATATTTACCTAAATCAAGGCTACACATCAAACCAGCTAACCTGCCTGCGCTCGCCTAAGTAGTTCCTGCGCAATCATCCCTTCGGCTGAGCCCAACTCCAATCAGTTGTGTCTGCGTAAGAAATCCTCTTGCAGGTTCTAAACAATTGGACTTTAAAAGGAATATTTTTGTACCAGGGTGACGGCACGGCCGGCTAGCAGTGCATTAAAACACCTTCTCTGCATAGCACTTGCAATTGGCTGTTTGAGGAGTGATAAATGACTTGTCTAAGTGAATGTCTTCATGTTTCAATCAATATCTCCTTTCCATCCCCTCCGTCTCTCCCTCCACCCTTCTCAGCCCTGAAAGGCAGAGAGTGCAATAAACAAGCTCCCATTCTGCAGAGGGGCATTTAGAAAAACACGACAGGGGAAGCAGAGAATAGACAGAGCGAGCTTGAGGTGACGCTGACACTCTCCTTTCAATTTATCCAGCGTCTTGCAGTTTGAGTGATTCACTGTTTACCAAATTGGGTTGTTTCAGTAAGCCTGTTGCTCAACTACCCTTCAAAACAATCAGGAATCCATCAGGTTGACAGCCGGAAGACGCTAAAGAGAGAAATGTCTTTCCAAAAGCCATTTTCTATGTAACGACCGTCGATGGGAGACAGGCGAGGAACGGTATGGTAATGAGAAAGGGGGGACAGACAGGGGAGGCAGGCAGGGACTGATGAGTGAATGAAACGTTATGTATGACAGACATTGTGGCACTACTGATGGAAAAAAATAGGCATGTTCATGTCTGAGATCTTTAAAGTGCTGCAGCGTCGCAGGCGGGACACATCACGCCTCTTGTTGCTAACACATACGCAGTTGGGGAATACCGGCCAGGAGTGACAGGTGTCTGCTTAATGCAGACGGAGCGGCGGGCCCCCTTTGCAAGGTGCAAACCGCTTCACCCAGTGTGTGTGTGTGTGTGTGTACCAGTTGTTCTAATGATATTGGCAGGACACAAGTGGTTGTCCATGCAGACAGAGTGGGCAGTAGTGTAAGAGTGGTGTGTCAGAGGTCAGAGTTCTGCTTCTTCTCTTTAAAGTCGCTTCTCTGTGGCATCGCTGGTTAAGGCCACATCCACACAAATGTCTTCTACTTTCAAAGAACGCATCACTCTTGCAAAATTTACAGCTGAAATCAATTCAACAATAAACTTTTAGCAACCCGGTTGCCATTGTTTGAGGAATTCGGGGCTCCGACAGCTCCACATTGTTTTCAGCCAACGTTGAGAAATCTTTGTTCTCATTTGTGGCATTTTCCTGCAACTAAGCAAACACCTCCAGAACAGAGGATGTGCTGTTCACGACAGCACGCACATGCTGGCTGTATATCAGTGGTCAGGTTATACGTGATATTATTTCTGCCACAGAGCTAAAATGCTTATCTGGCTGGAGTAATATTTGTGTGGATGCAGCTCTTTATATTTGCTAAACCAGCCAGCCTATTAAGAGTTGTCTGTACTCACTTCTCAGATTGGATGCTCCTTGGTTGTGAATCATACGGGGAGGCAACGTGCTGTGATAAGGTGGGGTGGTGCTGAAGAGGATGTCATTGGGCATGGCTTGGTCCAGCATGGAGCTGTGCGAGCTGGTGTAGGACGAGCCCTTACGATTACTGCAAACACTTTCATCCGACAGCGTCCGGTATAAGGAGCGTCTTGGAGATAAACTGCCCACTGCTGAGACCTGAGAGACAGAAAAGGATAAGAAATTTCTCAAGAAACTGTCACAATAATGGAAAGGATGGAACTGAGTGGCCTCCGAGCAAACCGGCAAATACCCCATGTCTGCCCTTTCCCTGCCCTTCCTCAGCACAGCAGGTTTACACGAGCGGGCAGCCGGGTAGGTAAGGAGGGGTGATCAGGGAGTAGTGTCAGGAATCAATTACCGTCTTTGCCCTCAGTAAAATGCAGATGGATCGAGCACAGCTGGAGAGTGTCTGGCAGAGTGGTAAAACTGGGGACAGGGCTTGTGGAGGTGGCAACAAAGGTCACCGCACAGAGGCAGCCAATAGTCATTGAGCTTGATGTGAGAAGCTGCGGACGGCGGAGAGGACTCAGCGCAGCTGCCACAATACGAGTTTAAAAAGAACACTGCTGTTGCACTGACAGAAAAGGCAAAGATTGTGTCCACAAATAATATAAGCACAAATGGAGGGCCTGGACGAATAGGAATCACTTGCACAAAATGAAGATTGGTGCGAAACAACTTTATCAAATGCAAGACATGAAACAAGGATATAGCTTGTCAACACTAGTCTATAAAAATATGAAAAGATGCCAAGATGCCTCCTGGTGCACTGCACAGAATTTAAGATTTATGCACGGCAACAACGGGGTCAGGATGAGCAACCACACAAGTTGTGAGGTTGAATAGCATAAGGGGAAGGGGGTGATTTTTGCACGGAGAGGAGTCCACAGGAAGCCACTATAGAGATACTAGAGTTTCACGGCTGTGGCCAGAATTTTGACAGAGGATCTCCTGTTTAAACACACCAAACCACAAACGCCAATCCCATCCATCATTGTCCCGTTTAGCTTACATAAATATTGCAGCAATGACATCAAAAGTAGCCACAAATGATATGCGGGGCAGTTGGCCAGATGGGTAAATGTCTGCCTTTGGCTTCCCAGCTGTAACCAACACGACACTGGTATCCCCGCAAGCCAACACCCAGCCATCTCCATTTCAAAGACAGATCCCCCCACAAATCCCATGGTGAGAATTTAACAAACATCTAGTGCGTCTTTAAAGTGGAGATATATACTGGAATTCAAAGCAGCGTACATATGCAGCCTGCAAAGAACATCTCAGAGGTTTTAACTTAACAAGGTTGTCTCTCTCTTATTGCAAATTTTCCCACCCAACTTTACGAGATTAGACCCTGTAAGGTTCTGGCTCATCAAAACAACTTCAAACAGGATTTTTGCTGAGCTCCTATAGAGAGAGAGAGTGAGAAAAAAAAAGCCCAGATTTAGAGCTGCAGTAAATGGAATCATGGCAAATGGGCTTAATGTTTTCTCAGAAACCATCTATTTATGACATCTCCAGCGCCACATCAGGCTTTCTGAAAACATCTTGGCATGGATTAACTGATCCTGCTGTGCACATTAAGCACAAAATATTGTATTAATCAAACCTGTAAAATTACAGACTATTTTAGCGTTTCGAAATGAAGCTCAGCTGGCAGCAGACAGCCTGATTTGGGCTGTTTGTTTGAATTAATTTGTATGATGGCAACACTCTTAGCAGTCAAGACATCAGTGACACATCCAGCTAGATTCTTCCTGGTTTCTGAAAATTTTCTTTTTCCCTCTCCGCCTGCACAGAACAAAGACAACAACCAGCGTTGGAAGCCTTTGACGTGCCACTTGGGAGGATGTGTTGGATAACCACCGACTCAAACGCTTCTTTTCTTTCCCACAGGAGGTTCAAAAGAGGAACGCTGTGGGAGAATGAGCTGCGAGAGGCCTTTCCTTTACGTCAGCCACACAATAGTCCGTGTGTGGAAGGGCGTCCCAGCGGCCACCTCGCCTGGCACGGAAAATCTCCCTGCACCTGCTTGCCCAGACAAAGAACGGCACTGGATGACTACCAGAAGTGACACATGCATTAACCTTAACCGTACACTCTGTTTAATTACTGAGGAAATTAACCAAGTCAGATTGTATTAAATCAGAAAATAAATCAATGGCATTTCCAAGATTGTCATTACTGTAATTTGATTCCTTTCTGTGCCAGCTAATGATTGAAAACATGCTGCCCCCCCAGAAAAGAACAGTATGTATTCATTGGGATCAGATGTGTGTACGGTCTGAGTGTCTGGCTTTGTGCTCTCTCTCTGGTATTGCTTTTCCACGCAGTATTTTGCTGAACTGAATCAGACAGGAGAGTGAGATTACAACAAAGACTACTCTTTGAATCCAGCAGACAGCACTGTGCATCTCTCCACTGATTACTGCTCTTTCCCTCTCTGCAGGAAACAAGATAGAACTAAATGAAAGGAAATCAAAGTGCAGGCCTGATATACCTGTTTTTCATTTTAGACCGCTGCTGACACTGCCTGTTCTTTTGAAAGTACCATATTTCTATATTGTAAGCTCACTGCACAACAACAAGACAAACTAATCAGTGCACTGGGCTGCTTCTTGTGACGGACAAGGCCTGTCTGTGCCAGAGGACATACTTGTATTCACAAGGGATGAAAAAAATAACCCATTTGTATGTCTCCAGGGTCCCTTTCCTGGTAGATAATGGATGGGGGCGGCGCAGGGAACTCAAGATGCAATTAATAGAATCTGCGGGATCCGAGAACATCAAACATCAATGCACTCTCTGCAACTTCCTGCTTTTAATCCATGACATCCCGACTGAGCAAACTCGGTCCCCATTATAAATTAAATTAAACACCCTGTGCCAGTCAGTGGGGACTGATAGGGTCTTATGTTGAGAGAGACAAGGGGCTGCATTTTGACAGAACAAAGCACCGCAGTCCAAAGAGCATGAAACAAGTGAATTTAGGGTATGTTTATCACTTTTGCTATTTTAACTGAGATGCATGGCTGAAAAGAGTTGTACTTGGTGAATGTTTTGGGTGAGACATGAAATAAACAAATCCGAGTGCTATCTCCCATTCTTTTTAAAAGCCAGCTGTGCTTGCACCTTGGTGGATTGTTATAATCACGGTGCAACTTTTCTGTACAGAATTTGTGGCGAGCTGATTACATATTGCGACTGACCAGAGAGCCGAGTGCTGGCACGCACACGCACAACTCTGTGTGCGGTCTGAGGGACTTGTTTACATGTATCATTGTGAGAAGGGCAGTTTAGTCAAGGTGAAGAACGGGAAGCACAATGGCAGATATACCAGACCAGACCAAAGAGGGTTGTCTAAGGGTTGGATCATCATGTTCCACTGGACTTCTCTAAATATCTGAAGCAGCTCAGTCTGCTTGTGTGTCACAGGCAGAGTGCCCGCGGGCTCAGATGGACCAAGTCTATCTGCTATATAAACAATGTCGGTGCTTTGGGGGGGGTGACAACTATGTTGGTCTGAAGTTAGCAAAGCGCTTTGCCGTGCTTTGTGTCAAGTGTTAACATCGGACCCTTCTTAGGAAGTTGTTTTGGTTTTTCGGAACCAGCTGATAGGCAGCAGATGTTTGTCCTCTTTTAACTTGCTTCCCAGAAAGACATTATCTGCTCTGGCTGTGGCCTTGTCTGAATGACGGTTGTGAAGGCAGCGCGAGAAAACAGCCTCAGAGGTCGCAGTAGATCCTTTTTCATATTTATCTTAAAAACCTTCAAAGTTTCAAGAGGTTTTATTTGCACATAACATGGAATACACAACATTTATCATACAATTTAGAAATGGGTCACTCAGTGCAGACACAACGAGCTCACCTTCCGACTCCGCTCTGCTCCTGGAGGGCTGTCGGGCAGCATCATTTTAAGGTATTCTTCTTTCGAAAGTCTCTGCAGCGACTTGCCATCTCGCTCAGCAGCCTGGAGCCGGCAGGCGGCCTCCTGAGCATACAGCTGCCTGTGGACAGTACAGAGGACGGACAAGAGCACAGCTCATCAGAGGTGTCACATGAACCACATACTGCAGGGGAGGCTTTAAGCCATCGCCGCTTGGGCTGAAAGGGCCCGTGGCCTCAGATACAGCTGTCAGTATCACACAAAGGGTCCAGGCGGACCCGTCTTAGCATGCCAACATCGGGTACCTCCCCGCTCCATGCTAGAGAGGTGACTGCAAGGAAAAAGGAACGGAGAAGAAGCTAAGGAGAAAAAACGTCTTTCAAATATCAACCTGTCAAATCTCACTCTTATCAAACCCACAATTAAAAAGACGGTGAAGGTGACGCCAAGCACTGTGAGAGGTAGAAAGGAAGAGGGAGGGAAAAAAAAGAGGGGGTGGGGGGGCTGAAAATACACACAGAGACAGGGCAGTGCGGGGGGGAAAGGTGCAGCTGACCTCGCTGGTGAAGCCGTGTGACTGTGAGTCCTCTGCTTTTAGTGAACAGCCTGCGAGCATGACACACTGAGTGCTGTTGGCACAGCGTTACATGACCACAGGGGGATACATACTCATACATGAGATGGCGAGATGATGGGACCGCCCGGTTGCGATGGCTACCTAGAGACACTTTTTGCTGACAGTTGCCCTGTTTTAAGCTTCTGGCACCATGGCAACTACACCTTAAATATATGAACGGGTAGCACAAACGTCCGCGTGTGACGGGCAGATGTGCTCTCACTGATCCAGGAGATCTCAGCCTGAAAAATAATTTATTTATTCTGAAGGCTGCCTCCAAAACAAAGGAGTACAATTTCTGTTTACTCATAACTTTGTGCTGAAACTGAAGGGATAAGCCCGTCTTTTTTCCCCCCTTTCCCAGTTTGTTCTTACATGATCGACCAGTGATTACGAGAAGGCAGGATCAAAGTTAAGGCCCTGCCCTTTGCAATTACGGGTTATTCTGCTGCAAGGGAGCATCTATTTAACGCCTACAATGTGTAATAGGTGTTTTTTGCAGAGCAAGTTAAGGTTTGGCCGAGACATAGAAAAATCAGAAAGTGTAATAAAGGTCGATGTAAAGGGAGATTTTTTGGGAGATTGTTGGTGAAGACATAAAGGGAGGCATCATGAAATAACATTTTAGGTTTGCATTATGTTAATTGTGTGACCTTTTCACATTCTTTTTTACCTACTTGTTTAAAAGTAATTGATTTAAATGTGCACTAAAGCTTTTGGGGGTGGGGGGTTTGCTTATATCTTGAGCAACAGCCGAGCAGAAACACAGCTGGAGAAACTTGGAGAATGTTGGATTGGGGTCTGGCAGGTGGACAGTTCACAGCAGTAGGATTTTGCAGGAGGTACGGCAGAAATGTCGCAGCCGCTGATGCACAGCTGGTTGCCCTCCATTCTCAGCACGTGCCACATGACGGGACCAGCACGTAAGGGAGCAGTGGGGCGGTGGCACAGAAAAAGGGGGAGGAGGTGTGGACTCGGGTTATTGCAGGGTCACCGGGGTCGACTGTGACTGACTCTGTACCTTGAATACTCAGACAGCATTTGGAGAAGGAAGGCTAACAAGCTTTCCGCTCCTCTGGAACAGGAAGCAGAAGCAAGAAAGAAACAGCCGGGGGTTAGGGGCATTTTTTCACATCCTGCATTACACACAGTGTTAGAGCAAATGAGAAAACTTTTTAGAAAGGGGGAAGAAAAACTTCATTATGTTAGAACAATATCTGTGAGTAATATTAGGCCATTTATCACGAGGCACTGTTATGTAAGATGAAATAAAACTGTAGGAATATCTAAACAAACAATGGGGAGGATAACTGAATTACAGAGCTTTTTCATAAGTCGGCAGAAGATGACTTCAGTGCATGCGATCAATCACACAATCCTTAAGTGGCAAATTTCACAGACTAAATGAAATTACTCAGCACCCAGAGTAGGGGGTTTCTTCCAGGGCAAATCTCACATGCTCTCCTCTGAAACATGCCCCGAGTGGGCACGCAGACACTTTCACAAGTGCACGCACACATTTACGCTCACAGCATCAAGGCTGGTTTTCAATTTCACCATCAATGGCTCTCTGTCTTCTACAGCAAACCATTTAATCATTGGACAGATACAGTCAGTCATCACTGCTCATATAAAGTCTGAGGAGAGTATACTGTTCCTTTTCAGTATTCCTACAGGCTGCTCTGTGGCTGGTGTCCATAAGCTGAATTTGTGGCGACGGTGTGTTGCAGTCAGCGGATTTGCTGTTTGGATCCCAGCAGAGTTGCTGATCTGGTCGCGGCTGAGCCTGGCAGTCCGGGGGGACGCGGCTTCACAGGAGCGATCAATAACCACAAGTGACATGTGCCAAGTGTATTAGGTCCACAGCTTCATTGAGCTGATTTATTTTGTGGCTGTTGGCTTCAATCAGGCCCAGTTTGTGCACACTGGGTGCGCGGATGGGGTGATGCTTGTATTGGAATGAAGTGTGTCTCCACAGCGAGAGGAGGAGCAGCGATGAGTTAAATTAGCCTGATCAAATGTAAATGATAGCTGGCACTGAACTTAATGTGAGCCATGTGAATTGAAACCAAAGCGTGGCAGCCCTTCCATGTTGTTGCGTCTCATACACGCTCTTTTTGCTTTCTTTCTCACGCACACACTCACCCACACTCTGAAATGTTGGGAGGTCCCTCAGTGCTGTGGGCTTCATCATCACCATCATCACCATCATCTGTCGTCTTCATGCCCACTGGGAGTTTGCAACTGGGCTCAGGCCGTATCTGTCCGCAGGCCTCTGAGCTGGGCCCCGGATCGGGCCCTGGCCCTGAACTGCTGGTCTGGGGGATGGTGTACACCTTGGAGGAGTCAGCGGACATACAGTATCTGGCCCCGCGGGCGAGGGGACTGCCAGAGTGATGTGAGCCACTGATCAGACAGCAAAAAAATAAATAAAGCAAAATGTAACTCAAAAAATGAATGAATTTCAAACAAAGGAAATAGAAAACCTAAAATTGTATAAAAGCATAACCAAAACAGTAACAATAAAAAAAAAGCTGTGTCAGATGCAGAGAAATGATGATGATTTTTTTTTTTTTTTTAAACTTAAAATGTTATTGTGATGCTTCTGGCGGGGAAAGGATGACATCATTTCCACCACGTTGTGCACTCCCCTTCGTTCACATTCAGTCGATCATGTGACGATTCCTCCTGAACTTTGTCCCGTCACTGTTTAGTTAAATATCAACTGACAGACCGGATAAGAGGGTCAGTTCATTTAAATCCGGACGACACCATTTTTATTTTCACTAATCCCGTGGTGTCTATTCAAATTCCTAACGTTTCCGCTTCTTAAAAGAACGAAACAAAACAAACATGATCTGGTAAAGCAGAAAATCAAAATGTGCAGTTGCATATCTTTCCTTTTCTTTAGTCACAATGTCAGTTGTAATGTGAAGACATCCTTAAGAGAAGCACATTTTGTGGTGCTTCCTGTTCATCTCATCACAAATATAACAGAGGACATTTTGTCCTTTAAGCCACCTGCCTTGTGCAGATTTATCCGTTAGCTGCCCGGCTGCACTGCGATTAAAATAAACTGCTCAGGTTCACTACGATGCCACGTTTTATTCTGAACATCCTGTTATTTGCTGGAAAACTTTCAGCAAACACAAAACATTCTCCTAAAATATCCTGAGACATCAGAGTTGGCTTTAGCTGGGAGGCTACTCCGTTTCCATATTCATGACCATCTGGGCCACACCCTGCAAAATGTGCTCCTGCTGCTTCACTGTTTGTTCGGATGACACCGCGGTGTCAAAGACCATTACATAGAAGGTGGGAAGCATCGGAGCTTCAAGGTGAAGGCACTGGCTCGTTGCTCATTTTTGAATGATATCGTGGAATGAACAGTTCTGACACTTCCCAACCAGGTCAATGATCTGAACAGATTGTGGTAACACAATCCTGCGCGGCATAAACAAATTGATACCCATTCTATCTCATAGAAACAGACTGTGATTGGCTTCGGGGCCGGCACTCTCTGACACCTCCTCCTCCTCCTCCCCAGATGGACTTTAGTCTGGTGAGGAGGGCTTGGACAATGGTGAGAGATGACCCCCCCCTCCAGCCCAACAGCAGCCCTACCCACCAGCTTCAGCACAGCTGGATAAGTCAGGCTCTGTGGGTCAGGAGAGAGCGAGCACGGCTGGGTGAAAAGGTCAGCTAACAGCCAGCAACCATCCTTTTGTGCATTCGTTTGCCTCCATGTACGTTCAAACAACAACAGATAATGGCTTGACGAGTGCCCCCCCCCCCATGGTGGATGATGTGATGTTGCGCTGTGTACTCGGCTCCATATATAATCACCCTGAATTAAGCCACTCCAGAATGAAGTAACTGCACACAAAGGAGGAGAAAACAGGCTCGCTCTGACATCAGCCGCAGTATATAGACGGGTGAAAATTAAAGAAACAACCACATTAAGTCTCCCAGTACAATGCTAGATCTCCACAGCTTCACGGCTGAGAGTCTCTGAATCTCTACTGCAGGAATGAACACTTCTGGAAGATATTCCTTCATTTAGTGTTTCTAATATGTCCTATTGGTCTTTAATTAGGTTAAGCATGGCATACGATTTTATGCATCCTTAATCGTGTATGTAAGCAAGTACAGCCCCAAACTATTAATTTCATGTCAACCGAACAGCGAGCGTTCTCACAAAACAAACAATACATATAGCAACTTTAAAATCGCCTCTGCACTGTACCTTGAATGGGAGGAGATCTCACTCAGGTCCCCTATGCTGCCATCTGTCACATGACTCGACATGATGGCAGAAGCGTAGCCCTGCGGTAAGTACAGTTTCCCATGTTCCTCTTCTGATGCCCCGTCTTCGTGGTGCTCAGACACCCAGGGGTGTCCCTGCTCCCCCATCCTGCCCTGAAGCAACACCCGGGCCCCAGGGGCCATGCAGGGATTGGTGTCAATGCCGCTGTCTGTGGATGCCCCTTTGATGTAAGTGAGGCCCAGCATCTCCGGGTCCATCAAATCTCCAGAGCCAAAGTGCTTATCATCGCTGTTGCTCGAGGCATTGCTTGAGAGAGTGTTGCTACTTGAGTGGCTTGAGTTTTTATCACCCGTCTGGTACAGAGACAGAGAAAAACAGAAGGAGAAAGACATACAGCATATCAGACAAGGTCAAACTTGGAAATTATTCTCTAATTCAGCTGTTTTAACGTGCTTGACACAGCAGATGGGAGGAGTTTACCCATCAGGCTACATCTCATGTTCATGTCCCTATGACTGGGGCGACCGTTCCCATGACAATGTCATGAAGAAAAATCAGCCATCAGGAAGAAAAACCAAAAAAACTATAGTAAATGTCACAGTTTGTTTGTGACCTTTTTGTACTGGTAGCTATGAGAAATCAGTTTGACAGAGACAAGTCTGGACAGGTAACAGGCTGCTGCCTTCATTTTCAATGAGTGGCTCTGTAGCATGTTGCTAATAGTTTACAGCAGCATTTCCAATTACTACTATATTCCTGCAAACCCCAACTTTAACCTCAGTGTCTCCAAAATATAAATCAACAGCATTCAAAATCCATCGAAACCAAGCAACCTTGAGAAAAGCAGGCTGATGGAAAGAAAAGATTAATTAGGTAATATAAACTTTTGACCTGTTTTCTTCAGTGAGCTGTGCTAAACGCTACTAAATCATGGAGGTGATGTGAACTGTATCGCATGAAAAACCACGGCTCGAGGAAACGAGCTCTGTGCATTAGAGACATAAAGATCTGAGTTTTCATCCACTGGTTTGGGTTAAAGCAATACTGGCTGAAAGAAATGAAATTTGTTAGCTCTGTGTGTGTGTCAGCCTTCCAGCATCAAAGGAGAGAGAGAGAGAGAAAAAAAAGAGATGGTGTAAAAATGTGATAGGGAATGTTGAAATAGGGGAACATGAGAGGCTGGAAAAACCTAATATATTCAACCTTCTAGGAAAATGTGTCCTAGAAAAGTGTGAAACAACCAGAAATGGTGATGAGATGAGCCTCCCGTTAGAAAGCTGATGAGGGGGAAGTGATAAGTGTAAAGAGCGGCCAGAGGGGACGACACCAAGCTAAACACCCCAATTGAGCTGCTGATTGCTGCAGAGCCCATAAACAAGGGCAATCTGCCTTCGCCCCGACTCCAATGATGATGTGGTGTAAAGCAAGTCTGGCAGAGTAAAACAGTGCAAAATGTTCCAATCCAAACACACACACACACACACTGAAGAGGCTGAATTAAACATTCTGCCCTGTCTGACAATGACTTTTAAAAAACGTTACGTGGGCAGTTCCTGTCAGATTGAAATGGAAGTAGGTCAGACATTTACCCTGGACAGCTTGTTGGGGGAGTCTTTCCCTCCTTCTCTTTGCTTCAGAGGATTCAGGATCTTGGTGGAGGGGATGTGCCATTTGGCCTCTGTGTAGAAAAAGGCATGAAAAGAAAGCACGAATCAAGCGCAAGTGAAGCCCGTTGGAAACACGCATTTCCAGATATTACACGCACGTGAATAAGGACATGCTCAGGTCAGAAGAAAAACTGACTCACCTGCAGACCTGGTTCTCTCAAGAGTGGGCTCTCTCTCCCTGTGGATCTCCCCATCTCCACCTTGGATGTCCCCGGCACGCTCATGGAGGATTGGGGAGGGACACCTGCAGAGAGAAAAGGGAGGAGAGGCGGCTGTAAATTGTCTCCTGTCCACAGAGTGAGCTCTGTATTCGAGTCAGAGAAAGGCTTCCACAGATTTACCACAGACGTGCAGCAATTAGCTCAAGATCATTTAAGGTCGAATCACTTGAGCTTATAATAGAATAAAGAAGCTGCCAGACAACGCTGACAAGAGACGTTCTTTCATTTGACTTGGCATGCCAGGCGCTCTCTTGCTCCTGACAAAAGGGAAGGGAGCAGCAGATTTCTCAATGTGGGTCTTAATTAAACCTTAAAGAGCTAATAAAGGCGACATCCGCCGAACAGAGGCCATGGTGCCTCGTGATTTTTAACAAAGACTGTAACGGGGGATCAATGGGAGAGGAATTGTGCGTGTGTGTGTGTGGTTCTGCATCGTGGCAGCTTTGGCAGGGCACGGCGAGAGTTCGGTGCACTTTTGAGGCCTCTGACGGAACGGCAGCAGTGTGCAGCTAAGCCTCCTGTCATGGTCTGTAACCACTTACAGACACCGTTTTCTCTGAAGGATCCTGCTCATGTACACGATTCCGTCTGACAGATGTTACGCCTGTGCAGTCTGAAGCTGTGCTGCCCTGCAAGCCATTATACGACTGGAAGGAGGAAAAACAGCAGACTATTGCACAGAAATCGATAGTCCTAAGTGCAGGGCTGAAAGACGTGAACTGTAAGAGTTTGATGACAAAAAGAAAAGGCGGTGTGGCTGTGGCCGTGTTGGCAGGGGCCACACGGCCTCTGCTTCATCAATTTCTTCCTCCTGCTCCCTCCAGAATTTCTATTTTGCTGATTATTTTTAACAAAAAAAAAAATTTTTGTGAGTGCCTTTTTCCAAAATTGCAGTGCAGTTTGCTAAAGTGGCCCTTCAGTCACCGTAGGAAACACTGAAGGACAAGACAGAATTCTTTCTAATCACCACCTATTATACTCAAGTGCTCATCCCTAACCAGTGAAAAAAGAGCAGAGCAGGGAAGCTGCGCTCAAACTTGCAACAATGAAAAGTAGATCACTTAGCTTGGTTTTTTTCAAAGCCTTTAAAACTGCATGGTTTAATATACAAAAAGCCACTTTTTGTTTTAGGAGAACATGATTTTCTTCTTCATGAAATCAAGCATTTGGAACGATTCAATAGAAACTACCGCAACACATGTTAAAGGAAATAAAATATCTACATGAAACTCATTACGCACCATCATCTGGATGTGGTATTGAACAATGACAGGCATAATTTCATTGTTGCGTGGAATCAATTCCTACAAAATATTGTAACAACTAAGGGGGGAAAAAAAAAAATGGGAGGCAGCTGATCTGGTCATTTCATGTGGCAAAAATTGCTGCCATTTTGCAAAACTGCTAGCTCGCCGATATAGTGGTGGGATTGATTTTAGCTGCTTTCATTTCTGCAAAACCACAAAATCCTGGACGGCGTGCTGTTTGCTGCGGCTTCAAAAACAGTAACGCTGCTGTGGTCCCGTACCCATCGTATCCAGGCTGCTGGGACCAGGTGCTGCTGCCACATGGTCCTGGATCACTGGAGGAGGACTGGTTGCTGGGGGAGCTGCGGTAGTGCTGGTCTCCCTTGTTACATGAGGTGACCTGAGGGTTCTCAATATCCTGCATCGTCCTGCAAAAGCAACACGGGCAAAAGATATACATGTGTGACTCGCACTGCCATACATGTGAAAAAGTCGGAAATTACATTTTACCCAACCTCATCCGTACAAATTACTACTTTTTAATTTTATAGATAATGCATACATGACATTCATGGCCCTTTTTTAGAGGTTCACCAAAGTTAATAAATGTCTTTCCCTCGCTGTCCAGTGTTAATAACTGTATTATGAGGTGTCACTTCAGAGAAGGCAAAGCTCTTAAGAAAATGTTAGAACTGTCAGTGAGGGAGAAGGTGTCTTGTTCTCCAAAGACAGACAGAAAAAGAGATTAGTTATGGTAATAAGCCTTAGTGACTAATCCAGATGGCCGTGCCCGTACAGCGTGCAGCATCCAGGCAGAAGAAGTCTCTATGTACACGAGGATCCTTGAGATCTCTGCTACAAAACACAAACTTGACACTGTGACTAAGCTTTTGGCTCACACATGATCTGTGGACAAGTTTAGACATTTCCCTCGTTTGACAGGCAACTCAGCTCTGCCTATCTGAAGTGTATTTCACTGTCCTGCAGTAAGCCCCGACCAAACTTAATATCTTGAGGCGAGAGGTTTCTTTGCTTACTTTCACCTGGCCACTAAAAACCTGCGGACGGCGGTTTGGAGTGAAAAATAAACACTGGATTCAAGTTATGTCTGCTGCCTGGAAAGTAGGTTGGATGACCAGATGGAAATATGGCTGCAATAGAACAGACAGACATTGAGCTTTCATGCGCTTTTATAATGAGGAGCGGGTCTCTTAACTTGATTCCTCACATGCAGAGGCACAATCAGAACATTAGAAATATGCAGACCGAATGCCGACCCAAATGATCAGGTTGAACATTATGACTCACAATATTCAGAAGCCAGCAAAAACCAAGTGTCCTTTGTTTAAACCTCCATGGGAAAGTGACTAAACTGTCAGTAACTCAATCACAGGACACATCATCGAACGCTTTAGCCAGATTGCTACATTTCCTCCTTGGCCGAAGTGTTAGTCTCCTCTGAAGGGTTGAGGCACTTTAATGTGAAACAGCAGCAGCTGCTCTTTGTTCTCCTTCTCTTCCTTCCTTGACTTAATGTGAAGTTCTGTTGGGCGTGGAGGCTCTGAATGTCATTTTTCTCTCCGCACTGAAATAACATTTGAGGCAGGAGAGATTACCAGTCAGCCGCAGTTGGCTGGTGTAGTAGGTGTCATATTTTACGGTGCCAGACCTGGATTGTGCTATATGCGGATGGGATGATGCTTTATGTAAGCAATAAAGAGTAACATGTGTCCTGTAGACCAGTGGTTGCCAACATTTTTTTTTTTTTTTTTTTTTTTTTTTGTCAGATGCCACCCCCCCCCTCCCCCAAACAGATGAACCACCTGTCATCTTGCAAAAATGTTCAACTGATTTTTACAACATTATTTCCCTTTTATTAGTTCAATCAAATTGCCACTGTGAATCTTCAATCAGCTGAGCTCCTCCGCAGTTTTTGCACATACATACTTATATTCTGCCTATTTACTTATTCTTTTGCATGCCCACACAAGAATAATAATGAAAAAAAAAACAATCACGAAGAAAAGAAACTGCTTTATGTTTGAGCTACATGCCGAATAATGTTTTCATAAATGAAGCCTCATGTCGATTTATTTTTATTTGACTGTATTAAATCCCACTCCTGTTTCCCTCCCTCCCTCCCGGCCGGCCTCTTCAGTCTATGACTCCTTCTTCCCTCCCCTCGACTTCCTCTCCCTCTGGGGTGCTACATATCGTGGTCTGCGAAGAGCACTCTCTTTGTTTCTGCGGTAATTGGATGAGATGAGCTGAGCCGTGTCAGTGTCCCCATCCCCTCCTCCTCGGCAGGGTGCAGGAAGCAGGAGGGGAGTGGGGGAGTAGGAGGAAAAGGGGGGAAAGGAGGGGGGGGGGTGGGGGGAGCAGAGGAGAATGGAGAGCTCCTACTGCCAGGGACTCTGATTAGGCAGAGGAGGTGGCCATTATCCCAGTATAGTAAGTACAGGCAACACCAGGGGGGGTCGGTGTGACACACTGGAAAGGTTATCATGACTGTAGGGGTTTCATTAGAACGAACAAATCACTGCTTTACATGGCTCAATGGAGATGTCCAAAAGAGACAGAGCCTAGGACAGGAACAAAGTCTGAGTGTGGCCTGGTTATCTAAAGCGAGCGATGAAAGCGAGGCCGTGAATTAATTGGACTAAAAATGATCTGTTTATATGTATGCAAATAACGGCGCAACATAGCAGCCCCTTGGTGTTGCTGTGGTTGGTTTCCAAATGAGAGGGGCTGAGCGTTCAAAGAGTTTTATCTCAAAAGGATCGGCTCTTCTGAGCGACATGACATTTGAGCGTAAGCTTCGCTCTGTCTGGCTGTCTGCAAAAACCTTGAGAAGAAAGTGCGACTTCCAAAATTGTCTTAAAAGTGTGCATTTTTTGCATTCACTTACTGTTCTGCTGATATTTCTCACAAAGTTTACAACTATAACGTTCTCTACTTTACTATTTTTGTCTTCTTTTAAGCACTATATGAGGCAAAACGTCCTGCTAATTATAATACACTTCTTCCCCTAAAAGTGATTTGTTGGCATATAGGGAAGTAATGGAGAATTTGTCAAAGCTTTTATTATATTATTGCACATTACTATGACGCAGTGGAGAAAAATTTGTTCATAACATCAAGTCTTTTATTGTCTTGCAGCATCTTTTCTGATGAAAGCCGTACTGTCATCACATCTTTTACCATTTAACACCAAGCGTTATGTTTAACCTGTCTGGGGAGGAGTGGGCAGCGGCAGATTTAACAGAATGAATTCTCTGCGGCTTTTTCTTTTCATCCACGTGTGCAGCTCAGGGCAGGAGAAGAGAGACGAAGAGTAGTTTACCTGCACCCGTCTGGCAGCTTCCTATCAAAGGAGGTGCTTCGTGGGATCGCTGCCTGGTGCTGCTGGAGGATCTGCTGGCACTGCAGGCGATCTGGGCCCTGCGTGGGCGATCCACGGGACAGAGGTGGACCAGCAGCCGTGGGCACCCGATGCCAAGTGGTGTTTCTTCTGAAGGGTGTCTTGTATTCGCAGGGCGTACCCTCGCTGTCGACCTTGTACTCCACCATGGGAATGCGGTAAAGCTCGGAACAGCCCCTGAGAAGCAGGGAGGGAGACAGGAAGATTTAAAGGTCAGCATGATGGTACTATCTGAAATGTTAGCTCTTCATCTTTTTAACAATCAAACAGAGGAGCACAACAGACTGATGTAATACCATAACGATAACAATGCTATCACATTATTATTATTCATTGGAAGCATGTGTTTAATTGGAGGAAGAAGACGATATCCACACCACGCTGTTATAATGATAATGGTGGTAAGTCCATCAATAATTCTATTATGCTTTTATGTTACATGACATTATGATGGTTTGGGCCCATTAAATTTACATTTCACAAACATTTTATTATTGCATTACCCGGCTGGTGCTGTACTGTACCAGCCTGCTGACCCTCATTTCCTCAGTACGAGCAGGGTGGGGGGTCGTTTCTGTCACCATGACTACACCAAAACCTGCCTAACGCGGTCCAAAAACGCTCAGCCAGAGGGCAGACGTCTAAATATACTTTCCATGTGCAAGCACCCCCACACACCCGCATAGACAACAATAAACACAAACATATTCAACAAACAGTTGAATATGCACAATGAGGGCTTACAGGCACGTCATCATCGACGTCAGACAGACTCAGGAAACGGCGGAAAACTCGTTCCCTATTTTAATAGGACTAAAAATCAAAGCTTACCACGGAATCAGACTTAGGTCGCCCTTCAGTAACTCTACAGGGGAGGCTTTTTCCTCCGTCCATCTCCATCCCATTACCGCAAACAACACTGAAGAAGTCTGAGATGGACACGGCCTGTGATGCCATTTCATGCAACATTAATCTTTGGGGCTGAGCAGATTCTTGTTGGGTATATTTAGAAGGGCGAGAGTTGGTGGTGGGGGCGGTTTGCAGGGTGGTGGGTCGGGGTTAAACAGCCTGGGCTCTCTGTTAGCTCTCCAAAAGCGTCTGAAGCATGACCCTAATGATTACCCTGCCCTCCCTCTCCAAAGTCGATTTTTCCGGGATCCACTGGGGGGGTGGAAAGCTGTGTACACTTTGCTGCGGTCATACATGTACACACAGACGGGCTTGAGGAGGGACTGCCAGCTGATTGCAATAGGCTGCGGTGGAGGGGGCGAGTAATCCCTCTTGGTGAGACCCTCTCATCAAACTGGGCCGCGGCTGGCTGGGCTTCCCACCGGAGCAGTGGGTGTTAGAAGATCTCACTAAAAGATCATCCTTCACTTGTCAGATTTCTCTCACCTCTGGTTAAGTGTCAACAGAAAACCTCGCCTCATCCATGACGAGCAACTGTCGATGGTTTGTTCGATGTCTCGCAATTCCCACAATTCATTGACTGTATCCAGGCAGCAAGCACCACTGGTTTGATTTGAGCAATGACTGACATAAAGACACTAAATGGATAAGGAATTGATTTTGTTGGGTATTCTCTGTATGAAGAAGATTAAGTGATTTGAAGTGCTGATCACATTACTTGCATGTTTCCTCAAGGTCTGCTGGTCAGTTGTTGTTTTTTTGTTTTGTTTTGTTTTGTTTTGTTTTTTTTTAAACAAGGCTACTAACACACTCATTACCTTGATGAACTGTCTGTTCATGCCCGGGTGCCACACTTCATTACTCCCTGAGCAGGCTGACTCAAAGTAACGGCTTGTCATCGGGAAAGGTCTCAGCCGGTGGCTCTCGCTGTGCTTTTTGCACCAGAACGACCAAGAAGTGACAAAATAAATTTCACTTATGAGACATACAAGCTGGGATGGAAATGGAAATACCCATCGTATTTTCTCTCAAGTACGTGGAATGTGCCTCTTGTTTGTAATATATAGGGGGACTCAGGGTCTCTGTGTGTATAAACCTCTGAGAAACAGAAGGAAACTGATGTTTGGTCAACAGTTAGACCCGAGCAGGCGGACAAGGGGTCGTTAGATACAACCAGGCAGCCGGCCATAAGGAGGCGAGGAGGCCAGCGAGTGGTGAGAAATAATACAGTCTGCTTCCTCTCGATTCCACCAAGATCTGTTTCTGCGCTTGTCCACCTTAATGTGAGGGGGCTATAAATTATACCACAATGGCCTACATAAGCTTATAGAGAAAGAAAACTTTTGCAATTTAAAACCAACATCCAGGCATCTAAAAATAACGCCATGTCTAGGTTGTTATAGTAGGACTCATTTGACAGCACAATGGCCACAACTTGACGTAACATTACTAAAAATAACTCCTTTAGCTTGAGTCAAAATGGAGGAGAACAATCAGATCCTTCAGCTACTGGCTCTTTATTAATTGCAATAGATCAGTGTGACAACAGGACAGAGCTGTCAGTCTAATGACATGGCCAGCGACTGAGGGACATGTTAATCCATTCCCACAGCCATGTCATAGCAAAGAGCCACAGAGGTTGCGACCTCCAGCAGCCCTTTTCAGACCCTTGTGAGGAGGTTCATTAAATAAAGTGGCTTCAAATGAGTAAAAGGACCAAGAGGGGAATAACTTTTCTTTGCGAACGGATCCAAAAGGAGAAGAATTGCTCCTGTGAAGACTCCGAAGGGGATTAAGCTGAGGTATTTGCGATGCAGGCTCTCTCTGAGTTTTGGTTCAGCGGTGCCCTCTTTGGCGGGGTGTCGCCGATGGAAGTGAGAAACCCGGCTTAACTTCAGACCAGATGAGAATCCGCGATGACAAGTCTGATGACACTTCAAAGGAAAGGTCACAAGTGGCCTTCTGAATGTCACAGGCAATACTCATTATCAGCGGGGGTTTGATGTCGGCCAACCCCCCCCCCCCGAATTCAGGTTAACCAGCATCTCCAGCATAGGTCTTTGTGACCAAAGTCTAAAATGTACAACATGTTAAACAAAAAACAAACAAAAAAAAAAACATAAAAGAATAAAGAATAATACAGCTGCTTGATGTTTGTGTGTCTTGTACTAATCATCCATTTTAGTCCATATTGCACTGATCCCTTTGTTTACTCTTACATCTCTGATGACCTTATACCAAAACATACAATCACTGTCATGTTCTGTACATTGCATTCCTATTTCAAAGAGCTAATCTTATGCATCTTTTTCTCATTAGTTCGATCCGAGGCTAACATGTTGAACTTGTTTAAAGCTTTTCAGAGTGATGATGGAAAAGACTCTGATATTGCACTGAGCTAAAAACCACATCCTGCCCCCAGTGTAAATAAATACAGTACTAGGTATGGCTAATATTAGAGCTATATCTCCTCTGGCTTCAGACTGAGCAGGGTAAAACCGTTTAAGGCATAAACAGCTTAGGAGGGTTTTACCACAAAACAGCACTACACAGTGTCAACACAAAGTTAGCAGCCAGATGACCCCATCAACTCGGAGGGAACCAAGAATTAATAAGTCTGTTTATTTATCTGAGGATTTTAAAACAGTCAAAGGGAAGCACTGTCCTTCGAACACCAAGATTTGCTTATGAAAACATTTCTGCTTGTCATGGTAGCAGTATGGAGCCAGGCTACATTGTCTGGAGGTCATGAGACTCTTGTCCATTGTTGTTAGACTAACCCCCATCTCTCTGGCCACAGGGGACTGACTGGGGCCTTCGGGCCCCCGCTGAATTCCTTTCCTTTGAGATAATAGTGGAGAAACTGGAGCACTTATTGTTGACTGTGACACTTTAGCGACTCAAAGACGCAGCAGCGAAAAGAAGTTGAGGGCCCTTGAGATTCTTCACCTGACCTCTCACCTCCTGATTTGTTGGGAGAAAATTCACAGGGTCTAAGATGGAGGGCTTTTGGTTCTCATGGGGCCGCAAGAAAAAGTTGTTTATCACTACGACGGAGAAATCTCCCTGTAAAGCTCAGCAGCAGCTACCAGTATGATCTTCTACTGTAATACCTATTAATCTTCTATACGCATCTGTTAGCAAACACTGTATGTGGGTCAAGCTCGATGCGTTATGCATCATACCAGCCATTAAACATGAGCGTGTGTAATGCAGACTTTGGGAGTACGGGTATGCACATTGTGTATTTTCAAAACCTTCGTCAACATGCTTCAGCGGTGTCACTCACACCGAGCCAGATGTCTCTCACTGGCAGAGAGACACTGCCACGAAACTTAATCCATTTAACAAACTATTCGTTCTTTGGCCACTTCTCTGGATCAACGTTTGTCCACACAGAAATGGTTTTGGAAGACTTTTATTTTGCCTACTTCCTCCTTCTCTGAACTGCGATTATGATTGTATCGTCATGTATCATCTCAGATCGTAGTAAGAGGATTAGATGTCGCTTCTGCCAGAGTCTGCTGCTGTGTTGGATTCGCAGACGGGGCGTGTTAGCCCACCATCTGGGGGAGTAAATATGTTACTCCTCTGTTGCCAAAGACAGAAAAGTTAAAACACAGTTAAAACATGTGACTACGACCCCATCTTTGACACACACTTAGACACACAGCTGTTTTAGATCCTTTTCATTTAGACTATTTATCAAAGCTGCCAGAGATATTTATCAAAATAATCTTTTGTTCACACATTTATTGCAGGGCTAACGTACTAAACAATTCATACACTGCTGTCATTCAGATGCTTTTAATTTCACCTATTATCTAAAAGATTCAGCAGCATCAGCAACATCACAAACAGTAAATGGATTAAATAAAGGTGTCCTCTTTGAACACTGAAGTCATTCCGCTGTGTTTGTTTCTGTGAAAGTGAAAACCGCCTTTGCCGTTACAAAAATCTATCAGCCTGACGCACAGGCAAAACAAAGACATTGAAAATGTGAGTGTGGAACGGTGGATTGATTTCTATTTTCACAGGACGGTCTGCCTCTCACAGACAAAACAAGCAGATGTGCTGTCAGAAACAGGCATTTTTTGCAGACCTTCATCACTTCACATCACAAAGGATCACTTCAAATCTCCCTCTTTATTACAGGGATGATGGAGCGTCCGCATGGCGGTGTGCCCCTAAAACGACAAACATTCCCATCCTAACTGCTGAATGCAAGATTGGGTAAGGTTGGAGAAAAGCAGTGTGCACATGCGAGTTGTCTGACAATGGCAGCCAGAGTTGAGACATTAATCAAAATGCTCCTCTCATTATCATTAGCGAGAAACGCTGACGGTCCGTGTCTGTGACTCTACAGCCCTGCTGGAGTTTTCTCTTTCAGCAAATCCACACTGATACAAAGAGAGTCGCCTCTCCGGAGAAATCAGCAGAGAACAACATCAAAACTGACGCAACAAAAGCACTTTGTAAGCGTTTCTTCATGCAAATCAACCCAAATATGGGAGCAAATGTCAAGCTAATTTACTTCAGCTGCGTGGAAAAAATAAGTAAATAACTTTCAATTGTCAGGACTTCATACATTTTTGAAGAGCACCTGCTTCCCTGCCTCGCTAAGTGGAGCACAATGGGGCTGATTCAATGGCAGGAGGCAGTCTGCAAGTTTTGTAAGCATCTTTACAAAACTTGGTTCAACTAACATTTGGAGAAAAGTGAGCAAACAAAGGCCAGTTACCTTCTTGGGGTGCCATCTTCATGAGGTTGGATTATGACCACCTTAACAGTGACGGACGTGCGCAGAAGGTCGATCATTTGCTCGTGGGTCAGAGTGGCGACAGCCACCTTGCAGATCTCCACCAGTCGGCTGCCCTGCCTCAGCCCCGCCTTCCAGGCAAAGCCGAAGGGCTCCACGTCGGCCACGATGCCCTCGAAGTTGACATGGAAACCAAGTTGGCCGAGCCCGTTCCGGCGCAAAGTCATCTCAGACGTCTCACAGCCTCTGGTGGTGATCTGAAACCAAAAAGGAAATCCACTTGTTGTTCATATACAATAAAATACACAAGAGACAGAAAGGCAGGAAAGCAAAACAAAACAAAGTGCTACACACGAAATGGTCACTAAGCTCTGGAGATCAAAATGAGAAAACAAACAAGTGTGAGATGGCTTTCTGAGCCATACACCGTTGGCATCATTTCTAATACATGTGTGCAAGGACACACATTCACACACAAGACAAATACCATTAGAGCATCTGAAGCCGAGTAAAAATTCACTCCTCAGGCTGAAGTGCGTGAGCATGTTTGTTTGACTAATTCAAAGAATCCTTCAAAGAGGAGGTTAATAAGAGGGTACATCACAGAGATAGCAGATTCAGCCCAGGAGACGGCGAAAAGCACACAAGTTCTGCACACACAAATACACACCTGTCTCTCAGGACACTAACTACAGTAGATCAGTGGGTGCTGTGTGGGGGATTAGAACCTAATTGGCCCCTGATACATGGACTTGTCCACAAAACGGAGCGTATTAGTCAGAGTTAATGAGTAGGAAAGACTTTGGCGTCCAACATTTAAACTGAAACACATTATCTGCATCAACCGACAGCTGAAGAACACACTTCGTTAGCATCCACTGTGAAAGAATTATCTTGTTTCTTCCTTTTCTCCCAATTTTAGGAGATGGCGGCTCGAGACTGAAGACTTTGTAACGACAGCATCTGTCGTTTCAGTTGCGTGTCTGGATGAAACCTAAAAGGTTTCTCCTTGCCACTGTCACCAAGTGCCTGCTCTAAATATTTTGGGATATATTTCTCTTCAACAACTCCATGAAGAGTTTGGTCTAGACTTACTCCTTTGGTAAAGTGCACTGATGTAACTGCTATGATTTGGCGCTTTATAAATAAGTTTGATCTGATTAAAGCAGGTTCTTGGCCAAATGTGCACTTGCATGCAAATCAAGTTGCTCACTTTTCTCACTGGTGGCCTACTCCAATCCTCTGCTTTAATGTAATTCAGGTTCAGCTGAAGTTCAGGAGTCCCTCTTGCTTCAGCTGAGATATTTCAGTGAAACCGCCTCAGTGACAGGCAGATCTGTGTTCACCTTGATGACAGTAGGCGGTCGCGGCTCTAATGTAGGTTAGACTGCAGTGCGAGTCCAAGATTTTCTCGTGACAGCCACTGGAAAAGAACCTTGCGTTGCCTCCAATGAGCTTTAATCACCCATCAGATTAGTCTTGGTTCAGTTGTGGGTGACTGCCTCCATTTGCCTTTGAGTGGCAGCTGGCTTCAGGGACACATTAACTCTGACTAGGGCCTGTCAACACCTCACCAGATTCTCACACTGGCAGAAATCCTACGCCATAGTGTGAGAGGGGAGCCGTTAGAGCTTTGACGGACCGTCACGCACTGACCCCTAATAAGACAGCCCTAAAACTTTATTAACTTAGGCAAGAACGTGTCCCGTAACTAGTTAAATCACATTCCCAACCTCACTTTGCAATAAAAAAAAAATAAAATTACTTTTCACGAGCAGGAGAACTTCAATTCAATATCTCCCAAAATTAAGCAATCATTCTACGCAAAACATTAAGGTCAACTAAAATTGGAAATGTAAAGTCCAAATGCTCTCTGGGGACGAAGTCTGGTGGTAAATGGCCTGTGTACGAGGAAGACATCAGGCTGGGCATTAGGCCCCATGAATCAAACTAGCCTTTGTCAGAAATTCATTAGACCTAAATAATGGCTTTCTAAATGCTTTCATCAGGGCCCTTTATCCAGTCCCCCCGCAAAATGAATGGGTGCAGGTTCTCCTCCAAGCGTCCAAAATCCATAAAGGCCAAATCTAACGGGACACTGATTATTGCATTGGAGGGATTTATGGCCTGCAAAGTTTTTTCCGAATGGGACGGTGCGTGTCCTGCTGATCGGAGGCAAATCAGGGTCTCTGAGGACAAAGCGGCATTAAAACAACAACAGTCCCCTTAAAGAGTCAAACGGCGTCCGGTTTGTCTGGAGATGACAAGAAATGTCGCCGGCACTGATCTTGAGTGAGATGTCTGCGACGGACGCAGCTGTGACACTGCTGGGACTGTCTGTCCTAGTACGCTTCACAGACCTGATGAAACCTCATCTACAGCTAAATCTAGGACAGAGCCTTCTAACGTAAGCCTACAGCTCAGTTTGGAGTGGAGAGGAAGAGCAGAGGAAGTTGGTTCAGAACTTATCAAACAAGCACAAAATTATTTATTATCTCCTCCTGACAGGAAATGAATCAACAACAATCTGTATGATCTTGTAATCAGTCAAGTCCTTAATTGAGAAAAATTGCTAAAAATTTTCCTGCTCTGTCCTTTTATATACGCTTGTGAAAAATAATTGGACCTATCTCCGTGGGTTTTTTTTTTTTTTTTTACTTTTTTATTTTCTACTCATATTGTTTTCTTTATAGATGAATCAGCTGATAATTTGTTGAACTAATTGGCTTGTTGTGCTGCACAGTCCTTCGTCTGACCAGCAACACAGAATCCAAGCGAGTCATATGTGAAGTGACTCCTAAATTATTACCGATAAACTTATTTTCTGATGTTCACCAAACTAACTCAGATATTAATTATTGACTCTGTTTAGCTGTTCAGTAGTTGCTGTCACCATCTGTATAGATTTGATTTTATTCTGATAACTGGTCTCTCCTATCACTCACAGAGCACAATCTGTCTCTTGATTTTCTTTGTAGATCTGCTGATGTCCCCACTCTGCTCAGGAAACAAAAACAAAAACAGCATGTTGTCACCCGAGCCAAGATTACTTGCCTCGTAAAAGCCGAACACGCGGCCACCCAACTCAGCAACACTCTGGAGATCAGGACGCCACCACAAAGCTTTTAGCTGTGCGCTCACACTGGGCTCCTCTGTGTGTCACAGCGGGCAATCTGTTCGCTGTGGTTCACATTACATCACAGGTCCGGCAGCCTGTAAATCCCACCAATGAAACATGATTCGCACCAACCTCTGTGGCATGTAGGAAAACACAGACACCTTTCGGGCCAAGTATGCACCGTCAGCTCATACCCAAATGTTCCTGCTGCTGTCCCCCCCCCCCCCCCCCCGTCTGGGCGAGTGACTACAAAAAGCCACCAACTTACTTGAAACTTCCCCGAACTTCTCCTGTGAATTATTCCTTACAAATCCCGGGGGGTAAGTGAGCAGCACGTTTTGAGGGGAGATTAGCATAGAGAATGAGGAAGTGATGTCCTTTGGCTAATCACAAATGCTAATATATCCTGCTCTGTCCTTTCTTACGATGAGTGAAGTAGGCACTGACTGACATCTGTGCCTTCTTAAGATTAATTATGGTAAATATAAAATATGGGTTTTTGAGATAGGTGGGATATGCAGAACCTTAACGTTCATCCGTCCATTGATTCTGTCCGTCCTTATCCTAATGCTCAGAAGAATATAATTCTTTTCAGGCTTTAAGCCGGAAATGGAGTTAGTCCCATCTCGTTGTCTGTACCAATGATTTGCTGACTGGGGTTTGTTGGAAATTTCAAGATTGTCGACGGAGCCGCATAAGAGGGACTATGAGGGATAAGTGGATGAGAGCGTGCAGGCAGGCAGAAATAAGGTCAGGCACAGCTCAGGTTTGGATTTTGGGATTCAACCTCAATATTATTTTGAGGAAACAAAGAGTTGCCTGATTAAAAGTTCAGTAAACAAATGACTGATGCCAGAAACGGAAAAACAAGCCGAGGCGAGACGTGGAAACAAGACATGTGATGTCAGCATCCAGGCAGAGGAAATAAGAGTTTCAGACAGATATCCAGAACCACCTGACCCCTAAAATCATAAAGTGTGACCAGAGCCACAGGGTGGTACAGATGGTCGAGGCAGACCTGCAGCACGGGGCTGAGAGGTCTTGGACAAAGTGGGTAGCTCTGAACGGGAGTGAAGCAGTCTGAGGCCAAGTGTCCTCTATTCTTAGTCGGTCAGACCCATAAAAATAAAAAAAGAAATGTGTCTGCGTCTCCTCTGGTCACCCTGAAACTGGGTTGGGGCCCCGTTTAAGCTGCTTCCTCTTGTACCTACATCCAGACAAAACAAGAAAGGACAAAAATCCCATCATCACTAATCTTTCCCATAAATGAAATGCCTGCCATGGCTCTGGCTTTGGTCACTTGTGGACAATGTTGATGTGTTTGATGGCGAAGTTCAGGAGAGCATCTGTAATTGTGCAAGCCAAACTATCGCCTGCGCTGAGCCAAGGAAACCTAAAAAGAAGATTACGGCCTCTGTGACTCGATTTCACGTCACAGTTTCACACTCAAATGACGCAAATGCATTTAGGGCCATTTTTTGAAAGCCATACTCCGACAATGTGGTGAGAGAATGGAGCGAAGAGCGCAACAAGGAACAAAAATAAAATGTGGAGCTGAAGCACATCGGTCTTGACAGGCTATACACAGGTTAAGTAACCAACAGCTCTGTTGACACAGGGATGGAAATAAAATAAAAAGGTTTGTGGTTGGTAGTAAATCTACAATGGCAAGAAAAATATTTGTGCAGCGTATTGTTTCACCGCAGAGTGACCACAGATACCCGAGAGTAAAAAGCCTCACTGCACCATTTAGAGCAAAGGCAGCCATCTTCCCAACTTCGGTGTGAAATGCCATCAGAATATATTTTCTGTGCAGACAGACTATTATTCCACTTGTTTCATGGGAATGACTCACAATATTTACGACTTTTTAGGTGAGATACACAAATGAACAGCTCTAAGAGCATCAATTTGCACTTGGCGCTAAAAGGCATCACAACATGCAATGGGATTAGATCACACTTCGAACCGCTCTATACGTAAATAAACACATATGCGTTGTCCGACTGTGGCAGACGGATCCATTGTCAATGTGTTTGTTTGTGTTAGAGAGAGAGACAGAAAGAGAGCATAAGGCATGAAGGGGTTGAGCCAGTTATAGCTCTGCAATCTAATAAGGTTTTAGCCGACATACTTTCAGTTGTTATGAAGACAGGACTCATCAGAACGTGGACATCAGTTGAGTAGGTGGTGCTTCAGTGGAGCCAACGCCACATCTGAACGTGGCCTGACTGATCTGATCTCTAATTCACCCACTGTGCATCCAGAGCTGTCCACTCGGGGCGAGATCACCCACCTGAAGTGGATCCGATACAGATCGTCGAACCAAGAGCGTCCAAACTGAGCAAAAAGCAGTCCTCTTTCTGTTCTGGCCATTCAGCCAAAAGGTGTCATCAGTATTTGGCAAGAATTGATGCTCAGATTGGATATTTGTTTTTGCTGCGTGTTTGTGTGTTCGTGCAAACCCTGGCTGCATCTCGGCCAATTCTTTAAAACTGCTTTTGACACACCACTGATTTGATGACTTAATTCTTTTCACTGTAATGTGCTCATTACATCAAAAATAAGCTGGATGTCAAACTAAGACAAAACCCTCAATTAACCACACACAGTGCAAACAGAGAGGGAATTGCTCCTTCTGTGAGAGGGAAGCAATGTTTTAAAACTGATTATCTGTCTTTCACTCTGTGAAATCTCCTCCTATGATGTGATTTGACACTGGTACTGAAGACACGGCTGTAAGGTTTACTGCAAAAAGAATCAGCACACACAGGTCTAAAAGAAGGGACTTACCTCCAGCCTTTGCACCATCTCCCGAATGTCTTCTCCGCAGTTATCGTGGGCGGACAGCATGATACACTCCCCACGCTCATAGAAGATCTTAATATTCATAATCCCTGAGGTCCATCCAATGACATCGCGACATGAGCAGTTGAAGACCACATTTTTCGATTCCTCCTCGATGAGGACGATGAATTCGTTGGATATACCGAGCAAACAGTCCACGTCCATCGACTGGCCAAAATCCCGGGCACGGACGCTCCAGGTGATGGCGCCCACGCTGAACAGATGTGCGTCCTTCCTGGGTTTCACCTTCTCCTTCTTCTTGGCTCCGAGGGTGATGAAGCTGAATTTGACAGCAGAGTCAATAGTAGCAGTGCTCACAAAGTTCTCCGCCAGGTCCTTCAGGTACTCCTGCCGCGTACGAGTCGCCATGGCTCGGAATTTCTCCGACTTGTGTGCGGCATTTTCTCCATTGATGACCTTGGCGAGCAGGAAGTCCCTGAAAACTGCTGACTTTGGGAAAGTTACGGACTTAGGAATAGGGGGCCCGAACGGAGGCACATCTTTAGATCTGGACACGGCCACGCTGCAAAACAGGAGGAGAATCAATAAGTCAAATGTGTCGGTGTCAGTAAAAAACACACAAAGAATTAGAAGAGTATTGAACTGCACGCTAAATGAACAGCTATTTGAAGTGTTGAAATTATATGGCTTTTGGGGAAATTATTTCAGGTGGAAAGACTGAGAGGGGTTCAGACTAATCTTGCTCTGTTAAGCAAATTCTATGTTATTAACCCGAGTTGTCTTGACTTCAGAAACACTCGAGGACAGAGTCATAAGTCATAATTTCAAGGTGTCTTTGAAGATAATAACCATATCATCACTGAACAGATCAAAAGTGCCTTGTGACTCCCGCACATTACCATTAAGTCATGACAGAAACCACAGAGAGCACTCAGCAGGCTATTATTATTATTCTTTCAAATTAAGCGCTCTTAAAAGTTCATGTAGAGCCATTCTGCATCAAGACATTTATGCCAGACACATCAAAAGATAAACACTTCCCCTGAAGTATTTTAAGGATATTAGCGAGCTCCTTATCACATGATGACGACTGCCAATATCTGGCAATTTGACTCAACACCAAATTCAGATGTCGTATTTTTTCCCCTCTCCTTCTGTTTGTGTTTTTGTTTTTTTCTTTCTTTTAATCAGCTGGAGTTAAGTGGCTTTGAGAGAGCATGCTTGTTCTGTTTACCTGTAACAGACGTTATCAGTGCAGGGGTTGTGGACTTTGACGATGACAAACACATGTTGGAAATGAGAGCGGATGTTTTTTGGAGTGAAAGGAAGGGCCCCGGGCTCCTGAAATACTATGGTGACGATATCGTTGCCAATGTGCCTCTTCCTTAATAACTATAAAAGACAAAAAAAAAGAAAACAGACAATTTATAAAAAGGAGCATTTATTAGATTGATGAAAAGTGAAAGATTTTAGGTAATCCCTTTATTCTTGATTGCTAAAATTTGAAGGAAAAAAGTGAGGCCAAGCACGTTTTGCCCGTGCAGCTCTTGAGTAAGACATTCGTTTTTTAAGGAGGACACCACATGAGCAGCTTCATTCTCCCAGGTGTGAAACCAAGTCTCTGCACAACACAACTGTGTTAACGTAATGTGGCACCTGTACTAGCACCACAGGCAGGGAACCAAACCTTTTTTAGCTGCCTGCATTGTTGAATTGTGCAGATAATTAACCTCAGTCCGCGGCTGGTATGAAGTTGCCAGTGAGTGTCAGCGAGATCCCGAAACAAGCAGGATTAAAGGGTGCAGAGGGGAATTGGTAAGGATAAAGGGATGAGTTTGGGTGATCTCTGCTCGGACCTGGAAGGAAGATTACCAGCATGGAATAAAAAAGAAATAAATAAAATAAATGTAAGTGTCCCACTTCATGAGCTGGAGGACAATAGGAGGAGCAGAGAAAAGGGGAAAAGTTTAAATCCTAAAATTTGAACACAAGGCAGCGTTTCACTGGATGCAGCTGGATCTCACACAATCTCTTCCCATCTCCTTGAGTATATTCACAGCTTATACCACTGCAGGACTGCAAGAGCCTCACGGACTCATAATGTAATTCTTAACAGCAGTGCGGAGGCTGAGATGAACCTCGCAGTAATCACGGCTTTAGCGGGCCATCGCCCCACCAGTCCACCAATACATCCACTTAATTCCACTTGTTAGTGCTGACAGACACAGAGGCCCATCTAATATCATGTCAGGTCCAGCCCCTCGGGACGCATTGATTAAAATCCTACTATGGGGTACCGTTACCATAGCAATACTCACGTTTTCAACTGAAAGGTCATTACCGTGGCAAAATGACCCTCCGGGGAAGACTGACAGCAGCCAGGATTGGAGATATCCTAAGAGGAAGCTGCTCAGGGAATTACAGCCACCATTAGGCAGCAGCTCACCTCAAAGAAAAGCAAACAAGGCGGTCTGCAAGAAGGGAAAGAGTGTGAAGCAGAGCGTTTACTGACCTGCTGCCTGTTGTTGGGCGTGTAGGGGAGCATGGTGGACACGTGGAACATCAGCTCGTAGTCCTTATAGGTGGTGTAGAGAGAGTGTGTGCCTGTGGAGTCGGCTGTAACACAGAACAAGGTGTCAGGCTCGTATTAGATTGGCCTGTGCCATTAAAGTTTTCAAAGAGCAATATGACGGCACGTTTGGGAGTAGAAGTGCGTGTGTGGTGTGCTTTCTATCATACTCTTGTTGTCCAGCTGAGCTCTGTACTTGGTGAAGCCTTTGAGGCGCACCCTCTGGCCGAGCAGGTCCAAGAACTCCTCGAGTGCCGGTCCAGCGCTCTCATTGTTGTACATCTCTTCTTCTGTGCTCTGGCCCGCCTTGCAGTAAAGCACTCCCACCTTGTGCTGAAAGCTTAGCTGGAATGAAGAACATACACGGACACTCAGTGAGTTAAGCATCATTTCCTGTTGCTGATGCACATCACATGCCACGCTCGTACATACTGCACAGTATGCACTCAAAACATGCGAGTGCCCGCTTTCCATCATGTCACAGCTAATGTGAAGGAGCTCATATCCCTTCTGGAAGGAGAGCTGAAATTCCCTTTTGTGCAGCCAAGCCCCTGAGCTCTGAGGAACTCTGAGCAGAGCATAAATCAGGCCGAGCTAATAGCTGCTACTTATGAGCGGGGAGTGAATTACAGACATACAGCAGGATACCTTCAGTTTATGGCAGAAAACATTAAGTGCCAACACCAGAGTTTCAGTCCTTTCTTAAGCAAGACTTTGGTCCTCACTGTAGCAGTTCAAGACTGGCATATGACACCGAATGGCAACAACATTGCTCCCAACTGCTGATACTCATAATTGTGTCAAAAATAGACATGAATGTCTTTTTCACGTGGAGTAATATTCGTAGACACACATAAGCAGGCAAAACCGCAAGAATGATTATGATCCAGAAACGGCAGGTCCGATATAAACTTGTTTCGCAAAGAGAGAGGAAGAAATAAAACTTCCAGAGCGAGTCTCCTTTTGCGGTGAGCGCTCGAGCACTCTCCACCAACATGAATCTTTCATTTATGGCATTTATGGCTTACAGGTTCAGAATGCCTGCCAGGAAAGAGTGTCCAAGGGGTAAATAAAAAAGATGAAAAAGAAGCCTCCTGCCTCTGGTACCTGTTGCTCAATATTCACAGTGGAGCACAGCACCTTGATCCAGTTGCCAAATGATCTATACACTGAAACAATTCCATTCATTCATTCATCTTCTAGCACTCATCTGTTTTCAGGTCACGGGTGGGGGGGTTGCTGGAGCCAATCCCAGCTCACACTGGGCGAGGGCGGGGTCACCCTGGACAGGTTGACAGTCCATCACAGGGCCAACTGAAACAAATTGGAATTGTCTTTTTTTCCTCCGGTATAGGTTATCACTTTCTGGTGCGCTCCTGACACTGTTGTCATGGTGACTTCCTCCATCAGGCAGTCTGCTCTCCACTAAAGCTCCCGCGGTGACGGAAAGCTATTATACCATCAGGCCCAGTGGAAATGGGACGATGTGCAATGATGTGGTCTGCGTTATTTTTTATCTTGCATTATATGGGCTCACTTAACCTCCTGCTCTTCTTAACAGACCGGCCGAGGGCAAGGACAATCACATTGCCCTTTGGTGCGAATTTGTCACTGCCTGAAAAGTGCAAGCGCATCAGGCAGAGCAATGTGTACATGTCACATATATAGAGGAGTAAAGCTCCTGAGATGACGCTTGTGTAACCACCTATAATGTGCTGGAATCAGCTTCTGCTAAGGTACAGCAGCCAGAAAAAAGGAAAAAAAAAAAAAAAAACCCATTTCACCCCTTTAATGGATCTGTGATTAACAGTTGAAGTTGGCAAAAAATTGCATAAATCTAAGAAAAACAGAAATTCGGTCTCCTTATTTATCTTTTCCTCCATCTGTCCGATGCCGCAGGGTGTTGAACTACAGCCTCTTCCGAAAAATGGGAAGATGGTTAACGATTGGGGGGGAGAAACGAGGACATTGTTCACCCTGGAGATTGGTGAGGCACACCTGAGGAATACAGTGGCGTCCTAACACAACACACATCATCACAGTGACATCTGCAGTGTCCAAATGCAGCAAAAACTCACAACACAGCTCCGGAAACCTGCTTTTCGCAAAAGCTGCAGAAACTCACATTCCACGTCTTAAAAAAAGAAAAAGAAAAAGAAAAAAATGGGAACAAGGGAAATTAATGACAGAGAATAAAAATCTACCTGCCTAATTTCACCAAATGAATCCTTAAAATGTCAATACAACAGCCAGAGGGACACCAGAGGGATTTTTGCATTAACAGTCTCGGCAGATGGCAGATTTTTCTCTTGAACTTGTGAACCAAATCCCACTTGAGGAATAATTTTTGATCCTGCAAAGGATTTACCTGTAGACAGCTGAAAAGCATGAAAAGCAGTGTTGGGGAGAGGGTAATTATTTTTTTGTTCATGCTATTATACAGTTATTTGTAAAGCATTACTATTAACAGAAGATTAATCACTTTTTCTCGCCTCCTTGACGTCACCATCATCAGAGGCCATCAGACCAGCTGTTTTCTTGCTCACGCCCCTTTCTTTATTATCAACACAAAAATTTTGAGAGCGAACCTAATTCAGCCATTAAACTGTGTCTGCATTAACCAAACATCCTGTCATTTCCCAGATTTTAGTCTTCAGATGGAAACAACAGATGCACCTTTTATAGCGATGGCCTTCGCCCAAAAACGTATTGTTTCTGATTTCTATCGCCCAAAAATCACTTCTTCAAATCTGATCAACAGCTTAATGCCTTTTCCAGCTCATCGCGCGGTCAGCTTGCTATGATCTACAATGTGATCTAAAATACATTCACATATGCTCCATTCTCCTCTTACATCCAGGGTCATTACGGCGGAGTCTACAGAGGTGTCCTTTCTGCCAAACTGATCATGAGGATATTGTGAAAGCTGCTTCAGGATCCTTTCATTCACCAGATAGGTTTTTTGTTCACAGCTAAGAGAAATCCTTTATCACACACATTCATTCAAAAACAAAAACAACAACAAAGGGCTGGATGACGCTTCCTACGTGCAGTAGAGGAAAACGATGCACTGAAACCACTCTGGGTCCTGAACTTCCGCAGATGAACACATTACATGGGTGATGAAAGTCTAGCTTGGTTCCACAGTAGATTATGGGGTGCCCGACATCCTAAACGTTTACCCGCCAAGCACAACATTAATGATTAAAACAGGGGTGTGTAAAAATACCGATGTCCAAATATAAAACTGGCCACCACTGGGCGTTTGGTTTGAGGTCTGTGAGGAGAAGTGCCAGTTGGAAGAGCTTTAAGCCCCACTTAGCTTGTGTGCTCCTCCTCTGAAAGTATTATTTTAACATAACTTTACTGCCTTTTTTTTTTTTCTCTCTCCTCTCCTATGTGTGAGTTTCGGTCTGTCTCGGCTGACAGTCTGTCGTAGCCATATGGCAGGTGAACGAACTCCGGTATCAGCTCCTTGAGCTCTGGATGGAAAAACTTCTGAGAGCACTTAAGTTACTTTGCGATAACGCCGTACGCAATATCTGTCATCATCTTAAGTGCATTAAAACGTGCTTCAGAGAGGACATTACGCTGCTCCTGTTTACGTGTGCAACAAAGTCTTCACACACAAGAGGGACATGACTGACACTTTCTATTATAAGAGCCTTTCCCTTGTCAGTTGGAAAGATGGGCTCATGCTGATGAAAGTAATTACAGTAATAAACAACCCACTTCTCTGATAGTAAGACAAGCAGTACAATACCAGCTAATCCCCCACGCACCCTTCCATCATGCACTTTCATTAGACCCAAAGATAAAGACCCCAAGATCACACAACAAATCCATTTCTGACACCTCTGAATGAAGCCTATATCACTAAAAGCCATTTTATTAAATATAGATAATGATAGATGACATTCTCCAACATCCAGACAAAATACCAAATGAAGGCGAAGTAAGTTGTCAAAAGTGAGTGAGGCTGTGTCTGAGTGTCCTATTAGCAGGAAAAAGTGTGTCGAAGCAGTCGATGATGGCCACAGAGTGTGGGATTTGTATTGATTCTGTTTAAGTGTGATATTGGCTGTCTTATCCTCCTCACCTGGGAGTCTGCATTCATCTATAATAAGCTGCCCACATATGGAATAAAGGTTCCTGCTATGTGGAGTTAATCCCTCCCCAGGTTTCCTCTATAGCTGTTGCAAATGTCACAAGCGCAGACGGATTTATCTTTAATGTAAAATCTATACTGTAATATACATGCAGTCATTCAAAGCATTTTTCATAATACTGATATTTGGCGGGTTTAAAAGTAAACACGTGTAAAAGATGGGGAGAGACAACAGGAAACACTTTACACTTCCTTGAAGTTAATCATTCTTGGCTGATTTGCCAAGTGTTGATTTAACAGCGGCTGCCATCAGTTTCAGTCGGGGACAGGTTATCTTAGTTTAGCTGACCCTAAAGACTGGAAGCAGAAGGAAACAGACAGCCTGGCTCTGCTGGATGGTAGCAAAACTCACCCCCTGCTCGTCAAGCTTCAGCAGCTGCTCCGGGACCTTGGGGGAGTTGAGCGCTAGCCTCAGGCACTGGATGTTGAGCTCGGGGATGACGTACTCGAGCACCTCCTTCAGCGGCAGGCCGCGCGCCGTCCCGTGTCTCGCCGTGGATGGAATGGCGTCCTCCAAGATGGCGCCACGGAGTGTGGTCAACTAAAAGCAAAGACGGTCAGACGATTTCTGCTGTGCCTCTTATGATAAACAGATTTGATGTATTAAATCTGTGTATGAGCTCACATTCATCTGAGGGCCAGATTGGATTTATTTCATCATTAAACTTGCTGAAAATAAATGAGAACCATGCCGACATAGAAGCTTCTCTGTGAGTCAGCCGTGATCCCTTTATATTCCTCTTATTATTTAGGGCAGTAACTTTATGGCAACTCCCCTGGAAGGCATTAGGAGCTCACAATGTAAATAATTAAGATGAGTACAAATGTTAAGTGGTGTTTTACTATTACGACCATTAATGTGCCAGTAAAAGTTGACCCCGACAGCTTCAAAACATCCACTCTGCAACTCTGGAACATCACAGACACATTTCATCCATAAATCAAATTTTCCCCCCCATCACCGCAGTCCTTGGACACAAATGTCAACAGTCAAGGGCTGTACAGCAGAGAGGCTTTCTAAAATTTAGATTACTTAACAGACTCGGAGAGGAAGGGAAATAGAGACAGGCGGCGAGCACCAGCGCTAAATGATGGGAGCGCATGCAAATAGATGCTCCGGTGTTTGGGGAATTAAAACATTGTCTGCGTGCTACTTGCAGGGCCTCCATGACCCAGATATTTTGTTTCATCGTGGGATGAAACCAAGAATGGCACTAGATATCAGTGACATTTCTCTGCCTGACGCATCTGTTGCACCTGAATTATTCAGTGGTTGAGACCACCCGGCATCAATCAAGGAGAGCTCCCTGTACCACCAGGGACCTCAAGACAGTGCTCCTCAGTTTGTGGATTAATCATGTGCGTGCACGTGCACGCAAATAGGTGCGCGAGCGAGGCCGGTCATGCCGATGCAGATAGACTGCATCGGTGTTTGCATGACTGTCCAGCTGCGTTACAAATGGCTGAAAATCCCTGCCTGCATCAGGGAACAAGGGGCAGATTTGGGAAGGGAAAGCTTTGAGAAGAAGCCTCCTCTTGTCTGCACGGCTACTGAAGCAATCCTGTGTTCTTTCCCTGCCTGACTGAGCCCCAACTGCTGAATGCTATAAATGGGAAATATGACAAATATCCCTTAGAAGCATGTTCCAACAAGTAAACGGTTCTTTGATGGAGCGATAGAAGTCACACAGCTCTCTCCTGCCATGCATCCACAACAGTTACACCACGAATGGAGGCATTCGGTGCAACAGAGGAAGTGCACATCAGTGTATTACAGTTACCTGACTGGTTCTGAAGGTCACGCGGTAGTTGTACTGCATTCCGTCTCTTTCCTTTCCTTCATCCAGCTTCTCCCTGCGGATGCTGACTGCCACGGGTCCCAGATTGTCATCCACCCCGAAATAGTTCTGATGCTCTGCGTTTGGAACGAGAAATTTGAACAAATTGAACACACATCCCCATTAATTGCTGACATCAGTTTCATAGAAATGGGAACCCAGGAGAGACGTCATTCACATCGCTGCTTTTGTACCAACAGAATATCAATTTACATTAGCGAGTGCGTTTATTTATTCCTTCATGTCAACATGCTTTGTGCATTAACCACAGCTGAGCTGTGACACTGATTACAGAAAGCACAAGGGTTCCTGTGGAGATTTCAAATTGATTCACTTTGGATTATAAACTGGCTTGTGTTGTGATGGCGAAGGGATTTTAAACAAAACAATAATAATAATAAAAATACAGCCATGGAAGTTTTGACCCATCACTGACCCAGATAACTCGCAGGACATCTATCCTGCCTCTCACACTACAGACACGTGTTGAACAAAGTAAAATTAGACCCACAGACATCTTCAATGCTCAGCTTTACTCAGTATTAAAAATTAATTTGGGATCTAATAAAACCAGAAATCTTCTCTAACGTATTCCAACGCAATTAATTTATGGTCATGCATGCACGCACTCGCCTTGGATCAGGAATGTTTTGGGCCTTTTTTGCACCTGTAGTCCTGGACTCCGTCCTGCCCACCACATACAGACTGTCAGCTAACAGACTGTAGCAAACCAAGGCTAACCGCGCTAAAATGAAACAAAACAGCACTCAAATATTTGTTTTCGTTGGCTAGCTGACTGTGCAGGTTGGAAGGAAATATGGAGACAGACAAGACTAAATTTCCTGACTACATCTGAGCCCAGAATAAAGCGGTTACATGGTATGTGCCTTAGACCACAAAGATACCCGGATTGTGTATTTGTGGTGGAATATAAGCAGGAACTTAGAAAGCAACTGAGCTGTCAGCCAATTAAAACTAAAAGCAAACTAAAAAGAAAAACACCTTTTTAATAAACCTAATTTAGAATTTGCTGACTTTCATCTTGCAAAGTTATCTCTAATACCGATGAACAGAGTTTCGGGAAATTTTCTGAGCGCATTCACAGCGATAAGAGGGACCCCTCTCATGTTGCTGGTAACCTCTCTGGTGTGAACAACAACAAAAAAGGCTAACTCTAAATGGAAAATCTTCATTAAATTTCCTTGTGACCTTAAAGTCCCCTGCAGGATGAATACTTTCTAATTTGTAGACAACTGATAACATTTCCCCCTCTTGTTAGCTTTGGGTCAATGTGGTTACTGTGAAGTGAATTTAGAAGTGAATTTACGCAACTGAATTGCCAATGCTACTTGGTCTTTTCAGCAGCCTGCATCATGGAGCATAATGACAAACGAATGGTCACTAACTGGGATTCAAAACATTTAGTCTTACTAGTTTACAAAACAGCATTAAATTCCAAGTTGGCATTAGAGTATTCAATTACACAATAGATGATACACTTGTGTATTAATACATTAGTATGATGGATGTAGAGCTCTTACTGTCCAACATTAAATTATTAGTGTAATGATGGCCAGATAATGTCTGTTCGTCTGTGTGTGTGTTTGTGTTCAGAGCTTGGACATGAGTAGAGCTTTGTCTTGAGCAAGAGCTCCCTAATCCCAGCTAAGACCAAGGAGACCAAGGATTCTTCAGACAACAAAGAAAAACGTCTGCAGGGACTCTGAGTGCTCACATTGCCACCGAGACCTCTGAAGATTTAGTTCAGCCAGTGCATCCACGCTGAGCTGAGCATGCCATGTAAATATGCCAGTTCTTGTGACTGTGGCGCCGACATTACGGCAAAAAGTGCACCGGCATTAAAAATAAATGCAGTGTGCAGAGGCAACGCAGGGTTAACCGTTTGAGGATCGCATGGCTTGTCAGGGACAGCGGACTGGAGGGAAATGCTCTGTGAGGCAGAAGGTCAAATGGTGGAAGGAAGGCTGGCTACGCACGAGGCCACAAGGTATTCCAACTCCGCCGGCGCAGCGTGAGACTCAGCGCCGAGTGCGAAGGAAAGCTTTTTGTCAACACATTGCTTTAACGTGTCACTGGCGTCCATCAGTTGGTGTTGACAGTTTGCCGTTGGTTTTAAAAATGGATGAGTTTGATTGTTGTGTCGAATAACGGCTCTTTTCCTTCTTCCCTTCACGCCACCTTGCACAAATGCCTTGAAACTGCACCGTCTGCTTGTCCAAAATGTAATTTAGCTTTACTTAGAATTTCTATATCGCAATGCCGTGTGATGATGACCTGTATGTGACACGGCTTGGCCTGTGAGTGTGGAGGAAACGTGGAGTCCATTAGGGCTGCCTGGGGTGGAAGGAGGTTTTAGACAATCAATAGGATCAATGTCCAGCTCGTGCTGATAAAAGTGTGCCATAAAGTGGCTCCACGTGTTCATGCTGGTGCGAGTGGAGGTGATAACAGACTACTCTCCAGTAAAGCACGTTGTGAAGAAAGGGGACGAGGGCTTGACCTACATACTTTAGAGGAAAGCATCTTCCCCGAAAACTACAACATCAAATCTAAGCTGGCAGCAAAAGGAGGCATTTCAATTACACAATGACCCGCGTTTGTCACAGAAAGAGGTTACACACACCCGTTTGGGGATGAGCAGCGAACAAGGCAAAATATCACATTAAATGATTATCACAGTAACCTCAGTGGTACATTCAAAAGCACTGTAACTGGAGCAGATCCATAATGGTCTCATTAACCTTGACTGGAGACATCGAGCCCCCGAGTGAGGAATGTTTTAATACACAGTATCTTTTTGAAGAAGTTCAGGCATCTGCGAGTGTGAAAGGTGAAGCAGCTGTTTTCTGGGGGGCTTATGAAGGAGTAATTCAATCTGCTGAGAGCAGCAAACACAGACACACAGACACAAGGAAAACCAGATTCATACAGTGTGGCGATGGGCTGGAGTCAGCTCAGTATTCCCACTGTCAGACACACAGGTTTCGAAACGAGGGGAGCAGAGACCTCGGCGTAGTTTTGCTGACCCCAAAGTTTCCTACGAGGGGTCCTCGCACCCCTGCGGCCCCCGCAGGGAACAGCTGCAACACACCCTCTCGCTCACCTCTCCCTTCTCACATGACTAATCACAGCTTCTCCACAGGATTCGGAGCTTTATCACAGAGAGGACATGACCGCTCCTCTCCCGAGGAAGTGAAACGCACACCCTCACACCCAACACAAGCCCGCTATTGTTCTGGAACTTATTTCATCTGGTCGTACAAAAATAACTGGACCGTCAAGATATCTGACCCTTTGAGCGGAGGCTGTTTGGTTTGGGAGCTTGCTCTCATCCATAGTTTAGGTTCAAGGAAATGGATTTGACCTGGAAAGTTTAGTAATCCTAAACAGTGAGTCTCTCAAATCCTCCTTCTTGAACATAAATGCACTTATCATAGCAGGTCCTTACCTCTTCCATAGAAGTACTTGTGGTAGTAGTATGCGCCAAGGTCAATGTGTTCAATGATGTAGCGTTTGACCTTCTCTCTGTGGATCGGCTGGTTTTCTCGAGGCACCTCCAGCACAGACACTCCTGCGTTGGTGCAGTGGGAACTTAACGATGATTCAAAGGAGCAACTCTCTGACACGCCGGTGTAGTTGGCACTGTTGGCTCTGGACAAGGAGATCTTCCTCTCACCTTCCCCGCCGATCTCGTTGCGAAAGTGTGGGCAGCTCAGCACTAGGTTGTTACTCTTCCCATCTCCTTCATCTGCGTCCAGGTTCTCCTTGGGGTTCAAGTCCTCCCTGCTGCCTAGTGGAGACTCAAACAATGGGGCATTTCCACTGCTACATCCTGCCGCTCCACCATCTGCACCTGGTCCAGGTCCGGGTCCGGGTCCACCTCCAACAGCTCCGGTGCCGGCTCCAGCTGAGGCGGCTGAAGCCCCGGTGGTTGTGTTCTTCCTCTGGCTTAGGTTAGCTCTGCTTGCGACCGCCTCGCTAATGTTGAAAAGTACGCTCTGGACATCGTAGTGGGCGAAGCATTTTTGGAAGCTGAGCGGCCGCCTGTCGTCCTCTATCGAGAGCCGCAGGGCATCGCTCTCACTCTTTATGGTCCGCAGTTTCCTAAACAGAGACGTTTCAGACGATTCTGATTTGAGACGTCTCATGAAGGACTTCTCCCGCTCCCTGCTGTAGAGGATAGAGTTGTCTATATAGTCGTAGCCTGGAATGTGAACTATCTCACCCCTGGCGATCTGGGCTGCTGTTTGTAGGCTGGGGGAGAGGGAGGCATCACAACGCAACAGCTCAGGGAAACCCATAGGTGGTATGCTGCGATGATCCAGGGTGTCCACCCGGTAGCCCCGGAGCATGGTGAAGAAGCCATCCCCGGTCAACCCCTGACGGTCAATGGAGGACGTGCTGCCGTACTCGCGGTGCAACGAGGCCCCGGTGTTCGGATTGACGGCATTCTGGTCCATTATGTCCTCAGAGTCTATGTCGCTTATGGTAACGTCGCTATTACTGCGCTGACGGATTGGGTGGAGGCCCTTAAGCGGCGAGTGGCTGAGGAGGTCGCTCAGTGTGTATTTGTCAGAGTAGTCCACTTCCAGACAAACTGCTTCACCTTGCTCCAGTATTTCCACAGTGTGTTCCTGCTGGCCATTCTGAAACACCGGTATCACACTCTGGTAGTTCGGCGAAGGCCGTCCGTCCCATCCGTCTTTCCTTGGTGGCCATTCGGTCACCCTGGCCCTGACGCCCATTTTAGGCATGGCTGGAGTACCATTTGTTTTGCCATCGGGTTTGCCCTGCATGTTGGCGGTTGGCGGTCCCATGCTACCATTCAGGGCTTTGAGTTTCCGGCTGAATAGCTCCTCTGACTGCATGGCTCTGGAGTATTCTTCTGGGCCTCCCACAATTCCCACAAGGTTTGATTTGCTATCCGTCACAGGGCTCAAAATATTCATATCCTGCTGGCAGACTTTTTGAAGAGCGGACTTTCGGGACCCTTCTTCATTGCATCGTGCACTTTGCTCACTGGTGAGCGGAGGAGTGGCCCCTTTCCTGGGTCGACGAAGCAGCCGTCGTCATAACTCACAGAAGGCGACTGGCACGGCGTTCGACACACAGCATTTGGATGTCAAGGACAAGTGTCTGAGGAGCGCTGAGGCAGAGCCGAGCGGGGCCTTTTCTCACAGCGTGCCGCCAACGCAGAACGACAGCTGGAAGTCGGATCTACGGCACAGAAACAGAAACACAGAAGAAATGTTAAAACACAGAGAGAGAGGGTTACAACACTGCGAGAGAATTTCATTTGAAACATACAACATAGTTTCTTGTCCACAAAACAGCATATTTAGTTCCGCTATAAAAATGATAACATTGCTGACCTAATTTGTTAGTACCCAGTTTCCTCCCACCATTGTGTATGTAGGCCTGTATTGGTTTTGGATCTATGTGGAGCATATCGAGTACGGTTAATTAGTGTATTCGAGAGGTTGGTGCCATTATGGGTTTATAACAAGATAGATGCATATCTTTGTTGGTGCTTCCAGCCAATGCCTAACAGATGGTGGTGAAGCATATTACAGCAACAAGATGCAGATGTTCAGCTAAATGTTCGCATGTAGCAAGATCTCATCCAGCCACTTGCAGCATCATCAAGCCAGCAAAAATTATACAGCAGGGATAGCGTTGCATATTCAACGCCAATTCCACCTCGCCTTTTTATCTGATGTAGCTGGTTATGAGGGAAATTAACACGAACCTGATGAGGTGAATTGGCTATGACAAATAAAAACCTGGTATGCTGTAATTTCACGGTGATATGAGTTTGTGCTACAGTGACATCAGAGGGGGAGGTTGGCAGAAGTTTATTCTTCCTCTTGTTTGGTTTTTCCTTCAACTGGGGAAATAATAAACAGGCAAAAGGCTGACATCAGCAGCCTCATTCGTTAGCGGGAACATCTGAGGATGGAGAGACGGACAGCGAAAAAACTGGTGTGCTTGTCCTTGAAATGTTGCTTCAGTCCCTCTTGGGTAATTTAGATGTCCCAAACACACACACAGAAACTCACATGGTTTTCATTTTTATCCGCAAGTAATTTTGCTGAACATCAGCCCTGTGTAGACCTTTGCTGCACCAGGTCGGTCGTATAGTCTCACTCAACTGTGGAAAAAAACGATTTGACATGGACAATATAATGAACACGCTAACAAAGAAAGCACTGTGTACTGACAACAAGGGTACAACTTTGAGAGAAAATGACTAACTCCAGGAAACACTTCTCGTATCGATCCTCACCCCACACCATTAGGTGTACTCTGTGTCCTGTGGGACTAAGTGAGTGAGGCGTTGTGCTGGATTCATCTCCTCAAACCTCTGACTTCTGCATGGAAGAGCACACCACACAGTTCCGCAGCAGAGAATGCAAGTCTTTCCATATTGACCTAAATGCTTTTCCCTTGTTCTTCGGAGGTGGTTATGTGCCTCATTTCTTTTAATACTGCAATCTCGTGAAAAGTGCACGAGTTACCCATAAACCTTTCACATCGCAGAGAGAAAGGAACAAACTCATCATTTCCTCTTTGCCTCAGTGAAGACAGTGATAAACTATTTTATTTGCAACGTTGTTTCAGCCACGTCCACCTTTAAAATAGCTTCAGCTTGCAGCCAACTGTTTACATTTCTCTGTCATTTACTGCTAAGGAGGAGCATAAACTATTTTGGGAGGAAAATGTGGGCCACATCAAGATTAGCTTCAAGCCAGACTCAGCATAATACCCTCGGGAAGAAGGTGGGAAACATTGTTAGAATAAAGAATGTGCCTCTGCCTGGGCCAAATACAGGTTAATGCATTCATGACCCATATGTAGAGGAACAGACTGATAATCATACCATCTCAGCTCAGTCTGCAGCCTAACTACCCACGATCCTCTCTCTTGCTCCCATTATTGACTGGCTTGGTTATGAGCACAGCTTCATTCATAAGCAGGAAACACTGTAGAGTCACTGTAATTTAACACAAGGCCTAGAGAGGACAGAAGATATTATATTGTGTTGTGTCATGTGAATTCATAATGTAGTGATGAGAACTGTTCTGGGAATATGTCGCAGTTGGCAAATGATGAATAATGGATTCTCTGACTGGCTGCATTGTGGAGTACAAGGCCAAAGCTGCTCATTTCCAATACAGACCATTTGTGTCGTACTTCCACACTCATCTATTTTATCTTGACTGCCCAAGAATGTTCATATTCGTGCTGAACAATTAACAGAAATGGCATTGAAAATGCAATATGCAAAGGGTCAAATATGGAACAACATATTATAGATGAAGCAATTTACTTGAGTCAGTAAATTATAAAAGGAGTATTTTTCGTTGATAAAATCCCCAGCAAAAGTCACATCATCATTTTTTACATTTTTATAAAAAAAAAGAAAGAAGTGAAATTAAAAAGGTCATCTGAATCAAACTACAACAGCAATATCTAACAAAACAATCACAAATCATATTTTTGCATATCTTTTATCCCTAATTCCCATCAAATAAATTGAATGTGAAAAGATGGACAGCGAGTGAAGCAGGCTGCAGGGGGGAGACAATCCCGTGTCATGCTGATTTAGGATAATACTGACTATGGTAAAATTCCTGCACTGCATCAGCAAGCGTACTTTGGACAGTGTTGGACATGTGAGTGGACAAAATAATCCAAAATCTAATATAAACAAACTTTTTTTTTTGTATGGTTGTTTATTTAAATGTCTAGATGTAGTGTAGCATGATACAACATTTCAGAGCTTTGGTTTGATTTTATTTCACCACTTGAAAGAAACGCAGAAAAGCAGCCCAACATCCATCATCCCGAGACACCTTTTGAAACATCCTGTCACGCCGCAAAAAGAATCTTTCCTCATTCAATCTAATCTTGCTGTTGTGAGCTTTATTCTAGATCTCTCCAACATCCATCTTGTTTCCGCGGGCATGACAGGGAGCAGACGCTATCGGTGCTCTCCAGCTGACCAACACCCAAATATCACGTGTTGACTGACCTCTGTCTTCTCACGCTCAGAGTTAGAGCAAAATGACAGCAAAATGTGCCACCTGTGCAAACAGCTTTATCAACGGTGACACACCAGCAAAGGCTTTTTACGAGTGACTGACAAAAGGAAGAACAAAGAAAGTGACATACTGTAATCTCAATGCATGACAACAAAACAGCATGAGTGACTTTTCACAGCAGTTTGACGTGCAGCTTAAAGGGATAGAGGGGTGTGTGTGTGTGTGTGTGTGTGTGGGGGGGGGGGGTGTTATCCTCCTGAGGTAGACTAACTGGAAAAAAAAAAAAAATGACATCATGCAAAATGAGAAAGAATTAAGAAAAATGAAAAAGTTATCCATTATCTAAATTCAATTAACATTTTTAAATGTTTTTTTCATCCTTGGTTGTTAATATAGGATTCATATCTTTTCCCCACTGGTAGTGAATTCATAAAAATAAAAAATTCAATTAAGGGACGAGTTTCTTTACATTTGTGTTGTCCTGCCTCTACATGGGGTTAGTGGAGGGTGAGCTTTATTTCGTGTTGCAGACAGGACAGGATAAACCATTGAACATGGCGCTCTGCGTTTCCCTTTCCTTCCCTCCACTTTCCCGTGCAACAGTGATTAATGGACACCATCGCACAATGTCTCATTCCACAGCCGACCCCCCCCCCCAGCTCCGCACTCCAATAGAGAGTGCCACGAGCTACATGGTCAGCAGAATCCATCTTCTGGGTGACCTGGAGGAGACCGTCTTCTGTCCTTTCCTTTGTGGCTGTGTGTACACGGGAGGCAGCAGATGGAGGGTGGGCGGTCTGCTTTCGCTAACAGCCCCTTTATTTCTGGAGTAATGCATCGCCATTATGGGTGTTTAAGACACAAGCCCCGGTGAACAGGGGGAAGGGATGGAGAAGGAGAGATGGGAGAGGAAGAGAGGCCTAATTACAGTAATGAACTCATTTTCTGTCTCTGATGTTGGATCGTCTGTCTTTCATCTCGGTTCATCCAGAGAGGAGCAGCCCAGTGGTTCTGCCAGGTCTTAAAATAATCTTCTGACACTGTGGCCTGATTAAAGGCCCAGCAGATATTAATACGCTGTCAGAAAAGTGAACGTGTTCTGTCCACCATCCTGAGATTAATACTCCACCGTCACTGATAGGCTGCGACACCAGAGCAGGACACAGCATGATATCGGCCAACTTAGACAGACAGGGAGACTTCTCATTAGTCACTCCTGCAGCTCCTACACAACTGTCACTGTGAGAGAACGTCCCTCTGCAAAAAGGCCCTGAACTGAATTTTTTTTTTTTTTTTTTTGGTGGGGCGTGGGGGGGGGGGGGGGGGTTGGTTGCAGCTCTCTTGCAGATCTGAAAACACGTCAACTGATAGTGGGGGATTTATGGAAATAAATTCATAATGCAAGGGATGTTCTAAAAAAAAAAAACAACAACAACAACAACAACAAGATAGCAAACATTAACGTTGAATCGCTAGTTGATGCCACTTTGAAAAAAAGACGAGACCACTCTGGGCTGACAGCACAGAAAATTTGCCACACACTCCACGCTGTATAAGAGCAAGGGCATATCATTAGCCCTTTAAAAATATTCTTAGGAGGAATGCCAAATCCTTTACGTGCCTGATATGTTGGCAACAAAGCTCATTTCAGTTAGCAGGTAACATACCGTATAATGAGACGTCTTAGATGTTTGAGGGTATCTCGTGCTGCATGAAATGGATAACCCAATGTTGCACAGACTGTATAAAGTGCATGTTCAAATTACAGGGAGTCTCCAGGAAGTCGCAATCATTTGTGCAAAAATATCAAGATTTGCACGTGTGTGGCCACAACTGAACGCATTAAAGACGACACATGGCCTTCAGATGAGGCAATTACCTCCAAACCACACTTTTTCTCCTCATTTCTGAATTTTCACATTCCTCTAAAATGTGACATCCTCCACTGTTGCACCTCGGGTCAAAGTAAAACATGTTTGTTTAACCCCAACCAAGCCGCCGGGGCACTCTGAGCCCCGAGGTGAAGACGGGCCTGTGATTACGTCCAATTATCTTTCATTTAGCCTTGTGTAATTGAGCCACATTAATACTGCTCTGCTCTCGGCAAGCAGGAAGTAGGAGCTGGCCTTGTCCCCAAGACGCCTCGACCTTCAGAGCTGAGGCCAAAACACGATGCAGTCATCCTCCACACCTACAGCCAAATTAGGCTGCATTGTAGGTTAGAGGCCAAGACGATTAGGCCAATTTTCCACCTCATGGACTTCATCATATAGTGAGTCAGGCAGTATTACTATGCAAAGTAAATTCTAGTCAGTGTATTCCCGACCTCATTTATTTCACTTCCTTGTTACCTGACATCTGCTGTTTTCTTGTGTGTGTGTTTTTTTTTTTTTCTTTCTTTCTTTCTTTCTTTCTTGACATCCGGCAGCCAGTAAAACATTTGGATGTGTCACAGTGTGTTTATCATTAACACAGAGGAAGGAAAAAATTTCAAGCAGAAAGCAAACAAACCTGAAGGTACATTGCTTATGGTTCACTGCTCACCATTTGATTCCTCAATAAACTTACAATCAAAACAATGAATCACATTCCACGTCACTCCACCTTCAAATCCTTTCAAATGTGTGCTCCCCGCGGTGTTAGTGTTTTCGCCCTCTGAGGAGTTGATTTAAAACAACGTGGGAGCTGCTTTCAATCCTCTATTGCGAGCAGCTGTTCCAACCTTGCGGTAGGAATGGGGGGGGGGGGGCTGTATGCAATGGGTTCTTTTGGGCAGGCTAGATATTGAATTCGTTGTACTTTGCAGCAAGAGAAGGAGGGATTTGACTGAACTACATACGAGCATCTCCAGTCTTATGAAAATCTGTGTTTCTGCTTCACTGGAGCGATTCTTTACCTTAACTGGGTTATTGCAAAGGAGAATGTGAGGTTAAGAAGGGGAGTGTAAGTGGAGGAGCAGGCAGTAAAAAAAGGAGAAAAGAAAAAACAAGAATGGGAGCTTTGCCAAACCTTGCTCAAAGAGATTTGTGCAATTAAACCACAGAACCAATTAATTGGGTGAAGTTATCCTTGAGAGTTCATAACAGGGGCCTGGGAAACCAGGCGTACCATCCTCCCCAAGTGCCTCCAAAACCAGAAGGGACACTTTCTAAAAGGGTGCTGGGCGTGCGTATAAAACCGCTCGCCATCGGCAGAGGCTATGAAAGTATGAACCAAAGGAAAAACCAAAAGCACCATTCAACTTCTTCCCCTTTCATCTACTGGTCCCACAATTCAACCTCACAACGGGGAAGAATCTCCCACCAGCTGACACTCAAATTAGCACTGATGCTAAAGCCCTGCCATTAAAGGCCAAGCCCACCCCTTCCCCGTCCGCCGTGATAACTCACACATTTCTGAGCCAATAAGAGCCCAATCAGCTAACCCCACTCTCTCTCATTGTGCTCAGACCACCAACCGAACACCCTGATGTGCCAATATTGCCTGCAGGGAGTAATGCTGAGATTTTAATGGCCAGTGTGAATGAAGGGTTTCACCCTCGGTGGGAGGTAAGGAAACCAATGAAATAAGCTCCAGCCAGCTGCATTATGGAGGCTGATGCGTGGATACTAGCAGCAAACCACATCAAGCTTCGTTATCTCTCCTAAATATTCATATGGCTGAGAATTTAGCACCCAAAGATGCTTAATATTTTTTAGGTTAAGTGGGGTTACATGAGTAATAAGCCACAGAATTAAGAATAACACTTTACTGGTGATGAGCAGCAATGTGACAGCACTATCCATTAGAGAGGATATATGGATTGACTGTCAGTAAGCAAACAGGCAAATCCACCCTCCACTTGCTTGCTGGTTTCCCTGAATCCCACCCTCTCCTTCTCATGAATCGCTTCCTGTCATTTCAAGCTCCGGGACACTCAAACCTAAATCAAATGTGGCTGCTGAATATGGTCGAGGTCCACAGGACAGAAAAAAGCCCGAAATGAGTCTACGCACCACCACCGGCTATAGGAGGGAGGAGCCCAAAAGAGGTAATGATGATGTGTTTGTTCCCTAAAACAAAGCAGTACACGGGCAGAGACGAGGAGGCCAATGAGTGCCAGTTGTTTTGACGAGCTGCCAATTGCAAGTGACCATTTCATTAAAACATCATTCTATTTGTCATACTCAAAATTCTGTTAAAAATGCTTAACAAGCAAAGAGCGGTCCAAGTCAGTGAGCCTGCTGCCATTTATTCAATTTCATTAAAAGTCTATTACAAAAAATAAATCCTGGCACATTCAGATTTTTGGCTACAGGTTAGGTTTCTGTAAATGCTAAACTCCAGTTCATCAACAGCATTAGTCTAATCTAACTCTTATATGAACGGCATTATGTATGAGGACATAAAAGCTCCCAAAATGATTATACATCACAAATATCCTTAGATCCTTGTGTAGTCTTGAAATAAACATGTTGCTGAAATCTGTTTCTCTGAAAGTTGCCCTGAAATTATTGATCTTGTCATAGCAACGGCAACGTGACATTTTCCAACAGCTGAGGGTGCATTTCTGTTTTTCACAATATGAAGTTTCTATCTGACAGCCCCGTGTATGTGGGCTGTATCCGATGAGAGCATTATGCTGTCACCACTGGCCATTCTGATGTGCTCCAATTTACCTGACAACGCCCACCAATGCAAAAACACGTGCAGAGCAGAGGCAGCGTCTTCGGTAGCAGGAGACAATTAGAGGCTCTGTGTTTACATCTCACTGTGCACAGAACTAAGTTGACCCAACAGCACAAGAACATTCAGTAGGAGAGATTTAAAAAAAAAGAAAAGAGGTCAGACAGCACAGAGTGCTACACAAACATATACACTGACTGTCTCATCATTTTCCCCAGAGCTGGGCCTCAATGCACTGAGGGAAATGCCCACATTCACTGATGCCTAGTCATTGCCCCCCGGTGCACACTCTCGCAGCCGAGATCAAATCAACACTGCAGCGTCTTACCTCCAGCAAGAGCGCAGCTTCAGAGGAGGCTCTGTCTGCATTTTGCTCTATATAAAACTCAAGCAAAAAAGAAAAACAAAAAACAAAACCCAAAACCATTCTCTTTAGGATTGAGCAAACCAGACAGGAATCTCTGCAAATACAAGAAAAAGGAAGTTGCTTCATACGAGAATAAAACTTCAGTCTACCCCAAAACACCCAAAGAAATGGAAACAGCCTTGCACAGATATAAGACGGACAACAGCTAGAAATTTAAGAGGCCGTGGAGTCGTGTTATGATCTGCACCGCTGCTCCTGTGGTTACAGCACTAACACAAAATCACCGCCCTCCAACAGCCATCTCGCCACACCTCATCAGTCAACAGTTATGCCCTCACGCGTAAAATTAAACAAAAGACAGTTGTGGACATTGTGGTTTGGTCTGGTGGTTATTCTTTGCCGTTGTCTTATCACAGAGGCTGCTTGCATGAACATCGGCCTTGTTTTCCTACACCAGTGCACCCCCGAGCCCGCCGCGCTCCGTGCTAGCGGTAGCTCCATCTGGAATGTGCTGGCTGCAGCTGAGTCTAAAGCACAAGGGTCACCCGTGAGCTGACTCCATTTCACTTGGTTCAGGGAGCAGTACGTATTTACCCAACAGAAACTGCTAAATGGTCAATTCTTTCCATTTCCTGCACAACATTCAGATCTCATAATAGCTACCATATGCTTTGTTACAGACATAGAGAAGGGTCTGCCAGAAAAGAAACGCCGTGATTGTGCATAGAAGCCAGTGAGCTAGAAGAACGGGGGAGTCACGGTGAATACATTTATGTGAATGCTGATTTACTCAACATGAGGGTGCATACCTTTCATCCATGTTCCCAACATCAGTTGGATCTTTCAAAGGAGTTGGTTGTGATGTGAAGTACCACAGCAGAGCATGTCAATCATTCAAACAGAGCATTTACGCCTGCAGAACAATCAAGCAGTCCAGTCCTTGAAGGCTGCATGCTCGTTCAACGGGTGCTTCAGGACCTCACACTTATTGGCTGATTACAGCTACACGGATCCCTTATTAGTTGGTCATTTATATTCATATTTTTGGTGAAAACATAAACAAGACCAGGCTGCGCTGCCAATAGAACGACCCACTTTACATGTTCATGAAGTTGCGTTCGAGTCCCAGCACTAACGCTACCTTCATATAATCACAATATCAAGGTGTGGAGGAAGGTTTTATCATGAAAAGTCTGGTATCAAACAGCTTAACGGAGTTGGTGCAGGAGAGGAGCAGCCCGCCTCCTGGCTCCAGTGAAAATGGGAGTCTCCTGCCCTGTTGCTCTGCCAGCTGGCTATCTGCCCAGCGCCTGCCAGGCAGCACCCTGCCATTGTCCTTTAGTTGTTTCAGGGTGATTTGAGAATTAAAATAGACAGGACAACAGATTTTCCCTCGTTTATTCACAGGAGAACAAAGAACGGGTGCCACGGTAAACACAGACACAGATCCACAATGCACCAAGTTGAAAGATTTAAGTGGTGATGTAAACTTGGCCAAAGATAAAGTAGAGAGTCCCCATCCGGATGAATAATTAATGAAAACAGACTAATATCGTGGAGTCATGGAGTAGTGTGCCATTAGCTATGTGACTAGCAGTGCTATCACAAACCACTTAACCAAATGTCAGTTCCTGTTATGTAACAGCCGGCTTTAGTATCACACCCAAGACGCGCATTCGTCGGTTTAGATGTCACTCTCAGAACCAACTCAGGTCTCACAGACTGAAGCTCCTCGGTGTTCCCAACAGAAGGAGACCGCGTTTGTTCTTGGCGGCTCCGATTACATCCCACAAACAGAGAGCGCTGTGCAATGGCCCATTTCCAAAAGGGGCCATCTGCCCCCCTCCCCATTGAAAAAAAAAAAAAACCCAAAAAACTGGGACTCGCCACACCGGCCTTTGCTGCAATGGGGAGACGGAAAGGACTTGTTGGGTTGATGTGTCCCAGCAGGCCTCCAGAATAAACCACCACCTATTTCCATCAGCACACCCCCCAAGCCCCCCACCCCCACTGCCACCCCCTGCTGGAAAAGCAGCCTGCTGCTTTCCCAGCTAACGCCATACCCACGACAGCCTGTCAGCAGAGTGCACTCTCTCAGTGAGAGAGGGGAGAGAAAACAAGGAGGAGAGAGAAATGGTGAGAAGAGTGCTCTCATCTCGCAAAAGGCAAGCTGTTAAAAGACTTGTGAGGAGTTCAGATGGAAAAGCTCGGAGAATATCCGCAATTCGGCTCCTCTATCAGGGTCAGTCAGAGTCCAGATTGACACATTATCACTTGGAAACAGTGAGGCAGAGGAGGGAAGCAGGTAAAGCTGTGCGACGCTGTTAAGACTAAGCACTGACACACGGATGCAAACACATTCACGGAAATCATTTGGGAGCAAGATTTATATATTCTGACTGGCTGAGTCACTTCAGAACCTGACTTCAGCAATACGCTTTATTTTCCAAAGTTTGTTTTTCACACTTGGTCTGGTGTTGCTGACAGAAATCTGGCATGAGAGAGAGAATTTGATGTCTGGGCAGCAGCTGGAAGCCTCACAGCTGATACACAGTGAGGTTTAGTCACCCCGCGGATGCAAGGGGAAGATAAGTACAGGGAGGACAGGAGCAAGCACAGAATCACCAATGAATCACTCGTATATTCACCTTTAAAGAACTTTTTGTGCTGCATCTGCCAGAAGCATACACTCACACATTCCCTTTCAGTGCACACCATAGACTTAATTTTTACTGTTAAAAGTCTAGACAATAAAAGCTCACTGCCTTCAAGACTATGGTCTTGAAGGCTGGTAAAACTTCACACTTTTTCCTATTAGGCCGTTACATAAAAGATGATTATTAGACATCAACAGTTGCCATGTTTACCTGATTACAAGAGTCTCTTTTCATCAGAGCCATAAATCCAAAGAGCAGAGGACACAAAGGACTGCGAGCCACTGCGGTAATGAGCCCACTCCGGAGATGCTTTCCAAGTGCATTAAATCCATCAGCCACTTGTTGAGTACAAGCCACCCAAAAAACACACAAGGGAGAGAGAAATCCGCCACACTTCGCAGCAGAAAGCCTCTAAAATAAACAGCAGTGCCGCAACTCTCCCTTCTGCTCCTTTATCCAACAACTAGTTTGAGGAAAAATGGAGAAAGATGAGAAAAAGAAAAGAGGGGAAGAGTAAATTAAGGAAAAGTCTGGCAGCCATCAGGGAGTCAATTTAGAGAAATGCATACAGCTGCCAGTTAATGCACACAACCTTCTCCCTCCCCCTGCAATGAAGCCACCAACAGCTGAATGAGACTGCAGCATTAGCATATGTAAGGGAAAGTAGGTGGCTGCGTTTGGTGGTGGGGGGTCATGGGGGAGACCGCTGGGTGGTGGTGGATGGGGGGGAGGGGATGGACCATGACATTCAGAGTTTCTTTTTGTTGGCAGGAAGGACATGAAAAAAGAAAAAGAGGGGGAAAAGGCTATTGTTCCCAGGAAAAGTTGCCCAGGTCAACCCCCGTGACCTTCCAGGTTCCTGGCGACGGCTGACAGTTGGAGCGGCGCGGTGCAGAGGAATCCACTTATCTGTTCCCTGCACCGTGAACTGCAGCCTGGTGCAAAGGTCAGTCTGACAAACAGAGCAAGCAGAAACCGTGACCACCTTAAATACACTGAGATAAGAGCGGAAAGACATGACCCGAGAGAAGAATTGCCCTTCTTTCAAAGACAAATTATCCCTCAATCCACATAGCATACGCTGAGCTTGCATGTGTTTACCTTCAGCAGAGGTGGAGGCCCCAGTTGGACCGTAATGTACGTCTTTAGCGAGCCGTTAACCGCTATAAGTATGTCACTTCACACCTGATGTACGTCTCGAGCGGGTGAGCATTTGTGATAAGTTCGCACGTATGCAAATAAACGCATGAGTTTATTTGCATACGGAGCAAATAAATGGAATGAATCAAAAGCGCGGCTCGTTACTGAAATGAGGTTTTATCTGTTCGACATCTTAAAATATTTTCTGTTCATAATCAATCTAGTGAGACTAATTAAAATGTGGCAGGCAGACATCTGTTAGAGGTTGTGACAACAGTTGAGTAGGCGGTTCTTCACTGTGGCCCAGGATGCATTTCTGTTAACAATGCTAATGAGAAGACTGATCCTGAAAGTGTCTGAACACACCTGAACTTAGAGCTGACCGCTAGTGTTGGGATCCTAAAAAAGTCCGCTGCAACAAACTGGCGGGGGGGGGAAGGAACAAAAGGAGAGAGGGCGCTGTGAAGCGAAAGACATGAATGGAAGATTTCATCTTTGTAGAGCGCCTCTCTCCTTTGCGTCACTGCAAACAGCTGTGGGTTTAAGGGGCCACATACAAACAGGCCAAAAAAGTAGCACCAACACAGGCCTACCGATCATCTGATAAAGACTACAGCTGTCATCGAGCCGACTGCTGACATTCATGTGGGTTCTGTGCCCGGAAATATTAAGTCTGATGTCTATTAAAAAGTTGCAAACGGCTGTTTAAATTACACTTTGCATCAACACGGCCAGTCGTCGTCTCATATTTGTGGAAGAGAAGAGGAGGTGGTGAATCCATTAGAAACAGATGACAAGACACAGCTATGGAGCAAAGTCAAACTAATTCTCAATTAAATTATCAAACAGGTGGCCTGTAGTTCTGTGGCCTTCGTGGTCTTCAGAGTCAACTCTGACCAGAAACCATCATCAGGCAGCGTCAGCGAGAAGTGCTGGATCAGTCGTTGTTTACTGACAGCAGTTGGCTGACGTCGGCGTGTTGTGTCATGGCTCTAATGTAGCTTTGGCGACTTGTGACTGTGAGCGTTTATGGTTGAACTCCACAAACTGCGATGCAACATGGGCGCCAAATCCAATGAAAAGCTTTTCAAGCAACACTAAAGAACCTTTGAGCGAGATATTTTTAACCCCCATAATAGTCAATAATAGTCTGCAGTTATGCTGTGAAACTACCAGGTATAAATATGTCTAAGTATGTTATTTCTCAGGAAGTTGGACACATAAAAGTCGAATAAAGAACACCTCTGTAAGGAAACAGAGTTTTGATGATACACTTCTCATACACGGTGCAACACAACTGAGTTTTGTGGAGCTTAATTGGGAAAACACTAAAACAGTGTCATTCCAACCACTTCCTGATGACTGCTTTACTCTGTCTGTTCTGGCTGGAGGTGGGAGCACGTTAATAGCAGGAAATGACAGACTTTAATCAAGCTGAATGAATGGCAGCGACTACAGCTCTTTGTGCCACATTCTGCTTTGATCCAGCCTCTGCTCGCAGGTTCTCAGCTTTGATTCGAGTTGAGGGGAAGGAAAGAGTTTTATTTGAAGAGTGGGAAGCCCCAGGAGGTAACACTTAGCAGTTCTTGTCACTGCATCCCAGCAAACAGACAAACTATTCATCAGCCTACACACATGTGCAGCAGGGCCTGCGGAGAAAAACACAATCCCACAAACACCGCTCGTTTGCACATGGACGACCAGGTCTGACGGGTAATTTACATACCAAGCTTAGTCATTACACAAGCGGATACACATTTGGACGGCTGACATACACAAACATCTTTCAGAGCTCAAAGTACGTCAAAATACATCGAACCTTTGTGCACTGAACCAACTCAATAGGATGAAGCTGCTAAAAATCTAATAAAAGAATTGACTGTCTCTTTTTCTTGACTTTCCTGGATATTTTTTTTTCCACACTGAAGTTGAGACTATTTGGCCAAACAAAAACTTTTCTAATTAAATAGTTCTGAAGTTTCTCATTTCCATCATGAAAACACTTTCTAAACTTTTTCCAGAAACTTCAAAACATGTCTACTTTGCCTCAGAGAAAAGGTTAAGTTTTGGATAGCGCAGCTTAGCGCTGGACTTCACACACTCACAGGCTTTAAAGCTTGGTTGAACCTTTTGGGAAATATGCTTCGGAACACAAGTCAGATGATAAAATTAGTGCAAGTATTTCTTGGCCCGAGTGCAGCAGAGACTCCAGGACATCACCACACAGCTTGTCACACAATTTTTTTCTTCCCAGAACAGAGCCAAGCTAACCTTTTCACCCTGCTGTAAAATGAATCGGTGTATTATTAAGAAAGTCCTCTTATTCCCTTTTGCATTAGCCCCAGACAGAACTTCTGACTGATTTTCAAGCCAGTGATGAAGTAAAGTCAGTATGGTAAGCCACTCAGCCTTGTCACGCCATTAAGGAAGAAAATGTATTAAAACAGCATATAATGTGGCGAAGAACAAGGACCTTTTGTCTGGTTTCTTCCACCAGGGGACATTTTAATAATCCTGAGTGAAAGGCACCTGTAGCTGCTCAGATTGAGCTCTCTTTCAAGAGGGTGTGACGATAGCCAGGCATGTGACACATTTGCCATCCAGTATTTTTAGTCGTGCTGATAATGGCATGTTGTGGTGAGACAAGTTCCTCCTTAGTTATGCAGGGTGGGAGAGGGACTCGGGAGGGAAATGGCCTGTTCTTCCTGCAGAGAGGAATGGAGGAGTAGCAGCTGGCAGGCAACAGGCAGACACAGCATCTCTGAATGTCACTCTCCCCTCTCAGCCTCCCCCGTCCACCCCTTCTCCCCACCTTCTCTCCTCCTTTCAGTTTGTTCTGTATCTGTTGTCTGAATTCATCAAAGAGCAGGAGGCTGCTCTGCCTCCCCTATCCTCCCATGCCACTCCATCTCTACATCAGAGGAGGGGAGTGAAAGAGAAGGGGGTTGTGGGCACACGAGGTGAGGGGGTGGAGAGCAAACAGTGCCTTCGCATCCCTCTAGGTTGTTGCTAGGCAACTTTTCCTCCACATGACAGCACTGAGTGACAGCGGACCTTCCTTCAGAACAAAGACAGAAAGTTGAGGGCGGGAGAGGAGCAGTAATCGGGTGAGGACGGGGACAGACGCATCGTTTCAGGGGTTCAAGGAAAACAAAGAATGATCAAATGATCGGACAAAACATAAGTAAGGTGGACCTGACGGTATCAGAGCAAAATAAAAACCCGAGGGCTGATGAGATAAATGGTAATAATACAACATTGCCACTGGCACATTGAGGACATCTTCAGCAGTTAGGAGCCGATTCAAGTCTTGTTTATATTCTGGAACTTTGCTCTTTCATTAGCTATGAACATATGATTAGGATCAGTACAAATCTCCTGAGGCGGAGTACCAGTGTTACACAGCAACCTGCAAACTATACTTTGGCGAAAGTTGGCAAACACCAGCAGTTCCGGCTCAGCACATTTGCTCGTTGCAAATGACGTCCTTCATCCATAGGGAACATAATAAGGGTTTCTGGTGATTGCAGGGGCTAAAATTAGCACGTGAATAATAATCACCAGCCAGAGAGCTGCTTTTCATTGGAAGTTTGGCAGTGGAGTGAGCACAGAAAGCCAAATCAGGGGTGCTGCTCCAGGGATGTGTGCAGCAGCAGCAGCAACAGCAGCAGCAGCAGGCAGTCAGGAAGCGAAGGAAAGTTGACACTGGAAACCATATTGTTACCAGCAGCTTGATCAAAGTAGCCAGTGTTTTTAGATGGCTGTGGAGGACGCCAGATGACTACAGAGCCGAGGAGCAACATTACAAACAAAGAGGCAGTGTACCGAGGGCTACGTCCAAAAATGTACCAACCTGTTGTTTACTACACCCTGGACTGGATGACTGGAAAAAATAAATGGAACAAGTGGGGGTTTTTTTTTTTTTTTTTGGTCTGTGAAGTCCACGGCTATGTGGAGCATATGTTCCAGTGCAGCAACTTACTTCTGTAATTAATGACATTCTCCAAAGGGAACTGTCTGATTAAGTGAAAACTCTTCTTATTCTCCACAGGCCGTGTTTGCAGAACTCCAAATGGCTCCCGAAGAATTCCCGTGAATCAGGCGACTCTGGTTTGTCATGCAGCTGGCATCTCTTTTATGGAGTCACTTTCAAAGCCTTTCCCCCTACAAGTGGCATCAAAAACATCTGTTCCCAGGGCAGCCACCCACATGAGAGATTGCCCAGTCCTGGCAGGATGGCCTGCAGATGTAGGCAACAACCAACATGCAAATGTCGATGTACAACCCCAGACAGCCACAGCGTGACAGTTTAGACAACAACATGCCAGGACTCACAAAGGGGAATGGGAAAAGAATAGAGTGGAAAGAGAAGTGAGAGAAGAAACTCTGAAAAAGAAGAAGAGATGATAGGTTATAGTGGCACAGGGACACAATAACTAGTAATTCTGAGGCCATGTTTCTTGGCCATACTGAGGGACATGCAGTGAAGTAGCAATAGCACAGCTATATTCAGGCTACTCTGTCCAGAGTGTACGAGATGCCTTAAATGTGCACTCTGCTCGTGCTCAGAGCGGTGTAAAACACCGTGCATCATTAAGAGAAGTGTGCTTAAGTACTGTCCACAGCCCTGTAAAAAGAATGCTAGTGGGGGGAGAGTGGCTAGAGGGAGGCAATGGGAAATGGCCTGAGTTATTTCCATTCCCTCAGCCCGTTTATGGAAACATTATGGGAGCAAGGTTCAGTTCTCACGGAGGAGGAAAAGATTCAGGAAGCAAGTGAGAGTGAGAGACAGGAGAGAGCGAAGGGGGGAGTGAAAGCGAAAAAGGAGGAGGGACTGTCGAAATGCTGCTTTTCGCTGTTTTCTCTGGAAAAGACCTTGCTCTGTGTGTGTCCTTCATTGTCTGGTTCTCCCTCTGGCAAAGGCCACAAAAGCCTCCATTTATCTATCCTGAGCATCTAGGCTTATTGAGAAAGGGCCCTGAAAGGCAGACAGCTATCCCATGTTCCAGGGTGACATGGCTTTCCCCTTGTTAACACTTTAGTCTTGGACCCATAGAGCACCCAACACAATCTCCACCAGAGTGAGGGATTACTCCCGCCGACAAACGAGGGGAAAAGAGGTAGTACATCTGTTCGATATATTTGCATTTCTTTGGTTGAGATCACAATGCACCACTTGACTCGATGGAAAGCGAACATTCTCAGTCAGGCGTGAGAAACCCACCCCATCAATGAGGCCCTTTTCCACCTTTTGGTTTCTTTAACCAGGGCAACAGCACATCACAAGGAGCAGTTTGCACAAAACACAATCTGTCGACTCGTAGGCAGACGGGGCCGGTTTATTCCCGATTCACTCTCATCAGTTTCTATTTACTCTGTGTTCATGGTAGTAAAAAAGCAACCAAGTGCAATTTTAGGACATTGCAATGTGCACTATTCAGCAATCTGCAGCTCTAATTGCAGAGTGAGAGGAATTTTCTACATCTCTAGCATTGAGGCACAACAGCTGCAGCTGGCCTGGCATGCAGTGGGTGTGTTTAAGGGAGGTGTGGGAGCTAAAAGGGTGTCAAAGACTAACCACCCACTAAGAGACATCCACACACACACACTTAAGGTATAAGCATGGACTAATGCACGCCGTTATGATACCTCACATGCTCACAATCGCACAGTTTGTTTTTGTCTCAATGCACAGATAAACAACGTGATGTCGGAAAGCATTCGGAGAAATATGGCCTCCCCCTTTACAGCCTCTCATGACTCGCTCTCACACATTTAAAAAGGTCAGCTGCCATAAACAAAAAAAAAAAAAAAACTCACGATGCAGACACACATGCATCTCATTCCTCCCGTCAACTGGTCTCCATAATGTGCTAAATATTTGTGCAAAAAAAGTGTTGAGAGGTGGAAGAGACATGAATGTTTTTGTTTTTTTTTTTTCGCTTTCACATCTGCCCATTCTTGTTCCCACCCCGTTCCCCCAACATCTTACCACCTACCCTCCACCCCCTTTCTGACTGTTAAATGGGGAAAAGTATCCAGGCAGATGAGTGAGGATGAATTCATTCCTCCCACCAGAAGCCAAGTGCTCTGATCTGATGTGAGATGAGGGCCCCTGGTGATCAAATCACCTTTGACCTTCAGAACCAATCAAGGCTAACAATCTGATGAGGTGCTGTTATAAAGCGGGGGGAAGGGGGTATAAAAGGAACGGGGGGGCTGAAGAGCAACTACCCAGTTGTATTGCATACTGCAGCACTTCTTCCAGAGAGACCGCACAACACTGGTGAGCACAAATGGAAGTCCTTCAGCATTAATATTTATGCAATTCAGAGTGACGTTAAAAGAGCTGGAGTTAGCATCTTTAATGCACCTTCCACCTTTCTCAAGCAGATATCAGGCACAAGGTGAAAAATGTGCACAGGAAGGTGTCTGTCCTCAATCACAGAGCTGGCCAGACTTTACAACTGCATCCCAAATAAGCTCTGATTTCCTTATTCCTCTCCTCCTTATCTCTGAACTGCAGCAGGCTCCGAAGAATGTCACCAAGATGGCAGCTTTCAGAGAGAACACCAGGCACTGGCAGTTGTACAACATGCACTCACGGTCAACCAAGGAACAGTACCAAGAAGAAAGTCTTGCCTTCATTTAAACAGACCGAAAATACAGCGGTACATCCATGAGGGCTTGATAAGACGGACGACTCCCACAGGCTGTCGCTATAAATAAGACGTTAGTCAACCTGCCTGGTTAATAAGAGAGGAGAGAGTGTTTGAGCACCACGGGTTTGACCTTGAAAGAGCAGCTCAGACATCTGAAATATTTGAATTATCAGCCATCAGTCCAGAGAATGCTCAGGACATAAAACCATTCAATACTAAATCAATAACAACCCAAGTCTTCCAGTATGAGATTCCCTGGGGAAAAATCCTATCAAGCAGAGGTTCAAGGTCAGGGGCTTGTCTCTGTGTGTTTGGGTTTTTTATATATATATATTTTTTGTCCTTTTTTGTTTGTTTCTTCTTTTTTTAACCAATGTCTATAGCAAGAAAAAAAATTACACAGTGTAGACGAAGCCACAGTCCTGTTCTTTTCAGCAGCGCAACAACAAAAACACGGAGAGGGCAACACAAAGGTGAAGCAGCAATCCATGAAGTCAACAAACAGGGATCTGGGTCTCCTAAGGGATCCCAGACTTGGCCTTAGACTTGGACCACCTCTCCGTGAAAATTAAACAAAATGACAGGAAACAATTAACCGACACTCGGTTCTCTTCTTAGCTGGCCCGAGAAAATGTCAAATGTCACCATCAGAGAGAACGGATCTATGTGTGCGACCCGAAGAGAAAACGTGTGTTTACAGGCATTTAACTAACCTGATTATTGTTGGCTTTCTGCAGTAACCTCGTTTAGAGTCATTTAATGAGAAACTGCTTCCTCAGTCGGCGAGGGGATTGGAAGAAATCCGGTTAACAAGAATAAACTTGAATTCCTGGCGTGTGCAGACTCAGCCATTGGAGTTCTATATAGTGAATGTATATACATGACAAAGACCTGAGTCAGCAAAGTAAGTCTATTAAATTAAACACAACATCAACTAAATCCATGGACAAGCTGGAAGCTCATTTTGACCTCTGACCTTTAGTGTTTGCCTTCTCCACCTAAACACAGATTATCTGAAGACAAATGACAGAAGTGCAATTATACAGCTGCTCCCGTGGCCAGATACACACCACCTCGCTGTGTATGCAGCAGTTGTGTGTTCGTTGTGTTTAGCTCAGGCTGGACTCTCTGTGGCCCGGTCCTGTTTACATTTCAAAGAGGCTCCACAGGCTTCCAGTAAACATAGCCAGGGGACGGTAAGCACTGAATGAACACACAGGCATTGTAAGAATTACTTATACTGAAACTTCTTGTTTGGATCCTTGCATGGTGTCTGGGCCAGAGTTTGCCTGAATGTGTTATGTAACCTGCTTTTCTTTTGTTCTGTCTTCTTTTAAGGCAATAAACCCATACAAAGTTTATCATTCAGTATGAAAAACGTTTCCTTGTTGACCCTGGATCCCGCAGCATCCTGACCCCTATGGCCACAGCAGGGAGGAGGAGGAGGAGGAGGAGGAGGAGGAGGAAGGGAGCACTTGATCTCCTCTACATCAACAGACGGGGGGGTGGGATAAAAAAAAAAAGAAATCAGGCCACTGTCATTCCAAATCATTATCCACCGTCAACAGCCTTTACAAATCGCATAAAAGAAAGTCCGGTCAAGATGATGCAGCAAAGACAGAGAAAAAAAAAAAAAAAAAAAACGAAGTCAGTTGGAATATACAACTCGAGCTCTGAATTAGCTCTGCTTGGCTGGACCGGTGCTCTTTAAACACATCATACCGCTGCTACAGCCCCAGGTATAAGGAAAGGCCAGGCCGACTGCAAGCCCTGCACAGTTCAGCTCCTCTCTACTTTAGCCTTCTTTTCCATACACACACACACACACACACACACACACAGTAACGACAGTAACTTAGGCCTGTCTAAAATAGCCACAGACGAACATGTCTTTGCTAACAGCAACTTACAAGAATAGGCCAAAGGCAACATGATGTACAGTCATTTTTGTGCTTCAGTAAGTGAATAGAAAGGCTAGAAAGTACTGTCCTGGTTTAATGGTGTGCATAATTCAAGAGAAATCGCTGAACTAGACGACGGAAAATATTTGTATTTCAACGACACTGTCGGGACCATAACGTTTGCTTCAATCAAATGAAAAAAAGGGTCTTGGACGATTGGAACGGTGTATCTGATGTCTACCAGCCAACACTGACACAACACTGCTGCCGTCAAATGAAAGTAATGACATGATCAGACTAGTTTGAAAGCAAACACTGAAATTGAAAGTTGTGTTAACACGTCTGCAATTCCTTTGATAAACCGCACATATTCAGTAAACTCATTATCATAGTCTTATTTATGGACCAGTGGAAACGCAAACAAGAAAAACAGCCGCTTCACAATATGCCTCGTCAGCGCTTTCAAAAAGCACAATGACAAACTACAGACCATGACAAGGCTTTCTAATTTGTCTCATGTTAGTGAGCTGGCAACATGAAAGGAAAAAGCAAAAAAAAAATAAAAATAAAAAAAAAAACACAGTTTCTCAAAATGTCAAAAGGCTGATAGTCAAAATAAAACCTGTCCTGAAGCAGAGCAGGGTAAATCCCAACAACACCAAGCAGCCTCCAAAAAAATACTTCTTCAATTTTTCTTTTATTTTGAGAGCCAAACGCTCTTTACACCCGGAAGAAATGCTGAAGCAAACCAACTGTTCATGTGGGTTAAACTGTTTTTTAACAGAACCTCATGCTCAACAACATTGCGGATTGAGCACAGCAGTGCACGGGTGAGGTTAAGTGAAGGATAGTGGCTCCAGCATCAAATGCCTCAGTGGCTCTCTAACACACACGTGCACACACAAAAACACACGAAAGCTGAACACTTTGAGGCACATCTGTCACGGCTCTGCTCCATTTGACTTGTTAATTACAATGAACCTCTATCAGAAACACGTTCAGCGTACTTTTACGCTTGAAAATTACTCATCTGATGGCTGTGTGCTCCTTGTCTTACCCGAGGTTGATTTGTCCGTCAAGGGCGCAGATGTTTGAACGCGCGGCTTTCGTGCGGCATTGGCCTAGATTCTGTAGCTACAGGTCGAGTTCGCCTCCCCTTTGAAGACTTCAACCTAACACATGCTATGAAATAAACAATCTTAATATTTTTATTCATATCTTTATTAATTACTTCCTGTTATTGTCTGAGATGGTAGGCTGAAGGGGTAACAAGGTATTTTAAGGTAATTTATTCTGCACAACTAAAATAGCTCTCAGGTCACAGATCCAGATATATCACCTATAATAAAGTGGAATACAATGGACAAAGATATGCAGAGAGAAAGTCTACAGGGGCCATAACGGTATGCAGTATGAACCCTGGATGTATCACCCACACCCAGGCCTGTCTGCCAATTCAGACAGTCCTTTTTATTTTTCGCTACAGTAGGAAAGAGGTATGCACAGCAGCACTAAACCAAATCCCTTCTTATCTCCCATTGGAGGCTTGGCTGCGAACCACAGAGGTCAGTAGTCCCGATTGTCTGGGCCCACTGAGGGGAACACAGACCGAGTTAACCCCATGGGTCACGACTGGTCCTTGGACGGGTTAATGACTGGCCACCATTCATGCTCTCCATTGTGACTGTGTGATAGACATGTAGACAAAACATGTGAGGAGAGTCAGCAACTTTTCAATGGCCTTTCCCCCAACATTCCTGATATGGACACTAATGAGTCCCTAAGGGAACAGGAGGTGCAGACATAATTCATCTTGGCACGACATATTTCCCTATATGCTTGACTAGCGCAAATCCATAACGCATGAAAATGATGTTTCCTGGAATGACATTAACTGATTGGCATCTTGAAATGCAGTGACACTCCCGTGCCCACTGCTCTGACAAGGGGAAGGCTTTGGTAAGAAAAAAATTCCTATAGGTTTACGACCAAGCCATGTGCCTGAAAGTGGTGTCAGGCCTTATGATGAGCCCAGTCTGCCTTTATAAACTGAGATGACACTGTTGTGTCAGATCACAGAGATTATCTGGAGGACTAACAGTTTTCTGTCAGATGTAAAAATGCTGTCACAGTAACAACTGTGTTTACCGTCAGAGCTGCATCCATAAACAACCCACTACACAGTAAAGATCATGCCGTGTTGTGTGTACAGCGGAGCTTATAGTGCACCATTCATGTGTGGTTTCAAATGGTCAGCGTTCAAAGCGAGGTCCAAGCCGGCCTAAGCAGGTCATGTGATGTTTTCTTAACCAGCGACACAGTAGGAATGTCTGATATGTGGATAGATCACAATATGTCATTGCTTATTTACCATCTGCGCTGAAACAAAAGGTTTTAAAAACAGCTGCAGTAAAGGCAAATCGTCATCCATTGCCCCGGCTGATGTGATCAAATGCGTAATCCTTTCCATTAATGCTCTAGTAGTGCATGAACAGGCACAGTCCATCATCCAAGGGCTCTGACCTTTGACCCCCCCCCCTTGCCCCCATATCTCAGCTCCTCTTCTGTCTCTTAGAAGCTTGGCAGTGTTTCGGTGGAGGTTTACAGTGTCGTCACCAGCAATGGCGCAATCGGTATTTGACTTCTGTCAGTACACCATCTGCTCCAACCAGCAGTTTCCCCCTCCAACCACGCCACAGCTTTTTCATTCGAATGTGGCTGGCACACCAGCAGACCTCTGGATGAGCGGCAAGACGGTGGGAAGCGAAGGAGCGGAACAGATACAAGATGTGCAAGGCAAAAGAGACACTTTGGTCAATTATTCTAAGGTAGCACCACGAGAACTGTTCCCGTCCACCTTAAAAATCACATAATACAATGGAAAACTCCCTGGATTACATACCTTTAAAAGGCATCTGACCAAACACATCATCCGCTGGCGTCTAATCTGCTCTACCTACTATAAAGCTTAAACACATGAGCAAGATCAGATTAAGCAATGATACATTTGCGCAACACAAATATATAAACAAACAGAGCGTCACACGAGGACACCAATACATACATGTCCTAAAGCAATGCACCACAGGCCATAGCATCTCATTTGTGCGCATCATATCCAGAGCAGTAACATGGTGCTGTGATTTGCTGCTGGCACCTTCCCATGGTTCCCAAAGAGGCACAATGACATATGCCAGCATCTGAGGAAGGCTGTTAAGCATGCAGTCTTGATGCCATTACACTGATTACACATGAGATCACTCCAGTCAAAAATTATGAATGACCTTAAAAGAGCCAAGCACGTTGACCTTGAAAGAATGAGAATGATGAGATCCCGTGGTAGCCATGTTTCACCGTTCCGTTTTTTACTGTTGATTGCTGTTTCTCATTCCGAATTGATGAGAAGCCTCGCTGGCACTGATGAAGCAAACAGTTTGGAGGTTTTCATGTTTAACTGATACCCCAAATCAAAAGAATGACTTGGTTCTTATCTTTGTCTGCGTGCTGTGCGCACTATGAACACTGCTCAGTAAGCCATGCACATCCACAACAAACAGATCCCCCACGGAACGGGGAATCGATTCATAAAAAAAACATCAACCTAATGACGGCATCTGTGCTTTCCCTGACAGTGATGAGTGGGCTTAAATTCTTCCATAAATCCAGACTGCAATCAAAACAAAGGCTGGCAAAAAGATGAGGAGAAAGTCTGGCTCTCACAACAGGAGTAGGCAGCATGTGATCCCCTGTCTGCTGGTTGGTTGGTTTTGAAGCAACAGGATTTGGCCACGGAGGCCTATTGTGACTCCTGGCTAGTCATCCAGCCAGCCGGCCAGCCAGCCAGCCAGCCAGCCAGCCGGTCAGCCAGCACAGGCCAGACCAGATTTCCTGAGCCTTGTCACATGAATTCAGTGTGGGATCTGTTAAGAGCGGGGCGCCACATGCTCTGGCATTTTTCTGTGGTACAATAAGAAGAAATGCATCCTCCTTTAGCAATCATGACCGGCCTGCACACCGGCAGTAAAGCACCGTGGGAACAGACGAAAAAAGAGGAAAGACCGGACGACCAGTCAGACTGCAATCAGGAACTACTATTAAGTGATTCCCCAAAAGCTAAACAAAGCCCCTAAACACTTGTGTGTTATGGTAATATCTTTACAGGGAATTTCTGTGTCCCAAACAAAACATAACAGCTGTAACTCTAGTGGGGCGTCTCCGAGCACACTGGGTCAGAAGACATCCTAAACAGCTCTGCAGTGATAACAACTGGATACGGCCTCTGGACATGTCACAGGAAGCCGTTTGCCTGCCAAATCTGACAGGTGCCTTATTGTTCAGTTGAGAACACATTGTGCATATAACTTTATTTCGAAAAACACATCTATCCGGCTCAATTACCCATTGTCAGGTTAGTCATGCAGAAGGCGCTCTTAGTAATAGAAGGAGACATGTTTCTTCTTCAGGGCTCTTTCTGTACTCGATTAATGGCACAAGGCAACAGATTTCTATTCAAACTAAGATTGAAAGGCTCTCCTTGGCATTGTCGTTATTATGGCTGCTGAATAGGTTTCCCTCAAGCTGCGCACCATGAGTATTGGATGAGATGGGGTATCTTAGTTCTCATTTACATTAGGAACGATTGTGACGTAAATTTTTATTCCCATCCGTCTTTAAAACACCTGCCTTCCCTTCTGCGCTGCAACAAAAACAGACTGAATATTCAACAAGCCAGGAATCAAGAGAAACACTTATAGGTTAAGTCTAATGTGCAGATTCATAATGAGAAAAGGCCTGAGTTCAAACTCAGCTGGAAAATAGGTTAATGGAGATGTTGACAGAAAATGAGGAGATTAATTGGACTGTTTTTCGCTTTTGTGCACAACAATAGCAAATTCTTCACACATCACTACAGATGTCTTTATGCTTGTTCAGGAGAGTGGTCAGTTGAAAAATTGCCTCCATGATGTGCAGCCCCTATGACAGCTGGAGTTAAGCCAAACATTTTTGGTGTTAAAAGGAAAATAGAAACCCATCTTAAAACCCCCTTGTGTCTACTGAGTTCAGCAGAAGCCCAACAGAAAACAAATCTTTCCTCGACATAAAACTCAGTGAAAAATAATGGTGTCTCATTGATTTTAACGCTGCAGCAGCAGGAAAGTCTTTATGCCTGATGTGTTCAGATGGGAGCTGTGGGGGCAATAGGACATAAATCTAAAGTACTGAAAATTAAGTCATGGAAACTTAACATTTACACCCAAGAACACCTAATTGTTGTGTCTGCAGTAAACCGGCGGCAGAAGAATGGGCCTATTTGTTTCCTTTTATTGGGGTTTTAGTTATTGTGGAGGATAAACTTCCTGCAGGGAAACAGCAATGGACATGGTACAGGAAGACAAACAACATTTGACTTGTTTATCCTTTCAGAGGCATAAACGGTGCACTGTATATTTAATACTATAAGCCAGTAATAAAGTAAGATTGTACAAACTGTGTATAAACAAACTGATGGATGTTATTCATGAGATGAGCAAAAAAAAAAAAAAAAACTGTTCACTCCCACCTCTCCAAAAAGTAAAGTCGTCCCAAACAGGTACATACTGCAGCAGTAAAGCCCAGTAAAGTGTGGTCTGCTTTGACCATTGCTGACACAAATAGTAATTTATCAGAATCTGGGCTTTTGCTAAAAAAAAAAAAAAAAGATTAAACACAGCCTGTGAGAATATGGCTGTGGTTTTTCATCTACAATGGGCATGAAGAGCCTTCACCGCTAGGACCAGCTGTACGATGATGCTTTTACCGCCCCCCACTGTTGACATGGAAGCATCCCCCTAAACAAACTCATTCAAAAATATTTCTGTGCAAATCCAATTCACCCCCCCCCAAAAAAAAAAAAAAAAAAAAAAACACCACCACCACCACTCACCCGACTCCCAGCACGCGCACCAAACACTCGCTCGTGCACAATTAGCGAAAATATGACGTCACCGTGTAACATCATTAACAGCACGAATGAACTATTATCGAAAAGGAAGGTGATGTAACAACTCAGAGCAGCTGCCTTCGTTCGTGTATTTTGGATTAATTATTGGGTCTGCATGTGTGGCCTGCGGTAAACAAACAAACAAACAAACAAACAAACAAACAAACAAACAGCAGAAGAGTACAGGAGCGGCACAGCGCACACTTCGAGTAGACACAAATAAAGGCTACAGACACACAAACATCACATCCTCCGCCCTGCTTTTTTCTTTCTTCTTGTCTCATTTTTATTTTCATTTTTTTATTTTTTTGGGGGGGGGGTGGAGGGGCTGTTCTTGCTCAAATTACAAAAGCTGAAAGTAAGTTTGTGTTTCTGTCATTCGTGTCCATAATTATGATCGATGTGCCAGCTGAGTCCCTCCGCCTTCCTCTCGCTGCCGCTGAGCGTTTCGCTCCTCACTTTGAGCTGCAGCCCTACTTTTCACTTTGTTGTTCGGCTCATGAGGGAGAAATAATAATCATGATAATAAAAATAATAATAATAAAAGACGCTCCTCTCTCACCTTCCGATGCGCGCAGAGTCCCGGCCGGGCTTCGTGAGTCCACCGACGTGGTTTAGTTTATCCGTAAGATTTAAAAGAAAACCCCCAGCGGTGTCTGTCGGTCAGTCGGTCGGTCAGTTGGCGGCTCTCACATCTCACTCTTTCGCTTTCAGCCTCCAGACTGAAGGCGCACGGACCGCAGCGATATCCATCCAGCACCTATCTCCGGTGATGACAGCGCGCAGAACGGGGGGAGGCTCCGCCCACCCGACGCCGGTTCAAACTCTCCGCTTTTCGGCCTGTCTCTGCTCAGACAAACCGCTACCGCCGGACTGAAAGGAGAATAACACACAACCCTGTCCGCCACACGTTAAGGGCGAATTATGAGCCCGGTAGGAAACATAAAGTCCGGCGGCCTAGTGGCCATTCAGCACTGCCATTATTCTATAAACACAATAAGCCCGACAGTGTCACCATCTGGTGATCTGCAGAAAAGTTGTTCTCCTAAACTCTCATTATAAATCATCCTCTTTATCCCTTTGGAATATTCTTATTAATGCCTCTTGGTTTCTTGCAGTTTCCTGGAAGTGTACACTGTTGTTGCTTTATTATAATTCTTATTATTATTATTTTATTTCATTTTTCAAAGAGATCCTCGTAATGAAATTAAATAATATTTACGGTTATAAAATCACTTGTTTGTCTTTAGAGCACTGTTATTGATAGTTCAGTCCATTTTAAATAAGTGCTATAGCGAAAGGAAGAAAGAAACTATATTTCCCAGGGATCGCTGGGAATCGTGTGACGTCAAATGAACGCGACAGCATGTTTGTCTCCATGGAGCTCTTTGGAAGCTAAACTCTCCCGGATTAGCTAAAATGTTATAAACAGTTGAACGAGCGGTTTTGTTTTCTTTATTTCCTTATTTATTTATTTATTTTGTGGGGGTGTCACGCAGCTTTCAGGATATCAGTGAGACAACAAAGTGAAAATATGGAGAGTCTGTTCTCATTTGAGCTTTTCGTGGAAAATATCCAAATGGAGAAAGACACCAAAGTTTCCGACGAGCTGGCTCTCGGTGTGCGGCTGCTGGATTTCCCCACGCTGCTCGTACATCAGCCTCAACGCGAAGGTGGTGGACAGTGTGAAGGAGGAAAGAGAGGACAATGCACATTTAACAGAGGCAAGTGCTGCTTCTTCCAAATGAACCTGGACTCGCTGCACACACATCTGTCTGACTCCCCCCTCTACGCTATGGTATTGGATGTGATGGAGGAGATTCCCAAATTTGTTGGCTCCTGCTTGATATCACTGGCCAAAGTGATGGACAGAATCAAGCAGGACGTGGCTGAGCACGGTGTGTCTGCTCCCTCCTCATATGGACAAAGGCGGATTGTTGCCTTTTGCAGCCTTGCTGGGGAAAAAATCGGATCAATTTCTTTGAGTTATAAGCTGCTAAGTCTGGGAACCGGTTTACTGCCACATCTCAGCAACAGGAGGGATCTTCAACGCACCAAAGTAAGCAGAGGACAAGATGTACAAGAAAACAGCAGGGAGGAGAACCCAGCTGGAAAATCATTGCCTTCTGACTGTGGCAACATCCATTCACCCAAACCAGACGAGTCTGACATTGGCAGAAATAGACAAAACAAGGGACCGGCAAATGCAGCTCACAGTGCTGATGTGTGTGCCACCACCAAACAACCAAAAGCCCAAATTCCTCAAACAGTCCAAGAAATGGAGAACTATTTTGAGGAGGATTTAACCACATTCTGCCCCCCTCATCTTTACTATAGTAATTCTGCGGAGGAAAAAAGCAAAAGCAAAGGAGAGGATTACAAACTATTGACTCTGGATTCAGAAGTGTTTTCATTTGAAGATTCATGCACTGAGGATGAGATGGCAGAAAATAAAACGGATGGTCCAGTGTCTCCATTGATGGACCAGAGATTAAGACACAACGCAAAAAATGTAAGAAACCCAGAGACAAGTGGGATGAGTTCCAATGTCCTTGGAGAAGCTTTACGACAGATGCCTCTACTAAATGCTCTCCTTGTTGAGTTGTCACAGTTAAATGGCCAGAGCCCACACCTGCTCCCGTCTGTTCATCCTAACCTAGCGTGGATTTACAGGCCTCCTTCCGCTGAGCCTTCACCGCAACAAACAGCACAGAAAAACAGAAAAACTGCTCTCTATTTTAAGCATTTACATTCCCCTAAACACTGCTCCACTCCAACAGTTAGGTCTACATCTGTTCAAAGGAAAGACAGACAGGAAGAGGTTTCGATTGAGAGCAAAAGTCCCAGTAAGTCTCCTGGAAAGAAGCTTGTTTACGGAACCACTAAAACATTCAATCTAAGACTGAAGCAAATTTCACCTCGTAAAGTAAAGCATCGGGAATGTATGGAATCCATTCGGACTGAAACACAGAAAAGTAAAATCAGAGGAAAGACAAATGCAGAAAAGACATTTAAAAAGTCCAGCAAACAGAGATCAGTATTAAATCAGGATCCAACTCTCGATGCAAATATTGAGACAGTGATCCAAAGTTTCAGAGTGGACTCTGTACTACAAAGAACAACCACACTTAAACAGAAAGGTCATGATAAACAACACTCACAGAGAATTTCAGAAAACCTTTCTCTTCCAGAGAGAAGAGACACCAATTTCATTCACATTCCCAGTGTGGATGGTGGCAGTGTTACCCTAAACAGAGACAAGAACGAGCATCACAGTGAATCAGATCAGTCAGAGTCTGAATCTGAGAAGCACAGGGAGGAGCCTGAATCGTCAGGAAGCAGCAGACACAGCAGTCCAAAGTCTTCATTTTCGGATTCCAGCGGGAAAGAAAACGAGGCTGACTATGCTGACGATTTTAACAGTCTTGAATCCAGTGATGCCTACTCTCCTGACCCCATGAGTAGCCCTGAGCCCTGTAGAGACAAAGCCCTGAAGTCCCCTATCTGCCCTGACTCTGGTTCTGAATCTACCCAGAGGAGAGCTGTCCTCCCAGTGCCCATTAAAGCCCCCAGATCTCCCCAGCACGCTCTGAGAGGCACACATATCATTCGACCCCGAACTCATGCCTCTGCCCTTAGCATTTCCTCCGACAATGGTGACAGAGATCAGGCTGCTTCCTCACAAACCACACACTCCAGACAGCAGAAGGCAGAGAGCAGCAGAGTGGAAAGCAGCTCTGGAGCAGAGGGTTTAATATCATCAAACAGCCAAATAAGTGAATCCACTAAGAGCAACAGTACAGTTCGAGGATTTTCTGCAGAATCAGTAGCCTCCTTTGAGCCACAGGAAGCAGAGGAACTGGAGGATGAGCTTGGATCTCTGGATTTTAGAAAAGAGTATCTGAATATCTCTGAGCTAGTGGCCAATAAACTCCCTGGTTACACCATGTAAAGAAGATTACATTATTCTACAATATGCATATATCAACGGTGGTACGCCTGCCAAGCTGGAAAAATCAGTGTTTTACTGTAACTCAGATATCTTTTCAATATGTAAATTTGACAATTTCTCTTTCAGCCTTTCAGTCTGACAACCTTTTTGAAGCTTTTTGTGGAAATAATATGATCATTTTCGTTTTAATCAGTCAGTTACCACTTGACCAGTGGATATTTGCATAAAGCCTTCAACTATGAGTCTTTAGTAGCATATGAGGATTGAAAATCTCTCTCCACACCATTTATGCAAATCATTTCTTTTATAAGCTCTTGTTTCCAGTGGAGATTTCACAAATTGAAAATATTCTGCTTCTGCTTCATGAGCACCTCCTGATTTCCAAATGGTGTCTTTGAATACCACTTTGAATCTTTCTCTAGATATTATTTGATAAGCAAAACAAGCAGGTCATTTATTTTCAGACTGGTTTGCTGTGTTTTTTACGGTACTATGTTGGTTATTTTACAGTTTTTAGTTGCAACTGAATCATAACAATTTACAGTGCTGGAAAACTTGATGCTTTATGATATTATGTATATATTAATTTTTTTTATTTTTTATGCTCCTATATTTACAGCAATAAATATTGGTAACTTTCCAAATCAAGACTGTATTCCAAACATATTAAATACAATCCATTGCTACAAAGTGAATAAATCTGTCACCCTGCTACAATAATCAACTGCTCCTTACATTTCAATTCATTATTAGTAAACCAATCTTCATTTTTTAGAAATCCAAGATAAAATTAAATGAAATGAAATTAAAAGAGCATTTTGTGTGAGTGAATGGTGGATGGTGAATGAAAATGTTTTTATTAAACTCCAGAAAATTTCCAGAGTACTTCAGCACTTTCAGCATTTAATAAACATCACAGATTTAAGAAATGAAATTGAAAGTAAACAAATAAATCTCGGACAAATGAGCTAAAAAAAAAAAAAAAAAAAAGTAGGTTTTTCAAAATAAAGCGCTGAAGTCGCGTGCCTACTTACTGCGCATGCGTTAGTCGCTGTGTACGGAAGTGCTGCGGCAGCGTGTTGAACGGTGGAAACAGAAAGATGTTCAAACACGTTTTCCTGACAGGACCTCCAGGTAAAAACACGAACATCCGGATACTTCGCTGCAGCTGAAGTTAAAGTTAAATCCAGAGCCGAGTGTCTGTTAACGAAGTTTTAACGATCTGCCTGCTCCAAGTTAGCTTGTTAGCATGATAGAGTTGTACTGGTGAAGTTTTAGCATATATAATTTAGTCTGCTGCCGGTCTAACCCCACATAGATAGATTACAGGGTACCATTTGAGTCCCATTGATCTATCTTACTCTCTACTGCTTCATACAACAATCCTGCAACATTCCCCGACGGGAAGTGAAACATAATGTTTTGTTGTTACTGAAGCTGTTTTGTGTATGATCATTGGTAGTTTCTGGTGCCGACAACCTGCAGTGCATTAAATATTATATGATGTTATTGTTATATATTATTCAGGCTGTCCTCACTGGTCGAAAGTGATCACCCTCTGTGTAAACCACATCAGCATCATTTATATACGTTCTTTCACATCACCCATGTCTTAATAATTGGGTTCATGTGTTGTATGTTTAATAGACTGGCAGTGTTGATCTATCTTCTCTAATCTGTAGATTTATGAATGTAGAGCTTCCCAGTTTTAAATGGGGATGTTTTTGTTTACAGGTGTGGGGAAAACCACTCTGGTCCAGAAAGCTTGTGATGTGCTATTATCATCAGGAGTAGGTGTTGAAGGGTTTTACACGGAGGAGGTCAGGGAGGGAGGACGGCGAGTGGGCTTTGATGTTGTCACGGTGACAGGGGAGAGGGGTCACCTGTCCAGAATCAGGTAGCTGCGTGTGTGTTGGGGGGGGGTATGTTGTTGTCGTCCTGTCTAAATGTAACTACCTGCTCTCTTTATTTTAACTAACCTTTGCTCCATATTGGCTTTCAGAGATGTTGCCGGTGCGTCTCATGGCAGGCAGGAATATACAGTTGGCCAGTATGTTGTGGACTTGCCTTCATTTGAGAACTTAGCGCTCCCCCTCTTCAGAAATGTAAGACTGAAAAAGTGTGCGTGTTGTTAAACTCACCGTCATCGATCACAGTCAGTTAAACACCCCCATATCTCCGCACTTAACAAATCATCAAACCTTTGATTTCCTTCACATTGATGGAATAATTGGAAGCCTACAACCACATAAATTCCAGAGTGACATTTTTAGTGCTCCTGGTGCCGTCTGGCTGTCACTGACCGTGGCTAATCAGGCATGTAAGGGAACCTGCAGCAACGCCTACTCATGGACTGTAAAGGAAGGTGTCTAGGCCTTGGCGGCACATATTCCACTTTCATCTCATTTAAAGCATTTCTGTAATTACTGCAGAAACCCATTGCGTGCAGCATGCAACTACTGTCAGAGTCATACAATCAATCAGTGAGATTCACATGAGACATTAACATGATGAGCTACTGCCACACGCTAGATTAGCCACTGAAACCTATTTCATGTTTTTATTGTTAAATGTCCCAACTGAGATGGTTTCTTTTGTTTTCCAAAGATTCATTTTCAAACGTAAGTTTTCATCTCTCATCTGCAGGTAGGGCCAGCGAATGGCGGCAGCATGAAGGTTTTTGTCATTGATGAAATTGGCAAAATGGAGCTCTTCAGCCAGCCATTCATCCGAGCAGTGAGACACACCTTAGATAGCTCCCCCTGTACCATCCTGGGCACCATCCCCGTCCGCAAAGGAAAACCACTGGGTGTTGTGGAAGAAGTGCGGAGCCGGACAGATGTCAAAATCTTTCTTGTGAGTACAAGCACTAGCAAACTCTCTAGAAAAAAAATGGTATTTAGGTCAGTTTAGGAGCTTACAAGTCCAACAATAGCTATAGGACTGTTCACATCAGTCTCCACTTGGTCTTAGGAAGGCAGTCGGTCTGCTCACTAACACAGAAGGGGCATGCCCCACATTATCCCTCTCCTATAGCAGGATTAACTCTAAATCATGCGTGACTGATTTAACAACAAAGGGGGGTCTCAAATGTCAAAATAATTTATCACGGAAGACTCAGTTATGTATATTGTCATGCAAAATAATCACTCTACTGGAGTAATTATGATATATATTTTATGAAACCAAGTAATGAGGCAGTGTACACAATGTTTTCTTTTTTTGGCAAACATGATCAGTAATTTCACTTGTCAGACAGTAGGTCAGAGATTAGGTGTTGACAACATTTGGTTTGATAATCTCAGAGTGGACATTGTATCCCCTGAAGCTTAGAACCCATAAAATGAGACAACAGTTCTCATGTTATTTATTTCTTCTCCCACTTAGGTGTCTAAGGAGAACAGAAATGTGATTCTACAAGACATTCTTGCAGCACTACAGCAATGTGTAAAACAGAGAACCTAATATGGAGCTTCAGGGCCATTAGAGAGAAAAATTCAGCGGTTCGTGTGCATTTATTTTATTTGAATTAATTTTTCTTGCTGGCAATGAGATTTGTTTGATCAGTGCATACACGAAACACACAGCCACAGACTATTGAGTGGATCAGTGCACGCTTCCAAACAGCGTTGTGACCTAACCTGAAGGGCATTGCAGCTGCTGAAGGAGTTAGTGTGTCACATGCATGCATTTATGTAGACGATTCGTTTTTTTTCATCCTCATACAGCCTGAAAATGGATTGTGAACTGAATAATTGATTGTGAGATGGAATACAGCGGGGGCAATCTTCGGATTAGGGTGTAAATACCCCGTGCTCTTAGAGTGAAGCTTTGTCCTCACATCAGCCGCGTTTTATTTTTTATTTAGCTGTCCTCCAGCATGAATTTCTCATTTTCAGTGTACAAAATTAATTTCTTCTCAAGGACCATTGATGCAATATTTTTTTTTTTTTTCAACAAAAGCGGTGCCTTGTTCATTCATTATAGGTCTGTGCTATGCGAGTCTCCGTTGTGTTTGTCTAGTCAACCTGAGGATGTGCTCATTGAAAATCTATCAATATTTAACAGTACAACTGTGTCCAATCCTTTCATGTTCTTTTTTCCAATACTGCCACGAACAAAATATTAAAAAATAAACAGTTCTTGTCTTTCAGCAATGAGATGGTTTCATTACTCGTATAGTCAAAGATGGAAAATTTGTTTTGGATGGATGGGTGTTTTTATGGTTATGAGCTTTACTGTTGTACAAATAAATATGTTTCACTTTGGTTTAGCAGATTTTCTACTCCATCCTGGGAGATAATGGAATTTCTGCCCTCGCACTGTCAGTTTTACTGTAAAGGACAAATGCTTCCACTGAATGTAGATTTTAGAAATGCCAGAGTACATTTATGAACTTTCATAATGAAGCTACAGCACAAAAGAGAGAGAAGGGTTTTAGTCTGATAAAAAGAGACAGGTTGTCAACACAGCTGCAAATTACATCTGGTACTTTGTGGTATAGCCGATGTGATTATCTTCTACTTAAATGGAGGTTTACCAGAGATAGATGAAGTAGCTCAAGAACATTCAAGGTTCATGAGTTTATTGATAGCTCAGATCACACAGACTGCAGACTTGCTTGCTCTGCATGAGCCCCAAAGTCTGGCACTTGTTTCAAGGTTTTTAATAGAAACCCTCTGGTAGATATTTGTTTCTGCTCCAAAGCATCTTTAGGTCATTTGAAAGTGAAAGTACATTGAAGGATTTTTTTTTTTTTTGACTTGGCATATTTTTTGTTGTTGTTTTGTTATGTGTGTTTTTTGTTTTTTTTTATTTTTTTTATTTTTACTCTGCTTGTATAACTAATGTAACCTGTCAGGCTGGCTGCAGAGAGAACTGCCAGCTGTGATCTGCGTCAGACACGCTGCTGCGCCAGCATCTGTTCTGTGGTCACTGCTGACGTTACCTCAGGATCAACTGGCACCACCGGTCACCAAACTGCCCTCAGAGTCAGCACAGCATTGGTGGTATTTTTGAGCTGACATGCGAACGTGACGTTGCGTTGTTATTGTTGGTACAGACTTAACGGGCAATTAGGGTTAGTGCTACGGTTCATGGTTGGCAAACCAAGCAGCCCTGCTGAGGGAGCTGGCTCTGCCGATTGGAAGGTGATCCTTAGCACCCTGCAGAAAAGCAGCAGATGGGTTATGTAACAGTGACCAAGACCTTGCCAGTTTTACTGAGTAAAGGGTATGTCTGTGTGTGTGTGTGTGTCTCTGTGTGTATGGATGCCTTTCATGTGTTATGATGTAATTAGAAAAGCCATACTGTCCATATTGAGGTAGTGTGGGCTTCTGATATACAGCAGTGATTCCCAGCTGGGTGTATCTCTGTAGTAAAGCTCATTTAATTTGGAAAAAATAGAAACATTTGGTTTCTTTTATTTTGCAACTAGATGCCAAAATAATAGCTAAGTATAAAAGAATTAAAAAAAAAAAAGTCATAGTTTTATTATAGTAATAAATAAATGGTTGAGATAAATAGTGTTGTTGGAAACGGGGTGCTTGTGTTGTATGATCTGTTCCAAATCATCATTACATCAGTGTCGAGATACAGTAGCAAAGAGTTCAAACTCATAAATTCACGTAATTATTTATTGCACAGAAGAGAAACACTATCCATACTGCAAAAAAATCTATATTTCATGACTGTGTTTTACAGCATCTGTCCATCCATTTGATCACTTCAGTGTGTTTGACAACGTAAAAGCTGCGGGTTAGTTCATACATAACAATCGTGTGTGCCTGTAACAATTAGACACACTGTCAGCGGGCTTGAATGTATTGATGGACCCCAAACGGGGCGGAGTGTTGCACGAAAGAGCCTGAATGAATATGAAGTGAATTAATATCCATATCACAGGGATGCATTTGCACCATATCTGCGGGACAGATGTCTGTATGGCACCCTGCACCCCTTATCCCTCCACACACGGAGGACACAGAAATGCAAGGAGCTTACCACCAATCCAGGACAAAAGGGAGCTTGCTGGGTGGAGGAAGGGAGACATTTCTCTCATGTCTTCGGTTATTGCAATTTGTGGTACCAGCCCAGGAGGCTAAAAGACTGCTGTAGACTGGGGGGCACATTATGAAGCTTTGTCCAAGAAGTGCTTGGACAAAATGCCAAACACATCTAATGAAAATCTGACGTATTGTTCAGAGACCATGTGGGAGACACACAAAGGCCTGCTCCAACTTTCCCAAAGCCAGACATTAAATTCACTGTTCTTTTCCCAAGACGAATGATTTATCGTGAGATGTGGGGTCAAGCCTTCGTAATATCTGTGATGTCAGATTTCTCAATGCCAAAGCTTGTGCATGGTAAGCATTTAGCAATACTGCCTTAAATCAAGGTCATTTCTCAGCATGTATTGGGAATGTGAGTCCTTCCAGCTTTTGCCACAAAGTAAGGTCTCGGACATAAAGCAAGAAATTGCAGCTCAGCTTTAATTCAGCTCATTTTGCTGATGAGAACAAACTAATGTCCGCAGGTTTTTACAGGTGTGGTGTTAATGTCCGGTGGGATCAGAGGGTTTTGGAAACTAAGCCATTTGATCTTGGTTTCTAACTGCTATTCCACCCCACTGCCCACCACCGATGATGCCTAAACCAGTCTTGCCATTACATCACTTTCATGGGCTCCCTGGGGCTGCTGGAGGCAGACGGTGTTGGTTTTCAAAGCCTGCGTCCGGGCCACTAACGCAGGCCTCCCCTTTCTGAACCCGTGATCAAAGCTCAAAGAGAAAGTAAACACAAGGGAAATCTCTGCTTATTGTTTAAAATGACCAACAATTATTATTTCCTCTCCAACAACAACCACCAGCATGCACTTGTATTGATCGAGCAGACGTGCAAAGCTGCGTCCTCCCAGAGCCACAAAGACCATTTTCCGTCAGCAGCGGGGGAGACTTGGAGGCCTGAGGACGTCCTTCTCCTCTTACACCACCTTCGTGGTTTCCTTGTGATCTGTGGCTCTTTTTCAATGACTGCGTTAACCGCTGTGACTCACCCTTCGCTCGGATGTAAACTGAAAACCTGGACCTCAACTCACCTTTGAGAGGACATGTCGTTAGCGGTTAGAGAAGGGAAGTGCAGCAACCGGAGCGTGGAGAAGTGCGTGGGTGCACCTTTCCATTGCCGTTTCGAATATTGCCACATGGAGGGGAAAAAGCTCCAAGGCTGCGGTGACAGACACAAACGGAGGGAGGACTGAACCCCCCAGGCCGCCTCCCCAAGAAAGATGTGAAGGAAGCTGTCAGCGGGTGACATGGAGGTCAGAGGCCACGGAGAGGACACAACGATCCACAAAGGTCGGGGTGATCAATCGAGTGATTGATGCTTCCCTCAGGGCCACAGAGGATGTGGCTGTCATTCCAAACTTGACGGTGGAGGAAAACATACAAAAACTGTCTTTATTGTGGAGGGAAAAAACCAAATGTTTGCAGTCCACGCATGTCGAGAAAATAGGTGCCATATGTGTACACAGCAGCTCTGTGAATTATCCAGTCACATCCTGCATGTCACGGCGGATCATTACTTATCCTGCATGGAGCGCGCTAATAATCCATAGATCACTGCAGCGGCACGTGAACGTGACCTGCAGGGGGATTTTCTATAAAAACTGAACAACATGTAGGGTTTATTTTACAGCGACATGAGTCACACATCATTCAGCTCTATGGAGGCTTGATAATGAGTCGCAGATTGCTGACTCGCCATGATTAATTCCTCTGCTCGACGCTTTTGACAAATTTGCACCACAAATGCATAACTTCTCGAACTGTTTCCATTCCATACGCTACTGTAGCTGCTGTGTGCATGTGTGTATGCGCATGTACATGCCAAGATCACACTGTGACTTTGGCAGGAAAGCCGGTCTAACGGTGGTGCCAAAGTGCAATTCTTCGTTTTTTGTTTTTTTTACATCAATTTTTTAAAAAGAAAAAGAAGGTGGGGGTTAATGGGTGAAAGGTGGAGTTGCACAGCTCTTATATCCGTTGCTAACATTTCAACGGGCTTAATTACTTTCAGCATTTGCATACAGACTGCCTGATATTTATATTTGAAATGATTTCTCAACTGATTTCAGCCTTCAGAATGCTTTCCCTTCAGGCGACACCTAAACTTTGCTTAAACAACATCCCACATGCATTAGCCGCAGCATATCTTCAAGCTCTGCCTAAACTGTACATGGATCTTCTTCCCCTCTCTGCTGCAACTCAGCGGATGTTTTTTTTTTCGGGAATAGCTGAATGTTTTCTAATTCTAGAGGGCCACATTTTGCGTTGCCACTCATTATGCCACCATAATGACTCTGGGGGATGCTTGGTATATATGCTTTGTTCATTATGGATTTATTTGAGTCATGTCTTTGAATCCGGGCAAGTTTTTAATAAGCAAAAATAAGGCGCATGTGTGAAAATGTTCTTAGCCTGGCCCGGCCTTTAATCTCTCCATTCATCTAATCCATTTCTCTTCAAAGCCTCCAGAGAAGATAAAAAAAAGCTTAAAAACACTATTGAATAACACTCTTCTCATCTCGGTTTGAATGTTTTATTATGAATGGTCTTTGGTACAATTAGTATTCAAAAACGTGTTAATATCAAACAAGAGGCAGTGTCAAACTGCTGCTTTTTGTGTAATGTACCACATGTACATGTGAAGGAGAGGCGCTGTCAGGATCTGCTACACTAAGATGTTATTTCAGCATATCGTTAATTCTTGGTCTTAGCTCCGTCATGGTGATATCACTGGGATTATTCTCTAAATCTGCTGCTCTGAGGAGCAGGAGACTTTACTGTACACACAGCCTGTTCGCCCAATAACACGACAATCTAAAAAAGTACAAAAAGATACAAAATACAAAATAAGACTGTTGGGGAAATGTGTTCACTTAACTAATCTACAACTACACAGTGCACACTCACACAGGATTGTTACTGCTTTTAACTGGATGAGAAAAAGTAAATATGAGCTATATAAATATCCGTAAACAGGCCCTTAAAGGGACTTTTCAGCCCATAGATGACTTTTATAAAACACATCAAAAATAAAACCGGACTAGCCCCTCAAATCATAAATATCGTCAGTAGTAGCCTTTTCTCTGCGTATTATGTGCGCTGCACATCGGAAACTATGTGTAAAACACTTTATTAGTTCGAAAGGTTAGAGGTCTCTTTTGCCAAAGAACTTCTTGAAGACAGATTTGTTGCGTGGCCGCGGCAGGCTGGCGTAGCTCCTCAGAGCCGAATCCTGATAGGTGTCCCGCTGCCATCCAGCCGTGGCCAGCAGCGGCGGCTCGGAGCTTCTGCTCGTGGACGAGCTGTCCGATGTCTTGTCTCCCACCACCAGAGTCACACAGTAGTTGGAGCCTCTTTCCAGGCCTCCGGAGGCGTGCCACATGGGCTTAATCTTCTGGTAGGTTGCTGAGAGGAAACACCAGGAGACGTAATAAGAACAGCTGTTTATGATCCACAGACAGATTATAGATCATTTACGTCGATCAACTGCAAACTGACCCGATGTGAAGGAGTGGGAGCGGCGCTTGTTGCTGAGCCAGTCCTGACTGCTGAAAACGGGGGAGTGAGGGGAGGTGGGGGTGTTGTCACAAGATGCTCCAGACAGCCTGTGAGTCACAGTCTGCTCCACGCTGCCGTCATCACCGTCATCATCATCATCATCATCTACAAGAACAAGAGATTAAAAGCAGAAGTGAAGAGAGGCTGGGAAACATAACGTCAAACATTTACTGTAATGGCCTCAGATATGAGCTGTCAACTTTAATGTGATGTAACATGATGCCTTAGCTCCCCCTAGTGGTATAAACCAGGCATAAGCTACAGCACTAGAGTGCCACCAAGCTAAATGAATCCTGAAGTCAGCAGGAGCCTCAAGAGGAAGTAAAGTTGACTATAACATCATAACAAATCCCATTTGATCAATAACTAACATGGAGGGATAGATCCTCTAACCAAGTTTGTCCCAATGGGGCTATTCAGTAACCAGCGACATGGCAGGCGGGGTTTGGTGGTGCTTTCCTCTGCTTTTAGTGTAAATGTGAAGTAGACAGGTGTTTGGTTAGTCCTCCCCAGGCAAATTTAGCTTCTGTCAACACAGTGGAAAGGCTTACCACAGCATCCTCCAGGTGAGGACGAGCTGGTCGGCTGCTCCTCCAAACTCCTTAAGTGACTCTGACTGAACTCTCTGGTGAGGACAACGATCTCTTTGCTTTGGGCGGCACCCGGTGGCTTGCGCCTTGGGAAGGTGGAGGTGACATCATGTCGGGAGGAGCAGCGGCATTTGGCGAGACCGTGGCAGCCGGAGCAGAGGGGAGTGTTTCTGAATGGAGCGAGAAATTTTTGGAAAATTCTTATTTATCATCTTTTGGAAGGGTTGAAGGCATTTCAATGTGGGAAATGAGAAGCTGTTCAGCTTGCACGTCTTACAAAGAAATGGGGAGGCCTTGATCGCCCGGGCCTCTTGATAGTGAGGACGCAGGCTCACTGGGACCTTTGAGGGAAAAGCATGCATACCAATGAATCTCACCAGCAGAAGATTTAAGCAGCAACGGCACAAATGAAATAATCATGTTTACCTGTGTTTGCTTGTATCTTCATCATCCATTTCTTCATCATAAAGCGAGAGGGGGCGTTGAGTAGATATTCAGACCCGTCGCGGAGCCTGAACATCAACAGAGGGCTCAAACTCACAGCTGTCTGAACGTTTATAACTGCCTTTCAATCTAACACACCACAATTCAGTTTCCGTTCCAGTCTTACCGTAGTCGAAAGCAGTTGGGTTTTTTGGCGTACTCGGGTACAGGAGAGCACTCAGCGTTCAGGAGGTTCAGGGGAAGGCCACATGCAGAACTCTGCAACACAGGCTGACCGTCACTGACTTCATCCTACCCACTTCAAGTTGTCATCATTTCTGCGCCCCCTCAGCCAGGCACAGTCCGGTGCACTTTTTTCTGCTTACCCTCAGTGTATCCTTTCTCTCCTGGTAGAAGCACAAGGTGTGTCTGTGTAGGACAGCGTGGTAGGAGTTCCAACCTCTGGAGGCTGCCTGTGAAAACAAGATAAGTGTTACGTGTTGCTGATGCTGCTGCTGGCTTAAACACTAAATGGAGCCTCGCTTACTTTCTTCCCTCCCAGCTGCAGCTTGTGCTTCCTCTCAAGCGTCCCCTCCATCGCCTGCAGCTCGGGCTTTCCACTCTGTTTGATTTAACATTGTGGTCAATATTTCAAGCTGTATTTCTTTTTCTGCAAACAGCTACGCACGTCACATGGAGCCTCACCAGAGTGAAATAGTGCCCTCCCGTGGCCATCAGCTCTTCATGCTTCTCCGCGTCCTGCAGGTTTTGTGTGGCCTGTGTTTGGCGGGAGGTCCCGTCTAAATCCATGTGGACCGACAGGAGGCTCATCGACTGGTCCTGTCAGAAAGAGCAGATTTCAGTCATCACAAAAAGCAGATGTCCACACAAAAAAGAAATAAAAGCTTTTGATCTCAACAACATGTTAACAGCTGCAGTTCATTACATGCAAATATCTTCTAAGGATTAATTAACACAAAGAAAGCATACTGATTTATAACTACCACAGGAAGGTCCCAGGTCACTTCAACAATTATATAGAAGATATATCCTCACTGACCTTCACTGGTTTTATTTATCTTAACCACCAAAAATCTTTTTTTTTTTTTTACTTCCTTTGTACTTTGGTGGAAGCAGAAATCAGAAACGCCCTTCTCTGAAAAGCGGAGTAACTGAAGTAATCTACTTGGATACTGACCAGCTCAAGTTAGTGAACTGACCCTTTCAGGGAAAAAGCTGCAACGAGACAGTCTCATAGGTGTAAACATCGTCTGTATGAAACTCTGACCTCACCTTTGGGCAACCTGTGAGCTCTTCCACCTCCTCCCCCACCTTAGCCTCCACCACCACCACCTCCTCCTCATCCTCTCTGTATTGATAAATGTATCTCTGATTGTCTCCGACATCCGGCAGCGTCACCGGATCAGATGCCGTCTCGTTCACAGTCACCGCTGCCTTGTTGGCTGCTTCCCTGTTTGGAAATGCTGCCCAGGACCTCCTGTCTCCTATAACCAGCGAGGAGAGGTGCGCTTTGGCACTCCGCTCCTTGTCGTAACCCAGAAAGGTCTGGACATAGGACGGCAGTTTGAACTCAGCTACGAGGAGGTTTGGCGCAGAGGCTGTGACCAAGTTCCTGTAGAGCACAGCTGGGGTCTTAGGTGAAGGTGACCGAGAAGGACGTTCTTTTGATTGGTCTGAGGGGACGGTGTCTTCCTGGCTGGGCTGGTACATGATATCTGAGCAGATGCTCTGCCTGTAGTTAGTAGTTTGATTCCAGATGTCCTCCAGTTCCTCCTCTTCCTCTTCAAACTGTTGGTGGTCGAGGTGGACGGGCTCTGTTTCTGACTCTGCGGTGTCTGGAGATGGGCCTGAGGGCGTTACACTGTTCTCTCTTGCTTTAGTGCGGTCTATACCGCCCACCTCAAGGGACATGAGCCTCCCTACAACTCCCTTCGGCTGCAGGACATCTGAACATGACGCATCGGTGCAAAGCTTGATGCTGCTGGAAGTGGAGATCCCAGAATCGACTGAGTCCTGACGAACGCTCACACTCACTGTGGACTTCAGATTCACGACCATGTGAGACGCTTGGCTCAGACACTGAAGTCCAGGGCTCTCATGACACACAGTATGGGCTCTGGCACCTTTGTGGTATCGGTGTCCATTTAGGTCTCGAATCAGTGTGTGGACACTAGGACACTCGTGTTTATGTGCAGCCGTACTTTGGATTTGGTTGACGTAAATGGGGAGCTGAGAGGGCTGGGTGGTCCCGTCACCGTCAGCTTTACTGGTTTTAACCTCTGATGACATTTTGTCCCACTCCAGCTCTGCATCTTCATGCAGACTGAACTGGCTTTCGGACAGATCGTTACATGGCACCGTCTGATCCTCATCTTCTGCTGCCGAAAGAGCAGGTTGTGGTTGGGAACCCTTGTCTGTGTCAGTCAGGGTTTTGGTCGCACCTGTTGAAGTCTGTGTTTCAGGAAGATTAAAATCTGATGAGCCGTGGGTCGCGGCAGGAGCTGGTCGGGCCTGTTTGAAAGAGCTCAGCGCAGATTGCCTCTGGGAGTGGGGGTCCGGATCAGCTCCTGCTCCTTTTTTGGACTCAGGGGGGGCGATAGTAATGATGTCCTGAATGCTGGGGATGAGGGTCATGTCCTTCGGCAGGTCAAAGCTCAGCACAGAGCCCAAAGAGAGGAATCTGCAGTGGCTTCTCACCTGACTTGAGGAAGATAAAGTGGTTGGCCCCTCTGATATAGCATATGGAGTAATACTGTATTCTCCTGAACTCTCTGTATCAATGTCCTTCAACAAAGGATTCTTCATGTAGGCCAGAGCCTCTACTCCTTTCTCACCGGCTGCGCTCTTCTGGGAACTCTTCTTCCTCCTGCCTTCCTTCAGCGGCCACGTATGTGTGTCATATGTGATCGTTTCGCCGGCATACTGAGGCGTTCCTTCTGTTTGTTCGTCCACCCCCATGATTTTCTGGATAGTGTGTCTGCGAGCATCTCTCTTTCTCTTTCTCTTCTTGCCCATTCTTTTGAGGCTGCTGAAGATGGAGCTGCTGCCGCTCCCCGTCAGAGGGTGGAAGGTCACATTTGTTGCCTGAGGTGCAGGTGCAGAGGAGGATGGCGAGGAGGATGAGGTCGACAGGAAGGTAGGGGAGGCCGAGGCTCCAGAGCGGCTCTTTTGGCGGGGCAGGGTGATACTCTCATACACAGGGGCCACAGCCAAGTTGTTATCCTTGACATGCAAGTAGGTACTTACCTAAAAACAGAAAAAAAGCATATTAGGCATGTGCATGAGCTGTCATTTCTTCGAAGCTGTAAATGCGTTATTATAATTGGTTATCCTCAGAGAGACTCATGCGTGCTGCAGGCCGGAGCTCTCTATGAGAACAAGAGCTGTTTTATGCGTTACAGATGAATGATGACATGAGAGCAAAGCTGACTGAGGCAATCAGCTACTTCTCAGTGACAAACATAGGCCTCTGTTTCTCTACATCCCACTCATCCAAGAAAACAATGGATTCAAGGAATGTATGAGCCTCAAACAGCAAAACAAATAAAAAAAAAATAACAGGAAAGACAAAAAAAACAAAAAATGAGATGAAAGGACAAAAGAACATGGACATGATTGCACACTTTCAGGCCTTAATCAAAATCATATGTGGCTGCAGATGCCGTCATAGCCAGCTGTAATGGCTTGACCTTTCAACTCTGTGACTAATCTCTTGTTTCTCTGGAAGCCCGGACTATAAATCATTGTGTGCAGTCTGGGGGCCTTTCTTTAAAGTTCAGCAGTAGTTCTCTGTATAATGGCAGTGCCTGTATTGGCACACTCCTACTGGGGACCATTTTGGAGTGCGAGTTTCACAGGAAGCGAGAGTGAGGTCACTTGTTATACACCACTGTGGCACAACCGCAGAGAGCCAAACAAGTCCAGGTTAACATCAGGAGAAGAGAGCGTTTCTGTCAACATCTGCAGCAGGAAGATGAGTCTGTGTGCTTTCTTACACATCACCCTCATTCTGTCTCTGTCCGATTCCACCGCTAAATCCCGGCTCATCCGACAAGTTGAGGTCCAAAGAAACGTTAAATGTTGCGTGGTAAACACACTGATTCAGTGTTTGTGATTGTGTTGGGATTTAAATAATTAATCTGCGTTTACATGTGTCAAGCAAAAAATGGCAAAACGACAGGAGACATGGTTGGAAATATTTCATATTCAATCTAGGAAACTGAAACAATACATATCTCCTTTTGATGCAGATGCTTCGCTGCATTTCCTATCATTGCATGTTCATTTTAACAAATGGATTGTAAAAGTAGCACTTTCCATCTGAAATATCTCAACACAACGTTCGTCATTACAAACAGCCTTTTTTTGGTTTTGAATTTGCATTTATGAGTGCAGTTAGATGGGAACTCTGAGAGTAAAATTGTTTTCTTTTCTCGCTTTCTCTCATTGACTGTAAATATTCCAGCCACAACCTGTTTGGAGATGATGTGAGTGCAGATATGATTGCACTCTGGCGTGACTTATTTCCTTTTATTCGTGGCGGACAGACAGGGCGACAACAAGGGGAAGTAGTGGTCCGGTCGTACCTTTTAACGAGGGGTTAGTAGAGCATGCTGCCCCCAGAAAACAACACACAGCATGCATCCGCAGCACACTTCGAGACGCAGCATGCAATTCCAATTCACTCCGCGCAATTTACCTCATTTGCACTCTGCCGATAAATCTTTTTCTTTCGCTTTAAACTACCCAAAGTATTTTCCAAAAGCCCCTGGCAGCGCCTCCAAAAGTTTTTACAGGCAGAAGATTGAGGCACAGCGGGCTGAGGGAGAAAATGGGGAAAAAGGAAGATGTGAAGGCCAAAGGAGAGGGAGGAATGAACAGCAGCAGTCTAGAGGGAGATCCCATGCATGTCATTACAGAGAATGATTGTCACCAAAATGTCCTTCATGTGCTTCCACTGCGATAAATGGCATTTGTTCTGGTATTATTGAGGAAGAATTGTGTGCAGCCAGTAACAGCGCTACTCTGTCACGATGTTTCGTGACTATTGGTGTCAAGTGATGAATGTGTTCTCACCCTATGGACGGGCTCAGCAGTTTCTTCCACTACCTCATCAGTCCTCGCAGGTGGATCAAGTACCTGAACTTGGCTGTCCCCCGTGTTACCGAAGCTAAGGATTAAGTTGACCGTGCCCCCGAGAGTGGGGCTGTTTGGCTCTTTGAGAAGCACAATGGAGGGTTTGGGAGACTCGGAGGAATAAGCCTCGCCGCCACGTGGTCCGATACTGTTCATGACCTCGTACCCATCCTCCATCTGCTTGTCCGCCTGCTGCTCAGTTTGTTTGGGCAGGAAGGATTGGCTGCCTCCTCCTGCCTTTGAATTGTCTTCATCAGAGGTGATGATTGACGACTGATGGGGATGGTGGGCCTCCAGCTCAGGAGCTGAAATCTGGTTCAGAAGTTATGGATGGAAAAACGAGCAAATATTCACATTTATGTTATAATCAGTCTCTTATTTCCCATAGAGCTCATTTGACAACACAGCCACAATAGAATCCTTTCTGCTCTCGTACCTCTGTTAATGGGGAGCTCATTGTGGCCTCAGAATAAATGTTATCTTGTGGAGGCTCCTCTTTGCTCTTCTTGTGAAGCCACTGTTGTTTCTGAGCCCTCCAATGAACCAGGATCCATCCAAGCATGCTCCTCAGTTCTTCCATGCGCTCTTTCACCTGCAATTCATTACTCAGGGTTTGTGAAATCACAAAAACAACAAAAAGCTAGCCAGTAATTTATCCAAGGATCACAGTGAGTCTTTACCCTAACCCTGCTCACCATCTGTGTGAGGTGGTGCTCTTTGTCTAAAAGGTTCCTCCCCGTGGCTGCCAGCTCATCAAACTCCTCAAACTTTTGCTCGATCTGCATGTCCAGCTCCGCAGCCAGTGGCCTCTGCCCGTCTTTCCCAAGATGCAAGGCGGTATCTGAGAAAATGCATGACCTGGTGTCCTCTGTCCACGAGCTGTCCAGTGGAGCAGGAGTTCGGTTAGAGGTGGTGAGAAGACAAGGAACAGAGCTGTGAGAAAAGCCATACTTTCACAAAACATGAGAATGACCAGACGCTCCCTAATAGAACAGATATTCATCGCCTTGTCACACTCGGCCCAGGAAACTTGCGCTGACCTCCTCAGCACATCTTAAATTATACATTCCACCAGGGACCCGTGCTTGACAAGTAGAACATCCTGTTCTTTCCTTGAAAAGATATTGTAATGGGCAGATGTTTTCACAGAGAGCATTACAAAAGAACGTCTGGCTCAGAAAGGGGGTCATAGCATCCTCACACCCTGCTTACATCATTCCAAGGTAGCTCCTGAAGAAATCCTGGAGCTGCACAAATTCCTGAAGGCGAGATTCGTTCCCTGTCACACTCTTTCCCAGCTCGGTCCAGGCCTGCAATGTGGTCTGGATCTTCGACCCGAGTACGTGCACTCTCTCCGGGCACAGCTCCTCCAGCCGAGAGGCCAGGCTCTCCATCTCCTTCACCTCCTCCCTGATGATTTCATAGTCAATCTGTGAAGAATCAAAGGGAAATCTATCATCTCCCATCAAACCCGGTATCACTCAGACAGCCTGTACCAATTGTATCTCTGTCTGACTATGACCTCATCCCCATAGCCTTATTCATATTATTCAGCAAGAGACCCATATGGTCTACATATGGGCTGCCACGCTATAGCAAGCTTGCAATCTTGACCATTTTTTTCTCTTTTGACGAGGCAGTAATTAATAGCGTTGAGAGTTCTCTGGGAGGAAAACTTCACGTTTCTCAGCTACAGTAAGCCTCAACAACACTGAGTTGCAAATGCCTCTCCGCTGACCGCACAGTTATTTCAGTTTAGGAGATTAGGTCATTTCTACTCTTCAATGGTATCAAGTCCAGACAGCTGTGTGTGAGTCTGTGTGTGTGTGTATGTGTGATAAACATAACACTGCCCAAAAATGACTCACACAGAACTTTACCATCCCCAGACTCACATCTCCAACCCTTTGACCCACAGACACGCAAACACACCCCACTAAATTTACTCACAAACACGCACACACTTTGAGAGTGAACAGAACAGTGACTCACACAAGCATAAATAAATATTCTGTGTGAATAATAAACTTTTGCACGCTCTATGTGTGTATGTGTGTGATTGCACAGCGTGGTTTATACAATAAATTAAACACAGCACAAAGCGGGGCGGGCTGGCCGTTTTTTAGAAGTGAGAAAATCTGGCACAACAGGAAACACACTGTGGAACAATGTGTTGGGGCCGAGTGACGGGCTTCCCTCTTTTTTATTACACCAAGCAAAACATCCAAAAGCAAAATTCAAAGGAATGAAATCCTGGATCGTATTAGCAGCAGTAAATCATTCTCAGCGCTTACGCCATAATTATAAGATCTGCCGGCATCTTCCTCTCACCTCCAAGTGGTCCTGCTTCTCCTGCAGAGCTTCTAGGCCGCAGCGGTCCGGCTCACACTGGATAGCCATGTCAGTCTCCCTCTCTAGGATGTCCAGGCTGAGCTCCTTGCTGCAGCTTAAGCACTCCTCAACGCGCACGGCCAGGCTGGCATGCTGGTGAGGCACAAAGTCATCATGAGCACTCGTAGGATGCCATTAAGTCATTATACTTGACTGGATTATTTGTTTTCCAATGAGCGCCACATTGCAAATTAGTCTTTAAAATGCTGTCAGGAAGTTGCCTCCGGGGGTGTGTGTGTGCGCATGTGTGTGTGTGTGTGTGTATTTTCTCTTTTGACATGCGTGGTGCTGTTTTACCAAGAATAAATCGAATTAACACAAAAACACTCATGTGAAGAGGAGTGGCGGCTCGTTTTTGGGCCTGTTAAAGTACATAGCCACAGACAAAAGGAAACCAGATGTGGCTCCATCGGTTTGTGCAACTGTTTGTAACAAAAGTGGAAAAAAGAGGGACTTAAAAGCCATTCAGACTTTTCAGCATCGTCTAAAGTTATTATTATTATAACTTCAGGCACACTGTGGTATCCATCAGTTCTAATGAGCTCGAAGCAGAGGTCTGAAACCAACCAGCCATCTCGTTACCTTGCTCAGCAGCTCCTGGATTGCCTGGTCATGGCTCTGGGATCGGCCTCTTTCTCTAACGGTGTCGTTCAGCATCTCTACAGCCTCTCGTAGTTCCTCCACAGGGTCCCCCATGTTTTCTATCAGGGGCTCACCACTACTACTGTTCTGGAGTCCCAGCAGTGTTGGAGCCGAGGAAATTTCACTGTGGAGGGGCTGTTAGCGACAGAGATTTATCAGCTGAAAGAACAGAGTGCTTAAAAATTCTTTTCATTCTTTGGTTTTTAGTCAAGCACAAGTTTTGCTTTTTTGCTCCTTTGCATTGGTGTGAATTCCAAAATCTCTGAAAACAAATCTCTCAAAAACCAGAGCTTGCATTTTTAGAGACAGCAGATAAAGTGGATTTAATTCACTTTGGTCAAAGAGAACCTTTTCGTACCACCTCTGATGAGATGTTTCTCACCTGGCCCAGGTTATACTGGCAACCGTCCTGGCTCTCCTCCAGCTCCACTCGCTCCAGGAACTCAGTCAGCATTCGCGTGTCCTGCAGCTCCGAGCTCTGCTGGGTCAGAGCGCTCTGGACGCGCTGGTACCTGTGAATAACACAGCAGCAGAATGTTTTAATAACTGGCTACACCTTAATCCACATCCACATATAAAACCCCACATCCTCCAACAGAACCATATTACAGGGACCGCAAGCAGTAAAACCGAGGCCCATACCTGAGCGCTGTTAGTAATCATATATCAAGTGTAACATAAGCATATCCTGTACTTCAGGGCATGAAGGTATCCTGTCTGTGCAGAGTTTACACTTGAGATGGTAATGGGGGCAATTTGAAAGTGCATTTTTCCAAGAATAAATGATCCTGAAGTAGCTCGTGTGTAGCGTTAAATGATGACATCATCCCAAGTGTGTTACAGCTGTTTAGTGAGAGCTTCTACCTGCATCAATGGTCCCTCATCCCGTGTCCATCCCGGCTCCACATAACACCCCCACCCTGGAAACACTCATACTGAGCCCTTTTCCGTTTCTTTATTTTCTTTGGTCAACTTTGTGTTCTTCACAGAGGCTGAACTTGTGTTTATGACATAGGTATGTCCAGCAAAAAAAAAAAAAAAAAAAAAAGCAGCACAGCATCATAAGTTTTAACTGGGGAGCCTGTGGCAACAAGCTGCCATGTAAAAATGAATGGGTGACTCTGACACGCTGACAGCTGTGGGTGAAGGACGTGTCAGACCTCACTATGTGCTGCATGAATCGCAAATCAATGAACTGGAGCCGCACAGTGAATGAGTGCGTGGAGAATATCTTTTTGCCAGGTTACAGAAAAACAAAGCTCAAGAGATCTATGGATATATATTTTTTTGTGGTTTATGGGGTGAAATTGTTTGTCTTAAACAAGAACAGGGGGATTTCTTATGAATAAACTCTTCCATGTTGGATTGCAGACATGGCAAGCACAAACCTGTGATCTCTTGGAAACACTGACAAAATTATTACTTTATTTCCTGACCGCAGTGATGAGCAAAAACTACCAGAGCCTTAAGACTCATCCGTAACATCTACCCGTGACCTTTTCCCTCTCCTTCAATGAAAAACTCACTTTCTTTCCACCTCCTCCATCCGTGCTGGCAGGCATTGTGTGTGTGGGTGACTGTGGCCGTGGAGGCGGTCCACCTCTTGCCTCAGAGCGCTGAGCTCCAAGCTGCGTGCTGCCACTTCTTTCTCCAGAAGGCAGCTCTCCCTCTCGGCCTCGCTCATTGTTTCTGGGTCACCGGCTAGCGCGGATTCCTTCATGGAAAGCTCCACAGACTCCAGCCAGGCCTCCAGGCTGCCCAGGGCCTGGAGCACTTTCACAACCTACGCAGTAGACAGGTAGCCAGGTTAATAATGTCGAGGGTTTGCTTATGTGATTTACAGGTGATTTAGTGCGCAGTGAAAACAGGCAGAAGCAGTGAACTGTAGAAAAGAGATAATAAGAGCTATAACTAATGGAAGCAGACCATGCTCTGGTATTAAAGGATTTACATTTTCCAACTAAGCCATCATGGGTGGAGCCTCTTTCCATTACCTAATTGAATTATATGGAAGGATAATTTATATCCCTTGGATTAGCCTCCATCAATTGTCGGGACTATACCTTTCAGACTCAGAATTAAGGCAGTAAAGATGAAAGTAAAGGGGGTGGTAACCATGAATGCATACAGCCCAGGCTCTGAGCCAGCATTCAGTGTCTCACAATGGGAGAACTGATCCAGAATCATCCGTCATAACCATAAAGCTCTCCTATAACTTCAGAGGTCAGTAATTGCCTCAGTATGGCTCAAGAATCCAACAGCTTGTTGCGAAATATTTTATGAATCTTACCCTGAAACCGAGCTCCTTAGAGGCCTGCAGAAACACGGCGTTCCTCTGGTGCCTCCTCCGCAGCTCTTCCCACAGGACTTCCAGCTGGCCGAGGAACTCCTCGATCTTGGCACTGCCTGGGTGCTGTGCACGGACCAGCCCGTGGCCCTCCTGAGGAAGGCGCGTTAAACTGATGAGAGCATGTGATGACTAGGAGTGGGAATTATGTTGCAAAATACAGAACTAATCTGAAGATTTGGGTACGTAAAGCTGCCCCGAGTGAAATGTCAGCTCGTTATTTCATTAGTACACAAACCAGACCTGTCAGGCTGCCCGGGTTGAAAAATATGGGGAATGCTTTTATTCGAGACAGTCATCCGGGGCTTATATTTTAAGAGGAACTAAATATGACAGTGGGCCTCCTCTTACCCTTTTGACCACCTCTATCCTGGCTCTATTAGTGAGAATTTCTTGTTCCAGAGTCTGTTGATACCTTCTGGCTGCTTCCAACCCCTCAAAGCTGGCTATTGAACACACCTGTGTGGCCATGGACACGTTGTCTTTCAGCCAGGACAGAGTCTGTCATGGAGAGGAGAGACAAACAGGGAAAGACTTTTTAAAAACGGTGTATCTGACTACAGCAAAGAGAGCGTTTGCAGCGCAGACCTTGAACCACACTCACAGCATTGGTTAAAAAAAATCAAGACTGGCCACTGGAGACGAGAAAACAGTAGCACATAAGTCACACTTGAACACAAGACAACGCAGTTTCATTTGAAAATGTGACACAACGTCTCTGGCTGGAAAGAAATGAGCACAATAAATGAAGAGCGCTACTGCAGTGCTGACTTGGTAATTCATAGCAATGAATTCAGAGGTCGAGTTCAGAGGACTTGTGTCTGTGTCAGCATGTTCTGTGGCGGTACAGACAGTTCCAAAAGGTGATTTCTGGTGTGATGCAGGTGGGTTTGAGCTACCTTGTCAGCAGACACAGTGAATTTCTGAAGCTGGACGTGAAGCTGTGGGTGGCCTTGCGGGGCAGCGGCAACCTTTGTCTCTACTCTGGGCTTCCTGCTGCAAAGGAAACCCAGACATGTGACTTCAATTAAGACTTACATAAAGACCTTTCATTATGTAAGTCACAGAAAGAAAGAGAGCGAGAGAAGCCAGGGTGAAATGTCACCTTTCCCCCCTCGACTGATGTCTGACGATGACATCATTTGCACAGGCATGGCTGTCTCCCATGGGCGAAGAGGTGTGGTTCACTGATTGCTGTTCCTGGCTTGGGCTGCTCGGTGTTCCCCCACCACTCCCACCTTCAACAATACTCTGCGGATGAAAGAGCGAAAGTTAAACGACATGTGAGTAATGTTTTGCTTTTACTGTCGGCCGTCCGCCGAATAAATGTTGGCGAGATGCGTAAGGATGAAGGGCTTTTATGCTGTGGCCCGTCACTAGACAATGAGGCCTTGCTATAGATCACCGCTGTAGCTGGAGGCTGGACAGAATGAACAGCTGCCCACCGCAGAGTCAACTCTCTTCTGTGAATTACCCATAGCGTATTTTCTTACAAAGGTTGGCTATTCTCAGTGAAATAACCCAGACTAGGCTGGAGGTACAAGGAGCCTGTACTGTTTGACAGCGACAAGGATTGTAATAAAATACTACAGATGGCAGAAAATGCTAAAATTAATGGTAATTGCTTTATGAATGAACACATTAATCCTAACAAGGTTGCCGACATATGCTATACCAGTTTGATGACTAAAAAGCACCATTGGACCGTTGCAGTTGGAAACATAATCTTTTTTTTTTTTTTTTTTTTTTTAAATCCTTCATGCCCAGTTCTCATTAAATAGTTGTTTTTTCTTTTTCTGATTTCTGTTGCTGTCCACCTCTGTTTAGCACCGCGCGGTGGCGTCGGTCACACAGCTGCAGACCTTGTATATGCGTAGAAATAGATTAAAGGCATCAACAGCTCCGACGTCTCTGAGCATTTTAAAGGTTGGCCAAAGGACTCTGCATTTCAATATTACAGAAAGGGATGTCTTCATATTTGCTGTCTTTACCAAACACTGTGGTGCAAGAGGGTCGAGCAAAGCCAGCGCAAGAACGTATGTTCAATGGTAATGCTTTCTTTTTTTCTACTGTATGTATTCTTTTGCAAGCAATGAAATTAAAAGTTCTACTTGCTTTACCAACCGAATCCAGTTGGTTTACTTGTGACTATGAAAATATGACTTTGATTATTTTGCATGAATATCACTGACTATGTCTTTTTCGTACATCAGTTAAACTAAATTGTTGGTGCAAGTAAGCAAGACAAATATGTGTCAGAGCTTTCAAATAATAGCAATTTAAAAAACTACATCTCTAAACATCCATAAAACACAAAACTTCTTTTAATGGACTAGATTTAATTGAACCTTGTTATTTTCTGACTGGGCTTATAGAAGACATGACTCAGACATACAAGTGTCGCCTCCAAAATTATGCGAGAGATGCTAATTAAAGGGGTCTAACATCGCTTACTAACATGCCAGCTATTTTATAGGCAAGTCTAAGTTTGAGGGAGGCATATTTTTGGCCCATTTATGCGTTCAAGCTGCAAAGCTAACATTCTAGAGTGATTCATTTGACAGGGTTGATAACCATCGCTGACGTCTCCCTCTCAGATATTTGCTTCTGTCCTTCATCTTTCACAGTGGCTTCCACTCTAAACAACTCCTGTGGCGCGTTCAACGTCCCACTCCGACATATGAAAAAGAATAATGTCAGCCGCAGCAAAGCACAGCATACTATCTTCATCTTTGGCCATTCAAAGTGCTCCTTTCTCAGCATACATCTCCCTATATCAGTACAGCTGATCCTTATCTGTTTCCTACTGAGAGCCTCTTCCATTGCTTTCTGCAACGTGCTATGAAGTGATGTCAGCCAAGAACTATCACTTAGCACAAATCCCATCTGGTCTGCAGCTGCAGCATCTGGCCACAATTAGACTGAGAAACAGACGATGCCCATGTTTACCTACAGCAACAAGAGGCCATTGGACTGCAAACACCGACATGGATATTTAAATTATAATGCGTGTATTCATGCATATACAGACACTAAAACCTGCGGTCACCTTTAATTGACTGAGTTCCATTTCACATGAGAAATTCGCCCAAAGTGCCGTCTATAGGCAACAATCGAATTTTTCAGGAGAGTGGATGCCAGCCCAAAGTCCTGTGCAGCTGCATCTCTAACCCTTAAAATACTCTAATCAGGTCAGCACACCCAGACGCTGATGTTAAAGTGCTCCGAAAATATGTGACAAATTAGTTTTACTATGAAACTGGTGGTAACGCTTAGGTCTGTCTTTGGCCTTTGGGTTTTGTTTGAAGTCCATAAAGAGTAATGAGTGCTGCTCCTGCAGACAGTGCACCAAGGTAACGCCAGCTCCCTGTGCAATAAAGACCAACTTCACAGAAAGGGCACGGGATGGCCGTGGAAACAAACTCACGCTCACATCAAATCAACTGAGCCAGACTTTCTGGCCTGACGGGCTCCTGTCACAGGTGGCGAGGCTGCAGGGCCAGTAACGGCCTGAAAACAGGGGAAAACCCGAACCAGAAAAATAGGGCAAGTGGAAAGAGTGAATTGTTGTCCCCTTGAGCTTCTGGGCACTTTCTCACCAGGCGAAACCACTCCAGGGGCTCAGCGGGGAATTTCACCAGAGCTCAGGGTCAAAAAAAGGGGAAGAATATTGAAGAGTGGGATACCTCTAGGCTGAACCCAGAAAGCCACTGCGGATTCAGTTATGGAGAGTCAAGAGATTTTATGTGCTAACTTAAAAGACTAAATATACATATAATTATTGGCTTTTAACATACCACACACTTAAGTCTCTGAATACCTCCTCTCAACGCACAAATTCTATTCCCTTGTGTGTTTCTGGGCATTTGGATTACTGCAAGAGTACCCACATGTTCAATAAAAGGCTGGTAAGCCCACAAATGCAGAAGTTCATCTGGGAAATCCACGGTTTCTGTTTGGAATGACCTACAGGCACCCAATTAATACATTATTAATGCAGTGACAGTGTACTTTTGTTCAAGTGGTTGAAAGCCAAGATATTATTGTACCATAAAGTGAAGTGTTGGGTTGACAGGAAAACATTATTTGCTCTGGCCCACCGTTCAACCATGTTGTACAGTCACGGCTTGACATTTTTCATGGAAACTTATGTCATTTTTGTGCCAGGGTAAATAACACCCCAAAATGCTCTTCCTGTGACTCTTACAGGGCAAAATTCAGGAGATTTATGGAGTTATGTTTCTGTGAGAAGATAGAGAGCTCTGGCAGGAAAACAGAGCGCAGAATTAGAGTTCTAATGTCGCTCTATTATATAAAGCACTGGTGGAACCGAACTGGTAATCATCCCAACCATTTTATCAAGGGCTTCCATGAAACTGGGACATCACAACGATGTTATTAAGTACAGCTAACTAGCTGGTAGGATGGAAAATCAGTGGTATGTGTTGTGCCAAGAATAGAAACCACTGCTCTAAAGCACATCTCACAGAAATACTGTTATTTAGTTACCAAAAAAAAAAAAAAAAAAAAAAAAAGCTGCTTAAATTGTAAATCAGACATTTTCCAAACCAAAGGACAAAGTGCGTCACTTTCTGCAGCCACAGATGTCGTAACACTGGAAGACGCTGAGCTAATCCTCTGCCAGCACTGATGGCGTTGTTGTCTCCCATTCAAGAGCCGCAGTGTGGTTTCTCCAGTAATAGAATGAAATAACGCAGCTACTCACCACACAGCCTTTCAGACGATTCTGCTCCTCCTTCACCTCTTTTCCCATGAGCCTTTGCGTCGCCATTCCCACGTTGCACTGGGGTTCTTGGCCCAGTGTCAGCGGGTCAGCATCTTCCCTGGTGAAAGTGGAGCCAATGGGAGAGAGTGCACTCCTGTCACTCCTGCAGAGCGAGCAGAGCAGGAGGTCAGCGCGATGCTGACAGCCGGGCTTCGGGGGACTCCTATTATGGCTCTGAGGTTTTCTAAAAGTGTTTGTGCTGTTTGGTTTGAATAGCGATGAAACACAGCTGATAAGACAAATGAGATGATGTAATGTTTGTATCTAAAGATAGCCCTCTGACATGGGAAGCTCTCCGTCTGAGAAACATTTGGAAGGCTGGAGATGTTGTGAAGTAACGACTTGAGTATTATTCACCAAGAAAATACCAGTCAAGTGTGAAAACTACTGGACAGACTGATCCTCATAATCATAATCCCTGGTGGATGGATCCTAATCATCCGAATGAAAATAATAATCTTGCCATTTTATATGAGAAATATAAAGGGGGATGTCCTGAAATGGGGCAATATGTTTATGTCATTTTTTGTATTTTGGTCCTCAGTTTACTGCATCATCTAAAACTGGCCGAGCTCATTAATTTGATATTGCTTCTGGTAGTATAATCATGAACAAGTCTGAATTCTTACTGTAGGCTATTAAAGCAGCAATAAATTTATTTTACAAATGCTGTAAAAATTCCTAAATATTCTAATAAACAGGTTTCATCTTAGATTCATCAGACTTTTCAAGGTAATGGCAGGAGTTTATTAGTGAGAAGAGACCAAACATAGTTGCCAACTTAACTCAGTGAGCCAAGACATTATTCAACTCGTACAGTAAGCAAACATTTCGTCAAATTCCAGCACAGAAAACCAAGTGTTATAAACCTAAAAGCGTGCGGTGAGTGATGCCACGAGTGGCAAGCGGTCTCCAGACACCCAGATGGGCTGGACCTCCTTTTTGCTTATAATTTTTCAGTGATTCAAACCCAAATTAAACATTCCTAATCAAGAGAGAGACAAAACACTCACTTTCGTTTAGAAAGCTTCAACTAAATTTTGCCAGCTGGACTTTTAATGTCTTTCAAGGTACCAAATGAGCAAAATATAGTTCAAGCACAGTGGAAATCTGCGGAGGATCCAATTACTGGCCGAAATGGCCACCAACGTTCTCAGGGGGAACCCGTGGCCCATCGCCTTACCTGAAAACCTTCTGCAGGAGCGCCCAGCAGTCCTTCACCTCGCTCTGCTTCCGTACGACGCCAGCAGCCAGGGCAGGATGGAGATTAGACAGCTGCGAAACGCTGACGTCTAGCATCTACCACAAACAGGCCTGTTGGTTAGTTAGAGAAGGCATCTGCGGCACATTTTCAGGGTCTGACCAACTGTTTCCGCTTTAAGCGATGAGATTTCTTTGCCTACCATGACTTGACTGGCGATGTCACGGATTTCTCTGTCTCCAAAGCTGTCCGGTTCTTTTGATGCAGATATGCTTTTCCTCTGAAGTAAAAGATGTGACAGTACAAGTGAGAAAAAATGTAAACTCCCAGCTCTAAGAGTGGGAAAAAAATTGCCAGAGACTTTTACCATGTTGTTCATGGCAAAAACGGTGTTGTCGGCCTGCTGGTAGAATGAGGACACCTCCAGCGCCAGCTGAAGATTTTCATGGTAGTTTTTCAGATGAGACTGGACCCTCAGCCACCTACCCAGACAACGGACGACAACAGATATAATCTTCAGCTTTAAGATGCTTCATGCTGCATACCAGTTCAACGTAAGAGACAAAATGTACATTTTATTGATGTGTTTCCTCCTGCTGGAGATGTTTTTGCCATCTGTCTTCCCTTGTTTCTCCAGTTTTAGGGCCAAGTGGTTGATCTCCTCGTGAAGGTTTCTGTATAGCTGCTCATCCTGCAGGGGAACAGTGGAACACAATCCAACTATGACCTCAGCTGTCTTTACCATACACCCTGGGAGACAAATTACAGCCAGCCATTGATAAATGACTTGGAAATCTCTACAAAATTTTAATATAAATGATTAACATATGGGAATGTGTTTAACTTTGCCTTCAGAGAGTTCTTTAGCAGGTACGGTGTATTTTCGTGTTAATTATTAATGGTCCCTTTGCTTGTTCCTTTACAATGCTCACCTGTTTCAGATCTAAAATTCTCCTGGTAAGCTGCATTTTGTCAACATTTTCCCCCAGGACATTCACCAGAGACTGCTCCTCTTCCTGCTGGTGCACATAAAAGTCACTGTTTATATCCCCTATTTATCAGGAAACCAACCATTATTTCTTTTCTGAGGTGCCAGGATTACGCCACATTAGCCCCGCTACCAAAGAGGATGCTAAACAGAAATAGCCGTCAGCATTAGGAGAGAAACTTTGAACCTGTTGCTAATGCACAGAGGAAAAGGTGAGAGGAGCTAAATGGAGAGTACTGCTTCCTCTGGGGATGGATGTTTTATAGACTTCACAAGTAACATCCTCCATTACGTCCCCACGGGTCCATTATCAATCAACAATTCCCCCGTGCCAGACGTGTACACGAGCAGAGAGATAAACACAGGCCTAACACATACTGAGCGACTGCTTTTTGGTAATGACAGGCAGATGTTTTACACTGATGATTATACACAAACAAGTGATGTCTTTCGGAGTTAATTTCCTGTTTTAGCGAATGCTGTTTTTCATGCCTATTATCTTGGTAGCTGTTGATTAGAGCTGCCTGTCCTCTCAGATTTAACAGTTACCCGTCTGAGAAAAAATGTAAATGTATAATCCAAAATACTTCACACTTCATTCTGTTGTGTGTGAGTGCGAGATGTGAAAATGAGAACGCAGATGGGCCGTTCGAAAATGTGGTAGTAATCCAATGGAATAAAGTATCACGCTGAGCAAGTTGCTGAAAAACTATGTCAGAGAAAGCGGCTAAAAATAGCTTTCAGCGCCAGATTAGGTCGACTTCTTACAAAAACCTTTTCTTTCACCTTCTCTTTAATCCACGCCTCCAGCTTGTCCACTTTTTTGTTGAACTCCTGCAGGTTCTTGGCTCCGCCGAGGGCCCTTGTTTGATTTGCAGCCGTTTGTTTAAGGGTGTGCCACTGGTCCCCGAGCTGGCTGAGCTGCTTCTTCACTACATCAGACGTCGGGTTTAACTTGCAGATCAACTGTTCGCCCATCTTTTAAAACAGCAACGCACAGAGGGTCAGAGTCAGAGCAGCCAGACTAGAGTACAACACTGGCTGAGTCGCACAACATTGTTCAACAGTGGCATTTGATGTCTCCCAGTCTTTGCTGAACAACTGTTGGAAAGCTGCCCTTCATATCTTGGCTATACCCTTGAAAAATCTCCTGGCTCTGTTTCTGTCCTTCCCGGGCTGTCTGAATGTCAAAGGAGGTTAATTATTAGCAATGTACCATTTCCAAGCATTTTCCTCTGAGAGAGAAAGCATAAGCTGGCTTGACAGAGTCGTCTGGAACGCTGAGGGTCTGCTTTTCTCTCTGGCAGACTGGAAAGGCCCACGAGGCCATTATGTTATGTGTTATATGAGTTGACAGACTATTTTAGCACCAAAGACAGTGACAAATGACTCCCTCGCACAGCAAAACAGGGGAAATAATTATTTTAAAATGTTAAAAAATGATCATTTCCTTCCTGATGTGGGTTGTTGGGGTAAAATTGAATCCTTTTGTTACCTGGTTGAGTTGAATAAGTGTGTTCTCAAAGTCTCGGAGGTCTCTGTGAAGCATGTGCGAGGCTTCCTCCCAGTCCTGCAGGGGGCAGCGCTGAATATTACAGCCGTCCTTAAGGTCCTGTAGTTTGCCTTTGATCCAGGCCTCTGCCTACATCACAAAAAATGTTTAAGGTGTTTAAGATCTGCGCTTTTTTACTGTGCAAAGTACGCCGAACCAATTCAGTCCGTTTATAGACGTGCTTCATCGTCTGAAGGACATTTCCGCCCTAACCCAAAGTGAAATCCGAGAATGCACAAACTTCAGAGACAAGATGTAATATAACGTGACTGAGTTCGTGTTAATGAGAATGTTATTTGAATACGGCTGTGCAACAATGCAGGCCTTGCAGTAGCAGCGCCAACAATAACCGATTTGCCTCAGAGTGAAATCATGTTGTGATGTACACGTCAAGGAAATCTGGTCAACAGATGAGTTGTATTGATCTGTATTACGATTGTAATTGGACAAAATTGTTATTCTACTGTATCCGCGTTGTGGGACGGTGGCTGTCACAATGGTAAGCACAGATCAGAGGGTAACGAACAGGTCGCCGTTTCTTCTCTGACTTATTGTAATATGGAGCTTCAGACACACCGAGAACAGCCTTTTGTTTTCAATGTCATATTATGCAGAGCAGAAGTTTCTCTTGGCAAGTACCCGGGCTGTCTTGCATAAGGTTTAGTCTTGCAGAACTAAATTCTCTGGCAGCATTTGTATGGAATGAAAATCAGAAAAAAGACAGTTTTGACAAACAGTTGTTTGTTTTCTGCAGAGATTTTTGCGTGGGAAGTCCATAGTCCCTCCAAATTACGATAATCTAATGGAGCTGAATAAACCTTATCGGTGTAAATTCAACTTTATCTTTCACATTGTTTTTTTTTATTATTATTATTATTTTTACTCTGCAAAATAGTAAACATTTAAGCACACAAAAAAAGTCATTATAACAATACACTGAGGTATCATTTACTAGGAATTCAGTGTGAGTTATATTGAATAATAGGCTCAACATGAGCCCTTTTCACAACCTCGCACTAAACAACACTTTGTTCTCGATTAAAATGTGATGTCAATCCTCTTCAGAGAGGCAAGTCATTAACTTTACAGGGCCCCCGGGGCAGCGGAGGTATTTCTGGATTGAACAGAAGGAAAAGAGCTTGACAAAACAGGTCTGCCCCTATCTCCACACTCTGGGTCCCATGGCATAATAATGACCTCATACAGGAAGTCTATGATTCCCTTGTTTCTTCCTGTCCGCTCTCCACAACAATGGCCTGTTTATCGAAATTTACAGTTGGGCCTTAGTTTCAGCCACAGAGTGGACGGCTCATCCGTCACAACACGTCTGATTCTGAAATATGCTTGGTGATTGTAAGAAGAAAGAAGAAAACGCTCTTTTAAAGGCTGTTTTTCCTTTCGATGAGCTTCAAAGGCAACTTGGCCTGGACTCCACCATGGAAGTGGAAGTTTTCTCATCTGTCTCGATCGTGGATGTGAGATGGCGAAAGGCGAGATGTTTCGCAGAGACAGACGAAACGAAATGAAGCCGTGCTCTCCCTGCTTGAAAGGCTGGGGGACTTTAATGTGTCCCTGTGGAAAGCTCGATTTCACTTCCACGTCGATGTGATAATCTAATAACACCTTTTCATCCTTTAAAACTGTTCTTCGTCCAATTCCAATTCGAAGGTCTGTAGTTTTTTAACGCTCCACAGATTGTTATGCCCCCCGAGGTGGATTTATGACATGTGATTTTGGACTATACAAAATAAAATCTGATGAAAGCCAATCCTGAGGCACCAAAAAAATCACAGCTATAATTTCAAACTAAGTGAAATTCAAAAGGCTGTTTCCTCGAAAAAGCAGCAGAAGCGCAAGCTCCAAGAGCAAAAGGGGGCTGCGAAGCTTGTTAACATTAACTACATGCTGGAAATCTGTTTTCAACACACACATGCATCAGAGGTTTCTTTGAGCGGATGTGTCCAAAATTCTTTTTTTTTTTTTTTTTTTAAATAAACTATCAGAGATATGATGACAAAGCCAACTGCTGGACAAAATGTCCCTCTGCCAAACTCATTGAAAAATGTCCCTGCGCCGAACTTGCTGAAAAATGTCCTTGTATGCTGGGGTGAAAGCAGTGATGAGATAACACAAGCAGTTGTGCTGCTTGGCTGAGTCTCCCTGGGCCATAGGCGTGAAGAGATGGAGCCAAACAATGATCTCATCCCTAAATAATTGCTTCACTTGTGGCGGTTTCCCCTCCCTCTCTTCCCTCAGCTGAACACAGCTCATACAGTTCTCGGGACAAAATAAAAACCAGTACATATTTTGTTCTTTCTCGGACAGTCATCCGACGGGCAGCTTTCATTCCGATTTCATCTCAGCAGCGTAACTTGTTGCTTTTTGGATGAACCGAGTCCAGATTCTTTTCATTTAGCATCAAAGGTTGTGAGCGAGCCTGATAAGTTTCATTTTAAATTGATTTCAAGCATCCCCGTCTGCAAAATATGCATGTGCTGGTGAGAAAGTAAAGTGGAAGAAAAAAAAAAAAGCCTGCCTCAAAAATGTTATTAGTTTCCAATTATATTTGGGAAGAGAGAATGCAGCAGGGTGCTTTTTTGAGCAGGGATTCAAAATGATGTTGCATGCGTTATGTTGCTTTAGTTCTAGGGTGTTTATTTATTCACATCACATGCATGCAGGTCATATGTTACCTGCATTACTTCTTTGTTGAAGAGGGAGTTGCGCTGAGTGAAGCAGTCACTCCGGGATGTGACGGCAGCCGTCGGTGCTTCAGGACTTTCTTTCCTTTGTGGCTCTCTCTTCTGCGATTCAGGGACTGAAATCTGTGTGAGCGGAAGCACAAAATGTTAAAAACATAATGCCAACTTTTTATCTCAGCTCTGATAAAATCTGTAAGAAGTTACTGTGTGATGTTAAAGTGACAACTTGTGTTAATTATTATTTTTTCCCACCCAGAGATGTTAACAACATTGGTCAGACTAGTCCTTTAGTCCTTTGTCGAAAAAAAAAAAAAAAAAAAAAAACTACTGTCAGCACAACGTGAGATGGAATGAACACGCTAATGGACAAGTATTCCTGCTGCTCTCCAATCAGGAAACATCTGGGCACGCGAAGGAAGCAGGAGTGGACAGATCCGTCAGCTTTGCATGCAAACATATCACCTGAAAAGGACTTTGGTAGATCATGTTCACCGCAGCCATCCCTGAGCGGGGAAAGGCACAATTGCAGGCATTTTTCTTGCCGCTTGCATGAATAATGTATGAACGGAGGAAAAGCAAGGTGTTGTTGTGGTTTCAGGAAAAAGAGATGATGTGAACGATTACTGCAGTTTTGTTTTTTCTATTTTTGGGTGGGGGGGGGGTCCTAAAGGGGGAATTGAGGCCATTGCTGTGTCAGAGTGTTATTACAACCAGCTTCCATAAGGACTTGACTTCAGCAAGCCTTTTCTTTTGTTAACATCTTCCCTGACCTCATGTTTTCCAGTGAGCCCTGCCTCTGCTGTAACACGGCACTTCATCCACAACACACACTGATGACTTCAACAAGGAGCAGGCCAAAATCCAACAGCCCACTGACTTTAAACAATCTCCTACAATATACTGACACTGTTTTCCTCCTGTAGGCTGTTTCTTACATAAATCACAGCCAAACAAGAGGAAACAACAGGCTATTTGTGAGGCGTTCAAAGACACGTTGCTCGCACAACTTGTTTTCCACCTTCAAATGTAGAACATCATAAACTGACTTTTGACTAAAAAAAAATTACATGACTTCACTTCTTAAACTCCAAGAGATTCATCAGCTCTGCAGCTGGCCATGAAGACACAACAAAACAACTGTTTCTGTATTCTGGGGAAAAACAGCATCATACACAACCAAACCACAAACACAAACATGAGAAAAATACACATATTGCTCCCTTTTTTAATTGAAAATCCTTTCAGTAAATAAAGGAATCAAGGAAATAAGACTACAAAAAGCTTTGCTTTTTAATTTGGCACTTGGCTTACCTGCTCCTTTCTGTTCACTTTCTCTGCAGTTTGTCCGTTTTGGGGCTGAAATTCATCACTGTTATCTTTTCTGAGCAAAACCTAAAATCCAAAAGAGAAATAAAAAAGAGAAATAAGCCACAAAAGAGTCAACAAAAGATGGACAGAAAAGGTTGGCAAGATATTAATGGTAAACTACTATTAGCATTTAATATCTGTGGGTACCTGTGAAAAACACCATAAAACAATCAATGTAAAAAAAAAAAAAGTGAAATAAATAAATAAAGAATGCTTATATAAAATCTAAAAATATTTTTATATAACCAGTAACAATTAAACTACAAGTAAAAAACATTTAGTTTTTCACTTATGTTCAACATTTGTATAAAGTGTGTTTTCATTCTGACCAATTTTCATTTCTTTGCTTGCAGAAATATATTAACATTTTTTAAACACTTAAATTGGTAAATAGTTTATTTCTATATGCTTCTAGCTCATATGGACATTTTACAAAGATTTTTTACAAAAACATTATCTCTGGCTTTATCAAGTAGAAATATTAATTAATTAATAAATTTTTTTTTAAATTTATTTTCAAAATGCTGGACCATTAAATCCCACCCAAGTGTATGTTATTTCCTTTAAAATAAGATGTGCATGTTGTACTGTACCTTAAATTGAGAGTTGGGTTTATTCTCACAGCTCACTCCCACAATCCTGGGCAGATGGGGATCTGACGTGCTTGTGACATTATTGTTGTTATTGTTGTTTTCAGAAGCAGATCCTGAGATGGAAAGCTGTGCCGGTCCCACTGCCAATTTGTTCTCTGACTTCTCTGTCCCAGAGATTGTGATCTTCTTGATGGATCTGGAGACAGCAGAGGGGGATGCAACGTTCTGGTTCAGGTGGTCCTCTGCCGCCATGTGGTCTTGGTCACATTTCACCGGGGCTACCTGCTTGACGACAGGTGAGGCGAGACATGGGCCGTGTGCGCAGACCTGGGTTCGACTGAGGTAGAGCGAGTTCAGGTTGTGCTGTAATGTGCAATTGTCCAGACTTGGGCTCTGCAGATAACTCTGTGTAAAATCCTGGCATTTTGGCACAGTGGGGACTGACAGTCTCGTCCCAATGGTGAAAGGCTGCACCTTCCTCACAATGCTCTCAGACATGACCAGTGTCCTGATAAGAAAACAAAATAAACTGAAGTCCAATTCCAAAAAAAAAAAAAAAAAAAAAGTCTCACATTCCTTTGCACCACTCTCCTCACTCAACAGTTGTCCAGTCTATGTACAGCAGGCGAGTGGAGGGTTGAACAGAAAGTGGAGGGAGAGCTCAGTTCTCCACCTTCTTGTGCATGTTGAGAATGCACAGCACACAGCCCAGGATGGCTTCCTTGGACTCCTGGGATCGAACGCGGTCCCAGACGTGTCGCAGCGCCGTGCCAAGGTGGGCAGCTCCTGTAGAGAGGCTTCTCCTGAGGAACTGTGCCACTGAGCCTGTCAGCCTGCTACTGAGGAGCCTGATAACCAGGGACCGCAGCAAGATGAAAACTGCTGGCATGCTGCCTGACTGTGCTGAGAGAGAAGAGAAAAAAAACAAAAAGACAGCTCAAAAAAGGAGGGGAAAGAGGAGGGCTGGTTAAGAGAGGGGATGAAGTCACCACCTCTCCTTTCTCTCTCTCTCTCTCTCTCTCTCTCTCTCTCTCTCTCCCTCTCTCTCTTTCTTTTTCTGAGTCAAGAGCAGCAGAGCGAGGAGAGGGCTGTAAAGCCTGGCTGTCAAAACTTCCCCTCTGAACTCGAACAGAAAATCTGCTCCGATAAGAATAATGGAGTCAGAGCGGGAGACCTCTGTTAGACCTCTTCAGTCACAGCTTATCCTCTATGAGGTAATATCCTCAGTTGAAGCACACTCACAGACCCACAGGGCCTCGACCTTACCTCCACCTCGTGGAAGTGCAGAGAAACAGATTCAGGCTCGAGGTGCAAAAAAATTGCAAGACAATAAAAGTCTGTCAAAGGCAGATTTTTTTTTGGTTTTTTCTTTGAATGAAAAAAGTGAAAAAAATCCACTGTGAAATCAAATCTGAGGAGAAAAATCTTCAGAAGCTCGTGCTAACGCTGTCTGTCCAGGAGTGAGAGTGCTTTCCTCGGCTCTGAGCCTCCTCTCTCCCCCATCAGTGAGGAGCAGTTGTCGCAAAGGTTACAGCTGAATGGAGCGGAGCGTTCCTGTCGCTCAGCTCCTTAAACCTCAGAGCTGCTGTTGTGACAAGTGTCGGGGGCCGAATAGCAGTCCAGCAGATGATGACCCCTACCGCTCCTTAATGGTGGCCGGGGTTCAACAGAGCACATGCTGGGCTGACTGATTGGAATGGCAGGGATGGCGTGCATACGTGAGGGGAGCGGGGATTACTGAGGTGGGGTTGTGTTGGGGTGGGGGGGGGCAGACAGCAGAGAAAATATTTGCAGGGAGCTGAGGGAAGAATCTGCTTCCACTGGTGAAAGCTTTTCCCAAATAAGGAACTCTCACTCTTCACTTGTTGAACCTCTGACGTGACCCCTGCACCTGGTCCGCCAGCTCTTGGGAGCGCTTCAGCCGCTTCCAGCGAAGCCGAGTGAATCTAATGAAACTCTCCCTTTTTGAACACTTTTTTTTTTTTTTTAACTCACTTTTCACAAAATTTCACCCCACGCTGTTGAATTAAATGACTTTTAGGAATGGAAACATTAAAGTAAGCTCTTCATCTGTGTGTCTCCAGTGTGACGCCACAGTGGGACTGCCCAGCGGGACCCCATATGGCAGAGGTAGCTGTGGAGTCGACATGGTTAATGATGCTTTTAAAAGAGCTCTGGTTTCATGATGAAGTCATCTGAGGAAGAGTTTTAATGTGTTGCAGCTTGAAATCAGAGATAAATTCTGCCCAGGGCTGGGTGGCGTTCACGAAGCGCTCGATGGGTGGAGTTCAAGGGGTTTGGCTAACTTTTTAATGCCATTTCCTCATATTGCTGGGGTGAGTGGCTCTAAAAGCTTGTGATTTATGTGTGAAGCCAGCTCGCTGTGTGACTGTGACGCCACCATATGCTTAGATGTTGTTTGCACTCAGTTGGAACATGTGGAAATGAGTTTATTTTTAATTTCAGGAGCCTTTTCTTTTTCTTTTTTTTTTAATACATACAAACATCTTTTGGAAGTTATGCCGTGAGAAAGCAAACCAGCAACATACCCACAGCAGAGCCGGCGATACAGCTTGAACCGAGTAATCAAACATCCATGACAGACTCTGAGATCCACACCATAACTTTTTTCTGTTGAGAAAGTTAATAGTTTTGTGTAATTCCCCCCCCAAAAAATAACAGTCAAGAAGAATTATTGCTCAAGTACTTCGCAGTGATTCACAACCACATGAAGAATCCTCTGATTTAAAATTGAGGATTTCCAGAGAGAAGACTCTATTTAAGGCTCTTCATCGCCTGCAGCAGAAGATTTAAATACTTTTTTAGCCTTAGTTAAATTTTTCAGTTAAGAAGATTTGTTTGTCTATGCTCTGTTACCTTATAAACATTTATAAAGGATGGAAAGTTGTTTGCTCACAGTCAGAGTTGGATCAGATTTGAACCAGGTGTCCCACCTCTGCCAACCAAGTCAGATTAGGCTACTGTAACACCTTCCTTATGTTGTTTACACTGGAAGTCCTCCTTCCTCACAGCTCTCATTCACATCTTGCTGCCCACAACCGTTTCAAATCATTTAAACCCCAGCTTTGATCTGAGGGCTCTTTTGTGCCACCTCCCTTAATTTCCATCTTTGAGTGTGGATGTTGACGAGACAAACTAGTTCTGACCTGATGGCTGATATTACTGCCTCCCAAGACGATAATAAAAACCTGATGCCTTCCCACCACAGGCCCTGTTTTTGGTGATTGCTCTTGTTAGATATCTTCCATTTTATTAAAGTCAGTAAATACAACTTGGAAGGCTTGTTTAGGGGGTGATGTCACCCAGGCTGCCCGCATGAAAGGAGAGTGATAGCTGTGGTGGAGGAGAGAATATGCATGGGAGCCAGAGGGGGTCTGTACTTTTCCACTCGGTGTATGTCATCACAAAGGCATGATTGGTCTGCTGGTCAAGTTTCAGTACAGATAAGATTAAGTTTGCACTCTGGATCATGATCAGAAAACAAACGGTTCGACGTTCTTTAAAATGGCCGACATAAAAGGAACCAAAAAATGAAAATACTGGCTTAACATGTGTTAAGTCAACCGTGGTTGGCCCAGAGAGGTCTAACCGCTGGACGCTTCTCCAGCTTATCCAACTTCTTTAGTTTAGCATTACACAGAAAACATCTTTAATCAGCTGAATTTAACTCAATCTTTCATCTAAAGTCGTTAGAATGAAGTCATTATTATTTTAATGGCTAAAACCATATTGGTTAATGGAGGATACCAGGCCAGGATAAAGACTCCAAATATAATTATTTCCTTCGTGGCCCAATGCACCATTTTATATTCAGACAAAGCATAAACAGACTCACTTCAAAACATAAAGTCTTTGGAAAAGTTATAAAGAAACACCGGAATATTTATACTGCTCAGTCACTTTGTTTAAAGAGAAAAAAGGAAAGAAGGTAATTTTAAGCTGCGAATGACAATGAAACGTACGATGTGAAGCAGCAGCAGATCAAGTGCCATTTAAATTGTGAAGTAATACATTTGTGCTATTGCGTATCCGTTAACCTATACTACTTTTAATTCCTTTGTTCTCCGCTCGCTGCCTGAGCCGACATGTTGACGATGACCCGGCCTCTCTCAGATGGGTTGTCTGTGGGCCGTTGTGCTTCAGCCTCTGATGATAATGCACAATATTAACAATGTAATGATTTGTGTTCGAACAGAACAAGGCAACAGCTGCAGTTCATAGACGGGGGGAAAATATAAACACATTACAAAAGCCACATTTACTTCATGGCGTCCACATGGTGTGTATCGTACCAAAGTCCTCTGCCTGAGCTCCGACTGGGCTCCAACATTTTTCTGAGCTAAAGTCAACCGAGTAAAAAAAAAAAAAAAAGAAATCCACATCCTTGGAATGTGTCAGCTAAAGTATCACATCCTTTAGACGTCAGTTTGATGATGCGGGTGATGTCTGCAGACCAATGCAGACGCACATGCACCCACACGCAGGTAGATGCAGTACCACTTTCAAAAATGGATAAGTGAAATGGCTTATAGGCAGACAGAAATAAAAAGGGTCCAAAGAGGCACTCAAGCATCGTGTGGGTGGATATATCACATGTAATCATAAGATAATTGTGACACTGACAGTCACCTGGGGCTATATTTGACCTGACAAGACTGCATGTTTATTAGCTGACGCTCACACACACACACACACACCTGTGGTACTTGTTCGTGGGAGTCCTGTTTCACACATTTCCCCTGAACATGCCCGCTCTTATCAAAACTGTGAGGAGCCTGAGCAAGCTTGAGAGTTGGATGACATCACATGCAATGAAATGCCAACTTAGTCAGTCAGTAGTCATTGTTTGGCGACAGGGCCAAGACTTTCAAACAGAAGAAGGAGGCAAGCAGAGACAATGAAACTCAACCGTCTGTCATGACGCATATATTTTTTTAGCTTTCACATTGGAGCGGCAGAGTTCCAAAGAAAATAGCCCAGTGTAAGATATTCACCTTCCTATTAAACAGCTTTGATGTTTTTAAGCCATGTCCTGAAGAGTGATTTGTTTCAAGGTTACTGGCATCAATAATACCATGATCTCAGGTGTGTAGGTGCAGCAACCGTCCTTGCAACTGATAATATTTGGTCTATTCGGTCTCAAACTTTGGCAGCAAAGTAGTATCATGAGTAGAAACAATGTCACAAGCCCATGTCAGCAAGCATGCTTAAAAAAAAAAAAAAAAGGCAGGAGTCAGAGCTGGCTTTAAGACAAATGGGCCTTTGTTTTGACTCAGACAACCTAAATGGACTTTTTTGTCATACCATAACAATTGGCTCCGATGTTAGAAAAACAACCTCGGCAGCACAGTTGAGAAACAGTAATTTTGGAGCAGTCGCTGAGATCAAAGGAGGCTTTCGCTGGCAGTCTGAGCTTAGGTTAGTCCAAAAAGCCAATGAGCTGATCATCGTGGACATCTGAAGATGATCCAATGTGTCCACTTCACAGTTAGTTTGCGTTTCTACTTGTAAACCAGAGGCCTGGTGACAAATTGACACCCATTGGCTTGCTTTCATCCACGCTAGTGATTTTCCCTCTAGAAACTTCATGAGTCTCATGAGTCTCATACTGTCTGTTGAGCCACCACTTTTCTTCACACTGAAATATTGCAGACAAACTAATTTTGGATTGATCTGATTCTTTGTCGTCAGAGGATGACACGAACATGTCCACAAGTTTCACATTTGCCTATTCATCGTCAACCATTGCACAAATTGATCCAAGATTTTAGTGGAAATTTTTCTAGAGAACTAGACTGAATGTGAATTGGTGCCAAAGCCCTTTTTCCCATTTGTGATTTTGATTCATCTATAATAATATATAATTGGCCTATAATTAAAATGCTGTCTCTGTAGGGGGCAGTTTACCGCTGTTTCCATTTCAGAAAGAGAGCAGGCAGGAACATGCCGTGTCACGCAGGCCCTTGTTGTACTTTTACCTGAGTGCAATTTGAAGCCACCCTCAGGTGGCAGTCAGGATGAATAGCGGGATTAGGTCACTCCATCATGTGACATCATAGCTTCAAATGGCAACTGTGCTCCAGCAGCAGGAAGCAATTTTCCCATATCAAAGGTGGAATAACAGAAAAAAGTATTCCAAAAGTATCAATCAGAGAGGGAAGCTTAACATTTGACCCCTGATGTCATTCCAACAACATGTTGAGAGCCTCCAAGCCTTCATTTGGAGGCTCTTTTGACCTGCTGGTGTGATCTATTAATCACGTACAGGAACTTTAATCACACGCCGCGGCCAGCCTGGAGTTTATTGCTCGTCTGTGTGTTTGACATCTGAATCAACCCGTGTTGCCAAGTGGAGAGGCTCATTTAAACATTTCAAATACAGAAACAAAGAAACAAGGAATAGAGGAACCTACATATTTACATTTAAACATTTACATGCATCGACATTTGATGAATCTGTCCCGTAATCATGATGTGTTTCGAAACTTCATGGGAGAAACAGCAGGAGAAAAAACACTGTTTCATCTGAGTGCTGCAGGCAAATGGAAAGATGTAGGCAAGCCAAAGTACATCTTGAGTCATTTTTGAACACCACCATTGCGTTGCAGATTAGTTTAATGTTTTGGTTGAGGTAATTCCTCTCTGTCATTTTCTAATTGGAGGTAAATAAGAAAATACCAATAAATGCACAGACAACTTGTAAAAACTTGCACAGATGTTCTTTAACCTTCTTTTTTTTTTTTAACAGTGGGGTTAACACTCATTTTATCTAACCATGAAGACATCATTACGCTTCACGTCAAGGAGTCTGGATTTAATACAGGACAGGCGTACATAATTTTTATTTCTACTTTGACATACACAGTGGCCTTGAGGGCTTTACATAACAACTGGACCTACCTGATAGCTCTGCGTTATTGTTTGCCTCAGTCATGTCACCTCCTCTTAGTGGAATGGATGAGCTCATGGCTGACACCAGTCTGAGCTATGCATGGCTTGTTGACGCTAAAATCTAACTGACGAACAGATGAACACCAGTGACGTGCTCTCACTAAATAAAACTCAGTGACAAAACATAATTTGTCTCCTGAAAAGGGATTTGCACGACATATGAAAAGGGAAAAGAAAGTCAAAGCAGACGTGTTATAATGTTTCAATCACTATTTGTGAGCGCGAGCATCTGCGGTACCGTCAGAAGGCAAGACTTGGAGACTCTGTTTGTGGTTGCGTATAGCACTAATGGATATTTTGCTTTGAAATACGCATAGCCTCACTGCAGTGACAAAGCAGAAATTGTTCGCAAACCCAAGTCACTAATGTCTGTTTTGGCATAGATTGTTGCACCGATGCCAGGACTGGAAAAAAAAAGCATTTAAATTTAATTTCAAGGCACTCTGGTGCTTAAAAGAGGCTGAGTGGCACCGAACAATGGTTCTCACATTCCAGATTGAAGATATAATCATGAACTACAAGACACAAGGCACAAACTTTACTTTATTTGAGCATCAGGGGGATGATGGGAGCAGGTGTGAGGGCCACAACAACTGGGTTTAAAACAGGTGCTCCGCAATCTGTGACCCAAAGGGGGGCAATGGGGGGGGAAGGCTCCCTTGGGGCAAAAATAGAACGTGGGCCACATAGTTAAAGTGAATCACGTGAAAGTATTTCATGTTGGCAGTCCTGTCTTCTGTGGTAGTCAATCTGAAAAACCTGTGGAATTGGAATCATTTTATCCAAATGTACACGGCAGTGTCAGTTTTACGCAAACACAAAAAGACAAAAAGCGTGAAAAGCACAATATCGCCGGCATTGAAGAGAATGAAGCTGTTGTAGGAGAACAAAGAGTCACTGCAGGGAATCAGCCTCTTTAGCCACAAAGTGAGATTACTGAGGCTTAAATGCACTTTCACACTTGCCTTATTTTGGGCAGTTGAATTGAAACCAGAGGTATTTTTTTTCTCTTTATTTGGGTTCTAAACAGCTGCTCTGTAGCCCATATAATGGAGGTTAAGAACAAACTATGACACACTTCAAGTTAGATTTCCACGAGTTCATCAAAATAAATAGGCTGTTGTGTCATTGTCAGTGAACACGATATTGCTTGTCATCACGCATGCAATGCAACAATGAATTGGTTTTTTCAAAAGGGAATTCTTTATTCTTTTTTCTCCATCTTCGCTCGACTTTTAGGTCAGGCTCAGCCACTAAGGTCGAACCTGCCCTAGCCAATCCCAACAGCATCTTTTAATATTTTTCTGCCAAAAATTGAAATAAAAATAATCTGTTTAATTCCTCATCTGTTAGGATTTTAAGATTTGTCCAATAATCGTTGCCCTGCATAGCCACATGACTTTGCTTATAAACTACAGCTTGTTGGTTAATTGGTAATTGGAAACAGCTTAGCCAATAAAAAGCTGCAACAAAGTACTAATTTCTCTCCTTTAGAGCAATTCAAATGATCCATAAGTGAGAAGGTGACCTAAGCCGCATACCAATCATCTTCTTTAGTAACTCACAGAGAGGAGCTCTGTTCATTTAATAACCCCCAAATTAAGGGAAAATGTATGATTTAATCATCTGGCCACAGAGTTAGATCATGCTCTATGACATCATTCTGGACGGCTTAATGCCGTTGACCTAATCCAGCTACAGCGGAAGTCAAATCAGTACGTTAAATATCCGTGGAATATCTCGGCACACTGTAGTGAAACGGCAGCCTGGGCTGGTTAAGGCATACGCTGGTAGCATGATTTGATATTCTGACATTTTAGACTTGAAATAAATGTAGAGTATAATCCTTTTTGAAGCAACGGTCAAACATCATGAGCAGCGCACTCCTGCGAGAACATAGCTCGTTTCCTAGCCCATGCAGTGGAAATGCAGTGTGGAAACTATGGGACAACCTCAATAGGTCCATTATAGAGTAAAACACAATTCTAGCTCTTTCGGGCAATTTCCATACACTAATTGAATATAATAGAGAAGTATCCGGAAACAGTGCTACAAAATTATACTACTTAATTTTCATGTCAACATGTCAACAAACAGCTCTTTTCATTTCCTTGCATTTATTGGTTTACTTTGCATTGAATGGGATTTACTGTTCATAATAACAGCACACTTAGGACTTTAATGTGCCATGGTAAAGAAAAAGGTTGACCAAATGAGCCATTTCTAAGTAGAGGCTATATTTTTCTCTGCCACAAAGCATTGCAAAGCTCTTCCATCACTGGGCCTGCCCAGGAATACGGAACAACAGTTGGTTTTAGCAGTTGTTGTTGATTTGCAGAGCTATGCTGCAGTTGGGCAACTCCTGTTCTCTATGTCAGGACATAACAACAGACAGACACCACATGTGTTGGCCATAAAGTTAGTAAAACACACCACTAAGCAAATGTGTCAAAGAGAGGCTCAGCAGGGCAGAGGGGTGATGCAATCTGTGCAAATGCTGACAGGTGGGATGGCAGGCCCCACCGTTTCGGCAGAACAAACTGGGTGTAGCTGCAAGAGTAACAAGAATTACAAAGACTTTCACTGGGCTGGGCCGCACGCTCTGTTCCTGTGTGCTGAGGAACTCACTTTTTTAAATTACTACTCACACATACCCCCCTGTAAAGGGAGATCACGCAAGAGAGAAACTCTAAATGTTTATGAGATCACCCACTACTGGAATAACCAAATAAATCCAGCTGTTGTTGCGATTTTAAGGGATAAACAAGCCAGATGTACTTTTTGTCTTTGTCGGTGGAAAAAGGAATATAATTCCTACATTAAAGAGAGGCTGCTGAAAATAAAATCTATAAGGGGGAGATTTATGCATGCCTTAGTGGTGTATAATATCCTATTACATCCTATCATTATACGATAGAAGGTGTGGATGTCATTGCTCAAAAACAAAACAATTACCCGAAATAACATCCTGTGTTCCAGACATGTGATCATTTAAATAAACTTTTCTAGCCTTCTCCAGAAATTCTCCAGTCCACTTCCAGACAATAACATCATCGACCAACAACTGTGTAACATCAGCAGTGTACAGGAAAGGACTGCTGAGTGGACAGCTTTTGGGATCTAAAGATCAGAATTTATTTAAAAAAATGTTTCATCGGTCATCTGTCATCTCACAGCTGGAGATAAAGAACACAGGGTGAATTTCTTTTGAGCTGACATCTACATTGACTCTAGAAACAGAACAGAGATTTAGAAGATTTAAATTTTAAAGTGATAAGCCTATTTTTCAATGGCTGTCAGTCTGTGGTCTGTAATCACCTATTAGATACTCAAGAAACAGCCACGGACAGCTGTCATTTGTGCAGCACCAGCCACAACCTCACCATTGTGAGGTGCAGCTGGCATTGGGGTGGAATTCCTGCGCACAATGAATCAATCAAAGCCCCCTCCTAAGCAGACCAGACCTGGGCAGTGATATGGGCAGATCCACGGCAGCTGTAACAGGCTTCACTTTCACTCCAGCCTGAGCATTTAAAACCAATCTGATCGCACTGAAGCCGCCACTTTGTAATCTAATCCCTTTAACAATTACGCAGCAAAAATGAGTTGCATGAGGTTTCATATTTACAGTCCAGACTTGTGAAACAGGCTGTTAAATGGGATCCACTTAAATTGAGTGTATGGCTTGATTTACTACAGTATACCCACTTCCACCGGGGTTTCTTTTATTCATCTGTGGCCCCATCACCTGGACCTCACTCTCAGTTGGACTGAGTCAGTCATGTCCACATCAGCTTCAGATGAGGGTTAGGAGGATTTTATTCTCCAACGCAGGCAAGTTGCCCGAGAGCAAACTCTTATTTCTTGAACACTGCGCTGGGAGAAGAGCTCACAAAATGAGGAACTTTTTTTTTTTTTTTTTTTTTTTTTTTTTTTATAGCCAACACAAATTCATACCCACTAACATCCCCATCTCACCACAATCTTCCACTGGAGTAATCTGGGGTTGTTAGACCTATTTAGCGGTTAAACGCACCAGTCTGTGTCAGTGTGTTTCTGCTGCAGTGAGCCTCATACTCAAACATTTGGATATTTTGGGTTACTGTTTGATACCTGGTGATATCCTGGATGCCTTCAGACCTCATGAATTGCTGTTATGCAGGAAGCTGGCGGAGAGCAGAAAATTTGGGATTGCGTTGCCCAAGCATACCTCAACCAGACCACATGGATCATCTGGTCACATTATCTCCACAGAAATCTGATGGCGGATCCAATTCTTAGAAACATTTTGAGTTGGAATCTCTGTATTTAAGGTTTACTAACCTCATGGTTGATCCAAAATAATATCAAACGGCGCCATCTACTGCTGCTTTTATATCACTGTGTGTGGCAGAAATTATGCCTGGGTTGCAGCAACTGCAGAGGACGGAGGTTTCATCAGATCACTCCAACGTCTCCTTTCTCCGCTGAACAAACTCCGCTGACACACTGACCCACAAAATTGTTGACCTGTAGCCCCTCAGTGTGAAGATTACGCCCTTTAATATGCTGGATACTGGTTATAAGCAGTGTAAGCAAAACAATATTTCTCCTTAACAATTTTTCAAAAATAGCCAAGACCTTTACACAAATTTGAAGCAAAAACAGTAAAGTGAAGAAAAAATGATTTTTTTTGTGTAGCTTAAGTACACATGTCCCTTAAATGAGCTTTGAAACCTCACACTTACATTAAAGCCCCCATGGGGCCGCTGACCAAAAAGACTGGTTAAATTACAGTATGTTAAATCACATATTTATATTTCTTTGATAACACTTCTGCTCCAAGAGCCTCAAAAGTCCAGAGTTCACCTTTCATCAATAATTTTTAGTATATAGGAATAATAGGAAAATCCCAATCAGTCAAAACTGTAAGCCAACACAACGGTAGGTTATGCAATGAGCTGCTGTTCTCACTGTGACAGGTCTCTGTTGACAGACACACAAACTAACCGAGACATGGAAGACCTGGACTCTGTCGGTGCTGCTGGATCGCTGCTGACATGTTTGTATCTGGTCTCAATGGAAACTTGGAGACAGCAGGTCGGCCTAACAATACACATACAGTGAGATGGGTGGTGGTGGGGCGGGGGTCACTAACCAGCCAAAATGTTTTGCCTCAGGCCTTCAAACAGGTTAAAGCAGCCGAGCCGGTTGACACCACTAAGTCTACGCTGAGGAATGTCTTGAGGGAAAATGTGCCATTTGGACTAAGATGCATGTCAGTAAACAGTCCTCAGTCAAACTCAGGTAATTCAGTGAATTTATCAGTGTGAAAGTGGGCCTCTCCAGGCTGAAGACCCCCCCCCCACACGCACACAAACACCGACCAGCAGGGGTCGCCGGTGGTCCTACAGGTCAGACCAGCATATGGGTCCACTGGGAGGCAGCTGGTTTCTGTGGATCGAGTATTTCGAGTCTTTGGAGGCACAGAAGCCAAACCACACCAACAGGATCTGCCGGTATCCTGCGGAAATGAATAACTACCAGTCCAAATTATAAATCCGATTTAAAAAAAAAAACATTTGACTGTCGATATCATGGCATTTAATGCTTAAGAAAATAAGAGTTTAACCATTTTTGAAGCAATGGTAAAATAAAATAAAATAATAAAAATACGAGTGACACATTCCTACAATAATCTTTTGTGGAAATGTTGAAATGCAGGGTGAAAACACTTTCAGGTAATTTCCATACAGCATTTGAATGCAAAAGAGAAACAGACCGGAAACATATTATACTACTTGTTTATCATGCAAACATCAACATTTCCTTGCATTTATTGGCTTGATTTTGCATGGAGTTTGATTTTCCTGTTTGCTTTTATTTATTACCTCCAACCACCGACTCATGTGTATGTTGCGTGAGGGCAGCAGCAAATGAACTTATGGTGCTTCAATTATTTTAATAAATACAATTAATAAACAACAAATAAATAAAAAAAAGGCAAAATAATGATTATGAAGACTGAGAAACACCTCAGATGTTGTCAGTCAGACTTCTTCATCCAAAGCAGGAAGCCATGAGAGGAAGAAGGAGGGAGGTGCTGACGGCTGCAAGTGCATGTGAGCCGGAGGAGACCAGCAAAGCCTCACACTTCAGCATCCGGAGCCACCAGGCGAGGCTAATATGCAGGTTTGTAATGATAAACAACAACAACAACAACAATAACAGCAGCAGCAAACTGATAGACAGCCAGAGCAGAACACATCAGGCCATTTATATCTGCACAACTTTGCACTCAAATGAAATTTGCGTTTGTTTTCATTGATATATCTGTGCAGTTGTTGTTGTTGTTTGTTTGTTTGTTTTTTTTTATTAAGGGATTGTGTTTGGATGTGATTATATCCCGGACTCTAAGTTAACTCGATGGACAATAATATTAATGATGATCATCATAATGATAATAAATAAAAATAAATAAATTGGCTCGTTCATTTCGGGACAGCAGCTAGAAAGCACTGCCTGTCTAAACACCGGTTTACTCCAAACCCAGTCGACCTGAAGGTAGTGAAACCAAATCCACCTGATGGTAGTTGTTGTTTGTGTAAATAACTGGCTCATGAAATAATAGATGTTGTTTGAACTCTTCTCCTGTCGCTCGTGTTCAGCTCAGGTTCGCTAGCTGAACAGCTAAATAAGCTTCTGTGTGATGCTAGCTTTAGCCTAGCTGGGTAGCTAGCTAGCTAGCTAGCTAGCAGCAGCTTTCGTGCTACCCGGACAGTTGAGTATTACAACAGCCGGACACCCGAAGGCTTATTTTACTATATAAGACATAGTTCACGGTTGCTTACATAAATAATTATGAGATAAGATGCCCTGGTTAGTCTTTGTGTGTGTGTGTGTTGCTTTCAGTTAGATAGCTAACGTCGGCTAGCTTGTTTTGTGAGGCGTTGACTGGAGTGTGTTCATGTAGCTCAATGTCACCGGCTGTAGATCGTCTTTATGGATCAATCTTCTGTGTTTCCCCCGATGTTCAAGCCCAAACGAGACATGTGCAAAGGACAGCCATAGATTATTTTTTTCTTGTGTGTTAGCTGTGTGCCGTTGATGTGTTCAAAGCACGGTGGGGTTTTTGTGAAGTTTCCCTGTCTAAGTCGTCTGATATCAACAATGTCCTGTTCAGTGCAGGAATCAGATTTTCCTCACAGAGATGCACGTCCCTGCTGTCAAAGTCATCAGGAACACAGTGCCAGAGTGGCCTTTTTTTTTTTTTTTTTGTTTAATGTTTGCAGGTGAAGCTGCAGGAAACAGCAGACTGAAGACAACCATCAGCTGTTGTCTCTCCTTTCTGAGGAGCCACTTGTCTCTGAAGTGTTTCCCCTCCTTTCACATCATGTCCCCAACACAATGGCTGTATTACAGGTTCAGACCCGTATTTGTGTGTGGCCTGGATCAGGCCTGGGTTACTTTTACAGAGATGTGGTGGCTAGAAATAGAAAGGTCTGTGTTCAAGGGTCTTCTGGGGGTTTATTTATAAGAGCAAACAAAGGTTGGAGGTCAGTGAGGAAAAGGCCGGGGTGCACAGGGCTTCACTTGTTTTTCAAAAGTTGTGAGCTATTTCTGTAAGTCATACATGTTGTGTTAAATCTGTTAACTTGTTACCTTTTTTTTTTTTTTTTTGCTTCAGTTGTTGATTTGTTTGCCCATCTACTCCTCCAAAGGCAACTGCCAGACACCACTTTCATCGAGGCCCTTTCAGCGGGTCAGATAGACACTGAGCTTATACCTCAGGAACCTAACAGTTATTTGTTATTGCTAAAACGTCACAGAAAGTTTGTGTTAATGATAGTGATATAAACTAACTGATCTGTTTATATGATTCTATATTTAAAAGTTTTGAAATGCAGTGGGAGGGCACAGGGATAAAAACAAGTGAACAGAAAAAAAAAAACAAGAGTGGTAGGTGTTGGTGTAATCACCTCTTAAAATACTCTCCCAGTTTAGATAATACAGGGGCATGTGAGCCTGCCAGCAACAGCAGAGCTGAGCAACTCTTAGCCCAAGAGAACAAACAGTTCCCCTTTGTGTTCTCCTCTATTGCCCCTCCCTCCCAGTTTGCCTCACCAGTCTCCTGAGCAAAGTTCTTCTACTCTTGTTTTTTGATCACAGGTTTGGATGCCATTGGCTTGATGGGGTCCAAGTCGGCGACAAAGTGATGGTCTAAGGACTGGCGGTCACGGATGTGCTTGCGCGTGTAATGTTGCGCTGGTCGGTGCACCTAGAAGGAGGGCCGCGGAGAGTCAACCATGCTGCTGTGGCAGTGGGGCACAAGGTCTACTCTTTTGGAGGCTACTGTTCTGGGGAGGACTACGAGACACTGCGTCAGATTGACGTGCATGTATTCAACACAGGTAGGTGGTGAATATGCACATACATCTCTGGATCCGGTAGGTAGTCTTAGAATTTAGTCCTTGGAAACTCTGTAGCAGCTTTAGCTATTTATCTTGTCGTCGAGCGCAACTGTCATGCAAACATGGTTGGTCATCCCTTCGCAATTTTATGAACTAACAAATACAATTTTCAGCTATCAAGAGCACTCTGACTTGTTAGTTTTATTTTCCATCAGGACCACAGTGTATACAGGATGTTTATGTAAAATTGTTTAAATTCGCACTTTTCCCCTGTAGGTTTCAGGCTGTCCAAACTATTCCTCAATATCTTATCTGTAGTGAAGCAGGAAAAATATTTTTTTTCCAAATTAGGAAGAAAGGATAAGAGAGTGTTTCAGGAATTGTTGAACCTTCACCGCTGTAACGGTAACTTGCAGCAGCTGGAAATTAAAACCCCAAACTTTCCATTGCGGTTTGTAAAAATGTCTGTTAGTTGCTTTTCCATCGCTGTCTCACAAACACAGGTGTTTTCTTCAGAAAACAGCTCCATTTCCTTTCTTGCAACCCATTTTGTAATGTCTCTCCCTCTTGCGTTGTCAGCCACCTGCTAAAGAGTTTTATAACTTCCTAAAGTAGCTTGTGCCTACCTGCTGATACTGTACCATGAAAAGATCTGTGGGGAAAAAAACCCTGACAGAGATTCCCTCAGCTGATTGAAATGGAAACGGGACCATCTCAGCTATTGTTTCAGTATTTTATCTGGTGACCTGCTTTGTTCTCCCTCTCTTTGAAGTTTATTTTACAGCTCACCCTCCTGTATTCTACAGTCCTTTGTGTTTTAATTTTTTCTTCCTTTTTGTTATTACTTGTCTTTTTTTTTTTAAACACTTTATATTTTGAGTCTAAAAATATGTAAAAAAAAAATGAAATTTGGATTGAATTCAGATAACTGACATGACATTACAGCCTTGTCTTACTGTCCATGAATTAACAATGTATAACAGGTATAACAGAGACCTGTGCTGGCTTGGAGAAATCATTTCATGTATGAATCTAATGCACATGCAGCGCCCAGTTGTTTGACTGCTTCTAATTTATTTATTTATTTTTTGTTTCAAACATTTATTTGGAAGGTGACTTTCAAAATTAACTATTATTTTGGCATTAAGGCAAATATTGTCAATATATTTTTTGTCCCATCTAAATTAAGAATAAGTACTTTATGATTTCTTGCCCTTTTGTTCTTCAGTGTCTTTGCGTTGGATGAAGTTGCCTCCAGTGAGGACAGGAGGACATGAACGTGCCTGTGAAGTGCCGTATATGCGTTATGGCCACACAGCTGTGCTGCTGGATGATATTATCTACCTCTGGGGTGGGCGCAACGACACAGAGGGGGCCTGCAATGTGCTCTATGCTTTTGATGTCAGTAAGTACAGACCTGCATCAAAGTCACGATGCTAAGTGCTAAGCTAAGGCGGTGTTTCCTTGAGATGCACCTGTGTGATATCATAGCCGTGAAACCAAAAGGTGGAAAAAGCTGTGTTCATATTAGGGCGCTTTAATATCTGCTTATATGTATGATGGCTCTCCATTGCAGATGAATCTGAGAGGTTGGGCTTCTTGCAAATGCACTTAGAGGTTATATAAACAATTCCTGCTTCACAGACACCCACAGATGGTTCACACCCAAGATTTCGGGGGCTGTTCCGGGGGCGAGGGATGGCCACTCAGCCTGCGTCCTTGGGAAGGCAATGTATATATTTGGAGGATATGAGCAGCTGGTGAGTTTTTATCACTCTTCACTGTGGGACTGTGCTCCCTCTGAACATTAAAACATGTTTGATTCATCTCTTCTGCTGTTTTTGTTAGGCTGACTGCTTCTCCAATGACATCCACAAGCTGGACACCACCACCATGGTTTGGTCATTAATTAATGCAAGAGTGAGTTACAAATGAATCAAAATGCTTTAGTTCTTTTGGGTACATATTGAACGTCCAAATAAAAATCAAAACAAAAATACAATGGACTGGCAGCAGTAACATTCAAAGCGCTGCTGGAGATCAACAAACCTTTAGTTATTACTGCTTTGGCAATACTGTTGCACAAGAACACAGTGGTCATGTTGGCCAGATACAAAGACACTGCAATGTAATGCAGCTCCCTGGTAGGTGGCCAAGTACAAAAAGCCTGACAGAGGATTACTTACACTCCCCTTTTTGGAAATGCCATTTGTGCCTGCATGCAGCCAGCCTGCTTGTGTGATAAACTCTGGTAAAGTATATTTAAAAAGTAGCTTCCATTTCCTAAAACCAGGAGAGAACAAACATTTTGCAATCAGTGAGATTAGTGTTGCGTCTTTAGATTTAGTTTAGCATGTGAGTGAATTACACATTTCTGAATGCTCTCATTTTTCAGACAGACTGTTGGGCTTCTTTTCTTTTCTTAAATATGCTTTCTGTGTTATGCCACAAATTTTCGCTTTTTCTTTTCATGTTTTCCTCTCGCTCAGTAATTTCAAATATTTCCAATTAGTTTTAGAATCTTTATCTTAAGATAGCAATTTTTGATGTTGATGTTGGCCTTATCATTTATTTATTCATTCATTCTTATCATTATCATCTTATCATATCATACATCCTTTCTATTTTACAAGGTTTCCCCCTTCTGCTACTGCTCTGTTTACAAAGCCAGTCAAAGAGCCTTCTTGCCAGCATTATATTTCTGGAAAACAATGCCAGTGCATTCTGGAGAGAGAGTCATGTGAATGGCTCTGTCCTGGCTGTAGGCCAGCTAAATGCAGAGGGAGTAGAAGGTTGCCATGGTTCAACACATTTTCATTCAGATCCCATTTCACTGTTGTATATTTTGTTTGTTGTTCACTGGCCACCTACAACAGAATTTTTGAGCTCGCTTTTCCACAGAATTAGCTCTATAGTGTTCACATAGATATACATTATTCTGTTATTCTACATTGAGGCTTACAAGAGTGTTGAATTTAGTGTGTACCCGAGTGTGATCCACTAGATGGAGCTGTTATCCATAAGTTAATGGTGAAGATGCCTCTTTGCCAGTATTTAGATGAGTCTATAAATCCAGGGTTGTGATTATACAGTACAGGCCAAAAGTTTGGACACACCTTCTCATTCAAATGAATAGGAAAGTGTGTGCAAACTTTTGGCCTGTACTGGAGAAAGTTTAGAGACATTTGACATTTTGAGTTTGAAACTCAGTTTAATGAGGTGTTTTATTCAAGAATGCGGTAAAAGCCTGTAGGTGTCATCCCCTGTCCTTGCTGTCTGTCCTATTCTCTTCCTCCGTTGAAGCTTTATGGAGTGCGAAGGTGTGACTGTCATCACAGAATGCCGCTCTTCTCTTCACAGGGCACTCCTGCACGCTGGCGAGACTTCCACTCAGCCACCATCATCGGGACAAAGATGTTTGTGTTTGGAGGGCGAGCCGACCGCTTCGGTCCTTTCCATTCTAACAACGAGATCTATTGCAACAAGATCAAAGTGTTTGACACAGAGACCAACTGCTGGCTGAGCACACCTTCCACACAGCCATCACCAGACGGACGCAGGAGTCATTCAGCCTGTAAGACACAGACGAACACTTAAAATCACTTTGAAGAACATGTTTTTGTTTATTTCTTTAGAAAAATTCTGAAGTATTCCCAAACAAGATCATATTTTAATGCATTTAGAGATTATGAACTGAGTTGTCTCCTCAAATACAAGACAATAAGGAGACCAGTATAGTGGTTGGCTATAGTTGCTTCAAAATAAGGTCCTGGGTTCGGTTCCCGGTCCGGGGGCCTTTCTGTGTGGAGTTTGCATGTTCTTCGTGCCTGTGTGGGTTTCTTCCCACTGCACGAAGACATCAAGTTTAGGTTGATTGGTGACTCTAAATTTTCCGTAGGTCTGAGTGTGAGTGGTTGTTTAATATTCATGAAAGATTTATCTTTTTTTTTGTCCTCCCTGTGTTTAGTTTCTTACAACGGAGAGCTGTACATCTTTGGGGGGTACAATGCTCGCATGGACCTGCACTTCAATGACCTCTGGAAATTCAATCCAGGTGAGTCACTATCTGTGTCTGTGCTTGGTGCGTAGTAATTTTGTTGTTGGTCTACCTGTGCAGATGACTGCTTACTCTTGGAAGAAATGTAGCCCAGCCAGTGTTTAGCTGGCACTGACCCACTTTCCTCCTCATTCTCCAGTGGAGAGTCATGTAGATAATCCTCTCCTCTCTTTTGACACCATTGTCGGGTTTGTGGAACTGGCTGACATCCCTTTCTTTTTTTTTTTTTATTGTGAAGAACCTTGTTCTTTTTTTGTCGGTAACACACTTGAATCAAAAAGTGATTCTGAACCGAATTCAGTCATTGGAGTCTTTGTCTGCTCTTGGATTTGTTGCCCGATTGATTCTTGAGCCAGCTGAATTGTTTTCCTAAGGAAACCTTGTGCTCTTGTTCACAATAGGATGACGCAACACACATTACCTGTGAACCCGATAACTGCTGTTAATATTTAAATCAGATCTCTGTTGTCCACAAGATGGCAGCACCTCATGTATTGTCCTAATTACCGACTGAAATCTGAATGCCCTGTTGCCATAGAGATGCTATGATGCTGTTGGCTCTGAGTGAGTTAGGCAACACAGTTCATCCTTATATGGAACAACACAGACAGCTTCAGCCTCGTCACTGATTCAACTGTTCAGCTCAGCAGAAGAAAGGATTTATTCCTTTTTCTGAAAAGTAAAGTTTTCTCCTCAAATGTCACTTTAGGTTTGTTTTCTTGCTTCTCACCCCTCATACTCCCGTCACCCCCCATTCACTTTCCACAGAGGAAAGCACTTCTGGGCCTCTGTAGGTTTTAATGATGAGAGTTTGTATAGCTGCAAAATGTATTGCATTGTAGAGATTCAGCTGTGAAGCTATATAAAGCGGAGATTGAATCTGAAGTTTTATCAAGAGTTTTCCATCTCATAAATAGGGGCGCGATGTCTGTGTGTCTTTTTCCATTATTTCCGAATAATGGTCTTCCAACCTTATTTTTGTCTTGTGTATATGCACAACAGAGGCGTTTGCATGGAATAAGGTAGAACCAAAGGGGAAAGGCCCATGCCCGCGGAGACGGCAGTGCTGTTGTATGGTTGGAGATCGAATCATTCTTTTTGGAGGAACGAGGTGAGGCACAAAATCTAACTACTGGAATTGTACTTTTTCGCTGCTCTGTATAACTGACTGATAGTTTTGCATCTTAAGGGTTTGTATTTTAATTGAAAATGCTATCAAATATTTCCTCAGTTAAATTCCCCCTTTGATTACCCTGCAAGTAAAATCTTTTATTTTTTATTCAGCCTTTAATTAGTAGCAGAAAAACAGAAATTTCCTGTTGAACACACTTTGGATATAACCAGCTGCTCCTCACACTTATCACCCCAGTTACAGATACATAACCAGATCTATTGTTGAATGCATATGTGTATCCTGGCACATACACACCTAAAAATACTACAGCATGTTGTCATATACATGTGCATGTATGCAGACCAAGTATTTACAAACCTGCATAAATAGATGTGTAAATTCATTCGTGGAACACTGACATCTAACAAATTGTTGGGCAAAATGGTAATAATTTAGATTATTAATCATGGAATCCCAAGTAAAGATTTCTACATTTAAATATAAATTTTTTCCCTCCCCACTTCTACCGTTTTTCCCCTCAGGAGTATTTGATGAAATCTAAGCTGACATCACATGATGATAGGCCAGCTGAGCCATTGTTCTCTTGTACCGAGTGGTGCCACACAGCTAAATACAGACTATCATTGCCCCCAGTCGTGTCTGTCAACAGCTTTCAGTTCTAAAGTTGGGCAAGTCTTGTCCAGAAAGTACATCAGAGTTTAGATGAGCTTAAAACATCCATGATATGTACTCCATGAGACATTTTTAATGTTTTAAACTGGATAATATGTTTTGATGGGTTTCACTGGTTGCATTCATTTTAGCAGGGTATGAAAACCAAGTTTCAAGAAGGTAGAACTGGCCTAAGTTTGGTAATCCATCATAATGAACAACATGTCTCATTTATTTTTGTCAAAGTCACTGTGTCATTGTGTCCAACTGCTGAAAAAATATACTCATCTGAAAACTCTTGCTTGGTGAAGTTTTCCAGCTGTTCACATTCATCATGATTACAACTTGTTGTACGCTTCAGGGCTGGTGGCTGTTGACTAGTGTTATATCTGCAAATTAGTTTGACAATGTTCAACAACACTCTTGCTGCAACTGTTTTCAGTATAACTACATGACTACTGCTGCTGCGACTGTTGCTATTTGTGGAACAAAATCTATGCAAGAATTATTGTAACCCGGTTAATTTTTTTTCTCATATTCGGTGTAAAACATTTTGATGTCATCAGTACTCAGTATTTTGCAAAAAAACGCAATACTTCTTATACTTAAGCTGTGTAGTTCATCAAAATGTATGAAGCATACTTCTTCTGTTCATCTTTAATCAAGTGGAAGGCAAATGTTTAGCTACTGTTGGGTCTCTCAATAATTGTTAAAGTTAATTGACTAGCAAGTGAACCAAAAATAGAATTGTCGTTCGTCAGAACTAATTCAGCAATAACCCTTGATTGAAACAATGGTATGCAATAAAGGAAGAAAAGCTGCTCTTACAAAACTGCCTAAAGATCACCTCCTTTCTTCATAAAAACTTGATCTACTCTTTTCATTATTTGCTGTCTTAATCTTTACGGAGCACATGCTCTCAAGACAAAGACACAGTCCTTTCTTTTTAATATTCCAACTGGAGGTCTGGCTCTGGTAGACAGAAGTCTGTGACGAGTCTCTTGTTTGTCGTTAAACAGTAGTGGATTGCTGGGGGTTCATAGCTGGTGAGGTGCCATGGACTCGTGATACGGCAGCGGCCAGTGGAGTAATGAGGTAGCTAATGGCTTTAGCATGGTCCGAAGTAGTCCGGGACCTGGGCTACTGTTATCACCAAGGCTGTGTTATCAGACAAACCCCACTGGGATAACCTGATAGAGAAGATCGGTAGGCTGCGGATAAGAGTCCTCTCAGCCCCAATATGTCTACGTGGCCTCCAATCCTTCAGGCCGCTGGCTGCTGACAACTTAGTTTTCTATTGCTCCACTGAGCACCACATCATGGGGAGCAGCACACCCTAATACACAAATGTAATCTTGCAATCCAGCCATCATGCATCTACATTATAGTCATTAAAATTCAGATTATTTTCCAACTGTAGAAAATAGCCAAGAATATATTGAGTATTTTTGGGGCTATCAACAAAACAAACATTAACTTGCTACTCTCGTAACACTCACTTCATAAACAAATTAGTACTACAGTTACAAAAGAAAAAATCATCTTCTGATAAACATTAGTCAGTCAGGTCAGTTTTTGTTTTTGTTTTTAACTTTACAGAACTGAGGAAGAGGTAAGAAGATAAAAGTTTCTTATTTTCAGAGATTGTTGTTTTTTTGTTTTTGTTTTGTTTCTCGCCAGGATTAGTTCAGGACAGGTTTTAAGGAGTCATGACTTCCTGTTGAGAGCAGACAGAGAAGGGAGTGTCATAGGGGCTGCTGGAATGATGGAGAGTGCTGGTTGAGCAGAGGAAGAAATAAAACACCACATGATATCTCCAACATCCTGTTTAAAAGCATCAGCCCGGGTCATTTTTTTTTATTAAGCTTTGGCCAACTCAGATTTTCTACCTTGAGGTTAATTCACCCTGTGTTCCGTGTAAAGCGATGGGTCTTGTAGTACAGGAGTTCCTTTGTTGCTTTCAGTCTGGAAAGATGCTGTTTCCTGTTACTGTACAAATTAGAGCATTATCCTTACAGGTCCTAAACAGGCCGGCCACACAGGTTCTCTTGAGCAGTTTGTTGTTTACATGAGCGCACTTAAGCCTCTTACACACAGGAACTCCCTTAAGCACGTGCACACACACATACTAAGGCACACAAACACGCTCTTAGAGGCCCCTAACCTCACTCATTTGTTTGCTTTTTATTTTATTTTTTACTAAAAAATATCTCCTATCACGTCACTTTTAACCACTTGTCATGATTTGCAAAGATTTAAGATTATACCAAAAAGATAATTTTACATGTCTAATCTAGTCATTGGAAACCAGCCATTGCTTTGTCTCCTGTGTTTATTTTTGCATGACCTAACAACACGAGGGCCATTAAAGGGGCACAAAAGTTATTGGTGTCTGCCTCAGTGCAATTGACAAATGCTTGCACACACTGCCGTGAATTATTTGCTGGACACCTTGCTTGTGTTTTCTTGTGGGGCTCCTCATTTTGTTAGGTCTGCCAAGGAAATTGTGTTGAAATTTATGGTCCACATCTTGTTTTCCTTGGTTGGTTGTCCTTTCAAATTGATCCAAAACAGACCCCCCTCTGTTGATATTTATTTCCAGTTTATGATATTTGTTTTACCTGCAGGAATTTGTTCAGGAATAATTTATCACTTTAGCAAAGGACAATAAAGCTGTTAAGTTCAAAAGGCCTCCAACTGGACATAACACTGAGGTGTGACACAAAAAACCCCACAAAAACAGGCTTCAATAAATATAAAACACAAGATTAAGAGTGCAATGCTCGCAATGTATTCAGCAATGGAATTTATTAGACTCAGAATTGGAATATTTGTGATAATTTCTTTATTTAGGTGATGTAGGATTAGTTGCCTTAAAGGTATTATTAAGTGCAGGGTATCCCTTTTTTAATATGTTTTTTTTGATACACACTTGCACTTCTATGGGGTATGGGGCATTAGTGGCAGTCTATTGAGTGCCACTTACGTCATTGTAAACAGGCCTGCTGAGCTGCAGAAAGGCGCGAAATTCTGCCCCTTCTCTGATTTATGACCTAAAAGGGCATTCTTTCTCACAGACTGCAACGTGATACGTCCCTAGTGCCTCTGCTACACTCATTTACTCAGACGTGCTCACCACCCCACGAAGGACGACCCGTGCATGACTAACTCCACCTGCAACACCCTTCTTCCACACACTCAAGTAATAAGTACTAACTCTTTTTTCACCTTCTGAGGTATTGAACACAAAGTTAAGATAGGGCTGAAGAGAGCGCCATGTAGATTATTGATCGCCTGCTGAGCTTATGTTGTCATTGTTGGCATTCACCACTCTGTGTATAATTGCTTACGATAAACTCAGGTCGTGCTAAATTGGGAAACATTTTGAGGTTGGGAACAGGGCATCCTATGAGGGGCAGGATGTGAACAAGGACATGACAGATTGGCATGCTGGGAGCAGACAGCTTGGAATCTGTGAAGGGAAATCTGGCGCTGGCCCTTGAACTACTTGGACATGGACAGTGTGGACTCATTCCATCATTGTATTTGGTGAAAATATTCTTACCATAACTTGTATTTGAATGTCTGACTGTAAAGGTGACTGATATAAATGACTTTTTTGTGCCTGTCTGTGTTCCCAAATTAACTTCCGGAGGAACGTCTGGATAATATGGTCCAGACATTATCCAGAGTTGCTGGTTTGCACTTGCAGAGTTCAGCTGAGGATGTTCTCATCTATTTGAAATGGTCCCCTCGTTTTAGGCAAGGAATGGTGCTGGCGATATGTGTGCAGTAGAAATAATGACAACGCCATCCAAACAACTGCTCACTCAGGACAGGTTAACGTTACACTGCTTTGTGTTACGGAGTTGGCAGTGAAAATTGAGCTAAATGTCTGTTTCAAGAAAACTGGACATTTGCACATGCAGCATTGCCAAGTACTGTCAAGAAAAGTTGAGCCTTGCAGAGCATGTGTGGTCTTTGTTAAATATTACAGAGGAGAATATAAATAATATAAATCCCTGACGTCTCCAGAATATAGATTCTGTTCGTCTCTCAGCCCTTTAACAGCTTTACTTGGTCTGCTGACCATGAAGGTGGCTCAAAGGTGTTTGAAGGTCCTCTCACTGTGAGCAGCAGGGTCCGGTGGCTGTCAGTTCAGATCTAACATATCAAAGCCACTGAATGAGTCTCTATGCCTTATGCAAGAAACAAAGTTGTCGACGGAGCTCAGAAAAAAGCAAGATGAGGAAAATATGTCACCAGTACGCCATCTCTCTTCTAGACTAAACAATTAAGTTGGTCGCAGCCCTTCTGCAGATATTAATTTTCCTGATTTAGTCGTATGGAGCTAAGAACATTTAATATTTAATGGCCTGTCTGAACATTGATAAGAGGGTTACACTTAAGCTCTTTTTTTTTTATTATCATCATTTTCTCCTTTCTGGTGTCGTGTGCTATTTGTGTATTTGTATGCATAAACATGACTGAATGACTCACAGTTCCTGTTGTGGAGCGGACGTCAGAGTGTTGCACATGCACTTACATGCTTGCTGTGCTGTGCCAGCCTTAATGTGTGTGCTCCATTTGGCAATATGCAGAGTTACTAAGTTGGTACATTTAGTGAAGATGGAAAGCATGCTGATGCCATTCCTACCATTATCTGAATGTTAGCTATAGAAGCATTTATGCTCATCACGCTGATTTAGTCCAAAGTGCTAAAAACAAGAGTGGATTTAGTTTTGTTTAGTTTTGTTGTTTTTGTGTTTTTGTTTTTGGTTTTTTTTTTTTCTGTAAAATTCAAATCATCTTTCTGCTACAACTAACTATTCAGGTAGAGAGAGTGTGTGACTGCTTTAGCCTCCATTGTGAGCAAGAGGAAGACCACATAGTAGGTAATCTCACTGCTAGCCAAAACATGCCAGCATAGAACCTCAACTTTAATCCACCAAAATCTCACAACGATATTTAATCTCTGTGGAATTTAACAGGTTATTTCAAAACAGTAAGATTCTGAGCCGGGGAGTTTCTGCAGGGTCCTGCCATTTTTGTTTAGTAGATCAGGAAGGTCAAAGGCCTGGTGCCTTGATATCACAGACAAGGCCATTTTTGCACCTTATCAACAGCCGAAAGGGCTCCTGCTAAGATAGCCTAGCTGGTTAAAGTGCAACTTGTTATCAATGTTGAACCTGAAAGTTCACAACACGACACAAAGGCAGAGCTAGTTCTAAGGAATCTTATTGTTTCGGTAGCTATTGCATGAAAACCCTTTTGTTTATATTTTTGCGTGTTGTTTCATGTAAAAACTTGAGCTTCCTTGTGCCGAAACTGCAGCCCATAACATCTTGTGTGCCGCGGTGGAATATGGCTCCATGGAGACATGCCTATCAACACACCGTAGATTTTGGTGCCACACACGTGTTGTCGTTTGGCCTCCAGTGTCAAAGGGTACGCTGCAGAAGTTTCCTTTATTAATTGTCCGTGCACTTTTGTGTGTGTGTGTGTGTTTTGTATGCTTGAGATAAAACCTGTCAAACAGTGGAGGTGACCTCAGCAGGATATGGGGCATCCCGCACGTGGCGGGACAAGACCTTGGGGCAGCACGGCAACACTGTGATTTACTCTTCAAAGACAAGCTCATGATAGTATGTCATCTGCATCTTAACCCTCCTTAACCCGCTAACAGCCTGTGTACATTAAGGTGTCATGGGGTTGAGTGTTGCATGGCAGCTCAAATAAACAGCCTTCATAAGTGACGCTTTGTGATGCTGTTGTCGCTGTAAATTGACATGTCTAAATAGTATTAGTTTAGCTCTTGATTTACTACTGTCATCACAACCTAAACACCACCTGGTAGTTCGGGGCCTCCCCTCTGCAGAACAATGCCAGACTATATGGAGGTGTTTATTCACAGTCAGACAGTCCTGTTGAACCAGCACTGCTCGGCATTAAAAGACAGTCCTTGAAAAAGTGTGTTGATTTTTGTTACTGAGGGAGAATAACACCAGAGGCAAAAGAAAAAAGCAGGATATGAGCAGATAATCACTTGGCCTACAAATACATCCAGTGTATTAATGAGCAGGTCTGCTAGAAGCCATGAACCATAACGATGCACTGAAAATACGGTCCGGAGCCTCTGACGTTCTTAAGCATTTCCTATTACGAGTATCTCCCAGTGGCTGACCTTGAGGCCTGATTTTATAAGATGAAGGTGAAGATGTTGTCGGAGCAAATCTGACAGCTATAGAGGAGCATTAGACAAACCCCAGAGACCTTTTCCTGTATATTAACCAGCTGTGTCCAAGGACCTGAAACGCTTAAATGTCCTCTTCTTAGGTTTTATGAGCAGCTTGGTTGATAACACCCTTCTCTTCTAAAAGCCATTTAATTTGCATTTGCTTGAGATTTATAGGCTCTATTTTCCTTCTCAATAGCACCACCAAGTCCAACTACATTTTGTCCACAGGGGTTGCAATCTGAGATTGTTGCTCTGCTTGCAACTGGCATCTCCTCCGACTAATCTGAAGTCAGGCGTCTCTTTCGGGGAGCCAGTCGTATTTTGTATCTCACATCTGCATGGGGTTTAAGTCTGGGCAGCTACAGGTCTTAATCCACTGTCCAGCCACTGCCCGGGAGGGGGCACAGATAGCTTGGTAAAATGAGTTGAGACAGTAGAGATTAAGGCAAATGAAATGGACGAGAACCTATCAATTTGTGATAACCAAGTCTGTTTTGCTAAAAGTTTAGCGGCACTACCGCTGCCAGCGCTTGATGCTCTTAAAACCCGTCCATCAGATCCTTCCTATAAAAACATTTTCTTTCCTTTAAAATGACAAATATAGACGGCAGAAGAGCTTGTGCTATTACCAAATAATTGTGGATACTTGGAATATATTTCTTGAAATTTTAGTCATAATTGCTTGGCTGCATAATGTCATGCATGAAGCTAAAACTCTGGGAAGCAAAATGAATTCTCTCTTAAAAGGAGAAATGCTGTCCGATTTAGTCTTGCCACAGCGCAGCCATTATCTACTATTATTTAGATTTTTTTTTCTAAGTTGTCTCCCTTTCTGTGCCCACTATATCTAATATAAAAGTTTGTTGCATTACTGAGCTTCTTATTTATTTATTTGTTTGTTTGTTTGTTCCCACCAGGTTCCCGATGTTTTCATGCTTTTTGCCAGAGTGGTACCGAAATAATTTTATGCACGTCTGGCCCTCCTGATAAGGAAGTTGTAGTGTGTGATGAGTTCCTGTGAGCTTGTGATGGTTCTGAAGGACCAAAGTTCAGTAGGAAGTTGAGAAAGGAAAAGGATGCAGATCATATCACCACCAAGAATGAGGATATGGCCAATGAAGCCGACTTAGAAAACAGACGTGTCACTGATGGACTTGCCTACAACTACAACAACTACAACGCCTTCTTTCTTGTCACTTTAACAACGTTGCTGTTTCTGAAAGTCATCAGCAAAATTAGCGGACAGTTTCATTCCTGGGCTCTTTGGAGTCATGAGGTTTCCCAGGCCTTTTTGGTGCCCCCTCATTAGTTTTAGGACAGTGCTTCAGCCCTTTCTTCTACCGTTTTCAGATCTTGGTGTGGAAGATAATGAGGTGAAGCAGGCAGTGCATTGCTAGAAAGGACTGGCAATTGGGTGATTAGACACCCTCAGTGAGTGTTGTTTGAAATAGCAACCAGTGTTGTTTTAGTGGGGGGAGCAGCATCACTCAGTCCTCATTCAGACTGGGAACCACTGCTGCTGTAGTGGGGGGAAGCACTTTCACACATAGTGATACTTTCCTGATCGAGTAACAAAGTGAGCCATCAAACACCAGGACGCCGCATAAAGTTGCACTGTGTGATTTTTTTTTTTTTTTTTTTTTTTTTCCCCTCCCCCCGCTTTCAACTACCACCACCGTAGTCCCTTCCAAACCCAGATCCCATTAAATTGCCGTCTTAGAAGACTTTTCAATGAGCCGCCTTTGCTTGTTTACAAAGTGCAAGCTTTTTAGGTGGCATATCGATGCTGAAGAATCAGACCACTGACTGACATGGCATGTCCCACCACGCCAGCTCTCTCTTTTTACACAGCCTGGACCTTTTTATAAAAAGCAGCGACGTGGAATGAGAGTGAAGCATTCCCACCTTGAACAGACTGTGTAAAACGGGCTAATCGGATACCGCTCACCACCCCCTTCATCCATCCCCTGCCTCTATGATCCTCTTCAGCCACTTCTTTTTTTGTGGTGTCCAATAAAGCGTTACCATTGCCTAACGCTCTGCCGAATTTCACACCCAGACTGTCATTATCCATAAGCGAGAAAGCTTTGTCCCCCCATGGGATGCAATCTTCCTTTCTCTTGTTTGTCCCCGTTAAAGCATCCTCTTATCTGCACCCTTCCACCCGTCAGCATCCGAGGCCCATACCCTTTCTCTGTCTAAGCTTGTGTAGTGGTTGACAGCTACTGTAGCGTGTCCTTTAGATAGAGATGCTGCCTTTCATTACTTCTGTAACAGAGACAGGCTGTTAATGTTAGTGTCTTTTTCCCCATCCAACAGATAATGTCGACAAAGTATTTGGATTTTTCCTCTTCATAAATGAAGGTGATAATATTCATCAATCTGAATTTGTGGCCAGCAGTCACTGAGGATCAACTAATGATCAGCTGATGATGACAGAGGTGTTGCAAAGGCAGAAACTACAGGCTCTTGTTGGCCACAGATGCTTAATGACGGCCCAGTGGCTCCCAAAACCCGACTGCTGGCTTGGTGCGTAAGGACCCATCAGTCCTAATGACAAGGTTGTCCCCATGAAAGTCAAAGCTCTGTGTTCATCTGGTTTTAATTAGATGTGTTTGATACACCACTTCAATAATTTTGTTCTTAAAGAAGCAATTTCAACAATCATCAGTCAGTTTCAGAAATAGAAGTGTTCTGTTGTGAGTTAGTGTTATAGCCAGGCGTGAAATGTAGGTCCAGGAGTAGACAGTCTGATGCTGATGAGTGGGGGGGTGGATGATTGTGAGTATCCTGATAAAGGCTCATGCTGTAAGCCCGGGTGGACCACCTCCTAGGGGACGGGTGGGGTGGGGGGGGGCTCTAATGACTTCCCCAGCTGGCCCCCTGGGACGACTGTGCTCGTGCTCTGCACCTCTCCTGCCCGCTTTAAGCCACCACAGTGTTTATTTAGGGAAGATTAGCAACGTAAAACCCTTACAACATCCTGGACACGCAGCAATCGGGAGACGCGATGGAGAGGACGGGGGGAAAGAGGGATAGAGATTGATGGGTGGTGAGACGGAGGAGAGGACGGTGTGTGAAAAATGGAAAGAGACTGAAGAAGATGGGGGGAATAAAATAAGAGTAATTCCAAGAAACAGGTGGTTTCTATGAGGTGGCTTCAGCAGCACGGCGGACACGTGTCATCCTGTCCATCCATAGCATGAAGCATCTGGTGAAACCTGTTAAGAGCCAAACCTGGCTGTGAAAGACCTCAGTTATTCTACATGACGGATATTCATAGACACTACAATGTGCAGCAAAGGCACCTGTGTGGTTGAAACTGTTCGCTATCATAAAAGTGTATTGTGCATTTTTTTTTTTTTTTTTTTTTTTTTTATCCTGTAATCCGTTGTTTGGAGAACCATCGTTATAGAAAGCAATTTGCTGACTTACTAGCTCCATCCCACAGACTGTAGCATCCAACTAATGGTTGTGTTTTTACGCTATAAATATATATATCCATCCAAGTGACCAAACTTTGCACTTTAATTATTCATTCACTGATTCAAAGAGTTGTGACATTACCAGGCTGTCCAAGCTGTGGCGCACCAGGTGTGTCGCAGGTGTGTGTGTGTGTGTGTTTGTGTGCGTGATTAGCCGTGGCAGGAAACAGATGTGCAGTGATATCCAAGGCTGCGCAGGTCTGGGACCGACTATCAGCACAGAGCAGCCTGCCCTCTCGCTGCAGTGCTAGACTTCCTGTGGGCTTAAATCATGCCAGCGTATGATAAGGACGGGAGAGTGCTGTGTGACCAGCGCTGTTCCCCTTTGAGAACAACCTGCAGGTCCCTGATTATGAACCGTAGTGTTTAAAGAAAAATGGCAAGAAGGTGGATGACAAGGTTAGAATTACGGTAACTAATTGTCAACAATTGTGGGACCAACATCAGAGAATAAACAATAAATTTTACCACCCAGTAGTTTAGCAGCACATTCAGCCTTGGCAGACAGAAAGGAGCTTTAAAAGGTTTAACATCTTCCTCTTGTCCTTGTGGATACATTTTAATCGTTGTTTACTTGTATGTTGGATGTTTCCATATATTTTTGTTGACAGCTGTAATGTGATAAACACGTTCTTTGTTCTTTTTACAGTCCCTGTCCAGAGCAAGGAATGGGAGATGAATTTAACCTCATGGATCATTCAGACCTGTATATCTTAGACTTCAGTAAGTAAACATTTTATTACCCTCTAGATGCCACCTCAAATTCACCTCAGTCTTGAATAAGATGTCCTGCGGTCTCACCAATAAATTTTGTTGTCCCAGTGTCAGCGCTGCTTTATCTCTCACCTGGCCGAGTAAGCCCGGCCTTGGCGCTGAATTGTGTTATCACATGGCGCACTTCCGTCTCTTGGACTACCAAATATAGCCATATCCTGCCTGCACTGGGGTAGCCTGTAGTGCTGTCAGGTCACAGTTAGGGTTCACGTAGGTGGGCTTGCACTGGGACACAGGGACCGTATGGGACTGGCAGTACCCACTGGCGTCCCCTGTGGCATTCGCCTCCACGTGCCAGTCGCGTGTGTCCTCACATGGTTTTTCACTGGCCATATGGTGGAAGAACCATGACGGTGATAGTGATTGAGAGGGAGTTTATAATTAGTATTGGAAAGGAGGTTTACAATAAGATGAGTCATGAACTAAGCTCTGCGTGTCCTTTTGTGAATTCTGTTGTTTTCCTGCAGTACGATTTTCACATCGCAGAGATCAGATTAGACCGCTTTCATCAAGAGATTATGAGATCTGACATGCATGACTCCATATTGAATTCCCACAGCTGAAATGGATATTGTTAGCCTGCTTATGATTAGTGTCAATGATCAGTCTCTGACTCATTACTCCTGCTCTTCTTTTCAGGCCCTAATTTGAAGACGTTATGCAAAATAGCCGTTATTCAGTACAGTCTGGAGCAGTCGGGACTCCCACATGATATCAGGTCAGACAAACTTCCCCTTCTCGAACACATCGTTGTTTTTCATACAGTTTGTATTATGCTTGTCATTGTTGCCACCACTATGCCTCTCTGAGTAATGAGGTTCATTTTCAATGAGGCAAATTATGAGTCATTACCCTTCATTGAACCAGTGCTAGTTATATATTAGCTTTTTTTTTCGGACTTTACTTTAAGCCCTTACATGTAAAACTTTTAGCTAATTTAGGTAATTTAGCATAAAAAAAAGATATTGACTGTCTTGTCTGTAACAAAAACGGTGCTGAGCTGACACTCAGAAGAAAATAGACAAAAATAGGAAGACTTTCTCATCCTATATATTTGTATCATGGAGCTGCAATAAGTCATCAAATATAGATAAAATACAGAAACCAGCTCGGTCCAGATGACAACAACGTCCGTTGTAGTGACTACGATCCACATTTGGTGCTTAATTTATTTATTTTGAATCACTGCAAAATGGACTTTTCACCATTTCAAATTCTCCTTTTTAATATATTTCTTATGGGTTTTTAATATTTCACATCCTGAGACCAAGTCATCCATGCACAACTGGTAAAAATGATCCTGCTGCTTAGACAACCAGCTGTTGAGTTTTCAATTACCTGCTATCCTTTGTGTTTTAGAGTTCAGTTAATAGCACCAGCGGGTCTGTTTCATTGCAGACTGTCAGGTCACTGTCTCAGAATCAATTCTGTCCACTTTACTCACCACACACACATCCATGTATCAGTATCTTAAAAAGATAGAGATTAAATTAAAATATGAGTGTTTTGCATGTACTCCAAATTAAATAACTTGAAACAGTCGCAAAACAACAGTTGCTTCTCTCAGTGACAAGTCTGAAAATAGTTTCTGCCCTTTTTTTTTTTCTTCTTCTTCTTCTTTTGAAAAAGAAATGTTTAAGAGCAGCTCTTCACGTCACGGTGTTGTAATCACAAGGTGAACAGACTGTAATAACTGTAAAGGATTTTGAAACATAAAAATTTGATATGCGTCTAAAAGTATTCTTATTACTGTGTGCATATTGAGGTGAAATGTTAACACTTGAATTACATTACGCTGAGAGAGAGCAGCAGAGTCTTTTGCTGCAGCGTGACTGAATTCACACGGTCATAAATTCATTTCTCAAATATCCTTAATGAAGAGATTTTGTCAAGCTCAGGTCGCTCATTAGAGAAGTGTCTTAAAAGGAAGGTTGTGCTTAAGTGGGGTTTTTTTTTTTCTTTTCCACGTGGAACTTGATACTAATTACTCCTCTTAGCTTCTCATTTCTCTCGCACCGTCACTGCCACCTTGCACGCTCCCCACTTTAGCGCAGTTGTGTTTGTAACCCTTAGAGGGTTCTCATTGGGGTCACAAGGCTCCTTTTGCCCTTCACTGGCATCCCCCGGTCCCACTGCCAATCCTCCCTCTTAAACACACATGTGCACGACAAAAAAGAGGAAAAGAAGGAAAAAAAAAAAAACAAAAAACGAACAAAGCAATTGAGAAGGAGTGAGTGTGAAACCAGAGCCAGTGATAACAATCTGGAGCTCAACCTCTGACCTGTCATCAGGTCAGCACTAGACCCTGTTGTCAGCCCCTGCTCCTGGTTCTCGTGTTACAGCGGGGCCTCCCCTCGTCCTTGTCCACGTCGTAGCCCTTCGCTCAGACAAGGGGCAGCACGGGGTGAGAGCAAATGTCACACAATTTCTTGATTGTCAACACACTAGAATTTTAGTATCTAAGATGTTTTAAACTATTGTGAATTCAAGCAGTGATTAAAAGAAAATGCATTGAAAACATATGTGACAGCAGTTCAATATTTGTGACTACAATAATAAAAAAAAAAAAAAAAAAAAAAAAAACATGATTGAACACGCTGGAGGTGTCCATTTTCTTGAAGATAAAATATTTTATTTCGCTGATTGTTCCTTTGTTCACTCCAGGTGGGAACTGGCAGCCATGACCACCAACAGCAACATCAGCAGGCCCATCTTCTCTTCCCACGGCTGATGCTGCTCAACGTGAGGCAGAACCACAGCTGTTTCAGGATCGACTAAGCTCTGAGGGCCTGATTTTGTAGAGTTTGGATCTGTATTGGATTTAATTTCCACTCTCCTCAAGTGGAAAAACTCATCACTGACCAAAACGTCCTGCCTGTGACTTCCTCGGACGCCGTGAGATTTGTCGTGTCCTTGGACATTTTAACTCTCAAAGACAGTGAGACAGAAATCATTGACACCTCTTCAACCTTTCTCTCTTCTTACTAGCCTCTTTAGAAATCCAATCAGCCTATGATAATCATAGACTTTGAATCTTAAGCACAGGAAGAGACAAGAACTTAAGCCAAAGGTCTTGAGAGCTAAACTCTCTGTTGAGGATGTCACACTCAGCAGATCTCCCCGAAGAAACAAACAGGAATCTTCTTTTTTCTTCTTCTTCTTCTTCTTCTTCTTTTCCCATACGTTTGAGGGGCAGGTAGGGCTTAGTTGGACATTGGTGGGAACTTTGAGCTGGCAGTGGAGGTAGTTAGAGAGCCAGCACTGTTATCCTACACATCACCCCTCTGATTCAGGAACGCCTGCATTCTATCAGAAATCACACACGAGGGCGGCGGCATCATGTCAACTTTGTTTGGTTCCGCGTAAACAAACAAAAGCAGCATAATGAGGTGCAGCATATCAAGAATTTGTATAGGTTGCAATTTTAACTCGGCCCTGATCTGTGTGAAAGTACCGTGTCCATTTGCAGCAAATGAAGTTGTTACAGAAAAGGCCGATTTGACCATTTTGGGGTTGGATGCAAAGAGGCAGAATCTTTGCAGCCATGCTCGTGAAAGGTTTTGTGGCCAGTTTTCAATGTTTTGCTTTTAGCCCCAGCTTCATCCTAATTTTTCTGGCTTCTCCCTACTGCTCGAGTTTCTCAAAGGTGACCTGCAGGGCCTTCTGAAATGAACAAGTCCATCTACCTCCCTCAATAGCATTGAGTCTTCAATGAGACATCAGCCCCCCCCCCCCCCCAAAAAAAAGGCTTCTTCCTGAGAAGTCTCAATTAGTGGTTGTGTCTTTAACTCTCCCAAAAAATGTCAGTGAGGAGTGTAAATCATCTGCCCCCAATCCTGCAGTTTGTTTTTCAGTGCCAAATGTGGAGGGGAAATGATGATGCAAATATATACTGTGTATGTGTATCAGTGTGCAGTAATCCCAGCCCACCTGCTTCAGGTTTCCCCGTTGCTGACGGGGAGCTCATTATTAATATGCATAATGTCGTCGTTCCGCTTACAGACAATCCGACAGCCGCGTTCAGAGACCCTCCTCGTGACCTGCGTTTGTGTGCGACTACGAGCAAAGCTAAACCCGAGCAGATGTCGTAAAGACGCCTGGTCTCTCATCAGATCACAGCCTCACTACACAGATGGAAAATAGTTCGTTTAGGTTTTGTTTTTATTTCATGAATTAACCTCAAATTTTAGAACAAATGGTGGTGGTCTTTTTTTTTTTCTGAAGTTTTTATCTCCTTCCACTTATGGAAAGGACAAGGTTGAAAATATTCTATTCAACATCAGGGCACTGAGGAAAACCTGTTGGACTGTTTTCACTCGGTGGAAAATTGATGTAATCATCATTGTTTTGAAGAAATAATGTGCAAGTCTGACTCGTTTATTTGTTTTTGGTAGATTTTCTATAATATTAAAAGTTCATATGGGCTTCACAGACTGCTTGGTCTTACAACAGCAAAACATAGAATATATTCTGCGAAGTTTAATGAGTAGTATGGCATGTTGTTGAAATGAATAATTGATAAACAGGAAGAAGAGACATTATTAAAGCTGCCTAATTCTTTTAATTTACATGGATGTTAGTTGTGTCTGGTCCTGAACAGTACAAAGCTAAGAAGTGAATAGGAACTGCTGTGAGCTGCATCAATGCTCTTCAGTCCTGAGCTTTGGGTCGGCCAGTCGGTCCTTTATAGGCTTGTTACAGAATTCAACCCAGCAGGTTTCTGAGTCTCAGACATCAGGACTGAACAACACTGACCTACATCATAAATGTTTACAAATCTTCTTGTATTTCATGTGAAACGGTGTAAAACAATCTTAAAATGCAGGTTGATGTCGCCAGATAACTGCACTAAAGCCAAATGTGGCATGTCAGGCCTTACAGACAGGAGACATGTTGATGCTGCTTTTTGCCTAAGTACTCCAGAGTTTGACACATTTGCCTGCCCGAGCCAAAGTCTGCGTTTTGCTCCCAGACTGGTGGTACCAATGTGACTTGGTGAGTCTTATTCCCGCTGCACTGCGCATGCACATGGACATATCACACACTTGAAATTCCTCAGTCCCCCATTTACTTGGACTACACAGCAGGTAATGCAGTGAATCACGGGGAAGCTAACACAGGTTAAAGAGGAAAAAAAAAAAAAATCTGCTGAACAAATCAAACTGTTTATGTGACACCAAATGGCCGTCTGCAAAACTCAGCTTTTTGTTCCTTTTTTTTTTTTTTTTTTTTTCTTCTTCTTCTTCCCCTGATTTGTGGTTTGGGAGTCATTTTTATTTCAGGGTTTGGGTCTTTTTCTCGTTGCTTGAAGATTTTGGGTGATGGTATTTTAAATCGAGACCTTTTCAGGAAAATGAAATGGGCACTGGTCAAAAAATAAAATACCTGCACAAACTGACAGTCGCTCACTCACCTGTGACTGAGTGAAATATTTCAGCGTTGCATCACAAAAAGCATTAACGTTGCCTTGTCTGAGGCTCCTTTGGTCCTTTTCATTTAACTGTGAGAAGGTTTTTAGCAAGTAGTTGATCCGACGACGCAGGTTGACTTTTTGCTTTGCCTGAGAAGTGCATCAGTAGATTATAGCGGAAATTCCTGACGAAAACATTCAGTGTGAGCAGTAATTATTTGCCAAGTAGAAATATGTGACTCAACAGAGAGAAGTAGTAAGAAGTGTATAGGGCTTATAATATGTTGTTGAATAATTTATATGCGAATAAGGAGGAAAAAAAAAAAACAGAACAATGTATGGCGTGTATTTTGATTCATTTTACAACTGTGCAGGCTCCTTATGCTTCTTGTTATGTTTTATTTTATATTTTACACACTTTTAGAGGGGAATCTATCTGTGATGGTTGGTCAGGACTTCCTGTGCAATATGCTTTATAAATGTATCAATAATAAAAAGAGACAATTTGGGTTGTTACATGGATGCCCTTTAAATGTGTCGTTTCTTTACAGGCTTCTTCCTCATTCAGCTCTTCAGATCCTCATCATGTTGTTTGTTTGTTTTGTTTACTTGTTTTAATTCCTGGGAAAACAAGCCGCTGTAGTGGGCAACGTTATAGGAAGACTGGGGGGGTAAATGTTCATGTTTTCCACACTGATTGTGTTTTTCTCTGCTCTCCTTTTCTGGACAGGCGTTTTTTAAGGTTATTCCTGGAGACTGAACTGTACGTATCAAAGATGACGCTGTCATTTGTACTGTAATATGCAACATCAACACAAAGCAGGCCAGATGTGTCCAGTCTCCACCTCTTTATCTGTGGAATGAAGGAGCTACTGTATGTGGCACTTAGCAGTTAGGAGCTCTTTGAACCCTGCAGTCACCCCAGACCTGCTTCCTGCCCCAACTGCCCCACTTGGCCTGTCTGATAGCCCTCACGTCTACTTCAGTTGGTACAATGAAGCCATGGTGCCACCCGACCCCCCCGCTTTGCTCCCAGACTGTCTAATGGGGGTGTGTGCGGCTGGATTGGAGGGGGTATCATCAGAAAGTGTCTCAACCTGAACCCCAGCCCCAATCTTGGGCTCTTCCAGCGGTGGCGGCCTGGCAGTTTGTTCCTGTCTGTCACCAGCCCTGCGCTATAAAGCCAGTGTTATCTGCAGTGTTAAGTGCAGGCCACAGACGGAGGGTCAGCTTAAAGTGAGGCAGGAGAGACACCCTGTCCCGCCTGGCCCCCGCCACACACAGGAAGAGAGGCAGCGCCACGTCCCTCTTGTCTGGCTCCGGAGCCCTCGTCCGCCTGCAGCACAGGCGCTAATGCGAGGAGACACTCGGCCAAATTACACTCTAATTTCCCTCCAGGACTCAGATGATCCCACCGGCCCTTGAGAATCAGACTGAGGATTTGTCCAGAGCGATTTGTTTTGTCTTGTCCCCCCCCCCCCCCCCCCCCACACACACACACACACACACACACACTCATCCCTGATGAGTTCCCTCACTCAAGTTCTAGTTCTGTGCTCACAGCATTGATGCCACTAAATTGGGCTTTTGAGAAAAGAGGCGAAAAAGGAGCAGGAGCTCCTCGGAGGATGGAAAGTGCAGCTGGAATACAGAGTCATGCAAAAAAGGAAGGATAAGAAAGGGTCAAGTCACTGTTTTGTTGTCGTCGTAACTCCTGGGAAGAAGAGTGGCAGCCTGTAGTGAGATTCAGGGTTTCCACAGGGACAGCAGCGTTCATTCGCTTCCAGCAGAGGTTTAACTGACTGATACTCAGTTAAGGCCTTTTGAAGACAAACTATGTCTGACTGAATAACAAGTCTGCTCAGGAATCAAACCACATTGTGCAGCTTGGTGATAAATTAAGAAACAGATCTGTCAACACGTTCCTCTGTCGAACTTTGCTTTAGTTTACAAGGCTGTAAAAGTCAGATAGTTAACTGATGGCCACGTCATGTCACAGGTTTTACTGTCTGCAAGCTTAAAATGAAAGCAGATTGAATCTCAAATAAAGCTCAGCTGCAGTCGAGCAACAATAAAACTGAACAGCGGAGACAACAAACATCCCTTTTTCATCATTAACATGATGAGAACTGATGTTAACAGCCTGACGTAAACTCGGTGATTCAGGGAGCTTCACGCACGCGGTTTAGTTCCTCCACTATCGACTTCCTCACATCTGCACGCACGTGAGTGGACGACATGTTTCAGAAATCCACCGAAACAAAAAGACAAAATATTTCTCTTCCATTTATCAAGGCTACAAAGGACAGATTTTAATGTCTTCTTTCTGCCATTTGCCGTTAACTGATTTATGACAACTGTGTTCACGAGATCTGACAAAAAGTTGTTTTTTCGTTTGTGAATACCCATAAAACATGAAATATTCCCTTATTTCCGTCTGGTTTTCCCTTTTTCTTATTATGACAGAAGAAAGAAAAGTACCTGGGTGCAGTCGTGTTCCTCCACTTGTCCGTTTTAATTTCATGCTCTGGTACTTAAACTGTGCAACATGACAGGAATATTACTCTGCATTTACTGCACAGCTTCCATTCTCTGTGACAGACCTCTAGTGGCTGAAGCAGCACAAGGAAAATTAACCCCCCACCCCCCCAAAAAAAGAGAACCCCGGGGGGAACATGATCCAGTTTTCTCCAGTCTGCAGCCCAGTATGTGATACCTGCTAATCCAGAAGCTGCAGAATGGACTCAGTCAGACTGAGCTGGTGCAGCCTGTAAAAATCCCTGTGAAGGATATATTGTTGGGAATTTCTGAGTGTGTCTGTGAAAATGAAGTGGAGTGGTTTTAATAGTACACATAATCTGTCTGATATTCGCAGCTCATCCTGAAAATCCCGAACGTCATCGGACTTTTCTGGAGCACACCGCAGCTCTTCCTTTCGTAGCACTCTCTGTCTTCGTGACGTGGGACACCCCGCTCTGAGGACACCCACTTCATAAGGCAATGAAGGGAGCAGCACAAGCCCAACCTCCCCCTTTTGTGTGTGACGCCCACGCTGCAGCCCTGGCAGCTATAAAAACCCCCGGCTCTCTGTGGATGGGCCCAGACAGATACTGATCACACAGACAAAGTCTAGTGAGATCCTTTTATTTCTGCAGTTCCTCATATCAGCAGTTTCCATAGGAACCCTTGATATTCAAAGTCTGCTTCAGCTCCTTCGGAAGGGGCTGAATTGTGGGAAAAAGGCTGGATCAGTTCGGGCCAATTACTCCTTTTGATTTTTTTTTTTTTTTGTTTTCCCCTCTTCATGGAGGAGAAGGACTTCATGGAGATTTTTTGAAATGAACACAACTCTGGCTCCTCACATTTAGTTTCCTCAGCTCGACCTCAGCCGCCATGGTGTCTCACAGATCCACCAAAGGAGCATCCAAAGCCCGACGGGACCACATCAACTATGAGATCAGGAACATGCGGTCCCTGCTGCCCATCAGCCTGGAGGACCAGGAGCGTCTGTCCTACCTGCACTCCATGGCAGCCATCTGCACCTACATCAGGAAGTCTGTCCTCCTTCAGGGTAAGTGTCCACTCTGCATTCAGCATGAAGCACCGACACACAAAAAGGGACCAAGTGTCGCAGCTTTGTTGGGAATACATGAAAGAGGCTGAACGCTCTCTGCCCTCTCTGAAGGACTCCCGCCTGTGGAGAGGCCGCACTGCTCTCTGCCATACGAGGCCTTTCTTCAAGCCCTGCATGGGTTCATCCTGGTCACCACGGCCCAGGGGAGGCTGGTCTATGTGTCTGAGAATGTGTCTGAATATCTCGGCCTGTCCATGGTGAGTGTGAGTTTAATGCCATCAAACAGCAATAGTTCACGGAACGTCCTGTTGCAGTGTGTTGTCTCTAAAGTTAAAACCTGGAACTTCAACAGATCGATGTGCTTCAGGGAGACACAGTCTATGAAATGGTGGAGCGCTCTGATGTTGGCACTGTGAAATCGAACCTGGACGTGGAATACAACTCATCATCAGGTAATTTAAACAAAAATAAGCACAGATATATCTGTGGAGTTCAGTGCTATAAATCAAATTCAGACTCAGGGGCACACAACACAAGCTGTAGTGAAGCTGCAGAACTTTTTCTCTGAATATTTATTTTGAATTTCCTCCGTCAGAGAGGAGCTTCGTCTGTTGCATGCAAACGTCCAAGGCCTTCAAGCTGCGGCACGGCAGCATCTGCTCCATGCTGGTCAGAGGGAGCTTCCGGTCCTTCCCTCCTCGTTCCGGCCCCCCCCCCCTCCTCTGCAGCCTCGCCGGGCCTGGAGCTGCTGTTCGTGGCGCTCTGCACCCCCACCGTGAACCGCCTGAGGAGCTGCGACTCCCACTTCTGCCACAGCTTCAGCAGCATCCACAGACCCGACATGACCTTCGCTCAGCTGTCAGACAGGTGCATGAGTGGCTCCTCCTTTTCAGCAGACGTCATTGAAACGTCCTCATGCTCGTGTCTCCTCCTTTTCAACAGACGTCATTGAAACGTCCTCATGCTCGTGTCTCCTCCTTTTTCAGGGCCGTGTACTATTTGGGGTACTCAGCTGAGGAGCTCATCGGACGATCGTGGTACAGTCTCGTCCACCCTGAAGACCTTTCTTCAAGTGCAGATTCTCACAGAAGTTTAAGTAAGTGTCCAACCCGCTGGAGGAAAACATGGACTGCAACACACTCAATACCTGGCACTGACAAATGCATTCAATACGCATACATTTTATTTGTCTTTAAAAAGTTATTGGTGCCTACAGAATGGCGATTTATTCACAGAAATTGGAGCTACAGTTGTGATGCAGTGGAGCTCTGAGTTTATTGTGTATGAATGTGTCTTCCCCGCCCGCTCCAGTGCAGACAGATGAGGTCTTCCGTGTGCAGATGGTGCTGAGACTCCAGCGCCAGGATCTCACATGGACATGGATCTACACTGAAGCTAACAGGGACTCCGCGTGTCAGAGCATCAGCTGCACAAACTACATAATCAGGTTTGACAAACTGAAAGATTCTGGACGATTCTGTGCTTTCCATCTGAAAAACCCAGAATCTAACAAGTTGTTTGGCTCTTGCAGTGACACTGAGGCCAGATTTCTGCAGGAGAAAATCAGCACCGATGCCTTCAGGCCATCATCTCTGGCAAATACCTGCCATTTAGCAGCTCAACAGGCTCCCCGCTGTCAAACTCACAACAGTGCTAAATGCTTTAAAAGGCGAAGGACGTCTGACAGCCAAAGTGAGGAGTCAGGTGCCAGAGCCGGGAGGGAGTTGGAGCGAGACGGGCACTATGTGGCGTGTAGCTCATCCCGAGGCGATAGCTCACCTCCTCCTCTGGGTGACAGCTCGGCGCTCTTCACCCCTCCCTACAGCCCGCCCTCCCCCACCTCTGCTCTGCAGCAGGAGGAGCTCGGCCGTGACCTCCTAATAGATGTGCATGGATACACAGATCAGCTGTTGTCCTCCCCTGAGGGCTCCCCCTCCTACTACGCCTACCCAGAAGGAGGACTCACCTGTCACCACTCACCCACAGCTGCCGAGCGGGGAGCCTTTGGGGTCCTCACAGCCAGCTCCCCCCTCTCCTCCTCGTCTCCATCCTACGATTTCCAAGCTTGTGCCTCTGATGCTCGATTAGTCCCCGACTGTCTGTCTGTGTCCGACATGTGCGGGAGCCCATCAGACTGCGGCCTGCACCAAGACGATTGCACCCATCTGGAGCAGCCAGATGGGGGCAGCCTCGTCCAAGCGCATCATGTGCCCCAGCATGTGTTGCCCATACATCCCAGTCTTCTGACGCCCGACCAGTCTCCCACATCGTCAGAGCCTCCTCGGTACGACGAGAGGGAGCAGGCCGAGATCAGCATTCTGGCCCAGCAGATCTCCTCTCTAGCCAGCAGCTTCGACATGTATCACACCCTGAACCCGTCAGCCTGCGATTGGCCCCCCGACCCTCCTCTTCTCCCTCCCAAGCGTGAGCTGGTCCTCGACGACGGCGTGTTCGACAGCATCCTGAAAGACCTGGATATGGTCGGAGGGAAAAGCAGCACGCCCGGCCCCGTGGCTGCGTGGCAGGGTTTGGTGAGCAGCAGCAGCAGCAGTCTCTCCACACCAGAGGAGCAGTTCCCTCCCATGGATCCTTTCAGTTTACAGCTGGAACACCATGACCAAAACACCGGGCTGCATCAACTCGACCAGTATTTACAGAGCAGCCTTCAGCGAGGTAATTTCTGCCGAAGGGCGTAGCTGCTGCATTCATAATATCCAGTTTTTACGTTACATCTCAGTTAAAACTCTTTTCTGTCTCCTTTCAGATGAACTTTGCAAAGAAAACCTGTACTGAAATAAGTCTGTGACTTACTGAACCATCACTTGTATGACATATTGTCAGGGATACCTTCTTTCACTGGATTCAACGAAGAACGTGAGCAAAGACATTTTAAGGACATCTCTGCGAAGATGCTGTTTGCCCGCGCCGATGTATTTTCTGAATGTAGAAAAGAGTCTAAAGTAGATTCTGCTCTCCTCGACACTACAGCCGTCCTCATTCCTCTCGACTGTTGTCAACTGTGTCAAATGTTTTTCTGACGTCTTATATTTTATGAAAATGGTACTTTTAAAGCACACTGAAACAGAGGTGTATTTTTCTGCTAATACTGAGGGACCACAGTTTACTATTGAGCACTTTATCACGTCATTGCCAGGGGAATTTTATAAATGTGAAGCTGTGCTGTTTAAAGGCATATTATCTTGATGTCAAAGCTACCTAGATGAGCGATAAAGGGCATGAGTCAGTCCTTATAGCAATGAGCCATTTTAAAACCAAATTTTTAGGTGCCTTAATCTGTTTACTATAAATAAAAATTACATTCGTGTTCCTTTTTCATTTCCTGAAGTAATTTTACCTCAGTGTGCCATTGATGCTTTCCAGCTGTTAGGAATAAAGAAATCAACCTCAACGAGCAGGAAGATGAAGATGATTTGATGATTGTGAATTAGGCAACTACCTCCGTGGTACATCTGAATACATTCCAAGGCTGCAGTCTATGAATTATTTTTATTTAGTCTTATTTTATTTTTGATTTAGAACATACTGATCTTACTTTGCTCACTTAACAGTGTGAAACTTACGTGCATTCCCTCCCCATCAAATCTTTTCCACGGTACTGAAACTTTGAATGTCTGAGTGTTGAGTGTTATTGCTGCAATTTCTTTTGTTTGAAATTTAAATAAATCAAATGAAAAGCACGTTGGGTCTTGTGGTATATAAAAGCACATGCTTCTACTCTTTTTGGGAAAACCAGCCTGATTGACATTGACATCAAGATGTGGAGATAATTTGGATTAGCAAAGTGTTTTTAAAAAGCATAAGATTTTCTGGCCACTTGGGAGCAGCGGGACAAGCCACGGAGAGCAGATCAAAAAAGCAAATTGTGAGCCAGAAAACTAAAACAATAGACTAAAGGATGCTGATTTTACAGAGCAGGGTGATAATTCCTCACAGCTTCATCTCTCCCACTGTGAGTCACTGTTGATGGAAAAGCACTGATTAGTACAGCTTTAAAATAAACTTTCTCCCAGGAGCAGTTACTCTTCACAAATGGGTCTACTGTGTATTTTTTGTCTGCGTTTTCTTCTTATCTGACCAGTTGGCAGCTGGATGTGTGGCCCCAGCACAGCGTCTGCTGGCCTCCTCGGCGCTCCATTGATTTTTCCATACAGTCAGACCAATGAGAGCATATAAACTGCACACTGAGGAATCAATTAAATGTTTGGACTGATGTGCAGAGTCGATGCATAAATGAATTGTTGGACAAATAAGAAAATTGACCAGTGGCCGAGGTGACTGACGGTTCAGCGTGGTTAAACTGGGATGTATCTCGGAGGAGGCACTCGGTCCGTGTGCGTGAATGTGGAACAACAAGCTCACAGGGGGCAGTCCGGTCGTGCTGCTGGTGCAGTGTGTGCAATGCGGAGCCCCCATCTTTTTCTCCAGCAGGCTAAAACAGCCACTAGATGGAGTGATAGCTCCAACGGCCTCCCACGAACGCAGACATCTGCATGCCGTTAGTGTGATATTACTTAAACAAGCTTGAAATAATGAACGAGGTGTATGTGTGTGTGTGTGTGTGTGGGTGTGATGGTAAATAAAGTTCCCAACAAATCCCCACATCTGCTCGGCTCCTGTCTAGCTGCATCGCTGAGCCTTACCTGGAACGCTGATGATTTCCCTGAGGGGGTGTTGACACCGTGTCCGTGGCATCGATGCACTTCTCCACGACAAGGAGACAGCAGGAATCAACTTATTCACTTTTCCCTCTCACGAAAACAGTGACTGCTCTGACGCTTTCTGTCTCTTGTAATTATCAGATTGTTGGCGATTTTTCAGAATGGAATCAAAAGCATTTCATTGAAACAAAGGAAGGGCCAGCTGTGTTTGGCGTCTTTACTCTCTGTTGGATAAAGACCACAGACACTGAAGCCGCTCTCTCAGTTTGTATCTCACTTCCTCTAATGCTTCTTAATACCGCCGGGGTCATGTTGGACTCTGTTCAGTCTCTACCTTTAAACCGTTTGTCCTTCTAGATCTTCTTTCACCCCCTTGGCTCTGATGTTGCCGTCCTCTGGGATGGCCACGTCTATCACGGCTGCCCCTCCTGCTGTGTGGTTGGTTGGTTTATCTGGAGCTGCTCAGCGCCGTTTGGAGTTTGAAATCCTGCAGGATGTTCGCTCTGTTGTTCTCCACCAGTTTTAGTTCTGTGTCCAACTGGGAGTTAAAGAAGTGGTGAAGTACTGTAGGAGTCTGTAAGTGGAAGTGAAATATATATACTGCATGTGCTGCTTGCTGCTGCTGTGATTCATATCTGGTATCTAAGAATGGCATTGGGGCTGAAAATGGCACGAAACGATAGAGGTGACAAAAGAGAAACAAAAGGAAAACTGTCAGCTGCCCTACTTCAGTTGCTCCTCAAGCGCTTTCTCAGTTGGATGGCTGGAGGGTGGATGCTGAGGGAAAGGCGCATCGCTGCAGTTAACCAGTGCAGCTCAGCTTCTTTTCAAAGCTGCGCCTCCCACAAACAGCTAGGTCTTCATATCCTGCCTCACCCGTGGCTTCTCACGAATGAGTCCCTCATTTGCTTGCAGAGGAAAAGTCTCTGGATTGAAAGTCTCACTGATTTCAGACAACAGGGCCTCAGGTGGAGCTGGCATACGTTTATTTACTGGGTTTGTGCTTTTATTGTCACCATGAATGTGCTTGAGGGCTCTATGGAGAGCTTATCCAGTGGTATACATTTATTTTGGCATAGACGAAGATGCAGAAAAGCATCCAGCACAGAATGCGATTACTCTATTTTGCTCGGCAATTGTTTGTCTGATGGAAACAGTGACGGAGGGTAAACCTGCCAAGGTCACAGGGAGGCGACGCACGCTGGCATGAGGGAGACCTGAGTTGTTATTGCATGTTAACATCAACCTGCTTTTTCATCCTCTGCACTCCACAGGCAGGTACGTTTCACTGTGTAGTTCATTTCCTTCTTGTCTCAGTGTATAAAAAAAAGAAAAAAGAAGACCGAGGTTGCTTCGGCTGCATCACATTTCCACGTCTGTATCTTTGCTGCCCCACTTTTCAAAGGAGGCGGGTCACCTGACTGATGTTGGTTCAGTCAGCGCGCACCTACACCGTAATTGGGTTAAACAAAAAGACCAAAAATAGACTGCAGCTCGTTTCTTCGGGACCCCTCCTGTTCTTTTTGTTGCCACGTCTGAGATCGCGGCTCTGATTGAACACCGGGCCACAGCCATGCAGTGTCAACACGTTCTGTTGATATTCAGAAGGAAAAGGCCAGCCAACCAGGGAGAAGAACACAAACTGCAGCCTTGCATATGAATGTCTCATTTACTCGTCCCTCTCAGGGATGACATTTCTGCTTAAGGCAAAGCACCTGTCCACAGAAGATGCACAAGCATCCCACTGTGACAAGCATGTTGGCCTTTGTAGACAGAACTGCATGGATACCGAACGAAAAAGAAATTCTCACAGAGGTTTTCCAGCAGGGGCTTTAGAAAATGTGCTCACTTGTATCTCAGGCAGATTTTCGTGGGTTTTTACACAAATTCTTTTTCTCCGCAGAAGCAGCACTGCCAGTTTTTAGGGAGAAAAATCTCTCGATGCATTGTGTATTTACACCCCGTGAGCCCAACCCCCAGCATTCAGGAAAATCAATGCTCTGTGCTGGAATTCCAATACACAGCGGCACATAGGTGGATCTCTGTAAGACACACTTAGATTTTTCAGGCGCTGTTGCTCCTTGTGCACTAATGTGGGTGTTTAAAGTAACTGGTGGAAATAATGGCTGAGCAGTTACCCGCATGTGGATGCACAGCCAGAAATGCACCATCAATATGCTGCATTTTTGCAGCAGATGCATCTTAAAAATGTTTATCTCCGCAGTCATGTGAGTTCCTAGGGCTCAGAAGAGACGTGCAAAAATTATGTGAAAAGCGATTAATTCACTTCGATGTAGTGAGGACTTTAAAACAGATGAATGAATTAATAAAGAGAACCAAGTAAAAAAGGATCTATAAAAGACAAAATTGATGCGTAGCTACTTACATTATTATTAATACTGAATGAAACTGTGGAAATTCTAACACAAACTTGATACAATTAGCTGGTAGGTAGGCCATGATGCTTTTGGCCAAAACAACATCTGATATTTAGATTCATCTCATCCTCCAACTCGAGCAGCCATGTCAGTTTTTTTGAGACGAGCTGAAATAACAGGAGCTTCAGCTGTGAGTGGACGTCACTGTAGCTCTGTCCCACACATGGGGTCTATGTAAAAGTGAACACTGACTCCAAGGCTGCAAAAAGAAATCAGATTGCACTGAAGTCTATGGGAAAGTGTTTTCCCTATGAGTTTCATGTCTTTAACAATCCAACACGATGTCCATTTTTTAAATGGTGGTACAGTCTGTGAAGTCAGCTCCTCCTCCTCCTCAAAAAAAAAAAAAAAAAAACTAGGATAGCGATGACGAAATCAGACACTGAAGGTTTGATCAAACTGATGCAGAGCAAGGTGTGTTTCCGATGTGGTCCTTCATGTTGCTGACCATCAAACAGCAAACTGAAACGAGTCTGAGCTGTGGAGAACTGCACGTTTTTTAGGGGCCATGTCATAGTTAATATGTCCCCTAGGTGTCGCTTAGCAAAAGAACGTAACTGTGTCATGAAAACCTGGCTGCACAAACAATGGGCCTGTTTTTGCCCTCACTTCTTGTCTCTTTTGTTCTCACTGTTTGGCTTTGGAAAGTCTCCATGCTCACCCCTCAGCACCTAAAGCCCAAAGCTTGACAGGAGGGTGTTTGCTGTCGGGCTTAGGGAACGCTTCATCGGTTTCCCATTTTCCTTTTCGGTATTCAGCATTTTGTGGTTTTACTATCGCAAAATAAATAAATAAATAAATAAAGTATAATCCACTACAGAAAACAACAAGCATGTCCATTAGTTATTCCCTAATTTGTTGCTGAGGTTTTCTGATATTTAATGAATAACTAATGCAGTTTGTTGTTTTGTGGGAACCACTTTCACCCGTTTAGGGAAACTGTGGGTCACCTTTCTTCACTGTTTGACATTTCACAGAACACTTCTGTGTTTGACACTCTGGTGTGTGCTTTATTGGCATTGTATGAGTTATTGTCCCAGAACTTAATCTGACTTGACTGACAGGAGTGTAAAATAACATTGCCCTTGTATTTTTCTTCTGTGTCAGTGAGTGTTTGGGTGTGTGTGGGGGCGAATAGATGGTTCCTTAAAATTCATCACCAATCATCAGGCCCTTTTCAGCGCTCAGTTAGCTTGGGTTTAGCCCTCATTAATAATTCTGATGGTGCAACATCATTCAAAGGGCACAAGGCCTCAGCTCATGCATAACACAGATAATGTTCAAGTTGAATCTTTCGCTCCATTCTTCCTATTTTAAAGGGAATTTTAAAGCATAATTTATCATACGCCTATTACCATAGCTCCCTCTCAAGCTTTTCTTTGCACTCTGTGGGATTTGTTTGATCTGATCATTCAAATTTTTTATGTTGCTTTAATAGCATTGTGTTTCACATCCATCAACACCAGAGTTTAGTTACTGCGGAAGTCACAGTCAAGTGAAGAAGACTGCAAGTTGCATCTCTGAATAACACTTTCTTTGCAGGTTAAAGGAGGTCCTCAGGATTAACATATGTGTTGAATCGATATTAACATATCTGAATAATGTCACAGCGTTCTTTCAGACATTTAACCCTGCAGTGAGGAAGAGAAAGTTTCTTCCCTTTCTGCAATATCAACCATGAGGGAAACTTTGGGTGATGGTAAAGACAGGATAAATCACAGCCCTGAAATAAAACTGAGCCAGTCGGTCTGTGTGATCTGAGACAAATAGAATGAATGATATAGAGCAGATGAGCCGTCAGCGAGCGTCCCCATGCACCTCAATGACACTTTCATTTTTATTTATTTATTTTTCTTTGCTTAATTGCTTGACCTTTGCATAGAGGGACATAAAACTGCTCTCCACCACAGCTGAGCAAATTGTCACGCACGCATTTATCATCAGGTGGGATTGCAACTTTTTTGTGTCTGTGTTAAAATATGAATTGTGGGTAGCGGTGGATGACAGACTCTCAGAGCCTTTGTAAATGTACAAAGTGTTTCAGATGAAAAGAGATGACTGTACAACAAGATTTATTCATGATGAGGTATTTCATCTTCATATTGTAGTCAGAGGTGTAACTGCGTTGAAACACCAAGATTATTGAGGAATATTACCATGGAGACGGTACAGTGCTCAGATCACTACAGGTGATGGTGAACAGACCGAGCCTGTTGAAATACCACATTATTTATGGGTTTATAAAGAAGGTATTTTATTGTATAAATTACTTCATACTTAATATGAAAAACACAGTTGGACATGTTGATGTATTCATTGCATTCGGTGTAATACAATTCAGAATAGTACAGGCTACTCACACATAAATAAAGGAAGCCGAGAAATACTCCTGCCTGGGTTCACTTCTGCACAATCAAGGCCATCACTTGACTTTTCATTTACATGGAATTGGTTTGAATAATAGAGTGCAGACTTAATAAAATTTTAGCATAATATCCTTGAGAGAGGAATATTTTCTGGAATTTGTGAAGCTTGTCTTACTTTTTCTTTCATCCATCTTCTGCCTCACATCATAACTCAATCATGTAACAAGCAAAACTCAATTTAAACTAACAAAGCAAACCGCAGTTTATCCAGTCTCCTGTTTAGTATTTAGCTCATCCGGTCCTCGCTAATCATTATAATTTAAGATGGTGTCGGCTGGGTGACAATTTGGCATTACCTACTCATTAATCTATTCATTTTACACTCAGATTGATTTGTTGACTGTGATCCCGGTGACCTCTGGTCTGCAGGGACCTCAATCAAGCGCTCATGTCGAGGACGGCTCCGCCTACAGACCATATCACTCGAACAACTGCGCAGGGCTATCTGCTACATTGGGGAAAAATGGAAAGACTGATAATCAAACTCGGGCGCTCTGCCAAGTGGCAAATACAGATGCAATTATAAAGTAAAATGAACACAGTTTTGCTAATGTACACTATTACATTGTGCCTTCCCAGGGCACATGGATTCCCACATACAGCGCTGGAATACGCAAATACCTTCATGCTCAAACAAACAAAAATCAATAAGGATTTTACACAGCTAATCAAACATGATCTCGTTGGATTTTGGAAAGGAAAACAGTTGATTCATACTAAGTAAACTGTATTCAACGTTAATGCAACCCCTCTGTCCTCTCAGCAAACACACTTTTATTGAATAGATCTGAGCTCCTAATGGCTGCCCTGATGATGTCCTAGAGTCAGAGCCAGACGAAACCGAGCCTGCAAACGTTTTCTTTTCACTGCACTCTCTCTGTGAATTGCTGTGTGTGTATGTGTATTGTTGCCGTATGACACTCTCCCGTGTTTCCTTTCTATTCCAAAGTTTTTCACTCAGGCCACACAGTTTCAGGTGTCTAATGCGGGTTATGATGGTGAACACTGAGGCATTGACGCATGCATAATTTATAGTACAGTAGTCACTGGAGTTGTGCCACCCAGGGGGAAGATGGCTTCCACCACATCTCATTTGCATTGACTTGATTTCTACACAGACGATGATTCACGGCACTAATGAGGCACCCACAGGAGGGGAAAACACAAAGCTCGCAGTTACACTATTGTTTTATCCCTTCCTGCAAACATGTGCACAGCTCGTCACCAGAGCCTGCATGGAATCTGTGCTTGATCTGGCAGGATAGATGATAGTTATTAGAAATTTTTCTTGTTCCAGAGGGTCACACGGTTCTTTCAACAAACTGTGCGCAAAAAAAGTTATCCTGGAAAAGAGCTCAGAACAGCTCAGTAAAACACTAAATAATCATTTTTACTGTTATGATTCTGATATCACTGTAATTTTCAGGTGTTGGAATTGGTCCAAAGAGTCCGACTTGTATGCCCAATTCCATGATACAAATGCATGACAACCTGCAATTTAAAACGATTTAAACATAACAAGCAATAGGCAATAGAGGTTTAGTGGCTATAAAAATCTGTTGCAGACTAATATGATACATTTTTACATAACATTTGCTATGTTTGTGAAATGATGGCTATAGTAAGAACACAGAAATCAATATGAAAAACATGGACACACATATTTCTGCTTTCCATGTATTGAGTTCAAAACTCTAATTGCAGTTTCTGTTCCCAACAATTTATTAAACTGTAGAGTTAATTAGAATTAAAACCTTTACCAGGATTAAAAGAAAGAAAGAAAGGAAATTAAAATGAAAGTTTTTTCCCCCTTGTGATTTACTCGAATAACATTTTGCCCTTTAAATGTTGAAATATCAAATTAGTTCGTTTTTCCTTAAATTAGGAAAACTTTAATTCCGATTTTTTTTTCTTTATTATTACGACGAAGACAAGGGAGGTCAGAGGTCACATGGCGCCGACCGCCAAAAAATGCAGAGACGAAGAAGAAGAAGAAGAAGAAGAAGAAGAAGAAGAAGAAGACCGTAAATAACTGGTTGTTAAAGGCGGAAAAAGAAACAAAGATTTCAGCGATGTTGACTTTTTCTTACCCCTCCCCTCCCAAAAACAAACAAACAAACAAACAAACAACAAAAAGAAACCCGGCTAACGGGAATACTAACGTTAGCAGATCAGAAGCTAACGGCCCGGGGGAGGAGGACGGTTAATGGCGGCCGCTGCATACGTCATCACTGCGACAGACACCTGTTGAGCCGTCAGCCGCCACATTTTTGGCCACATATTTGGCCAGTTTTCTGCTGTTTTTTCGTGTGTTGGGAACCCGTAGGGTCTGAACTTATCCGAGGAATTAATGGACTGGAGGAATCCTTGAGGAGAAAGGCCGGAGAAAAGAGCATCACAGAAAGTAAGCGCTTTCTCTCGTTATCACAGACACAACGTGGACCTTCCTGATTTCAGGTGTGTGTTGTCCGCACATTTTAAGTTCTTGATATTTTGTTGGCGTTGGAAGAAATTCGTGGTTGTATCTAAGTCTGATCAGGATGGTTGATACGGTGGCAGTCCACTTTGCTGCTGGTTCTTACATTATTGGTTTTAGGCCAAGGCCAGATCGGGCAGTATCTGTTTGCACATGCCATTCATCTTAATATTGTAAACTCGTAATTTGACGTCGGTGCCACTGGTGCACAAATCCCAGGATTTTGTTGCCTTGGGCCTGTGCATTGTTTATCTGGGCTTGTGTATTTGCATTTTGTTGTGTGCTTTATTTGTATGAGTACATGACATGACATTGTTCGAAGGGATTCTCACGATGCACAACAAACTTTTCAGTTTTTTTTTTTCCGCTTTGAGAAAACAGTTCTATCGAGTTGATGCTGCAGATAAGAAAAACACTGCATTCCTTGAGCTAAATTCAGACAGACTGTGAGATGAAGACATTCAAGGCATGATTGTTCCTGCCCTAGCAGTTGAGAAATAATTTGTGCAGCCTGTTAAGCAGTCAGCAAAGCTTTCGACTTTTCTTTTCTATATAAAAAACAGTATGCTGCATTTTTGCAGCGGATGCATCTTAAAAATGTTTATTTTCCAATGCTAAGATATAAAAACCGATGCACCAGCTGTCTTTGGGTGCACATTTATTTATTTATTTATTCATTCATTCATTATCCGTTTCCGGGCGTGCTGGAGCTGATCCCAGCTCACACTGGGTGAGGACAGGTCACCAGTTCATTGCAGGGTCAACATACAGAGACAGACAAAGACAAACGACCACTCACACTCAGACCTATGGACAATCTAGAGCCACTAATTACCTAGACATGCGTGTCTTGGACGGTGGGAGGAGACCCATGTAGGTACAGGCAGAACATGCAAACCCCACGCAGAAAGGACCCAAGAACTGAAGCTGCAATGTTCTTGTTGTGGGGCAGCAGCTCTATCCACTACTCCACTGTGCTGCCCTGTGTGCATATTATTCTCTGTAAATAATTTTGAAAGCATGAGCATTGCACTCCAATGAAGTCCTATCATTATACTATGAATTTCAGTCTGAAGAAGTGCATGCTATTACTTTAATCAAAATAACACACCAGCCATTTATGTCCACTTGATAAACTTGTTGTGTATAATAATACCCACATATATCTATGCTATCTCTGTAGAAATGGAGTATTGAACTCTGCGACAGCGAGGCAGCTTGAGGTTTGATTGCTCAAATGTGGATTTTTTTCATCCCATCATTCTATCTCTCTGCCAAATAAAGCCTGCCATAATAATAAACCACCTTACTGCTGAGAAAAAAAAGAACCATTTTGTTAAGTTGGAATGACTGCGTAAATTGAAATTCACGAGTCTAATAACAACACATGGCATCATTTGAATAATTCCCTTCTCATATCCTCTTTAGCTTTGATCCTCAGGTCATTATTCACCGGGTGATAATTGTTTTGTGGGTTTCTTTCTCTTCAAGAATGAGCACTAAAGGGAATAACACATTGAAAAAAAATTTGTGGAAGTGAAGTATTGTCCCAGTCTAATATGTATTTGGTCAGTATATTCCTAGTCAAGTAATTAGCAAGGACGTATTTAGTAACTTTAAAAATGCGAGCTACAAAATCGCATACTCATTTCTTGTGGTAATATAAAGTCATTCAGCAGTTCCTTACAATGTTCCTGCAGGAACTGTTCCCCCCCCCCACCCTGCCCCCCATGTATTTGCTGTGATGTCTTGATATTCAGGATGCTTTCTTTGTCTCTGCAACTGTGTCTGCATCTCCCACATAACATAGCTTACCACCACCCTTCTGTGGGAATGAGATGTTCTCTCTCTCGATTGTCCGTTTGCTCACTACGTACTTGTACACACTGAACCCTGAAGATGAGTATCAATGCAACAAGAAACATGTCTTGGCTGTTGGGAGAAAATGAGAAGTGGATGTTATTTTAGTTGGACTCAGATCCTAACTTAGACGTGACATAGTGTGTCTAAACTAGGCTGTGCCATCCTGCAGTGTGTGGCCTTTAGTCACAGTGCTTTTATGGGCGGAGAGCAGTTTGTGACTGACAGGTTTAGTGGGTGGTAAGGATGCGTGTATGTCCCTATGTAAGATGTGCAGCAGCCTTCACTGCTCTGCGTCATCGATCAAAGGCAGTTGGACTATGTCAGTCCATATGAAAGGTCACAGGCTCTTTTTTTTCACCAGTCTCACCCTAGACAGACACTAATAGCTACCTGCATATAGGAGCCTACATAAAGGTCCATGGGGGAACGTCTAGTGCTTTAGATGTTCCACTACAGCACTTTATAGATTACCACAGGGGCTGAATGGAAGGACTCTGACTCCCCATTCATAGCTCCTCCAAGTGACTTATTAAATGAGACTGGCTCTGTTGAGGAGCTTGTTTTATTCCTGTCTTGTGCTAAAGTTGATGAAATTACTCTGTCCCTTTCACTTGGCAGCAAGAATCAAATATTAATTACACTTAATCAAACTTGCAGATTACAAAGGAATTTAGAAAGGGTAAGAAAATTGACAGGCACACTGCAGGCATTCACTGACTTCAATTCAAGGCAGCTTGGTGCATTTATTGCGTTGAGCAGCCTTTTGCTGAGTTTGAAATTTTGGAGTATTAGCAAGTTATTAACTTCCTCTAATAGGAAAATCCTGCTCTTTGAATGCAAACGAGGTGAGAGAGCAGTTAGGTGACAATGAGAGCATCACTCAGCCGCTCATGGGATAATAATGATGTATTCATTCATGCACAGGCCAAAACGGCCTCTGTACCCTTAAGTGCTAGTCTAACACAGACATGTCAAAGTCCACCCCAAGTTTTCTCTAAGTGTCTACTCATGAGATTGAATGCCACAGGTCATAAAGTGTTGCTATTTATTGGAAAACCACCAGAGGATTCTCTTTGTGGCTGTAATGTGAGGTTTGTTTGATGGGGATGGCTGTTTAATGATCATTGCTGGCTCATCGGGGGTGGGTCATCTTTATTCATGTCTGTATTGATTTTATAGGGATGATTATGTAATTGTGAAAACATGCAGAGTCAGGTTCATAAATCATTTTTCTTTACACAATAGACGCCAACTTAAATCACAATGACACTATTAAGTATTTAAAAGACATCCTGTTATGTTTGTGGTTGTCCTTACTATCTGTCATACAGTACAACAGTGATGAAACATGCAGAGCCTGGACCTTTAGAAAAGGGTCTTTTCTGTGGCACTTTCACTGTCATTAATATTGTAAATGAATGCTTTGTGTCTGTGATAGTGGCATTAAATTTTCATCCAGCCCCATGATTAGGTCAAGATCTTAATTTGGGTTTGACCGTATTTTCATAATCCATGACATTTCCATCAGCATGCGCTGTGCTTTATGTTTAGCTAATTAGTGCAATAGCAAAAGATGGTGAGCACAGTTATGTGGCTTAAAGGCACAGTAACGTTGTGTTACATCCTGTTGTCGATATTATGAACATGTCAGGAAAGTGCTGTTATTGCTAGCTGGCTAACATGAAGCATTTCTCTAAAGTAGTCACAGAAGTGATCATTTTATGGCAGTGTCTTTTATTTCAGTAGTACTTTTTCGATGTGTTCAAATGACCGCTTTCTGCTGGTTTTGTGACACGTTGCTGACTGACATTGTGAAGGTGCAGGTCGGAGACACTAACATTTTGCATTGTATTGACTTATTATTGAAAATAAGTCGACTCTGATTATTTATTCAGGGTTTTTATCAACAATTTTTTTTACGGAGGAAGTCAAAAGTGAATGTGAACACTTAACAGCTGATCAAAAACTGATGGATTGCAGTACACTATCCTAAACTGTGGTCCTGCTAAACTGAAACCAAAGCGAGGATCCCTGCCACTTAATTTAATCAATTATGCAATTAAAACGGCAGCTGCAATCACACCATATTTGGCTGCACAGTCGAGGAAAGCGGAGACAGTAATTAACCGAAATAAAACACATTGCTCAGACCTGGTGATGTGTCAATAAGTATCTCTTTTACATTCTGCATCAAAATGTTTGGGAAATGAGGTGTGTGACAAGAGCAAAGCGTGTGAGAGAGAAAAAAACACTATAGAAGCACAGACAGACAAAAGTGGAGGGGAGAGGGGAAGGCATCAATTAGCAAGTGTTCCACTCTGTATGTCGCCATGTTTTTGCATTATGGGCTGGAGTACTCGCCATGCATCAGTCTACCCATTACACAACCTATCAGAAATGTCATTGGATTCAGTGACCTTTTGAAACAACAACCAGCTTGCTGAAATACAATTCTATGAAGGCTCTGAAATTCAATTCACAATACGTCAGCTATAATGTATCCATATTTTTCCACCCTTCTCTTGCTGCAGTGGAGGAAGTCTTTCCTCCGCGGATGTTGGCTCTGACAATCAATTTTTTTGTGGCCATTTAGTGTTTTCTCAACTAAATGACAAAACTCTTCACTGAGTTTAATGTCAAGAGGCTGTTAACAGTTTCAGCAAAGGATGTTTGAGCCATTAATTTGCTTGGCATAAGTTTGATTTCTGCGTCCTTGCCCTCAGCTGAACCTCACCCTGTGTGGCCCCGAACTGTGCGTTCACTCCCTGTTTTGCCACTGAAATTGTCTCTCATAATATGAGATTCAGTCTGATTAAGAACAGCACTGGTTGGTATCTCAGCTTCAGAGACTCAGCCAAACAGTATCAGAGAGCAGGCCTCTTTACCTTTAATGACATTGACATTAGATCTCAGAGTATAGATGCGTACAGACACAATGATCTCATGCAGATCATTGTATAGTATCATATACACAGCGTTCTGTACGCTCTGCCATGTTAAATATATCAGGACTATATATGGAGTGATATACAAAAACATTTTTCAGTTTTTCACCCATAAATTATGAAATATATTCGAAAACATTCAGGTCTGCAGTAGAATTTCAGTAGAATAACATGATTAGAGCACAGGGGTTATATATTACATATTTGACCTTGGGCGCTTTAGTAGTAGTTAATATTCCTCACACAAGGTCCGCTTAGTTGTTTTCAGAGATTTTGACTATTTTTAAGCAGAATGACTTGCTCAGGTGTCATCATTGGACCTTAAGAGATGACCTCATCATGTGATAGCACATGGCCCCTTATGGGGGAGATCATAACCCATGTCTATTTTCAAGAATGGCCCTTGGCCATTCACTAATGAGATTCATTAGCTGAGAAAGCCACTGGGGCACCTCTGGATAGCTAAGTAGGTGGAAGTTGCATATGAAATGGTAATTTTGAATTTACCATGGAAACAAGTCTGAATGAGCTTTTTATGCATACAGTGATAAGTAGGGCTGTCTGTCCAGCTGTACTTGTGAATGCATCTCTAATTGTTGTAAAACACAGTATCTCAATAACACCCTGAGGGAACTAATACGTATTAATACTACCACCGTAGTTCACACTCATCCACTCCAATGTCTCATTATCTGTTCAAAGGACTTGCACAAGATCTTTAACATTCATGGTGCCCTGTTGATGGTGGCAATGAGTGAAAAATCTTATGTGGACTAAAAGATCCCTGTGACTTCATCCACAACCTTCAGGGCAATGTTGCAATCAGTTGTCACTTCCGCTGGAGAAGGAAAAAAAAAAAAAAAATCTGTGAAAATTGCTTTATAATGTTCAGTTCATCCATGTTACCCTGCCCTTTGTTCTCCAGGTGAAACTGAAGAGCATAGTTTCTTCAAGACACAATATCCAATGAATAGGTTTTCACAAAAATGCCTTGGTATTAAGAGATAGGGAACACTTGAACATGCTGAAGTCGTGAGCTCATTTTATAATAATGATAATCTTCTTCTCTGTAATCTTACCTGATGTTTCTAATTTAAACTTGAAGAATGAGCACCAGTGGTCTGTAAGTGATAGTATGAAGAGTCTGCTGTGTGACTTCTGGTGTGTGTATCAATCATCTCTTTCCAAAGTTTCTCATCTGGCACTAATCTCTTCAGGGGTTTCATCCCGCAGCAAACATGATTCCCTACTTAGCACCACTAGACATCCAGAATTACTTTAATTCATACAGTCCAAACTTGTCTAAAAGGAAACTGGCACTGTTTGCCTCAGTGTTTCATTCTCTTACTTTAATGTCATTTTTCCTTCAATAGATAAAGAGATAATGATAGTCTGTGGTTGCGTCACCAGTACATTTCACTCATCTATTGTTTGATAGATTGATTTAGATTGCAATTTCCCCTCTTGGTATGAAAAAGAAAGTATGAAACGGAAGGAACATCATTCTAATTTGCTTTGACTGGCTCCCTCCGGTGGCTCAGATGGTGCTAATGTGTCTCTAATTGATTTCCATGGCATTTTCAGATGAGCTGCAGGAGAAAAGCAGAAGCAAAAGAACATTGTTGCACATTTGTAGGTCCTCACCTATAAAGGTTAGGATGATTAGGGAATGTACTTATATTATCATATGTTCCCTTTCACATCTCATCAATTTTACTGACAATGTAAAACAGTGTACAAAAGTTAATTAACAGTAACATTTATCAAGCGCCTTCACGTCACCTTTGCTATAGGATTGTAAAAAATGCAATGGAAACTGAAATGAATGATGAGAGAGAGAACATAACCTTAGAATTCACATGTGTACGGTTTTTCATTTTTTAAAATAATTGAGCCTGGTTGATTGCACTTTGGACCTGTGATGGACTGACAACCTGTTCAGGGTGCACCCCCCCCCCACCCAGTGTGAGCTGGGATTGGCTCCAGCACCCTCTGTGACCCGGAAACCAATAAGTGGTAGAAGATGAATGAATAATGAATGATTGCACTTCGAAGCTAAATTATCTTGCTGTCATCTTCTGTAATAGCAGACGAGTAAAGCAAGTCACTGATTAATTTGAAACTTTAAGTACATTTTTTTTATATATATATCTGAATCATAATGCAGGAGAATACTGTAGCATTTTTCAGCCTTATTTGACAGACCACTTAACCACCCAATTCTTTTCTCCAGTTAGGGGACAGAAAACCAAATCCCTGGGTGGGCATGAGTTGTCTTTTTCTCTTTAACTCTCAACAGTGTCATGCACAAAGCATTTATCTTCATGTAGTGAACTGGACGGCAAAGGATTTAGGAGGGCTACTCTCAATCCATCATCGAGGCAGATGCTCTTTTTGAATATTAAAAAGGCTATCTCCTTAATCAAATATCTCTGGCTTTGAAACCTTGCCAATATGAAAGCACATGATGGATATTGTGATATAAATCATATACCAGATTGAATGAGATGCATAGAAAAACAAAAGTATGGTGATACCTAAACTGTCATCATGATCACTACATGTTTGCGCGTTAGTAAGCAAAGTAAAGGAAAGGGCATTTTCTTTTCTTTTCTTTTTTTTTTTTTAAATAATGGGAAGGAAGCAAGGATTAATCATTGACATCTATTTTATCGTCTGGTTATGTCCCATCTTTATACCTACTTTGGTACGTCAATAAACACATTAGTATGTTGTTGCCAATCGATGAGTGCAGACAGACGGACCTTTTGGCTGCAGATGCCATATCAACAAGCGCCTGGGTGCTCACTTGAGTCTGACTGGAAATTAAACCTGTGAACTCCTCACCCTGCATTCACCACTGACCCAACATTTATCAAACATTCATAGCTGCACAGCTATTTGCATCAGCACAAGACCTACAATCAATTCTGGTCTTCGCGAGAGGTTTACCAACTGGAGGGCTGTCAATAACAATTTAAGATTCACTGTAGATTTCCCATGCGTGAATCGACCACCTGTACCCAGTCTGGTGCAAGATACACTGGTAGCAATAGCTGATGATAGATTTCTTTGCTCAGTGCTTGGTCTGACTCAGACTTTTTTTTTTTTTTTTTTGAGTCCAAACAGCAGCCAGTCATTTATTCACATACTATTTACTACTATTTAGCAACTCCTCTACTCAACCCTTTGATGAAAATGGTGACAATAGTTTTTTAATCTTCAGAATTTATTTCCATTTAGCTGTCATTCTTATTTTTCTTAGACTTAATTGTATTGCCACTCTTTGGCCTCTCAGTGAAAGGCCACAGATTTATATTCTCATTGTGTTTTCAGAACCCCTGTGCCATATTCATTATCACCAGCAATAAATATAGTATATGACACACACTGAGTTGCTGATTGTTTCATTACCTCTCAATGGCTGTTACAGATAAATAAAGCAATTGGAAACTGGACACAAAGCACTTTAACACAAATGGGCCCATTGTATGAGTCTGTTGGCCCTTTATTATGATCTAAGTTGATGAGCTGTCCCTGAGTCACTTTTTCACAAACCTTACGAAAAGCTGTATCGCTAAAAAGAAGCTTGCTTGGCCAAAAGGGATTTTTGTCATCATACACATTGTTCTGAGTGATGCACTTGATGCCAAATGAGATTTCAGCAGCAAAATCACAATCAAGTGTCCAACATTAACGCTTATGCAGAGTCCCCCTAAAAATCACCAAAACCACACATTAATGGAGTCGGAAGCAATTATGATCCTTGGCATTATTCATGCAGTGTAATCAGCATCCTGAAAGTTATAGTTAGCTATGTTTGAATTATTTTAATTGGTCACATAGAAACTGGACTAAAAAAAAATAGTTTTTTACAGACAGACTGCAAATATTTTATTATTAGCAGTAAACACAGAGTGCTGAGGTTGGCAGGAGTGTCATTGGTTTTGCAAATGTTAAGCTGTAAAGGAAAGAGACGGGAATATGCAAACTTGAATGAGATGAAAAGTCAGGAGATTGCCAAAGATTTAGGAGTGATCCAGGGTTTGGGTGGTGGGAGCCGGGCGGGTGTTTAAATGCTGAACACTTGAGCTGCTGCTGACAGAAGAGGAACATGCAGAGGAATTCAGTAGAATTCATCCTGGGGGGGATCATGAATGTCTGGATCAAATTTGATGGCTAACTGTCCAACAGCAATTGACTGTCATTGCCAGCACCAAAGCCATGCAAATATTGCTAAAAAAGCTTTCAGGGGAAGAGCTGCCAACCGACTGCACTGTTACAGTTGTTTCTACTGAATGAGTAATAAAAACCAGGGGAGACTCAAACGAATGAACGAACACTCGGCGAACAGCTACACAGAGAGAGGTGTTACGTTAGTGACGAGAAAAATATTGCAAACTTTCACTGGGGTCAAAGTCAGAAAGCTATGATCAACATATGATTATCCCAGCACTTGTGTCACGATGCTCCACTGCTCCAGCCTCCCTCGTTCCCTCAGCGAGGAGTTGCCTCCTGAAGCATAACCAATTATAACCAGGCTAATGTTTAATTTCACCTGGTGAACTTTTTGAGCAAGTGATACATTCTGATTTAAAGGAAGTTAACAATTTAGCTGCTTGGCGGTTTGATGGTTCCTAGTGGTCTGACAAGTGATAACCTTAAATCAGAATCTGTCTGTGGAAGACATTGCTATTCATCTCAAATTAAGGTCTTTCTGCAAAACGGTGGTGTTTAGCAGCACAGAATAAAAATGAGTTTTGAGTGTGCATGCTCTACATACTGCACTAACAAGTTAGTTTTTCTTGTAGCTGGATTTATCGTAATTTCACTGGGGAAAAAAAGTGTTGCCAGTTATATGCACTATAAAACCTCTTTTTGTTCTTGCAGACGGGTCACAGTTCTTCACAGAAAATCTCTAAAGGATGGTTTCTCTTCCTCCCTTTGAGATCAAGCCTATATCAAATTTAACAAGTCCCGTTCTTTTGAGGCCAACTTTTAATTAGTAGAGAGGGTCAGGCTGGCTGTCGAGAGTAACTCCCCATGATAAGCTTTCAACTGAGTCTGTGTCATTATCCCATACAAAGTCCCCACCTTCCACTGCTGGAGTGCTGCCAATGGAAAGTTCACTGCGGTTTTGGGGATCTGTACATTTCATACTTGTCCTGTTTAGAGGCTCTGGAGACAGACCATGTTTGCCCACAATGCAGATTACATTTGTTATATTTTTATGGGCTTTGTTTGTGAGGGTTATTATGTATTTTTTTAAATGGACGCGATCCAAGCAAGTTTATGTGTAAATGTGTTGGAACGGCGACTGAGCTCGGGAGAGCAGTGAGGGATTTAGATGAAAGAGACAGAGAGAGGTGTCCTAGTCATCACCTTTGCAGCACAATGCATTTTTCCAGCCTCTGCTCTCTATTAATTTTAGGCTGCCTGTATTTGAGAAGGCCTATAAATATGCAGAACAGCTAGATGATAAAATTCCTATATTAGGAATTGCAAGGTAAGAGGAACGATTGAGTGGACCTAAGATGAAGACAAATCCTGATGGCTTTCCTAATTGACCACAAGAGAACTGCTGGGAATCACTTTCAGGGTTTTAGCTTCATGAAGGAGAGGGAGTGAACCAAGTCTCTTAGCTTAACAGCGTTAGTATTATAACACAGGCATGACATACTCACCTATCCTGTTCTTTTGTCTATATTCTGCAAAAAAAGCAATGTTTCATCTCTCCTTTCACATTCACACACCCTCTGTAATGACCCTGCTGTTTGATAGTCTGCAGCAGGACAGTCCCATAAGTACACAGTATTCAGTTCAGGAGGTTTCCTGTTCCATTAGAATAACTGCTAGAATTAAATGACAAATTCTTCTTTATGGAAAAAAGAATCGTCCTTATAATAATGCAGCTCCAGCTATGAAAATACTCATGCGGAAATTTTCCCCCTGAGAGAATCTGACCAAAGATCTTGTATAAATGAACGAACTGATCTTGAATTTGAACCGCAAGAACAATATTTTATTGATGAATGTTTCCAAAATTAAGGGACATACCACCTTATTTTCTACCGAGGAAGATTATTCTCAAGGCAGTGTATTAGCTTTCTTTGGTCGTTTATGTATTAATTAATTAACAGTGACACTAATTTCAGCAGCATTGCAGCGAATCCTCCTCAGGCGGGCACCTCTTTCCATCTAGTCAGCGGAAAGCTCATCACGTTGTCGCTTCTCAGACTCGATGTTACAGCATTGAATCCACAAATGCGGTGCAATAACTTCAGGAAATAAAGCCCACATGTTGAAATCAAGTAGGACTAGCACGAAAATGAATTTTGCTCTCCGTGAATGTCTCAAACCCTCAGCAGTCATGTTACTTCTCGTGTTGTCCACGCTCCTTCTCTCATCGCCCCGCTGAGGACAGCCTCTGCATGCCACTCAGCGTTTGCTGTGGGGATTAATATGGAACATAGAATGGTGATTCCAGCTGGGAATTAATACAAAGGCTGCTCCGTAAGCTTCCTATTACAAAGTGCAGGTATACTAATCTCCCAGTATATTATGCCATGAAGCACAGTGATCTCTGCTTTGAATTGGCCTGTGTGAGTCATCGTGGTGCTCAACAAAACTGTGGATTACACTTGAGGGTTGTGTAACATCCCTGCAGGGCTCCATATGAAGATGTATAAGGCACTGTGTTGTCTGAGCACATATAGATGAAAATTATAACCCATTTTTTTTACATATTTCTGGTATAAAGAAGTTACTTTTGTATGATGATCTGTGAAAAAGCAATGATCGCTTCTAATTTGAACTGATGAGTTCTACCGCAAGCTTTTGTTGCAGTAACTAAGTGCAAGTATTCTCTTGAATCTTAATTATTCACTCAGTCCTCAGCTCAATCCTTTGGTCGCAACATTTTTAATGAAACAGCACAATGCAAGAATTTCCAGTTAATAAAGCCAAATTCAAGGTTGAGAAGTCTCTATGCTGAAAACAGAGGGGGCACAATGTAACCCAGAAAACTGCGTAGTCTTCTGCTTATTAGGAATGTGCTGCACTTTTGTTTTCATATTGTACCCAGATTCATGCAGAGAATATGCATAATAGCCACAGCAACAAAGAAAGCATCTATTAAAAATTGAATTCATGGACCTTTAATTCAGCGTTTCCCTCAAATTCAAATTAAACTCCGTCTGCAAAGTGCAGATGTGGCAGACAACATTGTGGGAGTTTCAAGTTCAGCTTGTGAAGGTGAAATAAGACCTGTGCTACTGACATTTTCACTGCGATCATGAGTTCATGATGCCTACAATACGAAGGCATCTTTCTTTGAGCTTTTCAGTTGAAATTTCACTGTTCTCTTCTGAAAGTCTTTTAGTACATTTAGCTTAGCATTTCTGACTAATTGCTCATCTCTCCTTGTTGCGGTCAAGGCTCTCATGTAGAGGGAGGCTAATTCAGCTCACCCTCTCTCATAAAACAAGGCAAATTGCCGTGAAGTACCTGAGGTGACAGCTCCTCGGTTTTCCATGCTAAGCAATGACTTCTCCAGCATTTAGAGCAAATGCACAGAACATTGTGATTGCCTCTCAATGCTCAGTGCGCAGACTTTTCACAGTCATTAATTTTTTTTCTTTGAGGATTTCAAGTGTGCGTTCACTTGATCTGACAGGCCATTAATTTTAAATTATAACTGAGTTACTGTTTCTGGATTTATGAATCAAAAGATACGTACGTTTTAAACAAGCAAAATAAAATAGCTTTGCCTTGTTTTTTTCCTGTCTGAGAAAAACACTGAAGAAACTGATTACATATTTTATTTTTATTTTAAGGCCATTTGAGACTTCCGCTTTTCATGATTTGTTCTTTTTTTTGGAACCTTATTTACAAGTAAAGCAAAAACATTTGATAGTAAAGGAAATTTGCATTCACATTTGTTAAAATGAAAAATACACTTTAAAAAATTTCATATGAAACCGTTAGCAATTAACAGTGTTATATATTTTCCTATTTTATGGGTTAAAGTCCAAATAGTTTCTAGGTATTTTATACTATAAAGATATGTTTCTGGCAATTTGAATTTCTTGTACAGTGTTCGGTGGTTTAATCCTATAGATCATTATGTGTTTGTAGCATTGCTGTCCTCTGAGAACTAAAGTAAATTTTTCATGATCCCAGAAAAACAGCTTTTTTGACAAAGTGTTTTCTAAAGTTCTAAATTGTTTATTTAGCCTAAGACGTTGGAGACTTTCTCAGCCAATAAAGGAACACTTAATCATTCAGCTTGTCACAAACATTCAAAATGAGCACATTTGGAGAAACATAATTTTCACCAGGCAGCAAGGGCATGAAAAGCAGCAGAAGACAATTAACGAAGGCTGCCAGGAAATAGAATGAAGTAAAAAGTACAAAATCTAGCTCTGAGATGAGCATAAAGATGCATGAAATAGAAATACTCAAGTACTTAAAATTTTTATAAGTCACTACATGAGATAATATTGGGGGTGTAACGGTATGCTGAAGTCACACTTTGGTATGTACCTTGGTTTGGAAATAATTTTCGGTCGAGAAAAATGCCAACAAAAGACAACAACTGGCTGCCATGTAATAATAATTAGATCATTAATGATGTGATGAAGGGCAGCATGGCGGCATAGTGGTTAGCGATGTTGCCCCACAACAAGAAGGTCACAAACTCCCTGGGGTGGAGTTTGCATGTTCTTCCTATTCTCGTGTGCGTTTCCTCCCACCGCCAAAGACTTTGTGTTTTGGTTAATTGGTGACTCTGAGTGCAAGTGTGAGTGGTTGTTAGTCTTTGTGTGTCTGGAGGCCTGTCCAGGGTGACCCTGCCCTCACCAAGTGTGAGCCGGGATCAGCTCCAGCACTCCCCGCAACCTGGAAATGGAATGAATGAATGATGTAATCATTCTTTCCAGTCTCTAAGGCAGCACTGGAAGAACATTAGGAGAGGAACAGCAGGAAGATGGCTAATCTGTTCTGGGCAAACTGGGACAGCTAGGTCCTCATCAGTCTCTGGCTGAAAGAACGTGTATGCCATTTCTCTTCTGATGCATTAATGATATAAGCCAAGTTATTTTCAACATATTTATTTGAAATTCTGGCAGTACAGTATCTAAATCTGGACAATGTTACACATTCACGATCGCCGTCCTCCTTTGTTACTTCAAATTAGGGCTGATTTTTGTGGCCAATTTCCTCTCCACAGGCTCCACAGGCTCTTTTCTTTACACCTCAAACATAATTACATGACAACTGTATGCACTAATTTAAGTCTGACATGGTTTTTTCTCTCTAAACCAAATGTGCATGAGGACAGACTAATGATTACTATCTCTGCTGCATAAATATGAGAATGAAAGAGACAGACTGTGAACTTTTAATCAGCTGCAGATAAATGTGGTGCTTTGAGCTCCCCAAGACATTTTGTACTGGAGGTGGGGGTAACAAGTGGCTTATTGTATAGCAGCTAATTGGTAAAGTTTTTTTGGTGTCAACAATATGGTGGCGGTTTGAAGTAAATGTTAACTGAGAACTGAGAGGGTCCGATCCTCTGATATGTTGGCCTGTATAGCTACAAACATAAACAAATTGTATTTGCATGCAATGCAAATGATTCGCCTTATTAGCGCTCACTCTGTGTTGAAAAATATGCAAGTCAACATTTTATATAAATATATGATCAAATGTTTTTGATGCCAGTTTTGTCGCAGCTCTTCTTTTTGGCAAAAGAGGTTACTTCAACACACCAATAGATCAATATAATTAATTCAACAGAAAAAAAGATCCATTAGATCAATCAGTGGCTTCTTATGCTTCATTAATAACATTAAACAATTCATTCATTAATTGATAGCAGGAACGAGAGGTTTTAAATGGAGGCCAACTCTTCAGAAACAACAAAGCTCTGCCAAGAATTCTCTATCGAACTGAGCATTTCTCTTCATTTTCAGCACAGTTTCAGTCGCACTAACCAGTGTAGCCATGACTTGAATCAGTAACTGATTAAAGTAAATCAGATACAAGATAATCCTGTCTCAGCACTCCTCTTCTTAATGATGCAGTAACTGCCAGCACCATTAAATATACATACACTGAAACAATAAAGCGTGTGTAACAGCAGGAAGGTTGGACAAATTTTTGGTGTCATGCTCTCTCACAGAATGTCCCGGTGTGAAGATTCATGGATGAAACTGGGTCTGTTGGCTGTAACCATTATCTGCACTCTGTCCTGGGTTGGCTCATTAACAGGAAGACACAGCAGAAATCTGTATTTTTGCGCTATGGTTTGTTGGTTCGTATGTTTGTTTACTTGTATTCAATGATTTAATCCATGGAGTAGACAGAGGGGAGCCTGTGTGACTGTTCATGGTATGGATTATTTTCCTGATTTGAGCTCTCTCAATGACTGGAAATGAAAGACTCTTTATTCTTCTTATCAGACGAATGGCTGTTTTTTATCTTGCATGTGTAGCGGCATCCAACAAGTCACATCAGATTGTAATGAATTCTGCATGATTTATTCTTGCAGAGGACGCCCTGATGCTGAACAGTCATGTCTTGTGTTGACTTTTCACACACTGTGTACAATACAGGCTGTGTTGTTACTACAGATTGCACCCTTATTAAAAAAACATGACGGCAATAGCAGTGTAATTGGAAATATAAGATACTGAATATTTAACAGCATTTTTTTGTGCATGTGTCAATTTTCAAATGATAAAAATTAAACCAACAACACCGGGGCTTTAATGAAATATGATGAAGATGATCCCATGCTCACGTGAGGAGTTAAGCTAAGCAACACTTGTCATGCATGCATTCCTTAATGCAAAGATTTAAAAGATGTGCAATAATTTGATGTGTTTCAGCAATTAGTGGAATATAAGGGGATGTTTTCCTCCACATCCAGCCTTACTCAGTGATAGTAATACCAGCTTCTTTAAAAAAAAAAAAAAAAGTTAACATGTTGCTTTCAGATCTACATGTACTTGTAGTAATGTGACTTTTGTGTATTATTTCTGAAGCATGCCTGTAACAGATTGCAGAATATAAACCGATCTCAAACATTTTAAATTAAACATTTTACAAAGACCAATTTCCTCAATATAACACAATTTTAAATTGTATCCCTTAATGCACAGCTCTAACTTGCATGCTGGATCCATAATCGGGTCATATCAGACAACAAACAAGTTATCTCCTCCATAATCCGTTTGATGTTATTGTATAAGCAGGGGTTTTATTTGTCATATTTAGTGAAGAGACATTACAGACAAAATGGTATCAGTCTTCTGAGCTAACACTCAGATGCCTTCATCCTTAGGACAACCTCATTTGGCTTTCTTCCACACTTCTGGAAAAATCACAACTGAAAGAAATTAAATTTTAATGAGTGATTAATATTTAGTTAGGTCTAGGCATGGATGGATTTAAGGTAATGGAGCCCAAGTAGTCATGTGGTCACTTGACTTCCTCTGCTCTTGAAATACTCATTGCAGTCACGTTGTTGCTTGATCATCCTGCATTATTATGGGCTGCCTGCTCAAACAGCTGATGCTGTTATTCTTTTTGGATTGTCCCTGATAATGCAGGTATTTGCAGGTTTTTAGATATTTATGAAACAGGAGGCTACAGTGAGCTGCTATGAGAAACTGATGACATAATGATAGTGGGTTTGTGTACTAACTTCAGTAGAGGAAACGATGTAGGACACAAGTCAACATTGGCTTTTTGCACCACTAGAGCCAACTCTTGGCAAATAACGATCATGTTGGATAGTGATCTAAACTTTCTGCTTACACTGGCTCTGAACCAATAGGACAACTTAGAGAGAGCTCTTTAACAGGTCAAATTGTTTTCATGCTCTTCCACAATTCTTTTTACTCAGATTTCACATTTACCCTGATCTGGATTTATGCCAGGATATCATGTTTGGGGTGGTGAGAGGATTTGTTCAAGAATTCAAATTATGTTGTTGTCACGGCACAACAACCGAACGATCAGCAGGAGTTTTATTGTTACCTGGTGGAACTAATGTACTCAATTGTGGAGGCGACCTGGTTTTGAATAACCTGAAAGGAGCTGATTCATAGTTACTTGAGCGCAGAATGGAGAATTGACACGAGAAACAACAGAGTAAATGGGGGGAAATGTCAGAATGGTAATTTTAGTTTCAATTTTTAATAGCATCATCTGTCTCAGTACAAATGAGAAGTGACAGAATGCTGGGCTTTTATTGACCAGTTGACATTTAAACCATTAGAGGATTCCCTGCCTTATCCAATCATCCTGTCTACAAACAAATGTTGCTGAGCAATTCTCAAATCATGCTGCTACCCCCCCACCCATGCTGTGCTGTCAGCCTTACCAAATATAAAACATGACTGTCGGTGACATGCTCTCTCTCAAGGGCAAGGACAAAAATATGAATAAGGACACTTCAGCCTAAATGCTACAAGGCTTCAGGGACCTGCAGTTCGGGGGCACTGCTGTAAAACAATGTGTGCAGGGAGAATGTGATTGTTGGTTAAAAATGAAAGCTCATCCAGATTCTTGCTGTAGATTAAACTGAACTTGACAGAGAAGAAAATAACCTACAAGAGCCGAGTTTCTGATGTGTCCATCTCATAATGATTATGTCGTTGTAACACAAGTCGGCAGGGTAGTTTTTCTCAGAGTAAAATACCCTGATGTTTTTCTTCACCTAACAAGGAGCAATATAGCTCTCATCCAAAATCAAATGTTTATTAACTTTCCTTCCTCAAAAAATGTTTTAATCTGCCATCCATTGTGAAAACAACAAATGACAAGAGCAAAGGCATTTCTCACTGTCAGATTGACTGGCAGAGTTTTTAATGTGATGACTGACTGCATGTGACAGCTAATCATGTATTCTAAATTGAATTAACAGCTATAAAGCCCTTCACTCTGCATTGTCTGAATTCCCCCTCTGGATAAAGACTTTTCTTTAATATCACTAAAAAGCAAAAAGAGTTTTTGTCCCTCTAAATCAAAATGGCAAGGGAAAAAAAACAACACTGGGACTTTTAAGGTCATACAGAATATTGATTCTTTTTGAAGCTGAAGCCATTGCAAATTGGACCCCCTCTGGCAGCATTTTTGGGTAAACTGAAATGAACCCAGCAAACAGCAAGAACAGCCGCCACTTTGTGGTTTGCTACACTGTTCCAAAAAGAGCATTCAGTGAAAAATACAGACAAAATCAGCTGCATTGAAAGTGCAGATAAAGAACCTGCATATGACCACATTCTCCAGATGAATGAATACATAAATAAATGAAAATGCGGTTTCTAAATGAACCACGGTGAATAAGGAGAATTGAACTTCTGCCAATGAACAACAACAATGAAGGAGCCAATAAATAATGCACCACTAAAATGTGCAAAAAATATGCAAAATCACTTGGACGAACTTTTATCAAAATATTAATTTTTGTTTTGAACTTGCCTCCATAAGGGGTTAACAGTGTCCTCCAGAAATTACATTTATATACTAGTTTTAAAAAGACTTTACTTCAAATAAAATACCCAAAGTACCAATTTATGTGTGGCTTCTTGCCATAAAGACTCTTGTCATAAAGGCTGTCATGTAGTGTGAGCTGGGAGCATTTCAGAAGCTGCTCCCTTATTAGGTACTGTTGACTTTTCCCTTCCCTTAAACTGCTTCACAGAAAACCACACAAAAATTGAGGTAATTTGCCGTACTCAATGCAGCCCATTTACACATTTGGCCATAGTGAAATTGTTTTGATAATTGGTGCATCAGGTCTGAGTGTAACAATCTGAAATGACTACCTTCAGTGAAGCAGCGGCTTGTTAAATTTCAAGTTTTTGTTTTCAAGGTGTACGACTGAGAAAACAAGTGACAAATTCCCTGTGAAGTAAATAATAAATGACAAAACAACCTTGTATCAAAACATCTACCTCACCTGATGAACTTCACAGTAGAAAATGGCTCACTGATATTTAGTTTCAGAATTTTCCAATGTGTAGTTCAGCTTAAAATCAGGAAAAATTGCCCATGACTCCATCCAGTTGTGTATCATTAGAGGAGAACTTTTTGACTGACGTTTGTGATTTTTGTCTTGTAACATAAAATATTCACACTGACAGTGTATGCAGCGAAGTTAAGACCAAACCCAACACACAACTGCATCAGCATCTTGTACTTGTTTGTATTTTAAGGCTATTTTTTGACAACCCTCAGGCGTTTTGTGATGCTATCATGAGGAAAACATATAAACATAAACATTGCTGCAAGTGCAGAAACTAATTAGCAAAAACTCTCTTGAACAGAACTTCTTTTTTTTTTCTAGCACGTACAGTATACCAGCCCTGAAAACTGTTCTAAATATATTTAAATGAAATGCAAACAGCTAAATCTTAAACCTGCATCAATTATGCTGACTCTTTTTGGCCACCCAAGGAATCTTAAGCTGTCATGGCGCAATGTGCACCTGATGAATACAAATCTGGCATTTATTTTTGCTATTAACATTAAAGCTGCAGCTCGTAAAGCCAACAACAGGCCACAATAAGCGAAGACAGGCGCAGTCAAGACATGCTGTAGATCTGAGATCGGGGGGCACCAGTGAACTTTCACTGGTGCTGTTGGTGAGACGTTAGAGTAGTTGACAGTGGTGCTGTTTGAGATAGTTGTCTTTGTGTGAGGAGCGGTGATGGCTGGCATTAGGGGGTTACTCTGGGATGCCAGTGTTCACAGTCTAGCCTCCTGGAGGTGTTGTGGACCTAAGCAGACGAAACACCGGTGAAAGGAGGTTCCCACCTGATGACCCCAAAGACATGATAGCTATCACCGCTCACTGGCCTAGTTGGATATTATCTGTAGGGCACATAGAGCAGGGCGAAAGTTTGTTGCTAGGAAGGTAATCACTGAGTCTGGTCCATTTTTTGTCGCACAAGTTTCTTGTGTTTTCTTTAAATGAGAGGTAATTCCCTGTGGGTTAGTCACCTTTTTTGTCACATTTATTTACTTATCCATTCTTCAAATAAGATTATCGATTAGAGTGGCTTTGAGATAATTTCCCAATCCTATTGTCAAAGGACCTCTAGCTGCGTTCTAGCCGTACTTAAGGAGCAGTGAAGCTTATGCTTATGTTTTTCTGCACCCATCGGTTGTCATTTTTATGAAAAAATATGGATACAAGTTTGAGTTTGCACGTCTCTGTGCCCCCTTGCTTCCAAGGGAAATGGCATTCACAGGAAAGCAGAACATGATATGAATCGTTTCCCTCAATCTGCCAAACATCGAGAGTGAGAGAGTGCCACTTAATGCAACAATATTCCTTCAGCCATTTAAACTGCACTCCAACTTCAGCAGAGCTTCTGCAGAGTGATAGGAGCTAATGGCCCACTGGCAGTACTGAGTTAAAATTGGACCACTGTATGTTGACAGGTTCTGGCAGCTCCATTATGAAGCAGATGATTTGACTTTGTTGGGGATTATACTCCAGCACCACGCACTGTGCAGTGAAGATATCAATAAAAAGCAGCATGCTTCAAGTTGGACTTGTCTCTATAGAAACACAAATGTCCTTTTCACATCCTGTCTTCCTCGGAGATAAAATCTTCTTTTATTAGAGAAAGTAGCTGTGTTTAATCCATATGCTGACACTTTTTGACCCCGCCACAGAAATGTGAAATATCTCATCAGCATGGAATGTTTCAGGGTCATCCAGGGTGCCATTTTGAGGCCGCAGATATTTATGGTATTTTGTCTTTCTAAGTTGTTCTTCATCAATAACGCCAAAGGCAAAAGTGTTTTATTCTGGCTTTGAAAAATCCTCAGGAACATTTGACAGGATGTATGAAATATCACGTCACAAGCCATACAACACATTACCCTACAGTGAAGTGCTGTCACACTTTGAGTCATTGTTTCTCCATACATTTGTGATGCAACCTCTGCATGCAACTTGATTCACACACCGAGGAGTCTTATCTCCCTGGACTGACCATGACAGTGATTGGCAGGGGTCATTTTGGTTTGCTTTACCTCTGGGGAAAATCTTCTACATAAGCAAGCCAGACCTTGTTTAGCTTGCAAGGTCAGATCATAAATAATCAATTGATTAAAACAAATATAATATAAACATAATTTGACTAAATTGCTCGTGAACAATGCCAATGTAAACAGTGGTTCCCTCTTAATTTATCTATTTATAAGCCTGGCAATAAAAAAAGCAAACAAAAAAACAACCCATGAGCACTTAGACTACATTAATGTTTGCGAAATTAAAATCTGCAATCATGTGTTGTATTCCTTCAGAATACTCAGTCTTTGATTTTTTTTTTTTTTTTTTTTAAATACGGATAAAACCTTTTCGCTTTTGTTTTAATGCTTTTAATGTTAAGCAGCTGAAAGAATAATCAAATAAAGACTACAAATTCTGCAGGAGTGTACAATGTATCAGGTTACTGGGTTATACTTTAAAAAGGAAGGTGTATGATGTGCAGCATCCTCAGGTGTCTGTCTGCAATGTGGGCAGGTGAGAGATGCTTAAATAGGTCACAGCAACACTAAACTCTCTGATTTAAGAGGCATCGCCAACATGAGTCAATTATTTGCGGCACCTTTTTGAGAAGTGCAGGTGTTGACAGGAGCCTCGCTGACTTCACTGTGCTCCCAGACATATTCTGTACATCACTGTAAGATGAATATACTGACTTTCTCCTTTTCTTAAAATGAAACTGCATAGTTTAGTGACACACTGAGAGTATCTTCAAGGTGTGGCTTGCAAGTAAAGGGTGACATGTCTGAAAAGACTATTATTCTTTTATACCATGGCTTTTTCTAATAGGTTGTATGGAAGTAATGTTTTTTTTATATAAAGGAACAGCTTAATATTTTGAGAAATATGCTTATTCACTCTTGCAGAGGAGACCGTCCCCCCTGCACAGAATGAGCCCATAGGTTGCCTGTGCCAGCAACATTATTACGACCCATAGTAAGGTTTTATTGTTAGGCGATATCAAGCTACTGCAGTAGTTGTAACAAGAGCAAAGGAGGGGGTGAGGTGATATAGTATGTAGAACGATGGGTCCACAGCGTAACTACAAAGGACTTTGACACAAAAGGCAGCTGCTCGTTTTTCTTGCTTCTCCTCGTTTAATGCAGCAACTGACACCACGACTGTGATTTTCAAACGTTGTCTAACCTTAAGAAAGTACTTACCTGAAGCCAAAACACAAACTCCTACACACTCAGCATATTCAGTATTTTAACTATGATGTTCCGGCATGTGTGGCGGTATTTTAGGTGAGCTCCTATGAGCCGTGTCAGAGGGCAGGGACAGGCAACAAGGTGGTCATTCAGTTTGGAGGACATTTGGACTCTGAGCTTTAAAGGAGCTTGAAGGAACAGAGATATTTGTCTGTTAATATATAAATAAATAGACGAAATCAGAGACAAAGTCGTTATTTGATGCTTTAGTTGGTAATAAAAATAGGAATTATAAAACTGACATGAAATGGCAGTGAATCAGTAATTTTTTAAGTTTAAAATAAATAAAAAAAAAAAAAGACAACATTCAATAAATACATTATTTGAAATAAAATAATGAATCCATGCATAAGTAATGGAGAAGAAAATGTTATTTGGAAATTTAGTTTAAAAAGAGAAATAACAGGATTCATGAATTGACTGAAGGCCACAGATTTTAATCTGTGTTCATTTAAAAGGACAATATTCTTTTCCATTGCATGTCCATTTCCCCACTGCTTCTCTTTTTTTCTATTAGTCGCTCAATTTGCTGAGTTATTCAGCTTCTTTTAAGCCTCTCGGCTAGAAAGGGATAAAACAATATAAATTAACCTGCGATTGGCAATCAGCTGGCATTTCATATACAGACACATATCATGGACATTGGGATGGACAAGGTGACCAACAGCACTTTCTCACCGAAGCTATTAAAGCCATGTTTGGAAGAGAAAAGAAACTATCTTTATCTTCAATAGAGCGGCATTGCTTCTTAGAAATGTATTGCTTTCCACCTACAGTCTCTCAGGAAAACACTGATCGTTTCAGATAATTATCAAGCACAGATAATATGTAATTAGCAACTAGACATACTAATTACTGGAATCAGCCTATTTCCTTTTCCCATTTCATTTCCATTCTCCAAGCGAGATGCACAGCACGCAAAGCGAGCCTGATTGGCTTGTTCTTTTAGTTTTAATCATGAGTAGAGGGAGCTGCAACAAGTAATGAGAGGGGTTGACTGAGCAGTGAGCTTGAAGGTGCAAAAGTGGATTTAATAGACTATTGCAGCAGCCCCCAAGACTTTAACCTGCCCCCTGAGTATTTTCAGCAGGCAGGTGAGTTATTCACAACCACACCATAACTGGTGCTTCTGTCCATCACACACAATTTGTGATTGTGTCCTGCTAGCAGTTTCTACAGGCGCCAGCTCAGTGTGCACTGATGAAACTGCCACAGAAACATAGTTTGTAACGGGTCAATGTGGATCCACCTCTATTGTCCATTTACTGACTTACTTACTGTGCTCTCTCCCTTCCTGTCAATGGGGGTCAACAAGTCTGGCATTCTCAGAAGACGGTAGATTGCCTGCAGTCTGAAACAGGTCTTGTGCTAAACATTGTGCTAAACATCCCTTTTCATTCTAACTTTGTTAGGAGCTGTAGGCTGCGGATAACGACCCTAAAACATGAAATTGAGTGTTCAGGGACATCTTGGCCAGTCACTTTGCCTTATGATATATCAAAATCTGAGCTTCCTCACTGCAGTTTTTCTGTTCCTGGTGTCCCTGACAGAATCCCAAAGATGGTGCAGAAAAGAATAATGTATCCTGGACTGTCAGGGGGCATTTACACATTTCAGGCGGCTGCAAGCTCCACTGAAAAGCAACAACTTTATTTTTACATGCTGAAGCTTGGCATAGTGAATATAGAATCTGCACTGTTCAAGAGTTCATTACCAGTTCTGTGGGAAACTGTAGGTTGCTGTGACTAACGGATGAGATCATCCTTAAAATAAGTAATCTAGACAATTTCAGTGAAGGTCTCCTCTTGGCCTGCTAGCTGTCCATTCTGTGTGTCCGCTGAAAAGAGTTCTGGTCTGCCTACACGGTCTGGCTTTGGATGTAGGAAAAAATAGATTGGCCTTGGCACTTGACACCATTCCAGGCAATGGGCAACATGGCTTGTACTTGTACAGTTGACAAGAGAAAGAACAAGAGCAGATGCCATCAATTGGACATTTCAATGGGATTGATTGTGACTACAGATGAGAGACTAGCTGCAACATTAAAAGGGAGAGTTGATAAAAAGGAAAGATGGCTGAGGAAGAGCCAAGAGCCTAAATGCTCAGATCAGACAAAGCAAAAATATTGTCTACATGTGCAGACGTTTATTTCTCAATAGGCTTAAATTTACACGTTTGCAATAGTTGATCTGCGACTACAAGCTTTGGAATTATTTGTCAGCATTACTTTACAAGTTATCTCAGACTAATTTGTGCCCGTTTCTTCCTACTGTGACATCTTCTTTGTGGAAAAGCCTGTTTAGGTTGTGCAAAGGAAGATTTTGGAAAGTTTGCTTAGATGATATGTTTCGGATTGATAGGTCTGACTCGGAATTGGCCACCGAGGAAATGCACCTGGGGGATTCATGGAGACCAACGGTGGAGATGCTGAGTTGTGCCAAGTCACAGAAACAATCCTGCAAGAGTGAAATGCTTGATTTGTTATTTTGGATCGTGTCCCAATCTGGGACTTTGCCATCCACTTTAGTCATGAAATAAAAGCTGAACTGCCGACATCAAGAGCAAAGTGGGCCGGGCAAATGTTGTCCACAAGCCAAAGAATCAGCATCACTCCTGGTTTTTAAGAGGACATGGGTCATCTTCGTGGAAGACATTCTGAGTAAGACAAGCAAAAAATCAGTAAATAAAAATCATAGCTGAATTAGATTTTGCTGCCTCAGTTCCAAGGTCCTGATATTTTGGCTGCTGGCTCACGGTAACACTGTTGTTCCAGGACAGTTGAAAAGGATATCACCATCGTTGATATTGTCAGTGACATCTTGCACTGAGACAAGCCTGAGAGTCTGTCGTGGTTTTTAGGGGAACACAAATAAAATACACATGCAATTTAATGTACTTAGGCAATATGTCTTCCTTTGTTGATAAAATCAAAAATGGTAGGAAGCCGCTTTTCTCCTCAGGTCAAGAGAGAACGGTAGCTATCTTAGATTTAAATTTCGTGATAGAGCCTCTCAACAGATTAGATGCTTTCATCATTCCTTACTTACTAATATGCACATACACATGCACACTTTTTTATGATCAAATGATAATCTGATCAAGGGCTTTCCACTAAAGTTGATGTATTAATTCTGTTGAATCTGCCACTAAAATTGATGTATTAATTGATGTAAAATTGATGTATTAATTCAACAGAATTAATACATCAAGAATGAGCCCAGATTCTGGTCCAAACATTTTCTCACAATAAGCTGTCGGGCCAATGACTTCATGACTCTGTGGATTTCTCATTGTCCCAAAGTCGGCTGTTAAGCAGCTGTAGTGATGGGGATCGTTTGGGTTTTATCAGTATCTTACCGTAGCTTACAGAGCCAGCTTTTACCATTACTGGTTCTTTATTGTTCCCGAAGATCTCATTATTATTATAAAAAAAAAAGTCATAAAATCTGAACAGGATTAGAATTGATTGGACTGCTTATGCTCACATAGGCGTCTCAGTTTAAAACCAAGATCAAGACTTACATTCAGCCAGCTTTTATCTTAGCTTTTCCTAACTAAACTAAACTTGGCTGCAGACAGTGGACAGTTGAAATTATCTCTTATTACAGAAGTTTGCTGTTGTTTTTTTCATACACTTACAGTGAAGTAACTACAGAATAAAACTACAGTGTTTGTTTGTTGCTGATTCTGGTGATTCATCAGAAACTAAACAGGACAAAACCTTTTCAGACCAGGCCAGGAAAACCAAACCCCCCATCCAGATGGATCAATGGCAACATGCTTGGATAACATTAGCATGTTGAATAGAAGGAAGATATTTTGTAATTTTTTCTCAATAAGCTAATATTTTGTCATATAACAGTCATTAATTAATCAAGAACTCAACTATGACCCTTTTAGTCTGAAACAGAATACCCTTTGGCAGGCAGTGTAAAGTTCAGTGGCACTTTCATGGTTTTAGTGGTTGAATTAAAACGTTGGTGGGATGATAATAACTTTGATGAAGTGAACGACAGGACAATAATGTGTACCATGAACCGTAAAAGTCATCATAGAACAATAAATAGTACAGCCCCAGTTCATCCTATGGGCAGATTGCAGTGATTCCAGAGCTGCACTCTGTTATAGTGCTAACGGCTTGTTTCATTACTGGATCATCGCTGAAATTACCACATCACATTACTCCACCAGATTAGTTATATTTATGATTGGGGAAAAAAAGATTTTGTTAGACTGTGCTGCATCTTGGACTTAATTGTCAATTTCTTTACACATATAATTGGAAACGGTTTATAAGCCGCTACAGGCAGATTAACATATATGGTAAATGCGCCAAGGGCAGTAATAACAGTTCAAGGTATTCCTTCTCACACTGAATGTCTGAGGCTGAAGCGATTGAGGTGCCTCTTATTTTGGAACCTGCTTCCCCTGCTGTATCTGGCAGCAAAGGGTTACAATAAACAGAGCACAATAAAATACACTGTACAATGTATTCCTTTGATCTCAGACAGCTCAGTCTAGATTTATGTTTCGTGTTGAAACAGAAGACCCAGGACTGGGCAAGAAAATGATTTCACTTCCTGGAATACCAGTTTTCAGTCACTGTAACTCGAGTCTGATTATAGGAAAGAAGCAATGACCTCGAGATGTACAAGAGCGGCGTGTGTTTTTAACAGTGTTAAACATGAAACACATTCAGCAGCTGCGTCATACTGCTTTTGCCAGGTTTAATTTTTTTCCCCTGAGGCCGTACACCTTCATCGCTGATTTAGCAAACATTATGCAGAGCTCCACGCCTTGCCCTCCACTGTGATAAATAAAAGTCAGTCGTCTATAGGTAACAGAAAGGCTACAGGGAAACAAGGTGTAAATGGGCAGAGAGTAATGGATTGTTTTAGTGTTCACACTAAATGGCTTGGGATTTATAGGACCTAGGTGAACAGGGTCCCTTTGTTCTTGATTTTGCTAAACGTTTAGGGGAAAGCAGCATAAAAGACTTTTGAGCATGGTCTCCTGGTTTAGCATAAAGGTGCAGAGTGTAAATGCAAATGTGATCAGGTCAAAAAGTTAGCCAAAGACATTTTCACAAATCACAAAGGATTGGTAAATCTTAAGGCCGTTACTAGGAACTTAGAATGATAAACACACAATGTAGATTACAGGCAAGCGATTTCAATATTTACTCTGATCAGGTTGTATTTGCTGTTACACAGTCAATCAGTCGTATAAAGTCTTATGTCTCTATTTTCATCTGAAAAGAGACCCTGGGGATGTTACAGCGATGGGGGCGTGTCGGCTTGGTGTCAGAGAGCTCAGGTTTTTCAGAGGCTGCCTTGGGACTGAAGTTACGAATTTTAAGATATATGGGCATTTTCTTTACAGATTTAGAGATTGAAAAGATACTTAAGGAAATGGAAGTCAGGCCATCTCATCTGAGTTTAATCAATCCTGACAATATGTTTCCCAATTATTCCATTATTATAATACTGTTTTGACTAATTTGACAAAGAAGCCCCAAGTCCAACATCTCACTTAGACGATTACATCAGCTGCTCAGTAGTTACATTAGAACCTGGAAACCGTAATTACAAATTTCTTATGTAAAAAGCAACAACACGAGTCAAGATGTTCAGAAGTCCACACATGTGACCTTGTCTGTAAAAGTGCACAGTTATTTGGAAGGCCGGGTAATATAATAAGTGATACAATGTGTACAATGTTACTTTTTCCTCTTTACCGTCAATCTGATATGGAAGAAATGTCCTCTAGCTCTTAGGGAGGCATCTGCTAGAAGTAATGCAGCAGTAGTTAAATATTCTGCACACATGTCGAGCTAATACCTCGAGCTTCTTGTGCCTGTAGCCTTTCCTCGCTGTCCAGATTACACCGTCAGACTATTTAGCAACAAGACAGAGACACCAGAAGCCATCGAGTGTGAGGCAGCAATGTTAGATTCCCGTGGACTCCATACACACTTCCAGCCTTAACACTAACCAGGCATATCAAGATTACACAAAATGAAAGGAGACGTTGGTCAATACCTTTAGCCTCAGGTACAAAGGCAAAGGAGCGTTAAGGCAGAACATGAATGTGATTTGTATTCCTTGTTTATCTCTAGGTGTTTCTTTGGTCTACCATTTATAAGGTTAAGTAAACTGGATGCAGTGACTAAAGCTGTCACCGGTAATGTGCTCGGTGCTTCTCGCTCACATACTATATGTAGTTGTTATTCAAGGCCAGCGGCATCTCAGTGACAGATGTTTTCAGATAGCAGTGTAGTAACATTCGGCACATTATCGTGCAATATAGGACTGCAAGCCTGATTGAATGATTCACGCTCATCCACCTGTCGGCTGTTGGCCTCTGTCACTCACTAAAATTGTTTACAATGTACTGCTATTGATTTCTGGGTTGTCATGCCCTGTGGGAAGGAGATTACCCAGTCAAATCCTGTCTTTACCTCTAACGTGGAAAAAACAGATTTCTGTCACACTGGTTCAATGTGTTTGAAAGGCCCCTGGTGAATGTCTTTGAATTCCTGCAATTGTCTTTCATTTGCATATAAAAGGAACAATCTGACATGTACTGATGAACAGATCATTTGAAAAATAAATTTGTCTTTTAGAAATGTTGAAATTTTTTTTTCTTTTGGCACAGAACCCTGAAAGACATTTCTAATGCTCGTGTTAACATGAAATTCCCCCATAAAAATCATTTAGCAGGAGACATTCGAACAACCCTTCTTTTCGTGTTAAAATGCACGTGAGACACTCCTTTCTCCTTGGTCTGATTCCATGCACCAGGCTAGAAACAGATAAAGGAAAAGAAAAAAACCTTGAAAGTTTTGCTGGTTGGTCTACTGCACTTTATTCGAGTATATAAAGAAACAAATTAAAGGATTTTATCCATGGTAACTGTGGGCACTAATATGGGGGCCTATAGAGGCTTTCATCCAAATAACATAATAAAAATGCACCTGGGAGGAATACAGGTCAATGTGTCCAATACATGTTTATGATAAAAACCTGGCAAACTAACCACCGTCCCATCAGCCTCAGCCGTATGCTTGGCTCTCAATCTTATTTCCTCAGCGTGTGCTCTGTTCCAGTTTAAAGTCCATATTTAATTAAGGACACACAAAATCTCCAGAAATGTTCTTGCTCCACGTGATGTTATGCGAACAGACTTGTGTGGACTTTCCACATCCTAAGGCGAGAAAGTAACCATTTAGATTTTATTATTATTATTATTGCTGTTGTTGAAAGAACAAAAACAGTCATATTAAATGGAGTTGTCTGAAACATTGCCATTTGTGAATTTTAACTCCATATAACTGTAAATGGAAAAGCTCTGTTGATGGAGCTTTTTAAGTTTAGATGTCTCTGCAGAAAGAGTTGAAAACTTGTCATACAGTTAGAGTTGAACCAGATGCTAGCCTATTACTAGCCCCTTTTATAGTTGTTTAAAAGAGACGGATGAGACAGAGCTTAGTTTCATACATAATAGAGTAACCATTTAATGTCTGCCAGCTAGTGTATTCTCTTTCATGAGGCTCAAATGGACTTGAGGATGGCGGTGTAAAGCGCAGCTTCTTTGGAGTACTATATTTGTGACTTCTTTATTGACTACACTCCTGTCAGATTGCTCGGGTCATCATGCAATGGCTTTCTGGTGGTAGCTGGAAGAAGATCAGGAGTTGGTGATGCTTTCAAATCCCTTTCAGGGATGACAGTGTTGTTGGTGTGTGTGTTTAAGAACGTGTAATTTCTGCCCTATAGTGACCTCAGCTGTAAAAATGTCTGTAATTGGTGTTTCAGTTGTGTGAGATGTGTACGTACGTGTGTCTGTATCACATATGATGAAATGACAAGCTCCACAGATTTCTGTCTAATAACATCTAACAATGAACCTCCTTGTTTCTGGTCTTCTCACTCTTTTGCCTTTTTCTTTCCTGCTGTTTGCTGGACAGATTTTTATTTTATTTTTGGATGCTGCTGGTGCAGGGTATGCCCTCTTCCTTCACTCTCACTCTCCTCCTATAGATTTTAGCAGAGATTGATGATGATATGTAGAGTAGGAAGACAGGAACAGAGCTCAGCACAGCTCACCTGCTCAGCTGCCTTCTGCTTATCGAGAACTTTATTGATGGGCTGTAGTCTTCCTCCTCCTCCTCCTCCTCCTCCTCTTCTCCTCCCAAATGGCCATCAGGTGGTTCTGTAGAGTGCAAATCAACACAAAGCACTTTTCTCTTGGACAGAAAAGAATTATTGGACATAAGGTAGCAAGAGATGTATGTTTTCTGTTTTCATCAATGGAGGCTGTATGGTGAGATGCCTCATTCATCAAGTAACCTCATTTTAAACAGGCAGCATCTATAATAGATTATTTTAAGCCTATGCATAATTAAACAAATGTATGCCTATGGCAGAGAGCATGAAAATCACAAAATACTGAGTATATAAATTTGTCGTGCTTGTGCATTTAGAATTACAGTGGCATCCAGTCAATACATATGACAAACTAGAATTAGTGGCTTTGACCAGTCAGCTACAGGAAATATAGTCACAGTCTCTCTGAGTTACAGCCCTGAATGTTATAATGTCACAGGGAAGTTGACCATGGACCATTTGGCAGTGAAAAACCAGAACCTGTCAGAACATCTTATTGTATTAGTAGTTTGTATGAAACTTTGTCATAACTTTGTGACTTCTGGCCAAAACTGCGAGTCCAAGCAAATTATTAATGATGCTAGAAATCACTGGATCTATTTCATCTGGTAAAAATTTGACAGCTGGTAGGTGTTTAAAAAGGAAATGCTCATTATCGTGTAGCTGGTCCCAGGGATTTTTGGTGTGAACAGGAAACAGTTTTTATAATCTGGGAGGGACACATTAGTATAAAATAAAATAGGGCAGATTTATGTCACCAGTTCTCCAATACAAGCTGCCATAAATACTTCACAGAATGCAAATGCTGTATATAGTAATATTAGAAGCTGCATCTTATCAATCTTATCAAAGATTTTGACTTTACAGGATACATGTATGATATTCGACAGGCTATGAGGCCACCAATAATATCCCTGACTAAAATGCAAACAATGATGTGAGATGAATTATTCAAACTTACGTGATAAAATCACAGCCTCCAAATGCCTTAAAGAAGCCACTGATAAATTTTGCATTAATTGCTGTCCACTTGTCCGGTCTTACGAAGAGCTTCACTCCAAGAAAAAGCTTATCATAAGTACTTTAAGATAATGACAATTAAGAATTAGTTATTTTCAAGTGAGCTTCGTTAATGAGACTCCTACAATGTCACTCATCAGTCTGGCTGTTTCACACTGTGGTTCTGGTTCTGAAGAGCCTGGATATGAACTGGTTAACATTTTTCTGTGGCATTCCAAAAGGTCACAGTAAATTCACAAAGACGATGTGTTTTCGATGGAAATGGGGGGGGGGGGCAGCAAAAGTCACATTCATTCACTTTTCTCATTCAGAGTGCATCCAAAAGTGTTTTTTTTTTTATGCACTAAATTAATCTGATCAAGATGCTTTTTAATATTGCTTATGTGTAAAATGTCTGGAGCTCAGTGAGGTATGAAATCACGCTATTATATCATTATTGTTTATTTTTATTTAATGCAGCAATGAATTAGTCCTCAAAGTCTTTTCTGCCAGACAAGAAGCTGAGGCAGGGATCTGTACCTTTTTAATTTTGGCCCATCACAATGGAGATGGTCATTTGAGCCAGCTGCCATATGGGTACATAATGCTTCCTGCCACAATAACAAGGGGCAGCTGGTCCCAGCTTGCACTGCATCGTTGCCCATATATGCTCCACCCCTACCTGATGTGCACATCTGCTTAGCTAGAGGAATTCTGTGGAGTCACATCTGTGGCTACTCACATATCTCTGTTTGTGTCCAAGTGTATGAGCCAATGCATATGTCTGATAAATCTCTCTGAATATACAATATGCCTCCTCCCATCTGTGCATCCTGTTTCTTCAGGTTTCTATTTACTTTAAAGTTTCATTTCCTTCATGCTGAATTTAAAAATGTTATGCCGTTTTCTTACACCCATAGAAAAGGAGTGCAGTTATACATGTGAGGTGCGACCTTAATCTCACACTAGAAATATATTCCCTAACACTCCAGCGTTTGAACATCTGCATGGTTACCATTAAAGGAATTCATCTATAATTCAGAAAAATCTTTCGTATCAGAAGTAGCTCAAGGGAGATGAATTAATGTGACCACCACCACTTTAAAATAAATCAAAACATTTCTAAAATTATCTCAGATATCAATTATGTATTTATGTAGCTCTAATCAGATGTATGGACATGCATTCTGAATCATAAGTGATGAGCATGGACAACATCACCTGCAGATTCAGCAGCTAATTTTACGGTAGAGGATCTTGCAAACTATATTTGACTTTATATTTGTGCCTAGCTTAGTGTGCTAAAGCTATACCAGGGAAGATCTCATGTTGTGGAGGTTGTCTTAATGCAGAGTGAATATATCTATAATAGCACATATTGTGCTGAATGCAGTATTTTCAACCTAGCTTGACCACCTACTACATTTCCTCTGACAAGTCCTTTTTATTGGGTTTTTATCTGCACTTCAGAATATGTTTCTTTAAAAAATAATTTTATTCCAGCCATGTTCATGAAGAGATGTGTCAAAAAGTCTTGCTGCAACCAGAAGATATTAGTAGAATGCTGCAACACCTGATAATGTCAACATAACCTGAAATCAAGGTTGCTGATTTTAACTAAGCCTTCCCTAGGAGACATAAAATACACAGGAGGAGGAAAAATTTAATATGAATGGAAATAATAACTATTCAAAGCAAACTGAGCCACACAGCCTTGCTTTCACAGGGATGAACTAAATAGGTTAAATTTTATAAGTCACTGATTGTGATGCATAGTAACACATTCTGTCTTAGAGGAAACTAGTGGCCAGTCTATTTGTGATGAGAAAAGAAAAACTGAAAAGCCAGCACTGTGGAAAGACAAACACAAAAAACTAACCATTTTTGAGCCTCTGAGAATCTGTTTAAAAAGGGCCATCATGTGCTTAGAATACAAACGTTGCAAGTGACACCGTAATGATTTGCTTTGGATTGTTCTTGAGTTGCAGACTCCTTAAAAAAAAAAAAGAAAGAAAGAAAGAAAGAAGCATTTATAAGGAAACCACCGGTTTGATGGGCCAGTCTGATGGTTCTGAACATGCACAGCTTTTGGCACCAGCCAAACTGACTCAGCAGCCAATGATAATGGATAACTTAGACCGAGCCTAATGGCTGTCTCTCCACAGCATATAAATAAATAAATAGCACATACTTGTGCATTTTCACTGTGGGTGGGTGTGTCTGATGCCACATTGGTCTGCCCCCTAACCTGAGGCAGTTTTTTTTCAAGGTTTCAAGGAAATTCTCAAACAGTGTTGTGAATTATCAATTAATAATGTTAAATGTAATGTATGTAAATATCCTGGCAGTTATTTTGTGATGAGGTGTTGTAATTATTTTCTTTGATTAACCTACTTTTCACTACCTGCCTCATCCATTTGAATTCAATTAGCGCGAATGCCTCTGGAAAAACCGCAGGGAATAGAAGTGAAATCAGTTCATTTACTGTAACTGTGATTGAAGTACGAATGAATGCTGTTGGATTTTTAATGACTGTGAAGTAGAAATTTTAATAAGGTGTCTGCTTTGTGTGCCATGATGACGAGGCTACTATCTTGGTTGTTGACAAAAACGTTTTTCACGTCAAATGTAATCATATCATTCACTATAACATTCATCACAGCGCATGAAAAGAAGGACAATTGGCAAATGGAACTCATGATTCAGTGTCATTTATCACAAAATCAGTAAAGAAATATCGGCAAAATCTGAAAGACCTTAAACAATTTCTCTCTCCACCTGCTCATATAACCCCCAGCTGCAGCCTGCAAGCTCCAGATGTTTTCAGAGCTGCAATAAGAAACCACTAACCACTGGAAGAGTAAATCAGCCAGGCTGAGAGGAATTAAGTACATCAGTAAATTAAAAAAAAACCAATCGTGACTAATCTTTCAAGTATTTTCTGGTAAGGTCTGACATGTGGACAGTCAGCAAAGAGCTGCTGTCTGACAGGACGGAATAGACTTCACATCATATGACTCTAATTTTAAATTAGGCTGCTTTCAATTATCCTCTTGCAGCAGCACCTTTTCTTAAAAAAATGAAAAGTCAGCAAGTACCAACTGTACCAACCAGGCCAGTGCCTTGTCATCGAAAACATATTCAGCTCATATTTCTTATTTTTGGTAAAGCGATAGTCCAGATTGTTGGATGTTTATGGCTCTGAAACTACGGCGGGGCAATACAGCTCACACAATCTCGTTAATAACTCCATCAATAAATGGAGTGAATGAATAAATATGAGTGAGGGCCAAATTAATGAGAAACTCCTCATTCAAAGAAGCATGAAATACACGATAGAACTCCTTCTGTCTCAGCGAAGACAGAAAATCATTGCAATTACAGCAATAAAATAAAATAGCAGCCTCTCCCTACCTTTACAAAGTTAACCTCTCCCAGCTTCCGAAGGGTAGCAAACCCCTGAAAATGTCAAGACAGCACTGTGATATTTAGATAAATAACTGCAATGAAATCGCTGAATTTCCTTATGCTATCTATTGCCCGGGTTGCGCAGTGAGGTTAAGCAGGTATCGGATATAGCCAAAACAAATCCTGACACCTGAGCTGCGATAAAGCATTGTGATGAACTTGAGCTACAGAGGAGATAATTGAGTGTCTGTTGGCCGATACATCAGTCTAAGACGTCAGAAATGGACGAGATAACCACCTGGGGTTCCTGCAGTTACAAGACCGTTCACATTTGAATGATGAAATTTGTGTGAATGATTGTTTTTGAGCGAGACTGTGTGAAATCTTTCATGAGGCCAACAAAGAGAGTGAGGTGATTGAAGCTTTTATATGAACTTCAGTGGGTCTTGCTCTGATACAAGGCTCCAGACTCAAAGCATGAACCATGACAGGGTATTTCAGTCAAACAAAGAATGAACAGCAGACTAATGAAGACCGAACAGAAGGTGATAAACTCCCTTTAGAAACTTTTTTCGATGCTATTGGTTCCAACTAAATTTTAAATCGGAAGCTGTGTACCTTTAATCCACTGCGATTAACAAGCAGGAAACCCATCACCATACTTAAGACTGACTCCCCACACACACACATAGACACAAAAAGTTATAATATTGGCCATTTATCAGAAGAAGTTGGTTATGCAAAAGATTATTGTGAAAGAGTGATAATGAATAAATCTAGCTCCTGGAACACCAAGACAAGAATTAACTAGGAGCATCTAATTCAATAGGCGATAACACCTTCAGTTAAACAAGGATCTGGGAGGCAATCAAGTTGGCATTGAGTAAAGATTCATCACAGTTAGCTGGGCTTTTTCCACCAACTACATATCTCTAATTTCCACAATCTCATTGTCTTTGTTAAGTTTGTGGTTTCAGCTGGTAAGTCTCTCTGAAATCCACAAACTTTTATTTTATTACTTATTTATGATTGCTAATTTAATCTACTTAATCTACTGCTACTCAGATCGCACAAGTTTATGTACAATGACACAGAATACAACTCCTGATGAAACGGCTGTTTTTGTCCAGCTTAAAGAAAGTTCTGCTGAATATTTGATTTGTGGCCTTTATTCTATCTGGGCAGTTCTGAAAGTCGTAAGTCTAACTGAAATGGAAAGGAAAGAAATTTATATCACAATATATTAGGTGACTATATTTGCTACATATTCTTAAAGCTAATTGTTAAAATGTTATGGACTTCATGCTACTGGTTGATGATGCATTTTTAGAGCTTGATTAAATGCAAAGAAGCGCAAAAGGCCTCCCAGAAATCAAGCGCAGCAAAAAAAAAAATAGATTGTTTTCCATAATAAACAGCGATTTAGAAGACCAGTGAACCTAACGGGGTAATTTAGCCTTTAAATACACTGTCCAACTCATTTTGCAACAAAGGCAAGACTCAATTTTTTAGTTCCTCTTAAGAATGAACTTTCTCATTGGAGAAAAATCTTCTCCTTCTATCTCTTTTTTTGTTTTTCCTCCCTTTGTCTCACTGTTTATTTATGGCCCTCTCCAAAGCCCCCTTTCTTTATTTCACACGGTGGCAAAATGGCTTCATTTTGTGGACCTCAGTAGCCAAAGAAAATCGATTGTGTGACTCAGGCGCAACTCTCACTCTGAACTTAAGGTCCTTAATTTAATCAAAAGGACAACAAGATTTTGTTATGCGTGAAATGCTGTGGTTTATCTGCCTTGAGATATTCATGGGCCCACACCGTGTGCTCTGCTCGTTCTGCAGGGAGCAGGGGTCATAAATAACCCATTTTCTTTGTGTCTATATCCCTGAATGTTACTATTTAGTGCAGGCATCCAAGCAATTTAATCTGTAACCTTTAAGCTTTACCATGTCAGTTTCTGAGTCCTTTCTGAGAGGTTTCATGCTCTGTGAAGGCAGGAATACATTGTAAAAATGAATTCAGGTAACTGAACCCTCAAGGCTGTGAATAAATTACTTCCTTTTTAAATCTGACATTAAGCTGTTGTTTACTTGCAATGTCAACGGCCAAATGCAATTAAATGTGAAATGTTGTGTGCTCTGTAATTATTAATCACATTAGTCTTGGAACTGCATCATTTACAAATAATTTAATTTGAGTTTCTCAGTCATTGATTTCATTTTGAACTTAATCAGTGTTTGAAATATCACCTAGCTTCTTCAACTTGCCACCATCCCATGTTTTTAATAAGTTAATGGACCTTCCAATGTGTGTGTGGTTGAAATATTGGCGTCTATTAAAAAAATAATCTTTTTTTTTTTTTTATCATCAACCTAGATTAATCTTTTATCCCATATGTGAACTGTGTTCAGGAAAGTTTTAGAAAGCAGAGGGACATAAACCAGATTATTCACCCCGACATACAATGGTGCTACTTTGCCAACAAATAAAAAGGTCAGCACAAACTGAACAATTAATCCAAAATTGTATTAAGTCTTAAAAATCCCTCAGCCCTCGAAGGGCACAATGAGAACAATAATGAATGTTTGTTCAGTCTCGGTGGCTATGACATCAGTGTTGTAATTAAATTGTTTCCTGCCAGCTCAGCTTTGAGTTTTGATTAATAAAATATCAATTTAAAGTTCTAAATTCATGGTGTCCAAATAGCTACTGGCAGTTCTTATCAGGCAGCACAACCCTAAATGGCCAAATGGGTTTGATAAAAGCGATGCAATTACTAACAATTTGAGATTGGCGTTCCACACGCTCCTGTTTCAGATTAAGATACACTGGAGGTCAGCAGTATGTAAGGAGTGCAGCCAAGTTGAACGAGTTTATTTAAAATTTGCTGTCTTTTTTCCCCTCAGGCAGCTTTATAAAGAACAGCCTGTAGACTGTTCCTCGTCTATCTTATTGACCTAGCTTTCTTAATAAGATTTCAGAGCATCTCCAGGAATGTTGTTTTTTTTTTTTTAACATGTAGGTGACTGTGTTTCGGTTGTAATGAATTCCTTTTTCATATCCAATCGGTGGTTCAGGTGTTAACGTTCTTCTTTCAAGTTTGGGAATAAGGTTGTGGTCACGCAGCAAATCACGCCTTTCTGCTTTCGATGCGACCACTCTGTGAAATAATCAGAGACAGCTGTCCACCCTGGAAAATAGCACACACGTAATTGAGACATTTTTCTTTATTCACATAAACAAAATTGTGTTCTTAATTCACTGGAAAAACAAGTTTGGCCTTGCATGCAGAGGTGTTGCTTTTATCATACAAGCGTGTGATCTCTATTCACTTAAAGGCACACGAAGAGAAACTGTAAAGCCCATCTCCGGGGAAAAGGGGTGAAAATGGCTTTGCTCTTTGCGGAGAGCGCAACATGCACTAGTAACACTATGAGGGATTATAGGTGCCTTTCTGAAAAAACACAGATTGTGAAAACACAACCGATGTCGAAAAGTGACTTTGAGCGATTGGAGCCATTCTAACTCAGCTGGGCCTATACACGGACCTCGTAATGTCATATATCCCAGTAGGACACAATCACCTGGCAATGCGTTGATTGATAGGAGCAGGCAGCACTCCTGTGCATCAGCTCAGGCAGATTTATCCATCATTGGAATTCTGATTTGATAAGCTGGTTGATATGAGAAAATACCATTAGAGTGGCAGGGGCTGCCCGAGGGAAGGCTCAAATGAGAGACAATGAGGAATCCAAAATGGGTTTATTAAGAGTGGCTGATATTGGTAAATATGTAGTTGGAGAGGGAAAATACATGAGCGTACACTGGAATGGACGTGTTGTCCATGCAGGCTGAGGATGGGTTGTCTGTAAACATCCAGTCCATTGTCTCGATTTAGCTGTTGTCACACATCTATAATCGCTCAATCATATTCAACAGTTTCATTTCATAAGAAGGAAGAAGAAAAAGACTGCTCACTGTGCAACAACCTGCTGAGGTTTGTCTCCCTCCGAGGCTGTTTGCTGTGGAGGGTGACAACTTAAATGGCTGATATAAAACCTGACGCAACTAATCTATCATACATCCCCTGCCTGTCTGCTTGAAATTCCTCTTTTTAAAGGATGGTTTATCGTGCAGCCATAAGTCACGGTGTATAATATTGCCGGCTGCGGCCTTGTGCGTTCACAAGATTGCATATGTCGCCTGGATTTTGAATATCTGTAGCACAGACATATCTGGGGCTATATCAACATGCAATCTCAATGCTTCGATTACCAAATAGAACAGGATATATCGTTGGCACCTGTGTATTTGTCTCTTAATGTCGGCAAAACATGACACCGAAGCTCAATATAAAAAAAAAAAAAAAAAAAAAAAAAAAATTGATGAAAGGCGGGAAGGGGGCGGGGATACCATTATTAACTGGCAGGACGAATAAAGGAAGTGACACTTTGTAGAAAGTCAGCACAATAATATCAAAGGCTCCACCTTGTCTGCTGAAAAAGCATCAAAATTGTGTGGTGTAATGGAAGCATTGAAATAATTTTCACCCCGTAACTCAAATGACACTTGAGGCTTGTTGTTTTCTTTTGTCTCACACTGTCTTTGTAAAACCCATTAAAACAAGTTAATCATCCATTTTTATTACACAAAACATCAATCAATCATGTTCATCTCTATGTTAAACTCCTTTAGAGCCTCCATTAAACTAAAAATATGAGTAAAAAACACGATGAGGACAGCCAACTGACTTCAGTTACAGCAATCAAATAAGAGACGGATACTCATTTAAAATTAGTCTGGATGATGATCTAGTTTGATAAATTGAAAGCGATGGTCTGTTCGTTTTTCATAAACGTGACGAATATTTCAAATCTAATGTTATGTATGTGGCCATTTTCCAATTTGAAATCGTAGACTCAATTTGTGGTGCTGTGCTCTCTGAGGGAATGAAAACAGCCCAGAATCGACCAGAGTGCTGGACCTTCGGTGCTGCCCTACATGCCAGGAGGCATAACAGGCAGCGAGTAAGCTGTCTGAGGCTCCCAAACCTGCTGTTCAATTAAAATCCTGTTGTAACAAATCTTTAAAAATAAATTCTATTCACCCATCTGGGTTTTGACTTTACACGCTGTAGTATTCTGCACTGTGTGTCAACAGATGATACCACACACAGACATAAAGATGTCAGGGCATTCACTGTCTCCGCCCTCAGCAGGACTGTCATTCAGGCATCTTGTCTCCCATAATGCAACACCCACCACCCTGTCAGGTAATGTGCATTACCATGGTTACAGCGGTTTAAAGCTGCTCATAGGTTTCTGCTCCGTGCCTACAAAAAAATTAACTACAATTGTATAATTATAACATTGATTAACATTGAAAATCTTTGAAACTTTTAATGAATTCTTTTCGTCTGTTTTCAGTTTGCCTCACACATCTGCACTCCAAATGTGGCACATCACCCTTCAAGAAAAAAGTAATGTTTTTACACTGCAGAGAAATTTTCACCTTCTGTGCAAAAAGCATACTACAAAGACTATGATTAGTAATTAGAATGATTTTGCAGCTGTTGTGCATACTTGTCCAATTTTGTGGATGTTTCTCATGGCAGCAACCACCTGAAAGTTGAGAGCTGGTTTCACTCAAGCTGCTTTCTAAATCCATCTCTTTCTACCTTAAAGACTCTGCTATTATATTCCATCCACCGAGATCCAAGCTTCCTAGTTTCCAAATGAAAAATTAGACCAAACAACGGCTACAAAAATTAGTTATCCCAGGCTGGTTTGCTGAAATAATACGGCTTGGGGTGAAATATGTTGAGGCAGCATCTGTTTCTGTTGCAGCCTGAGCATGCATTTGATGAATCTCTCTAACAACAGCACAAACCCAAAGTTAAGTTGCCAGCATGTGATCCCCTTCAATCTTCCACCGCCCAGATCAAGCGTATCTCACACTGTCTCCATGATCACTAGCTACCATTTTTCCCTCAATCTCATATTTGTCCCATTTCCCATGGTGTCTGTTTTCCTGTATTTCTGGAGAGTGAAACCATTTTCTCATCCTTGCATTCTGTCAATCAGGGCCAGTGCCGGGCCGTCATGTTGAGATGAAATTTCACACAGAATTGAGGTGCCTGTGTAACATTAATGGATCTTTTTCACCAACAGTTTTATTACAGATTTATTTTTGTGTTCTGCATCGAGTGTGTATATATATATACATTCTGTGGAGCTCCGCAGTGTTTAACGTCACATTGAACTATAATGAGAAATAATGAGTGTGGCCTGTCTCTTCAACAGACTCATGTGGAATAAAAGAATACCAAGTAGTAAAATCGATGTAGCAGGAAAATAATTGGAAACACACATTTATTTCGTCTGAATCTTATGTAAATTAAAACACTGAACTAAGGAAATTTCATACTGGCCTCTTTCTTCCTTTTCTTTTGTTTAAGCTTGCCTCTGGGTGCAGTAAATCACATGTTCTATGTACTGGAGACTTGCTTTCTTTGTCTTTGAAATAAACCAGGACCTTGAAGCAAAATTCCCATTTAGCCTATGTCTGGGGCAGAGTTTTGGGAACCTGTTCTACCAGGTTAGGGGTCGTCAAGCCCAAATTTGATTCCAGCTGAGCGTGATGGATGTGTGTGCTCTGTGGTGTGAGCACACGGAAAAAATCAATGCGATCGTCGGTCCAGATTGTGGTTTGCCCTTCATTCATTTAGTTGTGCTGTGGGCTTTCAAACAAGGTGGGTTCAAGCGCTCCTTGTAGAATTTGACCACTGCCATCTGAACCTCCAGAAAACACATAATGGCTTTGATTTGGACAAATCCTCTCAGTATCCTATGGGTAGGGTGTCTTCACCCAACTGAGACCCTACAATCTGCCACTCTGTGCAGCGGATAAGAGGGTAAGAGAGGTTTGACTGCAGGCAGCTGTGGATTTGCTTTGTTTTCCCGAGCCAGGTCCCACTGTTTCTTTGTTACAGCTCTTTACAGTGAACAGCATCGTAACATGAAATGGAGTTTGAATTACAATCAGGAGGAATAGATCCAGCTCGTGGCTCAGACACAGCCGTCACCAAAGATATGATGTCAAATCATCACTGTACTCTCTGTACATTTTTTCCTTACCTTTGTAATTCAAATGTTTTGTTTTTGTTTTTTTCCCGTTCATAGCGCTTTGGGTCTTTTCCGTCATGCATTATTAACAAACCAAATGTGACCCAGGTTTCTTTTTTTTTTTTATTACTTTGAATATTAGTGTTTTATAGCATAATGGTGTAACTCATTACGAAATGTATTTGTCTCTGTGCATAGTTACATACTGTAAATAATTTAAAGCTGCATAAGTACAGTAAAGAGAAGCATCACAAACAAAAGTATTTCAGAAGAAACAAAGTACAAAATGACAGAAAATAAAAGAAAACCGTCAATATTTCCTCTGAGTATCTGCATCTTCTTATTCTTTGTTAAAGAGGCCATCTGATGGAGATCAACCCTAACTTTGGTAACCTGTCCATGTGGTAACGAGCCGGGGAGGGATAGACATGAAATCTTGTTAGTTCAGAGAGCTGGAGATAGCATGAGCACAGGCAAACTGTGTCAGCCACTGCCAATTACAAACTAACAAGCTAACAAACACAGCGAACACATAAAAGACAGAAAATATGCTGCATTTGTGCATAGTTTGAGAAATTGTCCATAGCTCATGTGCTTAGGTTTCTCATTGATTTGAAACTGCAAGTGCAAAAAGTTTCCTGTGAAGACAGTTTTGTTAAATAAAGAATCAGGAGGAGGTTTTGCTTTTTTAATAGAATAAAGTTTGAATGAATCTGTTTTATTGCGCTATATATCTTTATATATATGCATGTGTATAATCAGCAGAGATCACGTCGATGTTCTCCATATTCCGCCTGCTGTTTTTGTTAAAATATCTAGAATTTTTCATCTGCTCAGGAAAACCGTCTCCTTAAACCCAGAGTCAGACCCTGCACTGCTTTTCTTCATGATGTTTTTGCACTACATCACTTCTTCATTACCTTACAAAGATGTTCTTGACAACACATTTGGAGGCCTTGGAGCAAAGTCTTAAGCACGCTGAGTGTAGAGAATGAGTGCTGAGCTACAGTGTGAGTCATGGCCTCCACTTGGCCTGCAGCACTGACTCAGAACTTGGCACAAACTTATCAATAAGAGGCTGCAGATTGCCAGCTTCGAACTTTCCTTCCCAGCTGAGTTTTCGTATGAAATATTCAGATAAGCCTTGTGATTACTCAGAATCTCTGGCAGGTGAATTCAAAGAAAGGCCAAGTGGGGTAATGAGTAAAAAGCTGGACACTCTGTAGCTGCTAACCCAAGTTACTAACTGTGTGGTGCAGATTAATTTTCTTTCCAGTCTGACTGTTTTGTGCTATTTTAAAAAGTTTTCTGACTTGGGTGTTCATAGAAATGTGGGAGGATTAGTAATCCCACACTGTCTCCAGCATACTAACACATACTTAAGCATTTCTCTTTGCACGTTCTTTCAACATTATGTCCCTCTGGGACATGTAGCCTTCCACACACACAGAGGGGGAGACAGGAACCTCAGAGGACATGCCCTTTTATGTCAGAGAGAGCTGGAGCTGGAGTGAGGGGAAGGCATGGAGGGAAGTGCGGGGAGGTGGGGAGCCATGCTACAGCAAGCCAAGCTAAATCTCCTCCCTACTTTGTATGCATGCCTGTGCTCCCTGGCTATGCATAGTGCAGGAGGAAGGCAGAATTTGTCACCCAGCTCAGGAAATTATTCCGAATTAGTCAGACGTGTTTGATATCCTGGGTTGCACCTGTCATTTATATGGTTTATTTACACACAGGATTTGAGGGGAAAGAGAGAAATTACTCTAAAATTACTTTTCATGTGTTTCTAAATTAGGTGCCACTAAGATTTCTTGTAATATAGTCGTTTAACATTCAGGAATGAGATTAAAAAGTAGTACAAAATGAAAAATAATTTTGGAACCCAAATTATCTGTGATGGGATGTTTTGGGACACTGTCTGCTTGTTATTTAAAAGATGAAAGATTAATTGAAAAATTATTAATTAACTTGTAGAAACTTTGTACAAATTAACTAATAAATTGTCAGCGTATGTGATAGATATACATGATACAAGCGCAATTTGCATGATTGCAGTGTCAACACAGAGTGCCGGCCGGCTGTTATGAATATTTATCAGGATGTCTACAAATGCATAGTCGTCCAGGCAATCTCAAAGGTCAGGCTGTTACGAGCACTTTTGAATGCAGGAGCTTCCTTCCTGGCTCGGTTCTCAGGTAACTGAGCGAGAGATGCAACGTATTTGCCAATGCATTGGAAGGTTGAGGCGTACCTGGACACCACATAATGAAAAAGGTCTTTCTTGTTATCAAAAAAGAGCAGAACTTTAACCCCTGTAATCTCCATTTCTGCATGAAACGAGGGTGTAAAATGTGTTTTGTGCACCAGCACAACTGGCACGTAGACTGTTTTGCTTCCAGCCTTTAATGAAAATACAATGTGTTGGGTTTTTTTTTTTTTTTTTTAAACAACAAACATTTTTTGCTTTATTTTTCAGAGTGAAAATTTGCCCTCTGGCACTCACACAACAGAGCAATCCTCCTGGATAATACAGCCCAGACCCGTCAGTCTGAGCCACCATCACAGAGGACAATCTGCAGTTCTCAACAGATAATGGGAGATTGAGGACAGCACCAAGGGGGGATTTCTGCTGCAGAGCTGTTGATCATTGTCAAATTAAATGCGTTTAGATGGGGAAAAACTTAAAGAATCATTGAGTTTGTTAAGTCAGACTCATCTTTCTCTCTTATTGTAGCTGCTGACATTCAGTCAGCTCTACAGGACAGATTAGCATTGTGGTCTCTCGATAAAGTAGAGAATTGTCTCATCTATAGCAAATCATTGCATATTTAAGTCTGCTCAATTATGACTTTACAACAAGTTTGTGCAGTTAGCCAGAGGCGCAACTTAAAGATGACACTGTCAGTCTGTTGGTCAGCAGTTCCGCCCCCTGGTTCAGATTTAACTAGCTCTTTAATGATTTCATGGCTGTGAAATTATCTTCCTCTGGATGAACAGTAATATCTTTTACATTTTGCATATTCTGCTTGTGCATGTGTGGGTTTCCTCCCACAGTCCAATAATGCCGCTGCGGTTAATTTGAGGCTGGAGATGGTTGTTTGTCACTGCTAAACTGACCTGACCTAGAGGTGCGCCGATCTGGAACACCATTAGGTGGGAATGGCTGCAGCCCCCCTGCAACCCCTTAAAGGATAAACTGTGTAGCTAATGGAGAGTTGGCAATATTCTGGTTTAACACCAGACATGAAAAAAAAAAAGAATAATATTCTCACACGGCTCAGATAGCGCATAAAGCTTTCACTGCTGACATAAGCATGCAAAGCTTCAGATTTCCACATGTTCGTGCATCTGCTTCTCTAGAGTCTACAGTAATCATGGAAAGGGATGAAAAGTACATAAATTACTGTGATTCAATGTTAGCTGAACCTCCCAAAGCCACAGACATTAATGACCTCCAGTACAGCTGATGAAGACTTGTCTAAACAGCAAGAAGTCCATATTTATACCCACCATATTTAACACCCCCACCAACAGAAGGCCATCAAATTGTCAACTTAATTTGTTTATTATGCAAATACAAAGGGAATCCAGCTCATTTGCAGCAGGAGTAGGAGCTGGCCTTTTAAGATGTATGTGTATGTGAGGAACAGAATTATCAGAAGCCAGTGGCTAAAATATGCAGATGCTTCTGTCTCTCGTCAAATATGAAAAAATTGCTTAACTAGCCTGATTGACGCTCCTCTCTCACCAGCTAATTACAGTCTAGGCCAGGGGCCAGCAACCTTCAATATTTAAAGAACCATTTGGGTGTGATTCCCAACAAATAAACCCACCTGGAGACACAAAACCTATTGACCATTATAACGAAGGTAGTTATGCTATGCATATAAGAACTGTAGTTTTTTGCATTTATGAAATAAAAGAACTATGTTACATTTTCCTTGGAAACTTTTTTCTTTTTGGACGTATCCATGGTTAGCTTACCGGGGGTCGATAGCTCAAATTCACCAGCCTCTAGGCAACTGGTGTTGTAAACAAGCTGGGATGCATAATTTGATCTCCCAAAAAAGAAAAAAACCCAAAAACAAAACCTGTTTTATTACAATATTACAAGATCACTTAAATCTCCAGAATCATACCATTGAATTGAAAAAAATAAGTACATTTTAATTAATTAGCCATTATTTACTCCTAATTTTGTCAAAGCCACAGGAAGGGTTTAGATTGTTCATTTGACTTGAAAAAATAAACCTTGGAGCAAATCCATCTCCACTGAGCACACTGAAAATGTACTTGTGCAACTATCAGTTTTTTGACTGACGTTAAAAATCAACTGAGCAGTAATGTGATTAATTTTGCATTGTACAAGTTTCCTGTGGTGAAATTGCTTCGCCTGAAAGAACATGATGGATTTTTCTTTTTTTTTTTTTTTGGTGATACAGACTTTTCATCAGGAAGATGTGTTCCACCATCATCAATTTGTCACAGACGTTATCCACAGAGAGAGAGATATATTTCTTGTTAAAGTGTTGATTAATTAATTTCCCTCAGGAAACAACAGATAAGCGCGTAAAGCCGTGGCAGTTTTGTTTTTTCCCATTCAACAGTGTGGCCTCGTGTTTTAGGGTCATTCCTGCTGCAAATGCAGTGTCATAAATTTCTATAGTGGCAGTGGGGATAATTGGCTATCTTGACATTATTGCTGATTTATTATCATTTTTGTTTTACTACTATCTTTTGTCCGACTTTAGGACAACCCTTGTTGTTCTGTTTCTCTAGATTTCACCATAATTTTATTTTTCATCAAATGCAATCTTCCAGCTCTCTTGTTTTATGCTAAATTGATTCAAGGGCCACCCTTGACTACGATGAGGGATCTTTTCTTCTGTATGGGCAAACATCATTATTAGATAACACAGCAAAAGCTGAATAAACGCTTGTGTTCCCCCCTTTTTAATTTTTGGCACACACCAGAATGAATGTGCCTTTTGTTTCTGCTTACCAAAAACAAACTCTGTGCTCAATTTGGCTTCAAATCCTCAACTGTAATTACCCAGGAAGCACTGACAAATGCCCTGTTGAATTGACAATGTTTTCTTTGGTCTGACTCCTGAAATATTTAGGGACAATGAATATGAAGGCCACCGTCACGTTCATCCTTCTTGTCCCTGTGTTGCGAGGAATCTGATGGGGACTAGAAACCATGGAATGACTGAAAGGAGAAAACAAAGCAAGGTTGTGATTAAATTTAAAGTGGTGCAAAGCGTTTAATGTTGGGATATTAGTCTCTGTCAGAGCTTGGTTAGCGGGAATTGTGTGCAAGGCTGAGTTATCTGGAGAGGATCCAACCATGTCAGCAAGGGGAGAACAGGCTCATTTACCTCCAGTCAGCTGATGCTTTACATCGCAGGGCCTCACTTAAAACACTGTTGCCTCCTATCCGTCTCATCGCTTAGCCAGTTTCGACTGCAGGGTTTGTCGAATTAACAGTACGTGGCGTTATGAAACATGGAATACGGGTGAAAATGTGTGTTTTTCCACATTACTGCTCTGCGATCACCTCCAAGACTACCCTCATGTTGGATCACACACTCACGGTACAGATAATGCTTCCTCTCAGGTTTCTCCGAATTTATTTGCTGTTCACATGATGTTTTATTCATACTATTCTCTTGTCAGCCAGAGTTCACCACCTTTAGACAGATTTGTGTGGGGCACGCTGCTTAAAGGGACTCCACCGTGGAGGCAAGAAACAAAACGGCAAAATATATTCAGGTGTCATGCAAATATTCTGATTTACATGAACTGGAGGCCGTGGAGCAAAGTGCTCCCATACCTCAGGTGATGCCATTCATCGGAGTGAATTGTGTGGTGATCTTCATTTTTAAATTTGATTCAAAGATGAAAAAACCACATCAACATTTAAATCTTGCTTAAGAAATGCTTGGCTGAAGAGGCGGCATCAACATTGCAAAAGAAAAAAGTTGTTTTTAATATCCAATCTGTTCAAACTTAAGGGACTTAGTTTAATAATTAGATACATAATGAATAGTTATGTAATGAAGATGAAATGTTTCTCCAAGGCTTCAGTGTGAGATGCATCTCCTTTTTCTTGAGTGCTTGTGTAACTTTAATCACTCACAAATGGCATTTCTGCCATATTCATCACACCAAAAGCCTCTCCGTAACAACACATCTCAAGATAACAACTTGGAAAATGGTAAATGGCTTAAGAGAGGGTAGTTCTGCTCAAAAATCCCTTGATATTTAGTATATTTGGACTCCAGGGGCAGCACGGCCGTAGGTCTGAGTGTGAGTGGTTGTTGGTCTCTGTCTGGTCCCCCCCGTGACCCAGAAACAGATAAGCAGTACCAGATTAATGAATGAACGATATTTGGACTCCAGCACACTTACATCCTGGCATTCAAGTTGCAAAAATGGCCTTCGAGAAGGATCTGTGAGACTTAATTATGTCAGTGCAGATTTTGCTTGATAACGTGCTGCAGAATTTGTCCAGTTATTACAACTGTGGTATGATAAAGGCAGGTTTGTTCTTAAATGGTTGCTATCATATTCTCCTCATGGCAGGAGCTTTTATCCATTCCACTTCTTCGTTGCCTATTTAGTATGAATGCAAATGAATGAACACATTATATTATGGAGTTTTACTAAAACGGCACTTAAACCTTATTTTCCAGACAGTACCGGGTTGTGCTCCCCTAATTAATGTTGTTGTTTTGGTGGTAGCAAATAAATTAATTATGACAGAGCTCCTGGGAAATTGAGATTCCCTGTTTCCACTGGAGCTGCTGAGATGTGATGTTGGTTTTTTTTTTTTTTTTTTTTCCCTGAGAACTAGAGAGCCAAGTTCTGCAAATAGCACATTATTCCCCTTCACTGCACTGGGCTTTTGTGAAAAAGAAAACGAATGTCACAAAAGCCTGCACTCAGTCAAAAGTTAAACAACCACATTGAGTGAGTAAAGCAAGAACAGGCGACCCCGGCCCAAAGACCTGCTACGGTTGACACGTGGGATTTATATTAGGATAAATGTATTTATACAATGAAAATGACAGAAATATGTGCTGATGATAGATCTCTTAGTACTGTGCTCTCATTGTGGCAATGCTGAGGTTGAAACACTTGACCACATAGATATCAAGCCCTCTCTGCTCACACAAGTGGATGATGTTAATTCAATGATAATTATTTATCTCTGATACTGAGTATTTGCTCATCACGCATGAATATTCACAAATATTTTCAGACTCAAATTTGTTCGTCCTGAGGAGACTGACACGGAGATATTTAGCAGGCCGACTCTTGTGATTAGCTCTGGAATTCATTTGTTTTGAGTGTTTCCTGCCTTCAACCAGCGCTGCTGTGACAACTGAGGCAGCAAGAGCGTCGGGGAAAGGAAAGCAGCAGCTAATGAAGAGAGAGATGTAGGACAGGAGGAGGAGGACAGCAGCCAACATGCTGCTGTGGCAGAGCCAGCAAGGGCAGATGCAGCCAGAGAGATTGACAGGAAGTGCAGAGATACAGCTGTATATATCGTACAGTAATTTATTCGCCACAAAGCTCTGGGTTATTCAAATATTTGATATGGTTACTTATGTAAGGTAGTATTCTTTGTTGTGTTGCATAAGCAGGCGACTGTTTGTAGCCAAATTATCCATTAAGAGATGAAACATTAGGTGAGGGTTCGTTTCTGCGGCCTCAGGCTGACCAAAATCTCGCTTATATAATACAACAGAGAAGTGTATCAGCGCGTGTCATTGCGTGTTTATCTTTTTTGGGTATGGATCTATGAGACTAGTTTGAATGCGGCTCGTTGGTCCACAGACTCTGACATTCTCACATCATTAATTGTTAAAATGTCACCATCTCTACAAACTTAATAACGATGTCACTATTTCGTCACCCTTACTGACAGTGCCACTGTTTCTGCGGTCTTTTTGACAACATCATTGTTGATCTGCTGCATAGTAATTAAATTTCTCTTTCATCTCAGTCTGCTTTATTTTATAATGGTCCACATCAGGTTGGTTGACATGATGGGGTTGTTAAACAACAGGAGCAATTCAGCAGTTTCCTTCAAGGTCATTGTATTGCCCTTAACATTGGCACAGCCTTTAATAATGTATATTGCACTTAGGCTGAGCCATGTATAGTTATGTATGATCCCCGCTGAATGAAAAATGCTCTGGTGTCACTCCCAGGAGGCTGCAGGTTTGAGTTCCTTCACGGGGCCTAAAAGGATTCAGCAAACCATTCTTGTCAAAACACTTGCACCTCCAAATTTGTTTTTAATTCAATTTGTAATTGATTCTTGGAGAGGCTCCTTTGGATAAATACTGCTCTACTAGCTGTTAATAGCTGTCACAGGTTCTTTTATTTTACTTATTATTTTGACACTTGATTGTTACCGAACAAAGTTGCTTCATTCACATTCAGCTTTTCGTAAAGAGATTAACTGCTTCCATACTTCCAAGGAACATTATGTTTTAATTAACTAACATGAAGCTGTCACCTAAATACATTTCATATCAACAAAATGGTTATTTAATTGGATATGTCATTTGGGGCAATAGTTGTGTTATTTTTATACTCATTGTGCGCCCAAACTATCTTATAGTGATTCCTCTGTTGTTAATAATTCTAGCGCTTTTCTTATTTAGATATTCATTCCATCAAAAAAACATTATGTTTCAACATCTTTCTCTTGTAGCTTGCTTGTAAAATTAAGCCATTTCAAGAAGACAGGGCTGATTTGAGTATATTTTACATTCCACACAGATTTGATGCCATGGATATCCATGACAGTGATTTTACAGAAGTAAATGCAATCAGATCAGAGACAAATGAGAAGACACACTGAGAGCAATTGTAGTGTCTCAGTGCACATGGTTTTCAGAACTGTAGTAACTCCATTTCAATCTATTCTGAATAAATCTATAACTGACCGTTCATGAAAATGGGAAGTCCTCTATTAAAGCCATTTGACAAAGTGGATGCTTGCCTGGATTAATTAATGCCACGGGGCTGTTGCTTAAGAATACTGATGAATCGAGCTTAATGTTGGCTCAATGCTTGAGGCCAAACCAAAGCTAGATTTTATGTTTGAATTGCTACAATTTATCACCACCAGCCCACTGAAATGTCTCTTTTTGAATGCTCTCAAACAGGCACTCATGTTTTTTCTAAAGCGACATGAGGTGCAGCAGCACAGTGGTAGAGTGGTTAGCGCTGCTGCTCTGAAATAAGAAGGTTGCGTGTTCCGTTCCTGGGCCTGGAGCCTTTCTGTCAGGAGTTTGCATGTTCTCCCCATGCCTGTGTGTTTTCTCTGAATACTCCGGTTTCCTCCCACCGTCCAAAGACTTCATGTGGGACTCAGGTCCTCAGGTCTGAGTGTGAGTGGTTGTTGGTCTCCGTCTGTCTCTGTGTGTTGGCCCTGCAATGGACCGGCGACCTGTCCAGGGTGACCCCACCCTCACCCAGTGTGAGTGGATTGGCTCCACCCCCCACGACCTGGAAACGGAGAAGTGGTAGAAGATGGATGGATGGATGAATGAATAAAAATTACTAAAAGTGGCGTTTTTTTTTTTGTGCATGTGTGTGGCAGCTCTGCTGGAGTTAATAGCATCCAAAATATTCTTTTATTCCTCTGTAAGCGCTGTCAGATTACATGTGGCCTTCATAGTGTGTTTCCTCCCTGGGTGCTTGTGTGACTTCCTCTGAGCGGAGAACTAATCTGCTGGTCGTGAATCACCATGCTGCCTGCTCCCTGGCACCGTTTCACACTAATATCTAGTTCAACATAGGTTGGCTGATGGAAAGAGATATGCTAATTCAATACACCCTATTTTACACATCATAAATAAAAGTAACTTCCAAGCTCGGAATTGTGGGAACTTCACGGCCGCTCTGGAAGATAATTCCTCCGATTTTGCAAGCAGCCAACTCAAATATTACTGTAGTATTTCTGCCTCGGATGTAAAGCAGAAAGTGTGACACTCCTCATACACCAAAGATGACTAATCACGTCCAACCTTAATGCTATCTGGCTGGGCCAAACCATATTTTCTGTGTCTCTTATGATGGATGCCAAATTTCTGCTCATCTACTTAATAAATGAAAGCATAAGAAAGAGAGTTGCAGAGAATGATTATTTTGGGGCGCCTTTATAGCATTCCCCTCCGTGCTGCATGTGTGGTGTGATTTGTAGAGAGATTGAAATGAGGCTGGCTGGTCGGGCAGAGACTCGCTCTTGATTTACATGTACTGTTAAATCACGGAGACAGCTGGCTGCCGGCGCTGCCCACCACCCCACCTCAGACTACAAATCTATGTCCGTGCAGGAGCTACTCCAGATTCTCAACCTTATGGCAGCTATAACACACAGCCCAGTGGCGAGCCCTGGCTCCGGCCCTGCTGTTGACAATGGTGGATGCTGCCAGTAGATGATTTCCAGCCCAGGATTGCTCAAGAGGATGTTGGACCAAACCTCAGAAAACGTAGAAAAGATTCTTTACAGAAGAGAGAGAGAGGTTCAAAAGCAGCCATTGTTTGTGTTAGGGTGGATAAATCTCAATGAATAAAAGGACAAAGACCCTCTGCAGCCTATATGGACACTATTCTTTCAGTGTGCGGAGACAATTATTTGTTTGAATGAGCCTGGTGTTTGTATCTTTGTGTGGAAAATGTGTGACTGTTGAGAGCTTACCTCGTCCCCGGAGAGATCTTCAAAGCAAGTTTTTGTATTAAAAACTTGCTGTTGTAAAGTTTATTCATGCCACATTGTGTGGGCATCTGTGAGTTTACAGGGATATTTTTAACACATTGACATTTCATTTATTAAGACTATTTAAAAGAGAAAAAGTCCTTCATACAAAGCCAGAGTGCAAATGAAGTGTTGAGCACACTGTCAGAGCAGGTACACTCGAAAGAATCACAATGTCGCATGAGACAACACTTGAGTAGTTAACAAGTACATCAATGTCAGTGATAATGACTTCTACAAACAAAACAGTTAGGGTGACACAACTCATTAAATTGCAGTTTGGCATACTGTAGAGCACACAACCCATTAACTCCACCGAGTACAGAGCCAAACAAGACAAGATTCGCTTCTCAGTGCTTTTCTTTTCATTCGCATCAGAAAGAAGCTACATTGCTTCTGGAATACAGAAAGAGCAAAGAGGAAGAAAGTCTTCTGGCCAGAGACTTTCAGACTGAATTCATCATGATCAATCCTGCTCGTTTGAATTTCTCTGAAGTGTAGAGTGAGGAACTGTCTTGGCTCTCTCTCTCTATATGTCTCACACACACACACACACACACACACACACACACACATCATCAGTCATCATGATGTCTTCACAAAATTAAGTTACATCTGCACACTTTAACTGGCAATTACTTTACAAGGCAGTCTTATTTCTAAAAGCATAATTGTCATTTTTTAATCATTGCCAGTCATCTCACATAAAAAAAACAATTTGTTTTAATCTAAAATCTAATTCTATTAATGATCAGCATATTAGGATACAATACTTAGTAAATTTCTATGCTAATTAAGTTTTCACTTAGTTTTATTCTAATCTTCATCCGGTTTTCTCTTGATGTAATTCAGGTAGGTGTAATTAATGAAAGCTGTTTCAAGCACATTTCACCTTGTTCTTGATCGTCAAGTCCATGTTTCATTCATTTAGATGCGTTTTCTGATCAAATATTGCACCTGGCAGAGAAATAGGTCATCTATATGGTAGAAATACAGACAGAAAAACTGTTCAACCTCCCAGTGACATTCCCGGTAGTGACGCAAACTTTCATTTCCATGCCAGCAATGCGAACTGAGACTGTCATCACTGTAACAACAAAGCCATCCTTCAACATAATGGATTTGGAAAAAAGCCCTTCTTTACCACATACCATATTGAGATCACTCAGTATTCAGTTTACAAACATAATCACCAGCTGAGCACAATGCACCAAAGGAGGCTAAGAGTTCCCGAGTTCCCGAGCTATTTCCAACACTCATATCCAAACATAGTTTGGATATGGCGTCTCTGCTGCCAAAGGAATCATCCCATCGTTTATCCCAAATGTTATGGCCTCTGACATGGACAATGATCTGTCACATCTAGGCTCATTTCTCATATCTGAGACGTTGCAGCCAACCCTTCTTTAATGCAGGCTTAGTGTCACAGTGGCTTATTACCTTATGTGCTGCGTGGTTGGCATGAAGTACCTGCTGGCAGCCGAACTGAGGCTGTTTGCTCGGGACTTTTCTGTTTTTAATCTTATTACTGCAAAAGGCCTCTTTTCTTGAGGCTACTATATGTTTCCTGAATAATTCCATGTTACCATTGAGTGACAGTGTAATGCATAATAGATTTCATTTACATTGAAGGGAGTTTGCATGAGTACAGCAAATCACACGCAAGGTATTTATATGTAAATCTCTGCTCCGGTTACTGCAGGGTTAAGGTTCTTTAAATGTCTCTTTCTATTCTTGCTGTTGCAGTTGCTTGACATGAGTAATATGTTGTTCAATTACAAGTAGTGTAGCCTTTTGGGAGATGTTCTTATTTGCTCTCTGGGAGACAGTTGGGTAGGAGGATTGATCCCACACTTGAGTGTGTGTTGAAAATCAAATCAAATGTATTTATAGAACGCCAAGTCATAACGGAGTTACTTCAATTCACTTGACATATAGAGCAGGTCTAGACCAAAGTCTTGTAGTCTTATAGAGCCATTTAAAGAGCCAACAAATCCTAAATATGAAGCATTATAGTCGAACATGTGTTAATTGGTGAGCTTCAGAGCTTTTACTTACCACCAAATGAAGTCTTCTTCATACCTATATAACCAATTAGATGCAAGTATACTCTATATATTTTTGTTCAACCCTTCTGCTCTTAGTGAGCACTTAGATCTGCATAGTGTTGTTTAAATGTCACCCAATACATTCTCTTAGCATAGGGGGTTAACCTGACTTGTGCTTGCTTTTTTTTTTTTTTTTTTTTTTTTTTTGGCAGTTGCAGAGGTAAGTCAGATAGGTTGTGTAGTTGTGTTGGGGCTTTTGATTGGATGTAACCTGTGTTTGCAGACTCTGGTGTTCATACACAGCGGAATCCCAAATGCCCCTAATTCTTCTAAGTATCCATTAAACTTAAATTCAGTATATTATTTAGCAAAACCCACCTGCTAAGCTAACGAGGGGAGGGTTGTATCTGTGTATTTAAGAGATAAACAGGAGAGGGATGTTTGTCTTTTCATGTTACTCCCTGCCAGAAAGTTAATAGGATTTCCAAAATGTTGAACCATTCCTTTAAACATTTAAGCTTTGGAATCTACAACCTGAGAGTGAGTGTGTAAGCCTCATAAATCCCTTATTAACCAATAAACATCCCTCTGCTTGAACGAAACACTTCACTAGGGGAAGGTCGTTAATGGAAATTTGGAAATCGTCTGCATAAAATCTCCTCATTTACGCTGCAGATTCATCTCTTCCTCTGTAAATATGTTCCCAGTTTCTGACCTTATCTCTGTCACATCACACTGTCCATCCCCCATCCACTCTGTGTCCATCCGGTTTCATCTTGATTTCTTGCTTTCCTGTCACAATGAAGTTACACAAGCGTGGGCTCCTGGAGAAGTCGCCAGATAGGACGATTGAATTGTCCAAGGTCGTGGGTTAGGGTTAGGCGTCACAGCCAGAGCAACCTCTCCATTTTCTGTATGTTCAGATGTCACCTACACAGCCTGGAAGACCTTTACTGCTCATCAAAGCACGGAGCGCCTGATTGCCTCCTTTTACCTTCACTATTTTATCAGCTTGGCAGCTTAATATATGCCTCCTACTCATTCAACACTGTTTGACAATTTACAGTTTAATAAGCTTATAAATAATCCCCCTTGTGTCTACAGATACAAAGAAGGTTAGCGAATGTCACTACGCGGCCATCAATACTGTGGCAGCTTCAGTGATTGTGGGCAAATGACTCCGGCCTCCCTGCTATCTTGGCTAAACATTTTCCCAGGAGACATCTCTGCGAGTGGGGTCATTCCTGCTCGGAGAGCCAGTGACTCATCCTCATTCTGTTCCCGTCGTCATGGTGGCTGCAGTAAAGCTCAGCACGCCGCCTCCACCTATAAACATGCTGCGGTCCGCCTTCTGTGAACATCAGCTGCTGCCATCCCCCCTTTTCCTCTTCACATCCCTCACTGAGCCGCAACCTGGTCCGTCTTCCACTATCTCTCCCCAGGCCACCACAGCGCTCTTCAGAGGGCACTTTATCTATACCACCCTGGCAGTCTGGCAGTAGATATTATAGCCATTTACAACCAGCTGATGCACCTTTGACCGTCTCACTTCACATTAATAAAGTTGCTCTACTGATCAGCAGCCTCCTGCCGTGTTTCTCTACTGGAGGGTCAAAAACAGCTACTGCATCATCAGAAAGATTGCTCTGCTGACTCCGTTTTCAGTTTACAGATGGTTGCAGTGCTATAAACAACTCTGCTGTCAAGCACCGGCTCTATGATTTGTAGTTATCATCTGATGGGTCCACATGGGAAGACTTGTGTCATTCCTGTTGCTGTTGTGAAGTGCTGTGAAATGTTTTTATTCCGTCGTCTGTTAAAATAGTTTCAAAAAAGGAAAACAACAGGAAACCGAAGAATCAAGCGTTTAATTTTATTTTACAACACTTGTAGTTTCGTCTTACTAACTCAATCCATCCATCAGATATCTATACACCTTATCCCAGCTGACATAAGGTGAGAGTGGGGTCAACTCTAGAAAAGTTAGCAGGCATATAAACAAACAGAGACAACAGCCTTTAATGCTCACACTCACGCCTTTGGGCATTTTAGAGTTGCCTAGACGTGCATGTCTTTGGGCTGTAGGAGTGAGCTGGAGGGAGAGAGGAAGCAAACTCCACACAGGAAGGGCCCGGGGTTTGAACCATCGCACCACTGTGTTACACACGCTGACGGTGTGAAGTTACTGGAAAGGCAGATATCAGTGGGATTGTGATAATTTACCTTTTACTTTTCTTAAAATGTAAATTCTATGTCTCTGTTGGGCCAAAATTATAATGAGTATTTTTCTTTCTCACTGAATGAACTAAAATTAATAAACAAATAAATAAATAAATGAATACTGCAACAGTAAGAGGAATAATATGACATGAATAATTTGCACGTTTCGCTTCTTTTGGACAAGATTCATCAGACGCTGAGGTCATTCAGTTCGCTCATCAAACATCTCACGCAGAGTGGATGTCAGATAACATAAACTCCTGAAGTCTGCGCAGCAATAAAGCAGCTTGGATCCATCCAGGGTTGGACAACAGTTGCTGAGTGATGTGGTTTCTCTGATTATTAATAAGCAGCAGCTGTAGTGCGGCGGAGCATCTGGCCAGTGCGTGTTTGTTCACAAAATGAACATGGCCGAATTAATCAGTCCGCTTTGGATGATGCCCTGTGTCACTGTGTTTTCAGCCGGAGACAAAGAGTGAACTCATTCATTCCACAAACTGCAACCAATTCTCACGGTGCCTGGTCTATTTATACTGTGATACCATTATATGTTATAATTAATTTGAGAGTGAGTTATTTAAATATTCAACACAGGGGTATTTTAACGAAAGTCAATAAAACACCCATTTTACTTTTGTCATTAAATCCGCCACATAAATTACACGCTCCCGGGTGGCGGACACATCACCACTAATTGTGGTCCTTTGGTGAGTAAGATTGCTCCAATGAGAGTTCAAATCAGTTTTTAACAAGGATTGGTTAAAAGAAAAGCAACAGACTGAATTACTGTTCCTCCATTGATTCCTGTCATGGTGCGAGTGAGTTTAATTCTCACTTCTCACCTTTTGTTTAAAGAGAAGAAAGAAAAAGTACAAACAAATGGGGAAAAAAAAGAGAAATGCCCTTTTTATTGTTTATGAACAGGAGTGCAGCAGAAATAAAGGACATAGAGGTTGATGTGCTGTCCAATGATCACTGACCTTTTAGGCCTGTCCTGGCCTTTAACAGCAACCTGAAGAAAATGTTTGTGTCTTGAGGTGATAGATTTTATTCACCAGCTGTCAGTTTATGCAACATACAGTCCTCATTTTGTGAAATGAGGTTAAATGAGAGCCGTGGGACTCTCCATAAAGTCTCACTGCAGCCTTTAAATGGAACAAACAGAGTGTAAATCTCCTGATGGAGGGGCGACTATAGGCTCGATTCAAATCAGACAATTTTAGAGTCAAATCTGTAACGGACCAATCCATCAAATCCTCTCACAGTGGCAGCAGAAACAGGATTACCAATTAAACTATTTCATCACATAAGGTCTTTGATTTCTGACAAACACAAGGAGAGACAACCTTTCTAGCTGGGAAACATCGATTTGGGAAACTGCTAGTTAACGCAGCAGGAGTCAGTGAACACCCTCTCAGCCATATTCCACCATAACATCCAGCTCTGCATAATGAGCTATTTTAACAAGAGAAATTAGGTGTTGTTGAAGAAAAATCACATTTCTATTAGTGAAAGCAGGGGTCTCATCTGTCTGTGCTCTTTTTCCATCTCCTTGTTTTTGCTTTTCCAGCCAGGGAGGTTTGTATGATGCAGATAATTTATTTCCGTTAATCTTACTGATGCTGAACATGCTCTTACACTGGGATGCAGTGATAGATCACCCTTTTTGAGTGGCAAATGTAGTTGTCAGCATAATATTTGCTGACATATTTAAATGACAGCAGGGTTATTAGATAGAGGCCCATTCATGGTGTAAGCATGTTTAATTAGATTGTCCTCCAATCCTAAAGAAAGTAGTTCAGAGGCCTGACACAAAGTGCTTTCTCACCACCTACTGTAAATTCACGCATGCACATTAGCTCAATCTTCACATCATTTGAGAGCCGGTACAAATTCAAAACGGCAACATTTCATCCTAAAACAGCATCCTGCCCTCCACAGAATGATGTATGATGTATGATGCTGTATATCGTGGAAATAGTTTTCTTCGTCCTTTTCCCACCACGTAAAAAAGACAATTAGCAGCTTCTCCAGAGCCAGTCCAGTTTGCCTTTCTGTTCAAACTGAGGGCTCAGATCTACACGTCCTTATAGAGCACACATGCATAGTGGATTAAAACTAAGCTGCTAGCTGCGATGCAAACTGATAAAATGGATCTGTTGTGTCTCATTCCGTGGTTTGTGTTCCTGTCGCTGCTGGGAGCCCCTGTGAGGCGCTTCCTTTGGTGGCTGTGTGTTTTTTAAAACTTATTTGTTGCCGGCAGCTCCTCAGAGTGGTGTAACTGCAGTGTGTCTACTTTAACAGCTGGGCAGGTGGCAGTTCTGTCCATAGTGTTAGCGCTCTGAAAAATGTTGGAGCGGGGGCAAAATTTGGCAGGTTCACCCAGGTTTGGTGAGGTGGCGGCAATAGATAAAAGCATCCGCTCGTCCTTTGACCTGGGTCTGAATGCTCATTGTGCCTTTTTCCATTGATGACCAAAGCCTGATGTTAGCAGGTCCTGGCAGGTATTTTGACCAGTGGAAAGTGGGGCTCTCGTTAAACAGTTATCTTCTCCCAAACCGGTATTTAACCATTTTCTGGCCAGTGATGCTCAGTGACTGAAATTCCTGTATCACACAGTATCAGTTGGTTTGTCCAGTATTCATTGGAAGGGACATCCCAATCCCTGGTGAGGCTTCAGCCAATCTGTCAGGGCCTAACGGCGAGGCACCCTGAGCCAACAATGAATGAGTAGTCATACCTGTGCAGCTTTAGTCGCTGGTTTTGGCATCGCTTCCCTCATTATAAGGAAGAATAAAATGTCCCACAAGGAAGAGCTACCGACACTACCAGGAAACAGGAAACAATAGAAATCCTCCTGCATTAAAACTGCATATATCACACCGGTTCAGTTGAATTCAGTGCACCTCCGACTGTATTTTAAATAAGAATCTGACACATTTTGGGTCGAATTTTGTTTTCTGTGGGCAGTTTGTTGGACACGAAGCGAGGTTGCAGCAACAATCGTGGAGAGAGAAAAGAATTGCTCTCCTCTTTCTCTTCACATTTGCCTGCCCTCACCATCTGCTTCATTATTAATGCTTGTGGTGGCTTTCTTTGACGGCGGTTCCTTCAGCCTTCGGCTAGATACCGTTTTAAGACAGTCCATCAAAATGAGTGACAGGTGTTGTGGAGCTAACTTGACCAACTGCAAAGAGGAGGGGAGGTGTCACTGTGCCTGCTGCCACATGGCTAAACTTTCTGCTCTAACAATGAACCAAGATAAACAGAGCATTGAATACCTCTTTCTGTTCAATGTATTTTCTCTTTATATTCTTTCTACACTCTTTTTATATTGTGTATTCTCTTTTAAGTCCAAGTGAATGTTTATGAAAAAAAATGAAACCACAGTCGCATCCATTTCAAAAGCATATTATATGGAGCCTCTTCAGCCCTTCGGGGATGTCGACTGGCACCTGTACATGCAACCGAAAGAGTCGGAAACTGTTTAAATCTTTTATAGGTCACCAGTACCTGATAGAAATCTGACAAAACTGCTTGGGTTTAAATTAAAATTGTCAAGTGTCTGCTATCGGATTTAAATATTGAAGCAGCTCTTCATAATTCACACTTGGCGGTCTGCATTTCTGAGCCCTCGGAGCCACCTGCTCTAATCTCCAACACCTGGGTCCCCAGTTGAGTCGTGTGAAAGTTGCTGGCAGTCCAGCAGAGTGACCTGATTATTACAGAGATCATACTCTATCTTCGAGTCTCAGGCTTGATCCTCCGTCGAGTTCACACTTCACAGTTGTTGTTAATCCCCACTGAACTGTGTACAAGGAAGATAATGAAACCTTCCCTGCCCTGTGAAGAGCAACTCTGCTTTGAGATATCCTCTCATAAAATGCACACATGGATGTCTAAGGGGGTAAATGTGAGGAACACTCTTCTAATTAAACTGGCGGTGATTTGGGGATTGAGTGTGCTGAAGAAGAATAGATAAATTGCGGGAGTGTTTTGACGCAGGAATAGATAATTGCAGCTCTTAAAGGATGTTAATTGTGGCACAGAGCTCACATGCACATCCTGGGAGAGCCGAGGCATGTACAGTATGTTTATTTAGATTCAACTGAGTCTCCACAGAAAGAACGTGGTGACCTTTCTTTGTTTTTGCACGTGTGAACTGCATCTACATTTCAAATTTAAACATCCATCATCACATGTACAGAGCTTCGAGTTAGAGCATCAGCAGCAAGGCAGGCTTTCCTCAGTGCCATCCGAAAAAAATCTCTTACGTTTTTAGAAAGTGGTTATTCGAGGCAAATGTACGTTATACTCCAGATAAGAGAATCACTATTCATTGAGCATTATTTTTTATAGATTGTTATACATGCCATCCATGAAAAATACGTTTGTTTCATTGCTCCTTTGCCATTCGAGACTGCCGAAGGTCAAGCTGAGAATTGAATGCCGCCGTTCGTCTTGCTTGTTAGGTGCAAGCCACTTTGTCAGCATTAATGTGTTAAGTGTCGAGGCGCATCCAAAGGCCTTCTCAGTTTATTATCATCGGAGACTGCAGTGCAAAACAACAAAAAATCAAAACAAAACCATGGTCATTCGGATGAATGCAACATTCATTCAGGATCTGGCAGTGTGGGAAGGGTGATGTAGAATGTGGTGGGAGGGTGCGGTGAGATTGGTTTGGGACAATGCCTAAAGGAAAACATGCAGCATCTGGAGATGATGATCATCATTTTGTTCTTAAAATCATGTACAAATAGAGAACAATAGATATGAACCCTGGTTCTGTGTTAAAATGGGATTACAGTATAGATACAAATACTGATAAAGATGTTTTATGTCTTTATAAAATTGTTGAGATGAGACATATTGTGGTGAATGTAATCAATACAGTGGAGTCCTACTTTTCTGCTAATGTTTGATTTAACAAACGAAAAAGCATCAACACTGTGAATAGAGTAAAATCTTTTGCAATGAGCCGAAATAAACTCATGATCACGTCTTCAACCATCTGGTTTTGGTGTGTAACTGTCGATCTGGATTGCTTGTGACAACAGACCCGTCATGTAAAGTTGTAAAGCTGTTTTATACAGTTTGACACATCGCAGCAAGAAGGACTCAGGTTTGAATCTCAGCAGCAGTCATCTTAATCTCCAGCTGTTTCCCGGAGAGCCTTCTTTCTCCTCACCCGGCCAAAATGCGTGCAGGTCACGTGAACTCGAAAACAGAGTGACCTTAAAGAGAGTGTTCGTGTTTCTTCATTAGCTCTGCAGCTGACCAGCCCGCCGGCCGCTGCACCGTGTTTCTTTGCCTTCCTTACACTGCATGCTGGGATAGACCTAAGCCCTCCTTTGACCCTGTATGGGAGTCTGTTCACACAGATTTACCTTGCAGTTATCCCACAACCATCCCTTTCTTAAGTTAAACCCTGTGCTTTTGGTTGAGACATTTTCTGTATTGAAGGAAAGATGAGCTATTGTCATTCACACAAGATAGGATGGCCTTGTGGGGTGTCTGAGAGTCTCCACAATGTCTTTGCTGAATTCACTGAATTCAGCACCTTCAGTGCAACTCTAAACGATGAATGTTTTCCTTTCATTGCTGTTAAAACAATACAGTCCAGTGCTATATTACAGAGTCTAAATTGCTGATGTAACTTTAGCAGCCAACAACAGTAAGAAATAATGCTGGCTACAGCATTTTTAATGCGAACGCCTGGTTTGTGCAACTGAAAGTTGTTACTTTCCTCTAGCCGTACCTCGCAGAGATGAAAATATTGGACCACATTCTGCACTCTCAGGCTTTTAACAAACATGGACAGCTTTAAATTATGCAAGCAGGCGGTGGTGAAGGGAGATTATGCAAAGGAAGTAGCCCAGCTACAAGAGAAGGAACCTGTTGTAAAAATGTACTTTTATTTTACTGCACTTGTATCAGATTTTTATTAGTTTTTTGCTCTATTATATTCTACTAGCAAAACTTCTCTTATCCATAATTACACACACAGAATGTCACTGCACGCCTGAGGAGGATATTAGAACAAGTTTGCTTATTTGACAATCATTTATCCACCAGCGCAGTTGGGTTTTCTGTCCTGTGGTTCCAGCACCACAGTCATAATGCTTAGCTGTTATCGAACTCTTTGTAAGCGAACAGAGAATTTATTCACGTTCCTGCTCTGAATGAGAAGCCTGGTTTGTGATGATGAGCTCACTCACAATGAATGACATTGCGAAGGCACCACTTCAGTAATTAAGCAGTCTCTAATTGAAGATTGAACCGAGCAGGGGAAAAAAATAAAAATAAAAATCGTGGTCTATTTTCTTTTTCAACCCAGGTTAATTAAAGGACATTTGCTGAATCTTGATTAGAAAGTGAAATATAATCAATTGGTCCAATGACTTGAAATAATGTCATGAAAAATCTCTTTAACAGCAAGTGAAAGAGCAGGGAAGCCTTTATCTTGTACACAATACTTTATCAAAGAATCACATATAAAAACACACTTCTTTCAGGAGAAAGCTTTAACCGTTGTTTCCATTCCCGTTGCTTTGATTCTCTCATCGGCTGCTCCCTCTGACTTCGTCATGTTAAAGCCTTCGGCTAGTACAAACGTTCGAGCAACAGAAATACACACCACAGCACACAGACCTTTAAGTTTAACATCATAATGCAACACACACAATTCAAAAATATATCCTCTAATCTTGCAGTAGTTGCCTTTTTTCTTGTACAATTAGAAAAAATACACAGTTAACTGGATTCACGTGGGGGGGTGGGGGGGGGGGGGGGATGCTGTAACAGTCACAGATGATAGTGTATTTTGCACCATGGTAGCTTTGGATACAGCACTGCTCTATCCTCGCTGTGTCCTGTATGCCATTAAGCATCAGTAGAGGTCATGATCTCGTCTGTGTCCATGAGTGTTAATATGCCCTAAAGGTGTGGAGCATTGTGCCCTGCCAGCATCCTGAGGGGCATTTATATTCATCTTGACATATCCAGGATTCACCTCACCATGCTGTCATGTGTGCTCACACGTCGTCACCTCGGGGAGGGGCGTCTGCTCCTGTATGACCACTTGAGGTGGGGTGGGGGCAGGGCGAGCGTGGGCCACCGAGTTCTTCTGCATCTCAACCCCGAAGGCGGGAGGAGCATTCTGCAGCTGTCTCCGGTACTGCACAAAGCTGCAGGTCTTTAGGATTATGGCCAGCACGTTCTTTCCTATCAGGATCCCGGACACCCTGGCGTCCCTGTACAGAATCATGTTCCCGCCGCGGATGAAGAGCGTGATAATGTTGATGGTCACCAGGCTCAGGATTGGGTAGAGCAGCATCTTGTGGGGAACGATGTTGATGCCCTGCATGCTGATCTCGCTCAAGGACACGCAGGGCAGCACCAGCAGAAGGATGTAGCAGTAGAAGAACATCAGACCTTCCGCCCACAGGGGGAGCCCCTTCTTCTGAGGCTCCCACAAGTTGGCTTGGATGTCCAGTATGTCCAGCAGGTCCACCACCACCCAGAAGAGACGGTTGCGTATCTCCTCGCGCTTCTTAAAGGCGCGTACGTACTCCATGTGGTCGATGGCAACCAGCACCACAAACAGCACCGGAATGCAAATGGACAGCAGCAAGGTGAGCGCCTTCCTTGCCAGAGCGTCCAAGCTCTTCCGGTCGGCCTTGTAGTTTTGATACACAAAGTAGACCTTGATCTCCAGAACAAAGATGTAGAGGAACCAGAGAATCATGGCATAGCCACGCTTAGCGGAACGCACCTCAGCACCCACCCACACCGCCACGTAGCGCAAGACGATGAGGAAGCAGATGTCTCCCACCATTACCATGATGCAGATGCCGATCTTGCGCGGCCCCTGGTTCTGCTCCACCAGGTATGCATCAATCAGTGCCATGCTGCTCATGATCAGGATGGTGGACAGGCACACGTGGGGCTTGTTGGTGGGAGGTGGGGGTACCATCCTTGCCTGGCTGAGAGGAGGAGGAGTGTTGTTGAAGAGGGGGGAGTGGGGGTGAAAAGGGTCCTCAGTTTGTCCAGTGAGGAGGCAGATCAGATAGTGCTGCTAGACAGCAGTGTTCCTCTCCATTGCTTTTACCTTGGCAAGAGTCCAGGATGCATTAATAGGATTCACACAGATCACTTCAATCAATCTCCGCTTGTGCCCAAGCCACCTGCCGGGTAGACAGTACCCCTTATTTAGTAAATTATGTCCACTGGCAAATGGTCAGCAAACATACAGGTTCACTTATGTAAAAATTAATAAATCTCAGTATGTGTCTGCCTTTATACCCTCATAATCATCCATAAAAGATAACAGCTTAATCAACTAGTGACAATTTATTTTATTAAGAGAGAGGGGGCGGAAAAAAAAAAAAAAAGCTGCTGCAATGTGCAATCGTTAGATTCACTCTCAGCACCGTTGTTTTCATACAAGCTTAAGCCTGAGAGATAAAAATCCAGCTGAATACTCACTTGTGTCCCTCTTTGTACTTTATCCTAATGACTGGCAGCGAGCGATCATCCATGAGACTGCACTGGGAGATCACAAAGCCCATCTGTAATCCACAGGAGGAGAGACGAGAAAACGCACAGGATCCTCTCCTTCTCTGACAGGCGTAAATCCACCAGTCATGGATATGTTTTCTTATTTCTTTTCAGCTTTCTATTCTTTCTTTTTTTTTCAAGCAAAAGAGAAATCCCAAAATATTGCTGTCATAATCCATTTACCGCTGAGATCGAATCAGGAGGAAGTATTTCAATGGGCACAAAGACGGCTCTCAATTTTTTGCAATTAAAAATAGGGGTTATTTTGTGTTGTGCTCAGATTTCAGGATTCACACCCCCAACTCCAAAAAAGATTTTTAAAAAAGTGGTAAAGTTAGCAGAAAATCTCTGCAGTAAGTCACGTTTAAAAGAAATTTTCCTGTCTAGAAGTTTTCCTCTCGAGCATCCACCGTCCTCGGACAAATAAAATGAGACGTTTAGTGGCTGTTTTCCTCTTTCAGCCTGTAAGTTTAAAAAAGAAAAAAGCACGGCTGAGATGAATCTTTTAAATGCAGCCTGCGTCTGTCTGTGTCTGTCCTTCCCCTCTCTGCTGTGTGCATTTGTTTTTTCCCATGTTGTGTTTCTGCTTGTGTGTGTGTGTGTGTGTGTGTGCGCGCAGGTTTCAGCTGTCTCCACGCTTCGTTGTCGCTGTAAAATGTTGCCCCTCCTGGCGAGATCCTGGCTGCTGTGCCGTTTTCTGTCTCTCTTGCTCAAGCAGCCTTTGCCAGGGACACCAAGATCAACAGCGCCAGTGGATTCCCCTGTCTCCACTCAGCATGCTCTGCCAGCACCACCAGCGCTGTGATCCTCCACCGCCGCCAGCCTCTCTCTGCCCACCCGCCCCCCTCTCTACGAAGTCAGAGGTGCTCCTCTGGTGTGTTCTGACACACTCTTGGGATTTTTCCTCTCTCTCTCTTTCTCTCTCTCTCTCTCTCTCTCGCAGCCAACCTCCTCTTCCTTCTCCCTCTTCTGCTCAAGTAAAGGCACTTGCTGTGTGGAGGTGACGCTCAGCAGACCACAGCTGCAGAGAGAGGGAGAGAGAAAAGAGAGAGAGAGAGAGAGAACACTTTTCCAGGGGGTGGAGAGAGGCGGGGAGGGGAGGGAAGACGACCCAGCCTTTTGCAGCTTAGCTGAATGCACAACTTCTCTCTCTCTCGCCGTTTTTCTTTCACCCCCCCCACACACACACCCTTTTCTTTTTACAGTGTTGTCTTGTGCTGATATCCTATTTTCTTGGGCTGTTTCTTTTTTGGTCCCCAGGGAAGAAAAAAAAAAAAAAAGCCCTGGTTTCCTTCTTCTTCTTTGAGAAGCCCATTAAGACGGCATGCGTTCTCTCCTCTCCATCGAGTTTCGAGATGTGCAGTTGAAAAGTGATCCGCTGAGAAGAAGGGGGGGGGGGGGTGGGGGGATGAGAGAAGGTGCTTTCCACAATGGGATGTAGAAAACCAGCTTCCCACCAGGCTGTGTGTCTGCAGTCTGGGGAGATTGGGGGGGGGGGCAGGCGAAGGGGTGTGAGGCAAGCAATGGCTGCTCCTGAGACAGAGTCTTTCTATTGATCTACTGACAGAGCGGTGAATCAGGAGACAGAGATGAGGCCAGAGAACCAAAAGGGCTGAGGGGTAAGGGGAGATCGGGATGTACCGATGTGGTGGGGAGAGCAAATGAGAAAGAGGAGGGGGAGTTAAAAAAACAAGCTGGTGAATGACATGATGAGGAAAAAAAAAGTGTGTAGGAGACTTGTGTGGAGGGACTAAATGTCAAGGGAACATTTTTATCCTCTCAGATGTAATAATACTCAGTCCAGGCAGGAGAGGGCTGGCTGGTTCGCTATGCCATGCAGCACACACTACTCCACTAGCTCTGTTTATCCAGCTGGGCCAATTAGCAATAATCCTTCCTCAGAGGAACCAAACTGCTTTCATTACTACGGTGTGAAGCCATTTACTGCTCACTCCATGAATAGCAGTTATCGAAGAGTCAAAAGTATTGTTTTGTTTTTGTTTTTTTTTTTTTTGTTTTTTTCCCGTGCAGCATCGCTACTCTTTTCATTCAACTGTGTAATGACAACTGAACATAATTGCGATCAATTGTGCAGAATTTTACAGTCAGATTTGCCAGATGTGGAGCCGCTGACAGCTTCCATCATGGCTGTTTATGACTTGCGTTGCGCCTTTCACCACTGCAAGTGTGCAGAGTGTTCGTGTCAGAGAAATGAAAAGTGGATTGAAAGCTGCTTGCCTTTCACACAGCTGCTTTCATACTGACGCCTACCGCTGGATGTATCGATCATAATTAAGCCTTGACAAAAGGAACGATGGATTATATTCTTTGAAAACTGTAAAGCTGAAGTTCTTTCCACCACAATTTGTTTGTTTGTTTGTGTTTATGTTTTGGCATCCGTGTAAAAATACATTAAAGGCTTTGATTTAATACTGAGTATTAAAGCCGTGCTGACATGTTGAAATAGATTGTTGGAGACGGCAACTCGATGGTTAGAAAACTCATTTTTAATGAAAGGTCAGAGGTCTGATCGGAGGCAGACACGCAGACCATTTAACAGCTGTGTGTCCTTGAGCCAGACAGCATCCTGGAACTGGTACCTGATCCCTCATTTTCCTCAAAGGCACATTGGCCAAGGCGTCAGCTAAAGGCCTGAATTGGAAATGTAAATGAGTGGATGCCATCTCTGCTCCATAAAGGCACAACCCTGTTATCTTAAATACCCCCCCCCCCCCCCCCCAGCCAAACTAACACCCAACCACAATCAGTATAAGAGCTTGATACGGTACCTTTATCATCCACTTTGCTACTCCTCATCCTGAAATCTACAATTTATACCTTCATTTGCATGATTTTTGTGACCCAGACTATGTTAACCTCCATTTAACGGAGCAGTTAACCTGGTTTGGACTTTCAGTTGTAACTGCTGGATAACTTCATTTATCCATAGTCAGCCATTTCCCCTTTTGTCCTCGTTCACTGTTCTTCTATAATTCATGAGTATAAAGGAAAACACTTCATCATGCTCTTTGCTTTCTGCACAAGTTTGTTTTGTTTTGTTTTTTTACTGTGAGAAGTTGTCAAAGTTCTCTGTCCCATTTCATGTAATTATAGAGTTATACTTGGCTGTGGCACACGATTTATGAGATATCAGCCCAAGACAAGTACATCCAGGAGTTTGGTCTGTCCTCTTCTGCCCTCTCCCCCTCTTCCATCAGGCTCTGCTCCGTCAGAGGACTGTCCTTGGCATCCGGACAGGGACACTGCATCATCACTGTTCAGCTCCAGGCAGGATAACACACAACAGATAGCAGACAATAAAACACCCACCACATTGTCTATAACATAAAGCATCTACAGAAAACAAGCACAGCACTGGAAGTACGGAGCTGCTTCGCTGTGGCTTTCTCATTCTGGCTTTTAGAGCTGTGGTCGATGTGGCTCCGTTGTGAAAAACACAATGCTCAATTCGATCTTCTCCTTTAAATGTGGCGTTGGGCTTTATGCAAATATTTGAGCATGCTTCCTCTGAGTATAACACACTCCTTTTTCACAAATGTTCCCTTGACAACCAAGTGCAGCAGCTTGAGAAACATGTTTTCTCATCTTGTCAGAAAAGAATTTATAGGAGGAATTTACCTCTGCAAGCCGCACCTTGAGTCCTGGCTTCTATAACGCATAAAATGTGTTTCCAAAACATCGGAGTGGGTATAAAAACAAAATACACTTTGCCGCCATGTTGAGAAAATTGGGCTTTCAGGTGCACTCTCTCTCTGTGACTGATTCCAATTGCTGGTTCAATCAGTAGTCTATTCTTCCGTCACCCGTTGCCCACACTGTTTGTAGCACATCTCTTCTCTGACTGTAACTTTTCCCTGTTTTCTTCTTTACAGTCTAATCTTTGTGTGTTTTACAAGAAATCAAATGTCTGCAAGCCTTTCTTTATGATAAGAGGACGCCTTTTCTGTTATAAACAGAGCACAGTGCTATATTTGCACCAAAAAATGATTTGTCCTCTGCAATTTTCAGGCACAGCGCACACTTTTATTACACAATCCATGTTTAAAGCATTGATATTCCCATAGAGCGAGGCTGGAAAGGGGGTTTATGTGCACCTAAGTGCTGCAGGTAGTGGCATAATTGGTAAAAAGGTATGCAACATTGAATGAATAGGCTGATTAGATTCCCTTTGTGTTTCGACTGCAGATGATTTACTTAAGAGTAAAGAGCAGAAATATAATATCTTTCTCTGCACTACGCTGCAAGAAACACAAATAAAAACATGATAATTAAAATTCGATTTGTGACCATGAATTAACAAGAAAGGTAGAAATATTTGCATCTTCAGATGAGTGTTAAGCAAAAAAAGGAAGTTTCAGTTGTTAGTGGAGAAAAAAAAAAAAAAGGCCCTGGACACGAACATGGATTAATTGCTCGGGTTTGGCAGCCAGGTTTCAGTGTCAGCAAGTTGTGAAAAGACTGGGGAATTTACATCACCAAAGACAATTTGTACATGAAGCATAACAGTGGAAATAGGACACATAAATCACATTAGCTGTAAGCCTGTGTCTGCCATCGATTACCTACAGGAAAACAAATGGGGGCGTTAAGCCTTCCCTTCCTTAAACATCCCCATCAGGGTCCTAACCACCAAATGGGAAACATGAAGTGGACAGACTAAGCTGCTCCCCATGGGGTTATTAGATCAGAGAGGGGAGGGGAGACAGCCCTCCGCCCCCTTAACTCCACACAGACATCCATGCCGAGGAGATGCAAGTCATTTCAGCCCCTGTAGCTCCTGTAGTAACTGTCGGTAACAAAGGAAAACCAGGAAGTGGATGACTGTAGTTTTGCAATATCTGACATGGCATCAGGTCAAATCTCTGACGAAGGAGTGTTGACTGCTTTTACAAGGGACTAGTGAATACAAAGCAGACTCGGATGTAACAGTATTTGCATTTGATTGATCTGGCTCAGCCTCCCATGTGGGTGGGCTGTGCAACAGAGAAGATGAGAAATTATTGCAACATTCCTACCACAATCAGAAAATCAGAGACATTTCAACATGTATTTATGCAGTCAGAGGCCTTATGGCTTCACAAACCATCACCACCAATCAACTCAAGCTCTCGTTGCATGCCAAAACAAACAGTGAACATTATCTGCGATTACATTTAAAACATTCCGTAGAAAGCATCAAACCTAAAGTTCAAGTGATGTTGTTATATAATGTAACGAGGCGGTGCTTGTGTCTTTCCAAAGGCCTCATTACACATAAACCACAGCGAGCGACGAGCTCCTGATCAGGTTTGTGTTTATGTAAGCCTCCCTCGGGTTGGGGGAAGGTGGGGTTGGTGGTGGTGGTGGAGGGGTCATACACTAAATGCATAATCATTCATGGCTCATACACGTCTTTCACTCTAAAAGTCAGTTTGAGATGAAAAACAGGAGAGCACTTCAATATTTCCTGCCCGGCATAAAAGACTCTCCAATGGTGAAAAAAAAAATTGAGATGGATTCACTTGACGTCAGTAATGTGTTTGAGGATTTATGCCTGGATCAGTAAAAAGTTTGCATCACCAACCGTAGAGAACTTTTTATTAAGAAGGAAAATAATAAACACCTTCCGTGTACTTCTGTTGTATCCATGTAGGAGGAGTGTGTGGGCGCTTTTATCTGCGGCACTTTCAGTGTTTACCAAAAAGCTAATTCGCTCACAGTTGGCGGCAGAATGGCGATAAATTTTGACCATCACAGTTAATGACAAACCAGAGTGACACTATCAGACTATCACAGTAAATTCAGGTGAGCGTTTTTATTTTTTATTACAGTGCTAAATCATCTGTCAACCATTTTTTTTTAGATTGCGCTTTTTTTAATCTTGAGATCAGACAGCTACTGCTCAGCATCTTAGATTAAGGAAGGCATTAAGGGAGATGAAATGGGTCTGGAATCCCAGTGGGTGGAGACACCGGGGTTGAAAACAGACAAACAGAAAGGCACAATCTCACACCTGATGAAGAAATCATTGCGTCATCTCACATATTTAGCAGATATTGGAAAAAAAAACCAAACCAACCCTAATCTTTTATTGTGTCTTTAATATTTCTACAACCTTCAACATGCCATCAACCTGTATGATTATGAATGTTGTCAGCTGTTGAAAACAGTGTGGATGTTTCCTTTCTGTACAGTAAATCCACCAGCGATCGCGCTGTGCAGTTAGTGTCACTCTGGGAGGCTGTTTTGATGAGCTAATTAAGCAGTACACTCTCCTAAAAGGCTTTTTGTTAACCTGTCGACACTGCACTCATACGCTCAATGATTTCTGATAAGCTCTGCAGCCACACAGAGTTGTTGTGGAGCGACTAAAACAAAATGGATTGTTAGAAATAGAAATAATACCGTGGAAGTTCTCCGTCACACATAGCTCTGGCTTCTTTGATAAAGTAAATGAAGTCGCAGCTTTTGTTCCTGTATTTCAGTGCACCCATGAAACCGCTATGTGCCGGAGCTGTGAGAGGAAATTTCTCTTTTCATGAATATACAGTAATGATAAACAACATGCTGTAAGCCAGAGGTGTGATTTTTAATGGGCTCACTTTAGGGCAGTGACTTATCAGGTGCTTTATTAGACTTTAGATCATTGAAGAATTTGTTTGTGTGGGCCTCTGTGCTTTCCTGACTCTGATTAATTCAACACAAAGCTTCAGTGATGTGGCCGTTTACCCAATAAATAATATTTGCACGTTCCCTGGAGAGTTATTGTGCACACAGAAGTGCATGGTGATAATTAAACCGTAATCGGAACGAAAAGATAAAAGATAAAGATAAAACATTTCCCAGGCTTTGCTTCTGTGTCAAGATCATTTGGAACGTAATTTTTTTATTTTTGTTTACAGATATCGCAATTACTAATCTGTTGTCTTCGTTTCCTGTTGCTGCATAGTCATGTTGTGTACATTTAATTTTCCATGCACCAGCTCTGAAGTCTTTGCCATTAAACAAACTACAACTCTAGTAGCTCAAAAAAGTTTTTTGTTTTTTTTTTTTTTTTACTCGGAGAAGTGAGCGTCACGAAAACCCAAAACTTCAGCTTCATGCAAGTAAATGGTGAGCACCAGCTTGCATCATTATGTTTGCTGTGAGGACGACTGCAGTAAACAAAAAGGCCATGACAAAGTTATCTTCATGGAAAACAGCACCACAGAACAGAACAAGTTCCTTTTCAAAAGCAATGAGCTGAGCTCGATACGTGAAAATATTCTGTGGCATGTTTCCCGACCCTGCTCACTGGGGATCTGCTAATTTGGGAAGTAATTTATAAAATGGCAGAAAGTGTAGAGCCCTGGCTCACCTTATCTTCCTGAGGACCACTGCTCAGTTAGCTTAATGAGGCAGTTTGGTTCTCGCCTCTGCACTGGTTTGCTTCTTTTATTTCGAGAGGTTGAACTTGGTGAGATAAACTTTGCTGAGCCCTCGGGGGGAACTATTTTTATGGAAACTAAGTCTTGCCATATGATGGTATCACGTGGTCGGTGTGGCCTGGAATATGTTGTGCATGTACAAGAGACTTTGAAAGATATTCCTGATACATTAATGCTTTGACAATATCTTACCTCATTTGGGAGCTAAACACGTTAGCAGTATGTGCCAGCCTGTCTCCAGAGCTCTTAGAAGACGCAGCTTGGTAAATGGCTGCACTAATGTTGCGGCATGACTGGCAGTAGCCATTAATCACACCGCGCGTGGAGGATGGGTTTGTTTCATAATCATTACTATAGCTTTTCCTATTGTGCCTATTTTCTAAAATCTATGTAGTATAGTAACGAGCTGAGGTGGTGGAACACTAGAAAGATCGTAAATAAACTGTAATGTGACTGGAGATATATACATATATATATTTAAATTACAAAAAAATCTGTGGACCGTCAATGTTATTGAGTTTTATTGGGTGAAATTCTTCAGTGGAGGAAAAAGCAGAAGAGGATTTCAAGTTTATGCTGCAACTCAGAGGAAAAACAGCTTTGATGAATTGAACATGTGGAAGTTACAAAATTATAATTGATCCCGGCTGACAGTGTGTGACCAGTTGGATTAAATTCCAGCGCTGAAGCAAAGCCTGCTTCTGTGCCATCCTCCTTCCTTTTTCTTTTACCCAAACCTTCTGTCAAACCACGACCAGCCACATCTTCTAATCCCAACTTTACCATTATCCACCCTGTTATTTCTGCCTCCTCCAGAGCGCTGCTATCTGAACCTTAACTCTGCCTACTTGTTAGCAGAGCTCTGCCTGCCATACCGTTGGCATTGATGGCTACCACTCAAATAATTTTCTAATTTTTGAAACAATGGCTCAATTATTCCAAACAGGGATGGACAAATGTAACCCTTTCCCTGAAATTGGCAACCAACCATTAGAGCATCCCAAATGACAATTGCTCATTAGGCAAATATATGCAATTTAAAATACTGTCACGGGCTGTCTCCAGGGTACTGGACCATGTGAGAGGGATTAACAGGAGTCTTGTGTCTGCCTGGTACATGCAGGTTAAAGCCACATCTTCACGCTGAATGTCAGAATCATTTAGTCATGTAATGCTGTTACAGCTGCTATTAGTCTTATTGTGTTATATTATGAGAAAATGCGACTGGACTGTTTGACCCACTGAGGAAACAAGGAATAAGGTTAAAGGAATTAATAAATATATTCATCACATCACCCATTTTGGCTGTTTAGACCTTATTTAGAATGAGGCCTAACTGATGTAGTAAATACAAGATATAGCACCGTCTCTGGTTTATGTTAGCTGGAGTTCTGTGACGCAGGTTACTTTAATGTAAGCTGTGTCACGTACTCCTCCAACTTCGAATGTTAACCTCCCACTGTAAGCAGCAGATAATTTTAGCTCATCTTTTAGCAGAAAGGTCAAATGAATACATTCCTTAATCTTTTTCTTTCTAGAAAAGCTGATTTAGATCAGCGATGGTATTCAAATTCAACATTATAATGAAAGTCATTGATTAACAATGAAGTCCTGGCTTAACAACAGAAGGAAAGCTAGCTAACTAGGACATTAATGCAGCACAAATACACCTAGGAGATCATTTAATATTCTGCAAAATACTAAAGAAATATTCCTCTTTCGTGTTTATTTTTTGGCCTGTGAATGGGATGTGCTCGCTGGCTCCACTGCAGCACCATCCTCCATCTCTAGGCAGGAGAAATAGCTGGTGGTGGGGGAGGCGAGGCAGGGTGGCAGAGGGATTGGGGGAGTGCTTTGAAATTCCAGGAAGATTCGGTTTCAAACCAGAGTTGTCAGAAAAATTTTTGGAAAGCCAGAAATTAGTTTTGTGTAATTCCAGAGAGAGAAGGAGAAAATAGGGGAGAAAATGATTGCTCCAAATTGGAGTGGAAGCAGGTGGAGTGAGATTTGGTTTTGAAAAGCTCAGCAACAACAATAATCAGGTCGCAGCAGTGAGGATACCGCTGCTGATGCTAATGAACAGCTTTTGAAGACCCGTGCAGGTATAATATGGTCAGCTGCTGTTAAAATAGTAAAAGAAAGTTTTACCAGATTTAAGGGAGCAAAATTCAAAAAGGATTCCCGCTTTGAATTTGCTCCAGGCAGCAGAATATGATTGCAACTATTAAACCATTTAATTTGACTGTGAGCTGCTTGTTGTGCACAAGTCACGTTCTCTGGGAAAATGTGCCACGCTTCTCAAAACAATGTATTTGGGTCAGTCAGTACTTGCAGTCCTGTGAGAGGCAGAGGGACGCCACCCAAAGGCACAGGCACTGAGGCGCCGATAAACATAACCAGTGAGGTTTTTTTGGCCACGATGCTGTGCCAGTGCATTTTTAAATGAATTGGAAATGAGATGGAAGCTGGGCCAATGCAGAAATTTTGACCACCCATCAAAATCTCCACTGTCCTGTGCCAGAGGCATTTGGTGCTGGATAGATGTGGGAAAAACAAGATTGATACACATGCAACAAGAGACAAGGACTAGTTTGGGCGGGTAGTCTGTTCAAACCAGTTTTGAGTAGGTGTGTTTCAATTGCATACAGTCACGAGATTTATAGAAATTATTCACTAATGCAATTTCTATGTGTGGGTTTTTTGTTTAGTTAGTTTTTGTTTTGTTTTTTTTTTGCAAGAGAAGGATACTATTGTTTCAGCTTTCTTTGTGTGTGAGTCTTGCAAGAGGCATTTAGTCTTGCCTCATCGGGGGGGTGGATGGAGGAAACACACAGGAATAGCCAGTCATCAGAAGAGCATTTGAACACCTCATTTTAGCCCAAAAGATGCAGAAGGGGAGGGAGGGTGGAATTGAAAAGGAGGCCTGCCCTACATTTTTGAGATTCTATTTCTCAAAAATGATGCTGGAGGAGAGTGCGGAGTAGTCTGCCCTGCAGTTGATGCAGAAACCATTTCCTCTTTTCATGATCCCTCCGGCTCCAAAAAGAACCTCATTCTGGTCTCATTCAATGGGAGGGGGGAGAAAAAGAAAGGAAAATCATGAGTTGTCTTCACATGCAGTATTTTCACCTGTGAGGAAGTCCACCATCCAAGGCTCTCCTTGATACTGTGTCCCATACTGACACTGGGAGATTTTTTTTTTTTTTTTTTTTTGTTTTGCTGCTGCAGCTACTGGCCTCCCCCCCTCCCTCCTTGTGCTGCATCTGGCGGCTCTTTGTCTAGCTGGACTCCTCAGCTTTCACATATTGTTTTCAGAGACTGAGTTATTAGAGAAAAGTCAGCATGAAAAGTCCTGTTCTTCGCGTCACCCTGGCAGAGAGCATAAAGAGATGTACGTTTCCTGCACTGGCTGAAGGGAAAACGTCTGAATAGCTGTTGTTTCTCTCTACGAAGGAGTCTGATATTTGCTTTGAGACAGTGGAAGCTTTTGATTAAAGTGAGTGTCCCATTTATACATTTTACCACACAAAGAGATTTCTGTATATTTTGTTAAATATATGCAATGCCATCTGTTTGTGTTATCAGCTGCTTCAGTCAGTCTGGCACTTGCATCATACGAAGACTAATCTCCAGAGGGAGGCAGGGGTGATAAAGGGGCTGAAATTTTTTGTCAAAAACTCGAGAGCTGCCTTCCTGCCATGGACAGTCTTTAATGGGCCCACCTCTGCTCTTAGAACGACACTTGCCAAGTGTAAATGTGCACTAAGCGTATCTTAATCACACAACTTAGTGCTTCTTTACAAACTCCTAATTCTCACAGTATTCAGTGGAAAAACTCCATTAAACCTGTCTGTAATGTCAAAACCTTTAATTTCACACAGCAACTGACTGTGGTTGGAAATATTTATTCATCTTTTCATAGGCTAACAAGTCTAGAAACACATTAGGCCCGGGGACGTAGCCCAGAGGCTCCACATTTGAACTCCAGCGCAGCGCTTTAGCCGATCCCAAGCCTGGAGAAAAAAATCTGTCACAGAGCTGACTTGCTGTGGTGACCTCACACAGGGAAAAATAAATAAATAAATTTATGGTAAAAATATTCTAATCCTCCTTTCTGGGCTGCCCTACTTCCCATCATTTCAATGAGCTCACCGTCAAATTAACACCCATTATTTGCCCGTCATCTCTACAGCTCTTTTACCATCATCAGAGGGAATTATTTGGTACCTCGGTGGGGTTACCAACCACGGCCCGCAATCAGGATATCACAGCTTTTACATAATGGGGTCCAGAGCTGGTGCCACGGCTTTAGAGGGATGCTGCCAGGGATTAAAATCAGCCTTTTGTCAAACTGCTTCTCTGTAACAATTCCATTTGATTAAAAAAAACATAAAAATATAACTTGGCAGGGGCAATGTCTTGCTCAACGATGATACGGTTATGTTACACTCCACATCACAGATGTTGTTAAATGAGCCTGAATGATGATTTTTATCAGCATGCACAGTGGATCCATTAAACCTAGTATGGATAGAAAACCACAGAATTAGTCCACAGGATCTCAGACTGTCATGGAAAATGTGGAAAGGTGTTGTAATGCAAGTTAAAGTGGTGGTGAGTTTGGTTTTGTTTACGTAACAGAGGCGGTTGAAAACCACTGTCCTCATCCATCCATCCATTCATCCATCCATCCATCCATTCATTCATTCATTCATATTCTGCCACTGCGCCTGCACTTATTGATGTTATTGACAAATTTTGACAAATGGCTTCAAAGTGAACGCACAACGTGCTCCTTCCATCAATCACCTGCTGAGCTGAACCAGTCAGATCTGCCAACATGTCATTTCACTAGATGACAGTCCCACTCACTAAATATGTGAACTTTGTTGTGTGATGAGGGGATTCTGCTCGGTTCCCTTGACACTCAATAGCGCACTGTGTCATTGTATGTGTGGGTGTGTGTGTTTGTTTGTTTTGACCATGTAAAACTTGCTGTCCTGCTAATTATATTACAGCCAATAATTAGTTTGTCTTGTTTCATTAGAACGTCTCAGTGTCTGGGAGATCAGCCCTGTTACACCAGCGGTTCCCCTACAGAAGTAAGCCGTGAAGTATTTAAATGACAACAATTACACAGCATTTAGCAAGAGTGCCCTGCCAACATTAATCCGCACTTTTACAAGACTATAAATGCACTTTCAGATTTAGGCCAGACAAATCTTTAGAGATGGGGGCGGGTGGGAGTGGAGGGTGGAAACTGACTCTGTTCATTGACAATACAAGTAAGGGGGTAAGTAGTTTATGGGAGTGCATCCAATTTGGCCAAATGTGGGATATTGCAGCATGCATATCTGAAGCAGGGCTCCTCAACACACTGGCAACAAATAATGGAGCATTACTTACTTTGATTAACACCACATAGATTACTGTTCAGTACGTCCCACTGAGAGAGTCTGCACTGAAGAAATATGGAAACAATTTACTGCACATGTCTGTCTCATGTATAAGCAATGAGATGAAAACATAAAATGAAAACATCAGCAGTACGTCAAAGTGCAGGGTGATTATTCAGGTCATTCAGATGAGCATGACCCAAATGCATATTGATAAATCTAATTCTAAAATGGCTTCCAAACAATAAACGAATAAATAAAATAAACCACGCTGAACACACTAAACAAAGCAATGAATAAATATTCTACCTGAAAGCAATGGAACGTGGCAGGAAGCTGAGATTAAGGGAAGAGTGCTCAGTCATTTCATAATCCCAAATGCATCCAGAAAATGTGCAGCTGGGTCCTGGAGGTTGAGGCCTCCCCTGAGTATCTGTGGCGTCAGCCTTTTTTTTTTTTTTTTTTTTTTTGGTCGTCAACGCGCTGTGGAATCAATTTATCCACTGGCTGTTCATCTACGTCTACATTTTTCAATTAATTTAAGCACCTGCATTCTAAAGCCCTCAAAAATAATTTTTGTCACCCTGTTTTTGTTTTGATTGGATGTCATCGGCAGTCAGGGGAAATTTAGGAACGTTAAAGATTTTTAGGGCCACCAGCAAACATGGAGCAGGAACACGGCATAGCTAAATTCAGAAGCTCTAAAGAATGAATTCTTTTTATGGCGGGTGCTGGACTGTAAGTCCGTAAGGAATCAGAAGACATCCAAGTTAAAAAAATATTTTTCAGTGCTTGACATCATAATAAACCAAGTTGTTTGGGATGTTTAGTTCCACTTGGGGAGCCCAGCTAATTACTAAAGCATTGTAAAAACCTTATAAACCTAATAATTATCTGTGTGTATATATATATATATAGGGTTAGGGTTTATTTTATTTTATTTTATTTTATTTTATTTATTATTTCTGATATTCCCACGTATTTTTCTGTATGCATAAACCTTAATTTAACTTTTACTTTGTTTGCGTTGTTTATTTTATCTATACATTCTATCTGTGTTATAACTCTAATTATAGTAATATTTCTATTTCTATTCCAAAGCACCTGTAACAAAGCAAATTTCCCCTGTGGATTAATAAAGTACTTCTGATCCTGATTTTTGATTGGAAAAAGTAGTAAAGCCAACGCATTCCAAACAAACACTGGATGGAAACAAAAATCAAACTTTTGTGCTTGAAATTCTGTGAAGGTCCTGGCTAAAAGTCCTTGAGACAGGAAAAAAAAAAGAGTTGACAAAGTGCTCTTATCGTTGATCTGAGTCAAAAACTGGCCTCTGGAGCCGGGAAAAGAAAAAATGTGCAGCGTAATAAGAGGCCTGTTTACAGTCCGGCCCCTAAAGGTTTGGGGGCCGGACCATCTCGTGCTCCATCTCGTCCATGTTTTCAGCTTTAACGAACGATGATGACGGAGCACGTTGTCTTTCCGAGAATGAATCAGAGAGGCAATAAAAAAGTAAGACCTTAAGGTGAGCCTTGTTAACATTTTAAAGATGCAATAACACATTCCTTCTCTCACAAACAAAAAAGCTGAATGCATAAGTAAAGAGATGCCCCCCCCCCCCCCCCCCCCCCCCCCCGTTTTGCTGCTACAGCTTTTCTCGATGTGGGGCCAGATGTATAAATTCCATACACACACACACTAAGACCACACCACCTCCTGCATATGAATCTTTATTTATGAACCCGATGGATCCCCTCACACATTCTTCTCACTGTACGTTCATGTGTGTTTTGTGGAGCGAGACAAATTAGATAAAGTGAAGTGAAATTTGAAATTAAGAGGAGAAAACAGAATTTAACATAAATCAAAGCAGCCAGCTTGAATTCATTACTCCCATTATTATTTGACAAGTCAATTTGTGGTTTGTGCTCACTGAGTCGTTTCATATATTCTCATTATTTATTGTGCCATATTGTGTAGACTGTTGTGTATACTATTTTTTTAATATGTGCTTATCACTGTTTTGGCGCTTAATGAAGACATGTGTGGGCTTTGCTCATTTATTCCTCTAAAGTTTACTGATGAGCTCAGTTTGTGATGTGACAATCAAGTTGTTTTGTTCTCTTTTTTCTGCTGTTTCTTTCTCAGCCCCCCTAAGACAATAATTTTGTCTGCAAAGTGATGGATTGTCTTCAACCATTTACAGCCAACTGTGAGAGTGGAAATGAGCCAGTTGTTTTTGTGCACACATAGTTTCATTCGGTGTCACATATGGTAAATAATGTTGAGTGATGTTGGAAAAATGAAAAAGATGGAATGGTGTATATATATATTCGCTCACAAAGGGATAATCATTTAGCAAAAGTAATCTAGTCTGAAAATTTTAACAACTCAAACGAATTTGGGCGGAATATTTGAGCCGTTTTGCTTTTGCAAGCACACAGCACTCAACAGGAAACTTGGGAAAACTCAAATGGGCTTGAGAGGTTTTTTTTTTTTATCTTTCAAACAGCCCACACTCAGGCTAGTTCCTCATAAAGGCGGGTAAATGTGTGAGTGCTCTGGAGAAAATGAGACGAACTGCATGCCTCATGTAACTTTGACTGCAATGGTTTCTCCCCTGTCTACAAATCTGTTGAAAGTGTAAAACTGTGTGTTTATATGGAGCTCTTCTGTTGCCTGAAAGTGTTTTTGATTTTTTTTTTTTTTCTCCCCCCCCTCCAGCCAAAAGCCAACTACTAATAACCTGGACCGGCTATTCAGGCTGCGCTAAGGGAGCTGATAATGGCCGCAGTCACGGACTGTCAACGAGAGCAGGTAATGCCTGCGTGTCACCTTATTGTGATAATGTTCAGCTGCTGCTGAAGCCATTCCAGGCCACGGCAGATGAGCGCCAAGCACACTTAAACTGAAATGACCAACCTTTTTGTCCACACTGTGTGCAGTAATTACCAAACCGTTATCCAGTCAGCTCTTCTTCTTAAAACACTGAACACTTCTCAAACCACAACAGTAAATATTTGAACAGGTATTTGTTCAAATATTTCTTCCAGCTGTTAACAACCTTCGGATAATTTCTGTTCATGGTCCAGGTTTTACCTCGCTAATGCACTTTTCCTGCATTCCCTGCCCTTTTTTTTTTTTTTTTACTTTTTCTTTTTTTCTTTATTCGGTAAAACATTGTATTTGAACCCACACACATGTAGCTCCATTAAAAAGGGCTTTCCTTCAGGGTGCAGACATCCCTTTCAACTTGAACTCAGTCTTTATTTTGCATATATATTTAACATTTCAGCTTACTCATTAACACTCGTCAAATCTGTAACTGCTCTGCGTGAGGCTGCGAGGCCTGCTGACTGCTGCCTGCAACTCTCTGCCATTCATTTATCCCCTCACATACAGTATGTGTCTTCATTAGCATCACCAAGAAATATCCCTAATTTACAATGAGTAGTCTTGTAGACTATAGCTTCTCAATTTGACACGTGATACATGACAGTGTTAGTTAATCCTTAAACCAGGCGTTTTATTTAATATGGCAATTTTCCAAAGGAAAAAAAAAAACTGCTCTAGAGAGTCTTGCCAGGCAGACTCCATTAGAGTCTGCCTGGCAAATCAATATGAGATACATATGATATCCAGTCATCAGTTTTGGCTGGCAGAGGGCGATTCTCACCATCTGATCCAGCAGGAGAAGAAATTGGTCTTCTGAGACAAATTGGACGAAGTCACATTCTTTAAAAATGCTGAAGAAAAGCTGATGAAAGAAATGGGGAAATGTGGAGGGACGAGATGAGCAGAGAGGGATGTGGAAGAAGTGGAGGGGGGGGGTCTAAAGTGACATCTCCCTGTTGTTTTTAAAAACAGCAGGGAGATAGATGGCCTGCTGAGCACTTCAGATGCCACATTGTACCCATACAGCTTCATTCAAGTAGGTAGAGAAAGAAGAGAATTTTAATAGAGACATAAAACTTCACAGAAGGTGTTTGATACTCTGGCATGATATAGATTTGCATATTCTGAAGCTGTTCTTTCTTTTTGACTCAGTGGCTGCTGAGCTCATAATCCCTGAGCATGAATCCACAACTCCTGGAGTAGAATCTGAGCACATGTGGCTCGTAAGATTGGCCCCAATCAGCGCCTGGTTGAATCAATACAGAGGCAGCGATATGATGCAACCATTGGTATTTATTCACCAACACATATATCTCCAAACCCGGCGCAGAAATATGGGATCTGCAGCCGCAGCATGGTGCTGTCCAGCCTGTTTGTTCTGTGTGGGAGCCTTTTATACTCAGCTGAAGGTAATCAGCCCGGACTACAGTGCAGCAAAGGGCTGCATTAAACATCATCGCACCACTCCTTTAACCATAAGCAGCAGGAGCAGGTTTCTACACCACCCCGCTGCCAATCAGCCAAATGGTCCAGTCCCTGCACTGCAAATAGATTATCACATGCATTTGGGACCCTTTTGCCTGGAGATTGTAAGATAGAGAGATAAGTATTAATGTTCAGTCCAACGTGACATTATATTGCACTTACTCTATATTGCTCTCAGTCATTTTGCACTTCTCTTATGTGTATTGCACTTGCCCATGATCATACCAGCCCCAAACATCTTCTTCTCCTCCCCAATGTGGAGCTCGTCCAGGGCTGATTGACCAATTCTGTTAGATCAGGAAGACTTCAAAATGCATTATCAATAGATACTCAAATCATGACTGTTCCTTCTGTGCAAAAATCTGGAGAGCAAATATGCTGTGCAAACAATCAATAAATCACTCGAGGTAGAATGTATGTGCAAAATAGTGCTCAGGATTTTCAGTAAAGGAGGGCGTCTTCACTACATGGCTGCACACAACCAGGTTCCTCAGACCCTAGAAGGTACTGAGCTAACGGCTGTAGTGCAGGAGGGATCAGAAAAAAAAAGGGGGGGTGGATATGCGTTTTCCATTTGTTCTGCTGTGGAGTGAAGAAGCAGCAGGTTTGGAAAGAGACACGTGTTGTTTGTTTTGTGGTTGTTTTGAGCCTATTGTCTCTCTCAGATCATTTAGTCTCTTTGAAGGCATTTATTTGCAGTCACTTTACATCTTTATGTTGTAATTTTGTGTCTGTTTTTGCGCCCCTGAGGTGTCATTTTGTGATTTTTTATTTATTTATTTATTTAATTTTTTTAAGTATTTTGTTCTAGTTTGGATGACTTTCAGATGAGAAGGATGCCTGAGCTGGGCTCTTCAAGGATCTATTAATGGTCACTACTGTGTCACCTTCAGGAGCAGCTCTTTTGTGGGGAAGGACTTTGTATTTATATCTTACTCCAAAGTAATCGTTCACTTCAGCCTTTTCTTCAAATATTATTTGTATATCTAATTAAAAGTAGATTTGCAAAAAGCAAAGTAATATCAGTAATATCAATAATACCTGCTGCTTTTATTCCCTAATCATAGAAGAATAAATTCACTGTGTGATGTAAAGTTTCCCTTTAAAATGAATTTTAGATCAGCATCACACATTCCCGGCTGATATGATAGCTTTGATGTATGAAGAGTAAGGGGAACATTATCTTCAACACTTCACGCTTGAACTGAGTACAGCAATGTTATTTTGTACACTGTAGTTTTAAAAGACAGTCATGTTGGCAAAGTGCAGAAGAAATGTGAATAATACTGGGTGTTTCTTTATTTTTAAAAGTGACAGAAGATGTTTAGCCCTCCCTTGTTTGAAGCCTCCTTTGTTTATTTGCAACCTCACCTACTGGCCACAGGGGAAAGTAAACGGGCCGCCTCGTCCTGCTGTCCTGCTGCTGCTGGTGGGGGGGGGGATAATCCTAAATCCTTCGGCTCACCGAGCTGTGGTATCATTTCTCATATTTTGATCATGCTTATTCCCTGCAATATTTGCTCTCACACACCAGACCTGTTTGTCACGGGTTAATAATTCAGGTATGTTTGTTTACTCTTAGCTGCTGCAGCCAGAGACTTAGATGATCAGGTGTGCTGCCAAGCGTGTCAACCTCAGGAGAGAAAGACTAACTCTGCATCCTGACAGGATACGTGACTGAGCTGCAGCTGTAGCTAAACAGGGGCGACAACTTCGCCATTGGCTGAGATTTATGGTGAGTCCAGCACATCATATTCTGCTCAGATAATCACAGACATGCTCCAAAACTTTTCTCTCTCTCTCTCCCTCCAATTGCTGGAAACTTTGCACTTGTGCTTTATTTAAGGTGCACTGATTAGATGGAATCACGTGTGCTTTGTATTAAATGAGACAAACCAAGAAGCAATGTGCTCTACAGTTGAAAAGAAAGTAACACAAATAGACATTAATTAGAAAATACACATAAATCTACCTGAGGTCTAAAATAAATACACTGAGTCATTTACACAAAATGCTACTGTACCAAATAGGAGATGTCAGATCAGCCAGTATATTCTACAAATGATGCTGTAATAGACACCAGATTAAATGCAACCAACATCAACCTACAACAGATTCATTTGAAGCGCAGGATGTCATTTTGTATTCTAATTCATTAGAAATCTTATCGTTCAACCACATCAGCTCACGTCTGGATGCTCCTCCGCCCTTCCTTCATAGACTGGATGTTGGCGAGGCTATGACAGGAAATTAAATTTACAGAAAGTACTCGTTCATTAGCACTTTTTTTTTCACATTGCAGATGCAGTTTTTCTTACTGCTTTAAACATTTGGCTTTATTTTTTACACATGCGGTCGAAGGAAGCAGGAACGTCGTGGTCTTTGGGATGACGACCAGACTTGACCCCAGACTTTATGGACCTCTTTGGTAAGGACTCAGGTTGTACTAGTGTGCTAATCGGACAACGTGTGTGCTTCAAGACATTATTCAAAGAAAACTTACCTTGATGTCAGACGTCATTTAGACAATATATCAAATAGTACTGTTGTTCCGAAACACTGGACAATATCCCATTGAGCCATTCTTGTTGCTGGATGAATCAAACACTTGCAGAAAATATCTATTTTATTGTAACATGTTTGGTCGGAGTACCTAGAATAAACCTACACCAAGATGAACAGCATGGAGGGGGCACCTTGGTGGGAAAAGAAACCTTTTACGGTGAGGCCAGCAGCTTGAGTCTGATCAGAATCAGAGGTGGGTGCCTTTAAACACGGGTCTCTGATGAGCCTGGTCAGACGTCTGCATCACTGCTTGGGAGCATTCGGCCTTTTTTCGTTGTTATTTGGCATAAAATTCAGCCTCAGCTTTGGAGTTTTTAGATATGGTTGCCTTTTTAAATTTCCCGTTCTCAATAATTACATTTTTACAAGCAGGATCCCATTTTACACCCACCACCCCTGTAAGACGAGTTTGCCAGGAACCAAGAGTGGAGGTGGGAACGGTAACACACGCCAACTGTTTATGTCCTCAAATGGCCCCTCTGTCCGGCTGTTTCTTAAACCCAAAGCCTGACGCTGCCACACATAAATCCTCCTGGTACTGTCCCCCATTAGTGGTATTGACTCTCTGACATCATTTGACATGATGGTAATGATCATTCACAGTCCTGACTCTTTCTAGAGGCCCCAGAGGAAGCCAGGAAGGGATCACATTGGCCCTGGGACATACTGTAAAAGGATGAGTCCTGGTCCTTGCTGTCCACTAAGGGACAGACCCATTGGTACAATCTGGAAAAGTCTGGGAAAGACTAGATTTTTCACAAATCAAAACTTTCCAATGTCGCCTTTCTTTCCATCAGAATATCCAGCAGCTAATCAGAAGACTCTTTAATCTGCACGTGGACTCCAAATACCTCCACGATTTCTTATAAAGGATCAGAATAAACATTTTCTCTGCTCTCCATTGAGGCCTTATGAGTGAAGTCCTCCAGCGCGTCTGTGTTTTTTCATTATCATTATTCTTTTTCTTCTCTTCAATGTTGCCATTTGTTCCACTTGTATTCACAGTGTTTCAGTTTCAGAAGCAGGAAATGATGATGTTTTGCTCCGGTGTCTCGAACATCAGCCTCCGTCCATGCATGGGTAGATTTCTGTCAATTGCAGTTGTATCAAACAATATCGGTCCATCCTCGCTGTGCTTCTAACTCGGTTCATGATTTATCCGGAGCTACAAACACAGGCAGGGAGTCACAGGAAACAGTCACTGAAAGAGAAATAGGCCTGAAAAGTAAGATGTATAAATAAGTATATGTTTAGGCATCTTTATTTTATTTGAATTGTTAGCAAGATAGGGAAACATTTCAGTTTTTATTCAGTTGTCAAGTGTGTTCTTGTGAATGCATATAATTTGCTTGTGTTGGAGTTGTTTTTTTTTTCACATTGTGTTCCTCCCTTTTCTTTTAACATCTGCATGATGGTGTTGTTCTTGCCCTGAAATATTTCCCACTCCCTGTTATCGGATATGTTTGCTGCACTTGCGGTGCCTCGACACTTCTTACGTGTTTCACTCAGTTAACAACCCCTCCTGTCGGAGTGTTTCATTTCCTGCGCTGTGCCAGGAAGCCCCGACTCCCATCGTGTGTTTGTGTGTCTGTTGTGTGCTTCTCTGTAGAGACTGTAAATTCCTCCATGACACTTAGAAAGACAAAAGCTGATTATTCCTGCAGGTGTCTTGTACGTTATCAGCGACAACATCAGCCAATCTTAAGCTTGCTTTGTAGCCTCTTTATGCTTTCTGAAGCTCTTATCACCCCCGATCTTAACCTTCAAATCTGCTCCCTCTCCATAATGTTCATTTGAAACATGTTTTTCTTCTTTTACAAAGAAAAACTAGAGCCCAATTACAGTTTCAAGTGGAGACTTTCTCCTGTCTTTGGTGCTTATAGCACAACTAATCAACACATCATAACTTATTTAACTCAGGACTGTCTAACAACTTTCAAGGTCAAAAAGCCGCACTTTTATTGTCAGGATGAAGTTGCCAGGGAGACATCCCTCCCAGCAAAGAAAGAATAAAATGGAAAAAACATAATTTATTTGGATTACAATACATTTATAAATAGTCAATCTTAATGCTAAGCTAAGCTAACTGGCTGCAGGCCATAACACATGCAGACGGATCAATCTTCTCAGCAAGAGAGAGCGTTAATGTTGAATATCGGAGAAATATGGAGGCCCCTGAACACACCAGTCCTTTAGTTTGACTTTGTTCTGACCGTTGTCCGCCACAACAGACAAACTGCATCCATCTGATGTATCCACTTCACTAAGTAGTCTGACAGGATTTCCTCCTGGGGACAAACCGGCACAGCTGCTGTTGCAAAGCAATATAACCTACAAGCTAAAAAGTCTACCAGCCAATTCAGCACAAACTAGTTATTTACCCGTGAGTCAAGGCAGTGGATGGTAAAAAGGCACAGCCAACGGGGGAATTATTGGGAAGTATTGATATTTACTCAGAAATGTCCCACACTTGCACTGAGTCAGCGGACCCTGGAGGACGATGAAGAGTAGCTGCAACCCATTACAGTTACAAGATAAGCACTGATGTTCTGGGTGCTTTCTTTTTATTAGGTTACAATAGATTTTGTTGGTGTTGTGTCTCAACTTCCTGCACATTTGTACGACGCAGCTGACAAACAGTGGTTTTTGGTGATTTAAAGTATTATTCTTTTTTTGGGTGGACATGTTATACAATCTTTTCTTTGCTCGTGTCCGCGTGGGTTTCCTCCCACCGTCCAAAGACATCATGTTCTGATTGATTGGTGGCTCTGAATTGTCCGTTGGTCTCTGTCTGTCTCTGTGTGTTGGCCCTGTGATGGACCGGAGACAGCAGTAGAAGAATGAATCTTATGAATCTTATGAATCTTATACAATATATTGCAACAGCAAAACTGAGAGTGTGATCCAAAAAAGCAGTTTTTAGGATGACTTTGATGAGAAGTAGGTCTGTGTGATCCCCTGTTTCTCTCTGACTGTTTCCCCCTCCCTCTGCACACTTCGAAACTCCACTTGGGTTTCATGCTTTACACTCATCAGCTTTACAGGGAAGACGACCGATAAACTGAGCTTGCTTATGTTTGTCCATTAATGCAGGCAAACATGGAAATAGGCAGAGGAGGGTTGATGAATATTGATCAGTAAGCTGAGAGGAACTTACACCTTTTCCTGTATAGAAATGCGTAAACTAGTTTAAAAATAATGGACACTTGTTTTTTTTTTCATTGATGTGTTATTTTGTTTGTCTATATTTTCACTATCACACTGAAGACGTGATTTCTTTTAAATAAAGGAGGGGCCAATTTTGTGCAATTCTCGGAAGAGCTCATAAACTAGATGCAAACATTCATGTCATGAATATTAATCTATATTTATGGAGTGTGTATTCCAAGAATTTTCACTATACAAACCTATTAAGTGTTTCTGGGTGCTGAAACCTCAAGACTCACTTAAATATTATATTATTTATCAATCACCCAAACAAACTTTAGCTGTATAGAAGTTTGCATCCAAGTTCATTAAAGTTCACAGCTCACTGATGAGGTAAAATGAAAAAAGACTAACTCTAATAAAGAAGTGAGCAGTCAGAGACAATAAATTAGACTTTGAATGCTTTAGTAACTTTGGGACGCAGAAGATTTATGATAAAAGAATAGAATAAATTACAACAATTTACAACATTGATGCAATAAAATAAGTTGAACGAATGAAATGACAAATGACTGAACAGTTAATCTGACTTTTCTTACGAGGACTTGAAACGTATGCAGACGTTTCTAACTCCAGTCAATCTAATGTCCCGGCTGTTTGTCCCATGAAGCTCATTAATAACTTCACCTGTGCTGTAGTTTTAGTGTCAAGGTCAGTCTAAAGTCTAAAGTCAATTTAGATAAAATATTTTTGAGGTATTTTATATAAGTTTCAAAAATACTTTTTCAGAAAGACGTACTCCATGTATACTGCTTGTGGCACTATGAAATACACTAAAATAAAAAAAGAGCCGAATAGGCTCAAACTGGATTCACTGTAAAGTGAAAACAATCAAAATTATTCGCTCATATTTACACACAACTCGATTGCTAATCATGCCAGCTCGTTCACGGGTTTTTATTAATGACTCTTGATAACGTCTGTTCCATTTTATGATGTCCTGAATCATAATTGGTTTTTGATATGTGTAAAAACCCAGCTGTGGTTTCTAATATTGTAGAAAAGCTGCACGCGTTGGACATTTAATTCATTAAAACAGACAAAACAAGATGGTAAACACGGCAGCTGCCACAAACACAGATTGATTTATGACTCTGTAGCGTGTGTTAGTATGTTTATGTGGGAAAACGTGTGTGTAACTGCTGGTTTGGTCTTGAGTCTTTGTGATGGGACTGATCTGCTTTCATGCTTCACTCGCTGGTTGTTTTTTATCTGTTGTGCGTCGAAGATTTCAGGGAATGTTGTTGCTTTTTATCCTGACAGCAGGATTACTGGGACTTGCTGACTGTTATCTGCCACTTTGTGACCTTGAAAAAAATCAGAGAAATTACATCTTCTCATTGATGCTGTCCAGAGAGGGAACAGTTGTTGTTATCGATAGGCTTTGAAACACGTATGAGTCAAGAAGTTTGTGTTTTTGAGTCATACTCCAAACATTGAAACACCAATTCCTCCTCAATTTGAGACATAAACTAAATAAATAAATAAATAAATGCACAAATAAAATGAATCCGTAGGTTGACTTTTTCCCACCAATGATGTGTTCTCAGATTGCAGAGCGCGGTGTTTTTCTGGATAGAAACTGTGTGGCTGCTCAAAGAAGATGAGAGGCTTGCCGTGCTGTGGGGAAGGCACGGCACTGTAGCCTACAAACTGAAACTTGGAACTGGCTCGGAATCCAGCACTTCAATTTAACAAGCTTGGTTTGATTTGGTGCGTGCAAAGTTGTTGCCAGAAAACTGCTCTGCGATCCACTTCATAGAGACTTGGACTTTCCACCGTGCCGTCTTAAAAGTCATTGTTCCTCTTTATTCTTTCACCCTTCAGATTGGCAGTCGATATAAAGGCTGGAGTTTGTTTACAGGTCTCTGAAAAAGTGTCAGAAACTACGCAACAGTCTGAGGGCTGAGGCAGACTGTTGTGTGAGAAGCTGAATATCTAGCTGGAAGACGGGCCCGCAGTGTGTGCTGTTTCGTTTTTGTGCTAAACTCTCACTTAACTCAACACTTGATTATGTGAACATATTTTTTTTTTTTTTTAAACCAGATATATTATTTCTTTCCTGAAAGTATCTGATTAGAACTTACTGTCTCTGAGGTCTGTTTGCATGCACGGAGACAAGATGCCACCATAGAGCAAACATGGCTTGAAAACAATAAAGTCAATTTCCCCCTGATGTTATCGGCGAGACGCTTGTGTACACACAAAGGCTCCATACACAGCAACATGCTACCAATCTCCTTATTTTTATTTGTTTTGCTTTGTTTCTTTTTTACTCCATTCTGCTCTCTGTTTACCCAAGTAAATCACTTTCAAGATTGCTATCTCATTTGGACACAATTTTTCAGTCACCAACAGCAAAGCACAAGTGAGGATCATCCGGGAGTTGCATTTTTCTACGTAGAAAATATCACTTTAGTCTCTTCATCATAACTGCAGTGGCACCTGATAGCTCTGTTTTTATGTTTTTTCCCACAGATTGCGTTTACAAGCCAAGAACACAAGTGTTTTTTCAAGCCAAAGTGTGTTTACTTATGGAGTTTTGGAGCATGCGCACAAAGTCTCTGCAAAAGCAGCCGTCACGTGGCCTTTTGGTTAAAAGAAGGCATTTCGTCAGATGAGTAAAATGTTAACTACTAAAGGTGAACATGGAAAGGGTTGACATTTTCCACTACCAGCAGAAATAGAGTTGACAAAGAAAGTCAGAAATACATGGAAACTAATCTCTGCAGCGGCCATATTGTACATTTCATCCCAGCTGTTATTGTCAATAGAATATCAGGATTAATTAATGCAAAACAATTAATGATAATGAAATGAAAGGTCGTCCTGCATGCTGGAATAATTGCAACATAAAATCTGAGTTGATAGTAATGACCTTTCTCTGGCCTGTTAAACTGTAAGTGGGAGTCACTTGAGAGTCTTAATGACCACAAATAGAAGCACTAATCAATGCGTGAGCTGCCTCCTATGAGTTTTCATCAAGACTGCCTGCAAAATAATGAAATGTAACACTACCAAGGCTTAAACTGTGGCATTTTCAAATGATTAAATTATGTTTGCTTTTCCTTGTCCCCTGCTGATATACTGCAACGCAATGATGCGTGGAAGTGTTATTGCTTTTATATTGGCTGTTGAGTTTCCCTCAAGGAGCCCTAAAGCACACAGGAATAGAAGTATTCGACGTTTCCATTCAACTCTAGAACCAGGTCTTTGATTCCCTCAAAAAGTTAACTTCATTTATTTAACACTCCTGAATACAGATCTTATTAATATGGCCTGGAATAGCTCCATATTTTAACAACCCCCTTCTTTAATAAATTTCTCTTCTTATTTCCTGGAATAATGTGAAGAAGAGGTCGTGAAATGACGTGGAAATGCTTTAACACCACTATTTAATTTAGAGGGAGAGAGACGATATGACGGCAGTGACCTTGCTGTGACTGATGAAGGATTTGTGGAGAGCTCAGCGTAAAAACAGCATTTCACATATTACCTGTTGCTGCTGATATCAACATTAAATGCAAAAGAAATGATCTTTAATGTTCCAGCTTTCAGAGTTTATTATATAAAGAGTTTAAAGACAAAGTTTTTGTTTCCTGAAGTTCAGCGGCTTGTGATTTATTTTTAAAATATCCATTGAGGTCATTTTCAGATGCACTTGGAAATGACCTGTTTTCATTGCAGGTATGAAAACTGGCCAGACATCTTCGCCCCGTTGTCCAAGGGAAGGTCACCATGGCAACATCGATGAAGCGGCCATGAACTGAGCTCTAGTCCACATGACCTTTCACCTCTGGGAACTTTGTGCAAAGTTTCTTGAAGCACAGGAATTAAAAAGTGTAGCTAAGTAGCCCCAAATAAAGTGTGGCGCTGTGAGCGCGAGCCAATATTATTTTATCAGGGATGTTTTTAAAGTCCAAGGTGGTTTCAAAATCCTGCTTAAAATTACTTTAAAATGTGCGTTTGTAGTCAAAGTAATCTGAGCGCTTGTGTGTTTTTCCGAGTATCCCCAGCATCTAATCAATTTCCTCCGCAATGCTTCCTCTTCACCGGTTCTTTATTCTTCTTATCTTTCATACATGGCTCGTCTTCCCTCTTCTCTGAAGCTGCTTTTCTGATTTGTGGTTTTCATGCAGTCGATCGTGAATTGAATGTGCATAGTTATTTGCCTTCTTCTCTCACAAGTATAAAATTAGTCGACAGAAGAAGGTAGATTTGAATTTAAACACACGGTATTCTTCACAGCCAGTACATTAAGGCTGGCAAACAGCCGAAACTCCGAGCTTGTCAAAAGCTCTTCACTGAGGATGAGGATAAACTGTAAAACCAAGTGAAAGAGTTTGGTCCCCAAACACTCCAGCATAAATCATCAGAGATGAATTTCAGCAAATTTCACTGTTCTGTGAAACGCCAACTACTTTCCACTGCCATTGTTTATCAGCCTTTATGGCTCATATCGGCCCTCTCTGGGCCTCCCTAATGCCAAAACAACCTCAATCAATTCTGTTTGTCTGCCTGACGCCCTGTGAATGAAACCTTCACTGCACCACATCCCCCTCCGGCAGCACAAAACCACCTGACAGCTTGTATTACAGCGAAATTGTGCCAGCTATTTCTCGCACATGGCATTTGAAGGAATAAGCAGTTGATTATCACTTGTGAAAATGCTTTTTTCTTTCGGCTTTCTCATCAGTGTCGAAGATGACCTTCAAAGCAGTTTGGAAGGAGAGGGTTGGTGTGGGGGGTAAATTATATGCTGCTGCCCTTGTCAAAGAAGTCCTGCTGGTAGTTGTGACGGGGGTGTGTGATTCTCTCTAGATCTCTTTCTCTCTCACACACACACACAAATATGAATGACACCGAGCATGAAGGCTACAATTATGACTCAATGCTAGCTGTGCGTATGCTTGATGGAAGTGAAACAGGATAAAACATTACAATTATAGATTCACTCATAAATTATTGGTGCATATTGTTGGATGTATAACGTGATTTACCATTGTTGAGGTTTAACAAAGGAGGAATAAACATAATAATAATTTATCAAAAAGCCTGACTATCCCTCCTCCTCCCGCCCAGCGATACACCAGGTTACAGTCTGTCATCAATTGTGTGGAGGAGTCCGTCTTTTAACCCCACCGGCCTCTTCTTCCATAATTCACCCACATCTTAATGTCACAATGATTCTCTGTGAAACCTTTAGCTCTCTGTCAAATTCTCTCATTGTGATCCTGATCCCGGGAGTAAGTGGCCACATTTTAAAGAGCAATAACCACAGTTTTTACTGGACTCGGAGCGCTAAATGACCACCATTCATCTACAGAGGGAGCTGACAGTGTTGTTGATCAATACAAGTGACTCAAGGATCCCCTGGCCAAGTGCTGACATTTCTCACTTTCCAAACTTTCTCCATTTTTGAGCCTGATCACATATTTCAGCACATTTGTGCACGGGGAGGATGGAGCTGCAGGGAACGATCTGGCTGGCCAATATGTTTCAGTTACAAAGGACAAACAACCTTGAAAGGAGCCAAAAGTTAGAGCAGTGTTTTAAAGCTGGCGTTATGATTTATATCTACATTAGAGATCTCTGTTTGATCTAAAAGACAGAGAGCAGGCATTCAAGGCCGAGGCTGATCCGAGCAAGCAGCACGTAGCACCATCCGTGTGTTTCCACAGAACGGGGGAAGTGTCTGAAATATCAGCTGCAGGTTTCTGTGTGAATTTCTCCCAACCTGACTGAAGATGAGCTCATTGCTGAGCAACTGCTCTCTCAGAGTAAGTGAGCTCAGAAAAGCAAGTGAGTGTGTGACGACCGCACACGGTAGTCAGACGGGTGTAGCCTTTAGCCGCTTTGCCCATCGTAAGGCGTCACGAAGGGCATGCTTATCGGACATTTTAGGACGTGGGGCTCTATAGAGATTGGCTCGCTGTTGGAGCCGGGGAACTGCAGAGAAATGTGTTTTGTGCTTTTTTTCTTCATCTCTAGAGGTTACTGTTTGGAAAGGACGGCTGAAGAGAAGGGTAAAAAAAGGCAGACTATGAATACTAATAGTCTGAAATGCAATCTCAAATAAGTTACGTTTATCGAGTTAAATTGGATATATTACACATAATGACAGTTGAGAAAACAGAATGAATGCATGCTCTTGTGTTTGATTGAGGTCAGGGAAAGATCAGGGATCACGCAGCAAAGTCCTCCCTGCACATTTTCCACAACAAGGGAACTGATGCATGAATGTAAATCTAAGGTGACGGGGATGTAGTATCTTTGACAGACTTTTGAATCAGAAAACGTGAAGTTTGGATAACATCTAAAATCATTTCAAATTACAAGTACAACCAATTTTTTTATCATAAAAGGCCGAAGGTTGCAGAACTAAAGAGAAGAAGCAACAGAGAATTATAAAATCATGAAAACACAACAATGACCTCCAACACAATTTTTGGCACCTTTGCTAATATTTGGTTGCAGAACTTTTTGCCCCAGTGAATGCCTCTGAATGTCTCTTGCAGCCTCCAAAAGTTTCCCGCACCAATTTAAAGTTTATACTACGTCCTTGTGAAATGGCAGATTTCTGTTCTTTCCAAATGTCTTTAACAGAAATGGTTGCGACTCTGTGTCGGTCCATCTTCCTTTCTTCTTTTTTTCAGTGTTTTGTGAGGGACCTTCACCTCAGACCTAATTTTCTGACACGGGGATTTCATCAATCCTTTGAGGCGATCAGGACCTGGAGTACCACCAGGCGGGAGCTGAGCAAGCTCCATTCTGCTGCCTGGAAATAAACTGGTGCCCCGCGTTTCTGAGGAGATCTACTGTAGCCTCGTCTCCCGCAGCACATAATCCTAGAAAGAGCGTGGCTTATCTTTCCTGTGGCTTTTCAGCGATGGTGTCCTCCTCGGCCTCCTGGTCGAGGAGTCGTCCGTATAATGTGTAGTGTTGTGGTTCAAGCTGAAAGCTCAACTCCAGATTGCTCCAGGTCTGCCTGAGGCTCTTTAGCTGGTCTTGTGTGCAGAAAAAGGCAGTCTGCTTTTAAGGGGAAAAAAAAAAATAAAAAAAAATCTCAATACCCCCTTTCAGTGAGTGCAATAGCAGAGAATAGTTTGATATTTTTTTAAGAGAAACTGAAGGAACTAATCTAAAGCTGTGCTCCTTGGTGCCAAGAAGACAGAGGTGAAAGATGGAAGAACAGAGCTGTGAATGTTTAATATCTGTGGAATAAATGAAGCGGCTACATAAAAATTGTATTTGTTGTGGTTTCGTTCACAGGGAGACCAGACCGTAATCTCACTCGTTTCACTGCATGTGGAAAAACAACTCGGGGGGAGGGGCGTCCTTGCGTGTCCTGTGTGCTCTGACTGAGGTGACTGACTCATTGATTCGTGTCCTCTCCAAGAAAGTTAAAAGTTTAATTTCCATCGAGGTGATTCAACTCCTGATCCACATTAATTCACAACAGAGACACTTGTCAGCTGATAATGAAAAAAGTTTTATCTCTTTTATCAGCGGTAATTAGTTAAAGCAGCACTTTGACATTTTTAAGCACTCTGCACCTGATAATAAAAGATAAAGTGAACAGGATCGGTATGTTCAATAACTTTTGATCCAAAGACACTTTCTGTGATCACCCACACCAGTAAATTAGGCAGTAACAACACAATGTGGGAGCAGCTGCAAATATCGTTGACAGTATTTCAGCCTAGACTCTGCCCAGCGTCACAAGGGAGGCAGTCAAAGTTAGATACCATAGGTGGGGAGTATTTAGCAGATATTTCCCCCAGGAATCGATCCAGAAACACGACTCCAAATAAAATTCTAATGTTGCCTCTGGTGGCTGCTGGGTGTGCAATATGTCAATGTTGTGTTGTTGTTTTTCTTCTGCTTGTTCCTCTGTCCCTAGGTGGCCCCCTCGATGCTCCGAAGATCTTTTGCTCCTACGACGGGATGGATTTCCACAGCAGTTACCTAATAAAGCAGAGACTGGCTGACTTCAGAAAAAGTAGGTTGTGATGTTGATGCCGGTGTGATATCACAGGAAGTAAGATCCTCACTGTGTTTGTTTTCCCTGGAGAAGTTTTTTTATTTTAGTTTTAGTGCCTGCTCTTTTCGTTCTTCCACAGCATCATGAGTCTGATCTGATGCACGCAGAGGTCAGTGCTCGCTCCTTAAATTCACAGCTCCCGTAAGCAGTAATTCACCCTGCATCCCACTGACAGCCATCCAATACTTTGAGTGATTCCCCTCCTCGTCTTTTCAACCACTGCCTATTAGTACTGCAGAGTTGAATAGCGTGAGAATTAATGACTTAATTATTAACAATTTAAGATCAAAGGCCTGACTGCAGTTATCGCATATTAAGTGAGACGCCTTTCCCAGAGGGGGAAGTGTGACAGCACTGATGATCCACATCAACTCACTGAAAATGAAGGCGCATGCAGAACCCCGTTTTTTCCATAAATGGGCTTTTTTGGAACATCACAGGATCCATCGACTGTGATTCAGCAAGCTTCTGTATTTGACTATAAATGCAGATATGATTGATAATGTTAGGGAGATGCAGATGAGCTCTCACGTTAACGGGCCTCCTCCTCCTTTATTGCAGCGCATTAATAATCCTGCAGTGTCACTAACACTATTTGAACTCACAGGGTTGCTCAGCTTGTCCCCTTTATTTCTCTCATCAGATAGGGGCCTCTCAGGGCTCGCACTGAAAAACTCACTGTGCCTGCTTTTTTTTTTTTTTTTTTTTGGCTCCATCTTTCATGAGCAGTTATCAGTCGAGGTCGGCAACTGTGATGAATGTGCACAAAGAGAGATTCAGTGAACAGAGGGTGCAGGATTTTTCACAAGACTAATACTCAACATTTTTCAGGGTCCGAAATTATCACTATTTGTCATTTGTCTGATTGATTGTTGATTTGACAAAGAAAATAAATTGGTCATTTTCTACATTGAGAAAAACAGATGAGTACCTGCTGCGTTGTACATAGATACCTCTCTCAGGTACACACCTGCAAGCTCTGCGTTTCCATTAAGATTAAATAATAAATGGGGAGCTGTTTACTTGCCAGAGGGGTAAGAAGCTAGATTGGACCCTAAAAGCGTTTTAAGGGCTTATCGTCAAGCTGTGTATGTCTGACTTAAACTTTTGAATAATGAATTAAGTTCTGTTCTTGGATCGAGTTGCACCTTCTCTTCTAACTCAAAAAAAAAACAAACAAACAATGACACTCCAACTGTGAAGAGAATAAGATTTGCAACAATCCCATGGCAAACATCAAGTACAGAGACAAGTGGGAGTGTTGATATCACGATTACGAATCAACTGGAATATCCAAATATTTGTAAATACACCCACAAAAGCAGAGCAAGCTGGAAAAATCAAGGTACTGACGGGCCTACATCTTAATAACAGAGATCCTGCAGCAGCTTATTGCAAAATGTCACTGTAAGCTCTGTAAGTGCTTCCATAACCTTAAACCTCCTGCACGGGCTCATCCAGCGTCACGCTCACCTGAAACGACTGGACATGCATCTCAATGCAAATTAAAGCCTTAAGCAATATAAAATTTGTGTGCGCGAGTGTGTGTTTGTATGCGTGCACGTGCACCTGCTGTGTTTTGTGTGCCATCCGGGACGATCTAAAGACAAATGGCTGTGAAGGTAGCAGGTCTGGCATGACAACTGTAGATAAGCGATTATGTGTTGGTTTCAGTGGAGCAGGTGATTCCTCAGCCCATGGAAAGACGGCAGAGGCATCAAAATTTCAGCAGGATGGGAGCTCTGGCTACATTTTCCAAGATCCGTGATAGAGGGTTTACACGTACAGCTGTTCTCACAGGAGGTTTTGGTGCTAGAAGTGTGAAAAATGAATCACAGCACTGATGTTGTGTGTTCATTACGTCCACTTTTGATGTAGCAGATTCATTAAACATCAGTCAAGGTCACTGAAAAGGCAGGGAGGAAAGTTTAAAAGTAGAACGTCTGATTAATTGCAAGGGGCTTTAGAATGAGGATTTCAAATATAATTTGAAGGTGTGTTTTTTAGCGAGAGGCAAACGGTGCTCCAGCTGATGGAGACGCAGACCTGCTGTCAGCATGATCAAACATCCTGCATCCTCCCACTGCGGCGAAACTTAAGGCTCACATGAATAATTTGTCCATCTGGGAACAGTCTATTTATCAGAACTGACTCATCTCTCTGGGCACGCGGCGTGCGGCTGGCCTGTGATTGCCACCAACACACATCTGAAATTTTCTTTACACCAGAGCGATTTTACTCCAAATGGATTTACAGAGAGCTTCTGTTGCTCAAAGATCATGACTACAGCAAATCGACTGTAAAGATGCCACCTTGTGATATATATATATATTAAAAAAAAAAACCTGAGCCATCTCAGTGAGAGAATAAGATGTATGACACTCAGTTGGTTTCCATATGGCAGCAATGCTGGATAATTACTCCGTAATTACATTGAATGTTTGCACTCTGGAACATTTGCCTCACCAGCTGTCATTGCTGAGGCATCTGCTGGTGGCTGACATCGTGGTCTTCCTTTGACCACCCAGAGCCACACGCTCATCAACTGACAAGTGAATCATACAGGCGACCGTGTCTGTCCTTTCCCTCCAAGCCCACCGGTCCCGGCATTAAGTGCCATATCTTGGTGACTTAATTGGATCTTTAGCTGCATTGCGTGGCTATGAGCTCATCCCAACCAAGGTCCTTCTATAAATCAGCCAAGTCCACTGAAATGCCTGAGCGTTAATGAGTGGACTATTAGATGCTGACATATTGTCTTACTCTGTCTCACAAGGATGTTTGTACATCGCACATTTCTAATTTTTCATCTCCTACAACAAAGGCAGAGAGAAATCTTATTCATGTTTTTTTGTGGTTTGTGTTTTTAAGGTACAAGAGGCATCTTCTCACCTTGAGGCGCTTTCTCAGTTCCTCCCTGTCAGTTGGTCAAGGTCCCGCCTCAGCACCTGTCACTCATCTGCACACACTGTCTCTGGTGACTGCATCTCGCCTGAAGCCGAGGTAAGCGCCATCAATAACGGCTCCACAGACACAGACGGTGAGCGTTCAGCTGCGGCACGTGAAGCAATTCAGGCGTTTATGTCAGTGACTCCCGCAGAGCAGCCCCCGAAACGTCCCCACGAGAAGATAGGCGTATAAATAAAAGTGCAGGTTGTTGCGTTTGCACACTGGGCCAGACGGTTAGTTTTGGGTTTTAAAAGTCGCATATTGCTCCTGCTATTTATCAGCTTCAAGAACGAATGTTAAGCTGTCTGACAGTCAGATGAATACAAACTGCTTCGCCTCTCTCTCTCTTCCCTTCTCGACTGTATCTGTGCTGCCGGATGGTTTCACAGACCTTGCCGGCTCTTATCTGACAAGCATATCTGATTCCTGTTTTGACGGTAGTGCAGTGGTCCAGGGACAGGTGTAATCTATTCGGATTACTCAGGTTCTTGTCAGGACCGCCCCTGCATTTTCAGCATATAGTAGGCTTTTCGGTAGATGGATGAAGTGTACATTAATTTCTCCAAGCAGTGCTTCATGTGCGTCAGTCTGATGGCCTCTTGTTTTCGCATTGATCGCTACAATCGCTGACGAAGATTCTGCTCCATAGTCCTTGCAATAAGAGTATGTTTTTCCTCCCAAACTTGTAAGACAACATATGTCACATTTTATATTTTTCTTTCCTGGCTGATCAATAATTCATTCAGAGAAAAGCTCTCATGTGTTCATGATGCGGTGGCAGGAAGACGCCATTCATCATTTCTCAGTCAATAAGTCACCTACGTCCCTGCTGTGCAGAAATGCTCCTCAGGCTAGAAGAGGTGTGATTTTGGGGTTGAAATCAGAGGGAATCAAATTACATCCAGCTTCTTGGTGATGATTAAGAGAAATGCAAACACCATTTAGATGGAGGTAGAGTTTCATATTCTCAATTTTTGCAGCTTTACATATTTATGCAGTCTGTGACTCCACGCAGCTAATCGCTCAGGCTGGGAATCAAATTGCTAATCGCGTCACTTGTTATTGTCACAATCCAACACACTGGCAACGAGGGCAAGACACCTCTAAAGAAATACAGACAGTCTCCTCCCAGCGAAGCAGAGGAGACATGCAGAACAGCATCATCTGATTTCCCTAAAGTGCAGCTCACAGTCACGCCAGACTGATTCGCCACGTTCCCAGAGGATCAACACTCCAAGGCTCCTCCAACCACCGGACTCCCTCTGAAGTCGTTATCCGCCATTTTAAAAGAGAGTCGGGAATCTTTGAAGAAAAGTAACACTTTTGCAGCATTATATTTTGGCTGATATGTAAAAGAGTTCTTTCACAGTCTTCTGAAATAATCCTCTTCGCATTCCTGTCCAGAGTCAGATCAGAAGATCGATAACACCCTCACATCTGTGCACTGGGTATAAAGTTAAGAGTTAAAGTTAGTATAAAACCTGAAAGCAAGAACAAAACAGTCTGACTAAGACATTACTGAAACACAAACTAACCTAAAACACCCTTCTCATTTGTTTAACCTGCACAGTGAGATTTGTCAGTTCCTGTAATTGATCTGTTGCAGAAGTCACTGCAGCAAAGATTATGTTCTAACAGAGAAGTGTCCATAAAAGCCCATCAAATAATAACAAAAATAATAATCATCACTTCTGTCTGTGCTCTCCGGGTGCTACCTTCATATTCAGCAGAAACAAAAGTAGCATCAGTGTCAGGGGACAGGTTACGGTGGTGCAGTGGTGATCTGCAGCCTCCTGGGTTCAGACTCCACCTTGAGGCCTCTCTGTGAGAGTTTCCTTCAGGTTCTCTGACATTCTCACACCGTCCACAGATGTCCAGTGAGGTTAATTGGTGACTGAATTGCCTGTGCACAGGAATGGACTTTGTGCCAGGCCTGTGATGGACTGGTTTTTTGTTGAGGTCTCAGCTGGAATTGGTTCCAGCCCCCTTCCTTCCAACCTTGGAGCCATCCCCATCAGGAGGACGGCATGACAATCATTTTTACTCTCCAATAGATCCAAAGTTACCTGCTCCTCTACAAGCTGACTTAAACATCTGTATCTACGTTCTCACATATACGAACATAGAAACATAATGTTACACTACAGCATGTAGACTGTTAGTTTTCCTCTTCTTCTTTTGTTTTGCAATAAGCCTAGAAAGTAATTCCCACGAAGGCTTCCCTTGACTCCAGTGAAAAGGCCTTGAAGAATCTGAAAATTTAGGAGAAAAATGTTTTCACCGACAGTCGCTTTTCTTTTCTTGCCTTCATTAGGGGATATACACACACACACAGTGTATCTGCTGTTCAGAAATTAATAATGGCATGTATGAGACAGAAGGTTATTCTGAGAAGCAGAGGTCAGAGGAAATTACACAGGATGCTGAATGAGAGTGTGAGGGTTTACTGAAAGAAATTGTTCACACCTGAAGTGAGGAAGAGAAAGTGGAGGAAAGGTAATTATAGATCGCTGTGCGTTGAGAGGTGAGGGGGTGCTTTTGGAGCCTTTGGCTGATCTTCCCTTTAGGGGGAAATTAGATTTTCAAGGTATCAGTGTGACCTGGTCCTTTTAATTGCTTCTATAGTTTTGCTTTTCTGGAGTGAATCACAGCCTTTTATCGTTTGTATTACTCCCTCTCAGGTCCTCATTCCTTTTCAGCACTTTCCAGATCTGCAGCAATTAATTTTGCACTTAAAATTTTTCTTCGTGTCTCATTAGGCAATCTTGGCCTGCAAAGTATCCATGCAATAATGTGACTGCATTCTCTGCTAAAAGCAAAAAAAAAAACAGCACACCAATACATACGATTGGGTGCCGTGGGCAGATAAGTATCTCTCTTCCCAGCAATTTCACCGCAGTCATGCACTTAAAATGCTCAATTCATACTGCATTTTTACCAGCAATCACAAATGTTCACGAAAGTCTACCACTCTTCTTGTGGCTGGTGTAGGGTTCATTCATCCAATTGATCAGAATAAAATAAAATTATAAGATCAGAATAAAATAAAATCATAAGAAGCCAATGATGTTTGGAAGGCTATGAAACCGGTCTCATCCTTCTGCAAAGCAGCTTGTGTAACATCCCTCAAAGAAAGAAAATGTATTTCTTTGCTTTACAAGATAAACAACAATAACAAAAAAAAAATCCCGTTTTAAAGAGCACGTATGTGGTATTCTTGGATAGCAACTGAAACATAAACTAGTTTTTTATATTTCCTGTTTGAAAGGCCTTTTGTAGGAGCTTCAGCATCAGCACAAACATCTCACATTAAAAAAGGACATAAAACAAATCCAAAGCTATTAACTCAACCAGAGGCCTCTTGAAAAAGAAAAAAAAAAAAATTTCCAAGAATCCGAGAGCACAGAGAATAGAGACAGATTGTTTTGAGTAGCGTTAAGTATCAAATACATAAAAAATGGAGGTAGATGAAAGAAACAGGAAAACAAAAAAAAAAAACAAAAACAAACAATCAAACTAACACACAAACACGTTTCATACAGTTCAATAAATACCTCTGAAAAAATTATGATCAGATATTCCTTTATTCTTCTCTTGTGTGGTGTTTTATATTCCGCTTTCATGCTTTACAGAAAGAAAACCTCAAAGCTTGTCAGTGAGAAGATTTCACCAACCCATAATACCAACCAGTGAACTGTCAGTATCATTCCTGAACGTACTGTCAGTCAGCAGAAGAGGTTTAGAGCTGCTGTTTTTGTCTACGCAGAACAAAGACCCACAATTTACCAGAAAATATCCACATAATGGACAAATTATTATATAGTTTGTCAAATTTGTTTTTCGCATCTACATCCCATTTTTTTATTGTGATTATTCTGATTATCAGGGCTGTGCCAAAAAATCGATTCATATAAGAATCGCAATTCTCATAATCGCTAAAATAAAATAAAATAAATAAATAAAACAAATTGGCCGGCTGTCTGCCTCCATTTTGTATGCGGGACGTCCTGACGTCACCACAGAGCCGGTTCTGGTAAGCACCAAAAAAAAGGAGGAAACTACAATAAAAGAGGAAAGAGAGATTCAGCCGTCCTCATTGAAGGCAAAGATTTGGACTGGATTTTTTTCCTATAGTCCAATAAAACTTGTTACATTTTTTCCCAAATTCCGTTTAAATTTTTCCCATATTTTTTTTTCCCAGTTTTTAAATTATTGAGAATTATTATTTTAGCATTTTACACAAAAGTAACCATGAGACAGTGTTTTAAGTAATGAAATGTAGACAGTTTCTTCAGTTTTAACTGGAAACTTTAATGCTTCCACACATTTAAGCCAAAACGTAACAACAAAAAAATTAAACATACGTTCCACAACTTTGGTGGAGATATCAAATCCACTGTAAACTTTTTAGTTTCTTCTGTCCCCCTGCTCTTTGGTTTTCGATTACTGACATCTCCATTGAAGTACGTTAGTCAACCTCTTTGTGTTGAGCTCAGTGAGTCAGACGGCTGCTTCGCCGGTGGGGGGCGTGCATTATCAGCGACCCCCTCTGAGCATTTTCCTGACAGATACGTTCCTTTTTATTCCAGAAAAAAAGCAAAAAGGCGACCAGTTCTGTGTTATTCTGTTTACAATGAATTCCGTTTTTTCGTGATGCCAGATTTTATAGGACCCGGGAAGACAGAGCTTGACATGAGCTTCACAGTGTGCAAGGCTTGCAAAATGCGGAACCCATGTTTAAGTGCGCTTTTTTTTTTATATAGAGACACTTCTATTTTTGTTACTGAAGCAATATGTCATTGCTTTTATGCAGCAATTCCACCTTAGCATGGATAAATGTGAAAAGGACACTTTGATGTCTCCATTTGTCATTCTGTCTTGCAAAGCAGACTGCAGTAGATCATGAGGATCCTTTTCACACCTGCAGATTGAAGCAGAAATCACTATGAATCAAATCATTTTAAATCAAAAATCGATTTTTGAATCGATTTGTAGCTCCAAAAATCGAAATTGAATCGAGTCATGAGATTGTGCCAGCAGGATTTCCATACCTATAATCCAAATTGGAGACATGCTCCCTGGTCTATCCACCTCCTCCTGATAATTTCTCTGGCATGGTTCAATCATTTGCTGCTTAGAGATTTCATCAAAGTGCCTCCAGGAACTTTCCTCCTGCCACGTTTTGTTGAGATAAAAATCAGCGGAGGAAACACAAGTTAACATTGGTGTGTCTTTCCATGTCTGCAGACACAGACAACATTTGATGCTCCTCATGCAACAAGTCCTCCACACTTGATTAATCAACCAAAGTAATCAGATGACAACTAATTTAAAATTACTTTAAAAAGTTAAAAAATTAGAATTGAGATTTTATTTTATTTCTTTCTTTTTTTTTATGAGAGCTGTTAAAAATTTATGCTCAGACACTGAAAAGGTTTTTTGTGTGTGGGATCATTTAGATTTAACTGTCTCACCATATGAATTATGAACTTTAATGTGCGTGTATATGTATAGTATCTAACTAATAAAAAAGGAAAATACATCCGACTTTTAAATACAGTTGAATAAATGTACTGGGTTCATTTCAAGCTCTGTAAAATGCAGGCTTATGATGTGGGGACACGCAGAAAGGTTTCCACACTTTCCCAGAAATGCTTTTCTCACAGCCATGGTGGTAATTTCAGGCACTGACTAGCTCCTTTGCCTGACGGCCCCACACAACTCCCCTGCTAATTTCCTGAAGTGTTAATCAAGGTGATAAACCCGGATGAGACACCAACCAGCCACCAGGCAGAGAGATGGCAGCCGAACGCCTCTGAGTCACTCCTTTTTTCTCTGCCCGCCCCCCGCAGAGGGCCTGGGTACACTTGGGCCACATCAGTCCCACGGGGCCATCACACTGTCAAACTCTCACGGGGCCCCCTCTCGTCTCTTATCCTGCTCCAACCGACAGCTGCTCAACAATGCTCATCTGAAGGAAGTTCATCCATTATGTAATGATGTCTTCAATTATTTACCGTCTGCCGAGCTTCCATTAACATGCAGGGAGTTCATCCATTTCCACAGCGTCTGACAATAGTGATCCTTGCATTTCCCACCATAAACGCTAATAGTTGTTACGCTGTATGTCGTACATCTCCCTGCAGACCAGATACGAGACTTCCAATTCATGCCGTGTCTTAAATCTTTTTGAAGTTTTCCTCCTTTACTCTCAAGCAGCTGGGAAGCGACTGATTGTGTGCCAGTGTGTGCGCTCAAATGTTTGAGACTTTTAAATGGGCATCCTAAATAAATGTGAGCCTTTGTACTGTATAACAACCGTTAACCCCTGTGTATTAATTACTTGTGTATTTAAAAAGCCTCAGTAGATTTGGAAATTCTGAATTAGCTGTTTTCTGTCCCAGTCTGTGGGTTTCAGCATTCATCTCAAAAAGCCAATACACTGTTTATAGGACACGACCTTAGCTTTCTCTCTGGACCCCTTTCTGCTCATAACTTTTTGTGTCAGAGCAGCTTGAGCCAAGCGATGTGGTTGACTGCTGGATTCCCTCCAAGAAGTGTCTCTTTATTGATTTGAATCTTTTATTGCACCATCAGTAGACATAAGAGGTTTCTGTATTTTTATCACACTTCCTCATTAAATGGCTCCAAGTAAAGACGCTGCAGTTCACTAGAAACAGCTCGGCTCTGTGTAAGAAGCTGAAGCGAAATGATATTGTTTTTGTCTTAAACTCTATCTAAGACTTTGAAATATTAATTTGTGGGGACTCATTTTCATTTTTTGTTTGCCATTTGAATGATTTACAAAGAGCTATATGAGATATTAAGTCTGATCACTGTTTGTATTGCCAACAGTCCAAATCTAACGTTATTAACCAAACGTCTTTCTGGAGGGTGTGGGAGACGGGGCATTGATAAAGAGGAGGGGGTCATGGAGTCTAAATAGAGACTGACGTCACCTGGTTTTTGAACTCTCCACTGCTGCCATTAACGCCCGATTCATCAAAATGAGACCATCATTTAAAAAATGTACATGGTATTAGAAAGACTGAGATCATAACCTCATCAGGAAAACGGTTACTGAAGTGAGAAGAACGGCCATTTTCCCATAGACTCCAACACATTTCTCCGCCCTGGTGACTGTTAGACAGAAAGCAGGTTTAAGCAGCCTCGGTTTGTATGTCGATGTTTGTGTGCCATCTATGGAGAGACTCGGTTTTGGAGCTAGCCTCGTGTGGCCGTCGGAAGAACTGCAGTTTTTTTGTGCTTGGGCGTTCCATTTCTCAGCCTTGAGTGTTGCTGCTGAGGTCGGGCAGGAGGCTGAGTGATGCTTTCCTTTTCTGGGCGAGAGCTGATTGCATGTTTTAAAGAGAGAAGGTGAGGGAGAGGGGCAGACAATAAGGCTTGACTCTCAGGAGTGGAGGAGACTGTTTGATGTTACAGATTAGAGCAGCAGCTGTAGGTGACTTAGAGAAAAAACTTTTAAGTGGTTGTCTAGTTTGTTCTTGCGTGAGTGTAAATCTGAGCAACACTGAGGGTTCTTTTTCTAACACACTGGCATTTTAAACAAGTGGCTCCCCATTTGTCTTCACTGTCAGGTGTTGTTGCTTTGGTGCAAACAGCCTTTTGAAGTCTTTTCTTTCATTGTGCCTTTCTTTCACCATTTCAAGTGTATTTTTCACCAGCTGGCCCTGGGTTTGTTTTCTTTACCTCAGCATGCACAAATCATTTTTAATCATCTATCCACGCACCTGAAACATTCACGAGTCATTTTCAAAAGGTGCCGTGATGCTGTGATGCATCATTCTCATCAGGTGCTCTGTGGAGAGGTCAGAGGTCAGACATAGACCCTGAAATGTCTGCTCTGACACCAGCAGTCTGAAATGACTGGTACAAATTAGCTGAGAAAGAAATGAAAACAACATATTCAAGGATTTAACGGCTATGTGGTCAAAAACTGTGATGAAATCACGGTGATCAGTGCACTTGAGCTGTTCTGGTGGTTTTATCTGAGCCGGTTCAGGGAGTTGTGTGAGAGTCGTGTCAGCATGAAAGACGGAACGGTGAAATGACAGGCTGTGAGTGTGGCACGTGTCTCAGTGAAGACGTTAATGGAAAAATTGGGATTGCGGTCGTCTGCGTAGAGGGTGCAGGTGAACGGTACAGTGTCTGAGTCACAAGGAAACCTACAATGTCGCAGGAGCTCGTGCACTTTGTTGTGCTGCTGCTGTCACCCGATCAAGCTGCAGACGCGGGAGGTGCTTTCGAATGCATAGCCAGGGACCAACACAGGTCAACACTTCAACCTTCCAGCTCGGGGGGGGGGGGGTCAAAAAACTTCAAGTGCTAAAAGCAAACACCAGCATTTGCCTCCGTGACCTCAGGCAGGAGAGACATCAGGCTGACATATAGAGTCTGACGGCAGCCTTAAACTGTCTGCTGGCTGGCGTGGGGCAGCCGGCAGAGCACAGGAGCCCACCTGGGGCTGAGGCAAAGAGTTTGACATGTTGCAGCTCCTTCTCCAATATTGATGTCCACTGCAGTGTGTGAAGACTCTTCCTGGGCTGTGCATCGTGCTGAATAGAAACACAGCTGACCTGGGTCTCTCAACCCCAGCCAACAATGTTGGAATATTGTCACCAATGGAAAAAGTTAGAAGTTCCATTTGGTTTTAAAAACACAATCACTCCGAGGTTTCAACATGTGTGGATGAGACACGCAGATCAGTCTTATCAGTTTGCATGTGATGACGTCACTCTTTGCAGTTGGGTTTTCCCTCCGAAACGTCACTCGTTGGTTTGTAAATTGCCGTTTCCGCGAATAATCTAAAAAATTTACCTCATGTCATCTTGAAGGACACTTAAATATGGCCATTTTTCTATTGACTTCAATGCAATCCCATTTCTTTTTGCAGCCAGTGCAGGTTTAAGATTTCACTTTAAAGCCCCAAGAGAACTAAATCCACTTTTATAACTGTCTCTGATCCAAACAGAAATCAAACAGTGAAAAAAGGAGTCACTCTGCTTTAACAGGAAGTGGTTGAAAGACATTTTGGAGTTGAGCCTGTGCATTTAATTTAATTGTCCTGATGTCAACTGACATGATGAAATCTACCTTTTCCTTCCAAGAGAAATGACATTATCAGATCAGAATAGATGGGTTTTTGTCACAGCAGTCACCATGCTGTTTTGACCATGGTATGCTCTCCATGAAAATGTCACATATTCCTTTCATTTTAGTACATTTTTAAAACTGGTTTCAGTCAAAGTCAGCAGATTTATTGACATTCATGCACATAGTTAGTCCAGATAAAGATAAAACGCATTTTAATAATGCACCACATCCTTCGTTGCTTTAGTGGAAAAAGCTGGTTTAACCTGAATAATGGCAAATAAAATGGACCTGACGCTGGAGGACAAGGATGAATAAATCTGTATAATCATATTTTTGTAACTGGACATATAATGGAAATTAAAGAGCACAGAGATGTCTGAGCCCCGAAGTTACTGATGTTTAGAAACAAAGAAGGCAAAACTGCTCTGAGGCCAGCAGGCGTCATCAGTGTCTGAGGATTTACTCTGTCGCAGAGGTCAACCTCACACATGAAACAGCCCACATCACGTGACCACGACTTCCACAAGCGCCAGCACCTAGAGTGAGTCCAGGCACTCAGCCGCCGTGGTCACACCTTCACAGCAGAACAAAGATGTCTGACAGAACGTGCTGAAAGTGATTTCTGAGTCTTCTTTTTTATATTTATATATATATATATACCCGACTTTGACGCAGCTTTTGTCTGTGATCTGCCAAAAGCAGCCTTGAAGCGATGGGCCATCACCGCGGTGGGAATGCAAACTTTCAGATGACAAAGATGGATTTGATGTATAAAGGGAAGTACTGAATGTTAAATTTGAAGACCTGTCTGGTCTATCAGTCCAAGATAGGCATACGCACTTTAACGATGGCACATCATTCCTTTCCCCTTTTATGAAATACACCTACATTTTTTTGATGTGAATGAGTTAGATCTAGAGGTGACTTTTTGGTGGAGACAATGGGAGGCAGAGACTCTTTTCTTTTTCTGCTCCATTTTTTTTATTTATTTTTTTATTTTTGAGAAAATTGGGCACCAGTTAAAAAAAAACTCTCCCCCTTTGATATAAGCCCAGGATAGACAGCTCTGAAGTAAAGTAAGCTGCAAAGTACTTCAACTCTCACAGGCAGTCACAGAGTGCCAGAGAAAGAGAGGAGTATACCGAGGTCATTGTTACGCTCCATAGTGTATTCTTCACAACAAAAGCTGTAACGGCGGGGGAAAGAAATCACTGTAGGAACCCAACACTGAGCAAAACCGAGCACACAAGGGAGCTCTCCTGTTGTACTTAAGAGTTTGCTGATCCTCATTTTCTGGACAGATGTGTTAAAAAAAACAAACAAACAAACAAACAAAAAAAAAAAACCTCAGCTGATATTCTGTTCTGCACAATGTTTTCTAATGGTGTCGATGCTGTTTTTTACAATGTAGTTATAAAAATTATTCAAAACAGCATCTGGCATCCTGTAAAGTATGTCTGCACTTTGCATTCTCTGTTTGAACACTTCCCACCTCTTGTCGCAGTAAGCCCGTCTTGTTAATGATGGAATTGTGTTGTATTTCAATGAGTCACCCACAAAAAAAAAACGCCTCCTGCATGGTGTGTGTTTCGAAGGGTGAAGTCTTAATCTGCACAAGCACGTTGTTGCAGAGAGAGCAGCCTGTTTGTTGTCAGTGACTGTGTGTCTGTCTGTGTGAATTGTGCTGACTTTGTTCTCCTGGTGGGCATCAGAGGCAGCAGGAGAGCGAGAAGATAGAGACCTCAGAACCTCGTGCGACGGCTAGCCGTGCAAAATGGAAAACGCAGTCTGCAGGACCTTGAGGATAAGAATTTTGTCTTATCATAAATCCCACAACTAAATTATTCATATGCTGCGATTAGAGCCTATCTCTTATTTGATTCACAGTAGAATGGGGGCGTGAAAACATTTCTTTGAAGTTTGGAAATGTTGGCCGTTCGCTCAGAAGCAAATTAACAAAATCACTTATGCGTCAGCGGCGGGTGATAGCGTAGCCTGGTTTGATTACAAAGGACATCTCCTTATCACGCTCCCATTCTGTCTGGACACCAACAATACACGGGGACAGCCAGTCCCAGAGAAACACAATTTAATGTTTGCATAAATAAACATTTATGACTATGTCCTGTTAGGATGAGCAGGAGAGATGATGGATGGATGAATGGACAGATAAATAAGTGTTCTGTGGAAATAACATCCAAAGCTGCAGCACATGTGGTTAAGGATGGAAGATTTCTCACTACAGGTCCCAAACTGCTGAAGCCTGAGAAGCTACTTTGTCATCAGAAAACAGCTGAATCTGTTTACATGCTGCTCCTGTCGGCCCCCTTACTCGCCGCAATATTGAAAATTGATCCGCTGTAAATTCACAAAAGATTGCAGCCGGCTGGCTCTTAAGTTTTCTTTTTTTTTGTTGTTGTTGTGGTTGTTTTTCTTTTTTGGCTGCTTCACAATAAAACCTGTTATGAATCATACCAATTTAATGTTTTTTAATGTGAAGCAGCAGCAGCAGCAGGAAATCTGCATTAGTAGTAACTTAAAGCAGCTTTGGCACGGTGTGAAGGGGGAAAACAACAAACAGGGCGGCAGATAACTGGGAGATAAAACAACGCTGGACTATATTTATTTGAATCTTTCCCGAATGTGGAGGCTAAAGTTATAACTGCTTTGGATAAGCATTTACTAAATGCACTGAGTGGCTGGAAGATAATCCAATCATAAATAGTAGCAGTAATTTTACTGTCCTTATATTTACATTAAGCACTTTATGATGCCTTCAAATAAGAAAGTAGCTCCGTTATACTGCCGTGCAGTAGGCTTAAGCTTGTTGATGTTAAATATTGTAATCTTACATGTTGGAAAGGATTATGTGTGAGAGCTTTTGATATCTGCCCTGTGGGGTTTCATAGCTCAGCCCAGTAAACACTGCAATTTGCATCCAGTTGTATTCAGCTATTATCACTATTTAAAAGCAGTACAGTCTGGGCCCTGCTGTCATAAAACAGAGCTGCGACACGAGCTACAACAGGTGGCCCTTCTGGCTTCACACCGATTTTTCTAGCCTCAAAGGTCTCTCCCTCTATGCATGAAGGAATTTGAGATCAAAGAGACTTTAATGAAGAGTATTTCTGGTTAATTTCAACCTAAACCGAAATAGATAGACTCATTTTATTGCTAAATAAGAGGGGGGAAATTCTTTTCATTACTGAGGTGTGGTGAATTCAATCGACCAAGGCTCTGTAAGTCTGTAATGTGTCTGACGTAAAACGGGGATTTCATTTAGCCTTTATTCACCCTCCTCTGTTGCTTCGTCACCTCAGTGTCGGTCTGTGTTTTCCGTTGAGGAGAAGAAGGAGGCGGCGGTGGTAATCCTTCCTTTCTCAAATAACATCACCTTGAAAAATGATCACTTAATTGGCAAAGCAATGAAATTGACAGTTCGACGTGTTTAAACAAAGGTAGCTCATGAGCGCGGTGACAGATGAGTACCCTTACCCCCTCTCCTCTTCCTCTCCTGAGCAGAGCGGCTGCTAAGACGCGTAATACTCATACTATACATTATACTGTGACAGTTTATAGTCTGAGCCAGCGTATCTTTACTCATGAGAGTGTGTGCTGCAGGTCTGCGATGGCCAGGGGAGGGGGGTGAAGATTCCCATTATAAATTCAAGATAGCATCCCAGCTGGACGTCAAGTATATTAAATCACAGATTACAGCGCACCATCACATGTGCAGGTTCATCCAGCGAAAGCTGTCGGACGCAGAGCAGATTTGTTTTTGTCTCTGAGAGGAAAGACTCTACGTGAAGCTTGAAGGCCGGAGCGCAGGCTTTCTCCGGTCACAGCAGGGCAAAATGGCAAGGCAAGGCATGGCAACACACGCTGTGTCCGCTGTGTGGTGATATCCCATCGATTACCAGAGCGGGAGAAGAAGGTGCTATCCAATTGCTTAAAAGTTCTCGAACTACACTCAGATCACATCTATTAACAGTCCTATTGTAATCGATCCTGCTGCGTTTGGAATTTCTGCTCCCGCTTTGGAAATCTGGGCATATCTGACTTTATGGATAACTTCCTCCTGAGAAATAGGAGCCAGATAGCACGTGACAAATTACACACCCTGTAACACATTCTGGGCTCTTTAATGGGAAAAGACAAAGTGGAGCGAAGAGGGACAGAGAATGAGATTGCTCTGCAAAGCCTGTTTTCATGTCTGTGTATTTCCATGTATATGTTAACATACATTCACATACAAGGTAACACACTTTTAGTTGAGCAAGCCTTGGCTGTTCATCCATTAACATGACGTTCTGCTCTGCTGAAACAATTTGAATTGTTATTAACCGAGCTGCTGTTTTATTTTTATTTTTTTTTGTAACATGCAAATAGGGTCAGATGAAACACCACAGCTGCTCTTCATTATAACAGGTGAAAGCTTGTTTGTGTGATTGTTTCAGTGAGGCTGCCGGGTTAGTTTGCATCAGAAGGATTAAGTTTTAAAGTGAAGCTGATGGTTTTCAGGTGGTAGAAACTGTTTCTAAGGAACAGATGCACTGGGACACTCATGAATTTACGTTGGAAAAAAGAAATTCCGTCAGACTGACATCTAGTTTCAAAAACCACTTAGTGAGTTTAGCTCCTGGGGGCACAACAGACAAGGACAGAGATTAATCCTCAAGTGCACCCTGGTGCAAAATGAACAGTGAGCCCTTGAAAAACATCTTCATTTTCTGTGCATTGTGTATATTAATAGTTATAGATGTTCTCAGAAACAAAAGCCCTCCTTAACTATTAAACCAGTCTCCTCCTGTAAAATCAATGACGGGCCCTTGAAGTTTTTGTGGGGACTATTCACCAAGTGGGTGCAACATAAAGTGAAATCAGGGCCTTCTAATTTGTATTGTGTTGAGGAAGTAATGAGGTTCATTCAATGCTAACTAACTGCGTAGTGAACAGGAGCTGAAGGGCCCCTAAAGACAGCATCCTACCCCTGGATTCATCTGCACGCACACTATGAAAAACACAAACATCTGGTGAAACCCTGCAAACCACCCCCCAAGACTGTGAGAACAAACTAGAAGCTTTTTTCACTCAAAACTTTTCTCTCTGCCTCTAAGAAGCTTCTCTGACAACAACTTTCACATTGAATAAAAGCAAATGTCGACTCGGTGTCAGACATTTGGCTTCAAGTCCACTCAGAGGAGTGGCTGTTCGTCAGGGCTGAGGATGCCTCTTCAATAATAAATGCCTGAAAGACTCGGCCCGTGGGGTGAGCAGATGGGTGTGTGTAGCACGAAGCTCAATAGGTGATGGTGCATTTCTCAGATCTTATGGACAGGACATGCTGTTTATTAGATCTCATCCACTTTCCTCCGCAGCAGTCTCCAATGCAGCGTGTGCTGTTTGCTGTGTTTTCAGTGATAGATGGATAAACTCAGGGCTTCCCAGTCCAGTTCTCCTTGATAGAAATTGTCGGTTGTGTTACTATTACATGTTTAAAACATCAGATGTGCAGAGTTGAAGTGCTATATGATATGATGTATGGCTCCAGCAGGCTCCACACTGCACTGGTTGTCAGCTCCTGTAACTTCAACTCCTATAATCTTTGTTTTGCCACATCTGTTGGAAACCAGAAGAACAAAACATTTTCTATCTGCAGTAGCTTTGACAATATTATCTTCCCACTGTATCGACAGATGAGACATTATCTGTAGCTAACAGCTATACAGTCTAACATTCAACGACAGACCTTGGGCTTTTATGGATGTTTTGTTCTTCCACCCACTCGCTGGTCTCATGTTGTTTTTAAAGGATGGCAGGACCAGTCAGTCTACCAAACTACCATTAAATACTGTATAGACCACCATGTTCCCTGGAGGATGAGGCCGGCTGTTTTGTTTAATGAACTGCCATTAAATTCAATGCACATATTCTTGTCCCCCTCATGAAGCATCAAAACCGCCATCAGGTCAGAATTTGAATTTGGGCAAAAGCACTCCCATCAGCCTCGGCTGCTTTGTTTTTAGTGCTAAACACCGAATGTTTGCTAACACAATAAATTAAGAAGCACTTCTGTGTCTAACCACAGCCTCTTCACAGAGCGCTCCTAACAAGGCTGTGAACAGACCACAGTGCACATTAGCTCCAGTCTTATGCAAGAGTTAATTTCCACTATATATAGGACTGACTTTTTCAGAGAGCTGCTTGCTTTTAGACTTTGCTGTCGGCGAGTGCATTGCTAGAAATATCACCCTGTCTGCTCCTTTGGCACGATCCCGCTCACAGTTATGCATGATAATTTGACGGTCCACATGGGCTCACACAATATATATTAATCCCAGTTTATTCCACTGGAGGTTCCCCCGGTGGGTCGAGCAAGTGTGGATGAAGAAAGCCGACACAGATTTAAAGTTAGTTTGATAATGAAGCCAGCAGCTGTGGGGAAGTTCATATTTATTAAATAAAAGGATAATTGACGGTGGTAATGGTTGTGATCATGCATGAAATTTCACATACATATCAATGTGATGCTCAGCCTCTTTCCTTTTTGCTGGGTTAATGTGACAGAGCTCTTCTCGCTACAACGGCTAAATGAACCAGACCGAATCAGGCCTCTTTACTGTCTTTGCAGATAATCTGTCTTGTCCTCTTTTTTTTCACTACATGACGACATCTTACTCAGCATCTTTTCTCCTTTTTAATAAGTATTTCTGTCAAAAAAGTCAGAATATCCTTCAAAGTAGCTAAAGCTATTAACCATTTGAAATCCTTAAACAGGCCAAACGGCCAAATAAATTCCACATCATTCTTTCAGCTTCGGCTCCGCAGTATGAAAGTTAATAACCAGGAAGTCATTGCTGGAAGTCAGTGATATGTTTATGGTGATAAAGAGCTATTAAGATTGGTGTGAGAGGGTAAATGAGGTGACAGGAAACTAAGCTGCTTTGTAACTATGTATGTGGCTGTGGAGAAGGAGCTGAGTCACTGAGGTGACTGTGTGGGGACAAGATAATGAAAACTTCAATAATATCTAAGAGAGGGGGGAGAAGGACAATGAATCTGCAATCTGCGCCCCAATATGTGATAACCCATTAGCCACATAAAGATAACATCTGGTCCCCACACTCCTTCCTGGCATGAGATAACAGACCATTTTACATTTCAGTTTCTTATCCTTTTCTAATCCCTCGGCCCAGGCAGTGAGAGCCATCCTAGTAATCATCCGCAGAGCCACGTATAAACAAACTCTCTTAATCTTCTCAAACCCAAAACTTCAAAAAATTAACAGCCCTTGTTTAAGTGTCCACAGCTGTTTTTCATACAGGCTTGAAATGACCTGAATTAAGCAGTGAGCCAAGACCGGCTTCCAAAGTGGCTTTTAATATTCACATTTCTATTCTTCCATGTAATGCAAGTCATTAGATATAAAGACCTCATGTTCATATGCAGTTATTCCTATGGCACAACAAATCTTGAAACTGAAACTCCACGTTAACGTGTGAGTTTCACTTTTTTTTGCTGTAGTGAAAGAAGCATTTGTTTCATCTGTATGTTTGGAAATAAAACTATTGTCTCTCATTTCTCAATGAAACAGTGGCATGTCTAAGAAATAAGAAAATAAGTTAAACGTCCATTCAGTGTTTTGTCAGACATAGAAATGCTTTCTTTCTTTTATATATCACAGCTCCTCATGTTCCTGTCTGCTTTGTTTATACTTTGCCTTGAGCAAAACTGCAGCTGCAGAAACATTTTAGAGCGCCATTATAGGCAAACATGGAAAAATACTGACAAGGACAAAGTACAATAAGGAAAAAAACATTGTTGAAGGTGAATTTGGAAAGGAAAAAACAAAAGCAAAAAAACTTTTGTAAGAGCTAAACCAGAAAATAATTGTTACCCTTGATGAGAACAGACACCAACCTCCAGTTGTTTGCAGACGTGACAGCCTTGCAGTCTCATTGTATCAGGTAATGTCTCCACACGCAATGAGGAGATGTTTAATTTCATCAACGTATGTTCAACAGAACTGTATTAAAATAAATGTATACTTAGGAGCCATGCTTGACATACCCTGCAGCTCCAGACACTCTGCTCACATATCTGGGTCAAACATCCCACTGAGAAGCAAAGTTATGTTTTCGAAAAAAAAAAAAAAAAAGAGCACTTTGATTTTTCTACTTGGTTCAGTTTCCGGGAAGAGTTAGCTCTGTGAGTCACAAAGTGCAGACTGCTGGTAAACCGGCCCTCCTGAAAAGTGCATTCATCACCGGGGAGGTAATTAAAAGCAATAGTGATGAATGCGTACTCGTGCTGACATCTTCCTGTCATCTCCTTCTTCGTCCCTCACACCTCCCGAAGGCAAACACATGAGCTGATTGAGCGCAGAGTCAGTAAGACTGCAGTTTACATGCAGACTGCAGGTTAAACACGGACCTTGATTTAAAAAAAAAAACAAATGTTTTTGATTCTGCTCATTCCCTTTGTAAGGGATTTGCACAATTATCTCTGGAAAGATGATAAAGAGCTGAAGTACACAACTTTCCACATCTTTTGGCAATAAAGGTTTTTATTAGTCGTTGTATCGCAAGTATCATTATTAATGCTTTAATAATATGAAGTAAATCCAGACTAACGTGATTACTAATAGGAGGAATCAGTGTAGCAGATATGTCCTAACAGAAGTAATTGCCACTAGTCAGGACAGAGCAACACATCTGGAGGGCTTTTATGTAGAGTGCTTGTGTACATTGTGCTTTGTCAGATAACGTGCAATGATGTGCTCAATTTGGAGTTAGTTTCACACAAGCCACCAGCCAAGTCTTTGTTAAAGATGTATTGTTTTTATGTACTCAGAATTTCAAGCTGAAAGCATGGTGGTCACAGGCCAAAGCACAGCTCATTCTGATGGCGTTTAGTTTTGACAGGGGTCAGGGAAAAGGCTCCCGACTTTTAAAGCCCACCGACAACATGAAGTCAATGCTGTTTTTCTCTTTGGGCCCTCAGGGTGGTGTTTGCAACGTGATCCCTTCCCTGTTCCTGTTCTGCTCTGTTGGTTAAATCAGATATGTCTGTTTTTTTGTGTGCGTGAGCAGAGTGGCGAGCGACATCTGTGACAAGCTATGGACAAAGGTGAGGTCGAAGCATGGTGCGATGACACCCACAATGCGCTGCATGCTTCTGTCACAGCCCAGCGCTTTCTCAAGGGTAACTTAAAGCAAGGTTGAGTGGTGTAATGACCACTTTATTCATTCATCTTCTACCGGGGTTGCAGGGAGTGCTGGAGCCAATCCCAGCTCACACTGAGCGAGGGTCACCAGTCCATCGCAGGGCCAACACACAGAGACAGACAGAGACCAGCAACCAATTTAGAGTCACCAGTGAACCTAAACCTGCATATGTCTGGATGGTGGGAGGAAACCCACACAGGCACAGAGAGGCCCCAGGCCGGAAACTGAACCTGCGACCTTCTTACTGTGGGGCAACAGCGCTAACCACTGCGCCACCGCTATGCCATGATTACTTTATCTGGCAACAATTTCCGGCACCGTCGGGCAGATTCCTCATAATTCATCACTGGCAGCTTGGATAAATGCGTTGGGTCTACAGTACAGTGTGGGTGGTATTAGAAAAACAGCAACAACCTGTCAGGCTTTATCACAGCTATGCTATTTTCCTGACATGCCCATCCATCCTTTTACCACACTTCAATAAGTATGGACACCTGTTGAGTACGCACCCATTCACGTATCGCCAGTTTGTTCACAATTTAATGCTCTGGTCACGATAGTGAGTCACTGAGGCCGATGCAGTAATAGTTACAGTAGCATCATCACCTTTGACATCTAAGTCGCTAATGTTTCGGTCTTAGATGTCTTCCCTCCCTGGCTTCCCATCCACAAACACTTTGGGCTTAAAGCCAAGTTGCAGTGTTGACTGCCTTTTTGTGCTTCTCGTCTCAGAGCTGCGGTATCTTCTGTCAAAACGGCTGAAACTTTTTTGCACACATGAAAAATTAAAAGCGAAGTAAACCGTGCAGTATCCAACTTGCATGTTCTCCCAAACACAGAAAATGTCAAGTGATTTCAGAATGAAATGCCAAGTCGTGCTGGTACCTATAATGGAGCTCCTATTCACAGGGCGAGCTGCAGCCGACCACCGCTATTCTTCTTTTGAAATGAGTTTGCAAGACACCTTTTATTGTTTTCCTCTTTTCACTTGTTTTGTTTTAGAGACAAAGAGATTGCTCTCTTCAAAAGTATCAGATATGGCTCTGAAATAATTTGCACTTCTGCTCAGTGGAAACTACATAAATAACTAAATAAAAGGAGGCAAGTAAAACAAATATTCTATTTTCCTGAGTCAATGTTTTCTTCCGTTTAATGAAGAAAATATGTCTGTCATCATAGAAAAATATTTTACTAGGCAGAAGACAGAAAAAGATCTCAGATTAGTCTTGAAGGCTCATGCTTTGTATTGTAGTCTATCCTTGGTAGGACGTGATACACGCTTGGTTTTGAGAAAGAAGTCATACTGAGTGCTCTCTCTCTCTCTCTGCATCAACATGACTGTGTTATTTATATGTATGAAAAAAAAGAGCTACAGGTTCAGTTGCAGGCATAGCCTCCGATGGAGTCTTACCTCACAGATGGCATTTCAGGACAAAGACTTGTTTCTCATTATGGTTGCTTGAGGGAGCGCCGTGATGGACAGATACCTTTTCAATTTCATGGCAAGAAGTAGCCGAAGTTTGGGTTGTCTGATTGCAGCAGAGTTCAAAGGATTGGGGAAGCACAATCGCACATTCCCTAGGGACTGCCATTTTGGATATCTGGGTTAATAGTGGAAAAAACTTGTACAGCTGCAACTCCAAAGCAAAAATAATCAGCTAAGCTTAAAACGACTCATTAGGAAGTTTTCTGTTTGAGAGACAGGTTGCCGAGTGGGGAGCTTACCCCCCGTGACTCTTTTTACTCTGGGAAATCTAAATGCAAAATGATGCCTTTCAACAAAGGTCCCCATCTGAAAGCAATAAGGAGCGGGGCGGAAAGAGAGCATACTGAGGACAGGCAGGTGCATTTCCTGCTTCTACTCTAATGGGAATTTTAATGGCAGCAAAACATTCCCCCTCATGCTGGCTCCCGTCCAGGGCTGTCTCTTGGAAGCCTACCTGGCATTGCAATGAGGTCTGGTGAGCCCTCATAGGAAATGTTGTAGGTCTTCCAAGAGTCCTGCAGGGCTTTTTGTGTTGCCTGCTCGTCTCTGTTCTCTGATATTCATGCAAATGGATTCCATAGCTTCATCTCTCTTGTCTTTCTGGGCTGCAATGTCCAGAGTGGAAACACAAAGAATGTCAGGGGAATCTGCACACACATTCTTTAGAAATCAGTGGAGCTGCACTGGTACCCCTGAATGGATGAGCGCCATGAATGTGTTTATGCAGAGTTCATGTACTGTGAGAAGGAGATGAGATTCAAAGCTGGCGCATGATGCCTCTGCTGGTTTGCATATTGTATGTTCTAATAGGATTTCATCAACTCACTCCATCGTTTCTCCATTTCCCTTGGCTCTCTCTTCTTTTATCCTCTTTTACCATTCTCCACTATCTGTGTTTCTTCTGTGTACTGCAAACAGTGCCACTCTGTAGATGTTTGAAGAAAGAAATTAAATAGAGAGGTGTTTTTATTTTGCTCATAATGTCAGTGCTGCGTACGTTCTGTGTAGAGGGAGTTTTCACAAACAAGCGGCAAAGGGGCTGTGCTGCCAAAACAGATTGGGAATATGTGTCATTCATGTGCAAATATACATTAAATGGACTACATTCCTGCAAACCACTATTCACACATGCACTGCTGTCATGCTTCCTTTGTAAAATGACAAAGGGCTTGTGTTGAGGAATCTCTCCTTTTAGTTGTATCCTGCAAATGGGATTTATGTGTCACCTCGCTGGGAGGTGCTGAAATTAAATAGAGTTCTGAATCCGCCCCTTTTGTTGTTGGCCTCAGCTTATAGCCGCAGCAGAAATTAAAATGCATATGAGGCTTTTGGTGGCCTTTGTCATCTTTTGAGCTGAGAGCATGCAGAAAGATATTCCTGGATGACAGAGTTTTCAAAGCAATTAAGGGTCCCAGAACCCAGTCAGGGTGAATGGTTTTCAAAATGAAATATTTCGGCACAAAAGCACAGATATTTGACAGCTTCACCTGATTTCATATCAAAGTTGTAAGCGCTCAAATTGGGCTGCATTGGCTGAACAAGAACATTTTTTTCTCCCTTTCCACTTTTAACAAATTCATTTCATTTCATGCCTTTATTGCATTGTGACGTAACCCTAACCCCGTACAAATGAAACATCGGAGGGTTAAACTTTGCTCTTGCTGTATACAGTTGTCTTTCATAGATCTTCTTATGAGCTGGTTTCAGTTTCACCTCCATCACCATCACTCATATTATCAGCATTTAAGTCGCCTCAAAACACAAACCATGCAAAGAAACGATGATAATACCTGAGATGGATCAAAAAAGCAGAAAATTTTCCATTGATTGTGTCGTAACTAAGGATATGATATGATCCATTAGCCCTAATATCCTGAATGTGCTAGGCTTGCAAAACCTTAATTAGATGAGAGGCTTATCTGCAGAAGTGTGATTGGTAGTGAAAAGTATACAGAGAGCGTGTGAGGGAGGAAGAGATATGCTTTGGATTGATCTGCACGACTGTATGAGCGAATGTAGCAATCTTTCCAACTGATTACAAATAGACAGGACCTTTAAATTGTGTCTGACTGCTCGCCAGAGGCCAATCACTCTGTGTCATCAGTGGAGTCAGCTATAACATGTGTGTGAAATGAAAAGCATAACAGCAACACTGTGCACAGTTTCCCTGATGAATGGGACCCCTTTAACCTCCTGCTAAATGGGCAGGCTTTGATAAACCAGGGAGTTAACCCTTTTCAGTCACAGCATTTGTTCATGGTTCACGTCAATGAAACTTGACACAGGCAGCAACTTGGTTGGAATTACCAAGAGAATGTGTTTTGATTTGAACAAAAACCGCTGAGCCAAAATGCCCGTGGATACCATTCAAGTTGAAAAACAAAATGACATCTTAGTCTTCCTCTTTTAATCATGTGCAGTTAACATATTTATCAGTCATCATCACAACAGTGTGCAGATGTGTGTGTGCTGCAGGTGCCACCCGACTCTCATCCATACGCATCTGCAAAAAGCACCTCCACACTCCTCAGGGGTCAACATATGGCTGCACATAATTTCTTCTCTGCCTCTCAAGAGACTCTAAATACTTCTAATTACTGTGTCAATATGGACCAACGTTCACTCCATATAGGCATCTAGAGGGAACAGCTTGCCAGCACTAATACATTCCTCCTGCTAGAAGAATGACAACATTATCAGGGCATTGCAAGGAGAATCTAGCAGAGAGGAGGAATTATCTTGTGGTTGTGGCAGCTATCAGAGTATTCAATGCAGATCGTTCACTCCACTGGACGCATTGTTCCTTGCGCTCAATATTTCATAAACATAATGTATCCCCTCCAAGTTATAATTTAAAGAAGAGTAGCGTGATTGCAATCCATAAGCCCACTGCAGTGAGTGAGAACAGTGCTGTTTTTAACTTGTCGTCAAAGACTCGCTCATTAAAGATGCCTGACTTTTGATGGGTGAGGAGGTGGCATGCTAACACTGTCACAAGCCTAAGACAATATATCACACCTAAAAATACAAAATCTGCTCGGGAACAGCAGCCTTCCTCTTGTCACTCCGGCATTATGAAAGATCTGTTGTTTCCAATCCTCCAAGATTTGAGAAAGAATAAGATGCCGTTACCTAACAGATGATGTACGTATTGTTCGTTGTTTATATGCCGACATCAGAGAGATGCAACACAGTGTTCACCCTCTTTTCTGTCAAAGATTGGCAGCTGGCTTTTAATGACAGTAGCCTCCTCTTGGCTCCAGACCTTCCTTCATTTGATATTAAGATGCATGCTGTTTCTTTGATACTGTGTGGTGGATTCCTGCCACTGAGCAGGTGTTGCGTGACAAATTGCTGCTTGTGTATTTTTGTTCTCATCTTCAGAATTCAATGAGGGTGAAAGGCTGGCTTATAAAGTGTCAGGCTGCTGTGCTGTGGAAACATCAATGGTGCCACAGTGTGACAATATATGCATCCACCCATTCACACTTATAGAAGGAGGAGGTTCAGCCAGGAGGGGTGAGAGAGAAGAACAGACAAAAAGTGAGAGGGATCTCTTCTTTCAATGTGTTAACAAAAAAATGCAGACAGTCTGCCATCTATTGGATGAGTCACAATGTGCAAATGTAGCGTTAAATAACCCACATTTAGTTGTACTTCTATTTTCAAACACAAGGTGGCGATGTACTCCAAAAGGAGTCATTTTACCATGGCAGTCCCAACCCTGACCCCACACCCCCACTATGAGGTAGGCTATCTGTAAATAAAGGAAAGAGTTTAAAATTAAGAGTATCTGAGATTTATCTGTTTATTTGCTTTGGGGAAAAAATCCCTTAAAGAAGTTTCCATGTCTGTGAACAGACACCTAATACCTAATATATAACTTCGCCTACCTGACAAGCTTCTTTATTCATTCCAGTTTTATGTGAAGCAGAAAAAGATTTCTCTGCATTAAAAAGGGCCTTTTTGTCTCGTCTTAGCTTGCATTGAATATATTAACATGTTCCATGTCAATCTTGTTTTTCTTGTTTAAATGCATTGTTACAATAAGATGTACAGAGCTAATGAATGGCACATCGGGTTAACCCCCAGGGAAGGTTGCCTCTGATACAGTGTGGAAGATTAAATGTTGTCAGGCGCAGTGTCAGCTGTGTGGATATACCAGATATCGTACTTTCACGTCACACTTTGCTGTGGCAACACCGCATCCTGAGGGGATTGTAACTGACAAAGTGCTGAGCCTATTTTCCACAAAATAACTTGTTTTCTCGAAGTAAGCTTTGATCACGAATTTCACCTTTACACGTCTATGACAGCTCGGTTGCATCCCTTTGGGTTACTTCTCTATTGAAAGTCTAAAAACAAACAGCCGAAAAAAAATCAATGGGGTAAAGCTGAACCTGCCAAAAGGGATGACTTGATAGAAGAGAATGTTTCCCCAAATGATGCATTGCCTTTGTATCAGCTCACTGATGGGGCAAAACACATTTATCAAAAAAATCAGGAAGCGTCAGTTTAAACTGGCTGTCACACACCTTACCCAACACGGCTAGGCGTGTCAGGTCATGTCAGCTGTATGCGAGTCTTTAGTCACGGTTCCAGTCAGTGGGTTGCACAATGTTTTAAAATATTGACTGCATTAATTATTTGACCACAAGGTGTTCTTTTGCGGCCATAGTCTGATGATGAGTGATGACTGATATTAAACCTGAGTTAAAGCATGTCCTGTCAACTTTCATTTTCAAAGCTGGCAGTGAAACAGCTTCAGAAGGATATGTTGGTGAATGGCTTTGTAAGGACTCCAGTTAGCAGCATTAATTATGCGAACAAACAAAAAAGCCCACGTGTTCACCCTCTGGAGTGGATAAAAGAACAATTTTACCTTCTTGTTTTTTCCCCAGGGAAATTATGGCGTGGTGTTTTCCCATTTCTGACTGAAATCAAAATGAATCTATTGAGCATACATGCATTTTTGTGTTTGTGCTTTTGTGGTCTGAAAATATGGTATATTCTTTCAGCACTGGGGAAACATATGTGCAGGGTAGAGGCTGTCATAGACAATAAAACAAAGAATGACATTGGATCTGCTTAAATGCAAGATGTTATGGGCAGAAGTGTGGAAACTCGAGCTCATCCATATTTACTTCTCCAAATCCCCATCTGCACAATTGGGAGCTGAAACAGTGAGCTCTGTGAGACACTGACACAAGTCCAGGTGTAAAACACCACTAACACACAGACTGTACTGTTGGTAGCATGACAAGGTGACTCTTGCTTTCCGAAACAAAGAGATATAAGAAGAGGCCATTAAGTAGTTAAAGAAAAGCCAGAGTCTTTTCAAAGAGAGACTCAGGCATTTCTCAACAAAAAAGCTGAAGCCACAAACTGCAAACTCCCAGGTCCTGGGAGATGAAAGCTGGGAAGGATGCTGCAGTTCCAGGGAAGGGAAGGGGCATACAACCAGCCACCCAGACATTGCGTTGTGGTTGATGAAAGACAGGAAAATAACTCTGTTTGAGCTGGCAGGGATGTGGCAAGGCCCACAAGATGTGGAAAAACCCCTTGAAGTACCATCTCTGCGTTGAGAAATTCAAGGACAACAGATGACAGGTCCGGTTGTTCCCCATGGAGCTGCAGAGGTTTCCCAGCTAAATCAACATGGCAGTTGTCGTCAACCTCAGGTCTGGGCCAAAAATAAAAAAAACTAAAGACAACCCTCTCCAGCTGGAAGATGGAGAGGAGACGTTAGCCATCTTTCTGTGTATGGAGAGGGTTGAAACAGCGATTCCCTCATCCTTTGTTAAATATGTGACCATCATTTTATCACAGTAATTAATGGCGAACAAAATCATGGTGAACTAATGTTGAATATCAAATGAACTTTCAGGAGCCAATAGACACAATAAACATCTTCCCTACATGTTGTGTTTTAAAATCTATAATTCCATGTTCTGTTTTCACATGTCAAATCAGTGTATACCTCCGTGTTTAACGGTGGTTTCTGTGAGGTTGTAGATAAGGATGTGAGAGGAGCGGGGCATGTTTTGGTGTTTTTTGTGTTTTTGGTGTTGGGTGATAGTGAAGGTGTCCCACCCTGAAGGCAGACGTGCTGCCCTCCACCAGCGGAGCCCCGCCCCGCCCGGCCGATCAGCATCTCCGTGCTCCGGGAGAGTATCTGGGAGTCTGGAGGAGCAGGCAGCAGGCAGCAGAGTTCAGCGGCTCCCGCCTTCGTCCGACACTTAGCTAGAGCCGCTCCCCAGGCAGTGGAGGTGATGATGGCGGCGGCTGTAGAGAGAGGAGGCGTCCGGGCCGCTTTCCTGAACCCGAGCGGCGGCGGCGGTGGAGGAGGAGGAGGAGGAGGAGGAGGAGGACCGGTACCGACGATCCTCCCAACCGGAGCGTTAGCCGGGGCTGCCGTCCTGGGCTCGGGCTCCGGCAGCATGCCCGTTCCCATGAACCTCTTCGCGACCTGGGAGATAGACCGGTCGTCCCCGAGCTGCGTCCCGAGGTACCGTTGACAATGTCCTGCTAGCGCAAAAATAACCGCACCACACTACACCGCCAGGCCGGACCAACTCGAACCAACAACGCCCCTCGGTGACCGAGACGTCGGGCAGCGGAGACGAGCCGCTGCTCGCCTCCAAAACACTGTCGGCTCGGCTAACAGCTAAGCTAACTAGCCCGCTGGCTAACGCTACCTAGCAAACAGCGCTGGTGTTTTCCTCTCATGTTTCGTGCTAAAAGCGTGTCACCTCTGCCGTGTTTTCCCCGAATAAAAACACCAGCTGGTGAAATGGCCACACACAGTACAAATAACTCTGGACTAGCCCTTCAACTGTTTTAATTACTCTGTTATCAATCGGCGTATTGATTTTCTTTTTTTTGTAATTTTTTTTATTTTTTTTATTTCGACCGTTATGATAACTAGCTTAGAAAAGTTTAGCCAACTAGTTTGTCAGTTGGTCTCGTTCTTTTGTTGTTTTGGGTTTTTCCTCTTCCAGCTTCCCAGCAGGCCTGCCTCTGTTTGAGCTGATTTATGGGATGCATGCCACCTAATAGCAACATAACTGTCTATAAATAAAGTGCCAGGGATGCTGTTCGCACCTTACAGCCTTTTTATTATTATTATTATTATTATTATTTATTTATTTTTCTCATTCAGCAGCCGCATCATTTCTCAGTTTCTGCGGGTTGTGTTATGTTTGTGTGCAGATCCTCCAGCGTTGGCTCATTATTTACAGCCATAACACCACAACAAACAAACCCACAAGCATCCACAGTGTTGACACAAGGGGAGAGTAAACTATTTTGGGTCGTCGCTCTGCTGTATGCAGATGCATTCCCAGCCATCTGCATTGTTTCGATGTGATGTCTGAAGGCATTAATGTGCGCTAATACTCTGTATTAGTATTCATCGTGAGTGAACAGGCATTGCTGCCACCTGACTAGAGACCTCTTGGGATCTGTGGGCACATTAATCAGCGCTGACCTAGATCTGTTCCACTCATTGGGAGAGAAGTGGGCTTGCAAGGGGAGGGTTTCCTCCATAGTTTGTGTGTGTGTGTGTCCTGTCTTTTTAGTGTCTGCATATGTGTATGTATGAATGGAGCCGTAGTATGCAGAAAACATTGGGAGTTTAATCACTCTGCTGCCTGTTCGAATATTATTTTCTTTTGTCCGGATAATTTGAAGCTAACTAGACTGAGAACAATTTTATTGTCTTACCATTGCAGAAAATGCGATTCTCTTATATTTTATTTCATGGTTTCACAGGGCAGTTAGATTTTGCAACCTTTATTTAAGAGTTGCTATGGTAAAAACAATAAAAACATGGGTGATTGGGTGTGATTGAAAGCCTGGGGGTTTCACAGTCTATTTTTTAGGCAAGTACTGATAAATTCATGTACTGTACAAGCAACTACAAGTGTGGTGATCTAAGATAAGGCTTTGAGTGCTTTTGATAGCTGTATCCGTTAAATTTTAAGTCTACTGGATTGCAGAAAAAGCAAGGGGCATGTCAGTGCTTTTATAGAGTGCAACACGGCACATTGATTTCCCACTTGTCTGCCTCGACACTATCTGCTGCCACTATATAGAGGGTGACATACAGGATGCAGTATCAAAGATGAATAAGGCTAAGGATGGAATGGATAATTAATGAGGTATAAAGGTAAAGGCTTGCCAGTCCTTGTTGAGCATAAGACTGCACTCGCTTGACACAAGGCTTGTAATTGCAGGTGGGAATCATTTCTTAAATCTCACATGTAATGGAGTAGAACTTATCTTGGATAATAATGTGCAGCACAGTTATTCATTTAGATTAGAACATGTTGGCATTTTTGCTGGGCAGATGACTTGGAGTTAATATTCCTGACAGTGTTTTTACACAGTAACATGTCAAGCCTATTTCTGTCTTATGTGTTTTTACACCACTTATCCTCGTGTGGTGTGAGAGGTCTTGCATGGACCCCACCCCAAGGCCTGTTTTGGGGATTCTGCCTTGGCATTCTTTCAAGGGCTGGGCTGTTTTGTGTGCAGCTGTTTGCTCCTCCACTAGCCTTCAGCAAATGTGGTTGTCCAACTAAAGTGGCATGGTTTCAAATGAGGCCATCATGCTGCCAGCAATTGATGGTTTTCATTGTGCTAAAGCAAAACATCACACACAGCTGTTGTTTGTTAATAAATGCAAGATACAGTATTTTACCAAATGGATCCTTCAAAGCCTTGCAGCTTCTCTGCGAGCCATGCATCAGGGAAAATATTTTATTCACAGTGGAAAATATGTTGTCAGCTCTTGTTGGCTCCCTCAGCATGGGGTTGAGGTTCCTGACAGTTTCGCTGATGACACACCTATGGCACTGTGCCTCTGATGGACTTTTTAGTCTTCATCTTTGCCTTTTTCCTTTCTGTTTTCCCAGCAACTACACAGCCCAAACTACATTTGTGTTATTATTTGTTATATCTGTCATTTTGACAAGTAGCTGTTTACCCTTGCCCCTTTTATCAATTGCTTGTTATATTTAAATGCTTGTAAAGTTTTATTGCTTTGTTTGATGCAGCGTTTGAGTCGCCATACCTGCAAGAAGAGTGTTATGATTGCTTTACACTTATCCGGCCTGGTGGGGCAGCAGAAGAAGAATAATATTTATTTCAGCACGGCCACCTTGCCACCACCCTCAAATGTATCTGATGCTACGTGGCAAATCTTTGTAGCTCATTTCTTATTAGCTGAGTTTTCCCTCCTGGAAGCAAAGAGACTCTGTCCTGCCTTTTCTCTATTTTTGCCTTCAACAAATATCTGCCCAGGGCTTTGATAATGTTGCTCGGTAAACAAAGAAGGCTCAGGGGTAAAAAACAAAGGTGGACATTCTCCAGTATTGCTAACATGACTAATACGATAATTGCATCTTTAAGTCTTTTATGCACTGCTGAATGGAGAGTCATTGTACCTGGATATGGTGCAATAAGTTCAGAGTACTTTTGTTCAAAAATGACAGTATTATTTATCCATGTTTAATGCAATGATGATTCAGATAGTGAAATGGCTTTGATGGAATATTTCAACAAATGTAGACTTGTCCTGACTTTGAAACACAAAAGTGTGTAATTGAAGATTAGCTTGATTTCTGGATCCTTTTAGCTTCATGACACACATGATGGCTTTACACTGACAGGTATTGCTTCTCTCATAGCTGTCATGTGCAAATAACATGTTTACACAGGATCACATAGCAAAAGCTGTCTCTTTTGTCAACAGAACAAAAACGGTAAGAACGAATTGCATTACATATGCAGGCTTTAGTAACATGCTTGGGAATCTGACTGGCCTGCCAAAAAAAATGGCAAGGCAGGCATTTGTTTAAGGAGCAATTTGGTACTAGGAATGATACTCATGCAGAAGTAAGAATGGTGCTACCTTTATTTGCTAGCAATAAAGATTGTGTAGCAGAATGACATTGTTGGCTTCTTACCAAGTTCAAAGATTTGTTACAAGTTGGGGTCAAATGTTGTGACCTTTACTGTCATCACAAACATGATTGGGGCAACTGAGCAATTTGGTCATGTTTGCTGTTTCCAGGATCACAAGTAGGTTGTTATGGTAGACATCTGTTAGCAATCTACAGGCTTTCCAAATAAACATCACAGTCTTATTTGGAGAACTGAACAAAAAATAGTTTTCAAGACCTAAGGTATTTCTTACATGAGATTTCAGTCCATGATTTTTGCATGTATGTAGCTGTCTTTCAGGTTTCGCTGTATAGGTTGAGAAAAGCAATGCTATCTCAGAGGTGTGTCCACAAGTTACAAAACAAATCTTTCTTCTTTTCCTCTGATGTTTATCTCAGCTGAACATCCTTCTCCCTGGTTTGATTCATGTGAGTCCCAAGGTTACCTCATTCTCTCTGGAGTGACAGAGCCTTATCTCAATGTTATTGAGTGTACGTTTCAGGCTTTGGTCAGATGTTTATTTCTCCTGCACAGTGTATCAAACTGGTGTGGGATGCATATTTTAACAAATGTGAATGATAAACAAAATAAACTCAGGCCTGGACTGGAGCAGATATTTTTGTGCCAGTTTTCTGCTCTAGCTCAGTGGAGATGGACTCTTCAACTACAAGTTGGTATATATAGCCTATGTACATTGCATTCAGACAGTTATGAAATCCCAAAGTTTGAATTGTTAATGTGATCTTAATCTTTCAGATTTATTGTCTGATTCTCTTGTGCGTTCATTTCTAAACCAGGATACAAACAAAAGAGGTCTGTCTGTCACATAATATGTGCTTACTTTAGCCTTTCACCTCCTTGATAACCACACTATGTCAAGGCTTGGCTATTGTTTCTCCTAGCAGGGTAGTCACAGTAATCTGATTTCATAACAGGAAAAGAAGAGCTAGTAATCTGATGCTACACGCAGACACTCTCTGCTTAATCCTCTGCTTCCTTTTTAAAATCATAAACATGGACCCATCAGCCGTCTTCTGTACACTTTAAGGTTGCAACACAGAGCTCTATGTCAATCTGTCGTGTCTGTAGCTCCACAAACATGGCTGACAACGGATACATGGTTGGCAGGTATAGAGATGAGCATCTTATTGTGATGCCACCATCAGACAGCTGATTAATCTCAAGGACAATGTAAAAAGTTGAAGATAGTCTTCATGTTTCACGTTTTGGCACCTTTTTTCAATTATAAGTAGCAGTTTTTGATGCCACAGGGTTTTGGGGGCACACTAATAAGCATGTTGTTTGTCCAGCGACTTCAGAGCATCTTTTTGGTTTTTTTAATTTCCATTTTGCCAGTGTGAACGGGTTAGTGGACAAACCGTTTGTGTGGCGTGCACTTCACTCCAAGCAGCTGAGGTGCTAGAGAGCTGGTGTCTTGCCCATTTTTGTGCGTAACATGCATGTCTGTATTTTAGCCATTTTAACAGCTGCATGTGGAAATGTTAGCATTTCAGTAAAGTTTTCAGACAAAACAAATTAGACAGTAATTTAAACTGAAGAGCAATCCAGTCCAGTAACTGTATGCAGCTGCCATACAGCCGGTGTGAATACTCGCTTTTTGAGCTGCAGCAGGTCAGCGGCATAGAAAATGCAATGCAGACACAGTGTGTTCCTGCTGTAAAGCATCTAGAAGCTGAAAGAAAGGATTGGCTGAATTTTGTTTAGTGCAAGAATGACAGATTTTGGGAATATTTCCCAAGAGTCCTCTTACCTCACCATGCTGTTCACACACTTTCCTACCAGTAGACCAGTCAGCACCCTCACTCCTCCCTTTTTCATGCTCACTCCCACTGCCTGAAATGTGTCAAAATTCTCATGGTTTCCTTCCCTGCCTTCCTGGAGGAGGAATTTCCTTGGGAAACGTTTGACATTCCTGGCAGCTAGAGAGCTGCTGGTGCAGCCGAAGCCAGACCTCTATAGTTTGGCCTCCACCCCTTTTGTAATCTTGTGTTGACCAACAACGCAGGATGTATAAGGGGTTGAGGGAGCACAATTGGAAATAAAGACTGACCACGTTTTGCTGAACTGAGAACTTCACAGTGCGCTGTGATGCAACTAATGCTAATGCTGAATTCCTCCCAAATAGAGAAAAAGTTAGATTCCCCCTGCTGGGACCTCCATATGAGAGAGAGAGAGAGAGGCCAGGTTCATGTGTGGGTGGAAACAGGGGTCTTAGCTAGTGATGAGATCCAACTTCCTGAGCCAACAAGTTAGGTGAGGAAACTGTCCCCTCACACAGGGAGGATCCTGGCAAAATAAGCACGCTTGGGACAATGTTTCTCAACTAATTTTCACTCTTGTGCTTGCTCTACTTATTTCCCACCTCTCCCTTTCAGGCATTTCCTGAGCTGTATGTGCCAGCAGCAATACACACACACACACACACCATTTTAGGTCCAAAACACTGTAGTGCAGATGAATGAGAGCACATGATGGACCATTTGAAAACATGAAGCATTGTCATAATAGCAGTCGCTGAGAGTTGCTGTGCTACTGGCTTCTAGTGTGATCTTGTAAACAAACACATGTAGGGGTGTGTCATTATGCAGCAAAGATTGGGTTATGGTCATTGGAGACAGCATTTTCTGAACTTAGATTTACCTAATGATTGGAAATCAGGTGGTAAAATTCAGACTCAGATGATGTAACTGTATTATTAAAGCTCTACTCACATTTTTTTAATCACATTGCCATGCTCAGTAACTCACTGTAAATATTGCCTGTGTAATTGTCTTGCCCAGGAAAATAATCAACACTGCCTTTGGTGTCAAGTTGAGGACATAAATGTCCCTAGAGTGTCACCTCTCAAATAGCAGTGAGCTGGTAGCTCAGCCCACATGTCTAATCATGGATTAAAGAGTCTGAACTGTCTCGAGTCCTCATGCTGTTCATGTTCCTCTGTTCAATTAGCCCACACAATAAATGTGCCTTTCTCCTCATTCATTTGTCTGCTGCAGCTTCTTTCACACCATTTTATTAAAGGGTGTTATTTTTCCGGATACTGTTAGCTTTGTCTTTCACCTGCCCTAAAGAGCCTCGCCTTTCATTTTTCATTCACCTCGGCATCACAGATATTAGAATTAGTGCTGGATGGCTATGGGGAAAACAAGGTGTGTATACTGGGAATCTGGAAAATGTGGAGTTCAGCAAATTTGTCATTTTGATATTTTACAACAGGGTGTAACAGTATAATAGTGTAGTATAACGGTATAATTTCATACGTTCTTTCAGCGCTGGTGGATATTTCAGAAATTAACAGCTTGTCTTTTGCGGTGCATTACTTATTTATTAAGCGTTCCTCTTTCTTGGATGTTTGCTTTCATGTTTATTGTCTCTGAACCTTATAACCTACAATATAAACTAATTCATTGATTGGCATGTGCTCCAAAATGACTTTATCCCCTGGCCCATGCTTACTCTTTCACCAAATTCGATGCAAATAAAGTCTGTGCATTTTGTGTAATGCTGCTGACAAATAAACATACATTGGAGTAAACATAACCAATTTGTTTTAGGTAATAAGAAATTTTTTTTGTTACGTTAAAAATGAATGTTACTTATTTTCCTTGTCTGATTTCTTGTTTCACAATTTTTGAACTTTACCAGTTAGTAGGTTAGGCCAAGAGATTGTTTTAAACGAGGCTTTGCTCTTTAGCTCTTGATCCTTCCAGTAGACTAAAGGCAAAGGAACATTCCTGCCAGAGAAACCAAGCAACACAGTCGGATTTTAAAGCTCAGTCATAACCTTGTCAAAGGATGTGACACTCATAGGATTTACCTGTGTCTGTGTGATTCTGGGTTCACAGAATTGAACAGGCTTGAACTTGAAGACCTTCACTTATTAAGATAATGTGCTGTGCGTTCAAGCAGTTAAACTAATAATCTCACCCTTTCTGAAGGGAGAGATTTGATCTGTCATCTAACCTCTGTAATTGTGGTCAAGGTGTCTTTGACTCTTGACTTTTCCTTTAAACATGCCGTGCTTAGTCTGATCTTGTCTTTTGTGGCCACTACAAACATGGGACTGCTGACCTCATCAGTTTGCAGTCATGGTTGAATAAAAGCTATTTAGCACGACAAAAACAGCAACAAAGGACGACAGCCCTGTACTGAGTTCCTGGATATTTAAATGGTATAAGAAGCTGACAAGTCGAGAACCAAACTAAAGTTGTCAGTTGAACCTCAGTGGGAGCTCATGTATCTGGAAGTACTGGTCTAAAAAAGAAAAGATGTTCAGCAATGAAAACAGTGCTATATGATTGCTGACAAATCCTGTCACTGCGTTGTATCATGCGACTTTGTTTGTCTTTTTGGCTTGGTGCCAGAAGGACTGGGAGAGTCTTTTTCACAGCGTGTGTTGGATTTGATGATAAATTAAGGGGACAGGATCACTCCATTCTAACCCAAACAAAGCCTTTTCCTCTGCCCAACATTTTTCAGAAGATACAGAACTTGCTAGCACACCCTTCATCATCAGAGAAAAGCATTGAAGGATTCTTCCAAACCACCCACACAACAAGAGCATACGGGTCAAACCTCTGATTCACACTTCGTAGATATAATAATTTTTTTTTTTAATTTTATAATTTTTTTTAGGATGTGTGTCTGGGAAAGCACTGGTTTAAATCACCAAACAGAGATAACATTTGGCGTGCAGCTCTAATGCACCAGCACCGTGTAGTATTACATAAAATGTGCTGGTAATCCCTACAACAGTCAGATTCTACCACAGCTCTGGTGAGCCTCAGGACCACAGAGTTCACAAAGACCTTATTACAGAGTATTATGACAGATATGAATGCAGCTATTATTACATTTCACTCATGGGGGTTCATGATAAGAAAGCATTAAGTATAATTTCTCACAATTGGTTGGACATTGGGTTACATTCAGTGTATAAACTGATGAGTTTGAGTAAGAAAGTAGAGTTTGTTTATTTTCTCTCTGTGTCTGTATGGGAATCCTCTGGAGTTTCGTGTGAACGTCCAAAGATATGGTGGACTGCTGCCTTGACAGTTGCCTGCTGGAACACACTGGATTGTGCTACAGGACAAGCTTGAGATGTTTCATTGGATGTTTGAAAACAAAAACAATATCTGGTAATATTGTAATCCACAATTAAAGCCACCTTTGAAGCCCACGGGGGTTTAGTGCTTGTTGCTGGAAATATTTAATCCATGTCTATGTACGGGCTGTTATTTAACTTAATCACATGACTTTTGACCGAGCTTAAGCTGAATATTTTTTATTCTGTTTTGATTAATGAATTCATACCATCTGTTGTTTTGCATTATGAGAATTAATGTCCGACCTGAAACGTTCATTGTTAGAGCTATAGAAGATTAAAGGATATATTTGTAATTTCAGACCCAAAGCTAACCTCTGACATTCAACAATGTGTTGACAGCAAAAAATCAAAATAGACACGACTTATCCTCCCCTCAAGCCCTGACTGGGGCTTTACAAACCTTTTTTTTGAACATCAGTAACCATCCTGTGAAGGCTGTTTTCTTATCCAAAGGTCTGCTTGATTCTGGGCTTTGGGTTATGTAGCCGTCGTGACCATTACGTTGAGTCTCATGCATAAATAGCCACAGAATTCAGGCTTTGGTAAATTAATGGCTTCCTCTGGTGTTCTTTGTGCACCCTGGTCACAGCCGCTTCTTCCTTTTTCCCGGTGGCCTTGAGAAGATTTTATTCAGGGAATTAAAGCTCAACCAGCATATGGCCATCTGGCACACACAACCAGATATTTGGGGGCTAAAATAGCTTTTGCATGCAAGCCTAAGTGCAAGCTAAGCTCTTATGGCACATCCTACTGTGTGAACTTGTTAAAACTGATCCATTCATTCTTCTGGATTAGTCCTCATCACACATACTGTGGATTAGATTCAAAAATGTAGTTAGCTGTTTCCAAATTACCTACTGTTATTGTCCTTATTACTTCTCTCTGGCTACAGTGCTTTGGAAATCCCAGTTCTTCCCCATTTTTCCAAAGCTGTGAGTTTAAAACCAAAAATTCAAAAGGAAGATTTTATTACAGAACATTTTTGAGGGTACTGTGGTTATAGATTTGCTGATGCATGGCCTTGTTTTTTTTTTTTTTTTTTTCTTTCGCAAATCTAAAAAAATGATAAGAGAGCTTTTGTTGCTGCTTGCTTCCATCTTTCCTGATGATGAATGAAATATTCAGAGGAACTAGCTTTTAGACTAGTGTACCTTGTATTTGGGCTAAATTATGCAACTAGACATGAACAAATAATAGTGTTATAAAAGAACAAAGTGCTGTGTCTTTCCATAGAAATGGCCTTGACATCAGAGAAAGGGTCCATCTCCCACACACAAGCCAGCACCATACACAAATTCCTTAAGAATTTCATCCAGAGGACTATGGAGCATGTTTTATTAAAAGGATGTGACTGCATTCACAAGCAAGCAGTGAATACAAGAAATAGTAAATTGAAAGCACTAAAAGCATGACTTGAAGTCTTTTTTCCCTCACCCACAAGTCCCCCCAGCAAATACCAAACATAGACAGTCTTTTTCATTCAGCCCTCTGTTACATCACTCATCCTCCATCCTCTTCTTCCCCTCCGCTTTGTGCCTCTGACAATTGATGTGCAGTGATCCGAGGTCATGGAACTGGCAAAACATCAACCAGAATGCTGACCAGGGGGAAAAGAATTACAAAAGTGTGGTTTTGTTTAGGCAGCATATCGTACAACTCAGTGTCTTTGTTGGCCTCTCTTTCCATTCCATGCATGCTCATTTGTAGTCTGTCAAAGCCGATGTCCACACTGGCATGTTAAACTTTTAATGGATTTTTTTTTCTCTTTTATTGAAAGCAGAAATTACTGTGCAAGAAGTAACTTTTACTGAGCCTTCATTTTTCTGACATTCACATGTAAGCAGCCATATCTCAGCATTGGGCTTCTTTCTATTCTTTGCACAATTGCCATGCTGTAGTTTGGCTATTGTGCTTGAGGGTGTTTCTATCATAAAGTTATTTGAGATGCAAGCGAAACTAAAGTGGCCCAGCGATAGTCGCCATGTGTATTCTGACACACCAGGATGTTGTGAACAGATGGGATTTGTGGTGTTTGTTGACACTGATTAAGATAAGAAACATTCCTAAGCAATGTTGTGATATGCATTTGATATTTGTTTGGAGCATGCATAAACTATTTTGAAGAAAACTGGGCTTATTTATGGTGTTGAGACCTAGAGGCCAGATCAAGATCTCACACTTGGGTAGGATAATTTACCCATGGTTGCTGTATGCACTCTGCTTCGCTTTGTTCATTGGTCAGCAGGGTTATGCTAAAAAGTTTCCAATATGGATTTTCAGTGGAATCGGTGGCAGGATGAGACACAATGAATTTAAGCAATCCTTCTTGCACTGGGCTCCAATAGTGAAAGACATTTTCCTATCTTTTTAAAGGGGAAAGAGGTTTCAGACTTGTGGAGAAAGAAGGCGGAATGATTTTTGATTAATTAATTAACCAATAACATTTAAAAAAAATCAAATAGTTCATGTGACCGTTGTTTTGTCTTTATAAAGGGAGCCATTGCTTTTGTTATCATTTAATATGATAAATTAGGCTTTTAATTTTCCATATTTGTGCCTTACATGTGCTGTTGGCACATATTTATTTTATTTTTTTTTTTTTTTTTCAAACTGTGTGAAGCCTCTAGTCAGGGCCAAACACTGTTAATATGCATGGTCATGAATCATTCTGTGGAAGAGAATTAACCCTTCTCTGTGCACAATGTTGCTTTTTGAATAGAGATGCTTATTAGACCTCTTGCCCTCAATTTAAAGGAACAGTTGGACAGCCTCCCACTTTCTCTGTATGTCTTGTTGAGTGTGTGTGTGTGTGTGTGTGTGTGTGTGTGTGTGTGTGTGGCGGGCAATCATTGATTTAAGTCAACTACTTACCAGAGATGATTGAATATGATCCCTGGAAAATGCTACAATTTCCTTGCTTTGATATGAAGAAAGACTTGTATGTCCAATTTACTAATTTCTTTTTGTCCATTTAGTTTCCTTGTAAAAATGAGGAACTGTTTGCTGTCAACATTCTTTCCCTCAACTAACACGGCCTTCTGTTATTGCAGGTCTGGTTTTATTATCCTGCATAAGCTTTTTCAAAATGTACCCATTAATTTTGGGTAGGACAGAATTTGTGGTGAAGCATGATTGATGTTATTCAACACAATTGTGCAGTTGAATGACATGTTATGTCATTTGGAGCCATATATAGCCAACTCCTGAAATTGATTTGGTTTCCTGTGATGTTCCAGCTTCACTTCAACACAGGTGGGCTCAGTTTTTCTGTCTGCACTGGAAGGAAGAGACAGGCTCGGTTGAGACATAACAGCATGACTGTCTCTGGAGCCAGCTGTAAAACTTAGATGTGTTTGATATGTAGGTGAGGTGGAACAATTGCACATTTGTCACACCGTCACTGAACAGGCGAAGTAAAAACCTTATACTTGTGATGACGTGTTAAACCTGTGCATTGGCCGAAAAGCGAAAGTTTCAGATGTTTACTTTAGTCTTGTTGTTATTACAACAGAGAAAATGGATGAAGCAGACGACTTAAGATAATGCTCCATGTCATATAACTCACAATCACAAGCCTCTTATCTGAAACCAAATATTTGGCTGCGGCTGTTTGGATGAACTGCCTGATAAGTTGTTTTGTTTGCTCTGCACAGATAAACGTGAAAGAGTTTGAGTGCAGCCACAGAAGGACCATCTTTCATTGCACAGTGACTACAATTACTCATACTTCCTTTTTTACATCTGATATTATTTACTGATGATTAAGTTAAAGGTTTAATAAACCAGCATTCATTAGGGTTAGGGTTAGGGTTAGGGTTAGGGACCATTTATTATAGCATCTAAAGCAATTGTGACTTATTTACTAATTAAAATTTTGTTCATTTATTTTTTTGGGTGGGGCATTTATATAATAATTTTATTATGATACATGGTTAATTCAAACATGGGGAATAGGTTGGCTTCTTTTTTTTTGCTATATTGTACAAAGTGTGAATTAAGCATTTTCTTCACATTTGATTCAAAAGCCTCCATAGATTTTATTTCCTTGTTATCATTATGAGTCTGTCACAGGAAGTAGTTACTGAGGAATCTAAAAAAGAAAGTAGCCATGTAGTTTAATGGCCGTGCTTTACTTTATAGACGGAAAGGGCAGCCTTTAGTGACAGTATAGCAAGTGACTTGAACTCACTAATGGGCTTAAAAGGAGCAGCACTACTCATGCTGCTGTAAGTGATGCCACATAGGCTAAAGCTATTAGCTGTAGAGCATTCAGGCACCTACTGGGCACCGACCTTCAAAGCAGTCAATAACTGTTCGTTGTGACATGAAATTACACCACCATCGGTACATGTCCAGGCCTGTAATAGAAGATGTCATCTAAAAAAAGATAATTAGCCTATGGTAGGGTGGCATTCAAATTCCTGACACTGCTGCACTCTCAAGTTATAACTGCAATCCCTGTGTCAAAGGTTAAACGTGAGCCGAGCGAGCCCAAAGCAGATTAAAAACGGCAACTTGTTTCAAAAATGTAAGCACTGGTCGGCAGTGGAGAAATAAAAGATTAAAAAAAGTCTGAATTTAAGCAACAGGACATTCACAGTGATTTAAGTTATGTTTTTTTTTTTTCAATTGTTGGTAACATTAACATACATTTTTATGATTTTGTTTTTAATGTTTTCTTTTTAAATTATTGTCTCTGATGCTTTTCGTGGGAGATCTTGCAACATCTGCTTTTCTTCTGCAAATGGCAAATAAACTAACTCTGACTCTGATTTAATGTAATTAATTCAAAATGTTGGTTACAACTTGACATATGTGAGCATTTGCTGTTTTTAATATAGTTTTTTAATCTTCCTAGATAAAACAAGATATTTGAAGACCTTAAACTCTGTCAAATTGTTGTTATAAAAATGTTCATTGACTTTATTTAACCTGTTTGAGGAGATGTTGGTTCAATTTATCAGTAATTCTGCTGGCTGTATTTTCTCTGACCTTATTGATGTGTCTATAGTTTGATCAAAACCAGAAAGGGACTCATAACCAGGATACTATCATGTATGTGAGGATCAATAACCTCTATAACACTGATGACCCAATCAGATGAGTTTGGCAGGCTTTGAGTTGGCTTAACCAACACAAGCACTGAAACTGAAAGAGGGATTTCCCCTATTGGCTCTTATCAACTTGGAAACAGACAGAAAATGTATCAGTTATCTTTGCTCCCCACCTCCTGTTCACAGCAGAGCTGCAGACTGCTGTATAACTGTCTCCCTCCTTCTCTGTGGATTGATAGCACTATTGTGTTTTGGACCTCTTTGGAATGGTGAGACATGCTGCGATCCCACCCCGGGCTCTCTTTGGGAATCTGGGAAAGACATGCCAAAAATGTATTAATGCATCTTTCGAGGGGCTCCTCCAAGCCCCTGTTTTGATCTTGAGTGTGTGCCAATATCTATTGGGTGGAGGGGAGGCCATTCCACAGCAGCCCCTCCCCTCCATATTCCAGTAATCACACACACAGTGTGTTCATGTTCCCTATGCCTTCTAAAACTATCTGAATTCTTCCTTGCTAAGTTTACGTCTCTGCCACTTATTTTGCACAGCAATCAGTGTCTTGGTACGACACCTGGCCTGTCGCTGCAGTCACTATTTGGGTGGCAAAGTGAACTGGCACTGGGTAGGAGCACAGGGACAGGCTGGCACAAGACCAGAACAGATGGCCGTGAGTTTCACTTACAACACAACACGGTGGCAGGCAGGAGAGGAGATAACACCTCTGTCTAATAATAAAAAAAAAATCCCTGGTTCCCTAGGTGATCCTTTCAGCGCCTGCAGCCTTTTTAATTACATGTGAATCCCAGAGAAAGAGACAGACAGAGAGAGTAGAGAGAAAGAGAGAGAACTATGATGGCATAGAAATGTTGTTAAACCATCAGCTCCGTTTTCTGTCTCTCTCCTGACAGAGAGCTATAGCTGACTGGTGACTCATCCTCGGTATAAGGCAAGACAGATCCAGGCGCTATCTACAAGATTTAACATTTAATTACTAAGGCCTGAAATAGATTTGCATTTGTTATTCTATCATGCAAGGTAACTTAGTTAATCGGGCAGCCAAGTGGACCGACAACTTGCATTTGAATTCCCACATTAAATTGGCATTATATTGCCACCTATGTGGGCTAAAGGGAGATTATGTGTGGGAACACGAAGTTCCCGGCCCATTCCTGTTGTTAAAAATTTTATATTGACATCATTAAAGATATATTCTGTTGGCTGCTTGGATAAGCCTCCCTTGGGATCTAATGACCTGGCCCACGCCTATTCTTTTCCCTCTGTTGTTCATTTCACCAGTTAACATTATGAATAAACACGTGAACAGCATATTCGAATTAACATTAATTACAAAAGAACAATGTTCATCTTTCCATTTCCTTATGTTTGAATAAATATTGCATGACACGTGAATAAGACATGCAGAGTAACCAAATGTTTTACAGTCTTATCAGCTCATCCTCCTTCCCCTTCAACCCACATGCCTTGAGAATGTGATTTATAAAATTAACATAGTCTAACAATTAAAGCACATTAAATTGGAACATTTTAAGTTAATATATGTATTTGGTGGGCTATCACTGTGATATGCTCATTCCATCAAGATTTTTTCATTTCAGAGTTCTTCGGGGTTTTGAATTCTTTTCCTTTAAGTCCTGACAGATTTCAGAGGGCAGAAATGAACAAACCCAATTTTCTCGTTTTTAGCTCCAAAATATAGATTTGTGAACAGAGCACCGTGCTGTCGTCTGTTGTTCTTCAATTTCCTTTGTGCTTAAATGTGATGAGTCTTTGTGAATCATACTTGCCTAGCTGGGAGTGCCTGAATGAAACTATTGAGTTTTGCTGAGTTTCTCTTAAGGAGAGTGGGTGACTATTTGTTTACATTGTCTTTCCTCCACTCCTTTGATTTGATTCAAGCTGAGGCTAATCACAGTTTAATGCAGCAGGACTTCTGGGAAAAGTGGGTCAAGAGGAAGTTTGGCAAACGTGGTTTAGGAGTGTTTGATTTTTCAGTGGAGTGTCTTTCTGTAGGGGCAGAAATGAAGACGGGAGAAGTTGGTGGAGGTGAAAGGAAGGGTGACTTATTTACTCATTTATTTTATTTTTTTAGGTCATTAATTGTTGTGTGCCCACAACAGGGGCATTAGTGAATTATTCACTGAACTTGCTGTTGTCCTTGTATCTCACCCGTTCTGGATCCCAGTGACAGCAACTGTTGTCTACCAGTAAGAAGTCCAAAATGCATTTAGCTGTTCATTAAAAAGTGACAGTTTGTTTTGTACTTGTTTTTATTGTTTGTTTTAATTACATATTATAGAGAGTATGGCTCGTTGTTTAGTAGCACTTTAAGTGCATCTTCCATTTACACTGATTGTTCACTTGCTTTCTCTGCAACCATTAAATTATTCCTTGCTGTCACATGTTGTTGTTGTTTTTCTTATCATACCTGCTGCCTCAAAGGAAAATAGAGACACATAGAAATAAATTGATGGAAGCAGTAATTGCTGTTTTGTGTGATTTGCTTCTCTTTCCCAGGTGCCGCCGTGTGTCATTAAGGTGTGCTCACATTTTGTTGGTCATGGTACTAATCTGTGTGTTCTTCCTTCTTTGGTTCTTTTTCACAGGCTCTGCACCCTCACACTAAAAAAGCTGGTTGTTCTCAAAGAACTGGATAAGGAGCTGAATTCCCTGTCTATAGCTGTCAAAATACAGGTGGGTGGATTAATTTCCCTGTTGTATGATGTAAGTCACAGTCTGTGGCTCCTTTGTTAGGGCAATACAATGTAGACCATAATCACCAAGAATAGATGATAAGACGGACTACTAATCCTACCAATTGATTTAAAAAATCTCCATAGGTGCACAGGAAGCTCTAATGAGTCACATCCACGCCAGGTGCTTTAAATAGCAAACTAGCATTACTCCTCTAAGCAGGAGCATTAGCAACTTAAGGCAGATTGTGTATCTTCTGTGACTACAAATAACACTAACTACAGAAACTACAAGTAACAATAAAGTCTTCTCAGTATTGAAATGTTTACAAATATATTTTTCACAAAGCACTACCTGAGTGTTTAGTTTGCATATTTGACTTTCCTTCTCTCTGTCCTATTTCCTATATTTCTATACTGTCTGATCTGGTAATAAATGCATAAAATCGCCCAACAATTTATATATAAAAAGCAAAACAAAACTTAGTATGCCAGTTAGTTGGTTGGATGAAAGGAAATAAAGTACAGTAAGTGCAGTGCAGAGATAGCTTGAGGCCACTTTTGTTTCCTTCCTTCCTACCGTGTAGTAACACGTTCCTGTTCAATGGTAACAACCCCCCCCACATCATTACCCCTATATGGATCTCAGATTATTCCCAGAACACAGAGAGAGCTTTGTGGAAAGGTGGCATTCAGTATCGCTCTCTCAGCATAATGCTTCACTTTACTGACGTATTGTTGGCAGAGAGCCAGAGATGTTGTTTTGACTTGTGAACGTCCCTCCTCCATCGGTGTCCAGGTGTGTCTTTTTGTGTGCATGTAGCTGTGTGGGAGATGGAAGACAAATAAAACATTGGAGAAAAATACAGTAGTCTATTAGGTTTTTGTTGTTTGTTTCTTTTTTGAGAAGCAGAAGGGCAGCTCTAACATATACCCCAGAGTTTTAGCAGCAGAGCAACAGCTTGCAAAGGGCTTCAAAGTGATTGTTGGTTGACATGCAGTCAGTCACTATTTCAAACTTGGAAATGAGAGCCGCTAAGCTCTCTTGTGTTTAGCATTAATGTAGGTGTTGTGAAATCAGTCATGTGGCAAAATGTGACACAGGTGATAGTAACTGGTACACTGACTACCTCTAATGTGACAAAGCATGGAAAGCCTAACCCTAACCGTAAAGTATTCAGACAGGCTTCATTATTTTAAAAAACTGAGCAGTAAGCCTAGTGGCAGTTGTAAAGATGATGGTCCGCTGCTTCTGGAGCAGCTGATTTATGAGAGAAAGACCAGTGAGTACAGCTCCAGTGTTCGTACTCACTAGGCTCAATAGAGTGAGTCTGCAATTAGTGTATGAAAAATACGGTGCAACATTAATCTAGCAAACAATTAACAGATTATTTAGTAATTAAAACAACACTGCACTTTAGTAGTATTTTTCATTTTATGAATTTATTATAAGGTTGTAAGTATGCTGTATCAGAATTCGCTGCCATATAACCACTCAACTGGATCAATGCATAACCACATTCAGCGCAGCCATGTAGGCGTTAACCTGCAAGGCAAGAAGGCTGCAAGAGCTAGCATCGCTAACCTCAGCCCCTTGCAGTAAACCAAAATGAGTAACTGCTGGGTCTGAAAAGGAAAATCAGATCATCGTGGAAATTTCTGTTTTATTGAGCAGTAAATTGGCCATTCCAAACACCCCTTATGTTAAGTATGCACAACATACATTTTTAAAATGTGTAATGAATGAAGAAGATATGTATCAAGTATTGACTAGTGACACATTTTTTTCTTGCCTCAATAATTGACATTTTCCCCTCACTGTTAATACTCTCCTCCTCATTATGAAATTAGAGAGAAACAAATCACTACCACCACCGCCACCCCCCTGTAATGTAATCCTGAAGAAGAAAGCAACCAACCGAGTGTGTCTTTATCCATGAGCTACATTGTCTCAGGAGCGTGAAATCTCTCAATTTCTGCTGAGCCGCCCGGAGGACAGCCGAGCAAAGCTCTGTTCGCCACAGCTCCGGAACTGGAGCATTAAATGCAATTTCCACCAGGTTTAGTAAGGGAGAACAGAGACGCTGAAGGGATAAAGAGACAGTTGGAGGAGATGACGGAGGAATAAGAAGGTTTTGTTTTCAGACAGTGAATTACAAAGCTTCATTACCGCATGTCAGCGGTTCACTGTTCAGCATACAGTGGCCGTCTCTTTTCTCTCTCATCAGGCCTACATACACACACAACCACAATAATGGCTAACCATTTGGATGGTTTCCCAAAGCCACAGCAGTAGGGCTGATGAGTTTGCAGTTTAGTCTGCAGGAGGCTCTGTTCCCTGGGAGATAGTCTTCTGTCTCTCACCCTGGAGACTGCTGGGTCACTTCAAGTAGCTTAAGCCCCCTCACACAAACCCCAACGTCTCTTTCTGCACATTTGGTTGCAATGTGGTATACTGCATGTGCACTACAAAGCTATGCATTTTATGCCCTGCGTTTTCCAAATGCACTTGACAGAGTTTGTAGCCAGACATTGATGTTGTTGAATTATGATAGGAAAGGCATGCAAGCTGTATTTCAGAGAAAACTGCTGTCCGAAGCATTTCCATTTACAGCACACTCAGATATGATCCAATTGTGCATATGTGTGTACAGCAGTGTATGTTGGGTGAAAGCAGAAACCGGAAAAATATCCTTTAAAACATCTTTAACACTTTTCCATGTTGAGCACTTTTTCTGACCCTGTCTTGCTGCAGACAGGGGAGAAATTTAGAGAATTAAACAAGTTTTGAAAAAGCAACTCAGAAAAGTGTAAAGTTGAACTTGTTTTCCCCACAGGCATTTGGAGCTTGGTAGAGGGGCTGTAACGTTCCCCATCTGGCCCCAGACAGACAGTAGAGAAGCTTGTAGCAGGGCAGAGAGGGTGGGGGGAGTGGGGGCGCAAGGACATTCAGTACAAGCTTTCCTTGCCAAGGCTCTGTATTGTTAATGCATGTCAGGCAGTTTGAGATTGCAAGCCTTTTGTGCCTTGATTCATTGTGCCAGCCACTGAGCATGAGAAAAAAGCACATACAAGGCCCCTTTGTGGACCTCAAGTTATTAGCAAGGTCAGACTCAGAGTTTTATCACAATTTTTTTATTTTTGTACAAAATTTCTGCTGCAGCTACCTTAAAACGTCTGTCATCTTGTCTTTCTGAGCAAACGGAGTAATTGGTCGGAGACTAAACATGCTTTTACAACTGAACACTTTTTAAATTCAACAAAGCTAAATATCCTTTATTCACATGTTTTCTCTAATTCCTAAGCCTTGTTTCATGTATTTTCCATGTGAAAATTGTGAATTTAAACATTTAAAGTTGCTCTACTTGTTCTTTGACTGGGATGTTTTCAGTCTTCTGGCTCTCTATTAGCGCTCTATTTGAAAAGTAAAATCCTTTCAACAGAATACACACAAAAAGAACTCGAGTTGTTTGTACCATTTGGCAGACATCACCTGCTTGTGACATGATATTCCTTAATTTACGGACACAGGGATATTTTGCGTCACAGCACAATTATTGATGCCAAAGCATTTTATTTTCAAAGAGCTTGTAGGAATGGAGCACATTTAACTTTTTTGTAAACAGTATCATGGATATTGTGTTATGATGATAAAATAGCGTAACCATGACATGTTAAAATTATTTACCAGAAATGAAAGTGGAGTTTTGAAAAGTTTGTTACATTAGACTCATTATCTGTGATCTTTTATTTCCATAAGAAAACTTGTTTGTGCAGGGTCAGTTCTGTTTAGTCAGACACAGCGAACTATAGGCATCTGCTGGCTGAATAGAGGGAACAGAGAACTTGAAGCGAGGGTATGTACTGTATGCCATTACTGTAGGCTGTGACAGACCCTTATAACTCACTCTGACTCATAAGTCAGGAGCCTTTGGGCATTTGTTGAGTCTGTTCTACTGACAAAGACTTTCTGTGGATTTTTATTTATTTTTTATTATTATTCTTATTTGTCTTTTAAGTCATTCATGTAAGTGAAGCACCACTGCATTTTTGTATAAAGCTAACCCTGGCATGTAGCATCTTGTGATGATTTCTCAGTACACACCCAACCATTTCATTTGGTGTCCCTTACATGATTCAGCAACTCCAATGATATTAGGATCCTATGTCGTACCTACTTCAATGGACTATTAAAGACACTCTCCCCAGGGTATCAGGACAGATACAGGATATCCTTGCTGCTCCGCGCTGCTACAAAGTCTTACTTAGTCCTTTTGGCAAGTTTGACTGATACCTGAACAAACTCCTTGAGGACTTATGAAATTTTTACAGCCGTTGATGGATTGGCAAATATATTACACAACAGATGTCTGTCTTCAGCTCTCACAGCTTGACATAAAGTGGTGAACCCAAGACTTTACAAGCTGTTTCTGTTTTCCACTCACACTTTTAATCTATATTTCAAGATCGTAAGTGATCTGAAGAATTAAACCATAATTTCAGATGGAACAGGACACATCCACCGAAGACACAGTGTGTCGGTGTTTGGATTTGGATTTTGGATGAGGCTGCCACAACCCATGACATTTAAATCCCTGTGCTGTTTGGCAACAACAACTTTGTAGCAGCTCCCAGAATTAGCTGAGCTGATGAATCTCTCCTAACCAGAATAACAAGCATTATGTAATAAAACTAAATATACTCTCAAATGGCAGCTTTGAAAAGTGGCAACAAAATGCTACAGGAAACTTTGAACGGATGTTGGGTGACTTCTATGTTTTCCTGCAAAGCAACCTGTCAGAATCACATTATTCGACCAGATTGGTGTACAGATATTGAGTCACCACATATTGTTATGGCAGTTCAAAAATTAATATCAGTTGAATGTCATATCTCAAACTCTGTGGTATTACTTAATGAAATACCTTAATGTAGTGGCTGAAACAGAACATCCTGGTGTATGTGAATGTAATTCATTCTGGTAGCTAACACAACCCGAAACCTTCCTATGAATAATAGTCTGTGTGCAGCATTTGTTAGTCTGCTTACAATGAAACTTCGCTCTACTTTGTCTTTCAGGGTTCTAAGCGTCTTCTTAGATCAAATGAGTACATCCTCCCACCCAGCGGACTGATGGAGACAGATCTGGAGCTCACATTCTCACTACAGGCAAGGCATCTGACGTTACACTGTGAATTCTCACACTGATATAGCAGCTTGTGTATTGAAGACTTTAGCCACACTGCTGCCCCCTTTAAGTCCTTTGCTGTTAGCTTATTTCCCAATAGCCAAGGTTTTATGTTCAAAAGATTTGCATGCATGTATGTATTAACTCTCGTTTAAGCAGAGGGGAAATGGTGTGTTTTAATTGGCTGGTTTTCCCCAGTGTAACCTTTCTTTGTACAGAAAATCAACCATCACTGGAAGTCACTAAAAAAGAGCAGGATTTTCACATACATGCTTAGTAACAATTTGCACACTAGAGTAGCAAGATGGCTATAAAGCTGAACTAAACCAGAATAAAGTGTGGAGACCAGACATGGAAGCTAAAAATTATTCTATAGACGAGTGACACCTCAGAAAAGCAGAGGCAAACTACACTGGACATGAAAGCTCCTGCAGTGATGTTCACCCAACCTGTGAAACTTGGTCTTAAAAGCTATTACTGTGTGAATACCATAGGCCAAGAAGGTATGAAAAATTCAATGTGAAGTTCAAGTTCTAGCAGTCAAGTTACAAAATGACTCAAGGAAATGGTCACGAAGGAAGAAAGGAACAAATGTGAGGACTAACTGCAGTCCTACAAAGAAAATAAAGTGACAAGTGATGTGCAGAGTGTTCTCCAACAGTTTGGCCACAGTTGAACAAACACACTACAGAACAACTTTTTTACAGTGGATGTTTCAGTAAGGTAGTCCACCAGAATCTGGGTTAATCAGAGTGCAGTGGGAGTGAGGCTGTATACAGTATCGGTGTGAACTCATCATTTCATACAGTCCCATGCAGTCAGCATCCTGACTACAGACACACTGACAGTTTGTACATGATCGGATGACACATTGGGGAGAACTTGAGTGAGCCAAAAAGATTGTAAGGAAAACACCACGTGGTGAAACACGACCACTCGCTACGCCTCATTTATGGTAATAACCTTTGGTTTGTCCAGTCGCCAGTTTAAGCAATGAAATCCAGTAACTATGATAAAGAAAATAAGTTTTCTGGAGTAGGTTTAGGATGATATGACCATAGCAGAATTTTTTTGTGAAAACCAATCAGAACCTTAAATAAGGTAATTATAACTCCTAAAGTTACCCTGTAGAAAAATAAAGGAGAATGAACAGAGATAGCCACACTGTCTGTTCTTCCTCATAGCAGTTCCTAATAACAGTTTCTATTTTGTTTTTTCCCCTTGATCAACTTATTTTTAGTTCTTTTTATTGTGATATGATTGTATACACCTATCTGTAGTGTATTTATAATTATAAACAGTCCTTCAAATCCCCCCAAAAAAATGAAGTGGGTCAGCTCATCAGTTTCAAAGGACATTGATGGATCATGAAATCTTGACTAATACTTGTGCTTGAATGTGATGTAATAAAGAATAAAAATGTAATGAATAAATGGTAACCCTGAAAATGGCAAATTTCAGGGTTTAATATATATATAATAATAATGATATATGTTATGATAAATATTAATATACTGTCCTTTCCAATAGTTTAATTTCTCACAGGACAGCAAAAATTTTATGTGATGAAACTGTGTGTGGGTTCTCCAAATAAATGATGAATATGTCCTGAAGTCTGCTTTCTTTATCTGACTTAATTTTATTCTTCTCAGTACCCTCATTTTCTGAAGAGGGATGCCAACAGACTGCAGATTATGCTGCAGAGGAGGAAACGCTACAAGAATCGAACCATCCTGGGCTACAAAACTCTGGCTGTAGGAGTTATCAATATGGCTGAGGTACAGTGCACTGATTCCACCAAGGCATCACTTTCAATCATGCCATCTCACATTTCAATGTCCACCATTTCAGTTCTCTTAATAAACATAATTTCGCTCTGAGCTTGTGATTACATTCTGCTGTTCTCTGACAGTGACTGACATGGCTATTAGTGGCTTTGTACCCACGTCTTATTACCAAAGAGGGGGCCTCTTGTGTTGCACATCATTTCAGCAGATTCATGCTCATCACACATACTGCTATGTGAGATTATGGGGCCATCTGGAGCTGGCTTCATATGCACTTTTCTGCAAACAGTGTGTTCAGTCATGCTATACGGAAGTAATGGACTAGGATATGTTATGTGCATAGAGGGTATAAATCCGACTGTAGATTTTTCTCTACAGTAGACATACTATTAAGTTCTTTTTTATTATGCTGTGACCTTGAACCAGTAGGGACTTATCAGTTACATCACACCACATGGCCATTTTTTTCCTTCTCTAAAGTGGCTCTACTTGCTATTGTCGGTGTGGAGGTCACAAATCGAATCCTCTGGCTGCTGTTAATTGTCCTATTCTGTGGGTCATTCACCAGCAATAACTCTGGCTCCATTCAACATCGACTATAAAGCATGGCACGTGTGTTTAGGCTGTGTGCACGATTGCTATTATAATGGTGCAGGGTTTCACACAGAATTAGGTGTATTTGTTGCTTTTGCTGGGTAGAAGATGGCTCCACTCATGTTTTAAGTAAGCACTCCAGGATATTTTGAGAGTACATACACAGTGAAAAAAGGATTTTGTAAGATACTGGTCAGTCAAAATAGTTTGCCCAAGATATAATTAGTTGGGTGTTTGTTTGTAAGACATCAAGATAATAATAGAGCTTCAGATACATTGAGCATCATTATTGTCTGGAATGGAGAAATTCAGGTAACATTACCAGTGCTAATTACAGCAGCTGATGTGTCAGCCATGCTCAGCCAAAGATATTTGCCGGGAGTAGCCCTGGGAGAATGAGAGACTGACATCCCAAAACAAGACTAATGCGTTATAGTATTTTAAACACCACTCCGTGGTGGTGGTGGTGTTTTGGGGCTCGCTGCAATGAAACAACCTACAGACCTCAATGAATAAAATAGGATTGGCCATTATTGGGTTTTGTTGGGTAATTATGTTGGCATCTATTGTACAGCAAACTCTCTTGTTCCCTCATACGGGATCTGTTGGAGCATTATGTGGGAGGAAGTCACTGATTGGACTTTGCATTCGAGTGCACCCCTGCCAGTGCTTGAGAAAAATGAACCTATTCCCCACACAGCAATTCATCAAGTGAAATATTGAAAGTACCCCCCAGATAGTGCTTAGACTGGAGGCTCATCCCTTCTCATCAGATCCAAAACAGTTTATACAAACTGTGTTACACTGTTTGACCAGTTGATATGAGCAAATGGGCTCAGCTCATTTAAGCATTCAAAATGGAAGAGCAAGATTTATTTCAAGGTAGCATAGCTGTCATCTTGTAATCAGTGGATAAATTTCTGTGAGCATAAAGCAGTGTAACAGAAGCTATCTCTGTCAGTATTGGCTCTTGTAGAGGGAGTTACAGTTCTCCTGCCACACTGATAAAGAAATCCATGATCCATGCTGCTTTGACATGACTGAGTGATTGAAAGAAAGGAATTATACAAGGCATGAAGCCATCTGAGCTAAAGAGGGCTTATTGTTGATACAGATGAAATCCAATTTTATTTGTTCAAGAAAAAAGAATATTATTAGGCACTATGAGCTGGAGGGACAAAATTAAGCCAAAGTATCTTATATAAGTAGGTTTTTGTTATTTAAAGTCTTCAAATCGATGCTCAACCTCAATGTTTATCATCCTGTGCCCAGGTGATGCAGCACCCAACAGACGGAGGACAGATTCTGGGTCTCCATAGCAACGTGAAAGAGGCGCCAGTGCGTGTGGCAGAGATCAGCGTGTACTCTCTGTCCAGCCAGCCTATCGACCACGAGGACGGCAGCGGCCAAGTTGGCCGCAAGACTAAAACCTCAGGTGGGCACAGCCATCTCCCATCCTGATACACGGATCCGTTAACCAGACCTGTACCCATGCTGCCCAGGCCAAGTCCTGTCTGTAATTTCAGCCGTCACCTTTGGGCCGGCCCTTCCTGCCCAGGCCTCTCTCTTCCCCCCTTCCACATGGCTTCTATTTCCCATCCGTGCATAAACTCTATTAATCTCAAGCCAACCTAATGCCAAGGATATGTTATTCTCTTCAGCTATGGTTGTAATGTTGATTTGAGAGTTGAACAGATGTAGGGCCTATTGCCTTACACTGCATTAATATCGGGTGAGGGGGGAATATTCGGCCCTGCTCGGACTCCCTGCCTCCATCCTGCTATGCTGATCCCTCACTGTTCTGGATATTATTAAGGAGGCTGCTCAAACATAACAGATGAGCTCATGCACAAAGTATTATACTAGTGTCACTCTGATGGGAGGGAAAGATGTTTATCTTTCTCTTCTCTGCAGCGATCCTTAATAACATCCATTCCTTCAAGGAACATAGAACAGGATGTTTCACAGGCAAAAGGAAGTCTGAATTAGCTGGTAAGAAAAGGAAATCTTCCATCACCTGATTTGTCCTAACCTGTCAAACGGGAAGAAAAAGTTCTTTAGGCAGTTCTAACGTGAAATCTGTCATAAAAAAAAAAGAAGTTTAATAAAATACTCTAACTGAAAAACTATTGTAGAATATTAGAGAAAAGGGCTCTAAGGTCTAATTTGCATATAATTACAGTTTCAATCCATTATATCAGTCAAATATAGCTTCTAATTAAGTGCTTAGAAAATATTTCATCTATTTTGTTCATTATTCTTACCAAATCATCAAAACAAGTCATTTCTGAAGAACTGAGTAGAATAAGAGTGGATATAAGGCAACTTTATCCAAACAAGATGGAAAATTATCCTTGAGCTCAAAGATAAAAGCTGTGAGAAATGAACAGAAGTCTGAAGTCATAATTTAGCATCATTTAGTAAAAGTTCATTTTTAACAGCTTTTGTTTTTTAAGTGTCAGGATTCCATACTGAATTCAAGAGGCTTGACATTGCATGGATTCTTCATTCCGAAGAGAAATTGAGTTGAAATGAGGTTGACTTTGGATTTCTGTTATTGTTTTAATTCACCAGGTAAACCGCAACTCTCCCATTCCAAGATGTAGAAACACGTGTCCTGTTGGAAAGCTGAAATGTTGTGTTGCTACTTTAATACTTTTCTTGAGTTCTTTCTCTGTATTGAGATGTTTTTGTGTATGTGTCTACCTCAGATCGCTCTCCAGACATGGACAATTACTCTGAGGAGGATGATGACAGCTACTCATCGGAGCAGGAAGCCAGTGATGATGCAGTTCACGGCCAGGTCCGTACAAGAAAATACTTTAGAGTACACAAAACAGCTTTTTACACACATGTAGAAATAGAGGGCCAAGTTGATATGGAGATATTTTATCCCCCTTCTCTATATTTTAGGATCTTTATGATGAAGATGATGAGGTCAGGAAGCCCAAGAAGGCGCGAAGGAAAATGGTCCGAACCACCTCAATGACCAGGGTTAGGCTTATTCTACTACATGGACATTTATGTTTGCCAATCATTGACTATGAGAATAACCCAGGAAACTTGTTTTTTGTAGTACAAGCTTTTAAGAGAAAGTACACAGTGTTCTATTTTTTTCAAGCCATTAGGACGATGTGGATGAGCTTGGAAATGAACACTGGGTTCACTGGACTGATTATAATGGTCTTTACATAGAGTGGCTGTGAATGAGTAATCCAGTGGACAGTAACTGGGAGACATGATAAGGCTGAGTGCAGCTGTCATGCTTTAATCATGACAGCTATCTCCTTTCAAAGGGGTTTGTTTTGTCATAACTTCATAAAATGTATTTTCTTGTTGCAGCAACCTAACTTCAAGCAAAAGTTTGTGGCCTTACTGAAGAGGTTCAAGGTGACGGATGAGGTGAGTTGGAGCAAGAATAAATGTCCCTGTTTTGATTAGAACAAACACCAGAGATTATATTCAGTGTCAAAGCACACAATGTGGTGAAATTTAGTGCATCCGCCTGGAATTTCTCTGTCTTTGTATTGAAGCCTTTGGAGGCTATGAAACATATCGGTTACTAAATTGTCCTCAGGGCAGGAGAAAACAATCTTGTTATTGACAATCTCAATAGCATAGTGCTATATTAGTTCTAATGGGCCCCTGAATGTAAAATAACTGCCTATGACTGCAGCAACAGAGCTCCAAGTACTTCTGTCCTCCGCTCATGGATGTGTGATTCATATATTGCCATTAGTTATAATTCGTATGCAGAATCCATTAGTGGCTTTATTCTCCAGCATTTAATGTAATGATAAATGGAGGCTCGTGTGCTTCTTCTATCTCGCTTTATGTACTTCTTCTTGAGTCCATGTGAATAAATGTTTCTGGATATGGCATAAAAGCTTGTAATCAGGTCATCAGGAGGATGACCATTTGTGCCATTTGTGGGCAACAACTCAGAGATGTCCATTAGCACATAATCTCTGTATGGCCATCATAAATATAATAATTACCAGTGAACTGTGAAACCTATAGAAGTAAATGCTTCTCCTCCTCCTCCTTTCTTATGTCATAACCACAGCTAAGATCACATCAGCAAAGATTATGTTTAACCATGTGGATTTTCAGACTGATCTGGGATTTGCTCTACCTTTTCACTTTGGATTTATTTACTGGAAACAATCAGCACCAAGAGACCTATGTAAGTAGTTTAGCCTCACGTTGCCTGTAGGCCATCAGAGTTTTGCTTTGCTTTGGATGGTTCTGGAAGCTCCAGGTGGCCGGATGAGCTTTTATCACATTCCCTGTCTCTAATCCTTTCCTTGTGGTTGGGCTGTGTGCAGGGCTGCAGCTCTATAAATACATAGCCAGGAGGAGGAGAGGGGACAGACTGTGTTTATCTGCTCCCTGCCAGCTCCTGCACTTATGGAGTAGCATTAATCACCTGATTAGTCCTACAAGCCAGACTGTGTGCTGAACCTATGATATACATCCCCACTGTGCAGCAGGCAGATCAAGGCTTAGCACCTTAGCTTTCTCCTAGCGCTCACTTACCTTTTAATTGGCCTGCTTAGGGAATTATTTATAGCATAATTTTTACCCTTTTGGAGTTGTCCATGTTTTTGGTGCTTCTTTAAGCTCCATTAGTCCAGCTGTGAAGGTGATTAGCTAATGCACAGCACCGGCACTCCCTACATTTATCTAATCCATGGTCATAATTACAAATGGCTGATTACAGAGTGTTGATGTGATGGCCATGTGTTTATTCTGTGTGGTAGGTCCTGGACTCTGACCCTGTAGATCAGACCCAAGAAGTGGAGGAGGATCTGGACTTGCTCTACGACAGTCTGGAGGTTTACAACCAGAGTGACAGCGGGCCAGAAATGGAGGACAATGAGAGCGTCCTGAGCACACCCAAGCCAAAGCTCAAGTATGTCTGCACTCAGCCCCTTTAACGCCATATTCTAGGACCTGGATTATTTCTTTTCACTACTTGAAGCAACCATTTTATGCATGAAGAAATATGATTTATTTATAGTTGACACAATGCAATAAATTGTAACTTTCCCCTCAAGTAGAACTGCCCATTGTTTTTCCAAGTTGTTAGTTTTCAAGTATTTTGCTTGTTTTTCAGGCCGTTCTTTGAAGGAATGTCTCACTCCAGCTCACAGACTGAAATTGGAAGCATACACAGCCAAAAAAGTCAACAGAGAGAGCTGTCGTGCCCTGTAAGTCGACCACCAAGCACCAAGTGTTACCCCTCTGATGCCTTTAACCCCCGCTGTTCACCCATAAAGTCTGCTTCTTGATTACTTAGGAGGCTCTTATTGTTAACAGTGTTACGTAAAAGCATCGGCCCTGGGCACTGTTTAAATGTCTGGCAGCTGTCTGTGCCTATTGTGGTTCAGGGATTCCCAAGGCTCATACTACAGTGAAGATATTCTGAGCATGAATGCTATGCAGCTCACCAGCTCCTGTCCACGTAAAAAAGGACAGGGCCTGTGGTCCTTCCCCTGTTCACCCCTATAGCCTGCCAGTATTTATAGAGACCGACACTGAATGACCTCTCCACCACCATCAACGCACACAGACACAACTCTGCTCCCATGCTCCGCAACAAGATGGGATGTAGCAATCCCTGAACTCCTACTCAGAGATTTATGGGCCATTGGAAACAGCAAGGGCAAAGAAAGAAAGAGATGTGTTGAGTCTGATGGTGAGAGAGGGAGCGCTGTTTATAAATATCTGGGAATCCATTTTAGCCCGTAATAAAACCGCCTGGAGCATTCCGGCTGCTATAGCCATCCATTTCGCTCAATAAATGTCTCCAGTTGAACTTCATAAATGTCTTAAAGGCAAAATGGAAAGTCTTTGATCTAATATTGAAATGAATTAAACTAGATGTTACAAAATGCACTCAAACACATTGAGTCACATAGATTTTACAGCACAGATGTGTCAGTAATGCTTTCTGTACTGGTGCACAGCTGTAGTGAAATTTATTGAAGCTCTTAGAGATATTTACACTCACCACCTCTGTCACTGTCACCGAGCTTGGCTACAGATCCTTAGAATGGTCAATCTTGACATGAGTAGCTTCCATATGGAGCTAGGTGATTGTGATTTTGTCATTTCTATTAACACAAACAACTGACCTCCTTAGTTAAAATGTTCTTATGTGTGTTGTGATTACCCGGCAGATTGGAGAGTTTCTGATGGTGGACAGATGTAAAGTGCAAGGGGCCCGCTATCAAGATGACACCACCACAGATACAACTGTCGGGGTACTTTGTTTTTTTGTTTTTGTTTTTTTTTTTCGTGGTTGTTCTTGTTGTTCTTTTGTTTTTATCCCCCTCCACTAAACTTGTCCACTTGAGTGCCCTACCTTCCTATGGGATTTCCAAGAAAAAGCAGAGGGAAGGGAGTATGCAAGGGCAAGCATACAAACAGGATGGTTATCTATTATAGATCAGTAGAGCAAACAAGACAGCCCGGTTCTGGATAAGTCTGAACTGATGAGAAATGAAAGAGACGTGTTTGTGTTATTTGTTGTGTTTGTGCTGTCAGGTCAGTCTAACCTTGTTCATCTAACCCCGGCCTCCCTCTGAGCAGCTGGCAGCTGGCTCGTCTCAATGCGCCACTGACCCAGTTCAAACTGAATATCTGAGCTGCAAGATCACATCATTATCTCCAAACTCAACACCTCAGATCCCTCCCTGCTTCAACTCCTTCAACTCTTCCCCATAAAGCTCTGGCTGCAGATGCACCACACATGAAAACACAGAAAGAGTATAAGATGTCCCTGATGTAAAAGGAACAAAGAAAGAAAAACACTAGTGTTGATGGAATGGACATGACAGCGTCTGTGTCGTATGATAAACACCTGGATTATACTGCTCACCCTCTTACATTCCTTTTGGTTCAGGAGCCAGAGATTGATGACCACGGGCCAGGGTTCGGGGAGGTGAGCAACTGGGATGTCAACACTGAACGGGTGACCAGCACTGTTGGCAAACTCTGCAAGACGGAGTCCCAAAACCACATGTCTCCCAGGTAAACCAATACTCACTACATCTGAAAGTGTCAACACAAAGTATGTTCAGCTGTCATGTGTTAGCAGGAAATGTTTTGTTAACTTCTGAGTCTGTCTGCTCAGCTCTGTCGTGTATTTTGAGCTCCTTTTCATGTCTCGTCCTAGTAAAGTGGAAAACAAGATGCAGAGGCGTCCTCGCAGCACATCCATGAAAGACAGACAGAACTCCAAGGCCCAGAGCGACAGGACCAGCAGCATGGAGAGCGAGTGCTCCCCAGACTCACGACTAATAGCACAAGTAAACGACGCAGAGCTGTGAGATCAGACTGCACATCTGAACTTGTGTCAGTCTCAGACTCTTTGCTTCTCACTTTTTCAAAGGTTCCCAGGAAGTCTGTGTATGACCAACTCAACCAGATCCTCATCTCTGATGAACGCCTACCAGAGAGCATCATCCTGATCAACACCATGGAATGGCAAGGACAGGTGTGCACTTTTCATAACACGTCAGTCATAAAGCCCCTTACCTTCATTTCTTCATGTACAAGGCACACACACTTTTTCATGCAGCATTGTGCTCTCCTTCCGTTCCAATCAACCCTGCCTCTTGTATGTCCATGAACTCACCGTGCCCCTCTTGTGTGTTTCTGTGCAGTATGTAGCAGAGTTGCTTCATGAACAGGCCCAGCCCATTGTGTCCACCTGCTCTGCTGCCGATGTTCAGGCTGCCTTCAACACCATCGTAACTCGCATCCAGAGATTGTGAGTCCCATGCATTACAAACATACATACGCACAGGGACACGCACTGTTCAGTGACACAAGTCATACAAGAAAGTGTGATCTTGCTGCTTGTTATCTCAGGGTAGTCCTGGCGAACTATGTATGTTTGTGTTGGCCTGCCGCCAAATAATTCTTGGACGCCATCACTCACGCTGCTGAAGTGCGTTCTGTCTGTGAACCTATTCTATTAAAACGTTTCTGTTTTCTCATGTAAAACTGGGGTTCACCCTTCTTCTCTCTTCCTTGGATCCATCTGTTCAGCTTCTCCTTCTCCTCAGGAAGTCGTGTCAGTGGGAGACAAGGCTCCCTCAGTCTGATTCTCTGCTTCTGTTAAACCTATTTTCTCTTTAATCCCCCTGAACTACAACTTTTCAACTCTTTCCACATCTGCTCCTAAGTCAACCTGTTCTCTCCAGCTGGGAGCATGTCGTATAAAGCCACACACATTTCTGATGTCAATGTGCTCGCTTAGTGCTGCCGACGCCTTAACTGGCAGCTGTGTTTCCCCTCAAATGTTGTCCCTGAGTGATAACAGAACTTTCTAAAGCTGCGTATATTACGGTCTCATTCTGCTATTGGACAACCTTTCATTCCTCAAATCCTGAAGCATTTGGATCCAAAGTCCTTAAAACTGTTGTGGTATTTGGTTTAACTTGAGGAAACATGCAGATGCTTGCAAATAGCCAGTATTAAAAATTATAGCAATCTCCAGAATCTTGCTCTCAAAATAAGTAAGACTGATTTTAAAGCTGTTATGGTACGAGTCTTTCATGATTTACTTTGTCACTTTTAGAGTTATTATTATTATTAATTCACTTTTTAAAACCCCACAGCTGTAACTGCAATGCACAGACCCCACCGACAATGAAGGTGGCAGTGGCAGGCGACCAGAGTTACCTCAGCACCATCCTGAGGTTCTTTGTGGAGCAGCTGGCCAACAAGACACCTGACTGGCTCAGTTACATACGCTTTCTGGTGATCCCCATAGGTATGTCACGCAGGATTAGTGCAAACCTGATAGGAAATCCAGCCTTAAGTGCTCCATATATTCAGTGTTGCTGTATATGTTAACATTCGCTCTGCGTAGGTTCTCATCCTCTGGCAAAGTATGTGGCTTCCTTTGACAGCAAGTTCAACAGCATCTTTATGGACACAGCATGGAGGGAGCTGTTCTGCAGGACAGAACGGCCCGCCTCAGGTAGAGTGCATAACGCTGATGTCTGCCTGCAAAGTAAATCTGTGTTTCTAATGTTCAACCAACTTGAAAGAGAAAGAAATGGGGTCGGAGTATGGGTCAGGGGCTGATGGATGGGAAAAAGTACTTTCTTTGAAATGCAAACGGCTGCTTCAGTCTGCTTTAAAGTAACAAATAGATGTGATGGCCCCTCTTCTTCACCCTGCTGCATATTTACTCCAGAATTTTTCCACATTTAACGATACTTAAACCAAATATATTTCTTGTTCAGTATACGTCACTATAAGAAAATAGATCGAGCTGTGCTATTTTTACTTTCTTTTTATCTATTTTGGTTTCAGTGTTGAGCTTTACCATCGTTTGCCATAAAAAATAAAATAAAATTTAATACCAAAGTTAATCGTAGTAACTGAAATGAGCACATTTACATTATTAATCTGCTTATTTTGATATTATTGTGTTTAATGAAAGTTTTAGTTTTTTGTTTTTTTTTTTCTGGAAGGGTTAGGGTTAGAATTGATTTTACACCCTTTCATACAATTATTGGCTCACACACATATCCATGTCTAAGCCTCTATTCACATCCGTTTCCTCAATTCTCACTTGTTCTGCCCAAAAAATCCTGCTAATCTTCACCCATCCTCACCCTGTTAATGAATGAATTTATGTGAGAAAAATTAATCTATGACCTTCCTACATTTATTCATCAGTAATTCTTATATCCTTTACTTTTCCTGTCAGCCTCATACAAAAGCCAATGTTTGGATTGAAGGGGCTGTAACTGCTTTCTTAAAAAAAAAAAGAGTATTAGTGTAAACTGCAGAGAGGGAATAGGTCAGAATAAATTGACATAAAAAATATCCACATTTCTGTGTGGCACACAATTAATCTTGTATTGGGTACGGCTGACTTCAACCACCTTTTATTGCTTTTCCACTCTACATCCGTCTCCTTAATCCTGTGAAACGTAAATGATGAATGCGCGGTCTCCTAGAGATCTACTGTATGTGAAAATTAGTATTTGCATCAGTTTTCTTCCAGCTCGTTAGTCAGACATGTTGTTAACAGTCTGTCTCCGTTGCCCCTGCAGATAACATAGATGTAGCAGGACGAGTTGTTCAGTATCTGGCTGGAGCCAACGTGTCCCATCAGTTCCCCATCTCGGAAGCCATGCTCACGTACAAACAGAAGAGGTAAAGGAACTTTGATCATTCGAGCCTGAACAAACTCACAGACTGCACGTGTTTTTTTTCTGTTTGCATGTATGTTTCGTGTGCTCTGTGCATGTACTGATGTCAATGTTCATTTATTTTCTCTTATTACACATTAAAGCTTAGAAGAAATATGACTAGAGCTAATCAGCCCATCATTTAGACTTTGAGTGAATATCAGCTACACTGCATGAAGAAGACATTTGAATGTATATGCATGCAAGCACATAAAATAAACACACACAAGTTGTTTTCACTGAATCGTATCTTTTCATTAAGACATAAATGAATCCAGCAGATGCACGTTCAGGTCCATTTAAGGTCAACAAAATAATTTATGGTTGATTATATTGAATTTAATAAGGCAGAGCTTCAGTTTTCAGATCGGCAGATCACTTTTGAAGGCCTGACCAAGTATCAGAGCGTCTTCTCACAAACACAGACGCACTTGGTGGAGAATCCATAACATTTCTGTGTGCATTTGCTTGTGTTTTTGTGAGATTTGACCAAACCCTTCCCCTCTTTGTAGCAGTGGCTTCCTACTGGTCCGAAGGTACAAAATACAATACGCAGTTTTAACAGTGTTGCATTCCTTCTTTCCCCTTTCCCCTTTGATTTGCATTCAAGGAAAAGGAGTTTGTATTTTGATTTTTACATCAGGTATCTAATTTGACTCGTTTTGTTTTGACCTCTTTACTCTCTCTCCTCCATTTGGTTTGACCTCCTTGCTGTGTCTAACATTTCCCTTTCCACACTCAATACTTGGATCACTTATCACTTTGCACTCTGTCCTAACTTGTGTCTTTGGTTTGCTGTGTCTTTGTTTCTTACTCTGTCCTCTGTGTTGGTGCTGTGAAAATTGCCTAACAACCTTGGAGACAATTCAAATAATTGAAGTAGAATGTCTTTTTGAGTCATTCAGCTATGTCAGCGTCATAATAAATGAATGAATAGAATGAAACACAAAAGAACAGGCAAAGTGATTTTTTTAACTATCACTATTTTCTTTAGTGGTGGTAGTGCTGCGCAAAATCCTCCCTTTGCGCAGTGAAATACAATGATGCAATATAGCACTGATGGCTAAGGTGCTAAGATTGCAGAGGACTGTTCTTTTTCTGCACTGGAGTGAGCCAGCAGCCTTTCTCAAACTCCTGGTGTTTGCTGTGTGTGCTGTGCATTTTTCAGCATGATGGGAAGTTTGGGAGAGAATGACTGACTATGTTAGGAGCTGCAGTCGTAGCTGACATATTCTGAAAAATGACACTTTCTCACTGTCACTCAGTTTATTTTTATGCCTTTGTGTTGTTAGCAGCCAGAGTGTTTTCAGGGTGTTGATCCATCTGTCTGTCCTGTTGGTGCTGATATTTTGGTAATCCCATGATGGCGTTTCTCTATCACACTTTGGCACAAACTTTCAAACATTAACTGGTTGGTTTTTTATGGAAACGGTCAAAGGTTATAACCTCACAAAACTTAACTTAAGATCACCAGGACTCAAAAATGTGCCGGTTGGATTTTGTTGGTTAGTGGCCACTGTAACACTTAGTGATGTGATGTGTCAGATAAAGAAGCAGTACAGTTTCTGTAAAAGCCATGTTTGAAATTAGCTCTTTTACCTGAAACAGACCCATCTTCTTTTGGTTGTAAGGAGCAGTCCTCATTCATTTCATTTTAATGTGACCCTAATATGGCCCCATTCCACCCAGGCCAGTCATGTGCCATAGCCATCCTCCTTCCAGGACCATTGAATGTTTGCATCTTTTTGTTGAAGCGTTTAAGTCCAGACTCTGGTCTCACTCAGCCTCTTTTTTTCTCTCTTCACAGTCCTGATGAGGACTCCTGTCAGAAATTTGTGCCATTTATTGGGGTAAGATTTTATTTTTGATACGCAAAAGTATTGCTGGTTTATTCTGTGTTAAATTTGTTTGACAATAAAACCTTTTTTTATTAATGCAGGTTGTGAAAGTTGGAATTGTTGAGCAAAGTCTCTCAACCTCAGGTAAGAAGGGCATTTTGACTGGTTAGGATATTCAGAATTACATTTCTTTTTTCTGTGTTAGATGGACTTGATGCCAATTTAAATCATTGACAGTTGTTGTTTTTGCAACACACTCTAAAGTAACATCTGTGCTTGCAGTGTTTAATTTCATGATAAAATCTTGTGCATGAGATTGTTTCTCTGTAAATTTGCAGTGGACTCAGATGATGCGATGATGGGCAACACAAGCATCCTGTCCTCCCCGACGCCCCCATCGGCTGGTCCGTATGGGAAGGAGATTGGGGGCACTCCCCCACAGTCTCCCTCCGTGTCCACCGCCCTCTCTGGAGCAGGGTACGGCAAGATTCATGCCACTGTCTCACTTCAGCTTTTTGTGACTACTCTGTTTTATCCTCAAGGTGATGAACAGAAAAACAAGCTTCTCTGTAGTGTGACTGTTTTTGTTTCTTTTTAGTTCTCCGTGTTCTGGCAACGAGGTGATGGGGCTCCAGGTGGATTACTGGACGTGGCAAGGCCCAGAGAAGAAGAAAGAGGGCGAGAAGAGAGATGTGGGGCTGAAGAACACCCTGAAGAGTAATTTCCGTTCACTTCAAGTCAGCCGTCTCCCCTGTGGAGGGGAACTCACTCCTCCGCCGAGCATGGCCATGACTGTTGTTACCAAGGAGAAGAACAAGAAAGGTACGCTTACAAAATATGACTCATGTGCAAGTGCAAAGATTGTACCTAGGAATTGGCTGGTCATAGAAGGAACATTTTTTATATTTAGCTGGATTACATTTGTTGATTTCTTTTCACTTTAATGTCTAAATAATGTTTAAAAGAAAAAAAAAAAAAAACTTCACGCTCCTCTAAAATCTAACCCTAACCCTCTAAAATCCGTCAGAGTGCACAGGGATAAAAACAATAAAATAAAATCAGTTGGCAGTTTGTTGTAGCGGCAGCTTATGTAGCTTCACTCAGCCCCCGCAGGCTGCAGGCCCAGGTAAATTCACTTCCTCCTCACCCTCACAGAGGTCATTTTTCTTCATCCAAATTTGTGACCTTCATCATTCAGACGTCACACAATCCCGTCTGAAACGACATGATTGCTCGCACATGCTGCAGTACTTCACAGGAACAGTAAACAGACTTTGATGTGTAAAAGTCAGCAGAGCTTGCCTTTATGTTCCAATGAAGTTGTGAACAAAATGACTCACTCTCGCTCGCCACCTTCCTTTGCAGTGATTTTTCTTAGCAAGAAGCCCAAGGAGAAAGAGCTGGACTCTAAGAGCCAGGTGATCGATGGTATCAGCAGGTTGATCTGCACGGCGAAGCACCAGCACACGATGCTGAGAGGTGAGTTCACACAGCCCCACAGCTGAAGCTGCACTGCCACCTGGTGCCGATGCCTCCGCTCTGCTGCTTAAATATTGTACGATCTCCTCTTAAACAGCTCTCAGCGCACGTTCTCGAGCTGAAGTTTGCGCTCATTGTGTTTTTCATTCATTCGATCATTTCTCTCCGATTCCTTTTTCTGTCCGTAGTCACGATCGATGGAGTGGAGTGGAATGATGTGAAGTTTTTCCAGCTTGCTGCCCAGTGGCCAACACATGTCAAGCACTTCCCGGTGGGAATATTTGGTTACACTAAGCCTGTGTGACAGCAGCCACCATCAGCTCAACCACCACCAGACTCTCTGCTGCACTTGTCACCCCGAGAGGCTACAGCAAATTAGAGGAAAAGCCGACAGAACCCCAGCAGTAATAGTTTTCCTGTGGAAATCTTACTGACTCACAGCCTTGTTCAATACACAAGCTTCATGTTGTCAATTTGATGTTTTTGGTGTTGCTGTTGTTGGGTGTTGTTGTTTTGTTTTTTGTTTTTTTTACACACTACAGAAAGAACAAGTACTATTTTGTAAGATTTGTGCTACCGCCTCGGAGGTATTTTGAGGTTTTTGACAATTTGCCACATTTCGATAATGGCAGCTGTGTTTGCACTTTGTTTTTGTTAACATTTTATTATTTCTGTGAAATCCTACATTTATTGTTACTCTATAGACAATGGAGGAGTGTGGTGGTGATGTGCAGTGGCGTGTGTGAGACTGAGACCGTGTTTGTGTTTGTTGTCGACAGTTGGAATATTGCTGTGAATCTAGATGGAATCCTTCTAACTCAGTGCTCAGTTTTCTTACTCGTCCCTTTACTTTCTCAAAAAGGTCATTTTTTTATAGAGAAGAACGTGAAGTTCTTTCTGCCTCGTTGCTTTTGAGCACACCATGAACTGAAAGCAAACTTTTGGAGAGGAGAAAAAAAAAAAAAAAACATTTTAAGCAAGGTATTTTTGAAGGTAGCTATGATGAATGTAGCTAAGACACGTTTGTAAGTGCTGAAGAACATTTGGACCGTACAGAGAAGCAGGTTTATGTGACACACAAAACAACGTCAACCCCCAGCAGCTGAATGCCAAATTTAGTTCTCCGTGTGTGAACTGTCTTTATTGTTTCAAGGTCCTGAAGAGTTTTTCAGCTTCCAGCTGCTGTACTACCTGATGTGTCGTGATGGGGCTTTCTTCATTTCGGGATAAGCAGCGTTTATTTGGAAAACATTGCCACCCCATTTTCAGATGGATGTGACGTCTCACAGACCTGCAATAATAAGCAAATACTGGATTGCTCCAGTCTGCAGTGATGTGCCAAAGTCAAGTTTGTCTTACAGTCCAAACACAAGAGCTCTTGGCTTGGCCAGACTTCATACTATGTTATACTTAAACTAATATACATGTAATGTATGTGGTGGTCCCTGTGGAGATCAGTATGAAGATTACTGAGTCGATTTTTGTGAACAAGATAGAATTAATGGATTTAGGGTTCCACATTTGGCCAATTGTAAACACATTAAGCTTATACAAGATGTGCGCACATCCGAACCAAGCAGTTACCGTTGTGTCCTTTTATACAGCTTCACTGTGGCTGGACATGCAACTAGTCCCGAACCTCCAACATGCTGATGAGTTGTGTTATGGCTAAAATTTTGAAATGAGTTGATCTAACTTGAAACATGCTTTGACCGTCATGTCAAGCCCAATGCAAGTATTAAACAGCTTTTGAAACATGATCAAAAGTAAACGGAGTCTAGCCAGATGTCCAAGTCACTGCCTGTGTGTGTGTGTGTGTGTGTGTGTGTGTCTGTGTGTGTGTAGGTGTGCTCTATGTTTGATGGTACTCTGAATAGTGTTACGTGGAATTTTTGCAAGAGGAAACCTTTGGACAAAGGGCCTTCTGTATGAGTTTGTTGTTGCTTTTTATAAAGTGAAGACTTACAAGCTTTGATAGGCTGGCTTTTTTAGTATTGTATATAAATATACACAAGATGTACTATTGTGAATTTCAGTCCCCCTCCAACGAAAAAATCCACTACATTGAAAGCACAAATAGCTTACCTTTATTTCTTGACATAAATACCAAATATATTTACAGATCTCATACCTAACACTGTTAGATATGGTATTTCTCATGCATTTCCCTCACTATGTAATGCACTTTCATGTGGTTTTATACACATTTTAACTCCAATTTGGGACACACTTTGGTTTTGAGGTGAAGTGTTAGAGGTGATATATTTGAAATGTTAACCACTACCTATACTAAAGAAGGCCGCTTTTTTTTTTTTTTTTTGGGTAAGATTTTGAAAATGACCCCTTTCCATGAGGTCGTTTATGTTGGCGGGTTGGGACGCCCTCTGAAAACACCTTGACCATCTGTTTCTCAATGTTTTGACTGCGTCTACACTCGAGTTTTCTTGTCTCCTGCTTTTTGAAGGATTCACCATCTTCTCTTAGTCAGGAGACCAACTAACAACCTTTGTAAACTCGGGCTGTGAAGTTTTCGCCAGTGCAGCATTGTTTGAGGGACTTTGTCATGTCACTTAGCCCTTTTAAACAGTAAATGGGGATAATGACAAATGGATTTCAATGTATTTAACCTCAAGTGTTTTGGTTTTGTTTTGTTTTGTTTTTTTTTGCCCTTAATCTAGAGGTAGCATGGGGGTGTTTCACCAGGCTGGATCAATGAGCAGGCATGCCTACTTTGTCACCATAATTTAAAACTCTGGTTTCAGTGTTATTGTTCATCTGTGGTCAAACTATGATTACAACATGCCATCTCATTGCTCCTGTTACTTGAAATGCCACCCAGTGTCTTTGCACAAACCCTATTTTAAATGACATGACAGTATTTTTAAATTTACCACTAAAAGAAAAATATGGGTTACTCTGCATGTTTTACTATAGATGTAAATATGTTTTGGATTTTATATTGTTTTTGTTTCTTTCCATGCTCTCACAAGCAGTTGTGTTTAATAAAATTTTTAATCTTCTGTACAAACAGTATGACTTTATTTAGATTTTCTGAGCTTTGCAAAGCCCAAAATAATATTACAAGGTTATAATCAACAGACAACAAGCTCCAGTTCCGAGCTCAGACTCCTGTTGTGTCATTTAGCAGCGATTGAGGGCAGGTTGACGTAACTCTTCATGGCAGGCAGCGGTTTAATCTTGCGTCCCGCCCAGCCTCCCTTCCTCTGCCACAGGCCACTCGAGGGCCGAACGCCAAACCAGCGATTACGACCAGCCTTGCCAATGATCTCTTTGTTGTGGTCAATGTTGGATACACGTCCCACCGTTACCACGCAAGTCTCCAGTACCTGGAAAAGATGGCAGTATTTAGTGTAGAGCCAGATACAGTTTTGACAGCCAGTGATCCTAAACCCAGATGAGCTCACCTGAACCTGCTGCTTTGAAGGAAGCTGAACGATGGCGGTTCCGTTGACTTTGCGAAGTAAAACACCACTCGTGCCTGAAAATAAAAAAGTTATATCTATTTAATAATTAAAGGACAAAGTTAAATGTTCGTCATCCCTGAAGATGACCATTAGCTTCAGTTAGATGAGAGCGTATTAAACACAAACCTACTCAAAAAAATAGAAGCTTACCTGCAGCACGAATGTACTCTGAGCCCTTCCCTGGTTGTATCTCCAGGTTGTTCACCAATGTCCCCACAGGAAGAGCTCCCAGGGGGTAGGCGTCACCTTCATTGGCTAAGACTGCAAAGTTAAACAAAAGGACATCGTTTTCTGTTACAGACACCAACATCATCAGCATCTTTATCATCTCCAGGTTTTAGAGCTGGATCGACTACCTGCCATACGTCCAATAACGCCAGATGTTTTAATGATGTCTCCGGCCTGCATGTTTTCTGTGGCAATGATCCATCTTTTACGGTTGCCTCCAGCTATCAGGGCAATGTCTGCAGACCTGTAAAGGCAATCCACATTCTGAGAACCAGCTGCATGGCCACAATCTTTGTGTGTAAACTAGAGTCCAATGTGTGATCTAACCTGCAGGGGTCGTATCGCACTTCCACAACCTTCTCATCAAAGGGTTGGCTCTCTCTGCCTGGCTCATAGCGCAATCTCTGAAAGTCTATCCAACGATACCTGCGTTTATGGCCACCACCGATACCGTGTGTCCGTATCCTTCCTGCAGAGCACAAAAAAAGATGCAAACCTCTCACCATTTCAGCATCAGGGGAGCCAAAAGAAATACCACAGCAGACACCTGACTGAAGATTTAGCTGGAAACCCCAGGAGAAATCATGTGATCATCATATTTTTATCATTAATTAATCTACCAAATCTTTATTTGACTAGTTGAACACTGAAGACCAGAGAATTGTTTTGTAAACCTTAAATGTATACATTTTACCACCGATATGACTCCACTCATTCTCTTCTGCCACACTCTGTACCTGAGTGATCTCGGCCTCCTGTCTTTTTCATTCCTATTGGCCTGGTGGTGTATTTCTCCCTCTGCTTCCAAAACGTCCTGTTCTGCTCCAGGGGGCTTGTGGTGAGGAAGCCTCTGCACTGACCCACTATGGTGGGGACCTGAGCTCCCAGCTTAGACTGTGCAGCCGCCTGTCGACACAAAAACACACGGGGTTTGTTTGTTTGTTGTGATTATTCAGTTCTCAGGTGTGATTGACGGAGAGGGGACTCTTTTTTTTTTTTTACCTGTGAAGAGAGCAGAGCAGGCTGAGAGACAGTCAGCTGGCGGAGAGCTCGAGTTAAACAGGACAGCGCCATCACACCGTCCTCCTGTCAGGGTTAGAACAGAGACAGGCTCACTGCGGCTGCCATCGGCTGTACTGTATCCGATCCAAGGTTTATATAGTCTCCTCTTCAACAAAATAACACCCCAGTCACATTTCTGTCTCAGCTCAGCATGTAACAGCAGCGTGAGCTACAGCTAGCTTAGCCTGCGTTTACCAAGCCCGGTTAATTTGGCTAAATACGCTCCCGATTGTTTTCTTTTTTTAAAATGAACAAAGCATAACTGTCCCACCGGAGCTGTAACTGGGTATAAGAATAACACCAAACCAACCTCTATGCTCGACTTATTTCATCCAAAGTTTCTGGTTGGCGTCCTTCACAGCCCTGCACGGGAAGTCGCACGCTGATGACGTGTTCAGTTTTTCCCCACGTGAGGCATTCACGGTTTTCTCCTCTGTTTACCTCAGACGAAGTAAAGAAGTGAACATGTGGTTTATTAATAATGCTGCCGTAACAGGAGTTCATTATAAGAAACGTTACAGCTGAACTGACCTCTATTCGCCCACCATCAGTGTGATTATAATATTTTTTTTACTATGTTGTGTCCAGTTTCTTAGGTTGGAAACGGTTTCTTTCACGTTTAGCCGGCAGATACTAAAGTAATGGTTAAATACAGCAGTAACACTTTCACCTTGAAAGACACACACAACTTTGTTTGTATTCAGTTCATACAGTTTGTCTTTGTCATTATTTGGTGACTCTCTATTGCCGCTTTGGGTTTAATTAATCCAAATATAGACAGACTTTATTGACTCTATAAAATCTCCAGAGTCGGTTATCAGAATTTGTTTGGGGTTGGTTTGTTTGTTTTTTTGATAAATCTACTTTTTTAAAAAACACTAATAAAAAGTAATAATTAAAGGATAATTATAACCAAGTAACGACAGAGAAATAAACTTTTCTTTAAGTACTGCTGTACAGTGGAGGTTAATAATGTATATATACAATGTGCGGAATTATAATAGGATTAAAATCGTAAACCATATCAAATGTTGGTGTTCAGCACAAGTTAACCACCAGATGGCACAAGTTCTTTGGTATTTCTCTGCTCGTCCGTTTCCCTTTCAAACTAAAAACTAACCATATATTTCACTCAACGACGTATATCTCAGTAAATTATTTTATTTTTAGTTTTTTATTTCACTACTTCCTGCAGTTAAGTAGATAAAAGAAAATAAAAATTTTATTTGCAGCTGATTCTTCCAAGGCGGCGAAAAACAAAACATGACGTCACTACACTGCCGCACAGCCTGCTGGGAGTTTACTCGCTGTGCCGCAGACATTTTGGATTTAAAGGGGCTGAGCAAGCCGTCAGTCCGAGCTCTCGGTAAGTGTCAACATCATTTGCAATTATTGATATCACAATTACACGAGTTCTGTGTATGGTGGTGTGTTTGTGGATTAAAAATTGAGTTAGTTGTGTTTATGAAACAGCAGCCGAGTCATTTAAACAGCGTTAGCTCGTAATCAACTAGGGAGTGGTAACGCTAGCTGGTTAGCCGAAGCTAGCTAGTCGCTGACGGGGGCGCCTAACGCATCATAAAGCAAGCTGTACAGACAGACAGACAGACAGGCAGACAGACAGACAGACAGACAGGGTGGCTGACTGGCTGGCTAAACTCACCAATACACATCGTTAACGATATAATAATAAATCTCAGGAGGGAGTGAATCTCAATCTTACTGGAGAACCTGCTAGATAAGGGCAAGGAGCCATAGCCCGGTTGTCTACTGCGAAAGTCATAACAAAATGAAATGACACGAGCCCGATAACAGCGTTAACAACACGATGAACTGTTGTATGTGTCAAAAGTAAATAGTAAATAATTACAAGATGGCGTGCTGAGAGTGCCATTCGTGTCAAGTTGAGGATGCGCAGAGTCATTAAGGTGTAACTAGCACGGTACTAGGTGAAATGTGTTTTTCAGCATTGCTACATCATTGTGGAGCAGCGCGGAGAACAGAGGTGGACACACAGGTGTCACATTTTCTGCACAACACCCCTCCAGTTAGACAGATGCTCCTTCTCCTGTCTTCTCTGCAGCACACATTAGGCAGACATCAGACAGCTATGGGCAGGAAAACATCCTTTTTGGGGGCTGTTTCCAGTGGAGTAGTGATGGGTGACTGGACAGTGTCAGTGCCACTTCCCCGCTGGCTGTCCCAGGCCCTGCCACACCCTCCTCGCTGGCTGGCTACCCTTTGTGTCTGGCAAATACGAGCACTATGTTGAATTGCTGTTTGTGCAGGAAACAGGGCAATATGAAGTGATCTTGTGGTGTCAAACTTGACAAGTGGACAGGAAATGTGCCACTTGAGAGATGGCACAGAGCTATGATACTGGTTTGTTGATGCTCCCACTGCAGTCTGCACTCTTTTTCATTTCCTGTGTTTTGAATAGGATCTAAACAGTTACCACACCCTTTCTTAAAATTTTGCAAAGCTTTATATAAAAATGTAAGTTATTTAAAGATGTAAATGGTCGCACAGCTTCTTAATTTTCAAATAAAGATTCAGTGTGTACTTGCATTTGGCAGTAGCAAGTAGACATTTACCCCAATTATGGCTTATTCAGTTGATCCATTATTTAGATCTGTGCGGAAAAAAATCTTACAAACTTGAATAACTTTACTGCAGTGACAGTAGGTAGCGATTAGAAGAAATGAGGCATTTAGTGATGATGGTGTTTGGGCAAGGGAGATGTGATAATGTGAGGCTTGAAGCTTCTCTGGAGACAAAGCTTAATGAAGACTGGAACTTCCTCTGGATGGGCAAACATGTCCAAGTGATGGTCAGGATTTCTACTGCCCAGAAGGAAACATCATTGCTTCATTCATCAAGTTGTTTCCTTAACCTCATCACTATCTTTCATAGCGCTGTACAAACCTTTTGGGTATTTATACTGGCGTCTGGGCTGGAGGTGTTGCGATTGCTTCAATTTATTAAATTACTTTTGATCCCTTTTGTAAAACTAAGTCATCTAAGTTGTCCATAAAATAATTTCTTGGTGCACACAATGAAAACAATAGAAGAGGTGAATCCATGCTATTTAGCAATTTTCTTTTTCCTTCTTGCTACGGATGACCGTCAGTGAACTTAGTAGTCCCATCCTCTGTACTTTTCATTCCATTAATAGGGCCTCTTATATATTATTTAAAAACATTATTGTCTTAGTGTAGGTGCTCTACATTCCAGCTTAGGGTGCAAATTGAATCGTTAAATAAAGTACCAGCTCCGTGGATGAATTTTACAGTCTAGGTCAATGTCGCTCTAGAGTTCATACCAAGGTATTTATATTGTGAAATCTGATAAACCCACTGTAATTGTGTTATAAAGAACTCACTAGGACAAGGCTAGTCAACACTGCTGTATTTGTCAGCCTGTAAATCTCACTGAAGAGACTTTTATGAAAGGCCCGTTTCCTGGGGGCATGTATGACCATTACAGTTTCAGCGTCATGCTGCAAGACTTTGGTGTGCCCCAAATACTCCTTTTGCTTTGTCTGTTTTCTAAAGTGCACTGGGTAAATGATTTAATTTTACAGAAATTTATTGCTTTGTTCGACAATATAGGCCTAAGGGTTACACGAAATCAGGGTAATATTTTCTCTCACAGGAGATGATAACCAGCATTGGTGACACGTGAAACCCTTTCAGTCTGTAGATAGTGTCGTTTAGCCTCTTCTATTGTGTGTCATTAGGTCTATTCCTTTGTGTCTGATGAGTATAGCTATAGTCTCCCTCCCCCCTCCAACCTCCTCCTCTGCACTCCTCTGTTTTCCTCCCCTTGTGGGCGGGGTTGTCCCTTGATATGCACCCTGAGATGATGTTAGATGTTCTGAATAAGCAGTGGGAAGGTCATCATCACCGGCAGGCAGCTCCTGTCCTGCTCCTGCCCGATTTGCACTCATCACTCTCATTATAGTCGTGTTTCATTTCCACGTGCCTCTGTCTCCCGATGATGGTTTCCTCTTTCGCTTTGAGAAAAATCTCTTTGGATTAGCATGGTACTTTACGGTGTGTAGCACCAATGCCGGAGGAGAAGTCATCATTTCATCAGCTTTTTTCCAAGACAAACTATGAGGTGCTGATCTGCTACTAAAACTAAGGTTAGTTTTCTGGTCCAGCAGGCTGTAGCTGCTGAAACCATTGCTAACATAAATGATTGATGCCTTAAATCATAGCTTGGTCAGGGAATCATTCTTTGGAGCAGTTTATGCCTTTTTCTTTTTGTCAGTAGTTTCTTCGTTGTTTTTTTTTTTTTTTTTTTTTTTTTTTTTTATCTTCGCAAATAACCATGGCCACTTTATTTAGAATCAGTTTTCTCCCTGTCCCTATAATGCTGTTTAGACAGAGCTGCCATTCTAATATAATATAAAACTCTTGACATTTCATAAAGTACGCCCATCTGTTAGTACCAATGAAAAGAAGGAACATCTGCTAATGTACTTATCTGTGTTGGAGATGCATTAAAATGTCGCTCTAAGCTGAGGGAGTTATTGAAAATGGGTTTCTGCTGTCTCTGTGTTCACTGTTTTCTGAGTGTTTTTTGTTTTTTTTAGGGGGGGATGCCAACAGCATTTCTTGTGACTAGCTACCTGACTTGCTGCTTCTTGATCCTGATCATTCCCGTACTTAGTCATGAGGGAATTTGGATAAAAGCCCAAAGAGACTGAATGTATGCTGCTGTGTAGTGTACGGCGTAAGGCGTTCATGTAAAATGCATTTTTTTTTTTTTATGTCGCAACACTAGTGTGATAAATTTCAACAGTACATGTAGTTTTACACCATGAAATGAAACATGGGGGTGGTGTGAGTAAATGTTAAACATTACTTCAACTGCTGTCTCTTGAGGTAAAACAACAGGCATGTTGGACTTTATCTCATTTCTTTCAAGACTTGGAAAACCATTAACTTCATCTGTCTGGATAAAGCACAAGTACTTGACACCAGTGTTTGGGTATCTTTGATACAGAGAACAATGACATGAAAGTACTTCTTCTCTTTGTTGGCTGCTTTGAGTATACCCACCTCGTCAGTCAGGGCTTTTATCCACATATGTGTTAAGCAGATGAGACTCAGTAGGTGTTCAGGGCAATAGGCTGTTTGATCACTCAAAGAAATCTCTTCATATCTAGTTTGTGGCAGATAAGAGCTTTGGTGTCAGGCTTTATCAGTGAGAAAGTAGACATCTTCATGTTACTGAGCTCACCATCTTATTCAAATTCATCACTCTCTGACCAACAGGAGTTAAGCTTTATTTGTTTGAGACATTTGAATTGTAAAGTTACTTGCAGGTTTTTTTTTTCATCAGGACAGAATGGCTTTCAATTATTCTTTACTGGACTGTAATGTTTTCCTCAGGCATGTTATTTCTTGTCTGCCAGTTAACTTTGCTGCTTGCATTCTCCTGTCATTTCATTTCTTGGAACTGCTGCCTGAAAGCCCTCTGGTCAATTTGTTTTAGGCATTATAACATGTGCAGTCATGGTATATTAGGCCTTAATCTTATTTCTTATCTGAAAAGATCTTTATGCTGGGTGTCAATGAGAGATCGCAGTTTTTGTAGACTCTGAAAGTTGTTAAAACTGGAGATGCGATGCTGGCTGTTATCATATCTAATGTGCCCAGTATTAGTCAGGAGTTTTATCATCTTAAACAAGATGCTACCTGCTTTGCTTCAGGCTCTATCCGAGCTTGGACTCTTTCTTCACGACACTGAGACCTGAGACTTGAGATATCTTACATAAAAAGTGTCCATCTCCAAAAACCTTTATGCTGAAATGAAGAAGGGAAAAAAACAACAACATTGCGTTCTTTTTCCTGAGATAAAATAGTTATCAGGTGAATATTTGAATGGTAAAGCCTTTCATTTGAGGACATAGAAAAATGCTCTAATTTTAAGCTGAGAGGTTATCACCTTATTGAGCTGTTTCCCTTTCCCTTCGATCGCGGATGCTATTCCTCCCATCCACAGCCTCCAGCTGCTGGCTGCATTGGCTCTAGCGTCATCCCGATCGAAGCTAATTTCTACAGGCTGTCTGATGTGACATGTTGTAGGCTTCTAGTTGACTTCCTTGTTTTCTTGTGTAGTGGCCCTCATAAGCATCCATGATAGCATTCCTGTGACAGAGCACAGCTGTGATTACATGATCTGACATGTTTAAAATGGCAGCAGGGGGGTCTATAATTATTTGACACTGGAAGCTGCGCCAAAGTGCGCTGCATTCACACAATCAAAGTCAGATTTTTTTTTTTCTGAAGGAGAAAAATTGTTTTTACGGCATTGAAGATGCATACAGTATTGATTTAGCATTGAGGATAACAAATACAGTCAAACTACACACAGTTCCTCTGCATATATTTTGATAAGTCATTGTTTTAATTCAGTTAAGTAATGCTAAACCTTTTTTCTGGGCCTCTCCAGTGTGTTTATTTTGGTGACAATAGTCTACTGTTGTTGCTAACCAAATATGTTTGGGTTTTGGAGAGGTGCAGAATTGTTTGTGATTTTCTAGATCACTCATACTTGGTAAGGTGTTTTTATGAAGTGGTCTGAACATTGAAGGGAAATCTTTTCACAGGTAATTAATAAACTTTACATTGCTACTATTTTGTCCTCTATTTTTATCAGACAGAAATTGACAAAGCAGTTTTCTGCAGCTGTTTAGACTTTGTTCTGGGCTCCTCTTCAGTAAACAATTTTAAAGCAAGGAGTGGTTCAGTGATGGTGTAGTATATTTTTCTCTAGACAGGTTGCTCTCAGCTGGTGTTTATTACTTCAAGCTCTCACATCCTTAACCCTTTTATATTCACTGCTTCTACGAAAATGCAGAATGCAGTCGCTCTACATGGACTCTGGTTAAAAGGGCAGGGCTGCTCTTTGCAATGACATTTGTATGATCTTGCCAGCTGTGACGTGGCTCAGTGAGTCATAGGCTATAGACTGTTTGGACAAATAGCACACGTAATCCAAGGTCTGACATCTCTTGAGAATACAATACCATGGACGGCAAGGTTCTTTCTGGGACTTGACCAGCTGCGGAGCTGTATGACTAAGATTTTTGTCAAGTCATCCTCTACTTGATTCAGCTAGGCCTCTGTTTGGAGAAAGTGTTGGCACCAGAAGGCGCACACACTGCAGCATCTGTGTGCCCTCTGTTACACCGAAGGCTGCACTCCCACTATCAACTGGACCTTATTATAGGTGCCAAATCCCAGCAGTCTGTCCTCCCAGAATAATATTTGCCTGTGGCCCTCTGCTTTCCATAAAGCAGGCTTTCTACGCATGCCTCTAATTTTCATGTGGCTCTGTCTTCAAGACTTACAACTGAGAAATTCAATCATACTCGGTTGCAGTATTTTTGTTTCTTAATGGAAAACATCTAATTAATCCAGTGTGTAACTGACATGCTATCTGTTAAAATCAGGGCGCTTCAATGTCAAATATTTACTCATATCTAACCCAGCTGGAAGCAAAGTGTGATGTCTCTCATGCTGCTCCAGCAAATACTCAAGATGTTTATAGTGTAAAAGATCATTTGAATAATACTTGTGGTTAAAGAAGAGAAGCAAGAAAAATGCTGTGAATGCTTTGGTTTAACCAAAAAACAAATCATCTGTCCTCTCCTAACAGGTTTCCCTGAGCTGCATAGAAGATGTCCACCATGGTGTATCCAAGGGAAGAGAAGCTTGAGAAGCTTTCTCAGGAGGAGATCATCTCCAACACAAAGCTGGTGATCCAGGGTCTGGAGGCCCTGAAGAACGAGCACAACTCCATCCTCCACAGCCTCTTGGAGACCATCAAGTGCCTAAAAAAGGATGAAGAGGCCAACCTGGTACATGAGAAGTCAAACTTGCTCCGCAAGTCGGTGGAGATGATTGAGCTTGGTCTGGGAGAAGCACAGGTAAGACATGGTGATAGAGGTATGAGCAGGAAATAAAACTAATTCAGAGATTTAGTTTGGTCACTATGATGTGAGCAAAGAAGAAAATGTTCTGTAAAATAAAGTAGCTCACAGGTTTTAACATGGAAAGTAGCCAAAAGAAAAGGAGAAAGGTTGATCGTGTAGCCAATTTTGTAATGCTATTTGACCCAATGAGCTCCAGAGCTCTACTTTGGGTGGTTCTGCTTCCTCATTCTATACTGAGCTTGTGTGGTGATCATGATTCATTCAAAATTGGCCTTGCTGCTGCTTCAACAGTTTGTCCTTGTTAACTGTCTCTGCTCTTCAATGCTCTCCCCGTCCTAGGTGATGATGGCCCTTTCCAACCACTTGAACGCGGTGGAGTCGGAGAAGCAGAAGCTGCGTGCACAAGTGAGGAGGCTTTGCCAGGAAAACCAATGGCTGCGGGACGAGCTGGCCAACACCCAGCAGAAGCTTCAAAAGAGCGAGCAGAGCGTGGCCCAGCTGGAGGAGGAGAAGAAGCACCTGGAGTTCATGAACCAGCTCAAAAAATATGATGAAGATGTCTCCCCCACTGTAAGTGATGTTCACTGACATTAAGATTGAGCTCAACTAAAACATCTGTAGTTTATTTAAGAGTGAATCAATTCTATTTGAGACGTTTGTGTTGAGGTTAAAATGTCCTCACAAAGTCTCTTGTTCCTTTTAATTGGAAAGCACAAGTAATTGAAACAAGTTTCATTTCTTATTTTTCCTCTTCGGTGAATTGTGACAGTAAATACTAATACAAATCCTGTGCGGTGAAACTAATTGAAACAGTTTTGGTTTGGGGAAATCTTGAAAGACAGCAAACGTTCAGTGAATAAACAAGAGAGGAGCTGTTGTTTGTGGCTGGAATACGAAATTGTATTTTCTTCCAGGAATTAGCCTCTCTAGTCAGGTTGTGATTGATCCAGTGGGGATGATGAATCACTGCACAGTCTGACTAAACTTGGTTAAAAAAAAAAAAAAAAAGAGGTTATAATTGCCTGCATCCACTGTCTGCTTAACTCAGCAGGAATCCATCATGCCTACCACTGAAGGATCATAGTTCTTGCTTGGAAAGCAACCTTTTTACTTTCCAGCTTTTAACACGCATCAATATTAATAGATCTTTATTTATTTTATTTTTTTTTTCAGTTTATCTTTAAAATCAGTTTTATTAATATGCCACACTGAAATAATGAGCCAGTGATACAACGTATCATGTTGATCCAGTGTTGGATGCATTGGTTCAATTGCTATAATAATTTAAATTAATAATTTAAACCTTGTGCTGTTTCCTCCTGTTGTGTGTTTGATATGGCAATTTTTTTAACCTACTATTTGTTAGAGAATCTAACTGGTAGGTTTGTTTAATCCTCTCAGCAGGAGGAGAAGGATAGAGAGACACCAAAGGATTCCTTGGATGACCTTTTCCCCAATGATGAGGAGGAGCATGGCCAAGGAAGTAAGATCAACAATATATAGCAATTCAACATGCCGTTATAACTGAACTCATCCAAATGTTTATAAAACTTAAAACGCCTTAAAAGCCGTTCTATGATAGTCTATTCCACATTGAATAAATGCGTTATATTGAAATAGTAAATCCAAAACATTTATCTTTTTTAGTATTGTGGTTAAAATTATTCTTGTTTTTATGACCACATTCATAAATCTAGTTAAAAATATAAAGTTCTCAATAAGCCCATTAGATTTGGTATCAGTCTGATTATCTGGTGGCACATCAACACACATTTGACAAAAAAAAAAAGTCACCCTGGCAGTCTTCTCAGTCCAGCACACTGGGGGATTTAACGTTGTGCAGGGCCATTAAATACTAATTGAATTATCCCTGTAATGTTGTTTCCTGAAATCACGCTGTTGTTTGCATGCAAATGTAGTTAGAGATATAATCAGGTCAGACTGTTCTCCCTTTGACAACCACGTTGACCTTTGCCCTTTGCGTGCCGTCTCTGTACCCCACAGTGCAGCACCAACACAACAGTGCGGCTGTTGCTGCCGCCCAGCAGGGAGGCTACGAGATCCCAGCCCGTCTGAGAACTCTGCATAACCTGGTGATCCAATACGCCTCCCAGGGCAGGTACGAGGTGGCCGTCCCCCTTTGCAAGCAGGCTTTGGAGGACCTGGAGAAGACCTCTGGACATGACCACCCTGACGTGGCCACCATGCTCAACATCCTGGCCTTGGTCTATAGGTCAGAAGAAACACGAGCTTTAGCTGGCTCTACTGCTGTTTCACTTGTGTCACATTGCTTTCCCTTCCACACATATTTTGTCAAAGAAAGCAGAAATATGAATCCTCATCTCTCTCACTTGTGCAGGGATCAGAACAAATACAAAGAGGCAGCTCACCTGCTCAACGATGCTCTGTCCATCAGGGAGAAAACCCTGGGCAAAGACCATCCTGCTGTAAGACCCCACTTCATCATGGCGACTGTAGCTTCATTTGGACCATGCATATTTAAAAAAGACACATCTTCTGGTGTTACAGAGTGTTAACAACCACAGTCTCCTGTGTTTGCTGTCCTGCCTGGTCAGACTATAGGTTTTTTTTCTGCTATTAATATATGGATTTTAACCACTTGTCTGTGGGCTTGAAAATGAATGAATTGCAACTTCTCAGTATCCGGTCGTACCTCATTAAGTGCTTGGAATACAAAGAACAATAAGAAAACATTAAGACATACTACAAGTTTTGTTATATTTGTAAAGAGACTTGTATGAATCTATGTAACCCGTCACACCAAAACACATTTTAAAGCATAAAGAAAGCTATAAAACACAATTTTAGTTTGTGTTAGGCTGTTTGTATCCTATTGTTGTCACTCAGTCTGCTCCCCAACATACAATAGTAAAACATTGCAGGTGACAACTAACATATTTAATTCAACGACATCCACCATAAGTGTAAGATCGATAAACACTTGAAACAACGTTGAGTTCGAACAATGTGAGAATTTCAATATAAAGGGGCCTCATTCAGATTTTGTGTTTCTGAATATGCAGGTTGCTGCCACGCTGAACAACCTGGCTGTGCTGTATGGAAAGAGGGGGAAGTACAAGGAAGCTGAGCCACTGTGTAAGAGGGCTCTGGAGATCAGAGAAAAGGTAGGCCACATCCCTGGATTGCACCATCAGCTCAGTCCACAGCTCGGCAAAAGGAGTGAACATTTAGCTCATTGTAATAACGTAATCAACGGTGATAATGTATCCAAAATGTCAGTTGGAGTGAAAGTAAAACCTGTTAAAAAGAGTCTGAAAATAGGGAAGAGTGCAAATCATTTTCAATGAGTTTCAATTGTCCATGAAGTTTCTGCTGGGGAGAGTTTCTGCATCAGTGGGGAATTGGAGGGTTTAATTGAGGACACAGCTGAGAATGAATACTAGATGCAGATTGAACGAGGAATGGGGCCAATAGAAGCTATGATAAAGCTACAGAGCCCAGCAGGGTACAAGTTTTATTCTCTCCTCTCCATATTGATCAGCCAACCCCTTATTAGATCTCCCGTGTGCCTGCAGCAGGCAGACATGGAGGTCCAGAAGATGTAAGAGGCAAACTAAAAGCATCTATGCACAAAGTGAAATAGTAATTCAGAACATTTGCTCCTTCATCTTCATCAGGTCCTGGGGAAGGACCACCCAGATGTGGCCAAACAGCTCAATAACCTGGCTCTGCTGTGCCAGAACCAGGGAAAGTATGAGGAGGTGGAGTACTATTACTGCCGTGCCCTGGAGATCTACGAGTGCAGGCTGGGCCCAGATGATCCCAATGTGGCCAAAACCAAGAACAACTTGGTGAGAAATAAGTTGCCAACCTAAGTCTGCCTTTACTGTGCTTTTGTTCTTCTTGAAACTTTTTGATATTCATTGTAATATACAGTTTGAGCTACAGAGTCCATATTGATGTGCGAAGGTAAACAGACACGTACGTAATTGGTAGTAAAATCGCTCTGTGCTGTGTCAGCCTGAGCTTGGTCCCTGCAGGTGGGCTGGCAATTTTGGCTTTGAGATGCTCTACTTCTTTTCAAACTTTATTGTATTAAACTTATATTCCCTTGCTTAGCAAAAGGGGAATCATTTTATTCAACTCGTGACTTTTTTTTTTTTTAACCAAATGAAAGACAGCAGAATATGTTATTTTACTCTTTCGGCCTTTTTGATCCAGTTAGCATTGCATATAGAGAGCCAAGTGAGTGACTGCTGACTTGTAGCTTTCCAAAGCCCATCCACCGACCTGCTTCTTGTCTCACTGATGATGGAAAGGCTGTCTGGAGACAGTAAGGCCGGTTTTGTGGCACCGTATCATTTTTCAGGGACTGCAATGTACAGACAGATATACCCCGGCTGTCTCAGAGGGGCACATTACATCCAAAACTAAAGTGTGCTTGTACTCCTTTTTTTTTTTTCTTCTTCTTCTTCAGGCATCCTGCTTCCTCAAACAGGGGAAATACAAGGAGGCTGAGATTCTGTACAAAGAGATTCTGACTCGTGCTCATGAGAAAGAGTTTGGATCCGTTGATGGTAAGACTTGATAGTAGATATGTCATATACAGTAAATGACGGCCTGTTTTTAGCAGGTTATTTCTTTTATTTTGTTTCAGTCAACCTGTGAGCACATCATACACAGAAACATGGTGGCGGGTGCTATATTACAATTCCGCTCAGAACACGCAATTTTTTTCGTTGTTCTCTTCTAATTCCCTTCCATTATTGTCTCACGCTCCATCTACTGTTGTCACACCAGCAAGCAGACAGTGATGAAGAGATGGTTAAAAAATGGACCATGTACTAAGCAGGGTCCCAACCTTCACCATTCAGAGGAATCTTTACAGAAACTGTTTGACGAAATAAAAAGTTTACTTGCCTGAAAGATGAGCTCCTGCAATTTTCTTCTCTTTTGGGTTTAAGATAAGCTTTTTGTTGGCTTTCCTCCTGGGATTAGATTGCCTTCTTTTGAAAAAGGAATAAAAGCAGCTCAGCACAATGCACTGCTCTGACTTTGAGTATAAGCATCTCACATTTTTCTGAGAGGTTCATTTTTCGTTTGGCACGTCGCTTTAGAAAAGTCAATGCTTGGATGTTTTTTAAACCTCTAAGTAAGTTGAAGAGGAAGCAGCGTGATCACAGCAGCACCGAGCAGCAACAGTTAAGGATGAACTTCCCAATTTTATCTTTGTGGGATTTGTGGGAAGTTTAATGTTCAAGTTAAATTTCATCATCTGAAATTAGTGTGATTTAATGATTCTATTGTACTCTTCACCTGCTTATGATTGACTGATAGAAACTTTTGATTCATACACACGTCCTTATTTCATTTGGGAAAGAATCAGGAAATAACCTCACAGAGAATATGTTATTGATTAATTCTTTCTATTATTAAAAGCTGCCTTAACTAACATTTAACTTTAATGTTCAATCTGTTGGGCAAAACAGGCTGTGGTTAATCTATTGTTCAAATGTGTCTGTGCCAGATTAAAAAAAAAAAAAAGCACCAGGGTTCCTCCTTTATTCCTTTGGCCAAATACACATAAAAAATAAGAACATGAATGGTTCAGTTTTCTGAGCTCAACCAGTTTTTCTGGTCCTGTTGTGCTGTGTCGACCACTTCTCCTGTCTGTCTGTCTGCAGCTGAGAATAAGCCCATCTGGATGCATGCAGAGGAAAGAGAGGAGATGAGTAAGGTGAGGGGGTTTGTGTAATCAATGTCTCACTAATCTGAACAAAAGCAAACCAAACCTTATAAATGAAATTAAATAAGCCTTACCAGAGGCAAGGTTGCAAAATGGCCCTTTGTGGAAAGCTAAATCCAATGTTTACCTTCCCAGATAATATGAGCCCCATCAGGCTCATGATAGTTTTATGTAAACAAAGGAAAATTGCTGCTGGACCAGTTTAACCTCTCCTACACTAATTTTTTTCTTCCTCTTCTTTTATTTACTTCCAGGGCAAGCACAGAGACAACACTCCGTACGGAGAGTATGGTGGCTGGTACAAGGCCTGCAAAGTCAACAGGTGAGGAAGAGATAGATAAGCCTGTTTTTTACAGCTTGGCCAGGTATTAAATTACAATGCTTTTATTATTTTATAAATGCTAATTGTTGTATTGTTTATATTATTTTTTTTTACAGTGGGTTGGTAAATGGCGTTAGGGTTAGGGTTAGGCTGGTCTTTTTATGAACGTGGCGTGTTTGTCTCTCCTCTGTGTGCAGCCCCACAGTGAACACCACCCTGAGGAACCTGGGGGCCCTGTACCGCCGACAGGGCAAGCTAGAGGCTGCTGATACCCTGGAAGAGTGTGCAGTGAGGTCTCGCAAGCAGGTCAGCAGCATTTCCTGACTGAAAATTCCCATTTCAGCATGCAAATGGCTCCTGAGTTCCTATTTTTGCCAATTCTGTACTGTGCTCCATGTGTTAAAACAGCAAATCTCATGTTATTTCTTTCCCTTTCTCTACATTGCTATGGATCCAGAGCAACACAGTAAGTGGTCTCTAACTGATAGCCCCCATAGAGCCCCCGCCTCTCTCCCCTAACATCACTCCCATCTCAGTCATTTAAATGTTTCCATTATCTCTTGTGATTCTGTAACAGTAATGTTAAAGAAGACGAGAAACATAAAGCCACTTAATACCGCCACAACTTTACTTTACTCTCTCACCCATGTTGACTAGCTAATGACTAATTCTGTGCTTGTTCTGACGGTAATGCTTGTTTTTTTTTGGGTTGTACCTTTTTGTGTTATTTCCATCAGGGCATCGACCCCATCCATGGAACACGTGTGGTGGAGATCCTGAAGGACACAGAGGGCGACAGGCGGAGGAGCAGGGACAGTCTGACCAGCGTTAAGTATGAGAGTGGATCTGAGACTGGCGAGGAAGTGAGTATGGGCGTGGAGTGGAACGGGGTGAGTACAAATCCACTATAGTTGAGTTAACATGGCCAGTGACCTCACTGGAAGAACAAGGTGGTGTTATTCATATCACAGAGGGTGTTGGCTGGTACACACCACGTCATTAATACACACATAGATATAAATCAAAATAAAATGTTTTATATGCATTTAAGTATCCAGCAGGGAGGACTGTTTCCTTTAAGATTTGTACATTGATATCAATTCATGATTTAGAGGTTGTCTGCATCCTCTACCTGGATGATCAGAATTGAGGAAGCCTCGTTAGATGATTCCGCTCAGAAACTGTACAATGTCACTGTTTCACATCATCATAAACTTTAGAAAAGTTGCATCAGGAAGGAAACAAGTCTGAATCAATACAATCTGCTTGGATTTTGAGAAACTTCTTTTAAAAAAATCGATTGTTGGAAGAGCTCATTATTCCCACTCTTAGATTTGGCTTCCCTCAGTGAAATGTGTCTGTACCAGTCCATCAGCTCGCTGTAGATGCACCTAACCGTGTCCTTCCCACGAGGAAACCCAGGAAATCCATTTTTCAAAATGCAAAGCTGATTGAGTGTCTTGGCATGCTGACCCGATATTGACAGCATGAGTTTTTAACTGGAAGTTCACATTTATGTTGTTCATTGCTTGAACAATGAGGTCTTCGTGCTTTGTTTTAATAAGTGGTTGTTGTGCTGGAAATGCTTCTGCACAAGTTGAGTGGTAACAAAAAAGGCACAAGCTCATTTTATGGCACCCTGGAAACACATTAAATATGTATTTGCTTATGTATGATTCGAAGGACACGATATGTCAACATCCAGCCAGCTCCATATTTCCACCATTAAACCATTCTTACAGGTTTGCTGATATCCTTGATAATATTGACAATATCCTTGAATATCTTTGTTTTTATTACTTCATTATAGCGTCCATCCCCAGACCAGCAATTGTGAGTGTTCCTCAGTGGACTTGTAATATGTCTCATGATTAAAGGGGCTTGTTCTGAAAATGGGATACTGTTAGCAGTTAAATAGATGCTGTTAAAGCCGAGGAAGCCCTCTGGTGAGAGTTACATCAGCCAGAGGGCAGGACTGTGCCATCAGAGGTGCCTGATCTGAGCCTGTGCCTCTGCCCTCACTTAAAGCGCAGCCACACCCTTCACTGCACACACCCAGTCTAAACATGCATGTAACCATGCCAGCCTGCCGGGCTCCCCCTTAACATGCACACTAATGGAACATTTGTGTTCACTGTTTGAGAAATGTCTGTTAACCTGATGTCTGCTGCTCTGTGAGTGAGTAACATGAAGTGGAGAGATGGGGTTTGTTTGTTGGCTGTTGTGTGAGTGTTAATGCTTCTCTGCACATATAACACAACTCTGTGTTATACATGATAACACAGCAACTCCAAGCTTCTTTGGAATTTACTCTAGCAGATACGCTGGCATGTGTATTTATCCGAGGTCCACCTGTCTGTCTTTGAAACATGCGTGCAGAGGAATACTGCTTGTGTGCAAGTGTTCGATTATCACAGCCACTAAAGTAGACGTGAGATTCACAGTCAGAACAGCAAATATACTCACTACGCACTTGGAAAGGTCATTTCTGAAAGCAAACTTTTCATTTCAAGTTTAACGAAATCCATCCGTCCGTCCATCCATCCATCTATCTATCTACAAAGCTGCAAACATACTGTATGTGACTACAACTTCCTATCCTGTGAACTGCTGCCTGATTCTATGTAGCTGTTTGTAATAGGGCTCATCACACCTACTGTAAAGTACATATATAATGTAAAGCTTTGTCTGCACATGTCTTCCCACAGCTCTCAGAAAAATCTGATATGAGGCCATAGAAGTGGTTTACATACTCAAATTCAAGGCTTTGAATAAATGCCTGCTGTTTTGTTATTGAATCCTTTAAATAGGCCTCAGTGTCAGTGACATTTTACAGGAGCTTATTAACTTGGGTTGTGTTGAACCTGTGGGTATATGACAGCAGCTGACAGGAAATTAGTGGTTGTGTTCAGGTGAATTAAAAATATGTTAGTGCTCTTTTCAGAGGCATGATGTGACTCGTGTGTGTGTCTGTAACTGCTTTGTGCTCTCGGCTGTGTGCTTTAATGTGCTGCCTGTTAGTTTGCATGTTTTCTGGATTTCATCCTTTTGGCTACTTTTTTGTCCTTTTTCTATATTTCCCTAACCTACCCCTTTGATTTACACTTGCCACGACATCCAATCAGCCTTTCAGTCAAATTTTCTCTTCTCACTCAGTGGATTGTACTCTCCCTCCTGAGCTCCTGGGTTGGTTGGTGGGTATAGTGACACAGAGAATATGCTAGGTAATTAGTTCATTAGTCATATGATAATGTAATAGCACAGAGGGCAGGCTGAGGGTAGAAGCATGAGGTCAGTTGTGTTCTCTAAATGCACATTTGGTTTTAGGGAAATTTAACTTGCTAAAGTTTACAAAGCACCTTTGACTTTAAAATGCTGTGTGGAGATATTATTCATAATGCCCCAGTTATCGTCAGTGTAATGGCTATATGAGTGTTCTTGTTTAGGTGCTGATGCTTGCAGATGTCTCAGGTCTGCAGTGCACAGTCACTGACTGGGTGCAGTGTGCCAAGTTCAGATTTTTGGTACAGAGAGGAACAAAAAAGAGCTGAGTCACAGTGACTGCAGCCACCAACCTTCTGCATCACTGACCTGCTTCTTATTCTAGTGCAAAAACAGTTGTTGTTGTTTTTTTTTTTTTTTTATAACCTCAGCTTGTTTGTTTTGTATCTCAAAACTGGAGAAAAATCCAGAACCAGACACCAGCTGATAGCGCAGGAGACCCGGTCAGTTCAGTGTAAACAAGTGTAGGTGTCTTGCGTAGAAAGCCCAACCCCAGAACTCTTCAGCTTACGATGTGTGCCGTTTTGTCTTTTTGTCTGTTTCTCTCTTTCTCTTTTATCAGGCCTAAGCCATCAAGATTATTCCTCCATCCTTCTCTCCTTCCCCAGCACAATAGCAAAAGGATGTGTGTTGTCGTTCCCTCTGGTCTTCTCTCTCCCAACAAACCAACTACCATTCCCGGCACCCCCTCCGGCAAAGACTCAGAAAGCCCCCCCATCCTGGCTGCCACATCTGTCCCCTGATCAACTGACAGCTGCTGGGACATTTGGTCTTCTCATCTCTGCTCTCTTTCTTTCACGCTATCTATCCTTCCCTCTCACTAACCCTGTCTCTTCCTCTGTGTCAGAAATCATTACTTCAACTGTTTTCTCTCACCTAGCGTAAAAAGTCATTGGGTGTGTTACCTTTCCCTGTGAGGAAGTCCCTCGCACATTCCTCCTCTCACCAACACTCGTTTGTAATTTTTCATCAGTGTATATTAGATTTTTTTTGGCAGAAAAGGGGAGTATTAAAGTTGGAAATATAAATTATTTGGGAAAAACATTCAGAGAAAATGCTGAAAGATGATTTTGAGGATCAGTGTCGCCTTTGACAACAGCCTGGGCTTCAGATATCACTTAAACTCACAGTCAGATAAAAGGTAACAGATACCAGACTGAATATTATACTAAATAAATTAACTTCTCTGAATTTGTCGCCTCGAGCTCCGTCTTTTTCTGAGTGAAGTTTGACCTCAAAGCTAGCTTCCAACCTGCCTGTATTTAGCCATAGTAGTTCCTGTTTTATGGTGGTTGTTGTTATTTTTCTTCAGTTATGTGTGTTTTCTGTTTTAAACTAATGCCTGAGATCAAATGCCTAAGCAGTTTTGAAAATGGTACTGTAAAGTTACACATGCCAATCAAGTTATTTACAGTAATTTCCTTTTAACATCTTCAGCCTAGTTGGCAGGAAAAGAGAAGGGAGCATTGCAATCTTTGTTTTTATAGATATGTTTCCTATTACATTATAATTTTATAAGATTTTTCTTTGTTTACATTTTTTTTAATGCTTTTTGATCTTTTTTTGGCTGAATATAAAGGCAGTAGCACGTCAACAATGCCATAGTGTTTGCCTGTTGTGAAAGACCAGGGTACTCTGTGTCATTTAGGCCAAAGCTGACGGCAGATTGGTCAGATCACATCAAGCGGCTGTTGCCATGGTAATTTATTTTCTAGTCACTCTTCCTGGCTTCCATGTCCTTGGTTTGAGAAGAGTATTCACACAGGCTCCACGCTGGCACAATATATAGACAGCAGTTCGCATTCACAAAGGGAATTAGCAAACGTCGGCTGATGCTGTGAAGACTCTGAGAAATCAGAGGCCAGCCACAGATACTGAAAGATCACAAAAGGATCAAAGATTTCAAAATAATGGGCGTGAATGTCTACGATTGCCTTCATTTGTCGGTGTAGGAGTAATTCCACAGTAGTTTTAGTGTGTGTCTGTGTTGTTTTGGTGGTACAGTCATGGTGCCCTCTCTGGCTATGGATACTGTATTTTCAACACAAAGCTTAATGATGGTGGTGTTTTTTTTTTTTTGTTTTCTTAGACTGTTGTTTGCAAGTAAACACCATCACTTTGGTGAATCATGTTTTTGGACACCCAAAGTAGAGTGCAACTGTTTCCTCGAGATCAACATGTTTATTTCAGATGTTTAACTAACTGGATGTAAAATGACTTTAACATCTTGGAAGTTTAATTGTAGGCTGTATTTATAGATCTGACAAGTGCATTCATTATACAGCTTTTCAGTATGCTACTTGCCTTGATTCTTCATTCCTTCCAACGAGTACTCCTATACTTCTAATGCAACTCTGAACAAAAGAATTGAGTATGTTCATCACATAATTATGACAATATTGTTGTGTTAGTGGAATGCTTATTTATTGAACTGTCTATTGACATATATAGTGTGACTTCAGTTTCCTTAAGTGGAAGAACATAAATGGTAAGGTCTATAAGCACTATCTTAGTAAGTAGGACTGCATCATATTTACCATTCTGCATTGTGAAGATTATTGCATCAACACTTGTTGGTATTCTCAAATAAAGTTTTTCATTTGTGAAGTTTTGTCTTTTCTCTCCATCGGATGAAAGTGCATTAACGTGTCCGTGTGTCGTCAGTGGAAGCAGATTGTCCCGTTTTGTCCGCCCAGAGACTGAAAATGTTTCATCTTTGGTAGCTATGTCTGAATCCTCAGCTGAATCCAGAGCTCCCCCTGCTGATAACAGAACAGTATTCCATTAAGATGTTTACACCGTTACATGTTGTCAGCGCAGAGCTCTGTTTGTGTCCCTGTAATGCCAAAAAAGGGTTTGTGCAGTGTTTCTTAGTTAGTTGGTAACTAGAACATCACTTTGGAGAAGCTGCTGTTTGGTGAACAGTGGATCATGGATGGATGAATGGATGACACACTTAAGTCTAAATATAATATCTTGGTTTAGTTACAGTCACTCTGCAACCAACCATTATTAACCAGCCTGTTCATTTCTTGATAAACTGATAGCGTTGAGCCTATATGCTGTCAGACTAAAATCACAAATCACAATATCTCAGTCATTTTTGCTGAAAGAAAGGTGAAAGTGGCAGATTTTAACAATTAAGATGCTGCAACTCAGTCAAATTTAGTAGTTTTGCTTCAAAAATAATGTGAATGAATGAAATGACTGCTGTGTTATACTGATAATAAGGCCTGCCAGCACCATTTGGACCCCAAGGACACCTTCACACTAATGGCCAGGATGCATGAGTGTATGTTCAACTGTGCAAAGGATGATGACCATAAACATGCATCATTGGAAATAAGAGCTTTATCCTCAATGGTCATGATATTGACATTATAATGTGCGTTTTTTTTTTTTTTTTTCCTTCTCACTCTCACTGATTGAACTTTGAACTTTCTAATAAAGGTACTTGATTTTGTGTGGCACCTTCATGCACACATTATTGGCTGCAACCAGATTTTTATCAGTTCATAACAGCACAGTTTTCACAGGAACTAATGGAAAAATGCCAAACGCACATCTGGACAAGAACAATTCAAGATCAGACTTGCATCTTGAAGGAATTCAGAGGTTTTCCTCTTCAAGGTCGGCGCTGAATGGATGTGCTGATGTGTGTGTGTGTCTCTCTGTAGGACGGCAGTGGAGCTCTGCAGCGCAGCGGCTCTCTGGGGAAGCTCAGGGACGTTTTGCGTCGCAGCAGTGAGCTGCTGGTGAAGAAGCTGCAGGGCAACGGACCGCCTGAACCTCGCAGCACCAAGTAAGAAGTGAAGAAAGCCTCTCTGTCATGATGGATAGCAGGCGCTGAGGCAATCTCTGCTTCCTGTTGAAGTTAGTAATGTCTGTAGGAAGCAGGCTGTGTAATGAATTCTCAGCTAATGACTTTTCCTCCAATGCTGATTGATGGTGATATGGAAATAGCCCGGCTCCACAGCTACATGAGTAATCAGTATTTTGGCAGAACTTTCTTCCCATTCCTCATACTTACTTACTATTCAACAGCATGAAGCGAGCTGCTTCCTTGAACTACCTGAACAAAAGCGGCGATGACCCATTCCAGGTGAGCGACAGTCAGCACAAATTGGATTACACTGAATTCATGGTGTTAGAAATGTTTAGTCTTAATCTGGACGTCTTGTGGATCTCTCATTTCTCCGTCAGACTCGGGGAAGCAGTAATTTCAGGGAGAGCCGGGGCCTGAGCTCCAGCACCGTGGACCTCTACACTGGAAACTGAGCCGCAGGTGGGAGGGAGGCTTTCTGTCGGCCGATCTGTTCACCAACCCAAAAACTCTCCTCCCTGTGGCTCGTGCTCTGAGCCATGACGAACACTGACAACACTACCAGACGGCGTCTCCACCTCCCACACACCCTCTTCTCTGCCCGCCGGCGTCTGAGCCAAAGACCGTTTCCCCCAGATCCAGACCCAAAGAAGTTCGATGTCATCACTACAAATACACCAACAGCATTTTGTGTCTTCCTCTGACAGCTGGCTGTGTTTCCCTCATGTTCATAATTCTGATGCCATCTCTGTGCCTCCTAAACGTGGCGAAGAAAACAGACCTCATCCCTCCCTTTGATTCAAAATCACTGTGACTGCACTTTCATGTCGTCTTTTGCCATAATGTCACCTGTGCTGGTGTGTTTCTTCTGCTCTCCTCTTGTTTGATTTGAAATATTTGTTTCCTCCAATGATTGCGTCTTCCTGTGCCATTCGTTGTTTTATTAGTGCAGATATTTTTCTAAATTCAAAAAATGAAGAAGATAATTTGTAGATTTTGTTTTCTTAATAGCTCTTGGGTTTAAAATGTAAAGCTGTCATGGTTAGAAACCGTTAGAAAATAATTTTTAATTTCATTTTAAAGGTTGTACATTTGCCTGTTGAGATTTGTTACTAATGCGAGGTGTGTGTTGAAGTTTTGGGAAAACAGGGTGAAATTTGAGCCGTGTGACTTTTCCTGCATAATTTTTGTTCATACCAAGTACGAGTACGAAGAAGATGCTGCTTTAATATCTGCAGCGTCAAGATCCAAGTGTGTTTTTTCTGCACCTTTGCAGAGAAAGCAAAGGTCTAGACTTTTTTAAATTGTATATAAAAAAAAAAGTGGGTTGTTTAATTCATCCGGTGTGATCTCTGGTGCCATTTAAGACTCATCAGCAAGCGTATTCTTATAATGTTGTTTACAATGATTAGGATGTGATATATGTTTAGACTTCAAAGACGTGATAATAATAGATTTTGCACAACTCTCTGACTGCTGTCTTCGGATTTTGATTGCATTTTTTTAGTGGAGCCACACAAAAGAACTGGAATGTCCTGTAATGTCCTGTGTTTTGTGTCCTTGTTTTTCATGTGTTCCTTTCATCCTGTTTAATAAATATTGATTTGAATCTGATCATAAATTCAGATTTTAAGGAAATTATTGGGGATAAAATTGAGTGTGATTGTTGGAAGGGGTTGGAAATATAAATGGTTATGTTATAAATAATGAGCAAAATCAAATCTGAGCCACTGCCTGACTCTGATTTGGAAATAAATCCAACAATTTTCTATTAGTGGTTCTTTTCTTTGTCTTTTACTCATATTAATTCAAAAAATCTGGAGTAAACATTGGCCTCTTCCCTAAACCTGCAGATTATTACTAATTGAATCTCATCAAGAAGGATATTTAACATCAGGGGACTAAATACGTGCGGGAATCTAAGGAACATTGATGTGTTGCCAAGAAGTGACGCGTCTGCCAGTTTTCCCTCCTCCTTCTGGTAGAAGTCAGCCTGGGGTCTCTCTGCTCCCCGATAATCTCTGAGCATGTCAAATCTTTAATGTGGCTGTGAACATTGGGCGCTCTGAAAATAGGTTTTGGGTTTTTTGTTTTTTTTTCTGTGAGCTGTTGAGCTCCTTCTCAGCTGTGTTGGAAGCAGACAGCAAGTCTGAGTTAGCATGCTTCATTAGTGCATGAAAGTTGACACCTCGCACTCAAGAAACTTCAAATGAAAAAAGTGTGCAGGTTGGAGCTGCTGCCTCAGAAATCAGAAACTCCGGCAAGTCAGGTGTCAGATTTCAGTTCAACTGTAGTCCCTCAAAAATCTCCACTAACAGTGTTTTTGCACCGCTAATCCTTTAGTCTGCTTGACTGCATGTTACTATCAGCCACAGCCATCCAGGTGCCAGCTGGACCAGGAACATGGCACCGGTCCCAGACTCTGTGCCACCAGCAGCTCCAGCAAGGGTTGTCCCCCTGTGCTGAAAGAGTGTATTAACAAGGGCAGGACGCACAAGGCTGGAGTCATTAGTAACCTGTCAAACACTTAGATTTAAGGAATGTGTTGTGTAACAGATGTCGGCTGTCCTGAGAATTGTGATTAAAGACTGTAGTAATCACACTGAGAGTGTGTGAGTTACTCACTGCGTACAAAACTAAAGGAAATCAGGAGAAATATATGGAGAAAACCATGAAAAACAAAAGACCCTTCCCAGAGTTTGTATTTATTCTGCTCACTAAACTCTAAGTTGTTCCCTGATGACATTATTATTATTGTTGTTGTTATTTTTGTGTTAACAATAAGTCAGTCCTTACTGAAGGAAGGAAACAGTGATCTGATGAACCAGGGGGTCGCAGTGTTGTTCTCCTTATCCCAGTCAGGTCCAGGCACCGGAAGCTGGCCGGTGGGGACACTTCAAACAGGAAGTTGGAAGTTTTGATTTCGAAATAAAACAACTGGTATGTGTATCAAATTAATGATTTATAGTGAGATGTAACAGTCGAAGGAGCAGTGTCTTAATTTTACATAAAAAAAAAAACCTTCAACAGCACCATGATTAAAAAACAAAACAAAACAAAACCCCAAAACAAACTATGAGAAAAGCGTGAAAGTCATAAAAGCAAGCAGAGTAAACAAATAAACTTCCGAGAAATATTGATCACTTCCTGTGCATAATATGAATATTTAAAAATATATATAATCCCAATAATTGAGTACAATTCTCCGAAATGCCGAAAAGAAGCTGAAGCAGCAGAACCGGAGGAGGGCAGCCGTTGACGCACTTATTTTGAAAGCCCCCTCCGGAAGCGCCCCGTGTTTGCCGGCCTCTTGACGCCGGGCTGAAGCTCCAGGAGGGCGGAGGGAGCAGCTCGGAGACGCGGCGGAGCCAAACCCGCTCCAGCCTCAGCCCGAAGCGGACCGGCGGTCGGCGGCTCAGGACGCAGGCGGACGGCGGATAACGCTCACCGGGTTGTAATGAACGGCGGCGGCCCGACTTCGGCCGGTACCTCGTAGCGTCACCTGGAAGTTTAAACTTCGGCTCCAAACTTTTTCTCTCTCCGCCCGCCGGACTGGGAACGCGGCCGGCCTCTGAAAACCGAAGCCTCCGTCCCGCTCATGCTCCCGCCTTGTCCTCCGAGGGAAACCAGGTGAGCGGGCTTCCGTCCGGCTCCTCCCCGGGGACCAGGTAACTGGGGCCGGGTTACCTGTGGTGGCGCTCCCTTTCTTCGCCCTCCAACAACAACAGCAGCAGCAGCAGCCGGCGGAGAGCACAGCAGCGCCGGGGCCGGTCATGGATCTACGGAGGGGAGGCTGGAGGACTCCCGCGGGGCCGAACAGGAGGAGGACGCCGGCCGACACCGTGTACACTGTCGGCATAATCTGCCTCCAAGGTTGGTAACAAACTGCTCCATCTTTACCCGCCCGGTCCGGACCTTTCTTTAAGTGATGCACCCCCGACATTGACCTCCATGCTTCTTTCTTTTTGTTCCTACTGCTGCTTTAACTTAGTCAGTCCGGGTGTCAGGCTGCATTGTTGGGGGGTGGGGGGGGCAGCAACAACACCACCCGGGGCGAAAGTTGTGTCTGCAGCCGCCTTTCTCATTCATTGCTGCAGAGGACTCCTCCCTGGGGAGTTAAAAATGAAGGAATTTAAAGCACGTTTTGTTTTGGGGGGCAAATTGTGGGGTGGGGGGTGGGGGGTGGGGGGGTGACTCCCCCAGTAACTCCAGTTTGGGGTGGAGTGGAGAAAGAGGGGGTGGAAAAGCACTACAACTGCAATTTTAAGGGGAAAATCCAGCTTTGTCTCCTGAAAGATGGTTGTTTTATCCCAGAGGAGCGCACAAATACTTCACCGAAAAACACAACTGTGGAAAATATCATCCAGTGTAACAACAGCCCTGTTTGCAACTGATTTGTGCGACAGTAATTGCATTTCTCATGTAGCACAGGGGAATTGTTGGGTGAGAGCAGGTTTCCATCACTAAGTGTCATTGTGCATTCCTGGGAGTGTACGTCCATCCTCAACACATTGGATACGCCATTTCTGATTATCATATTCATAACTCCGTTTGCATGTTTGAGCTGCCTCTAGGAGCCCCAGCTCCAAGTGCCTTTGTGGGTGCAATTCATATGCACGAGTGGAGAGCAACGCTGTGCCCCTGCCTGACTGTCACCCAAAAAAGGAGAAAGGCTGGGACAAAAAGAAAAATTAACACGACGCGACACCCTCCCACATTTGTGAAAGCCTGTTGAAAGTTCACAACCTCGGCTGCAGCCTGGAAAGGATCTTCTCCCGGTTTGTGTGAGGAATGCTCCTCTCCTGCAAGCGATCAGGCTCATTAACTCGCCGCTCATCTTGTAAAAGCTGAGCCACCTTTATCTGATCCTCACATGCAGACTGAGACGCAGACAAGCGCAGATTGTGTTTTGCCTGCGCCTTCAACACAGCCGTGATAGTCAAAGTGGCTGAAAAATTCCTTCAAGTTGAAGTGTGTCAGCTGCTCCCCCTCACCACCGCCCTCCAGTCCCCCTCATGGTGCCCACTTTTGGATGAATGTGGCCTCTGTGTGTGAGCGGCAGGGGAGTGCAGGGGCTGCTGTGGGTTTGTTTATAAGATGCATGAATCAAGGCGAGCCAGGTAATGTTTTAGCCTGCTTTAGAACTGCCCTATTTTTAAAAGGGCTCTCTCAATATGTGAAAGCTCTGCAGAGGCCAGAAATGGCCAGTAAGTGAGACACTGTTTTTATTGTGGCTTTGTGCCCACATGAAGAGGTCCACACCAAACACGCCATGTTTCTGGAGACTTGTCTCAGCTGCAGGATTTGGGCACTGTGGTCAAATATTTACCCATATTTCTTTTTGTAGTTAACAATAATCGGCCTGTTTTGCTGTTCGACTCTTTGCTTTTTTCTGTCTTGGTCTGGTTTCTATTTGTAGCCCACGATTGATGTGCTCTGAGGCAGCTCTCAGCAGATGAAATCCACTTATGGAGTAAATGTCCATAATTTTAATGCAGCATCTTTCCCGGCCACTGTACCATTGCTTCCACTCTCTTTCCCCCTTTCCCCTCTGCTTCATCAAGTCCGTCCGATTCCTTCGGTATTCGTGTGGAGGAAAAAAAATAACTGGGCTCATTGCCAAGGTGCTGGGATGGATTTGAAATGTTTAAGTAACATCTATACACACTCGCTTCTTCTCAAACCGGCCTCTTTGATCCCCCTCACTGTTCAGATGGAGGAGATCTACATTTCAGGTCTCACAGCGCATTAATAATTTGGATTCCTGTGCAAGAAAAAAAGATTGTCTTTATGATGATTTGGATTCTGAGTATTGTGACTCTGGGAATCTTCTCTCTGACCTCCGCAATCCATTTTTTACTAAGCTGAACAGAAAACCACAATAAATGTTTTGGGGTTTTTCTAATGGATCTGTTTTTCTGTCAACAAATTGATAGTATTTTGTTGCGGTTCCTCTGTCTCCATCAAAACATCCATAAAGCTGAACTGCAACATTTGCATCGTATCATCTCAGCGTCTGGACTTCAGCACTAACAATATACCATGAGTCACTTTTTCAGGATGTTTTGCCAGCATTTCCGCCTGCCACCACTTTATTTCAAATCCACGTCTTTGGCTCTTGCTGGCCCTGTTGTGCCCCCAGGCTCTTTGGCTGCACATTAGTCCTGATTCTCTGAACAATCAGACTCAAACACAGGGATGTAGTGCATGGCCTGAAATGTGTCTCTTTACTGTCAGGTGCATATGGTGGTTTTACAATCCTGTCGTGGACAATAATCATCAAAATGAAATCTGAATGGATTAGAGTACCGAACCAGGCTTGGTATTTGTCGTGTTGATGCAGTAAACCACTTTAACCATTATAGTTTCATCAAAGGATGATGGTTTAGATATTGTTCCAACATCTGTGAAAGCCACAACATCAGCACTGTAAATGGCTGTGTCTTCGATCTCTGCTTTCAGTTTGTTACGTTACATTTTGTCAAAGCAGTAATGTGTGGTGTTGGTTATTTTTTCCAGACTATTACAGGATAAATACTGGTTAATTTTTCCCTTTTTATTTTCAGAATATTTCTCTGAAAATTACCTTTGACATTTAGTCGGTAATTAGAATGGTTACCAATGTTTTGCTTAAGATTGGCGAAGGTTTTTACTGTTGCGGCTTTCGATGTAATGAAAGAATAATTTATTGGTTGACAGTGATCACAGAGACATCTGGGATAAGCCGTACTGAGTCATATACATACCAGTTTGACCATTTTAATTTATCTTTACCTTTAAACAGCTACACAGCGTTGATATGTGATGTTGATTTCAGACACACCGTTTTGTAAAGTGTATGGTTCTTATTGTTTTTATTATTACTGCGGCAGATCTCGTTCTCAGCATTTTTGTCAAAAAGTTTGAGTCTTAGCACAGACTGTGAGACTGGGGGAGGATTTCTCAAGGTGGCTCTTATTTCTGGCCATTTATCACCCCGTGTTTATTCAGGTTTAGGTGAAACCTTTTGAACTTGAGTCATCTTTTTCAGCCAGTTGGTATGTGCTTTTTAGGGGAGTATCTTCTTGCACGCTCTGAGATTATAATCATAGTTGCCCAGCATCTCAGATTTTGGAGTCCTTGGAATTTTTCAACTGATGATCCCTCATCGTTTTGCTTCTGTCATCCAGCTCATGACTCTGAAACTGATCTAAGTCTGCCATCCTAAAGGTTTTAGAGGAGCATGATAACTTGTTGATCAGCCTCAAGTGAAGATACAAATGCAGCTAAACTGTCATAATTGTGTGTAATTATCAAATTTGTGGTAATGATGCAAGGCTTGTTACCAATCAAATACATTTTACAGTGATTCTTTTGTTTCTCCTCTTCTCAGGGAAGGAGGTTGCATAATCGAGAAATGAAAAATAACCTTCCCCGTCATTATCCTTGTTGGTGTTTTACCATATGACTGAAATTAATACCTGGACTAAAACAGGCAGAAAGCTTCAGGTATATAGTGACATTTTCTGAACAGTTTTTCTTGACAACATTTCTAAAAATCTGTTGATAATTTTAAAGTTGTAGCTGAAAAACTGCAGTCATCGCCCCAGGGGAGAGATTAATGAAAGAACTGTATTCACTGTGACACTGAATACGTGATGTGTGGATGGAGGAAACCTACCTGCTGATCTACATTTCCCTCCCCTTCTTTGTCTGCATAAAAAAATAAACACCGTTCATAATGAAAGCTGCTTCCCCCACCAGGTTTGTGTGATCAATAAAGCCAAAGGACTGGGAATCGAGCTACTCACTTTAAATGATGATCCCTGCACCTAATGACGTGTGTGTGTGTGTGTGTGTGTGTGTGTGTGTGTGTGTGTGTGTGTGTGTGTGTGTGTGTGTGTGTGTGTGTGTGTGTGTGTGTGTGTGTGTGTGTGTGTGTGTGTGTGTGTGTGTGTGTGTGTGTGTGTGTGTGTGTGTGTGTGTGTCTCTGCTGGCTCTGCTGGCTCTGCTGGCTCTGCTGGCTCTGCTGGCTCTGCTGTTGGCCTCTGTGGTTGCAGTAGAGTCAGGCTTAGCAGATCTGTCTCTTTTTCCTACTTTCCTGTCGCAGTCGGTTTGTTGCCCCTTGTGGCTACCAGTCTTGTCTGGAAGGATCTCTGTTGTTTATTGACTTGGTGCCTGCCTGCACAGCCCTGTCTCCTGTCTGGGCTGGAGGAGGAGTTTGTCTGTACCCTGACCCACCATTGCTGTAACGGTGTTGTGTTACTTTTTTTCTTTGCAATTGCTCACTGCCATGCTTCAATGCAATTAATGCCAAGACGGCTCAGTGGTGCAGAGAGCTCGAACCATTTGTCAACAGAAAGTTGATTAACAACTATTTTGACAATGAAATCAACTGTTACAACTTCTTCCCCTTTTCAAATGACAGGAGTAGACATTTTTACTTTCTTTACATAAGGTTTATGTGGGTTATGGCCTAATGAGCGATGATAAATCATGACACCTTTCTCCTTTATAGCAGCGCTGTTGCGGAGTTATCTCATTACAAACAATGTGTCACTTCAACACACATTAAATATATTTAAGTAACACGTTCAAGTTTTTAGGAGAAAAATAATCCCTGTGTGTCGATTAAATAATCAGATAGGAATGTTAGTTAAATAAGCAACAAATCAAGACTTCATTATATGTCCTGGAAAACCAGTATTGTAGTTCTACACATTATTCATACAGATTCTCTGAGAGAGTTCACTTTTTTGAAGTTTGCAGTTGAAGCAGAAGTTATAATATAATTAATAAAACCAGTCATTCTTCTCTTGTTTAGTTACTGTGATCTCCCATTAATGTGACATAATTACTGTCTTATCAGATCTGCTGTTGACTGTCCTCATACTTAACTCGTCTGATCTGCTGCTGCTGGATCAGTTTTCGGCTGTTAGTGCTAACTTGCGGTCTCATGTTCGCCTTTAAAATGATGAATACAAATGTTTTTACTAGTTTGACAGATATCACCCACTCCGTAAGTTGTAAATCCTTACGACAACTTTGCCCCTGCAGGGCAGGTGTGAGGCCCTGCTGAGGGGAAGCTCGCCTTTGGAGTGAAACAAAATCCCTGTTTTGTTCCCACGTTGGTGCCAAAGCATGTGTGGTGCTGCCTCTGCATTCAAATGCAACTGATCGAAACGTGCAGGAATGCCTAATTTGGCTGCAGCCTGTTTGAAGAGGAGGTGGAGGGCAGGAGAAGAGAAAGACGTCTGGCACGCCATTGCATAATCCCGGCAGCCATTAACTCTTTGTGTCCTGGAGCTGAATGAACTCATCACAGCAACGGGCCACAGGCAGAGTGACATCAGGCAGCTCTCAATCAGCGCTCGGCTCCTCCCCGCCACACCAGCAGATTTAAACAGGCTGAAAATGCTGCTGGTGTTCCGTGGGAAGGGCCTTCATCTCTGTTTGATCTCCACATGAATGGGGTCAGCTGGCTACAACTGACCCCGCAGAGGGCCCAGTTGTTGTTTAGAAAGAGTGTATTTTCTTATCTGTGCTGGTTTACTGTAGCACCTAACCTACTTGATGTCTGTTGTGTTTGGCGGCGCTTCTCATTATTCCTGTGTTTTGTCTTCCTGCTGTGCATTACAGCAGACTTCCTCCTGGCCCCAGGAGGGAGGGGCAGATCTGTCTCCATGGCAGCCTGTATGGCGTTAACCTCCCGGTCATGATACCTGACTAACCCCTGTGCCGATGGGATTCACTGCGTGTGATGGCACCAGCGTTTTGTGCGCTGGTGCCATCACTGTAGGAGCGTGGTTGTATAGTTTCAGCTTTTTTCACAGAGAAGAATATGCCTTCACAGTGATCTTTCTGTAAAATGTGATGAATGAACCATACAGAAAAGATTTTGGAGGATACTTCTATACCACTTTTAAACTTGAAACACATCATTGTACTTTTTTATGCCTCCTTTACACTGCCATCTCCTTCATGCTCTTTTTTTAAATCTTTTTGGTACAAAATATTTTATCTGTCTCACTGTTAGAACTTTGACATATAACTTCACAAAGTTGTGTACACTGCAACACAATTTTGTTACGTTCACTTCCTTTCACTAGTTCTCATTTAATTGACTGGTGAGATAGTTAACCACTGAGATTACTGATCATGGCTGCAATCAGCAAACTGTGTGTGTGAGGTCATGTTTCTTTTGCTTGCAATCAAACGTCACTGTCTCTGCTATGGTGGAAATATCTTGTGGTGATATCCCGTCAAAGGCCATATAACTGGTGGAAGAAGAAAAAGAATAGAAAGCTAAATAATAAGATGGCAGCTATTCTTGTTTAATTCGACAACAAACAGTCCAATGACCCAGAGAGTAATTCATTCAGTCATTCATTTGCTGACTCACAGCGGCCGCTCTCCAGGCACATCGCACCATTAATGATGTACTGATGAACTGCTGATGGTTGCTCTGTGCATGAGACTGTATGAATGTTTATTTTTGGTCTTTTCCCTCCTTGCCTCCTTTGCAGAATTGTGCTTGATTAACTTTTGAATGCCTCTCCTTGATTAGGTCGTGATAATATATCCAATAAAAATATCTCTTCAACCAGAGATCAGTTTCCTGGCCATGTTTGGTGATCATACATCTCAGTGTTGGTACATTAAGGCAGACATTGTTCTGTATTAGTACAGTAATTACCACAGCAAAGAGGAAAGCTTATGAACTGCCAGCATCATTAAGTTATGTGGTTTTCATTATGTTAAACAGTTTGGGCAGCTTCCTCAACCTCATATTCATCTATGCTGCTGCTGCTGTCATCGCACTTTATTTCAGCCTACTCTGCTCCTTCTCACTTTGTTCATTCCAGTTTCACAAACTATTCCAACTACCGCATCCCTTAATACTCCAGCCTCCTCTCCGCTGTCCTCCATTTGAACCTCCCTCTGAGTCTGCATTAAGCCAGACTTCAGTATATATTTTTACCAGTTTTGACAGTGAGATGGCAGAGTGCAGGCAGAATAACTGAGTCGGTCTGTTGCATGAGGCAGTTCTGGTGAACTTTCACCTCTTTCCTCAGTGTTTGGGAAGAAAGTATCAGGATGGGAATGAGTTTACAGTTATATTCTGTCAGACAGCATCTGTGGGAAAGTTGTGGTTATATCCAAACAGGTTATCTTTCAAGCCGAGGGCTGGACTGATGGAAAGGAGTCTGGTTCTTCACTCAGGATCAGGATTATGTCCTGAAACTAAGTGTCACGTAAAGATAAAATCTATCTGTGGGTTTGTTTGGTGGTTTTTTTTCACCAGCGCAACAAGAGGTCACAGGTTAGTCCAGCAACATCTGCAACAGGAAGGTGCTTCCTGTTTGTCTTGTATTATTCCCTCCATCCTTCCACCCTACCGTAGCTGTTATTTGGGAAAATGACATGATGTATGAAGCTATTCTCGGTATTTTATTCACCCTCAATTCATTGTGTCATGTGCAGTATATTTGTTGGAAGCTGCTCTGGCTGCTTTAAAGGCTTAAAAATGCTCTGGTTTTTCTGGGTTTCCACAGAATTTCAGGACTTCACGCTCCACAAACAGTTTTAAAAGGATTTTCTGCTCTGCCAATAATAAATGTCTTGAGGGGTGAACTTGATCTTTGTATTTTTAGGTTTTTTTTTTCACATGAAATGGTCCACTCTAAAGATACCGGATAGCATGGACTGGAAAACACAAACTCACTAAAACCTTTTGAAAGGATTTGAATGTATCCATTTATCTTTATGGTCTGCCCTGTTGAATCACAAGAATTCACAGTTGTTTTGATTTTTATATTTGAGACAAATGAAGAGCAGCCTTGCTATCATCAGGAAATAGGAGGAAGGAAATATTTTATTTATTTTATTTATATGCCATAACCATTCAGACCGTGATTATTGACTTTTAGTCGGCCAGTTTTTGTATGGAGAAAGTGTTGCAGCTTATTTGAGTGTGCTGTGAAGACTGTGAACCAAGTCTTGGAAATCCAAGCATTCACCACTGCACATTGTGTCATGCAGAGATGTGCACCAAAAAAAATAATAAAAACAAATTTGGGCAGTGCTCGAAACTGGCCTTACTTTTGCTCATCAGTCATCTGTGGGAGGAATGAACAGTAAATTCCACACACTGCTATCAGTATCCGCCTCAGTCAACAATATCAGTGTTTGCTCTTAAAAACCCCACAATGGATGATGCTCGCAGAGGACCAACATAACACAAACTACTACAATAGGCTGCCCTGTGCAGGTGCAGCCATTGAACACAGCCGTGTTGATTGGGGAGCCCAGGGCAGCGTTTCCTGTTCTTATCTGATGAGCTGACGACCGATAGAAATGCCAGTGTTGTGTCTGACCATTGACAATGGCCCCTGGCACCCCCCTTCTGTGCCACATAACAGAGGAAATAGGTGTTTTGTTGTGGTTACTTCCTCCTGGTATTGCGTCAAACAAATGAGGACCACTGCAGGCACCCCCCCCAACCCCCCCCCCCCCCGGCTTCCAGGTTAGAGCTTTCACCACTGCTTTGTGTCCTCATCCAGGTTAGGGCCCAGACGGAGGGCCACGTTCCTGTCTTTCCTCGCCATGAATGATATGGCTTGGGGGGGCTCAGTTCTGTTTGTGTGTGAGGTCATAATGGAGAGCAAAGGCTACGGTCTCCCAGAGGGTCTGGACAACAGCCGTGGCAGGAGAAGTCTGGCGGCTGTTTGGCTGTGTACTTCCTGTGGTGCAGATGGTTGGTGGGGGGGTGAAAACACATGAGGCTTTTTCTGCCACTGAAATCTAAAGAAAATGGCAGACAGACGCTGCACAGGAAAGGCCCTTCATGTAAGTGCGTACGTTAGTACAGTATACAAATGTGGCACCTGAGTGCATTTCAGTCTGTATTTTTATCGCAAGAAGAGCTCTCACATATGACTGATGATAAAAATGTAGTCAGAGCTGAACTAAAATACCAAATAGAATAATCTTTTCGCCTGACTCTGTGGCTGATGACTTACAGAGCGCTTCAGTCAGAACAGAGTGGCATCTAGTTAGTTTCATCTGAATTGGGCCTTGACATGATCAGCCTACCTAGTAATTACTTTTTACTGTCTGAGGATCTCTGTAACTTTCCAAAGTGGACCATTGAGCACTCACACAAATGTCATGCAGCAGTTGCCCAGGTGTGGTGTTGTGCAAAAGCTGACAGGGTTCCTGCTTTTTAATGTGGTTTTTAATGTGGTTGTGGCGTCGCTGAAGCCAGTTCTTCGTGAACATTCTTTTCCCGTTTTTCATAAGGGCCCATTACCTGCACAGTGACGTGTACCAGTGACAAATCATGTTGCATCAGGCAATCATATGAACAACAACCGTTGCTGCCTTTTCTGTGTCTTGTACTTTCACACTTACTCATTATTAAAAAATGGGCCGTGCATTTTTTTTATTTATTTATTTATTTTTTTGCCTGATGGATTTTTGCAACATGACTTCACTGGGGCTCTTTCATCTCTGTGTGGATGGTTTCCAGGCAGATGTCTTACCCTGCCTTTGTGTTGCACCCTCTCGCACTGTCATTTTTGAGCTTGCAAAGAAAAGGTTGCAGTGAAAGGTACACCCCTGCCTCCCCTACAACCTCACAGGTCCGTCTTAAAATGAGGTCAGATGACACACGAGCCCCGGGTGCACCATTCTGCTTCCTCCCTCTCCTTTTATATTCCTCCCTCCCACTCTTTGAGCACTCACAAACACGGCGGTGTGCTTTTAGTAGAGAAAACTAGACTCTGACTCTGGAACAGCAAGAGCCTTGCACTCTGATGTGAAAAAAAGATCCCTGCTGTGCGCTTTCAAATAACGCCATGTTCCAACTGCATATTTAGTGACAGTCACTGCAACGTTGGCATGCAGACATTAAAATAAAGGGAATTCATCTCATACTGAAGTGTAATGTCTCTCGGTCACAACCCTGGTGACTGCCAGAGATAACTACTTTGCCCTTTTCACTTGACAGCTTTACTAACTTTGTAAAGCTGCTATGATTTAATTTGTATCCATTGAATCATAAATGCCTTGAACATCACTGGATCCTGACGAGAACAGCTGTTATCCTGACGCCAGGGCTGCTTATTCAAAGAGGTCTTATTTTATTTATTAATTTTTTTGCCAGCCAGGCTACACTTGACAACACCTCGCAGGAAACAGGCTAGTCATGAATTAAACAGGCTCCTCTATTCAGAGACACTCACACAAATGTTTCTCATCCCCTTCAAGAGCAAGAGTTGGATGTCCTGCAGCTTTTCCTCCACCCCTCCTCCTTTGTTTGATCTTTTTTTTTTTTTTAGGTCTGGCAATGTAACTGTTTCTAAAACTCTGTGGTTGTTCAAAAGGCATTAAACATGAGTGAGTTCCCCAGTGCAAGGAAACGGTGAGAGATGTTCACAGAATATGCTGAGTGTATTAAAGCCGTATAACAGGGCCGAGCTTCCCAGCACTGTTGGCCCCTTCACCCTGCTTCCCTCTGTAAACACGCACATTTACAAACTCTCACTCATGTTGGGTGTTTTATTTTTTTGGAAATATGTTACTTTGAAGTTAGCCTCAGGGATTCTCTTACTTCTGTGCATTTCCTGAAGTCATTACTTTGGACTGTATTTTCTTGTAAGTGCTTGGGTTACTTTGGAAATATGAATTTATTACATAAATGTTCACAGAAATCTAAGGGCATGGAGGGTTTTTTTTTTTTTTTGTTTGTGTTTTTGCTTGGGTGAGGCCCAAGAATAACTATAATTCCCTCAATGGTATCATAATTAAGTTTATGACTTAATTATTAGATTTTGATTGCCAAAATATTGGGAACACACATTAACTTGAAAGCAAGAGTGTTGCAATGCAGGGGAGGCAGCAGGCTAATTAGAAGAAACTTTGATTGACCACAAAAAAAAAACAAAAAAAAAACAACCCACCACCAACAAAAAAAAAAAAAAGTTTACATGTACAAGTCAGATCGCATCTCCTCTCTCATGTTGCAGCTGGAAATCAGGAGTGAAAGCTTTGGCTGTTTGCCTATATTTCAAAGTAATATTTATTGCAGTTGGTGGGTTAGCCCATAAAAAATGGACAGTGGTTTACGGTTCTTCTAAAAATGTCCTAATGAAGCCTTTAATTTCAGTCAGGACTATGGGCAATTTGGGCAGCTGGAGGACATCAGACCATGAGGGAGGGGGAGAGGGGCCAGTGGGTCAGAGAGGAGACCTCCTCACATTTCAATGCAGATGGACTCTTAACAAGGATTGACCTGATTCAAAACGAGGAAGAGGTAGAGGTTTTAAGCCACCACAGATGGAAGTGTGAGCTCCCAAGCGGAACCCCGTTAGTGTTAACAGTGTAATGGATGATTATGTGTCAGGGTCACACCAAGGATCCATTAGCTTTAGATATACTTTTTCCTCCCACAAATGGCTGCTAATAGGCTGCATTTGTGACCTTAGGTACTCAAGGAGAAATTCTACACAGGAAATAAAATGCAACACCTCATTCCAGCTGTGACCTGGTGATCAGGGTCGTTATTCCTGCTTTGCTCAAGGATAGCACTTTTCTTTTGGCACTGGTCTCCACGTAGGTTTTCTTACGACTTAAAGATATTTATTAATTATTATTTATATTTAAAGACGTCTTCTGGTCTGTCCTCTTTTTCAGTCCTTCTGTTTAGGCTCTCTCTGAGCCTGGCACTCACCATCCTTGATCTTGTGATCCTGATTTGATTTTCTTTGTAGATCAGGTGATGTGAAAGGGCCTGCGCCTGTCCTACTGTGCTCCCATCTTGTTTTATTAATTACCAGGGTGAATTATGATGCATCAGATTTTGACATTACTTCTAATCCCCGCCTGGTGGGGAAATGTGGTTGATCTGTATTTTGACTGGCTCTTTTCACATATTCAGCCCTGCACATAGCCAAGACTTCAAGTGTGAGTAAGCTTCATATTTACACCCTCTGACAGTCATGATGAAATCGTCTGCTCGAACACTGTGGGGTTACTGAGTAATAAATTACATTACTAACATGTTTTTGTGTGTGTGTGTGTGTTTTTTTTTTTTTTTTTTTTTTTTTTTTTTTAATAGCACCCATCACTGTTTCAGGAAATACCTGTTAAAGCATCTGAGATTAGATTAATCCAGAATCATATGAGTAGTTATCCCTGTTTAATTTCATTCTGATTTCTACAATAGTTTTGTACAATTTGTTTATGATTTGCTGACAGTTTAGTTTAGTGGCGACATTTCATCATTTTTACAATTTTTATTAGTTGACTGTGACTAACTCCTCAACATGAGTCTTATTGTATGGATTCCTGTAAGAAAAAACCCCCACATTTCTTGGGATCTTGTGGTGTGTCTAATGATCCTCTAAGGTTTTTTTTTTTATGAGTCAGGGTTGCTTTTAGGTGGGTAGTTCCTGAGGTCGCCATGAGTTGCGCAGCAAAATGATGCCTCTACATGTTGTGCAGCGAACAAGTGGCTCTTGTAAAATGTGAGCCACACAGAAAATGGCTGTAATTGGATGTGAAACCATATGCTTCTTATTTGGTGAAAATGCCCTTTTTTGTTTCAGATCTAGCTAACTATGCTGTTGCCAGACTACTCAGCACCAGCCATAAACAATGGCCCATTTTCAAGATTTTTTTATTTTATGGTGGAGTATCGCAGTATGATGGAGACCAGTTCCCAAATAAGCTTCAAGTAATTTAATGTAAGGTTTTCATTCAATTTTTTTAGTTTGTAAATGAAACCTTTGTGCTCTTTTTCTTTGAGGCTATGTTCTTTTCTTTGACATGGTTCACTTAGAGTTTTACTCTGGAGATATGTAGACATGATGAATGAGTAAATCCTGGGGAAAATTTTGTGGAAATCATTTTCATGTGATTTTTATTTATTTACTACAATTTTTTTTAAAGGCCAGCAGCACATCAGATATCAGATGTTGCTCTTCTGGTGTTTAACAATGTTATCCTCATTTGAGACACAACGAGACCAACTTAGACTGATCATCTAGGTCATGGTACGCTGCTGGTAATGCTTTTAGAGCTTTACTTGTTTAACAGGTAGCATGAAGCAGGTGGTGCACAAATCTGAAGCGAAGTTTGAGAAGAGATGTTTGACAAGGAAAAGCTGTTTCTTTTGGCTTCGCTCCAACAGAGCCTTTCCAACCCAAACAAAATAATACGCACTCTGCTAAATAAACAAAAATTTGCTTTTCCCTATTTTCAGACAGCCTATGCATTCTTTCCCTTTACGTTCAGTGTTTGCTTTGCCCTGTTGGCTGCTGGTTGAGTGAAGCTGCCTTGAGATTTGCACCTCATATGCTGTAGGCACAGGGTGGGTTGCGGGGAAATGCATTTGCTTCTGCATAAAGCAGAACACTGAGTCTGCAGAGTTGTGAAATTTTTGTTCATTGAAGCTGTAAAGCGGCATATTTCTTAGAAAAGTATTTCCATGGCAGTTCAGTGAGACTGGGTGTGCCTTCAGACCATTCAGAGGAAAATTCAGTTGATGGGATCAGTGGCTCTTTGTTACTGCATGTTAGAAAAATCGCTATTCCGACCTTCAGTTGTAATCCATAGTTATAAGTCTGACCCTGAGTGTCAGACCATGTCGGACTGAGTGGGAGTTTTCTGATCAAAGGTTGGGACATGTGTTTTAACCCCAAGGCCCTTAAACACTGGGGCTCCTGTATAGCATGACCTTTCACCTTTTAAACAAGGCAAATCTGCTCCTTACAGGCTCATTATATGATTATCCCCACCATGTAATTTCACACAGGAAACGCCATCTTAACCAGCAGCAGCCATGTTGTGTATTTAACAAGGTTTTAAATCTTAACAAATTGTCACTTTTTTTTAAACAGTCTCAGATGCTGTACATTCTGTGTTTACTCAAACAAAAGCAGTACTGTTGCAGTGTTGATCACTCTCAGGATAGAATTTCAGCAAAAAAAAGCCCCTGCAGAAAGTAGTTTATACAAACTTTGGTAAACTAACAATGTGTTGACGCAATCGCTTTCACAGTCTACCCGACCCCTTTTTATGTTTGTGTGAAACTCAAACAAAGCTCATGTCACCTTGCATACCTTCGCACAGTGTAATAGATTTTTTTTTTTGTCCGCACTGTCAACAAAATGTATCATTCTCAAGGCAAAACGCGGAGAGCGGTGGTAATTTAGGCAGCATGTATTATTTGAGAAATCACACAGAGAAAAGGTAAAGCTTAGACAAGCTGGATCACTGTCAGTCCGTTAGTCTCTCCTTGTCAACAGGCAACTTTGCCGCATAGCTTTTTCAGTGCGGAGGTGTGAGACAGGGAGCAGGCAGAAAAACAGGTTCCTGGTGATATATGGCAGGCCCGGTTTGGAAAGTGTCTCCTTTCTGACAGAGGATCGGGCTTTGTCTTGAAATGTGAGCTTCCCCTCTGCAGCCACTGCCAGCTTCTTGGGGGCTCTGACTTTTAACAGGGCCGAGAAAGGGAGAGGGATGGAGGGAGGAGAGGAAGATTTATGTTACAGGGAGATGCCTCGAGGTGACATGGGGGATAAAAAGATTTGAGTAGCTGTTGCTGTCTGTTAAAGGGGATTACCATTTAATTAGAGTCATGGTCTAGTATAATATAGTCATTAAATTGCTGCTTATTTGTTTTCAACGGCTTGTGTTTTTGATCATATCAAATGTGCTTTCTTCGTACAAAGTTAACCTTATTAGAGACAGATCTGTCTATTTAGGTTAGTGCTACCAACTGTACTCTTATCATTCAGTGATATGAGGTTGATATTCTGATCTCAACCATATATTTAAACTGTCACAGATAAAAAAAAAAAAAAAAAAACAACTTTTCAACTGCAGTGCAGATGGAGTTTTCAATATAATTAATGACTAATGCTGTTTTCTTTGTAGTCAGTGAAACACTGCAGTCATTCTGCAGGTAAAAGTCCCCTGTATATAAATTTGACTAATCGAAAGACATGAAACAGATTAAAGGGTTCGAGAATTTCTTTCCTTCATTCTTTTGAGCACTCAGTGTAGGTTCAGAGAAACTGGAATTTCCAGGAACAGAAGAGCCTCGTGTTTCAATCCACAATTGTATTTGTACCCCCTTTAAAGACTGGAGTTGAAATGGCTTGTATTTCCCAAGAGCCGGACTCCGACTTTGCCTTTTACTCATCTCTTCCTGCACCTTGTTACTAGTCTTGTTAGGTGTGATATGAATTTGGGTTTTTCTCTGTGTGTGTCTGTAGGTGACGTTTGTTATGCCAGGTTGTAAATTGAATTGGGGATTTGCCCGTTGCAGAAGCTTGGGTACCCAGTGTCACTTTTCGCGGGTCACAGATCTCGCTTTAGTACGTCCCTCTGGCACCCTGCGACATTCCCCGCTGTGCCCACAGCTGCACTACTGAAACGCCTCCTTCCAAATTGAAAACACTCGTATACACACTTGGGGAAGTGAAGTACAATGTTCCAGATCTTGTTTTTGTGAAAGAAAGCCTGTAGGAATAGTTTGTAATTTGGGGTGTTAGATGCACTCCATCTAATCTGCTCCCCATGTGTCGTTGATGGATGTGGATGACTAGTGAGGAGATTGTGTAGGCTCATTACCATGACTATTAGTGTCAGAGTGCTTGGACTCCCCAGCTCTCAGCGATCCCTGCTAGAGTAGTTCCTGTTTAGTTTTACCCTCACCCTGCATATGCTAAATGCATAATGGATAGGTGCATCCGCCCGGCCAGCGCGACAGTGACTCACAGGATTCAATGATCTTCATGTTAATCTGTTTTTCCGAAACCAAGACTGAGTTTTTTTGTCATAGTTAAAAGCACTTTAAAGCTTTACCCCCCACATGCCATCTAAACACAGACAGAATGAAACACTTAACCTGTGGCTGATACAGCTGGGAGATCTGCACTGTGGGAGATTCAGACAAAGTGTATCATTCATTCCTGTCTGTGGGAGTGTGGTTTCCTGGGCTTGTTAATATTAGTTATGAGGTCAGAAGAGCTCTGAGCTCTGTCACAGAAGGCTTTGATCAGTCAATGAGACCAACAGGGAGTCAGCAAGAGTCCTCAAACCACGCAGTTGATGAGTCTCGTGGGCAACAACAGAATCTTGCAGGACTAAGCATGAATGTGATGGGTGGATTATCAGTGCATTCATGTTTTGGTAGACAGAGTTTGATTACTCCTCCACAGGTTCAAACTATTCAAATACCTATTTTTTTGCGCACACTATGTATGAAAAAGCAGCACAGCTAGAGGTTTGGGGGCTCAGTCTGTGCCTGTTGTTGAGATGCTCACTGTAGCCTACAGAGTTTGCATACATCTTTTTAAAATGCCACCTTTTTGCCCTCTGAATGAAATGCAAAATCTTTCCAAACTATTTTTCTGATTGCTTTCTACTGCTGAGATGGATTCTGAACTCTACCACCATCACCACACATTTGTTGGATTATTTATTTGCTTCAGCTTGACCTACATTTCCTTTTTCACCATTTAACATCAGTGAAAGTGACACCCACATGAGAACCTGTGTGGCATGTTGCTTAACTGTGGGTTATTGGAAAAAAAAACAACAACAACAAAAAAAAGATAACAATTGGAGTGGTTGATTTGTAGTGTTTGTGTCAAACACAAAGTATAGTTTAGGTTGTTGGAAAAGTCTATCAATGAGTATTAACTATATCACATTCTTCACAAAGCAACACAACTAGTAATAATCTGAGCAGAACATCTTCATGCATAAATATTAAATAAATGCAGCATTAATGTCATTATATTCATCTCGCTTCTCTTCAATTATCAGTAATGGTAATTATTGCAATATCTTGAAAATAATCACCACTAGGAGCTTAATTTAATCAGATGCTTTCATGTCTGTGGATTGAAACATAATTTCAGTTGCTGGATTGCAGCTGTTTAATTGAACCGTTTCATTAGCACTTGCCAATCCCTCAATTCTCTGCTTTTTTTCCATACTGCTCGTGTTGCCCATCCTGCTCCGAGCGAGCTGTTACCCATACTAATGCAGAGTAGCAACCACTGTAGAGAGCTCATTCAAGGGGTTTTTTAAAAGGGGGGCTGGGTTTAGCAGGGCTGTCACTCTCTCATTGAGGAGCATAGTAGTGCGCCTCAACACATCTTACTCCAATACAAAGAGAGGCTGTGATGTACATACAAATGAGCCCATAATAGTTGGTTTTGTCACTCAATTCCCTCTTAGCTTAATCTGGCAAATACACCTTCTGCGTTCCTGTGTGTATCATTCCTGCGTTCAAGTGAGTGTATGTGCACATTTCACACATTCATACTCGCGTTTGGAAGAGCCTGATAAATAGACTAAACTCAGCCCCCCTGTATTTTTATTCAACCCCCTCACCCTTGCCCTCGTTCCCCCTTCAACCTAAATCTTGGGAAAAGCAAAACATTGTTCATTCTCCGTGTGCATGACCTGCAGGAGATGGTGTATAAAGCAGGAAGTAATTAAACCTAATTATTCTGCTTTAATCATTGAAAAAAAAAAAAAAAAACTCCATGACTGCTGCCTCGCGAGTGTAGATGGTTAACCAGCGTTCTTACCGTATAATTATTGCTCATAGTGGTTCGTTGTTCACAGTGAGACAGAAAGGCAAAGGCACATTATGCCCTTGGTTTACAGCCGCTCAGAAATCGCAGATAAATTTGTTGCTATCAGACTCCAAACACGTCCACATTCCACAGCTCTGTTGGTATAGGTCTCCCTTCAAACCTTCTTTTAAAGGCATTTGTTTTGTCTTTTGTTTTTTACTGTCTTGGACCTCCATTCTTTCACAGTGCAACAAAAACCTCAAAGGAGACTTTCCTTCCAACAAGTTGAACAACATATTTGTTAATTTAGCTTCAGTCCTCGCTGGTCAGCACTGCTGCCTGCCCTCTGGATATGCAGTTCACAGCTAAGTACACAGTCTGTACTGCACATTTTTGGATGTCAAAGTCCATCTGCTCATAAATTCTTTATCCACATAGCAACAAGTGAAGCTTTGTAATCTGCCCATGTCCATTTGGACCTCCAAAATATCATTTGTGCTTCACCAAGTTGTTGTTGGTATAAAAACTTAGTTTTAGGAAAATAATATCTATGTGCACACTAGATGCAATTGCAAAGCTTTCGAGGATTTTTGCTTCTGCGTTTTTAAGCCTTGTTTGCTGAAACTTGAAAACCTGATCAAAATAAAAGCAGACATTGGTCAACCAAGTCCAGAAGGCTACATACACAGGCTTGATATGGTTCAGTATTCTGAGTTTAGTTTAACAAGATGACCTAATAAGATCTTTAATTTTTGATGACTCGTGGTTTGCCTTCTTCATATGTTATATTTAAAAACAGTTCATTGAATATCAGTTTGATAATATTGATGATCACAATTCAACGGCTCAGGGAGCCAGACCTCTTCCTCTCTGCTACATGGAGCAGCAGCATCCAGGATCGAATCCATTGTGTCCGACACATTCTATACAGTAGATGAGTAGCAGCTGACAGGTGGAATCTGTTCTGCATGCCAAGTCTCAGTCACACGAGTGTTGACCCCAAGGCTTGTTCACAAGTACCTGGGGGGAAGTGAGCCCTAATTGCCAGGGGAAATGGGATGTCCTTACAGGGAGGTTTCCATTGTAGCCAAAGCAATTAACTTGGCTTCTTTCATCTGATTCTCCTTTGAAAGAGGCATTGCAGTTAGCTGCTCAGCAAGCCCCAGAATGGGTCTGAGCTGTTGGTGCATTCCACTGCAGTGGCAGAATGAGGTAGGTTAGTGTGTCGCCACAGATGTGCCGTCTCTGTCATGTCCTAAATGCTTGTCCGGTGAAAGACAATGCTGTCAAGACATTAAACTTTGTGATGCTTGAGCCTCTGCGGTTAAATAACAGCTGAGTCTAGGACTTCCACTCTGTTTGCTCTGCACTATTTAATGTCAAAGAATTTAGCACTGAGCCTGAACTTACTCGAATGCCTGACTTCTTATTTTTTGGAGCCAGAGAACTATTAGGCCAATTGGATATATTCCTTTGGGGACTTGGCTTTCCTCAACAAACCCTGGACCAAAATCTGCCCAGGTCTTTACATCTCTGAAAGAGTTAGATGAGGTGTGTCAAACCATGGTCAAGGCGATATTGGGCAGTTGCAACACATTATGCCAGACACTATAACAAGGTTAGGGGAACAATGGAGGACCTTTGGAGGAGGAGATGAGACGCTGATCTGTGAAGTTCTGCAGCCAAGCATTTACGATAGTCCTCTGCATGTCTGCTTCCCATTGGAGTGGAAAGGACGCCATGCAGGGCTGAAGGGAGCCAAGCTGTGCTGGGCCAAGGCATGTGGAGGAAGAGGTGGGATCCAAAGAATGGTGGGGGCAGACACCCCACACCCTGAACACTACAGTGTGAAAGAGAAGCTGACAGCCACAAATTAATTCAACATTTGAATGAATCATCTCTTCATTTGGTTGCACTAATCCAACGCTCCCCTCTTTCTTTCCTGTATTCCACCTCCCCACCCCCCACCCACGCACCCCTTCTTTCGCTCTTCCAACCAACTCCTAAAACTCCAGGATGTCTGGAAAGAAATTTCAGCTGGGTTGCATTATCTTTCCCTTCCTCCTCCTCATCTACATTTAATTAAAACATCAGAGATAACACACTAGTGTTTGCGAGTGTGAAGCAGGGCTGACTTTTGGGGAACATATGGCACTGGATTTCTGTGACCCACTTTTTCATTAACCGCTGTACCCTGCAGGAATTTTACAACTGATGAAGTCATTACTTACTGTGTTTGGAGAACTTTTTTGAGCAGTTCAAGCACACTTCTTAAGATACTGAAATGGCTGCATGTGAAGTTGTGTTAGGGACAAGTATTTATTATCAGGCAGCGAACAATTAAGAATTTAAAATAGTTTCATGAATAAATTCTTTTTAATGAGGAGCATGTCTTCTACAAGAAGCTACACTGAAAGAACAAAGTGTGTCAGGTTAATGGTTTAAATCTTACACCATTTGAATTTTGGAAAGAAGAAAGATTAACTACATTAAAAATGGAAACTAGGAATTAGGATGAATCAAGAATAGTTTTTAAGAAAATGCTGACACTTTGCACTGAGAGTCTTGATGTTTTTTGTCATTTGGGTTTTGCAGTCATCATGGCCACTGTGATCTCACATCCTCACCTCATTTCTTCATGTACTGTGAATGCCGTTGACTGCATGGTTTCTGTGGCAGAGAAATGGAGCTTTCTTTCCTGCTCCAGGAGCAGATCGCCGGAGGAAAATAAATGAAAGACACCTCCTAAATAAAACATTCATCATGGTTTTATTGCCTCACGGTGGTTTGTGCCTGTGTGGCTGCGCTGCTATAATATATGTCTGTAGCATGTATCTGTTGAGTCCTCATGGTTGCTAAAGTGGTAGTGGTGCTTTAGACCTCTGGCCCTGCAGCCCCAGCCTCCCCCTTGCCCTTAAGCTGCTCACTCAAGGAGGGGAGCTTGACGGTCCAGTGGCTCTCCCTGTGAATACCTATCATTGTCCCCCTAGTTTGGGGGAACTCTAGAGGCTGGCGTAGGACACGCTGGCTAGCGTTCAGGAACTCTGCAGGGCCAGAGATTAGCAAGGCATGGCAGGATCCCTGATAACTGACACCCTCCACGCAGGCATCTGAGCCGCTCTCCCATCCTGCTAAAGACTACAGCCACAAAGACGCCTTTCAGCACTGGGCACGGTGGCGCTAATCCCCTTAGCACAAAGACCTGAGCCACCGATAGCATCTAAATAACTCTTCAGTAAATGTCATTTGCCTGAATTAGCTGTATAGTATCTCCCTATTCCTCTGGATTGCATTGTGGGGTGCGCAGAAATATTTGTGCCTGTTGTGATTTCTCTTAATGTGCTGTTAAGTGCTGGCGTTTAATAAACCGTAAGGATAGGTCGCCCACTTAGCTGGCCTACTCGTGCCTACTTGGCCCGGGGGTTCGGGTCAATTTAGTGCTTCCCCTTTGTCAAATGCATCCTTGACATTCATGTGGCATCTTACTGTCTTACTGTTGGCCCACACTGACACTATAGCCTTTTAACCCGTGGAGCGGAGCGGCAGGATGGAGCTTGGTGGATGAACCCTTAACATCTGTACCGTTGATATTTTCTCTTATAAGAAATAGCCTGTGGGCATCGCCTCAGCAGAAAGCTTTTAGGACTGAACGTGCTGTTGAGGTTAGGTTGAACTTTCAATATTGTTTTCACATAAAGTGGAAAAAGCACTGATGCCTTTGAGGCGACTCAGGTCTGCTGCTCTAGTTAAACAGTTTCTACCCCTTTTTAGTGTTTTTATTTTTTTTAAAAAGGTTTTTTGGAAAAGAAATGGTATACCAGCACCGCATTGTGCACACATTTAATGGGTGTGAAAATGTTTTAATAAGCCAGCATGAAGCAAAAAAACGTCAAGCAGCCAAAAGAAACTGACTGGTGAATGAACATTACCTCTCCTGTCTTTAAAGGATAAACACATGGGAGAATGGTGGCTTGAAGATAGGAGGATCATTGCCTCTCTCAGCAAAAATAAATTACCCTAAATCGACCTTTGACCACTGGTGAGGCTCCTTCTCCCAGGGTGACAGTTGCCCGCTGTTGCCATGGAAACACGTGTTAGAAGATGCTGTCTGGACAGACAGATGCATGAGGGATGCTCTGAGTGCCTCAGGTTACCCCCAAACCCATATTTTTTTTTTTTTTTTTTTTTTTGTACTGTAAACCATGTTCTCACTAATAAGCTGCGTTACTACTCAACCTTTCCTCCTGCAGTTCCACAGTTGCATCTGATTTATATGATGCATTAATTTCACAATTGATGACCAGTAGGAAACTCCCACAACCAAAGGAGAAACAATTCCATCTCTTTATGATGCAGCACACATTCCCTCCTTGTGTAAGCCTATCAGCCCATTACAAGGGCATGTCTGGGTCTTCCTGAGACAAGACCTTGAGCTACGCAGGGCTACCGATCAATACATCTCACTGAAGTGGAGAATGGAAACAAACAGTGTGTTTGTAGAGGTCTACAAACCATGAACGATCCCCATTCTAGTGTTTTTGATCTCCTCTCTGAAAATCATCCTGGACCACTGGGACAGCAGAGTTCAAAATACAGGAGGGGAGGGGTACTCACTACTGTGCCTTCTACCTCCCAGCTTCAATTCAATAGGGCTGATACCTGAGAACCAGACCAGCGCCGTGTTAGCTCTATAGCCTGACTTCTGGATGGAAAAACAGACCAGACTGTTACGGGTCGCCTGGGATGGGTGGGTCCAGGGGCTGAAATAAGACATGCAGATACTCCTATTTTACAGCGTAACACAATCCATTATTGTTCGGTATTTGCTCGTACAGCATCACTGTTTTCTCAGGAAAGGGATCTTTTTAGTAGCAACAGGCACTTTATAAGTCAAGGGAAGGCTCTTTTACTGAGGCTCACCCTGTCTGTGAAGCTTGAGAAAAATCATTAAATCGCCAGGTCCAGAGGCTGCAGTCACCACTGATGTTGGAAGAGGCAGAGCTGCTCTTTGTGTAACTGATACAGTGGGGGAGGCGAGGCAGTTACTGCTGATGCTTAACAACGAGGGGTTTCCTTTACACCTTTTTGAAAGATGTCTGAGATTTATTGGACATTCTTCTTTTGAAGATGTTCAAAGATGATGAGGCAGTAGGGCTCAGGTGGGTTGAGCTCATATGCTAGTAAGCTATGCTTGTTTCTTGTTGATCTTTTGTTTTCTTTAAGGTTACAACATTGGGTCTATTAAACAACATTTTAGAGGCTTTAACCTGCATTTGTTTCCAGAGGTTTGTTGACTGGTCAGAAAGCTACTTGACCAACAAGTCAGTTTTCTTGAGTGAAGATTTTAAGGTGAAGTAGAGTGAACTGAAAACATTTACACAAATAATTTTCAAAAATGAAAACTGTGTTTGATTGCTCCTGGCCAAATGTCATAACTGTCTCCAAACCATTACTCCAAGGCTAAACTGAAGAGGTTAGATAAAAGTGGATGGTCCATTAGCGCTAACACACTGCTAAAGTTTCCTCTACTTAAGCCTGCTGTTGGTCCATAGCACAAAAGTTCATCAATCATTTTAGCCTTTTTTGGAGAGCAGACAGTGGAGAGATGGCAGAAAATCAAGAAAGACAGATGGAAAAAGACCTGCAGCAAATGCCTCCCGCTGAACAAGAGACACTACCGCTCATGTTCTCTCCCTTAACCCCTCAGTCATGGGCTGCTCCAAAACTGGTTGAACTTGAACCCAAAATATTTGAGTTTACTTTCATTCCCAAAAGCAAATCCACTGATGGCGATAATTGCATTTAAATTAGGTGAATTTTTAATGCTGGCTTACTCAAGATAATCCTCTCCCATGGCTGTGGTATGTACATGAATCTTTGCTGATTATTGACATAGTCATCGATGCCTAGTAATGATGTCACACCACAAAGAAGCCCCCATCAGGGTTGTCTTACTCCATTCACCATGGTCGAGATTTGCATTGAACTACATCATGTCAGGCTACATATATGTGGTGCATTGTCCTTGTAATGAGACCGCCCCCTCAGGCTGGGAGGACAGGAGGAGACAGAACACCCTCCCGCTGTCTTTCTTTCTTTACTTAATCCTCTTATAAATAGGCCACTGTGTCTATTTTACAGGCAATAAAGCAATGTGTACTGAGCTTGTTGGTAAGATTCAAGGTTTAGCAAGAGGGCAGAGGCTATCCTGAGGCAGCAAAGGTTTTTTTTTTTTTTTTTAAGACACTGAAAAACAAATACCTACCTACCTCTCACTTTTCGATGTGCGATCTGTTGCCTTAGCTTACTTTCACCTTCCTCCTGTCCGCTCCTCCTGCGGCGTTCAGACTAAGGCAAGATGAGCCCAAAACAGTGGGAAGATAAATGGGAAGATGGAGCCAGTGAAAGGGGGGAAAAAAATAGATTTATGTTGCACTGCTCACGGGGCGTTTTAGAAAATGTAGTTGGTGCACCTTTTTCATAGATTGTTCCTGTGAGGCAGAGAAAAAGCAAGAGAGAAAGATGTGTTGACCTAAGCCACTCTTTCCAGGATAAAAGCATTACCCACAAGCCCTTTGTTTTCGCCCACGAGACTACCTTTGCTGTTGCTGCCAAGGCTGATACTGCCAGCAACGATGAGCTGTAAATCCATCATCCACCATGTAGTTATAGGGAAATATATAAAGGATGCATAGATAGACTAACATCGTACACCTGAACTAATTTATCTTGTCCGGTGCTCCATTCATATACGCAGAGACCTCACATTGTTGTAGCAATTCTTTATTTGTCTTAAAGGTGCTTTTCTATAATCTCCTTCTGACAAGAGATGTTCATGTTGCCTTAAGGTCGTTCTAATAGAAAAAATAGAAGCGATGCTGAAGAAAAGAATTCTTCTTCTGTTTGTGATGTTGAGCCCAGGGGTAACATTTGTTTTTTCTTTCTTCTCTCTGCATGTCTGCTTGGATGTGACTGATGTGACCATTTCTGTCAAAGGTAAGCTTAAATGTATTTCCTCTGCCTTTTTCCTCCAATCTGAATACATGTATTTTGAGGTCATGGGAAATGGCCGACTGACTGCCTCACAGTAGGTTCAGTCTTACCTGACTGTTTCTTTTAAAAGCAAGCATCCATCTTTAAGTGCTGACTAAAAGCATGTGTTTACTTGGTATTACGTTCGTGATGAACACAGGAAGATGTCTGAGCTTCGGCTCTTGTGTTCATCCAGAGAAGGAAAAGAACTCATCAGCTAATTGTGAAGTTGAATTAAAAACTGATTAACAGATATGAGAATAATGACTCATTGTCCAGCAAAGCTATTACAGACACAAGAGGCTGCATCATTTCATGTGCAAATGAAGCAATCTAAATTTAGTGGGGATAAATGAGTCCCGGGTTTGATTTGAATCTTTCTGAAGATGCTCTTTGTGTTATATCCTGTTGTATTCTGGGACACACTATCCCCAAGTTACTCTTTCTAAACTAGCGTTGCATTCGATGGCTAACCCTTCCTTCTTTGCAATGAACTTGTTGATGGCAAGGCTAATAATTATCACCCATGCTAATATGGATTCATTTATTAAAAGTGGTATAATATTAGTTTAATTTCCGTAAAAAAAATTTTTATCATGGATTTAACAATTTTTTTCCTGAAACAACGTAAAATATGTAACAACTTAAAACTGATGCCCAGGCACAATCCAGCATTTGCAGGGTTATAGTGTTGGGCTGCATCATAGAGTACAAGAATAACTAATAAAAGGTTCAGTCAGTATAAGCTTTTATGTGGTAAAGATAAGTCAAGCGTTACTTGGCAGGCAGACTTTAGCTGTCTGACTTGTTATAGATGAAGTGACTCCTTAGACGGACCACCTCTTCACTTCTATGACGTCAGACTGTCTCGAAGAACTACCACTGTTAAAATAGGTCAAAATATACTGAAGTGGCCATTAATATATCTGGGCTGATGGCCCATACAAACTATACAGTATTTGGGGAAACACTAAACCCCTATACAGGACCATCTGTCTCCCCTCTGTTGAGCGAAATGTCAAGCAACTTAGGGGCAGAGGGAACAAAAATATTTGAAAGGGCACCCACAGAGCACAGATGTGGCCTGTGTGGGCTGGGTAAGGATGGGAATGATTATGGGATAACAGTTGCACCGTGGTCTCCCAGGCAGGCAGCAGAGTCCTGACAGTAAACAGCATTGTCCCTGTGCTAAGAGAGGAGACGGGCTCTGACAGAGACAGGGAGGGCTCCAGCTTTGCACACAGGTAATTGTCTGCCGGCATTGGGGGGGACAACACAGCGTGAGGCCGGATTCTTTATTCCAAACACGCAGACACACTCTCTCTTCCTCCTCTCTTCACCTTTGAGAGAACTGCCGATAACAACAGCTGCTGCCCTGCACCCAGTTAGTATTCACACACAGCCAAGCAAGCCAATTAGTGGCCTTAGAGCGTATAATTGTGCGTCTGTGATTTGGTGTGTGCATGTGTGAGTGTGTGAGTGTAGGTGTCATTTCGTTAAGTCTCAGGGGGTCGCGCCACCTCCTGTGGTGAGGTGTCTCTCCCCAGAGTGTGAGTGACAGTACGCTCACGGGGAAGCCATTGTGTCAGTCAAGCCTCACTGGTTTCCAATGCTGTTTACATTTAAGGGGAGAGGAAGCCAGTATGTCGTCAACTTTTGTGTCCGTGTATGTGCGTGTGTGTATTGAAGCTTGAATAACTCCTTAGTCAATAAATTGTGGGAACATTTTTTTTTGGCTAATTTAGTTAAAAGTTCATTTTAGTTTGTAATTGTTCCTTGACATTATAAGAATAATTTCTGAGCTACTTTTATGTTCTGATTGAGCATATGTGAAGAACATTCACTTAGAACTGACTACAGTGTTTTCTTTCTGACTTTCACAGTTTCAAAAGCACTTTAGTTTTTCTTTCCCTTAATTTGAGATTAACAAAAGTCAATATATAGCACTTTGGAAATTTTTATTTGCTGTGTGCTTTGGATTTGTTATTGCCAGGGCAAACACTTTCCTTACAATTCAGGAAATGCTATTAACTTGAGTACTTCCTGTACTTAAGAGGAAAAAGCATCTCACCATTATAAGAGGACAGAAATGGAGCTGCACATTGAATAAATATCGTGTCAGAGCCATCAGACTGCAGGACCACTATTTGATCTTTTTAGGATAACTTTGCTTTATCAAAGTGATTGGACATGATGAAGTCAAGCTATAGTTACTCAAATTGAACGATTTAAAATCAGCCAGGATGTGAAAGCTAGAACCGCTGGTTTTGAATTAAATTCTTAAGACACACTCTGATTAAAAAATAGCTTGTTTGTGAGGTGAAGTGATAGTCAGCTTGGTTCACAAACATCGTTTTACACTTTTCCACCTCCAATCACGAGGACGTGTCATTCCTGCTTGCACTCGTTGTATATATTTAGGTAAAAAATCTAGTGAATCAAGTTATATTTTCTTCTCATGCAATGTGGCCTTGAATCTTTAAATGGGGGAGGGAGCTTGTCTTGGCCAGTCAGAATCACCGCTGGCCTAGCTGCAGTCTATAAATTCATACACTGGCATCCTCATTAGAATGGAGCCTCGAGCAGCAACAGACCATCCAGATGAGCGCACCCTGTCCATTCGATCTTCAGGATACAGTCAGATCGCCCTCTGATCACATCCAGCGTCCCGGGCATCAACAAACCAAATCCAGCAGACTTACTGACATGCATTGAGCACAAGCCCTTTGTTGCGTCTCTCTCGCTCTCTCTCAGTGCACAAATTCAACATGAACATTTGTAGAGCAGATGTAGAGATGGATAACAGCCGCAGTTGTATTTCCTTTTCTTGGAAGCTGATGAGTGAAAAGACGAATGCTTTCCCCAGCCCCTCCTCTCCCTTTTCCCTGTCTCTTGCTCACTCTCCCTTTTCTTCCCTGTATTTTCTTCCCCCCTATTCTCTGTGTTTTCCTACAGTGGCGGGAAAATTGAACACTGTGGAGCTGTTTAGAACTCAGAAAAGCAGTCATTGAAGTGACGTGTTCTCGTGTCGGTCCATGTCACTGCTTTACAGTTCTACATCAGCAAGACACCGCTGTCCTTGGTTCTGAAACAGAGACAAGACATTATGACCTATATAATAGTGCATGTCTCACTTTAAATGCTGTTCAATGGTTAGGTTGAGTTTGTGTGCATGTCAGTAAGTGACAATGAATCTATGGCCGGGCAAGTCAAATTCATTAATACTTAAGCACTATAGAATAACGTAGGGTTGGGATTCTTTGTCAGTGACATGTCCTTTTGTACCGTTGGTGGGGGGGGGTGTGGAGCAGACAGACAGAAACCTGCTTGTATTTTCATTAAGACATCTGCTGCTTGGCTTTTCATGGCTTTTGTTGATATATGAAGGTGAAAATCTGCTGATAGCTTGGAGTCATTAACTTGTTTGAACAGGAAGGTCGTGTATTGGTTTACTGTACCCACCATGTTAAACCCCTTCTGTGTCGGCGTTTATCGGTCACACTTATCCCCAAGGAAGTCTGTCTTCCTGTGCTATCTTAGACCCTCGCCCTCGCTTTGTTAGTGTCTAGATGCCTATCGACAAGTGTAGTACCTGGACAAACACTTCATTCAGCCTCGACTCGGACAGACCAAACATTTCATTTCCTGTCCATAAACCCCTAATCTACAGAATACTTGAGGTGGCGAGCCCACAGTAGTGTGCCTTTGCTTGGAACAACCCGATCTGCCATATTCCTGCGTGCTTACTGTGTGAATGCAAAGTGCTTTTCTCAGCATAGAGGTGTGAAGTGTAAATGCTGAGCGTTTGAATTGTCCATAAAAACAACCTAATCACCTTGACTGTTCTGCTCAACCTGTGTGGGTGGAAGCACGACAAGTGGCCTGTGTTGCCAAGTAACAGTTCCCATGATTAGCTGTGTGATCGTCCAGACCAGTAATTATGAGATTTTTTTTTTTAATTCAGAATCATTTGGCAGAGTCTTGTTCTGATGGAAATAGGGAGCTATCTTTTTGTTGAGTGATCATTCTTTGTTTTCAGCCCGTAATTTGATTCTTGTGCTCTGCTCACAACTTGCATCAGTGAGTTATCTTTCATCAGTATGTATCCCTGCACTGCAGCCAGTCTGTTGATGATTTACAACAAAATGGAACATAGATTACACAAGTAACCACTAAATCGGATATTCATTCAACATGTCTGGCAGTAAAAAGAAGACATTAAACATTTGCGGGTGATTTTCTTCTTGTTTTTTTTTTTTGTTTTTTTTTTTCTCCTCCTAATTGCTCTTTTTCCTCCCACTTCTTCTCTCCTCAGCACTGAGATGCAGCTCTCTGTATGCTAATACAAACATTGCATTCAAAGCTAAACGGCAAAACTCACAGGGGGTCTGCCACATCCTGCTTGTTCCTCTGTTATTGAAATTGTTGCAGGCACTTCAAATGTCATGGACCCCCTACAGCATACACAGTCATCCCATGAGATTTTAAAGTGGCACTCACTCAGCAATGTCCTTTTGATACATTATGCTAAATGGCAACTATAAATGAAATGGAGAATTGAAGCATTTAAATTTCAAAGGGAAACATCTTCCAATGGTTTTCCAAGACTCACTGCAGAAAAGATGCAGAAAGATGCTTTTTAAATTATTTTTTAGATGGAAAATTCTTAGATATCATAGTTTTTAACATTTAAAAATGATCATGAATGATCATTAATGACCTAGAATGAGACGGACCACAGAATTGTGTCACAAATGACTTACTTGGTCATACCATGGTGTGAGCCATTAACACTTGAATGGCTTTAAGTACTGTGAATATAGGCTACAGCAACGGGATCAAATCTCTTGCGCTCAGTTGTAATGTGAAAGTACCTTCCAGCTACCATGGACAAAAACAAAAAGAATACCCTGAAGAGATTTTTCACACCCGGTCTGAATGAAATTAGATTTTTTTTTGTTCAGCGCATCACCTCCTAAAACAAAATCCCATCAGAAATTGCGGCCCAAGACACTGTTCATTTTCATGTGGATCAAACTGGATTCATGTGTATGAGATACTGAATCTGAACAGGACCCAGAATAAAACTGTGTATGGATATATGAAGGCTGTGCTGATGGGCCACCCACTTGCTGGCAGACATTACAGCATAGACCACCTTGTTTATTTAAAAGATAATACTGCCTAATTATAATAATTTGGGCTTAAGTTGCAGGAAAAACATCAGGGAAAGTATTGGAATGACACTTAAACTCTTATAATATCATACTTTTGATGTCAGATTTTATTGAGTTTTCATCAAATGTACAATTAGGTCCAAATAACAAGGAGAGAAAACATTTCTTTCAACACACTGAACTAATGGCATGTTTTTAATTACAATGACTGATGTAGTCTTTCCCCTCTATATTTACATAATTATACGTTTTTGTGATTGCTTTAGATTCACTTTTCTTATGCAGACTGCTCTGATAAGAGTTGTAGCTTTGCACTGTGCTCAAATTATGTAGTACTAGTTTAAAACAATTAGAGAATATCTATTTCCTGTTAGTTTTTTTAGATAGTTTTTTCCCAAAACATTGATTTTGAGACTTTGTTGAACTAAAATGGTTCCTGGAATAGATTCCATCAGTGTGGAAATAGTACGGCGTGAATCAAAAATTTTGTTGACTGAACACATCTAAAATGATCATTATAGAAAGACGACGTGTGAAGTGCTGGATATCTCCCAACGAAACACTCTGCAGTTTACAGAGTCAACACATTCCTAAAAATACACAACCGTACCTTTTTTTTTTTTTTTTAATAGCTGTGGAGACTCCAGCGACTGTTACAGTTACAGTAGACGTCTGTCCAAAGAGGTTGTAGCTCATTAAACCGTGCTGACTACGCTGAGCTCACCCTGCAGAACCAGCCAAGCTTTGCTAGGAAGTCAACACCGCAGAGCTGCTTGGTCCTGGAAACAACCTGGTTGCCCCCAACCCCCTCATCAGAATCAACATCTGTTTGTGTGCAGCAGGGAAGAGGAGGTTGTGCCAGAGATGCCAGGAGGCCACCCATGTCTTTTATTTAAATTTTCTGAATGAACCGATTGCTTTTGTATCCAACCTTTTCTTCTCAGCTTCAGACATGGACAAGACACGCCTTCAGGAGAAGAGCAAAAAAAATACTCTTTTAGTTACTTCCTCAAGGACACTGCAGATTGCGTCTACCAGAGGGACTCAGGAAGCTTTTAAAAACGCTTCCGAAGGCCAACAGGAGATGGACGGTTAATTTGTGATGTGAGAGTCAACAGTGCAGAATGGGAGAGAAACTGGGGGTTTATTTTACTCTGGAGCCCCATTCAGTGACTGAAAGAATTTGACTCTTAAGAATGGCCGTGTTCGTCCATCATCCCATAAATCATTAAGCATTCAACCTTCTCATCTTTGTAAATGGTCTCATTACATTATGAAATTGATGCTGACCTGAAAGGGGAATCTCATTTTAAACTTTTTTTTTTTAACTATCCCGCTTAAATATGTTGGAGCAGTGGAATTTTGCAGCAGAAACCTGACATTGAAATGACCTAGAAAAAAAAAAAACATAATGCAAATTTCCCACACAATTCCACTCCTGTCTTCAGTTTGCAAGGTAAGAGTAATGGTTGAATCCAACTCTTGTTTAGAGCTTCTGGGAAACAAAGTGCCAGTAACCCTGGAAATAATATAAGTTGTCAGCATCACAGAAACAAATGTTTAGGTTTTTTCTCATCTGAGTATATTTTTGTTTTTTTATAAACTTTTCTTTTTTTTTTTTTTGCCCATTTTGGCAAGCGGTTGTGAAATGCCACAGCATTCCTAGCTGGCAGTCGTTTTTGGACATAGCTGAAGTGCAGGCGTTAGCCAGAGCCGCCTGCAGAGAAGAGATCGACAGTGGCAGCCAAGGACTCAATGCCCATCTGCTCCCAGAGCCAGCCATCATTTATTACTACTGCTGATGCAAAAAGCAGCTCCTGTCACTCTGGAGACATACTGTCCTGTTATTGCTGCACTCTATAAGGTTTCCGTCCCATGTCTGCTTGTTTGGCTCTGGATTGTGCAGAGGAGGAATTTTTTCCCCTCTTCTCTGCTTAATCCATCTGAGTTGAGCTTTCTCACAGATCATATTTCATAAGACAGGAAAGCTTTAAACAGCATCCCAATTCATTCAACTCTGCTTTATCTCATATCTGTCACTTTACTCCACTGAGGATGCAGAGGAAGATTTAACCATGCAGCTCCCTCCAGATCTCCAACTCCCGCTTTCACAGCAGACTCTTCAGTCTGTAACATCTATCAGACTCTTGTGTTTAACCTGGCTGCAAACTGCTGAGCTCTTCTCATCCACTGTGGCTTAATCTTCCATCTTTGGTTCATAATGCTGGAAAAATATTGTGACTGTGACCCCAGATGTTTGACATCAGTGTTGCTTTTTATGTAGTTAGCTACTAAATCCTCTGTTACGATTTGCACATGCCCTCTGCAGGGTAGTTATAGCACTTAGTTGTGTCAACAGTTAGCATTAGGCTTTCATGCCTGCTGCGTGTCTTTGTCCGTCTTTGTGTGTAAAAAAAAAAAGAAAAAAGTAACATGTAAAGATATGGCGGCTTTTATTCTTCTTTGTGGCACTTTTCCCCCAAAAAGTGGTCTCATTACTGGATTAGTGCCCAGTTTTTCAGGACCAAAGAGACGGCACTGCCTTTTTTACCTGAGCAAAGCCTAATCCGCCTAAATCTAATAATTACTCCCATATTCACTCTGTCTCGCAAGAGCACAGCTGCAGGGGATGGCAGTGGCTCCAGATTGCTGTGCACCATGGGTAATAATACCCGGGGTCCTTTTCATGACCAGGATCAGATCGGTGCATGTCACAAAGGTTTTTCATCATCATCGTTTGGGCGTTTCAGACAAATTGTATAACCTCTTATCAGTCTGTCTTTCTTTCTTCTGTTCCTTTCTTTCTCTCCCTCCCCCTCCTTGTCGGCTCGTGTTTGGTCCTCAGAGATGCATTAGGCTGCCTGTGTTTCAACAGTCGGCCTTTTATGAGTGGGTGTTGAAAATTGGTGAGAGTTGGCCACGCTCACATGTCTGCATTTTCGATCCAGCATGACAGTTATGAAGCCTGGTGTGGAAGGATAGATCGGAGCTGAGGGGGCGATGAGCGATCAGGGCCATATCTTCTCTGAAAAGTTAGCTTCATCTGTCATAAAGAAAGCAGCTCACTTTCCATAAACCTCCACTTACACACTGTACGATTACTAGAAATAACATGGCACTGTGATGCTGTGATAATTCTCTTTGTTGAAATTGAATTACCTCAGCTATGAGAAAAAAGGAGAAAGATTGCAATTTAGAGAAGCTCTTCCTCCAAAATCCAAAAGTCTAAAGCAACTAAGTTAAGTATAGTTCTACTTTAACTCTGAGCTATGGTTATGTGTATTTTTCTGCTGGCTACAATATATAATGGAGAGCTCATTAGTGTTCCTCGGGGCCTGAACTAGTCCCAGCCTAAAGCCAGCCCCGGGCCGCCTAGTCTAACTAATAATGAGGCATTAATGGATTAAGAAGGGTGGCCTATTAAAAGACACTTTTGGGTGCGGCACAACCAAGAGTTTTATGCTGTTGACTACCTCCTGGTGTGCTTATTAAGAGATAAGTGCCCCAGTGCTTTATCTCCCCTCCTCTCCCCTCCCTCCTCTACTCATTGTCACACTATGTTTTTATTATTTTTCTTGCCACGGAGACCGCATAAAGCGGATCCTCCTCCTCCAAGATGTGTCCAGACAAGCAGCGTCTCGTTAGGAGGGATCAGAGAGCGTTCCATAGTGTGGGGCAGTTGAAGTGATCTACAGTTGTCTTCCAAAAAACACAGCTACTCTGCAATCAGGGCTGTTTGTCATGGAAGAACTGATTTTATGCTTTAAGTGTCAAAATGGGATGTCTCACACACAAAACAAGCACCATCAGGGTGTCATGGATGACTGTTGCTGCTCTGTGAGAAAGTGGTGAAGAAAAATGTTGGAATCTGCTCCACCTGGGGAGGTTGCATGCCTGTTGCCATGCCAATGTTGCCGGGTAAAATGGTTGGGCGGGAGTTGGGGGGTCTCTTTGTCTAGTTGGTTCTGCGCTTGCTCTCTGCTGTCAGATGTAAGACGGAGAGAAATGGATTTAAACTGATAGTGATCTCAGTGAGGTTTGTTATAATGAGCCTGACCTTCTTGTTGCACAGGAGCAAGTCACTCTGCAGAGTGCGGCCCCTCCACTGTGCAATTACCTGCTACAATAACGTCAGTGATTGAGTAAAGGATGGTTGTGCATACTGCTGTCATAGGTAAAAAGGCACTGCGGCTCTGCTGCTTTGAACATGGTTTTCAATTAGAAGCAGCAGGATGTATGAGCAGATGTGTTCTGCTGATGTGTGCCCTACAGAGAATAATATACTACCCGAGGTCAGTTTTTCTGGATGTAATAGGAGACAGCAGGGACTCATTCTTTTGTATTACTTTGATCCATTTCAACCGAACAAAATGAGCCGCTGAGGTTGAACAGTGTATTTGGACAGAGTCAGGCCAGTTGAAGAGAACCAACTGTCAGCTGTAGCTTCAAGTTTAGCGTCCAAGTGGAAATCATCTTGTACAAACTTCTTAATATTTCACTGTTGATATAATATTTGGGTCTGTTTATCAGGCACTAAAGGTTTAATCAAATAATCTAATAATTTCAGTATCAAAAGCAAAGCCCAGATAATTTACCTTGATTTTACTGCATGAAGTAAATCTAGGGCAAGTCGCCCAGTTTAGTCATCAATGGTCAACAATGACATCAGCCTGTGGTGAACTGAACCGTCCCTCCCGTTACAATGGTTTGACAGAGACATTGTACCTGGCCCGACTCTGTCCTGTTCAACGTCTCTGCTGTCAAGTCGAATAAGGCGACTTGACCTCTTTGTTTAGACAGCATTTCAGCTTCATGCACTGCTGAGTTCTCTGTGCAATTCACGTTGCGAATACCAAACTATTGCTGACACGCAGCATTGTTGGAAATACTCACCAGGAGATCAGTGAAGCATGAAAATACACATAGAGCAAACTCAGTTAGACATAAATATCTCAGACGAGCGCTCACTTTTCTGTGAACTGCGCTCTGTGTATTGACCAAAAGGCACTAAATAAATGTTTATTTACTTGTCATCAACATCGCAGACAGAACATGACACTTTTTTTTGTTTGTTTTTTTTTTTTTTTTTGGGGGGGGGGGGGGGGGTTGGGACCATATGGATTGTCAGTTTTAAGAAATACCTTCTGCTGAGCACTTTTCAGGGAGACAGCCAGGAGAGCCTACTCAGTCAGTGGAAAACTCAAACACACACACACACTCAGTAATTTGTTGACAGGCCTTGAAAGCTCTGTCAGTAGGCTTCAGCGCTTCCCCTGACTTTGCCCCTCGTTCCCACTCCAATTTATCTCCCAGACATCTCTGTCCACGAACACACTGTGGATGAATCTATCATGATTTTTCATCTGAGGTTTTACCTCATCCCTTGAATACACATTCTCTCAGGAAAATGAAAATCCTAGCATGACAATCAAAAGAGTCCCTCATTCCCTTAAAGCTGCTGGAATCTGCACTGTTCATCTACATTCAGAGGTTCCACTCTGATTGTGAATCTTAATGTTTTCCATAAGAAAGGTTGAAGTGTCTTAGACATGTTTATCCTACAGCAGCTGTTAAAATAGATGCTTTTGAAGAGAGAACTGTCTGCGTCAGTGTTCCCTCCATACCCATCCTTTCAATGTTGAATATTTCTGATATGTTTTTCCCATTCATAGTTATTGTGTTGGCCTTTGTCTGACCTTCTGATTGACGTTAATTAAAAAAATGTTTCATTCAGCCTCCAAATCCATCGAAGTTCTCTTTTAGATCTGATGTGAACTCTTGGAGTTGTTAATAATAGATCAGATCAGAGACGCTCTTATCATGCCTGTGACATTTTTTCCCTTTGTTACTCTTTTGAAGTTTCACTGCTTGTTGTCAGAGTATGCAGTTAGTATGAGTGATGATGCTGATGTTATCTGGAGTCTTGCTGCTCTCACCCTTAATTGGGATTATGTGGATTTTAAAAGCTGGGGAAAAGTGATATGGATGGAAGTTATGACTTTTTTTTTTTTTTATTGATCACATTGTTGGCAAAGTATTGATGGACGACTGCAGCATTTTGATATGTGAGGTCCTGGGGTATTTTGTGTCTGAGGCCGAGGTGGTGGTGAGATAAATATCTAGTGGCAGCCATGTTGAACGCTCCAGTCGCTGTCTCAAGCTCTGCGGACAGCGTTGCTCTGGATGACTCCAGAATGCCTCATCCTCTCACCCTAAAAACGTTTCAGAGCAGCTGCCTCGCTTCGACACGGTCCACTGAGAAGCTGTTAAACCACACACATAGGGGCCATTTGAGCTCACTGAGCCGCCGTGCCTGGTGCCAAGTGTTTATGGATGCTGCCTCATGTGTCTGTGCAAGTGCAGGCATCTCCCCCTTTTAACCTCTTGCAGTTGCAGTACTGTGCGTCATCCTTGGTTGTCGTCACCATGCTGCAGGTTCTTTATGGAAAGATTCAGAGATAACGTTGTGGTGGATTCCTGAGTACTGGTTCTTCACTGATAAGATATAATCATCTGCGATGCTACGCATTTTGTAAAGTTTTTATTTTTGTTTTAGTTTTTTTTATGGCGACTTCCAGATGTTTGGAGTTGGTTTTAGAGACATTTCTATAACTAGCATGAAGAAAGTCAACCTTTCTCTCTTAAATTTGACTCCATCTGCAGCTTATACTTTCTCCTGGATCAGATCCATATTTGAAGCATATTAAGCTCAGTGTTTTTGAATCAAGTCAATAATTAGGTGTCATAATATTTGACTGACAACAATCAATATCAGTCGTTATTGAGTATTTCATATCTTCTGCTCCTTGGTTCACCTTCAACATGCTGTCATCATAAATTAGGCTAGTTGCATTAATGTTAATGTTAATTCATTAAATGTGTGTTGTTAAAAACTGTAGGGTTTCTGATTTCTGGCTCTGGGTCCAACAGCTGATCAACAATCTGAGCTGAAACTGTGGTCTGAAATTTTTGTTGTCGTTTTGTTTTTCCTTCATGAATGCTGAAAGAGTATCTGTAGGAATATACATATACAAATACCCTGTTTCTCTTTCCACAACTCAGCATCCTGGTTTGGTGGTGTAGTTTGTTATTCATGAAATTTGATTCACCTCTACCTGCCTTCGCCATGATAAAAAACTGAGGAACAGAAGGGAGGCTCAGGCTGATGATGAGCCCATTATGGTGGGTTCTGGCTGTCAGGCTGACTTAGAGATGACTTCCACCTGACAGCCTTGGTTACTGAGCTGGGCTTAATGGGGTCGGCAATGCAGCAAGTTGAGATGGAGAACCCCTGTGTTCAAATATTTTAGCCCTCTCAGCAGTCTCGCTTGCCATCTTTCGCCTACTTTCTACTTTCCAACTTATTTCCCAGATACCTAGGTTGAAATCCACACTGTCAATCTATTGAAAATGAGGAACTATAAATATTTCATAAGTATTATTGTTTATTCGGATGCATTAGCTTGTCTGTTGTAAGCTTTTCCCGGTAAGTGCATATTGATTGAAACAAAGACAGGATGATTCTGTTTTTCTGAATATATCAAGAATGAGGAAGACAAACACTTCCCCCTGTCTTTGATTTATCAAGATAGCACATGATTTCATAGTTATTTAGCTTGCAGTATCTCTGCTTACATCATGCAAGAATGGGCCTTTCAGTGTCTTAAAAGTTTAAAAATGTCAATGAAATGATAATGATTGTTTCTTCCCATTGTTTCTATGAAGAGATGTTTGTCATTTGAATATTCCCACCCATCCTTCTGTTGTTGGCTTTCACTGTTTGTTTCCTTCTTTATCTGTAACTCGTCCTTTCAAGCTGTTACTCTTTGAAGGACGCTCAGTAGGAATTCAGATAGCATTTGACCCCCTTATCGCTCAAAGGCCACTCTTTCAAGATCCAAGCATTTCTCTCCCCTCCAGCACTTTTGTAAATCAGTGAAGCCACATTGATTTAGCCAGACAGATGCATCTTTAGTGCAATTTGTGTAGGTGAGTGTCTATGTGATGGCGGTGAGAGAAATAGTGCCCTTGAAGTCTGTTATGATGCGTATTTATAAGTCATAGGCAGAGCTGCAGTGTGAGTGAGAGATGTAGGTCACGCCTTCTATGTTTGAACGGTATAGTAAACTTGGCAGACTACTTGCATGTGATTGACTGTGTCTCACTCTAAACTCCCCCTCGTCTGTCATCCTGTGGTATGTGAAAACACCTTATCTGTGTGCACTCTCTCTGCTGGGACTTTTCCTGGGAAGTCATTCCCTCTGTATACACATCTAAACACACAAGCTCACACTTGTCAATGTACATCTCAAATTAAACCATCAACAGCATGCCACAGCTCCGCTGCGTCTCCACCAAAGCTCGTAACATCACCGTACAGAGGAGGTTCAGTGCGATGGAAGTTGGCATGCTACCTCACACCCCAGCTGTAAGCTTGGCATGGAGGCAGAGTGCTGTCTGTGCAGGTTACGTGATAGATTGTTTGAGGTAGATGTTGGGGATGACTCTGCTGGTGTTTCCAGCCCATCTGCTGCCTTTTATCCCAGTTTTTTCACAGATGGAACAAATTCACAGTCTCTTGGGAATTGTCAGAGACCGTTTGGTTGTACAGAAGAGGAGTTGTAGCAATACTTGGTACAATAAATCATGTTGCGCAATGTCACTGGAGCTCAGCTCAGATGAAGAAAGAATGATTTATGAACTAGCATATTATAATCAATAAATCTTTTGATGACCACTTTCTAATAATAGAGTTTGGGCTCAACTTGTCAGAAAATATTCAAACATTTCCTTTAGCTGCAGTGACATCTTTAAGTTGCTTTAGAGTTCAAAGCTAAATAAATATTTCACTAGCAAAGAGATAAGCAGCTTCAATAAAATCCTGTGTTGATCATCAGAACTGCTTGTCCCACAATTTTCTGCCTTTTTGCAGAATACGTGTGAACTTCTGGTCATTGTCAGTTAGTCTACGCAGCGACACCCCATAAATGAAGCTGCTCTGTCAGTTAAAGCCTGTGTGGACATGAAGTAAAACAGTTTAGCTGATTTGGCACATATTGAGGTTCAGAGTTGAGTTTTTATTTTTTTCAAATATCATATGAAATGTGTTAGCCTTATGCACCAAAGTAGAAGCAATTCATCTGGCAGCAAGTGTAACTTCTGGAGCCTGTAAAATTCTCTGGTGGTATATTTACAGCTGAGAGAAAGGCCAAAGGACTGTCACCTCTAATTTGCTTCCTTCAAAAGGAAAAAAAATGAACAATTTTGATTCCCCATGGAGGACATCGATCGGCCTGCCTGCCAGACGTGTGAAATAAGGAGGAAAAAAAAGTAATGAACTGAAAGTAATAACACTGGAGCATGGTGCCATTATTACTTATTACTTCTGCTATAGACGTTAACTTTTATTTTGACATGGTATCTGAAGCCATATTGTGTATCTCCCACCGTTTCAGTTTATTTAGGTCACAATTTGAGGCATTTACTCACTATGTTTGTCACAGCAGATCTAAATCCTTTGTTTTTCTCACTGACACCTCTTGAAATGGCCCACATTTCCATCAAACACACTTAGCTGTGTCAAAAACTGATGACTGAAATTTAAGGTAAGGGGGGGGCGATTAAGGCACATGTATTTGTTCTCGTCCCACCTGGTCTGTCCAAAGTCTCTCTGGATGTCCTGACCTGCCTATTTTCCCGCCTGTCTGTCAGCTTGCCACCTGCAGCTGAGACAAAGGCGAGCCTGATGAAGCCACGGACAGGCAGCATAAGGATAGGAGCGGTGGGATGAGGAGGGGTCAGAGATGGAGGGATTACCTTGGCTCATCTTCAACAGGCCTCTTGATTAAACATTACTGAAAGATCCCCTTTTAACTTGGCTCCAGGCCTGCACGCAGCCTAGAAGACACACACAAGTGCACACACACTGTCATTCAGGTGTAACATGCTCGATCTACTCTAGCGATGGGCCGTCCCTTATCATAACAAACCCTCAGGTATCAGGTATGATAACATTGTGAAGAGGTGGGCCCACTTTGGCAAACTGTGGAGAAGGCCATTGACAGTAGTTAGCTGTGTGGGCCATCCAAACAGGAAGGCAGTGTGCAGATGGCGCAGCTGTTTGACTTTAAAATTAGTTTTTGGTTGTCCTACAGGATATAAGGACAAGAATAATCAGGTAGCGCTGATGGCTTGATGCTGTGTTACACTGAAACCTTGAGGTTATGTCAAATCAAAGATTACAATGATGAATTAAGATGTATAATATAGATATATAATATAGATGTATAAAGATGTATACCATCACACTGCCGCCACATACTTATTCAATGACTTGCTTTAAAAAGATCAGTAGAACAAACGTGAAACAGGAATAGAAAACTCCTTTTGATGTGGGGCGAGACAAAAACCAGACAGGGAAGAGCTGCATCTCTAGCTATCAGCGCTGAGAGTCCATTCTTCTGTTTTTATTTTCTGCCCCCTGCCTTTGCCTCTAACGGACTGTGATTACATTAGACGCACACTGAGAATCAAATGTGCTCTGACTGTGTAGTAAAATTGAATAGTGTCAGGTCTGTGTTTACTGCAGGTCACACTCTACTCATTTTCTCCAGTTTTGTGCAGGTAACTAGAGCAGAAAACATGTAGTCTCTCACACAAATCTTGCTTGTGGTACCGTGAGGGCAATAAAAGTTTAAAGTGCGTGAGGACATGATTGCAGCACATCATGCCTTGTTTAGGGGAAGTGTCTCACTGAGCTGATGGCACATGATAGTCGGCAGCATTACGAACAGGGAAAAGTATTTTTCCTGTGTTGGGTTTGATGACTTCACAGAAGGCCGGTATTGTCTAAACATCACATTCCTCCACAAGGCTAAGTGGTCACCATGGTATATACTTAATGAACGGAAAAAGCAGTAAAATGTTAACAGCAGGCCCATTCTAATGTCCTGTCGTTGAATTTTTTTTTTCTTCTTCTATTCTAGTTCTGTCCATCCAGGCTACTGCCATCCAGTTTACTAAGGAGCCAAAGTCCCAGGATGCTTTGCACGGCCGCAGCGCCATGCTACGCTGCGAGGTGAGCAACCCGGCTGGCATTATCTACAGCTGGCTTCACAATGGGCAGCCCCTGGAGGTCAATGAGAGGCGCTTCCAGGAAGGCAGCAACCTCAAGTTCACTGCTGTGGATCGGCGGCTAGATGCAGGAAACTTCGAATGCGTCGTAGAAAGGAAGGCCGATGGACAGAAGTTTAACTCCACCAGCGCTTCCTTCAATATCAAGTGTGAGTGTTTGATTTCAAGCCTAAAAAAGGCATTCTGATTTCCTGAGTGAAAATTGCCAGCTGACAGAATTTCATAATGGCAGCAAGGCCATCCATCCAGTTTCTGGATCAAAAAAGCAAAACAAAAGTCACGGTATAAGATGACAGGTAGTGTGAGCTGAAGGAATGTTTCCACCTTGTTGCCTTCTTCTTCGCGGCTTCATCTCCCTCTCACCAAAGGAAACTGGATATGTGTTCCACCAAGCGTGTGTTTCTTGTTGCTTGTATCTTTTTTTTCCTTCTTTCCTTCGTTGTGTAACACTCACTTTTCCCACATAGTCTCAAAAGGCTTTTGTTTGGAAATTACTGAACAGTGTAATTTACCTTCTAGCTATATAATTACTTAGGTTTAGATTAACACTGCCCTCTTTACTCCAGCTTTTTGTCCATGTTTTTCACTCTGTCACTTTCCAAACATTTTCTCCCTTTGAGAGGAGGCACATTACTATCTTAATTTTATTGTTTAGGCCCATAACTGCACCACTTGATTACCTTCTTAAGTTTCACAGGAAGCCATGGGAAATCTGTTCTGGCCTGAATAGGAACTTTGTTTGTGTACCGTCGAAGGCCTGCAGGTACTAGTTGTTACTGAAAAGCCGCAGTCATAGAGTTAGTAGTAATGGCAGTAAACAACAACCAAAACAGAGTGTATAAATAACCCCTTATGGGCTAAGTTGTCTTCTGTCTCTGCATTCAGGGGGTTTTGTTTTTCTGGTCAAAGATTGATTACAAGAACAGATGAGGGTTCAGACCTCCTGCTGCACACGAAGATCTAAACTGGGCGGGACAGACGGAGGGAGAGAGCAGAGGTTTAACCTTTGCTCTGTCAAGCGTCTCCACCAGTGGATATTTGTTGTGTGTTTTCTTTTGCCATTTAGTCTGAATACTTCAGGTTTTAGCCAGCTAAACCAAAAGGTATAATAGCTTTCCAAACCTTGCCTGATCTGAGGAAAACTGCTTTTATGTGCAGCAATTAAACAAGATCCAGTGTGTCAATAAAACTCAACTGACATACTCATACTGACATACAGATTAAAAAGAGAGGGAAAAAAAAAACAAGTCAGACATGAAACACCAGTTCATACATTGTCCCAGAATGCACTGTATTCTGCCAGGTCATTAAAATTCCCACGCACAGAAATAGAGAGGCATATCTCTATTGGAAGGAATGTGATGAATTAATTTTCATAAAAATAAAAAAAATCTGTTTTCCCAGCTGCAAAATTGAAACTAGTATTGTTTTTATCTTGTGAATGTCATCATGGCAAAATGTGGTCCTGGAAACCTACTGCAGCTGTAATTACCACAGAGTACTTTGGCAGGTGTTATCTGATGGTTTTACAGTCTCACCACTCTTAAGACGAGACACAGCAAATATCTGTCCTCAGCAAAAAGCTTTGATGTACCTGGTTACTGTCCACCTTTCTGTCACCAAACGCTAGTTAGACTGAATTAGTACAGCACCTAACAAGCCAGATATTTGCCTGAGGAATTAATGGAGAGTCTGAATGAATGCTAATGTTTCTCTGTATCTGCTGGGTGTGTAAATAAGGTTTCTGTTGACAGGTATGCCACACTTGAGTAATTGCAGATTGAAGTGGATTAGCCCTTTAAAAAAATATTGCCATCTAATGTCTAAACGTCTCAGAGAGGGTTGACATAGTAGTGAAACTTTCTTGCTATTAGGCTATTTCTAAGCTGATGTATTGTATCCAACGTTGTACACATTTGCATGCATGAAGTCTCATCCGTCCCTGAGGGCGATGAGAGGACGTCTTATCAAGTAGGCTTTCAAGGACACCGCTGGAGTGTCGCTCATCAAATCCACCACAAGCACAGATTATGATGCTGGGTACACTGGTTACAAATCTTTTCTCTTTTCAGATATGGCAGTCCTTTGGACTTGCAGTGCATAAAGCAGACATGAGCAGCAGATTAATAGCTGAGAGGAGACATTAACATTCTGCTTGGAATTACAATCTTGATAGATTTGTGTCAGTTTGATGAGAATCAAACAACTTCAGTGGATTCCTCAGGCATGTGCTCAGATAAGAAACCAACTACAATAGACTTTCTGTATTGAGAGAGAATAAACAAGATAATTTATACCACAACACAACCATTTCAGAATGAAACAGCACACGGTGGTAAATCAGCTCAAATCACTACTGCCTGTGGATATCTATACATCTGTGATAATGAGCAGGTTGGCTGGTCATCTCTGGATCACTTTGGTGGGATCAGACAATGTTATGACAGATGTTCTCATATTTCCCCAACATACATTTAACAGACGATAAAGCCGCACGCAGCTTTAAAGCAAAGTCCCCCTCTGGCATTAATCTTGTGTGTGCATTCACTCATGTGTATGCTAGTTTGCGTGCGTAGTAGTAAATCTGGGTTGTGGGTGATGGGGAGGGGGGGGGTTTATTCCATATACTGTACGTGGACTGTACCAGAGTAGTTTGCTCTCCCTTCCCCCTCCGGGTCTCAGCAGAGAGAGTTAATTTTGCACTCTATAGTGGGTGGCCAAATCCTGCCAGTTGAGAGTTATTCAGAGTAATTATCCCCCTTCTGTTTTCTCTAATAGAGGTTTTAGCCCCTCCACCCTTCATTTTCCTTTTGTCCTGCCTGGTCACTGAGTATCTGTGGTGGGGCGACATCCAGCAGAGGCGTCATGCTCAGGCACCGCTATTGTCAGCATGTTTGTTGGTCCTGTAGGCAATGCTTCACTTGACCCTCAGTAATGAGATGCAGACAGACAGTTGTGTTTTTGAAATTCAGTGACAGAGCTTGTCAGTAGAAGGGAAACACATAGTAAGAACACGGACAAGCAGGGGACTCTTCTTTCCTGTTTAATTTTTAAAAAATCACAGAGCTGCTTGTGCCAAAGTGCACACATGTGCCATCTCGGGTAAATCACAGCATGTGTCCTTAACCTACATTTGCTCAGCAGATGAATTTTAGAGCATCCCCTTTTTCCTCATCCTCTTGCAATGCCTCCAAAAGTTTTTTTTTTCTTTCCCCCTCTCCTTCCTGTCCTCCATGAGATGCATCGCCTCCTTCTTAATGACCCAGGCTGCATGCATCAGCGTCTTCCCTGCAGAGTGACTTTGCTCCTGTGTCAGAGTGTCTTTCTTTCCCCTTTATTCCTCCTCTCTCTGCCTCATCACAGCAACAGCAGACGGAGCATCTCTCTGAAACGCTGTGCTTTGCTGGCCGGCCTGTTGACCTCTGTCAGCCACAGCTGATAAAATCTGACACCTCACCTACCACAGGGCACTTAGTCTGCTGTGATTTTTCTGGGTCTGTGCTAGGACACTTTTTATTTTTTTTAGTTTACAATATAAAGTCCTTCTGCCACATGTTTTAGTTATTTCCATACCCACATGGTGCTGTCAGTCAAATCGCACCCCCAGCCCTCCCCTGGATAAAATTATCTGTTCTGCCACTATGTTACAGGGACCCTTCTCCATAGCAGCAAATCATTTAATTGAATGAAAGAGACACATGCATCCAGGCACAGTTATGGAGAGTCTGCACTGACGGTTTCTTCACAATTCATCTGTTATCATTCCTGTGTTGGTAGAGCTTAATCTTCTACCTCCAGCATAATAATTATATGCTCCTAATTATGGTGTTAGCTGCCAGGCCCGCTCCAACACTTAGTCAAGTCTGAGGCGGATTAGGGGGAAGTATTTGCAACTAATATGTTATGAAAGGGTGCCTTCTGTTTGTCCAGTGGACAGCTGGAGAAACATGAACCGTGAATGGTGTTCTTAGCAGAGTGAAGGTTAGAATGTGTGACTGTCAGAAAATCCTGGAGATTGCTGGATGACAGAACAGGTCAGCAGTGATGGATGTTTTGGATACTCACACGGCAGCTTATGTTTAAGTGCTCAGTTTTGTACAGTCTGCATACATATAGACTCAGCATGACTGCCTTGTGTTGGAAGTTTTCCTGATTTATTTGGGTTTTTCAATTTCTGTACCTACACTTTGTCTCACTGCTCAAATTAACTATTCACTGTACATGTCATATATATACTTTTTTGTCTGTTTTTTCAGTTGACCATATTCAGCAGAAAAGAAACAAATGGACTTTTGAGTGAGTTTAGCACAGAATATAATTATAAAATCCAGCCTTATTTCCTGAGTTTGACAGTTTGACACCACCTGACACAAGAAACACTCACCTGTTGCTCCAGACAAGTCAAAACAAATTCTCTGAGTTCATTTGCAAATGACTGCACAAGATACTTGTTGTACCTTTCATTGAACTTTTTGTTACTCTCCTCCTCCTGGGTGACTCATTGTTTCCCCTTCTGGTTTTGTTGGCTCCCCGGTGCTTCCAGGGCTCTAATAGCAGGTCTGTGTGAGTGTCTGGCCCCAAGTCACCATTGCTGGGATGACCTTCATCAGCACCTCTTTTTCACTAAGTTATTGAAACTACCGACTGGAACAGCCTTGAGTGAGACGCATGAACGATTTGCACCCTGATACTGACAGTCAAAGGCTTTGCAGTCCTTTTGCACACATGCATTCATGCTTAGAGGCGCAAAATCATCAACTGCGTTTCACTCCTCACCACCACGTGCATACGCAAACACATGTCTGTAGTGCACCCGTACAAACACACATTTGTTCACTGCAGCAGACACACACGCTCACAGTTGTTAGGGCATCTGTGCTTGGCTGAAACTAATGAGCGGGCCCTGGCCCAGATGGGGAGAGAAGTGAGGGGGATGTACTTTTACTGTAGGCGAATTCTCATGATCCCTTAGTTTGCAGAGATCTGCCAGGTTCCTTTTTGTAATTCGTTGTGACAGCTCTTCCTGTAGCACCCCCTCTAACCTCACTGGGTTGCTGTGCTCCCCCACCACACCCTCTCTATGCTGCGGTCTCAGGTGGAGGCTCATGCCATGCATATTTCATAGATCCACAGAAGGGCAGAGATGCAGTCAAACTATTCAGCCATGGGCCATAGGAATGGAGCTAAGTATGATGGAATGTCTTCCACATATACACACAATATACATACAGAAAAAAACAGTCTTGTATAAACCAGGACAACCCAAAGAAACCTGCCGTCTCAGGGAATGCATGCATGCACCCAGTAACCAGTCTTGCATGCATCATAAAGCAATTACCTTTTGTTCTCATTCAGAGTAAACACTAAGTATTTGAATATTGTACACACTCTGGAGAGGAGGGGAAATTCCTGCAAGGTACACTAACTGTACTCAGTGAAGGCGGCATCTTTGGACAAAAACACCATTGATCTGGCTGAATGCTACTTGTGAGTTACACATCTCATAAGTTTGTTTAGGTATTTGTACTGTAAGTGGTGCAACACTGCAGACACCACCAATCAGAATTAAAGGATCTTTTAGCAATTGATGTGTTTCACCACTTGGCGAGCATTTTACAAACTATTAAGGGATGTGCTTTTGGTAAAAGTGAAACATGTTGACTGGGTCCCTTTCCCTGCTACCTGAGTTTATTAACTTCTAAGTCAATGGTCTTTCCATTTTCCAAAATTGACTAAAATCTGTAGCACTCTGAGTGCAGACATGGTGTGCTAATGTTAGCTGAAACAGTGATGTCATAGCTCCCTGCTTTCATTCTCTGTTTCTCAGTCACAGCACTGGATGACCACTTAACTCAATTTTCCCTCCTGTCCTTCTCCTCAGTTATTCCCTTCGTCCTCCCCCTACTTACAGTGTCATCTGTTGTGTCCCGCAGGGCTGGAAAGTGGCGGTGTGACTTTGAAGGATCCCGCCTCAGAGAGAGAGATTGAGAGCTCTGCGCCAGTTACACTGCGCTGTCATATTGATGGACACCCACGGTGAGTTTCCCTCCCTGTCACCTGGAGTTCAGAGTTCACTGTTAAGGATCATGTTGAAAACTACTGGGTAAACACTCTTCTGTCTTAGATGGCCTCTCTCATGCCCTTTTGTTCCTCTTTTCCTATCTTTCTTTTTTCCCCACCTTTCTATCTGATTTCTAAAACTCCACTAATCGTCCTGCCTCTGTTCTCCAATCCTTTCCCACGCCCACCCTTGTCTACCTGTCAGGCCGACATGCCAGTGGTTCAAGGATGGGGTGAAGCTGACAGAGAAAAGCCATCAGATCAACAACAAGGAGAGGACACTCACCTTCAAGAGCGCCAGTCCCGACGACAATGGCCTGTACTACTGCTGTGCCAAGAATGCAGCCGGTCACGTCTGCAGCAACAGCAACTTCACACTTAACATCATAGGTATGTGTGTACAACAGTGTGTTGGAGATACAAATGATTCAAGGGTTTTTGGCTGAAATGGCATATTTGACGAAGAGATAAGATTTAGTTTACTCCAAAATTGATCGATGCACAAAGTAGTTACAGCTATAGTCTAAACACAAGTAACAATCAGATGCTTGCGCATCTCCACACCGGCCAGGAAGTGTGACGAAGAGGAGAGGACCATTAGTAGAGAGAGAGAGAGCAGGAGGCCAAAGGGATGGATTTCCTAATCTGATTACCAGAGAGTGTGTTAGCACCTTCTTCCTCAGCCGCCCACACAGACATCATAAACATCCACAGAGAAAACAACAACAGCAGCTCCCTCAGCAGCATCGTTGTTCTGTTGATTTCACTGACAGTTTCTTGTGTATGCTGTTTGTTTTTCTGCTGGCTCATAACATGGCTTCTACCGTTTTCTCTGTGTGAGTCTTTGTGTATGTGTGTGCGTGACATCCTCTGTCAAGCATCCCCACAGCGAAGCGCGGAGCTAGTATTGTACATACAGCAGCACATCTGCGTAAGAAACCCGATGCCCTGTTCCTCTCTAATTAGCCACCTGCAGCACACACAGACCAACATGCTAGGTTAGCACCTGAGTGGAGGAAGAATGGATAATTGTTGAGTTTCCAGTTACCATGTTACCACCCTCTGCTCCTCTGCTTCACTTTAAAGAAAGGCTGACAGATTTAGACGGATTTCCAATGCTTGGTCACAGCTCTCTGAATTGAAGCCTCTTCGCTAACTTCCTGGGTGGGCCATGTGCTCCCTGAGCGCACACCTCCGATTCTTCACATGAAATAGAAGCCATGTAGTAAAACTCCTACTGGTACTGTAGCTTCGATTTGAAATACGAACTCATGAACCTGGATTATGGATATGTTTGTGTTCTTGTTTTGTATTGAGCTCAAAACCTTCAGCTCTGTGTTTGAAGTATAATGGTGTCTTAAAATGTGGGATGTAATTACTCCCCTAGCTTGTACTACACCAAATCTCTGCTTTTGGCAGGTCACAGGAGCCTGAATTAGTGTTAGCCAAAGCTGTGGGGGGGGGGGGGGGGGGGGGGGGTTGAACACAGCTGCCAGGACAAGAAAGGTCATAAGAATGGGAATAGTGAGAAAATCCAATGCAGTTTAAGAATATTTTTGTTTCATGAAGTTGACTGCAACAATCCTACTTGTAAAAACCAAAATGATCTGTTGACCGCGGACTCCTAGCTGTAAGTTTCCATGACTTCAGATAATGACAAAGAGGAGAGAGGTGATCTTGTGTTCATGTGTTATTCTACTGTCCAGCAGGTAAAAACAGAAAGGAGATAATGGTCCAGATAAAATGGAGGGTCTGTTCCCTGAGCTCATTAAGGCTGCCCAGGGCCCCTGAGGTGTTGACACTCATACAGCCACCTGAAGGCTGCCTGCTCCCCAGCCACACACTGCTGTTGGCAGCTTTTAATAAAGCTTAGAGAAACTGGGAGTGATCCACGCAGCTGGAACTTGATGGTCTGATGCCTGCAGATGTAATCATGCAGATGTGTGTCTACCTCTCTCACAGATAAGAGTTTCCCGCGGACGGTGGTCAGTCCTCAGGACCAGGTGGTGCTGAAGAATGATGAGGCTGCCTTCCACTGCCAGTTCACCGCCGTGCCGGCCCCCACGTTGGAGTGGTACCATGAAAATGAGCTGCTGGCAAACAAATCTCGGTATGTTGAGAGTTTAATCCACCTCCTCTCTCCTATTGTTCATCTAACTCCACCAGCTCTTCCTGTCTGTCTTTATTTTTGCACTCCTCTATCCGAAAAACTCCCTCTACACCCTGCCCCCTCTTGTTTCCCTCTCCTTGCTTACCGTTATATAAGCTCTAGCTTTGGGTATTCCTTTGAAGCCAATGAGATGGAACTCTTGCATCAGTCTCATAGCACTCTGTGTGGTGTTTCCACTTGGGCTCTGGATGAATTGCACATTAAGGAATGTTATTACTGGAACAGAAGACTGTAAAGTTTTTCTGCCGTCTACTATACATCGCTTGAGCACAGCCTTTCTCTCCAGCCTATCACAAACAACTTTGCAGCTCTCTCGTGTTAAACCACGGAGCGGAAAAACCCCTCTGGCTACAAGCAGGTTACCGGCATGGGGCCTTGTAAATGTGTTGGCACCAGATAATAACCAATTTCTATACATTGTACTTTGCATACCCTGTGGGTTCATAGCACGTCATGCAGTCGAACTGAAGTTAGGCTCTTCCACATCGAGAGTAAGAGCCTGCTTCTCAAATGGTCATTATTAGAAGTTGTTATTGCATTCACCGAGTGAGCAATTTAAAAAGATTCAATATCACTAATTAGTCATTTGGGTAATGAGTCTGTCAGAAGTGTGTTCAGTCACTAGGACAATGATGACTCAGCACCAGGAGTGAAGAAGGATGAATAATAAATCACCCAGCGACTGTTTCTCTAAAAACCATAACAGTTTATGGCATGCCAAGGCAGCCTGGTCTCTGTGTGTTTATTGATCAGGGCTGATTGTCATGCCAGAGGAATGTCTGTGCAGAGGATGTCATTCGTTTTCTACCTGCACTGTTTAGACACCCCCACCCACATCCTGCTCAGATCATGTGCAAATATTTCATCTAAATTGTTTTTCTTATGTGTGAAACAAACTTCATTTAATGACATTAGGCTCCAGGCTGTTTTTGCTGCCTGAAGAATTCTGCCCTGTGGGTTAAACCAACTCTCAAGACAGAAATGTGACACTGTAGTCGATGCTTCTGTGAAGGATCCACCTAGCTCTAAAGACCATTGCCTTGGGAAAAAAAACAACTCATCTTTTGTTCATTTTGAGTATTTTAGAAAATTTCATCAAAGTGAAGTAGTCTTCCTGAGACCTTTTTTTTTTTTTCCTCACATGGAAACATCCACAACTCCCAAAGCTTATTTCGCTGCTGCTGTTGAACGAAAGAAAACGAACGAGACGAAGCAGACACAACTCTCCTCTGGGAATCTACTGCAGAGCCGTTTAGACCTGGATGCATTCTCTTTTCAGGAATTATGCAGCACCCCAAATAAATCCAGCAATGCCTTCCTCTCTGCTCTAAATATTCAGTTTTCCCTGAGCTCCGTAATGACTTTGTCACGTCGCAGTAACAAGCTGTTGATTTGTCAGCTGATTTGGCGCTGAGTTCGATGCTATGTGGGATTTCCAGCTCCCTGTCTGTCATCCCTGGAGCTGGACTAAGGACAGCCTTTAATTACCCCTCATCCCGTCCATTACTGGCACTGATACCTGCTAGTCTGCCAAAGGCCAGCCATCAGGATGGACCTCCTAGAGCACAAGACATTTTAAAATTAAGTTGGGCAGTTCTCCTTGGCTTCTGGGGACAAGTTCTTAGTATTTGCTTCAACCTACTTGAAGCAGCAGATGGCTTTGGTTTAGTGAATCAGGGCAATGCCAGGCATAAAAAAGTAGGTTTCTGTTCATAAAAAAAAAATAAATAAAAATACCCATAATTTCCTGGCATCAGACTGGGTGGAGGGTAACTGCACAAGCAAATTTCAATGACTTTTGTTGATCTGTTGACATCGTTTGTTTGAGTAATGAAGATTCATCGAGCGCTTGATCTGTTTCTTCACAGAGTCTTTCTGCTCTCCAACGGCACGCTGCTGATCACACAGGTCAAACCCAGGAACACAGGGACCTACAAATGCATTGGCCGTGGCCTCAGAGGATCACAAGTTACTTTGGAGGCCTCCCTCCTCATAGCTGGTACAAACACACACACACACACACACACACACACACACACAAAAGACAATGTACAGTTGTTGAACATGTGAGCGATAAACACCTGTGATTCTGTAATATGAGAGTGAGAGAGGCTTTCGGGTTACATATTTATCCTGCCCTCCATCTCATTCTACACTCCCCTCCCTCCTCTGGGCTCTTTCACTTACAGCCAGATCTCTCTGATGATAATCACATCCCCTTATTGACATCCGGCACTGCTGTATCCACTACACGCACTGCACTGGAGCATTTTCCTGCTTCCCCTCCACACTATTTCCTCCAACAGTCCAGCTGTCTGCCAAACTTCTTTAGCTTCCCCCAAAGTTTAACAGCGCCTGGCTGAACAGGGAACTAAAGTAACATTAAATAACAAAGCATAATGACTCAAATGGGCAAACAAGGAGTGTAATTATGAGGTTGTATGAATGTTTCATGTCATTAGAATTATCCAGTGATTTCTGTCCAAATGTTGTTGAAATTTGCCAGCAGGTGTATGAAATCATGCTAAAGTGAAAACAAAACATCAGCAGTGTAACACATAAAGCTTTGTGGTTGTGCATAAAGGTCGTGTTAAAATGCATGCAATAAAAACAATGTCTTACGCAAGTCAAGGCACATCAAAGCTATTTGGATATTACATATTACAGTGCCCTCTTTCTTCCTTCCCAGCAGCGACTCAAAAAAGAACTCAACAGCTTTTAAATATCTGCTGAAGCTCAAAGTGAGAACATGCCGTTGTATCTTCTCATCTTACTAATCAGCCAGCATTTTGAAATGCGTGTGCATGCAAGTCAAATATTTTGGATAAGCTTAAGGCTGGAATTTCTGTGTTTCAGTGTCCCAAACACTTTATTCCTCTCAAACAGCCCCTTTTCCCCAAGGGTTTTGGATTAATGAGGTACGGCTGCTTCTGCAGTTTTAACCCAGTGAACCACAGCTCCATTTAAATACCTTAATTCACTTAATCTGATGGTAATCCCAGCAGGCATTATAGGGGATTGTGTCACAGTAGAATTCAGAATTTAGGGACAAGTTTAAACAGTCACTCCATCATTGTTCCACTTCATTCATTTCGTGCTCCCTGATTCTTCCTGCTCCACTTCACTTTCATCTGCTAAGAAATGTGTTTTCGTCTGTTCTCATTAATTGATTAAGATCTTTGGATTAAGATCTCGTCGAAGGTCGTAACTGCTCACCAGCTTTCAGAGCAGTGTTGGCCAATAAAGTCTTAATGACTTCCATTTGGGACACACACAGTATTAAACAACACAGTAGTGGGAGGTCTTATGAGTCTTTGGGCTACAGATCACATTCCACTTTCTGTATAAAGGCTGCCAGGTTTGATATGACCCACCTCACATAGGCCCGAATAATTCTCATACTAAGAACAACCTACATTCTCAGCTTGCCTACTGTGTGCTTTGTTCTCTGATTACTGTGGTCTGTGCAACAAATCAGAGAACCGTTCCTGACAAGAAAGGAAATCTGAAAAGATCTATTGGAATTAAGTGTGCTCTGGGCCGCTCATGAAATTCAAAATCAGCAATGCCTCGCTTACTTTGAAGACAGTTTCATGATGATCAGGGAGTCTGGCAGACATGGAAATCTATTTTATCAATTAAATTGTTACATGAAACTAAAAATTCTCTTCCCTGCCTTCACTCTCTGCACTCGGTTACAGAGATTGACGACATGGTGCCCAAGATGTCAAAGGTTTTCACTGCAGACACCCTGCAGAGAGTGGCCTGCCGGGCCCCACACGGTCGTCCTGAGCCCGAGGTGTGGTGGGAGAGAGGAGGTCAGCGGGTCCCCACAGAAGGCAGAGTGCACCAGGATGGTCTGGATCTGGTCTTCAGTCCCACAGAGGAGGGAGATTCAGGCACTTACACCTGCGTGGCCCAGAACAAAGCTGGACGCAGGGCACAGGAGGTCACCTTCACCGTGGCCAGTGAGTTCACGCTAAAGGAGCACAGCACCAATTTGTACAATATGTCTGATTTACAAAAAGAATGAGTCCGATTACATAAGGGGAAGTGTTGAATCAAGCATCTGTGGAGCTTTATCCATATTCAATTTTTTAATTTGTCTCCACTTTATCAAAACACATTGAACAGAAAGAGAAAATCAGTGTGATGTTGATTCATGCCAGGATCACAAAAATGAACATCTACCACATAAACGGGGTTTATTTGTTTAGACCGTCCAATGTCTAAAGGGTGCTGCTGTTCTGTAGCTGTTTACATGGGAAGAGTTAATGTGAAATGTCATTACTGATATTATGTTTCTGTGTGTGTCCCCACAGCTGCCCCTGTGTGGGTGACTCGGCCTCAGGACAGCTACTTAGAGGAAGGCAAACCAGGGTACCTCCACTGTCATGCTCAGGCCAACCCTGAACCGGAGGTTACGTGGCTGCGAAACAACATCATGATCACACCTGAGGTAAAAAAAATTATCTGACAGGAAAACCATATTTTCAGATATAAAAGAATTTAACTTCATAAATGAAACTGTTTCCTCCTCCCAGGACTCGCGTTTTAAGCTGTTCCCTAACGGAACCCTCAGGATCAATAGTGTGGAGGTTTATGATGGGCAGATGTACGGCTGTGAAACCAAAACTGTCGGAGGCCGCCTGTCTGGACAAGCAAGAGTTATTGTGCTTGGTAAGTTGGGCTGACCGACATGCACAGTAGGTCAAACAGTTCGACCTCTCCTGTCCGACTGAACTATGATGATGGTGTTTAATAAATGAGACCTTATTCTTGGAATACTCACTATACACACACAATACAGCGCTGATAGATGATATAAAACAAATGTGGTCATGTCTGTGCTTGTGCGTGTTTCCTAAAATAGGAAGCGTGTCTATGTCGTGTCTCTGGGCATCCTGCTGGACACCCACATTGATATGAATTATGACTCATTCACAGCCTCCATTTTAACACGTTTTCACCATGATAAATTCCTATCTGCCGCTACAGTTACCGTGTTAGATGCATGTCACTGTTTTGTCTGGCCAAGCCCTGTTTATATGATCTCAGCCTCAGATAGACCTCCCCTGTTCAACTCATCAGATTTGTGCGCCTGTAGCCACATCTCCCTGAATGTGTCTGAACATGATTCGCATCAGCTTAGTGTCATTTCATCAGCTGTGTGAGTTGAAGAAAAGAGGCTTGTACAGCCCCCCCCCCCCCCCCCCCCCCCCCACACACACACACACACACCTTCTCTTTGTTTTTACCACCTGTGTAATGCGTGGGTTTTGTTTTCACTTGTGTTACAGAGAAGCTGAAGTTCACCCCGACTCCCCAGCCTTCTCAGTGCCTGGAGCTGGATAATGAAGTCAACATCCAGTGCTCTGCTAAAGGCAGAGAGCCTCCCACCATCCGCTGGACCAAAGCAGGTATGCAAGTGGCTGGTTTTACTCTCATCCAAAGAGCGTCAATTCGCTTCATTCCCTTATGACTAATGCTGTTACCACAGGGAAATCTAGAGCCCAGTGTAAAATGTGTCAGTGTGATGGAGATTTGTCATCATGGCTCATTTCTCCCTTCGTCTGCGTTAGCCTTGATGGAGTCCCGTTAAACCACTTGACTTCAACATTCATATTCAGACACAGCCCAGCTATCCTCCCTGGTCCATGTGCATCTCTGTCTCCCCCTGCAGATGGAGGAGACCTGCCGCCTCACGTAGAGCAGAGGAATGGCCAGCTTCGCTTCCCCAAAGTCACGAGAAGCGACGCTGGAAACTACACCTGCATCGCTTCCAACAGCCTCCAGGGGGAGATCAGAGCCCTGGTCACCCTCACTGTGGCCGGTAAGCAGCTCACTCATCATCCTGAAAGCAGGGAATGAAAAGGGAAAGGGTCACGCTACCGTATTAGTCACCGGTGCCACATCAGAAGTGCTTGTGGTCTCAGAGCTTCTGTGGGTGCTTTTATGAGGAGACAGACGTTTATCATGATCATCAAGTGGCAAACAGAAGCAGCATTTACTGTGTGCTTGGGCTTTTTATATCCTCGTAATGAATCGGTTTTGGCTTGTAGGGTGTAACTTACAGGACATGAACCACCGCCACCACAGGCTGTAAAGGAAGTGTTATAGCCCGCTTGCATTGTAATAATCAGCTTGTTCGTTTGTGTATGTGTTTATTCTTGTGCACAAATAGTGTACATCCGCTTTAAGATGGAGCCAGAGAATACAACCGTGTACCAGGGTCACAAAGCCATCTTACACTGTCAGGCCACCGGCGACCCTGAGCCTCACATCCATTGGATGGTTAAAGACAAGACGCTGGACATCAGTAAGAACAGAAGGTAAATGAGCATCTCAGCCATCTTGGAATAAGATTCCACTTTGTATTTACTGGCTCCAAAGAGAAATGATTGCAGTTTGATTGCTTTGAATCCATCATAGATTAATCTAATGCTAATATAATATGATATACCTGGGTACAATTAGCATCAAGCAAGAACGTGTCTGAAAAACAGATTGGCTCCTGAGTGGCCCTTGAAAGGGATTTAAGAGAACTTGTTTTTCTCTCCGTGTTTGGGAAGTTGCAATGTGAATTTTAGATTCTTGCATGCCTCAACTCTTTCCACTGCGTTTGTTGTGAAATGTGGACATCCAGACCGCCCCCTTCATCTGCCTCAACCTTTTGGTCTTCTAGGTTCCAGAAAATGGCGAATGGCTCCTTGGTGATTTCAGATGTCACGACAGACGACACAGGAAGATATACATGTGTGGCTGGAAACAGCTGCAACATCAGAGACCGTGTAGCTCAGCTTTATGTAGTGGGTGAGTTTACCTTACACACAAACACACACGTATTTGCACATGCTTTCTTTATCAGGAACAAAGGATGAGTATATGGGGCATATGTAGGATGAAGGTATTAATTAAACCTTCCGCCACTGCATGTCATCCGTCTCGACAGGTTAATAATTACGGCCACATCTCTGACGCCGCAGCTGTCACGGAGGGGATGGGACTGGGCAGACATTAGATCTAATAACGCTTCACACTCTGCGTCTCTTTATATACTGACTGAAGCTGAAAATTGCAGTTGCACACACAAACTGGTGTCCCACATCGACATATTTACTCCCAAAGTAGCAGGGAAGAATTCCAATTTAGTTAAAAGTAGAAAACAACTGAATTTAGCTGCTTGTCGAACCTTTGCAGGGTCAGTGTGACAGCAGAATAGCTCTGTGTGAACAAGGCAATTCATTGAAGGATAAGAGCTTCACATTTCCTTTAATAGAGCTACATTTAAGAAGGAAATTACATAGTTAAACATCTAATTTTAGTACATTAGTGGATCTAACACACAGTCAACCACATCCCATTCAAATGGATTTTATGTGTCCAATTTTAGTCTCACAAGCTTTAGAAAAGACGTGAAGTTGTTAAAATCCTTAATCTGTTAAAACTTTGAAATGCTGTGTTGAAAGATGTAACAGTTTGACGCCTGCATCCAACAGACAAACCAGTACATGCCAGTGGTGAGGATGACGACAAGGCTCCTTATAAGATGATCCAAACCATCGGCCTGTCGGTGGGGGCAGCTGTGGCCTACATCATTGTAGTGCTGGGTCTCATGTTCTACTGCAAGAAGAGACGCAACGCCAAGAGACTGCAGAAAGGCCAGGACGGCGAGGAGCCAGAGATGGAGTGTCTTAATGGTATGAATGTTAGATGGAGAAGAAAACAAATGACTTTGTTAATAGACAGTTTTAAAATCAACAGAAAGAAGTTTGTCTCATATATTTCTCAGTAGCATGTTTTAAAAGTTAGGATCTTTGCTGCCATCTAGTGGTTAATCCTGTGTGCTGCAATTAACATTAAAATTCAAGATTAGCCTTGTCTTGATTCCATGCACATAGGATACGTATACACGTGTGTGCTTGTGTGTTCCTACATATATATTTAACAGTGATTGGTTCAAAAGAAGGGCTCATACCTCTGCAAAGCCAAACACACCAGATGACTTTGGAGAAAAAGGACCAACTCCTGCCTCTTCATAAGAATTTCATCCTCGGCCTAAAATCAAGTTCAGTTCTATTTTCATGGACTTTCCGACAGACAAACAAACTAATAAACACCCACACCATACCAGGTTTGCGTGCAGTGTGGAACAGAGCACCAGTGGGATATGTGCAGGCACCATTTCGCGTTATCTTACAGTCCAAACATCAACAACAACCAAATTTCCAAACATCTCTTGGCCCCAGCTTCTTCTGTCTCAGCAGTCTTCATTTACAATGAACTTGGATTGATAGCATCAAGATTTGTGCTGAGTCAGGCCTGTGACTTCATGTTGTGTTCATCAGGCGGGGCTGTCCAACAAAATGGGCACACCACCACTGAGATCCAGGAAGAGGTGGCACTCACCAACATGGGCACCATTGCAACAACAGAAAAACGCCACAGCCACATCAACAACGACAAGCTCCACTTTCCTCGATCAAACCTGCAGACCATCACTACTTTAGGTGATCACGTCTCTTCTTCATGTGAAACTGTAACCAACAGGGGCTTGAGTGGATGTTAAAACTGAAATGTAAACACTCTGAAACAAGAGATGTAACTTTGAATTTTGCATATTTGCTCTAACAATTGTGGTGGGTGAATGCTCATACAGGTAAAGGTGAGTTTGGTGAGGTGTTGCTATCCAAAGCTAAGGGCATTGAGGAGAGCGAGGACGAGACGGTGGTGCTGGTGAAGAGCCTCCAGACCAGAGATGAGCAGCTGCAACTCGACTTCCGCCGGGAAGCTGAAATGTTTGCCAAGCTCAGCCACGCCAATGTTGTCCGCCTGCTGGGCCTGTGTAGAGAAGCAGAGCCACACTACATGATCTTAGAGTACTATGACCTGGTAATTACACCTATTGTACACCTATTACATATATGTATATAAGTACTATTCTCTGATATAACTCTTTTTTTGCTTTCATCATATCAGGGAGACCTAAAACAGTTCCTGAGAATTTCCAAAAGCAAAGATGACAAGGTCAAATCTCAGCCCATCAGCACCAAGACCAAAGTAAGCAGAAGCCTCCCAGAACCAGGAGGCACTTTGCCTAGATAAGCATGAACACTAACCATGGGAAAGGCATTTTAGATTAAAAAAAACCCACCAAGCTCGTGAAACCGCAGATAAAGTTTTTTCTAGGTTGCAATATGAGAAGTATTGCTTTTTAGCAGGAGGTTAAGACAAATTCTTGGGAGTGTTATCCTTGTGAAGTTTCCAGGACTTTTTAAATGAACAAAACTAAGGAAAGCCTTCCTGTTCTCATTTTAAACATATTTTCAAGGTCACTTTAACTCAACACTGACTCTGTGATTTGCTGGTTCCCCTTCAGGTTTCCATCTGTGCCCAGGTGGCTCATGGGATGGAGCATCTGTCCAATCACCGCTTCGTTCACAAAGACCTGGCTGCCAGAAACTGTCTGATCAACAGTCAGAGGCGCGTGAAAGTGTCATCGCTCAGCCTCAGCAAGGATGTCTACAACAGGTCTGTCAGGAAAGATGCTGTCCTCGATAATTATCACATTTTTTTAAACAGCCGTTTCAGTGAAATAAAAAAATTCCTGGGAGATCTCAGTTCCTTTAATCTAGCTAATATAAACATCTCCTGCTCATTTCTCTTGTGTGCATGCTGTGCAGTGAGTACTACCACTACAGACAGGCATGGATCCCGCTGCGCTGGCTCCCAGCAGAGTCTGTGTTTGAGGACGACTTCTCCACCAAGTCTGATGTGTGGGCCTTTGGGGTGCTGATGTGGGAAGTGTTCAGTCATGGGGAAATGCCACACAGCAAACTCAGTGATGATGAGGTCCTGGAAGGTCAGTAAGATCCTTCAGCGCCTTATTTTTCTTCCCAGTTCTGTGTTAGCAGACAAAAATAACATTTTTGTTGGATTCAAATTTCTTTCAAGAGAAATGATGTCTCTCTATTTGTTATTGATCCCGTTTAGATTGATGAAGGATCAAAATCAGTTCAGATTCAGTTTAACCTCCCTCTCTGTGCTCACCCTCCCCAGGTCTGCAGACAGGGAAGCTGAAGCTTCCCATTCCAGAAGGATGTCCCACCAAAATCTACAAGCTGATGGTGCGCTGCTGGGCACTAAGTCTCAAAGAGCGGCCCTCGTTCACAGATATCGTCCACGCCCTGGGAGAGCTGCCCTCTGACAGCAAAGTCTGAGACGTCCGTAAGAGAACGAGAGGGGAGCTCGTACCAACCTCCCTCCCCCAAAAGAAAGGCACGAATCCTGGATGATAGTCTCACACATTTCAGGGAAGAAGGTTGAGGAGAAAACACTTTTTTTTTAATATGCATTTCAAAACATGAGTGTGCGGACAAGACTTATTTGCTATATCAGTGGAAACGCACTCACATTTGTGTGAACGGCTTCTCTTGAGCAGTGCCAGGAGTTTATGTTTGCCTTAACCGCAGCATGGATGACCCCCCCACAACCCCCTCCTTTCCCTGACGGTGGTTCCACTGTGACCCTGCCCGGACCAGCTGCTCTGTCCCACAGACACGGTTTCACGGAGCCTCACAACCTCAGTGCCTCTATCCCTTCACACACTCATGCACACACCTAAACCTTTAACTGCTTTGTAGGGTTTTTTTTGTTTTGTATGTTTGTTTTTGTTTTTAGTAGCAGCGCTTTGACTGGCTCTGAACAAATGGAAACTTTTGGTCATTTTAGGAAAGCCCCAGTAATTAAGTTCCACCGCCTTGTTGAGTCCTCAGTGTTTTCTCATCGCTCTAAACAGAATCTTGTGAAGGGAAAGTGGAATATGATGTGACTGTAATGGAGCATTGACTCCTTAAATATTCTGTCAGCCACTTTAAGAGTGTGTTGAGTGAGTTTGTTTCAGCTGTTCTGCTGGAACTTCTAACCCTGTAGGCTGTATCCTGAGTCCGCCACCCAAATCCTGGAGGAAACAGCCAGCTATGCTGACAAACCGGGGCCACCCTTCAGTGTGCGTTTCAAATTGTGTGTGTGCGTGCACACCACCCCACTGTCCCCACGGTACAGTGTACGCTTGAAGTGGAATGGGGTTTGTATGAAGGTGTTTTGTTGTGAGGAAACTTGTGGAAAAGGGCATCTATGTTGTAAAAACGCTTTTGGAAAAAAAAAGAAAAAAAAAAGATCAAGTTTATAGCCAAGGAATATATTGAATGGACGAGGTGGTGCTAGTGTGGACTCTGTACATTTTTTTATTATTATTTTTTTTTTTTACGTGTGTTCTGTTCTTGTATCAACTTTAAGGTGCTTAATGGTCACTACTTAAGGGTAAAAGTACCCGTTAACTACACCACATTAATATCATCACGGTGACTCAGTCGCAGGGATGCAGCCTAACGCTGTATTTAACCCGCGTCATCATTTCTTAAGCGGTCCATTCACAATTTCCTTTCCGGTCCTGTTGTTTTGTGCAATTTTGCAAAGTGGACCATCACACCAGGCAATGTGTACATAATGTAGAAGCCATGCACTAACTTCACTTAAAAGAATACCCCTCTTTATCTCTATCATGTTGTGTAGAAGGACATGCAGGTGCCTGTTTATTTATGATGAAGGTCCTGTCTTTTTTCTTTTTACTACGTTTATAATGAAAGGTACTTCCTAATGGTGTGTATTCATTCTCATGGTCCATCTCGGTGTGTGTTCAGTCTGGTGACTGGCTGAATATGCTAACACAAAGTACAAAGGTCTGCTGTGTGGAGTGACTGCTGGTCACCAGTACTCATTTAAGTGCCTGGTAAATGAAGGATTATCTTAACTGTTTTCCCTCTTCTTTTTTGTTTTTGTTTTACATTATCTAATCAAATGCAATGGCCTTTGTTTCTGAACCTGTTTTTATACATTGTTTTTAGTGTAATGTTGTGTTTTTATGAATACTAGGCACTCACACCTAGACCTCTTTTTTAATCTGCTTCAGCAAATGTTCACAGTAATCACAGATATATACAAAAGTATACCTGCTGCTGTCAATAAAGGTCACAGTGTTTTTACCTTTTGTTTTGAGAGTCATGCTCTAGCTCTCCTGCAACCACCTATGTGACCGCTTCTTAGTTTTCTTATTCCATTTTAACTTTAGTATAAAAGATTTACTTTCCAAACAAAATTTTTGGCATGATGCACTTGCAAGCTTTTAAAAACAATCTCTCGTTGAACTATACAGGCAAACTGTTTGATGGGTGATGGAAAGTTTTTGGTAACATTAGTTTTAGAAATGTCAGCTACTGAATTACCCCGAAATATTGTGTTTAGTAAAAAAATAAAGGTGACAAAATGTTCACCTGCCTGAAGCAAGTACATTTGAATGGCACGTGTAAGCCTCAATGAGTGTGCGCACAATGGATTACAACATCCCTTTGTACAGGGTCAAAGTGAGACAAAATATATGCACTTTAAGGTAAATGGCTGTATTCCAGTCTTGGCTCTTCTATTGTAATGCTAAATCCAAGAGTTTGAAAATGTTCCACTAGGGGGCGGGCTCTATCTTTAGACGTTTTCAAACCTGACCCCCCTCCAAAGCTTCCCATTTCCCCCACAGATAGTTATGTTTGGAGTTTAATAAGATAAAAAAAAAAACCTTAGCTGTAAAAGTGGTGAGTTTAGTGGCAGCAGCTTCCTTCCATCTGATAAATGGTGTAAAACAGCGATTGTGTTGGCTCTTGTGAATGTTCCACTTTGTCCTGGTTGAATCTGGGTGGTGTGCAGTTGCAGACTGATGGGTGAAGGCACTGAACCTGGTACTTCACGTCAGAGCAGGTAAAACCAAAACAATCAGTTGCATTTAGTCTTCAGCGATAAATACACTCAGCATGTTGCCAACAAATCTTGCAATAGAAAGCACTTTTCAAATACCACAATGCATGACATTTGTTTAAACCTGCCCCGAGTTACCAGAGGGGCGGAGCTTAGTGCATCATTAGACACACAAACATGTCTCAGGTTATTTTGTGAGCAGGAAAGATATTTACTGAGACAAATTCATTTTTAATTTTGTTAGTAGCAGCTTTGTTTTGTCCTTCTCTGTGACGCAGTAACAGGTTGAATGGAACTCCCATGTTTATGTTAATTATGGACTTTATTCTTCTGCAGAAACTGCTGTTGCAGTTTCTTGAGAAAGTTAACTGACGCCATCTCTGAAGTGATTAGTGCGTGACAGATGAGTAGAAGGATAATAATAAAGAGAGACCTGCACATCAGATTTCCAGAATGACCTTTGACCCTAAGCAGCCGGCGTGGAGGGATTAAAAAAAAAAAAAACATTCATGATGTATGTAATATACAAAAAAAAAAAAAAAAAAGAATCTTCTGGCGGAGAAACTTTGGGAAACTTTGTTTTGGAGACATAGTTCAACCTGTGGGGAATAAAAAAAAAAAGTTTTTATTGGCTGTTCTGTTATTTTAGTGCCTCTGCATGTCCGCGGTGACGTCGACGGTAGCGCAACCATTTTGGTATTTATTCTAATGAGCGCTGCGCGTCGACCAATCAGAGCCGCGCTCAGATAACCCTCAGCCAATCGACGCGCGACGCTGTGACTCACCATATAAGGAGCGACAGCACCAAATAAGGAAACATTGTATCTCTTTATAAGGCGGGAAGTAGTCCCTCGGTTGGAGAGATCACTCCGCTGGCGCGAAGGAAAATGTGAAATTAGATAATTTTTTTGAACGTCGACGTCTCGCGGGGATCGAAGTGGCGAAGAGCTGACGGAACAAACACCAATTCGTGAAAATACACGGAGGCAGACTCGCGCTGTTTCCGGTTCAGGGCGCGGACTATATGACGCGGCGGAGCGGCTCAGAGGGCGCGCTGCGCGTTTTCCTTTTTGAGAAAGCGCTCGGAGTTTTGGAGGTAGAGGAGGAGGCAGAGCCAGCCGAGCCGGGATCAGGGATCAGGGATCAGGGGGTCCTGGGGGCCGCGTCACTTTTCAAAGTTTGTCTCCGTTGTTTCCTGGAGGTGTCTGCGGACCCGGTTTGTTTACATTTTGTGGCCCGGCGCTTGTGCACGCTTTGCGGCTGTCAACGCGCTCCAGCTCGCTCGGCTGGCGGTTTTGGACACTCGGCCCGGTGAATATAATGTTACCGAGCCAGGTCGGATCCGCACCATCTGGAAACGGGTCAGCTTCGGGCAGGGGGACCGCAGGACACGGCTCGGGGGTTGTCGGCAGCGGGATCCGTCCCGTCTTGATCCGAGCAGGGCAGGCGGTACCGGGGGTCGGAGAGAGACCCGGGGACAGGGACGCCGTCGGGATGCTGGGGGCTAATGGTCCGGGGGGTCCGAGAGGAGCCAGGCCGGGCAACTGCACCGGGGTGACCCCGCTGCAGACCGCCGTGCAGGGCGGCATGGTGGGGCTGAACGCCGGGGTGGTGCTGCCGCACGGAGCCCGGTTCGACCCGGACAGAGAGAGCGCTCCGCTCTGCAGCGGATCGGATAATGACTCGGACTCCGGAGACGATGACGACCCCGTGGGTTCACTCGGGGACAGCAGGAGGGGGGTAAAGCGGGAGAGAGGGGAGATGGAAGCGGCGGTGACGGGGCAGGAGGTAGGAGTTCCTCCCGGAGGGTACGGCATGGTGCCCGGGGGGGTCGCCGGGGCGAAGCCGGGAAAAAAGACACGTGGGCGCGTAAAGATAAAGATGGAATTTATTGACAACAAGTTAAGACGATACACGACTTTCAGCAAGAGGAAGACGGGGATTATGAAAAAGGTGAGTCAGATATGTTTTTTTTTTTTCCTTCCAAGTCACTCACCACGTATGACACAGTGGCGCCCAGATGTTGGCTGTGCAGGTGGATCACACCTGAGGAGACATCCTGGTTTTTATAAAGATGTCTGGGACTCCCAGCCCACTTTCACTTTTTACTTCTGATAAAACACAAACTGAGTGGAGGTGAGGAAGTCGGATCATTTGTGACAGACCCTGAGCCTTAAATAAACCTGAGCAAATGACAAATCTATTTATGACCATTGCCCCCCTCCACTGCTATGGCACACACATGCAGAGGCCTCCAGATCACCTAACACTCATTCATGCACGCAGACACTCACGCCTTGGAGGCTGCACTGAACCGAGGCTCTGCTCTGTGGTAATGAGCAGCAGCAGCAGGACTGTGGGGGCCAACAGCTGACCCGCATCAGAGGACAGTCAAAGAGCACTCAAGCAGCCCAGACAGTCCGGCCGAGGGGGGCCCTGTTGTGCACATTGTGGCCTGACGCAGCGATTTGTGTTTGTCTCAGTTTTGTCAGCTCTGATAGTCAAACAGCTGCCTTTAGAAGTGACAGAACTTCATGAATGATGGCCACAACTGCAGCAGCAAATCACACTGAACTGGAAATGCACAACTCGACTACACAACCATTCCCTTGGTTGATTTCTGCTATGTGGCATCAAGGCATGTGAAGTTGATTGTTTAAAGTCCGGGTCAGCTGTTGATCCGGGACGCAGCAGTTGTTTTGGCCATTCTTCGTCATGACTTTAAATAAACACCACGTTTTATTGCAGCGCTGGAGCTTTCATTCGTCCTCATGTTGCTCTGATGCGCCTGTTCTGTGCACACCTCTCTCCTTCTTTTTCAATATATCCCAGACTGTTGTCGTGGAAACTGGGATGTCTTTACGTAGGCTCTTGGCAACATTAACGCAGTTTGACACACCGTGGGGATAGAGATTTTGAAAACGTTGCCTACACTGTGTCAGCCATCACAGAAACTGACAGGTGGGTGGAGTGGGAAGCTTCATAGTAAACTGGTTTCAGATTGGTTTGGGCTCATGTTGAAGGATGATGGTGAGCAAAGTCTGCGTCTTCTCAGTTCATCTCTGATCATTTCATGGTAACACTTTCACAATACCACATTTTACTGTATTAATGGATTACTCAATGTTGGTGGTTCCTGTTTTTTTTTTTTTTTTTTTTTTTTCCTTTTTCTTCCATTATTCATCCAGGGAAGGGCGGGGTTTTTGTGTGTGTGTGTGTGTGTGTCATGTGGAGTTCATAACGTACATAGCTGCTCCGTTCCATATTGGTTTCAACACAAGCTGTGTAAGTGGGCTGACATACAACCTCGGTGTTCGGGGCCTGGCTTCTCTAAATGTCATGTAGTCATTAGCACCGTTGTTATCTACACTTTCTTTCCTGGTGCTGAAACAATGGACTGACAGAAAGTCAACAGACTTTTTATCTTTATGGATTTCTTTGACAACGTCATTGGATACAAGCAGAATTGGACTCCCAGAACTTTCAATGGACATCTCATGTCAATTGTGGTCCAAAAGTCTGAAACCAAGTGGCTGCACTTCTTATTAATTATTGATGGATAAATCAATGTTTAATCCATAATGACAATTCAATCAGCTGCAGCCCTGGACACGGCTGAAATGAACAGGGTGAACAGCTAGGACTCAATTTAACACTTATTTTTCTTACTTTGGTTAATTACACTTTTGCTTCCAGACTTTTTGTGTAACTTATTAAATGTCAGAGTTGGAAAAGTATTCCCATACTATCCCTGATCTTCAGGTGACCCCTGCACACGGCTTGTTTGGCAAGCACACCAAATATTTGCTTGTTCCAGGTTTTGGTGTTTCTCTTTGTTCATGCACCACCCAAAAATGAACAGATTATCACACTGACCCTCTAAAATAATGCCTGCAAGCAGCAGTTCCTGATTTTTGTACCTTAACATTGCTGCCACAACAGATATTTTGGAGGGATTTAAACTAGCAACTGTTATGGCTAGCTATTGTTGAATTGCACAACTTTGTAGGGCCTTTTTGGTATCTGTTTCTTTTGCTCCTTCTCTGTATGAAATGTAGGCCGGACAAATAATTTCTACTTTGCAAAGGAAGCAATTACAGCCAGATCTGACCTGACACCCCCTCAGCCACACACACACACACACACACACACACACACACACACACACAATCCAGTCATGCATATTTATAAGAAAACCAGAAGAGCAAGGAAACTTACTAAAGCATTGTGTAGATCTAGCTTGTGCCTCCACCTTACACACTTAAGCTGACAAATTAGTCTCTCACTGTCTTGGGCGCTGGCCAAACATCAATCCGTTGTCAGACACCCTGCAGCCTATCGGGGGACGTGGTGGATGAGGCTGACCGGAGCTGTGCAATTCATTACCTGCTTCTGTAAAGCTGTATCAGCAGCGGGTGAGATGAGTTACACAAACAGTCAGAGGTTCCCTCAACACCTTCATCACACACAGTCAAGTTTCAGCTGTTCAGGTGCAACAAGCACACTGTGGCAATCGAGTAATTAGAGAGCCGCTTATCATTGGCCTTTTTTTTTTTTTTAATCCCCTCCGTCATCACACCATCGCACTCAAAAAGGTGTTATGTGGTCAGCTCCGGCTTGAATGCAGCCATATACAGAGGACTGGGCTGATACGGCTCATAATGAACTCAGTGTTACAGAAGAGAAAGCATGATGGAGTAGACTGTGGTGAAAGCACATTTTCATCACAGCTCAATAAAATCTGTAAATTTGAATGTGATCTGTCGCCTCCTCCTCCTCCTCCTCCTGCTCCTGCTCTTCTCTCTGTCTGATGGAGTATTGCGATCCAGCTTACAATTGCGCATTTATCAGGTAGCTCTGGCTGCGCTGGGTGCACCAAGGTGACGGTAATGGCACTGTGCCTTCGCAGCACTAGAAGCATCCTCCACATAAGTGATGACTCATTTAGATAAAAAGGCTTTCTCAGGAGTTCACCCTGGGTCCAGCAATCGGTGTGTGATTGGCTCTAGGTGTGTGTGTGTGTTGGATGGAGTTGTTTCGTTGTGGTTTTCCTTCACACTGAGGGAGGTGGTCTTTGTGCTGTATAATGAAAGACAAGGCAGGCGCAGTGTGACGGTGGCCTCACGTTTCACAGCCAGCTACCTCTGCATGTGGAGAATGATTCCTCAGGACGGGGTTACTACCACTCCCCCCTGCCTGTGCAAGCCAATCCCCTGCTGCAATCAGTCTCTCAGCTGTATCACGCGCTCTATTCTGGGAGCCTTATCTCATGTTATTTTAGCGTTGTTTGTGCTATACGTCAGAGTTCACCACTGGGGTGTTTTGGATCACCTAATTCTGTTATCCAAGAACTCTGGATTACGTGAAGTAGCCCAAAGTTGTCTTGAGCATTTTCCCCACTGAGGTTCATCTTTCTAATCTGTTTAGTTTGCAACCTAAGACCGAATTTGGTGAATCAAAAATATATTTATGCTGTTTGGACAGCACACATGCTCAGGTACCTACTTTTCCTTCTTTCTCTTTATAGGCCTATGAACTCTCCACCCTGACGGGAACCCAGGTTCTGTTGCTTGTGGCCAGTGAAACTGGTCATGTTTACACTTTTGCCACTCGCAAACTCCAGCCAATGATCACCAGTGAAACTGGCAAAGCCCTGATCCAAACATGCCTCAACTCGCCAGACTCACCACCACGTTCGGACCCCTCTACGGACCAGCGCATGAGTGCTACGGGCTTCGAGGAGACGGATCTCACGTACCAGGTGTCGGAGTCTGAGAGCATGGGCGACACAAAGGTGAGTTTGGCCTGCTGCACCTAACTTCAGCGAAAACCTGTACTGATTCCCTCCGATTCGCGAGCAGTGGTGCTGGAGATCAAGTCTTTGAGCCTCACTCACTCTCTGCTCTCTAATTGGGATGTGAATTGGGGGGAAAAAATGATAAAGAATAACAGAATGGTTATATTGGAAAACCTCTCCAGAAAAGGCTCGACAAGCACACAAAGACAGCAAATAAATCAAACCCACAAGCAGCTGCGGAAAATAATGTTTCTCCTACTGTAAACCGTTTTGAACTTTTGCCTGTTATATGCAAGTGCTCTGTGTAGGGTTTGTGGTTTGGTTCTGAGCACCAGGTCATTTTTTAATTGCTCCTTCAAAGATCTGCAGATGGAGGCGAGGGCAGATACGATTTGGGTTTTAGTCTGCCCTACTCAAGAGAACTGTCTGCTGTATACCTCTTTGACCCCTCATCCAGGAGAAGCTTGCAGCACTTGAAGATAAATCACAGCAGGTCTGGGGTGTATTAGGAAGAGAAATATGCAGCCTGCTATATGGAGGACTTTGGTGTTTATCTTTGATTTTTTTGGGAAGGTGCTGTGTCGCGATCGTGGATGAAACGCAGAGCTAGTCAAACAAAGATTATAACTCTGGACATATTGGAATATCAGACATTTTGTGCAGTCCTAAAAGAAATACTGTGTTTCCTTCTATGTTGCTGTGTGTGTTCTTAACTCTGAAGGTTAGAAGTGACGCCAAAAATTCACTTTAAGTGTCTACACCTTGGCGCAATCATGTGCTGAAAGCTGAGATTCCCTCCATGCTTTACACGGCTTAAGGACGCCCCTTTGAAGACGGACACTTCCAGGCCTGTTTGCCTGCGTGCTGTTTTTACGGGACACTAACTAACACGTACCATACACCGTCAGGGATGGGAGATCAACCTTTGCCCGTTAAGCCACTCTCATGCCCGCTCTCCTCATTGATAAAAATTAGATTCTGCGTCTGTTGCCATATATGGTATGGTTTCCCTGCCTGCTCTCTTGGCTGAGGCCCCTCACATTCCTTATAAGCTGCAGCTGTCTTTGGAGTCCTGTGACTCCCCCCCCACCCCCCCACCACCACCACCCCCCCAAAAAAAAAAAAAAAACTAATTTAGTGATATGGAGGGGAGGTATGGATGTAGATGTGAGTGGGTGGAATGGAAACATTTGAACCATACATTACATCCCGTTCCATGCGAATTTTCTTTATGTTGCTGGCAGTGTCGCTCTGACCTTTAACCCCGCTGCAGTGGTGAGTACAGGAGACCAACATGCCCCCCCCCCCCGCCCAACTGGCCCAATGATCCTCACGCAATAACCCAGCCAACATTGTCCCTGCTTTGTAAACGTCGGGGTCAGCGATGCTGTTATGATTTGGGCATGGCAGATGGAGATGGAGGATATAATTTTGAGCGATCATCTCGGTGCAGTAGATGGCTGTGAGCACCTCTGGACACTATTCATCAACAGAGCTGTATGTCACACATACAGTCCAAGGCAGTCTAAACATTTCAGCATGTGTGTGATGGTTGGAGGAGGAAGTGGAGGACAGTTTGGAGAAGTAAAGGAGCATGAAGTCGACTCAAAGTCATGTGACGGGAGGCGTTCTGGTGCTTAAACATTATTACTTTTTCAGGATTGAGGAAATCAGGAACTAAGGAATTTAGGAAAATCACGTTGACAACTACTGCTGCTCTAAGCAGGAATGTATTTTGCTGTTAAGTTGCATCAAAGGAAGGAAAATACACATGTTCTCCTTCTAGTTGAGATTGATATCACTTTCTTATCTGACTGCTTGATGTTCGGCTACACACAGCAGACAGTTAGCTTAGCACAAAGACTGGCCTGGCTCTGCCTCTGTGTGTCTGCTGGTTGCCTGACAACATCGGTGGCCACATGGAAAATAGTTTGAATAGCCGCATGACCACCTTTATAAAAAAACACACCATGTCACTATGGATTTGGTATGTTACCTTAGGACAGAGCTGTTTCCACCTGTTTCCAGTCTTTATGCAAAGAAAAACAACATCTGCTGCTGAATCAGACTGTAAATATCAGCATTAAGCTCCTTCCCTGAGGATAATATCCTGAAACATTATCATAATGGATGAATGGACTGTGCACTTCCTTTCTCCTCCTCAACATAAACGCCTCCCTACACCTGTCCACAGCAGCGCACCACCAGCCGGCCTGCTGTCGGCCTTTGTCTCTGAACCTCGATGTGGGAAAACATGACAGCTGCTAGGGGAATGTTATCATATTTTCCCCAACTATTCACCCAAATTAGTTTCTAAATAAATTTCTGCGGCGTGAAATGGCCCGTGCAGTTCTGCTTCACATCGCTGCTTCGCATCACACCGCAGCTTGTTTTCATAGCTGATGGCTCTGCGGTAGTGTTTGTTGAAGTTTGGGGCTTTGAAAAGGCTCTGAGCCACATTATTATCATCTAATCATCTGAAGATGGCTCCGATGTGTGCCTGAGTCTGGGTCAGATCTGACTGTGCTACTGAAAACTGAGCTCACAATGGAGGGCACGGACGACGACTTGGCTGAGAAGGACGATTCCAGTGTTGAGATACGACGTTAAGGCAAAGATTGTGTGACTTACTTAATGTCTGCAGAACCTTTTCTGTTGGGATTTTGCTCTCAGCTCAAGGCTACACATTAAATTGTGTTATTGGAGGGCTGCTAACAGGCATTGTGGGAAAATGAATGTCTGTTGTTGAGGGGAAAAGCAGAGCACACAGGGAATTAAAGGACAGCACAACGGAGAAACAACTTCATCTTCCCTTCCCTGCTTCCCCCAGCAGATCTGTGGATACATCAGGGCTGCTTCTTCATACTTGATGATTCTACAGCGCTGATGCTTTTATGCATTTTGGGATTATTTTTATCATATCTAGGGATATTTAGAGATAGCAAATCCCACAACTCCCATTTATTGCTCAGACAATCCATATAAGCACTAAATTCTCAGTGTCACGTTATCCCTCTGCTCCTCGTCTCCTCCCTCCTCTTACTTTCTCTCTTCATTTCTTTACTCTCTCTCTTGCTGCTGCTTTCGCTGTCAGTGCTGTTGCTGCCTTGATTCTGTTAGTTTATTTGTTGCTCTTCCTATTATCACAGATGATATTTCCATCGACAACATAATTTCTTTCTTTCTTTCTTTTTTTTTTTTTTTTTTTTCAAGAAATTCTGAAGCCTGAAAACTTCCAGACTGAGGCCACTGTCCTGACCACCAGCTGCCATGTTTGTTTTTTCCTGCATCGTGGCCCTTCGGAGACACTGCGGCAGATTTGACAGCCTCATTATTCAACTTATCCATGAGTGTGTGACTTTGACTTGGTCTCTCATGAGAAATAACACATATTTCAGTAGTAATTCTGTCTTAACTGGGAGGTGTATTTAGACGATTAAAGTATTTATCTTTTCACAGCTGTCTGCTGTTCTGCCGTCTCGCTGCTGCCATGAGGGCAGAGTGGGGGGGCTTGAAGTAGGTGAGAAGAGACAATCAGGGAGATAATGGAAAGTTAATTTACTCAGATATGTGCTGTTATCGAAGGGCGGCCGCTGTGCGGCGAGGTGGTGCTGGTGGTGTCGGAGGGATTCTAACAGTGCCTGCAGCGTGTCGGCTTTGTTAGAGGGGGAGGAAAGCAACATTATGTCACCCTCCACCTTCAACCCTCCCCCTACCCCCTTCTTCCACCCCCTTATTTTACAGCAAGCAACTGGACAGGTCAGCCGCCATTGGCTGCACCTCCTCCACTTGGGCTGCCTTGCCTTTTTTAGCAGTCCCAAATGGAGCTGCAAATTCCATGTTGCTGGCAGGTTGACAGACGGGGAGATGGGAGCCAGCAAATGGGAGATTAGACGAGGCCCAGCCACCAGTAAACTGCACAATGGGCTCTCCAACCAACATTGGACTAGCCTGCCAGTTGTCACCTTCAATTTGCAATGATTAATCCCCCCATGAATAGGGAATCATTTGCGTGATATTCTTTTTAATTACTCTCCCATTTCCTCTTCCTTTAAAAGTGGGCTTTTTCGTGTGATATCCGTGAATGTGAGGAGGGCAAATGAGGCTTTTATTCTTTTACCATATATAGACTTACTAAGGCACAATTTTTTTTAAGCACCATATTGAAGGAACTCCTTGAAGAGCTAAATGAATGCATTTCCTCACTTTTGAACTTTTGCAGCACCACTTGTCTAAATGAAGAGCCTCAGAAGTGAGAGTGCTCGTGTCTCATAGTTGGCTTTACTGAATTCTCTCACGTGTTAACAGGACGGTGTGTGTGACAGTGAAGATCTCTGCTGCTGGAGTGAACCAATGTCACTCTCCTCTGTACTGGATCATATAGCATGTTATATAGCGAGCTCTCAGAGGCTGTGTAGTCTATCCTGGTGAATTCATTGCTTATTCCAGACACCTCAGCTCTCTGTTTGCACGAATATAAATTGTGACTTTGTTTTTTATGTTCTGGTATGTCATTATACGAAGTGGAGTGTTTCCCTGCCTCGTTCTGGAGAGCAGCGGTGAGGACGGTTTAAAAACATGGGAGTTACAGATGGGATCAGCGATATTAAATTTTAACTCTAAACCAACAAATTTCATCATAATTCAGAGTCGGCAGCCACCTCAGCTGGTATCCAACATGTAGTGAGATGTAGTATTATTTACTGTATGGCTACAATGTGCCAAGTAAAAGATTAAAATAAGTTTTTAAAATTTTGACAAAAAATTGCTGTCCAGAAACTGAATGAGGAATCTCGTAAGAGAAAAAAACCAACTGCTAACTGTGGTATCAGAGGATTGTCTTATAAAAGTATGTATGAGTGGAACTGGTTTCCATTGGCACTCGTGGAGATAATGGGATGTTTTGGTGTGAACAAGTGTATGAGAGGCAGCTGGAGATGGAAGAGGAAGTGTTGGTGCTGAGGCTTTGGCTACATCACAAACATGATTCTCTGCACTCTGACGGAAAGCATTACACCACTGCGGCCTGTGTTTACTATGCACTGCCTTGACTCTGAACTAAAAGCTCGAGCTGTTTATAGGCCGGCCAGTTGAGCAGGTGACACATGGAGATGGTCAAACAAAGCAGTAGGCCATGGAGCCCAAGAGAGATAGTCAGGAAGCCTTTGGCTTAAAACCTGGATGCTCAGACGGGTTTCACCGTGTGAAGGCAGAAACACGGTGACCTTGTCTGACGTCTTTTTAATTTTTATCAAAGAAACCAGATGAGGCAACTCGGGCGAAGTTGCTCCGTGTTGAGAACTGCTCAGCATCGGACGGCGGCCATCACATGTGACCTCCTGCCACCTCAACTGCCCTGGAAAGGGTTAACCCCCCCCCCCCCCCCCCCCTCAGAGGTGCTCAGGTTTCCCACCAGCTGTCTGTACTCTCAGCTGTCTGTACTCTCACCCCCATCCTGCCCCCCCCCCCCCCCCCCCCGTTTTGCACCTCACACAGGTCTGCCTGGGCTTAGCCTGCCTCTCTCACACACTGCCACGCTGCCGTTGGCTCCCTGCACGCACTCTAACTGGCTTGAGTTTCCTTCCTCTAACGATGCCACCATAAAGATTTTTTACGTGGCGTAATGACGTACAGTAATATCTGTAACGCCTCGACAGTGTGCTTGCTCCATTGCCTTGCGAATATTAATGCATCAACTATTACAGAACCTCACAATTGGAAAGCCTTCTGGTGGACCGCTCGGTGATGAAAAGCAGGGCTGAATGTTGAATAGTTTGAGGTGATTGTGTGAATTTATTCACCCAACAAGCTGAGTTTTACCTTTTTGGTCAAAAGAGTAGAAACACTGTGAGCACTGTGGGTAGCCCTCCCCCTCCAACTTTCCAGCTGCTGTTTAACTAAAGAGGGAAAGGACCTTGGACTGTCAGAACCGTCAGCAGAGGCTGGATCTGGGTGGAAGACGAGCTGTCTAACTGCTCAGTACTCTTGTGATCTTGGTTCTGTGTATTCCTGTTGATTCAGAGCAGCTTGTATAAGACAACACCTGCTTAGCCATCTGTATGTAGTGAAGTCCAGAAGACTGAGTTAACTGTAGTTATTATTCATCAAGGGAAATCTTAACATAGTTGCAGCTCCTTAATAAGGATAATTTTTTTTAAATGTGAATTCAGATATTTTTTAATTAATTAATACATTTTTTGGTCATACACTGAAAAGCCTATCAAACCAAACTCGTATGAAAGAAGAATTAAATGCTCAGATGTAAGTAGACTGTACTGGGAACTTGTCTTCACTGTAGCTCCACCTCCATGTTTGCATGATAGTGTGTGGTTGGACGGCCTTATCAGTCAAGTCCATGTTGGGTCCTCCAACTCTCACCCATGTAATCAGTCACATATAAAAACCAACAGAGAGGTAATCCTGTCCTGCTCGCACACATACTTGTCTGCTATTAACAATGACAGTGACATATTGAGAATGTCAAGCTCGGACGCTGTGACATTACTCCTTCACTTGCTTACCCAAAGTCTGCTGAGACACATAGTCGAGTCTCCAGTCGCTCAGCCTGCACCATTCACTCACCATTTCTACTTTCATTTTCATTTCATTTCACTTAGAACGCAAACTGTCCCATCGTGCCAAATGCTCCTCCACTGGATCCTGCACCTTCTCTCAAAAAAATATCACCTGGCGTGAGAGCCAGAAATGAGTGGTTTTCAACTTGGAACCTACAATATCAGACAAATAAAGTTTATCCCCAGGAGGTTTCCCTCAAACAGCCAACAGGGTCGGCGTGGGGCAAATTCCAGAGACAGAGATAAAAAGACATTGTCAGAGTCAAACCAGGAGCAGGCAGAGCCAAGCTGCTGACTTACAGTCCATGGTAAAGGCCGAGCAACAGCGATACTGGATCCTACGTTTCCTACGAATATATTTTATCAAATGTTTTACAAATGTATAACTCAGACTGGGATGTAATGAGTGACTAATGAACTACATAACATGCTTTTATTTGGCCTCCATTATTTTTATCATGTAAGATAGTTGTTGGCCACGCTGTGATTTTGATTGTATTTAGATTAATTGTGCAGCTCTTTCCAGGCTTTTTCTAAACACACCCCCCACTGATTAATTTACGCTAACTGGGAACACGCTGCCTCCATCGATATGTCACTTTGTCACAGTCTGTTTTCTGCACTCGCATCCAATCATCTGGAATCAAACCCTCCAAGAATATTAGACCCAGAAATACAAACTGCAGGTCTGGCCCCACTATCACACATCATCAATCTCATGTGATAAGTGTTTTTCTAAGCGCGTAGAAACAGGCACGGTGGGTTTAGATGTGCTTCATAGTCCTGGCTTAACGCCTACCGTGCTCTTATCATGCAGCCCACACACCAACACATCCTGCTCTGCTGTTCAAAGGATGGTCACATTAGTGTGTGTTTTTGATGCTACATTTCTCCTCCTTTTAATCTCACGTTAATACCACGTTTCGCAGACGAAATAACACGTTTGGTCAGTTAGTTGTTATAGTGACTCAACAAAAGATGCATGATTTCTGTTCCTCTTTGGTTTAGCTGGCTGGATTTTAATTTGCAGTAAGGAGCCAGTGATGATCAATGGCTGATGAGTATTCAGGGGTCACAGTAATCAAAACACACGCAGCTCTGTTACTACACAGCTGCCGCGGTTGATAGATCTGTATGGATAGAAATGGCGACTGTTGTGTCACCATCGAATATTAAAACAGATTTTTTTTTTTTTTCCTCCACTTGCTCTTTTTAAGCAGAAGAAGAGCAGAGACGCTCAGAGGAACATTTACTACGCTGCTTAGTATCTGACATATGGACGCCATTATAGGGGTCCCAGCCTGTTTCTCTATCCTGTTCATGTCATTTGCCCCGAGTCTATCAAACCCCACTGTGGTTTCTGTCAGCCATCAATTGATCCCTGAACATACTGCAATTATTAGTCTCCTCCGCATGCCTCCCCTGCTTTCAGAGGAAAAGCCCCATTAATGACTGTTTAAGGACCTCGTGTGAAACTTGGATTTTAGTTTTAAGTGCTCTGGATTCAGTGTTTTGTTTTTTTTGGGTTTTTTTTCTTTTTTTCTTTTTTTCCTGTTAACAGAGTGGAGCAAATGTGAATGGCTCATTTGGGTTAAACAAACAAAGAAACCAAAAAGCCTGATGATGTCACCACAGTTACCTCGGATTTGACCTGAGCTTTCAGATTTATAGAATGTTCTCTTCTTCATCCTTGACAGAATCTAGTGTCATCATCTTCATCATGTCTCTGAAGGATCTGCTTCTCCTTCTCCACACAGGATACACTGAAGCCGACGTTCACGGTAGCCAGCCTACCGGGCACGACCAGCAGCTCCCAGTCCACGGTACCCACCACCTCCACCACCATGCAGGTGAGCAGTGGACCCTCTTTTCCCATCACCAACTACCTGGCGCCCGTCTCGGGGAGCAGCAACGTCAGCGCCAACGGCACCGTCCTCAAGACTGCCGGCACCTCCACGGGCGTCATGCAGCTGCCCGGTGGCTTCACTTTCATGCCGGGTAAGTTCGGTTCCAGGACTTTCACAAATCCTCACTCTCTCTTCTCTGTATGGCTTGTTTATCTAAATCGCATTCTTTACATTCAGAATGAGACCTTTGCAGACCTTTTTGTGTTTTGTTAATGTCACTGTGTTGTCTGGATTATTAGCTGATTAGAATTTGAATGATGTGACCTCCACCATCATCTTGTGGGGGGTTGTGTGTCTCTCGCTCTCCAAGCTGTTCATGTCTCACAACAGCTCTTCACAGCCCATCACAACCACTCAGCACCCTCGGTTTTTACAAAGCTCCCCCCGAGAATCCAGGAAAGCCATGTCTATTGATGACTGGCCCTGCCTTTGATTATCACTTGGGGACAGGAATAATTAGATGAGAGGGACACAATAGACCTGGCAAAGAGGGCTGATGAACACGGCTGCTAATTAGTCATGAATATTCAATAAAGGAACAGTGGCTTGTGCTGAAATTATAATTGAGGTGTACTTTGTGCAGCCGGAGCTTTGTGACAGAACGGTCCTGAACTAGACATGCCCCTTCATTAGGGGCGACCTCACCGACGCACGCTGCAACACGGGGGATCAGTGTATCCGCTCAGTGAAGACTATGAGGCAGTGGGGATCCCTAAAGGGTTTCTAAATTGGCTTCCCCCAGTAATTATTCATTACACATCCTTTTCATGCTGGATGTGCGGGGAAATATTGGATCTAGATTAGGGGGGCCCTCCACGAGGGACCAGTGAACATCAAGAGATCAAGATTCCCCCAAAGGCAATTACGGCTACCTCAATTTCATAACAATTTAATTTGATATTGTCTGCTCAGTATAAGCCGCTCGGCGTCCATTTGTTTGGACAGTCCATGACGAGGCAGTTTGAACAAACTCTGACTGGAGCATTCTTTTCTGCTGTCTCTGTTGTTGTTGTTGTTGTTGTTGTTACCATCGTGTGCACAGGAGTCTGTGGCACCTGTGAGCTAAACCTCATCAGTCTCCTCTCAGCACTGGCAGCAATGTCACTAGCAAATGACTGCAGCGTGTCGGTTGTCAGCGCTTTGACTCAACCGGACGGACAGACACACCACACCCACTAACGTGTCCTATGTGTTATTTTGACTGACAGCTGAAGGACAGCCAGGCCTGTGCGTCTCCTCCCGTTCTGTCCACCGTCTTTCTCCTCCTTTTCCACGCTTCTCTCCCTCGCCCTCCCCTCCCGTTCCACTCTCTCCCTCCCCCTGCTGCTCTCTCCTCTTCACCACCTGTCTGGCACATAGCAGCAGTGCCCGGTGGAACAACACCCTCCTACACTCAAACCTCCTCAGCTGGCAGCTTGAACAGGCCTGCCCACCCCACTGCAGCAACTGTCTATAATGAAGCACATGACAAAATGTGAGGGTGTGCGAGTCATGTGCTGAAATGAGAAATCTGCCATTTGTTGAAAAAAGTCACATTATTAAAATGAAACATTGGAGCTCACAGTCATACGCACTCTTTACAGTTAGAATATATCACATTTTAGATTTCATGATTCATCTTTACATTTTAAAATTGCCAGAGCAATAAATTATAATTACAGTGCTACCTGGCACAGAATTTAACACCAAATTAAAGGTTCCCTGTGGAGCCTTTGACCTTGAGTGGTGCAATGTAGCGTTATTTTCAAGCGGGTCCCAGTTTTGTTTGTAATGTGCACACGCACAGGGATGCAAAACCGTTTGCACATGCACAAATACGGTGCAGTTCACATCCTGCCGTCGTGTTCAAGCACCACAGTTAGTGTTGATAACATGCCAGCAAATGTTGCAAAATGCCAACAAAGGCAGGCAACACATTGGCACAAGCAAAACACAATTTGTGTCATATTCTGAGAAATGGCTTTGCAGAAAATGCACATTAAACACCAAGTGTAAACAACTCATTTACACCTTTTTAAAGATTTACTGTTTTAAAATTGAAGTCACTCACATAGCTGCTTTTTTGTGCTGCAGCCATCTTATTCAGCCGTTTACATACAGTACATCAACAATGGCAATAATTTATAAAATATATAAATATAAAACCTTTGAGTGAACCTGAGCTGGTTCATCCTGTTCCTGCAAATGAAGACTGTAGAAATGTCTGCTGCCTCGAAATTAATAGCTCTTTTTCAGACTGTACTATCCTTTCGCATTTAGTTTTATCCTCCGTGTGTGCGTGTATGTGTGTGTGTGTGTGTGTTTGTGTGTCTTTCTGTGTGCGTGCGTGCCCCTTCAGCAGGCACTCCTCTTCCCCCCGGCACCCCCACCATTCCTCTGAGCCAGCTGCAGCAGCACTCCCTGGCCCTCCAGGGGCAGCATGGTCAGGCCCTGGCCGCCGCCCAGCAGCCACAGCAGGGGCAGCAGGCTGTCTTCCGCTTCCCTGCTGCTGTCTCTCTCACAGGTGACCTGCCCCGCATGCTGCCACCGCTCTGCCTGCTTTTACTGATCATGATCACGTCATCTGAAAAGGCCGCTGCACATTCTGTCTCCTCGGCTGTCGATTGTAATCATGCACCTTAAGGTGGTGTTGCTAACGCTTTCTGCATGACGGCTTTGTCTCTCTCAGCTAACAGTTCTGCCGGTGCTTTTTCTGCAAGTGCGCCTGCATGCCAACCCCATCGCTGCACTCCACATACCCCCCACTGCTCCCGCCTGTGTGGGGTGTTTGATGAATTACTGGAGCTGCTGTGTGCCCTCTGTGTGTCTCTCCAGGAGCAGGGGTTCCCCAGCAGCTTCAGGCCATCCAGGTCCACCCCAACACCCAGTCCACCTCCAACAACGACAGCAGCCCAGAGATCTCCCACACCTCCACAAACTCCACCGGTAGGAAAGACTCTCCTTCGGCTTGGATTTAAGTTTCCTAAACTCCACTTTGGCCGCTCCTAATGGTAGAGAGAGATCGAAAACTGATATAATCTAGTTGAAGATTTATGAAGTTTCACCTGCCTAAAAATTCATTTACAGTTTTTGGCTTTAAAATGCAAACATAAAGCTTTTCTGTGAGTCGATGTAGTGTCCTGCCCTGTTTTGTGCCACACAACAGACCCTCTGGCATTTTATTGTTGGTCCATTCTGTTCACGTTTGGGATGAGATGAATCCTCTGAGTTAGCTGTTGAGTTTAGATAGATGTGAAGCGCCATCTGCTGGCCCACACGTGGTCACAGCTCCTCCTCTGAGTGTGACTGGCTTTCTTTCTCCCTCAATGCTCGTCCTTCAGCAACAGTCAGTCTCCCAGCAACCATCGTCACCTCATCAGTGCCAACATCCATGGCTGGTCACATGATGTACCCCAGTCCCCACACAGTAATGTATGCCTCCACGCCAGCGCTGGCTGACGGGGGACTAGCTGTGCTCAACGCCTTCTCCCAGGGAACCTCGGCCATGCAGGTGTCTCACACACAGGCCCAAGACTCAGGTGAGCTGCTGATCAGCCGTCTGAGCGCGCTAACTTTCTGTTGGGTGACAGATGCGTATTGATGTGCAACCTATAAATCGGAGCGCTTGCTGATGGGAAATCGTATTTTTTGTCCCACAGGTGCCGTCCCTCAGGTGTTCCTCACGGCACCTCCAGGCACGGTGCAGATCCCTGTCTCAGCAGTGCAGCTACACCCAGTACGGCAAGATCTGCATTTTACAAGTGAAACTCTCATATTCCCTATGCAACCAGCATGACACGCGTCCGCACTCATGCATCCTAACAGAGCACCGTCACACAGAGGCTGCAGGTTGTCGCCTGCTGCCTCTTTGTATGTATGTGGATGATCGGCCGGCATCTTGTTTTACCTACACGTGCAAAAACTAAACAGAACACCAGTTACTGTGCATGGAAATGAGAAGTTTGATGTTTTTATCCATTACGGAGGCAAGTCCAGTTTAATGATGAATTTATGCCAGTGCTTTGAGGTATTAATTAAGTTTCTTTCATATATTGTGTTATTTCTTAATTATTTGTGACTCAGAAAAAGCCCAGAGAACGAAACGGCAGACTTTAAAAACACATTTGGCCTGTTAATGAGAATTTCACTCTGGGGCCACGTGAGATGCAAAAAAATCATTTAATTTTCAGGGAAAAAAAAATCTGAGATGTGATTTCAGGAAAACACGACCCCTCTCATCTATAGAATAGGATTTGCAGGCCGGACGCCTCTGCAGCAGCACGGCACTAATGTTGCTGACAATGGGCAACAACGTTGAGACAGATTTTATGCGCTGCAGTTTGTGTTTCTGTTCCTATTTCATGTTGCAGAATACGAGCATCTTAACTGTTATAGGAAACACCAGCAGCTATTAGAGCCCCATGATGAACAGCATGCAGTCGAGCAGGATCTCCTCGTGTGCTGCGTGCTGTGTGACGTGTCGACTTGCCGTTGGCCGTCTGATTGGCTCCTCGCTGACATAGCTGCGTTGTGTTGCAGATGGTGATTGGCCAGCAGTCGAGCGGCAGCAGCAGTAACCTGACCGAGCTCCAGGTGGTCAATCTAGATGCGGCACAGAACTCGAAGAGCGACTGACAGACGGCTGGAGCTGTTTAACACAGCAGACCCAGGGACAGACGGACAGACAGACTGATTGACATCTCTATTTATTGATGCCTTCTGACAGGATTTCACATCACACTTCTGAATGTGACTTTAAAGAACATATATATCTCTATGTATAGATATAGGGTTATATATGTATAAACATGCAATCAAGGGCATATGTGTGGCTGACCTGTATACAGTATGTTTTGATACTATATATATATATATATCTCTATATCTAATGCATAGGAAATATATCACTACATCCATCATCGGAGCCCATCTTCTATGCCATTAGATGGTGCCCTTTTGTGTGTGTGCGTGTGCATTTTTTGTTTTTTGTTTTTGAAAATGTGTAATTACATGTACACACACGGCAAGGTGCCACAGCTTCACACCAGCCAAAGAGACATTTGTCTGAATGTTCCAGTGTGAGCAATTTGTGCCCAAGTGTGTATGTGTCTGTGTGCGCGTGCATACATATCTGGGGGTTTGTAAATGGGCAAGGGAGATGCTTACAGGCTTTAAAAAAGGAAAAAAAGATTGAGAAGAGTAACGTTTGGAAATGTACATAATTTCTTTTCCTTTTTTTTTTTTTTTAATTGATAACTTGTATTTTTAGGCTGGTTTAGTTTGTGCATCAGCATGTAGTTGTTTTTTACGTAGTGTTTTTTTTTTTTATGTACATGAAAATGATTTGCATAAAGAAATTGAATTATTTACATAAATATGTAAAGTAATTTAATATACCGTCATATGTTGAGATACTGTCTAGCTGTTGGGAGCTTTCACTACAAGATGGAGAAAGAACGCTGGATGTTTTTCTACATTTTTCTTTTGATTGTGACATTTGCAGGACTGTCCCTGAAACAGTATCAAGTACTGGGGTCACAAAGCATGAAGCGTAAGACATTTGAGTTGTTGTAAATGTATTCTTGGCTTTGAGCTGGGAACATCTGATCATTCACCATGACGTCAGTCTTGCACAGGTTTTTTTTTTTTTTACCCCCAAATGATGCCCTGATCTGGCACTTTGAGTGTGGGAACTACGACAATCTGATGGAAATCATTTTCATCTATCTCAGCTGTTGGCATAATGCTACCTGTATGCTCTCACTGATGTGTGTACAGTTACGTCATTTTTAAAAACAACTTGACCATCACAGTTTAATGCAATTAAGTGACTTCAGACTGAATTTGCTCACTGACTTTGCAGTGTGTGACGTGTGTCCACTGTAAACACCATGCTCTGACTTGCCTCCACCAGACTGCAGGATTTTATCTATGTGATGCGACTACTGACATGCGTCAGGGCATTGGACACAAACCTTATTTAACAAGATGGAAATTCCACTTATTACTGCAGTCTAAGCACAGTGCTCATCGTTGTGCTCTCGATGCTACGATGTTACAACAGTGATTATTCATATTTTATAATATCAAGAATGAATCTTAATTTGGGAAAGTGACTTAAGGTACCTTAAGATCTGACTCCTTTAACCAGAACTGTAGGACCTTAGCTGACTACATTCAGTGTGTACCTCAGCGATCATGAATGAGTTATTAGACAGAGCCTTCTTTCTGCACCATAGTGCCTCTTTTCCACGGCTGATTTTTCAATCACGGCAAGGTAAGGATAGGAAATGTAGGATTTACTTATTTCCAGACCGCCTAACATGACTGGACCTGTCATACGATCCTCGGCTGTGCCCAGAGAGGAAGACTTTTGACCCGTTTCCACAGAATTAGTTGGTTGACTGAGCACGGCAGGCTGGGAGCCAAAGAGAATCTGACAGAGGAGAAAGTACCCATGCGGACTGCTGTTCGGTTATTTCACTGGTAAGAGAGGTCATTTTCACGCTTGACGCTCTCTGGTCTGTTTCTGTGGGCTACATGCTGTCATGTCATCCTGCAGTGCTGTTTGAATACAAAATAATAATAATAATAATATGCTGACGTTCAATCCTCCCATTTTATCTGATGGGTGTTCAGAAGGATTTTTTTAAAGGAGATTTTTGAACAGAATTGGTGGTTTTCACCTCATCATAGAAAGAAATGGTTATTTTTTTGTGTATTTTTGTTTTGTTGTACAGACTTTTTGTAATAAAAACAAGATAAAACACAATGAACTGTTCAAAGAAAAAGCACATATCCTGCTGAAGAACTTTTTTTTTTATTGGGACGGAGAATGTTAAAGAAAACCATATTGTCCTGAATGAGTCCTAATACATTTGTATAACAGCAGTGATGAAATGAAGAGGGGTGATGAGGAATAAATGAACTGCAGTGATGGCTTCTCATTACTCTGTGAAGCAATAGGAGGCAGGAGGAGTGAGCATGCACATTACCTTAATGTTCCAGTTATGCATTGCACATTCACATGATCAAACTGGCCTTGAGATAGAACCTCAATCCTGTTTCACACCAGAGGAAAGAAGCAAAGAACGTGACAAAATGCAGCACAACGATACAGTGATTGGTCTAAGCTGACACGAGAAAGAGAAATCAGTTGGCATCAGATTTTCCACTACACCGAGAGTCCTGTACATCTTCACGAACCAAATAAAGTCTTTGTAACACAAGAGAAAGAAGCATAATCAGATCACAACAAACTGTAGTGGAGCAGAAACCCCTTACACATCGATTCTAGGAGTCCTCAGAGATCCACAGTGTGAAGTAAGGCATCGTATCTCCCTGTCAGAACAAAGTGCTGACAGCTAAGAACTCATCACAGCCGGCTGAACTGCTTTTTTTTCTCCCTGCCTTTCTTTCAACAAAGAAAAATAAGGTATAAGCATGCAATTACACCAGGTAGTATATCTCTATTGCTATTGTACACATACAATATACAACTGTACAGAAAAAGTTGGAAAGATAGCTGATTAAAAAATGCATGATTGACAATTTAAAAAAAGTTTCCCGTTAAAATAGAGATGTTCCTCCTGGTTCAATCTCTTTTTTTTTTTCTTTTTTTTTGGTTTATGAAACAACACATTTGGAAAACAAACAAAAAAAGCTTTTCACTGTGTTAATTTACATTATGAACAAGGATGAAAACGACAATGTGCAAATCTGATTCCATGCAAGCTGTTGCATAATGTAGCTTAGGTGCTTAAGTGATATGAGTTAAAGGTGGTGCCTCAAGAGAGTGGGGAGGAAAAAACAAACAACTTAACATCAGGAAATAATGGCTTCAATCAACAACCCTCCACAGCAATTCGTTCAGTCACACCTAAATAAGCTAATGGCCAATTAGACCTATTTACCAATTAAGGTAACATTCACACTGCGAACATAAGATGGGAGCCAAAGTTAGAGCAAGTAGTATCTTCAATTTAACTAACTGGAACCTCATTTAATGAACCTCTGATCCGAGACATGAAACTTTGATTTAAAGTTGCCAACACCCTCCAGACTTATCCAGGAAAACAGGCTGTTCTAGCAAAGTACAACACCATGAGATCATTTCAAGATCAGCATGAAATAGTAACACTGCCATTAAATGCAACACAGGAAATGATGATAACCTTTGGAGGTAAACTATGGATTCTTAGTCTTAGATTTCTAAACTGGGGGTGTGCACCGCAAATATTCTTTTCAAATAAATACAGGAATCTAATCCAGAAATTGGAGGTGTTGTAAACTAAAATCCAGGCTTCTGATCCTCTGTGCCATCCCTAAAATAACAGCGGTGTAAAAAAAAAAACTAAACAAAACAAAACAAAAAAAAAAACTATATAGAATATATTATGAATAAAACACTGTGCGTTTGAGAAATGCAACACTGAGTCTGGAGAATGACATTTCAGAACAAAAGCTAATGTAGAATCTCTTTCCACAATTTTCCAATCCAAAAACAAGCATGAATAATCTTGAATAATGTAACAAGTGCAATATGATGACGTCCATGTGCAAATTCACATAACTTGCAAAATTCACCATTTCATTGAACAGAAGATGATGGATGGTGACATCTTTGGGTGACAGTGATTACAAATGAGCTTTGACAGCACAAGCACTTAAAGATAGAGGAAGGACGAAGGAAACATAAAGAAAAGCGTCTGCTTAGTCAATCTTGACTATTTTAAATTCTTCCTTAAAAAGGCAACCTGAAAGCAAACAAATAAATAAGACGACTTGGCATTTAAAATGAGTGCAGTATCATAAAAACTGCGGCTCAGCATTTATGTAACTACAGGTATTTATAGAGACTGAAGGTAGAGGGTATATTCCCTACAGCCTCTTGTCTTCAAACAGACAACATGTGATGGGGTTAAGATAAAAATGTTTCAGAAGGAAACAAGTTTCTGTAACTGAATGGTGTGACACCACACACTAAGGCAATGATGTTTACAAATGGGTGACAATGGGACAGAAAATAAATACACAAACATCTTTTCTCCTTGACGTAGTAATTACAGGGCAACCATTTTTTGGCTGGTGAGAAAGAAAGATGGAAGTGGGTGGGGGCAGTGAGAGAAAATGCAGAGGCTGAAAAAGTCCAGTGAACATCTCTCTGCACCTCAGCCTCTGTCCTCCTCCTCCTCTTATTCCCCTGCCAGCTGGGCAGTGTCTGTGCTCTGACCTGCTCAGAAACAAGACCAAAGGCTTGTGGACTGGTGGAGCCAGAGAGGCCAGAGGAAGGGGTGGGTGGGTGGGGGGGGGTGATGAAACCCATCTGTGTGGGTTTAACAGTCTTGCAGGGATGAGCAGTTAGTGGTAATGTTTTGCCGACCCTGTGCAACCAGTAGCACCACACCCCAAAGGCCCAGTTTTACCATGACCTGTCTGCCTGGCCGGGGCAGATGGACGAGCAGCAGGAAAGGTTATGGTGAGGAGGACGCAGCAGCATGGTATTTGACAAAGGCGATGGCTGCCAGCTCTTTGCAGAACTCCTCTAGCACAATCACACCCTCCAACAGAGTCATGTGGTCCACACTGAAATAGGAAAAGACAGATTAAAAACCCCCTTCCACAAAATAAAAGGATGATAAATGTACAAATCCACGTGGAAGTACATACTTGATACCCTCAGGCTCCAGACCTAATAATCTCTTCCTCACGAGCAGCAGTTTGGGTGTGAAGTCCGGGATGCGATGAATCCTCAACATGAGATCTCCCACCACCTAACACATGCAGGAGAACCAAGCAAATGAAAACAGACTGCTTTCATCTCTGGGTAAAGGTTTAACACCAATGACTGTGATAATTACCATAAACAAAACAAGATCGTTTTTATAAAAAAAATTTTTGCCAGCCATTTAACTGCTGTTTACTTGGTGTGGGATGGATTTCAAAGAAAAGTAGCTGGACTGATTCACAGAACAGAGGTGGTACTTTTCCAGTAAGACGCAGGTCAAGTAGCAGCACGCTCACAAGATTATTGGGAAGTCAGATTCAGAGAAACACTTGGCTCGAGATAAAAGCCAACAAGTATCTCAAAAAGGTTTATTTTTCCATTTTTTACCTTTCTTTTCTTTGCACCAAACATTTCGAAATACAACATTTCAAGATACTACATCTGGCAAAACAAGGAAGAAATCTCAGTGTTCTCAGAGAACTACAGGGACGTGTCGGCTTCAGTGATGGATAAGATAACCACTGCATACTCTAGACAGCAGTCTTACCCGGACGATGACAGAGAACAGAGACCTGCAGCCGGGTGCCAGGCTGATGTAAGGGTCCAGCAGGTATTCGTGCAAGTGGGGATGTGGTAACAAGGACAACTTGGACAGCACAGCAGTCACCTGCAGGTTAACATCGTAGGGCTGGAAGACAGAGGAGGGATGAAGCAAAGGACACTGAGAAAGGAAATGACAGGAAACTTCAAAATCTATTCATGAATCGGACTGTGTGAAAACCAACGCATTAATAAATAAGTGCCTCGCATTAGTCAGCTGTTAATGAGAAACACATTAATTAATATAAACAGTCCCTTGAAGCATTTAGGAAAACAAATTAAATAGTTGATTTCCCAAAGGGCACAGAAAACACAAACACATTTTGCTTCTGAATGTCTTTCTGTCTCCACCCCTAACATAATTTGTCAAACATGTTTATTGCAAGTGTTTGTTATTTTCGGGTTTTATCTAGCAGAAAATAGATGGCCTCTGCATTTTCAGCAGCTCATTTTTTTCTTCGGTTTGCATTTGTGGAAACATTTCCTGAGCTGAGAAGCTCATTTTCATTCAGCTGCACTGAACCATTCTCCCGCTGCAAAAGAAAAAAAATCATGGTTGGGCATTTTGGGGTCGTTAAAGATCATCTTAATGTGAGTTTATACTCCTCTGTGACAAATAAGGATTTTGTGGGAATCAGTAAAAACAAATTATTTCTTGTACTTTCTTTGACCCTAATTATAATATTGTAGATGCAGAAAGTTAAATTTATTCATTCTAATGTGGTTATAAATGTCAAATTGATTCAAATGATTTATCTCACAAAGTTTTGCTTTAGAAAATTACCATCAGACATCCACTGAGTCGAAGGAACTTGGTATTTCCATCCATTTAAGGTAGATTAAAATTTTCAATCAACAGTTCTTGTTTTATCTGTTTCATTAATTTTATAAAAATCAATATTGCTTTTGTGATTTCCCAATGATCTCTTTTACTTGGAGTATAGCTAGTTAGATTTGTGGATTATTAGAGCAACAAATAATATGTATAGTATATATAATAAAATGGGCGGCTCTTCTGGACAATGCCAATATTACAATGGATGTTCATTATATGGTGAATCAAATTTACCTGATCAAGGATCCGACCCATCCTATCAAAGAGAACCTTGAGGAAATGTCCCTCGAAGAATGGGAGGTCCAAGTTACACTTTTCAAAAGGCTTTGGATTTCCCCTCCAGTCCCACTGCTGGCAGACGCCACAATAGTCCCTGAACTGAGAGGAGCAAGAAATGAGCAGACGTAGCTAAAAAGCTGCCTTAGGGATTATTAGCAAGAGTACAAACGTAGTTCGAAAAACTGAAAGTGATTTTCTCCTTCACGTCCTGTGTATCAGAAGCCTTACCTGTCTGTGTGCATCTCTGAGGTAGGTGTCATATCCTGTGCCTTCAACGTGATATGATGACTTGGCCTCATCAGGCACCAAGCACAGGAAACTGTAGGAATACAACTGCGACAGTAAGACCTTTAAAAAGTAGAAATGTTGAGAAAAAGTTCACAAGCTCCACCATAAGCAAGAATGCACACCTATTGACAATCTTGTGGACCTCCGTCTTCCCGTCAGACTTCAAGTGGTCAGGACTCTGCTGCGGAGAGGAGCTGAGCCAGTCAGAACCCAACAGCCTGCTCTCTGGAGAAAGGTCATCACCAAACAGTGGATCCTCTTCAAGATCTCTGTACAAAGAAAACACGTTCATTGGAGATTATTTATAATTTTCTTCATCCCTCAACACAATAAGTAACCTGATTTAAAAGGACACACTGCTGACAATTAAGTACAGTTAAGAAACCGTATGTGCTCATTTCAAACAGAGAGTTCAGTGATACATGAGCTGATGCAATTTATAGCAATATGGGTTATATAATGTGGCAAGGGGATAGATTTTTAATTGAACTCATCCAGAAGGGTGTGTGTTTGAGGATATACTTATACATGCATTTAAAAAAAAAAAAAAAAAAAAAAAAAAAAAAAAGGGCACACAAGTACAACTGCCTAGATGGTTCTTTATCGAGTTAGTTAAATTTGTATAGAAATTGTTCAACTAGAAAATGAGACAAATCGCTAAACCCCATTTGGCTTTATGTCTTGGAATTTTCATTCATCACATAAAACAAAGAAGAGAAAGCCAAGCAAATTGTATTGCATTATGTTTCAGTCTCCCAAAAGTGACTGACAGTATTACATGGCTGACATGTATTATCATGGTCCCAATTAATGATGGCTCAGAAGACTCCCACCAACAGAACAGACAATGATTCATAATGTAGACAAGGTGGCAGGAGATCTGAAAAACACAGCTAATTGATGCATTGACTTTATTTCAGCTAGTGTGCGTTTTTGCCAGGGATTTTTGGCACAGTACATGTAAAGCAGGCGGCACAGCAGGGTCAAAGGTCAGACACAGGTCCTTACACAGCATCATGCGGCTGGCCGTTCTCCATGGTTTCCCGCTCGTCCTGCGGTTTGTTCTCCAGGTAGTTCCTTTCCTCCAGGTTACGCAACACCAAGCTATGGAGGATGTGCTGGTTGGGTTTCTGAATCAGCTGCTCAAATAGCCGCAGAGTCATGATGCTGATCTGGGGATGAGGGGGAAGGAAGGAGGCTTAGCTTCCACTAAGAGCTTCAAGTAAATATGCCAAGGCTTTGCACACTGTCAGAAAAGTAGACAGCGACTGTTTAAACATCAGAGAGATGATTCATCCCCCTTTTGTGTGGTGAAAATGTGAGAAACAGCTCTGCCAGACGCTAATTAAAATTCATGTGCTTTTGGTTAATCATATGATTCACAGCAAGCTTTGAAAGGCAGAAGGACATTTTTACTTTTAACGAGAAGAAAGTGACTGATTGACTAATCAAGAAAGAGATGTACTAAAAAAGTCTCATGAGCCAGACATATATTATGTTAAAGGAAACCTCAAAAATAACAATATGACAAGAACCTCATCTGACAAGTGGTCGCAGTGCTCGATCAGTCTGTGTCTGAGTGGATTCTGAGTAATGGTAGCTTGAGTCTCTAGTTCCTTCTCCTCCCCCAGCAGGAAGTAAACCATCTCCTGAAGCAGAGCCTCCGATGTCACCTGCCTGATGATCCTGTTCAGCAGAGCCGTGGACGTCAGGATGCCCACCTCAGAGCTACACACACCACAAGTATTAGTGAGCAGCCATGACACAAGACAGTGACAAGACCAAGACTTTAAAAACAGGATGATTGATGACTTACGTCTGCATTAGCTGTGGTTCCATCACAGACACAAAGAATCTCTCTCTCACTGCTTTTGCCATCACTGAAGCTGCTGACTGGAAGAGAGTGAAGAAAAAGAACAAATTTACTTCATCCGTCGGTGGCTTTCATATATAGAAACTGTTTCTATGGAAAGATTGTCATCCTGTCAGTTCTAACTACAATGAGATGCATCAAAGCAGAGTGACTCAACATTGGTTAAGGACCTTGTGAGCCTCCTTGATGAGTTGGTCACAGTAATCTAGCCAAGACAGGAAGGAGATGAGAGCCCCCTTCCCTGTAAAGACAGCAGCATCTTCCTTCAGGTTATATACATCTAGACTGAAAGAGAGAGAAAGTCAAGAGGTTTAAAAGAACTCTTCATAACTGCCGACATTATAATTTGACAGAGGACACTATTTAAAGTCAAATTAACCCAAAACTTCAGATGATGACATTACTGCTTCACATCAGAGTGTCAGTTACAAGTCATTGCACTTGTGACTTTTTTTGGTCAAATATGCTGATTTAAAAAAAATAATAATAATAAAATAAAAAACCAATGTAGAAATTTACCCCCAGTTAACTGACTCCACTGTCTCAATATCCAAGGGGTCCATGGATTGTGGCAGAGCTTTATAGAAAGAGACCAGCCTGTCAGTCAGAAGCTCACAGAGCTCAGTGTTTTCGGTTAAACACTTGGCAGCAGCGGGCTCTGGTAAACTGACAAGCAGCATCAGCCCCTCACATGCCTTGACCACTATTCGGCCATCCTGAATGAGGAAGGGATAGAATGAAAGGAGAATATAGGTTATCGATGCCAACTTAGAACCCACACCAAAGAAAAAGAAACTACGCGCATAGACCTAAATAATGAGTTACTCACAGGGCTCTTTGTGAGGTTGAGCAGGGAGGTAACAAGATTGTAATTGCTGCTGCTGCTGTTGTTGTTGTTGGTTGGACTGGAGGTGGAGGCAGAAGCGGCGGCCTGTGGTTCCCCAGGACAGTCAGCCCGTTGTTCTGCTGCAGACTGACCAGTGTCTGGGGCCAAAGCATTCTGCTTCAGCTCCTTTGCTCTTTCAGGACTCTTTATCTCAGGTCGCTTAGACTTGTTCTGCATCACATGAAAAGGGATTATTTTTGGACTGTGTGTTTGAAAATCATCAAAGGCACCTGCAAGATATATACACAGATTCATATTTATAAATATCCTGCTCAACTTTTATTTTCATTAATTTCATAGCAACGCACCTCAAGGAAGAAGTTGACAAGGTAAGGGTCCTGCTTTAGTTTGGCACAGACTATACAAAGGAACTGAATTTCTTCATTTTCTGTAGGAGCCGCCAGCACCTCCCCACACAGACGAACCAGTTTCTGACAGAGCAATGTCAAAGTCACAAAAAAATGTTTTAGTACACAGTTACATAAGCTGTTAGCTGCTTGACCTCAACTCCAGACTGCAGTACTTCTCACCTGCACAGGTCTGTGGACATTGATGTGTGGCAGGAGAGGCTGTCGGATATGTGCTAGCAGCTTTGTATAGAAGGTAAGTACTTGCTGTTTCATCCCTGGAGGGCACTGGGGGGGAAATCATAAAAACAGAATAGAATATATGAGAGAAGGTAAAGGAGGTAGAAGGTAAAGGCTAAAATAGGTATGCATTTCCACTCCATGTGGAAATAACTAAACACTTAAATTGTACATATCATTTTAAATGTACTGTTGCACTTCAGGGTGGAGTACTCATTACTGCCTCCAAGGATTCAATGCCCACAACTCATTATCAACCTTGAATTCTTCGGGATTTTCATCCAATATCACATTTACACCTGTATGTACCAAATCATGATACGTTTAATTTTCCTGGAGATACATGTAATGTTGTTACCAAAGCATGACTGTCTTACATCAGCTTTGCCCAAGGTGTAGAGAGTCTCCAGGATCTTATGGTGTAGGAGATACTCCATGCAGGGTCCTGTCTCTCCAGACTCCCTTTCTCCTTCCTCCTGGGTCAGGATGTCCAGCATCTGTTCCAGGTGTGATGGGATGTTGGTGTCTGTGACTGGAGCTTTGTCATCTAACAGAGGAAAACACAGAAACATGTAAGAACCTTACCATTTCACTGATCCAAAGCTGAACTAGCTTGCCAATGGCTCTTTGCTAGTGAAAGGTTGTTTTTGATTGTATTTTGTTATATTGATCTTTGTTGTCAAAAAAGGACTGTGGCAAAGTTAATAGTTAATTTATCAAGCCAGCCTTTGGTAGAGTTGACCAATTTTGGTGGCGCTGTCAGTAGTCTCTTTGGTGACTTTCCAGTGAAACCCTGTTATGAAATTTAGAATAAACATTGTGGCATGTGTGCTGAGAGGGGTGATTTATAAACAACAGTCTGTCTATACAATTACATCAATGTAGCCCAAAACTTGTTGGGTCAGAGCCCACAATGGTCAGTGACAGCCAATGAAATGAAATATGAATGTGTATGTGGTGCTCAGCCTAGCAAAATACAAAATGATTCAATGTGGTAATTGACACAAGAGAAGAAACATCTTTGGTACTAAATAGCACAAATGATTTATAAAATTAATACTAATGAGGACTAATTCAGGTGGGGTTGTTCAAAACTGTTTCCAGAATCAGAGATCAAGTTCACTCAAATTAAAACTCTGCTAAGCCAGAGATTACATGAAAAAGAATTTGGCTATGTAATATTTTGAGTACTGATAATCCGCAGTCAGATGTTCAGAGTAAATTCTCATTAACTGCTCTAACTAAGAGAGTTAAAGCAAAGATGGTATTGGCCCAAATACAAAACAAGGCTATACCATTAACTGTGGCTGCTTTTACTTAAATTATTCAAGTATACTGTAAATTCAACCAAAATTAGAATGCCACTTACATATTGTAGCTGAGAAAAAAAATAGCAAATGGGGATTGTTAACTTCCAAATATCACCAGAGTGGATTAATTTATAAATACAAAACTGTAAACTTAAATTCAGTATGAACAACTTCAGGAACAGTCCACACTACAATCAACCTCAGTTAGTATAGTAACCATGTAGATGTTAGGTAGATAGATATAATTTTATTTATCCCCAAGGGGAAATTCATTTATGTTGTCTGATCCTTTCAGACTTTACTTACCAGAGGTTTCAATGTAATAATGTGTAATGGCCTTCCAGTGATAGACAAAGTCCTCCTGCAAGGGCAGCGATGGGGCAAGCTGAAAGAGACAGATTATAAACAAATATAATTTAATGCTTACATTTCAGGACCCTGGAGACCCAGATCACCATGAAAACAGGTTTATATGTCTCAGTAACTTCCAGAGGCTGTTTTAGGAGGACAAATTATCAATTTCAGAAAATATTCTCTCACTACTGGAGTGGACACAATCTCTGACAACTTGGAGCCAATGTGTTGCTATCACAGACGCAGCATTCCTCAAATAGTTCAGCAAGATTAAGATCGGGGTAGAAGTGTCGCTTTTCAAGAGATAAGATAGAGAGATGAACACAAGTTTCTCTTTCTATCGACAGCAGAACATAAAAGTCTTCTCTCCATGTCACCTGCCAAACGTCCATTGTTTGAGGCTTCAGGTAGGTTGCTGCTGGCTTGATAGCTGCTTAGCTTGCCGGCTAACGTGTATTATTGAGCTATCTAAAAGGAGACATGCAATACGGCACCGAGCTTTTCGCTTTAATATCAAACTTACAGGTGTACACAACATGAAGCATGACTGTCCGGTCATCTCGACGTGACACCTACTGCCCAAAACACTGCTGTTTTGGACGACATAGCCAACTAGCGAGCTACGACGTTAGCTTAGCCTGTTGACGTCGGCGGCTAAGTAGCTCAGTTAGCCAAACTACTATCAACACAGGTCATTGTAATAAAGACAATTTCAACAGGGAAAACTGTTAAGTGGTGTCAGCCGTGTACGGAAGGGGAAAAATAAAAACACCAATATACACCCAGCGGCTAACAAGAAGAAACATAACACAAAAAGCTAACATTAGCTTGGGCTCATCGGTTAGCTCGCTATTTAGCAACGTAGCTAATGCTGACGTTATGTTGACGACTGGCCCTGACCAACCGACATAAGACACCACACAAATAAGAAAACCACAAACAAATATCTGTTTTCAGCTTTGTTGTTTGTTTGTGTGGTTTTTTTTAAAGACAACTCACCGCTTCGACGGCATGCTGGAGAATGGACGTAAATTTGGAGAACATTTTGTTCTTGGACTGGACCAGTTTCTCCCGAGAAGACCGAGAGAATTCCTCTATCTTCTTCCTGTTGCTGCCGCCTCGATCCAGATTGGAGGTTTCATACAATGACCCTTGTAACGAAAGAAATAAAACTGAGCAGTAAAAAAAAAAAAAAGAAAAAGAGGGGGAAAAAAAAACAAAAAAGCTCGGACACAAGACTTCCACAGGCCCTGGCACAGGCGGCGTAAACAACACGTCTTCCCCGGACACCTGGAGCGTCTGCTCGGTTTGGACACGGTGGCACTTCGCCGGCCAAACACTTCCGCAGGTGAGCCGCCGGGGGGCGCAGGCGCACAACACACCGCCGGGTCGGTGCATAAAAATGGAACAAACTCAGCACACACAATCAGTATTTATTTATTTATTATTATTATTATTATTATTATTTTGGACATAAAATTAGAAATTGCAAGACAATTTTAAGTAGTGTTGGATTTGTTAGTGGAGAAGCGGTATGAATTATTATTTGGACAATCACCTGATTGTCCGTCCACATGATGACATCGGGTGTTTGTCTGAATTTGCAGTGTTGCTCACAATAGAGTCGAGGCTGTGCGTGGGTTTTTGTTTGTTTGTTTGTTTTTTTAGGTGCCTCAGCTTTAAGAAAATAAAGAAAAAAGCGGATATTATTTTCCATAAAGTAGTCGGGTTTATTATTATTATTATTATTATAAGTAAAAAGTAATACTAATTTCTCCAGAGCTCCACAACTTTACGATTTAGTCCATTTAGAAAACAGAACAGCACAGTCATTTAGACAAAAAAAAAAAAGTAGGTTAGCTGGTTTAAGATTTGAGTGATCCGGCAGCAGCCGCAGGAGCAGAATTTTAGGAATGATTTAATTTATAAGTCCCTATTTATTTTTTATTTCTTCCGATATAATGCTCATATATGGATATAAACTTGTTGGAAAATAAGAGGGATGCTGTCTGTTCCAGGACACGCCCTGTCGCTGGAAAGTGCTCTCTCCATCGCGCAAGCAGGCTAGTCTGCTCTCCCAAATCGCATGCTGTGTCTCTCCCCGTTTCAATCCCATTAGTTGACAGCCAGAAAAAAAAAAAAAACTTAAAGCAGAGACAATATCTGACCGTCCACCGGCCCCTTCTTCCAAACTGCAGCGGGGCATCTCCTGTTAAATCTCGGTAAAAGAAAAGAGAGGCTCTACCTACCGGGCATGTCTGCTAGAGGTGAGTATCTCCTGCCGCAGAAGCCTTCATAACAATACATGTAAAAAAAAAAAATAAAGTCAAAAAATGTTCAGGGTGGAGGGAGAAAGAGAGAGAGAGAGGTGGTGTGTGTGTGTGTGTGTGTGTGTGGGGGGGGGGGTGCTCGGTTCAAGAATGGATGCAAAGAAGGAGAGAACCCATTTGCGTCGTCTTTCGGGAGGATCAGGCTGTGATAATGGCTCTGTTATTCTAAGTAGGTTACACCGGTGCATAGCTGGAACTACAGCTTCCACTGCTGCAGCCTTTTTCTACACAACTTATTTTGTTATTATGAGCACAATGAGTTCTGGTGCAACCTATAATTAGACTTTTCTCAAATCCCAGCTGTACACATGGAGCGTCTCTGACTGTTTCTGTTTCTCTGGACATTTCATACTGTCTTTAATCAGGGGTGGTGCATATTATTAGTTGAAAGCTGCACTCTCACTAATTGTTGCCCAAGTGTAAGCTGCTGCTGGAGGACTGGGTGCCTATGATGCACATTCCTAACTGACTGACTGGCTGCATTACAATGGAGTTGTAAAATTTGGTGATGACTTTTGTTGAGAGTTTAGCCAGCGAGGTGACAGAAAGAAATGCAAACTATAATTTGGTGCAACAACTTTATGCTTTCTGGGTTTAGAAAATGTTTTGATTTTCCTGCTGAGTTTAAAACAAACTGTCAGTGCTGTCAGTAGTGCCCATGTGCTGTCTTTGAAATGTGTCAGGGGACTGTGCTCTCTGGCAGAAGAGATATAAAGGTTGTGATCAGATGGGCTGACACTGAGAGCTGTTCGGATATTAACACAAACTCAAGGCTGATATTGTGTCTCATCTGCAGATGGATTTATCTCGTGGAGTTTGCTATGGGGTGAAACGTAAACCTTTTATACAGCAGCTCTATCTGTACAGTATGTCACGCGCCGGCGGGCTCATTATGGCTGTGCCTATGAGGCAAGATGGCTTTGAACTCCCCCCGTCAATGGTGTGGCCTGCTGTATCCGTCCTTGGCTGCTGGTGGGGATCGATGGAGCTCGGAGCCCACCGCATGACAGCCTCCCTGAGGTACAGGGATCTGATTAGCATGCTTAAACCCCTGCAAACATCCCATCAATATTCATGAAAAGTAACTACCCCACACTACAGTTGTTCAATAGAGGAGTGCCAATTAGCTCTGTGTTGGTTGGACAAATGAGACGACATTAATTTATTATTGCAGATAAAACAGGCACATGCATGCAAACATAAACATTTCTAACAAAATGTCAAATCAACTACGATTTTCTCCTGGGCTAACCTGAGCCCAGGCCTGTTCAGCTGCTCTTGTATAGGTACTTAAGAAGGTTTTTGCCACCTTCACTTTCTGTTAGAGTCACTGTTGCCCTCCATGTTTTCATGGCTTTTGTATTATGAAGACAGCCATGATCGAAGTTCTTTTCAGACAATCAAGCAACATTTGGTGCCACAGAAAATGTACAAATTGCCCTTTTAATGTTCATTATTGAACTTAATTAGCCCTCATTTTTTATATCAAGTTTCTTGAAAGTTATTCTTGGTCTTTCTTGGCAGCCATCAAAAACACATGATAATGACAATGAGAAGATGTCAGACAATCGATTGTGTCTGCACAGAGATCCAAGAGGTGAAAAAACAGGTCCTCCACTTTCACCTCCCACTATACATTTATGTTTAAGAGCAACCTTTTCCATTGTCTAGTCAGCATCGGCCATTACTTTGCTCTCAGTCTTGCAGTCGCCTTTCCCTCATGGCAAAGTGCCATCAGCTTTTATCTTGATAGTGATGTCCCTCCATTAGTCACCCACCTTTTAATACACCCTTGCGGCCATACTACTCTATCCCAACCTTTCAGTGCCATCATATTTCCTGTGCTGTTCTCTATTGTCCAGAATGTCTCAACGTGATCCTATAAAAAACTTTAATTATCCTGGGGTTGTTGATATAGGACATATATTTTTTCTTTCGAGTGGTGAAGTATCTTTAATATCCATCGATGGGCTGCTCAATATGAGTTTACTCCTGATGGCCAGAGGGGGTTAAGTGCATTCGTCAAGGTCACCGCAGTGGTGGCAGGTGAAGGATGGCCGGCTGTATCTTATCAAACTCCTCTATCTACAGGACAATCTCCCTCCTGGTGTGGGAAACCTACCACAGACGTACTGTGTTGTATAATCTCCTTATTTGTTTTTATAGCTACTTTTGCGACCACTACTGCTAGTGCTCGTCGCCGTTTTAGAAGTATTTATTTTTCTTAGTCCGTTTAGCCCGATCATCTCTCCTCCACTGCAGGATCTTAAAGCAACACGTTGGATGGCAGAGTACTCACATATGTGGGTCAGTGTTGTTCATTCAGTTTTCTGTTGCTTCTGGGCTGTAGTAGAAGTTGGTGTCTAGTCCATTATTTTATATTGCTGTGAGGTAGTAAAGTGTGCTGGATTCATGTATTTTGGATCTTTCTTGTCTTGTCTTGAAACTTCCGCAGGCAATCTGTGTCGAAATTAGTGACTTTTAGGTTTGTTATCAAACTCGATATGTATTGAAAAAATTCAAAAACAGTAAACAATAATATCTTTTAATGGTTTTGGTTACGCTTCCCTGTTTAATTCCCATCTTAAACTGAGTCAGCTATGGATGTCAATTCATCTTTTATAGGTAGCTTTAACAGCCCCCCCCCCCAAGACACCTGGTAACACTCCAATTTTGCTCTTATCTGACTTGCCTCTCTGCCCCGCCCTTTCCCTGAGCAGCGTTAGCACATCCTGGATGCTGTACCTGTTACACTGTGGTGCAATCTGGATGATCAATGGTGGATGAAAAAGGAGGCATGGCTTCATTCTGCAGCAACCCAATCTGATGTCTCTTCCTTATCCGAGCACTGGAGAGGGCTGCTCATGCTCCAGCCGCCCGACCCTTTGCATCAGCACTTTTCTGTGTGTGTGTGTGTGTTTGTGGGTGTGTGTGTACTATATGCCTAACAGGAGGATTGGTGTGCGTGCGCATGCATGTGTCCTGGCTAAAGCCTGAATAATTGATGAGCAAGGGAAGGAGTGAAAGTGCTGCCGGACGGGACGGAGTGTGTGGGAGTGCGTAGAGATGGGGGAGAGGAATCCAGCGCAGCAGCAGCCTGGCTACGATGGGCTCTGCAACTACGCCCAAAAAATTACCTCCTGCTTCGGACTGGATGGTAAGATAAGGGAAACATGGAGAGCTGGGAGCCGGGGGGGGGGGGGTGTTGTGCTTCTTCTAGTGTGAAGCCGGATGGAGAAACAGACTATGAGAACTGTTAGGATGCATTTTGTGTGCCGTGCTTGTTCGTCTGTGTGCAGGGGCAGCAGCCTTGCTTTACGGCCATGTACGCGTGGATTTGCAAGTGCGTGGGTAGTTGTGTGTTGTTGTGTCAAAACTGCTAGAGAGTGGATGACAATTAGAGGGCAGTGCCTCACTGCAGCACTGTAGCATGTCCTTAGGTCCTCTCAGGTCCATGTGTTTGCATGTGTGGGTGTTAGAAGAGTCTAAATTAAAACAAATTAGTGAAGTAGCGTTTTGATGTTCATGGTCAACTATGGGAGCTGAGTTCCAGCCATCCAGTCCTTGTGTACCCTCTCAGACAAAGAGAACATTTGTTAAATCTGAAGTGCAGGCCAAACTCAACATTTCCAGCCAAAAAGGATATTTTGTGCTCTGTCATTGTCTGCTGTGCTTTTCATTATGTCTGCTTACCTCAGTGATCCATGTCGTTTTGTGTGAGAACTTAAATAGCTGTAATTAGCTTAACCTATTTGATGAATGTTAGATGTTATGTAGGGTTTTTTAGTACAACCTGTGTTTATGCAAAAGCCCGGGCTGTCTCCGCAGTTCCAGTTTTCATGTTTTCACGAAACAGTTTTTTGTGTGTGTCGGCATCGGTGCAGTGTGGGATTATGCTGTTTTTGTGGAGTTTTCACTTTCTTCTAACTTTTCTTCTACCATCAAGTTAATGACTAAAAATGACCTCATACTTGAGTCACATTTCCAAGAAAAGTAACTAAATCAAGAAAGATCTGTGAACCTTCTTGGTCATCCAAGTCATGTGACTCAGGAGAGAGTGCTTATGAAAAGTGCGTGTGTAGTCGCTGGTTATATGGATTTGATTTGCTAAGGCGACATTCTGGAGATCTTTGCAGAAACAAATCCATCCATCCAAATATTAGATGCTTTGAAGATTAAAAACTCAGAACATGCCTTCTTACTAACTTACATATTTCAAAATCCTATTTCTTCATCCAATGATTTCGCCGGATAATAGAAAGCCACTGCTGGCATTTCCATCTAAGTGCTGATGTAGTTACACCATATTTTTATTTTCAAGGATCATGCTGATGACTAACAGCGGGTTTGTGCATTGTTGGCTAGTGGAATGACCTTACTGGTTATTGACCTTGTAAAAGGCTGGCAGTTTTCCAAGGCAATCTACACTGAAAGTATATCTTGGCTGTACACTGATATGGATCCATTCTGTTTTTGTGTAGCCGAATCCATCTTAATACAAATTACATTTCACACAAGTTATGGACAGAATGAGATCTAAAACATCTGAAACACTCTCAGAAATGATCTGATTACATATTCTAACTTACTTTGATGCACATTGTGTTACTCTGAAAACAAAACAAAAAAAAGTGTGATAGTCTTAACATCAGTGGACAGATATGGATAAAGATAGCAGTGATGGGGATGCACAGGGGTCACCTCAGGTACGGGGGGGGGGACCCCCCATACACTGGACCAACCTGATGTTGAGCTACCTAACCCCACCCAGAAGATAATCATAGGCTCGACGTCAGCCCTAAGCTGCTTAACGCTCCAGGCTGGTCGTGCTGAAGACACTAACAGTGTAAGCTTCTCTCTATGTGTTTCACTCTGCTCCACCTTCAGCAGAGTGCATGTCATACCTACTGCCTGATGTTTGGCATCTCCACCTCAAGGTGGACATCAGCTATTTGCCTCCTACACTTACTGCACATCTGAGGTGACCGGTGGAGGTGTTTCTGGAGCCATCCTGGATATCACCATGGTTGGATGAGTGATGAGCTGCCTTGAAGTTGCCCATCAACCTCTGGCTCCTTTGTTTCCATTTGCTCCGAAGATAACTGGATTTTAGAGGAGGTCTGGCTGACATCTACTTGCTTTGCTTCACCCTTTTCTGTGGGACGGTTGAAGGGGAGGAGGGCGCCATGCCCACTCTGCCCAACCTCAACAGCCTGGGGAAGCTGTGCAGCTCCAGCCGCAGTCACAGTGTCGACCGCGTCCGGGTGAAACGCAAGAACTCGGTCAAGCGAATGTCCATCATCGAGGATGGGCACGTGGCCGAGGTGCTGTACCTCATTCCCAAACAGTACATGGAGCAGCTGCCCTACCTCAACCCAAGTGACTATTATCTAAGTGAAAGGCTGAATGATGTCGCAACAGGTAGGATAGGAGAAAAGATTTATCTATGTGAAGCCCATCTTACATTACCCATCTTCCATTACAGCCATCCATCTTAGCTTTTACTGAGCTGTAACTGTTGCATCAGTCAGCCATATTGATCATTATTTAATCAATGAGTAATAAAAAATGCATAAAGATAATGTTTTTGCATAAATTTGATGTAAGTAAGCAACTATCTTTAGACAGCTATAGTTGAGAGAAGGAGCTGATTTAGCCGCTCTGCTTTGCACTGTAGGTGTCTGAAAGAGAATTGATTAGTTGATGCTCAGAGATTACTTCATTTTAATTGGATGACAGTTAATGATTACACTTCCTGAGGCTGCTGACATCTGACCTGTGTGCATCTGTGAAAGTTCCTATACATAAGTTACATAACCATATTTCCCAGCTCCAACAAGTCCAACGGAAAATGTTTATAGAAGTCCAGAAATTAATCACCACACTCTCTGTAGTTATATAATGCAAACTCATATGCAAGGTTAGGCCTGCTGGACTATGCCAAGCAACAGGGCAGGAGGAAGCGACTTGGTGGCTTACATCAGGATTACAACATGGGCATGAGGACAAATTGAGATTTTCAGACCTTATGTAGCGTCTGACTGCACGCCAGACACAGTAGTGAAATCATCATTGTCTGGCTCCCAAGTTATTTGCAAAATGCTGCAAATACCAGCAACTCCTTCTATTTTAGACCTCAAGTTTGATTTTGAACTTTAACCTCAACTCAAGGAAGGTTCATCTCTGCAAACTGACCCCGGGTTAAAGATCAAGGCTCATTGTGGCCCCGTCGTTTCTTCACTGGCAGCTAAAATCAATCAAACAGTGATGTTGACAGTCTATAGCTGCTTATATTCAGTGACTTCTTGCTGGGGCCAAGCCTGGGTCATTTCACTGCTGCTTTAATTTTTTTGGACAGGAGAAATTCACAAGAAAAAAATGGTCTCAAGTGAGTTTGCAAGAATTTCAGACTTATAAAGAAACAACAGTCATCATTTTTATTCACCCCAACCCTCACTTACACTTTGTTAGTGTTGAGACATCAACACCAATAAAGCTGAAATACCACAGTCACTGTTTCTATACTCCAAAACAAAGCTGCATTATTTCTTTTCACAAGTGGCACAGACGCCACAGTTATCATGATTACTTAATGTGACCACAAAGAAACTTTTCACATGACAAGAAGCCAACAGCTCCGTCCTGTGGGCTGTGGAAAGCAAAAAGCAAAATAGTTTTTTTTTTACTTGTGGATTTTTGGCATTTAAAATGAAAAGAATAATTTTTCTTGTGCTTGAGAAGGCTCACATTTCTGTTTGTACTGGGCAGCAATAAAACAGGAATGTTACTGTACGTCGTATGGGTAACATACAGAAGTGAACACAGGAGGACAGGACTGCTGTTCAAAAGGTGTGTATTGTCTTGTAACACGTTTTACAATAGAAACAAACTGGTTAAGTACTTGCCAGACAGAAAGGTCTTCTTATGAGAATTGATTGTTAATATTCTCTGGCTCTGTTGGACTAAAGGATCTGCAAGTTTTCTTGCAGTTTTCTTCTAGTGCATAGTATGTGTAGCAAAGAGTAGAATCTTAATGTTACGAGGAGGAATCATTCTAAATGTTACTTTTTGCACTATAATGTCAGTTTGGCTCTACAGTCCAAGGGAATGATATAAATGTAACTCAACAGGCGTCTATTACTGTCTGTGATTTACACGTGCTATGATGAGAGTACTGAATGCCGCTGATATGACGGCTGGACTATCTCTAGCTCCCTGGTCAGGTCATTAATGGCTAGTCAGACATAGATCATCCATAGGTGAGCCAAATACAGTGGAAACCTTTCATCCATGGATAATAGGCTTTGCTGCTCAGGAATTGCTCTTGGCAGGCCGTATGTGGCATGAATGTCCAGCAGCTCTTACAGAGATTATTCAAAGAGGCAAGATGATAATAGCTCCATTACACACAGTTACAGGACATCTGTATGTTGTACTTTGCAGTTAGTAGCCACACTATAAAACTCCCATTTTCTCAAATAGATGGTTTTTGACCAAACCCAGCATTTTGAGGAACCGGCCTTTCCTTTTATTAAAGGAAAAAAAAAAAAAAAAAATCCTCAGTCTTCACAAACTCATGACACATTTCCCTCCCCCCATAATAAAAAAGGGCGGCGTGCTGGAGAAACATTCACTTACTATTTTTAACGGTTGCTTTACTGGCATGTCACCATCGCCTGATGAGAAGAAAACGCCCCTGTGAAGACTCATGCACACGGATGGGTATCCAGCAGGTGGCACAGTTGACGCTGCAGAGGATGAATGCACCCTGAATGCATAATGTGCTTCATGCATCAGCAATTACAGATGTGGTGCTGATGCAGAACCACCCCCCTTCTCCCACTCCTCAGTTATAGAAGGAGACAGTGAGGTTTCAGCGAGGGACTCATGGATCAGTGACGCTGTGGTCACAAATATCTTCTGCCGTAACATGACTACAAACATTGGATTAGTTGATTTTTTTTTTTTTTTTTGCTCTCCAGGAGGCAAATAAAGTGCTTTATTAACATATATTGTAAACAGCTTTACAAGTCACTTTGTTTGTTAGTATTTTCAAATAACTCCATAAAATGAATGTATGGAGTGAGTAAATGAATGACTTTTATAACAGAAACAGTCCAGTTTTAGTGATGCATAACATTTTATGCTAAACAAAAACTGTGATATCTCAGGCACATAAACAGAATGGGAATTTCAATTCATTTTTCATGCTGCAAATGTATGTATGTTTGGTTTTTTTTTTAATCCCCCTTAGAGATGGGAATTGTGCTTCTGCTGCCACATTACTACGACAGAATCAAAATTGCAAAACAGTTTACAAGCAACATCAGCCTTTCACATGGTCATTTCAGTGGTGTATGATATAAGAGCTGGTGTGTGCGTCAGGGTCCGACAGGAATGTGCTCTCTCGTGCTCCCTGTAATTGGATTCCAGAGGATCCACTAAAGATATTAATGCAAAGCTCATGCTAGAAGCAGTGCGATTATTAGCAACTTAGGTTGTCACTCAAGGTGAGTCTGGCTTTACTGCTCGATGATCAGGTCGACAGTGTTGATTTGATCTGATTAGGTAACCCTAGGTTTCACTCGTTCTCAATACGCAGTCGATAGTCTCGGAAAGTGCTTCCTGCTCAAGCAGCATTTTATGAAGTGTGGATAATGCGTTTTTACATTTTTTATTCAATTTTAATTATTCATTTTGATGCTATAACCACCTCCAGTTACTGCCACGAAAGAAACAGAATTGCCAAAAGGACTCAGTGTTTAGCTGCATGGCCTCATTTTTCATCCATTTTATGGCTTTATGCTTTTTATTTTTCGTCAAATATGCTAAATTTTGTTGAATGTTACTGGTCTTTCAGCACCGTGAGCTAATTACTGCGCTGGACAAAGTAATTAATCTCTGTCTGCTGCCCTGTTGTAGCGTTACAAAGCCTGTGTTGTGGGTGTGTGTTATATAGTTCAGTGATGTGGTCAAACGTTAGTGAAAGTTAAATTTAGCTTCCTGGGTTCTTTTATCATAGAGCTGAGTTCATCACCTTTATTAGACTCTCATGAATTCACATCATAGTTTACAATGGAGTCAAGTCAAACTGGTGTGCTATGAGCAGGAACCGTAAAAGAAAGAGGAAAAAAAATCCCTTGTGACAGATTATATACATGTTTTGGGGGATTTGGGGTCAAACAGAGGCAGCAGCAGCAGCCACCTGGTTGCTGCAATGAGTAGGCGGCTGACACAACAGAGGGGCTGGGAAAGGGACGAGGAGGGGAAGAGGAGGGTGGAGGAGGAGGAGGAGGATGGGAGGAAAACAGGCAGTCAGGAGGCAAGCCCCACGCTGTAACAGTGTTTTCGGGAGGAGAGCTTAACAGTGCCTACACCTCTCTCTCTCTCTCTCGCTCTCTCTCTTTCTCTCTCTCTCTCTCTCTTTCTTTTCTGGTGGTGTCTCTCTCCCCAGTCCTGACTTAAAAAAAGGAAGTAGCAGCTCCCGAGTTACTGGTGATCGATTCTCAGAGCGTTTTCTGGTGCAGATTTACCTGGATTCCAATGGTCATGGTCAAAGAAAAAGGTATTCCAGCGGTCTTGTGTGTGTGTGTGTGTGTGTGTGTGTGTGCTGAGTGTCGTGTTGCTGACTGTCTCCACTGTGTGTAGATGTGCAGCATGTCCACTTTGATCTGCACTGTTGTGTCTGGCTGTTTGAATTAGATGTAGTTTGACTGAATCTTCAGACTGATTGGAATCATTTAAAATGTGTGGATACGTGATGATGTAGTCGTAGGATTATGGACATGGTATAACTATTTTATTTTTATTTTTTTAAATGTGGGTGTTGGTTGCTTGAAAGAAGCATGAGTAATGACAACATAACATATCCTCCCTATGTAAAAGACTTGATTCAACATGCTACGCCCTTTTTGGTACTCCCCAACAGCTGATGCTGTGGTTGAAGCTTTGTTTGGTAAATGTAAGGCTTTATGCAAATGTGTGTTGGAACAAAGCATCTGGCTTGTTGTGTGACACCAAACGTGAACTGTTCAGGGCTCTAACACGGACACTAAAAAGGTGACATGTATGCAGGAAGAAGTGGAGCACTCGTGTCGGGATCCACACTGCGCAGAGATACAGACCTGCACTCTCCGTCTCTGTCTCGCTCTCTCTCTCCCCCCCCCCCCATGCTCTGTCTGCAGCCGTTGCCATGGTGACCATCTAAAAGGTATACTCCATTGTTGTCAGCTGTGGCCTCATTCATTGTGTCAAAAGAAAAAGGTGACGCTCTCCACCTATAACCAAGGTCGTGGTCCACAGATATATTAACTTCCCCGGCAATTTACGGGGCTGCATCAGATTGACCATTGTTTGTCAGTATGACTCACAGCAAGCAGCGATGTAGACACAATTGTCTATAACGCAACAAAGCTCCTGCTTAAAATCATCCTAAAGAGGACAACAGCCAATTTAATTGAACTTAAACTGAAGTGAATACGATGCAGAGACTTTCCTGTAATATAAATGGCATCACCTCCCCTCTTAGCTCATTTCACTGGAAATGCACGAGAGTCGCTGCTAATCAGTCAGTTTTAGTCATCACCACTAGATATCATACTTCAAGACCCTCAACAGTGACTGAAGTGCATCCACTTCTTACATTACTACTGTGCTTCAGTGGGTGCTTCAGGGGTTAATCCTTCAGCTTGTGTAGATAGTTTGTGCTCTCTGTGTGGGCATGTGATATTTTTGTGTTGTGTCTTAAAATGTTTTGATCACAAAAAAAGAAAGAAGAAGAAAAAAGAAACACATTTACAGATTTTTTTTTTCCCCCCTTCTGACGTGAGCTTTGTTTATGTATCTGACAGGGCTCTGGTGGCTAGAGGAGCCGTCCACCTCTGGTGCTGTCCGCTTAATGTGGATTTGACAGGCCACAAAGAGAAAGCCTCTGCCACTGAGTCCCCCTCCCACCCCGTCCCTCAGTGCTGGCAGAAGTCCTGTAACCTCTGGCTGCCACATGTTCATATCCCAAAATCGGTTTCTGAATGTTTTCCGTTCAGTTGCTGACTGGGATTTGTTGGATCCCTTTGAGGCTCCTCTGGTTTTCTTAGTTGAAATTTGGAGGCTTCTAGTTTTTCATTCCTCCAGACAGAATTTGAAGAACCTGATCGTGCAACATGTCCGAGGCCAGGTGGGCTCTGTGACATCAGGTAGCAGAGCTGACTAAATACTCTGCTAAGAATGATGAATCACATTCAAGGTTTTGCAGCGTTAGCGTTTTCAGTGCAGGTGCTTGTCCTGTTTTCAAAGCCAAGAATACCCCCTGAAATAGTTTGTAATTTATTGGTGCCATGTGTACCATCATTTACACGTGCTCCTGAGACGCTCTGCAGATTAGCATATTGCACTGATTCATCGGTGCACTTTCTCTTTCTCCCGTTGTCTGCATTAAATTGCGTAAGAACCCCCGCTGACTGCGCTCTGTAAAATTAGATCATCATCTTCACATGTACATCTCCCGCCCCGTGCAAAGAAACACCAACTGCACTCTCTGCATTCGGAATCCTGAACAATTTCTTCTCACATGAAAGTCCAATGTCATGTGCCTCTGTAGCTGCCTAATGTGATTTCGCAGAGTGCTGCAGACAAACTGCAGTGGTGCCTCATCTTTGAAGCTTGCCAGTGTCTACCCCCCTGAAAGAGGAGCTAAAGCCTTTCACAGACACCGGCTCAACACACACACCCTCATAGACACACACTGTTTATACAGCTGGCACAGAGGACCAGAATATACAGATGAGATAAGTGGTCGGCCGGGGGGTGAGACAGTCGCTGACCTAAGATATAAAGGCTAAAACAACATGGAGGTTTGAGAATCACACGAAAGAAACACAAACTGCAGCCATACATCAACAAACATCCTCCCTGTCTGGCATAAATCGGTTCGATTATCGCAGGAAATATGACACAGGAGTGAGGGGCCGTAATGGGCTGAGGCCTCAGCGCCACCTTTTCTGCTGTTCACTGTCGTCCCCTGACAGATAAGTGGCTGAAATGGAAGTGTCTGTTTAGCGGCGAGTTATTTTCTGGTGTACCTGCAACAAACCAACAACAAACGCTCAGCACTGTGGCATTCAACCATTCAGAGCAGATCATTATTCCAAATCCAGGTCCCTGAGGGACTGTTATTCAAGTTTGGGGGGCCTGGTGGAGGCCAATTGAGCCACCCCCACCTCCCGCTTACAATTTGTGCCTGCGTTTGAAGTGCTTTGTCTGGGACAGTGGTAGCGGGGCACAGGGATGGGGAGGCGGTGAAGACATACATATTCATGGTGGGGAGGGTTAAGGGCTTCTTGTTATGTCTGGGTGATGAAGAGCTCCAAATGCCCACCAACCCCCCAACCCTGCTCCCAAACACACACACACACACACTCGTCAGATCAGGCTTTGGGATTTCATGATGGGCATAATTTGTGCCCTTTGATATTCCAAATGAAATGGGATGGATGTGGGAGTAAAAATGTGTGTGTGTGTGTGTGCACATGTGCTTTCTTGCCAATGAAGCAGACACATCTGGAGCCAAAAGTATTAGCATGGTCTCTTTATCTGCCCCTCTGTTTATCCTTCTGCTTTGCCACACACACTCAAGCACATGCGTGTCTGTCACACAGACACTCTTTTGGGGCAGCTGTCTGTCTGTACTGGAAACTCTTATGTCTGTGAATCTTACGGTAACAAAGGCAGCAGGCGACTGAATATTTTATTAGCTCTTTTCATCTCTCACCTATTGTTTAATTCAATTCCCTGCTCTCCATTTTCAAACTCCTACTATACTTGTGCATTCCTGCGGGTTTCTGGCGGGAAGTGAAAGAGAAAAAAGTCTGAAGCTTCCTCAGCAAATCCCTCACTCTCTACCACGAGCTCCGCTCTTATTGTTATTTACCAGCAAGGCCGAGGCCCGTTTTCTGGGCAGATATATCCTCGGGGGATTCAAGATGGCCTTCTTCACTTCCCTCCAGAGTATCATCTGCAGCCTTTATTATTGCCAACGCAGCTTGGCTCTGCTTAAATGGGTGGGGGTGGGGGGCTGGGTGGGATGTACGGGTGGAGAGAACACTCCCCTTTCCTCTGTGCCTGGCTTTGGGATGCTCTGCTGGTTATTGTTCCCTCTGCGCCCTGGTTTTGTGTGTTTGTGAGTGTGTGTTCATTGTGTGTTTAGGCTCATATCAGTCACTTCATCCCCTGGTGATGAGGCAGGACAGATCACTCTGTCAGCACAGCCAACTCAACCAGCCCAGAATGAGGAATGTGAGCACCAGTCGGAAAAATTGTACTACTGTATATTTCACAGTAAGTTGCTCTGTGCTGAGGTTGCTTTGTGTACGGCATGCTTACCTATTTATAGCGTTATATAATATACATATACCAGCAAATCAACCACCATTTTGCAGCAATCAGAAGAACCCTTAAAGACTCACTAATGGATTATTTCAAATCCATGTCACTGAAGTACATTAGCTTGAAGTCATGCCTTCGTAGACACAAGTGTGGTAGCCTGCTAAACATTTGAAAAAGATCCCATTAATGGATTTTATAACCAAATAAATCCTTTAAACGGTGCAATCTGAATCATTGCAACAAATTTAACAACCCTTCTTATGTATTTTTAAATAGTATCCCTCTTAGCTCGATGCTGCCACAGCCTCTGTCTCTCTCTCTCTCTCTTTCCCTGGACGGAGGCAAACACAGGGCTTTAAAGTGGAGGAGGCAGAAAGTTAAACTGGAAAAACACATCATGCTCGCAGACTCCCATCCAAACCTCAGTTTTTTCAGCTCCTCTGTGCACGGAATTCAAACATCTGTCTTGGATTTTTGTCAAAGTGTTATGACGTTAACAGTGTTGACTTTTCCATCCTGGGTCGTCCCCACTGACAACACAGCCCTCTGTGAAATCTTAGAAATGGTAAGCAAGAGAGATCATTGACATCACAGCAATAAAAAATGTGTCATTTAAAGCTGCTCTTATATGAATGTTGGTTAAAATAGCTGTGCGTCATGTCAAAGGTTTCCTTCATGGTGACAAAGCCACAGAACTGGATATGTCTCACAGGCATTGGATGGAAACGAGAACAGCTGGACTGGATAACTTCGATTTTTACTATTTTTACTGTGTCGTTTGTGTGTTCATATACATTTATGGGGATTGTTGCTGATCTTTCAGGTGTGTTGACTCACAGTTTTACCCCCCACATCAGCTGGTTTAGATGATTTGCTCGTAACCCGTCTGATCATCTTTTAGCTGTCAGATCGCAGCAGATATCCAAATCAATAGGAAACTATGCAAGTGAGACCCTTTTTGTGAATACCTGGCATTCAGCTTTAAGTTGTTTGTGCATCATTCTTTGAAATTGTGTAATGTTTCAGTGTGCAGTTACCCAGATGGCCTGTGTTTTTTCTGTGGAGGCGCAATGTCACACTCAGTTCACTGTCACCGTAGTCCGGTTCACCCAGAGATGACTCACTGTCCTTCTGAGTGTGACACTGTGGAGACATCATCGCACCCCGCCCCGCCCCACACCACCACTCGTACCCAGCTTATCACAGATTTTCACCATCTCATTGTATCCATGGACATTTCATACTGCTCCAAGAGGAGGAATCAAAGAGCATTGGAGCGTCTCGTTTAAACAAAAAATGATGATCTGGAGACTGGGCTCTGCTTCTGATTCGATTTTGCTGCAATATAGCCCCCTCTTGATATCAAACAGCCAGTGTGACTCTAGAAGTGGGATGCAAGCAAAGCCAAGTCATCAATAATCCAGAGTAATGTCTTTCTCTGAGCTCGGCCATTGATTGGTCATAATGCTATTTCTGTGCCTTCTGTGGTGTCTTATTTTAGCCTTGCAGACTAATGATTCACTGCCGAGCAGAAAGAGCAAGGATCCTTTAATGTGTAGTCTTAGTGTGTGTGCGTGTGTGTGTGTGTGTGTGTGTGTGTGTGTGTGTCTTCTTCTTTTTTTTTTTTTTTTTTTTTGAAGAGGAAATGAAGGGATGAAAGGAAGATGCAGCCCTGCTAGTCAAAGCTCCTGTGAAATAATCTGCTGGTTTCAGAATGGTTGATAAGCAGTGTGCAGTGCGGCACTGCAGCAGTGTGTACGCCCCGTACAGTAGTGCTGGATTAATGTCTGTCTAAGTCTACGTCTCAGCCGTACTTTTTACTGAGGACAGCTACAGACTGACATGGATCCGAACATTATACATGATGCTGCTCGTAGAGATAAAGCAAATTGATAATAGCTTTGTTGGGTATAATTATAATGGCTGTCATTAAGAGGGTGATGTCTTAATCCTCACTCAGATTAAGAGTTATATATGATGGTGAATCCAGAGTAGTTTGAACCTTTTTTTTTTTTTTGCAGCAGAAGTGGGCTATTATTTTGATACTGTTGGTCATCAACTTCAGGGACAACAGTTGATCAGTTGGTCTACAACTTTTGTTCAGACTGAAACATCTCAACTACTCCTGGAGGGAGTTGGTGCTGTGAAGATTTCTCAACATCTACTTCATGGATGAGACCAAAAGGACAAAAATGGCGGTGATATCCGCAACTTATGTCAAATGACTGGTTGGACTGCTTTTGATCTATTGATCTCCTCCCAGGCAAATGCTGAAGTTGTGCATTCTGGTTATGGCTAGGTAACATGAAAACACCCTGAAGGATGACACCATCAAGCGGTGTCTCTGGTGCTGTGTGTGTGTCACGTGTTGAGCATTAAAACGTACCTTTTTTAAAGATAGTTAAAAAAAAGACCCTGTGGAGTGTATGCCAAGTACAGACAATGACTCATAAATTTAAATGACATCTTCCTTTGAGGCTGAGCGTTGAGTAAAGTCAATAGAGAAATAGATTTCAGCAAAACCCTTTTGGTGTGCCATTTACTGAGCCCTGCTCCCCTCAGCATTTTGACTCTCCAGCCTCGTCTGATCAAGACAGACTATATTTAGATTGTTGCTCTCCAGAGAGCCTATCTGGGACATGAACCCCAAGTTGTTGCTGTCCTGCTTAATGTTTTGGTTTTTGTTTTTTGTTTTTTTTTATCCTGACAGGCTGACAGGCAGTTGGTCTTTATCTCAGGCGTTTGTGTGATGCTGCAGTTTCAGATACTTGAACAGAGCGTGTCCTCAGATGAACATAACAGATGCAAAAAAAAAACAAAAAAAAAAACACGCACGTTGCAAATATTGCAATTGCTACCACATCCAGCCACCATGATGACTCATCAAGTTCGAAATTCAATACTAACACAAATGTCTCCTCTGTTGCAGTGGCTCATGCACAGGACACACACCACCACCCCACAGAGAAGCCCCTGATTCAGTGCTACAAGTGTGGGGAGCCATGTAAGGGGGAGGTGCTGCGGGTGCAGAACAAGCACTTCCACCTTAAATGCTTCACCTGTAAAGGTACGGTGTTACACAGTGAAATGATGGTCAAACCATTTCAGCGTTAGTTGGAATTTCATGTGTTGATTGGTTACTTACTGCTCAGCCTCACCCCCCCCCCCGCACCTGACTGCTCTAATATTGTGATGAAAACCACCAAGCTTTCGTAAATAAGTCAACATGTTTTCAATTTTAAATTGAGACATCAGACAGTTTAGACAGTATTTTTTTCTGAATAGAGGAAGGAGAATGTGGGAGTTGCGTGAAAATTGGCAGTGAATGTGTGAAGTTTTAAAATTCATCACTAATTTTATACTGTCACAATAGTAGGACATCGGATTCCTTTCATTCAGTGCATGCTGTCTAATAAACAACATATGATTCTCCTCTGATGTGTGTAGCCATGAACGGGTATCAACAAGAAGACAAAATACAACAAATACAAAAGTGCATAAATTCTTTTTCCATCCCAATAACCCAGCCGGGAGCCCCTAAGGGCCACAACGTCCTTTCCATCATCTTCTAAAGAGGAGGATTCATGGTGGCAGGACTCATGTTCAATTCTCAGACTTCAAACTTCAAACAAAGTAGCATTCAGACTGCTGTGACAAGTTACAGTGCAAATCCCTCTTCATTTCACCTCGTTACTGATGGATCTGTGCGAGGATAACGCTGTGGCCCCTCACGATTGACCACACTGTCTCACTGTTGTACACTGAGCCTGCCCCTTTGAAGCCCTTCTTGTTAATCTGTGAGTGGAGCACCATTACAGAGATAGACTAGTTCACCATGGGCCCAGAATAACACAAACAAACACTGAGATTAGTACCTAATTCTGTCCTTTACAAGTGGATATGCATGCCTTTGGAGAGTCACTGGTGATAAAAGCGTAGCTGAGCATGTGTGGGTAAGAGTTAGCAGCTGGCAAAGAAGACAAGAGGACAGCCTTGATAGCCAAAAGACACACTGTCCGAGTCTTTGCTCTAAATTTATGTTGAGAGATTTGGTCATTGTCATCGTATCATTTAAGAAATGTACAACGAAATTTGGGCTACTATTAAAGTTAAAACCAACGACACAAACTCCACTCATTCATACGTACAATAATATAACTACTAATATGATGTGTGCTGGATAAGGGCTGCAGTGAGAAATTGCACATTTACCGAACAGCCTCTATTATTGTGTTTATGTTATCCCACAAAATGCATAAAGGTTAATTCCCTGAATTTGTTTTCGTTTCATTTTCATTTGTGAGACTCTATTAAATTTCCAAAAAGGCATTTTATGTAATGGCATGCATCTGTTACAAAGCACCGGGCGTTTGACATCAGAGTCAAAGGTCCCCAAATTTCTGCTGCTGGTTTTATTCCTCCAGTCCTGTTGCTCTATGATCAGTAGTAAGCTCTATTAACAGACTCTCATTTGTTTCCAAATTTATATTTCTGCCTTTTCTTGTTTATCTAGCTGACAAGGTTATATGTGAATGGAAGGAAGCTCGTTAGAGGTCGACAATGTGGTGTCAAGTATTTCAAGGTGTTTATCTCCAGAAACAGATTAAGGCTACTTCCTGTGCTAGACAATTGTTGAATTGTTGTTGTGTTGAAAAGTGCCCCCAACAATAAAAACACCCTGCTGATGAATTGACACAAGTTTGTAACGTAGCATTCTTTCATAGGAAAAAGCATCCAGTTTTATTTCCCTTAAATTCCTGTCAACTCTGCTGATGAAAATATTTTATGTTGTGCTTTAAATTTGTAACACTGAGCTAATAAAATGTATTTTTCCCTTTTTTATTTTTATTTTTTTCTTTAGTCAGTGTCCACGTAATGCTTTAGCGAGCTTCTCAGGATTACACAGACATCTCTTAACTTAGCCACTGATGCGTGGAGGAGCCGGGCTGCTTGTTAGATGGACAGCTCATGTGTTATATGGACAGTGTGACCTGACATGCCAACGTGTGTGTTTGGTATAGTGTGTGGCTGTGACCTAGCCCAGGGGGGCTTCTTCATGAAGAATGGAGAGTATCTGTGCACGCTGGACTACCAACGCATGCATGGCACCCGCTGCAATGGCTGTGGGGACTTCGTGGAGGGGGAAGTGGTCACAGCCTTGGGCAAGACCTACCACCCTGCCTGCTTCGTCTGCACCATCTGCAAGTAAGACATCCAGTCCTTTCAAAGCCGCCACTATTACCTGAAAACCCCAGATCCAACTAGTGAGATGTAACCTTTGTCAATTATAGAAATGCTGTAATACCTTGAGCCCAAAAAAAGCAGGAAACATATCAGTGAGTCTGGAGAGAAAACAGGAATGTGCCCATGTAAAGAAGACAAGAGGACAATAATGACATAATGGGACCATATAAAAGGAAACCGTGCACAATAGTATCTCAGTTTTCCTGATTGAATTTGTACTTAAACATATCTGTGGTACAAAAATTCCCATTCTTTCCCATTATAATAGTTGATTCTATTTTAGCACAGTGGAGATCATATTATATACGATTATATATTCACGTGGGACTCCTTAATATGGCTTGTGAGATAAAACACAGTAGACTTTTGCTCAAAGTTGGCAGGGACACTGACAGACAGTTTACAGCCCCATGCTGTGTCAAGTCAGCGTCAACTGCCTGCATAGCCTCCTCAGATAGACGGCACTGACACACGTCCGCATCATCAGGCCTCGTCCGACAACCTCCAAGTCACAGTTAATGAATTCTTACACTTACCACAGGGCCACAGCTCGTGTCTTGTTGACCGGTTGCTGATGTCACTCTGTTTGTAGACGACCGTTCCCTGCCGGGGACAGGGTCACCTTCAACGGGAAGGACTGTCTGTGTCAATACTGTGTCGAGCCCATGTCTCCAGGACCGAAGGACATCCTGGGCTCCAGCAGTAAGTCTGCCACAAACACTCATCTGGGACTGCACATTTTACTTTCACATGGTGCTAGTTTGGCACACAGAGGCAGAATTCAAAGTCAAAGTGAGTTCACTGAAGAAGTCGAAGAAAAGTTTTCCAACAAACTCAAATTTTGAAGACTGGACTTTCATGTGTGATACATGTCATTTCTGCTGTAAAGAATAATTTTCACCTCAGTCATCTTTCCCACTTCATAATTAACAAATGTTCAAATTAGACCAGAAAACTGTTCAAAAGCCACAGAGCTTTGTCTGCCTTTCACAGACAAACATTGTTCAAACCCTTAAAACCTCAGATGAAGGTACCAAAAGTGTCAAATATGGCAAAAAACATGTTATGGATATAAATATGTCATTCAACACTTCCATTTTTAACCTTCAAAAAGGCGCACTTCAATATTTTGCTTTGTATTTCCAAGATTTAATACCACGTGTGTGTATGCCTGACAGCAGGTGATTATCTCTAAAGTGGACTAAAGGATGCTAAATAAAGAATACTAGAGGTGTACTACTACTACACTAAAGGATACTATAGGAAAGTAGTAAAAAAACTCTCTGCAATCCAGTCATTCAAGGCTGAATACTGAAGTGGTCCACCCTTCTTCTTTTCTTTAAATGCAGTCCTGTTCGACCAGATATGGTCCTTTATGAATAACAGCAAGACAAGTCCTGCTAAATAATGCATGGCCGTGCATTTCCCCTCCTCTGGAACGGGGGATGTGAGGCCCTCCAACTGCTCTTATCCTCTTTCCTTTCCCTGTCTTTTTTCTTCCTGGGTTTTTTTTTTCCCCCTCTTGCTTTCTCCGGTACTCTCTCTCACCTTCACTGGTCTCTCTGTTGCCATTTGAAGAGCTTTTAGACAAGGTCACCTATAAATAAGGCATGCTGATTCTCCTCACGTCATCACCGCAGCTTCGTTACGCCTCACATAGTTATCGTCCCCTGTGGTCGCAGTGGGCTCTGTGTTGCTTTCATCCTGTATTCATTAGAGTTGAGATGACAAGAAGGTTTTTCATTTACAAGCCAACCTATTACACTTTCAGAGCCTCTGCACCCTGCTTGGGTATGGATGGAGCTTTTAGCGCCATGGTAAGCGAAATGTGGGTGATGGAAAGAGGCATCTCTCAGAACATTGCCAGTTACGCTCTATCACCATCTAGTGTCTTCAGTCAGAAATGACAAATTGTCTCGCTCATGGCATGTTATGATTCCCTTTGGTTATTATTGTGAGCCCATCAAAGGCAGACTTTTTACATCACTCAAACTCTCAAGTGAGCGTTAATTTACTCTGCAAATATTTCCACTCTCACTAGATTTATTTTCATGAAAGTAACTTGCAAGAATACTTAGTTTCATGTGTTTTTAAGCCGTGACCTGTGGTTTTCACAGATTGTGCGGGATGTGGTCGAGACATTAAGAATGGACAGGCTCTGCTTGCGTTGGACAAACAGTGGCATCTGGGCTGCTTCAAGTGTAAGGCCTGCAGCAAAGTGCTTACCGGGGAGTACATCAGCAAGTACGCAGCGAAAATCTGCAGTATTTACAGGCTGCTGGGTTGAATGTAAGCTTGCATGAAGTTCACATACCATACGTGACTGTCAAGTCCTCTGTGTCTTTTTCCTACCAGGGACGGTGCTCCGTACTGCGAGAAGGACTACCAGATCCATTTTGGGGTTCAGTGTGAGGCGTGTCATCAGTTCATCACAGGGAAGGTGTTAGAGGTAAGACATGGACACATCCAAGTGTCATCTGATTGGCGGCTGATGTGGAACCGAGGTTGGTTTGAAAGGGTTAGGGTTGGTGTTAGGGGGTTAGGGTTAGGTTAGGGACTTCAAATGGAACAAATACTTTCACTTGAATTTGAATCATTCCTGATTCGTAGTAACAGCTGTCTGCAAGACACAGGAAGTTGCACTGGACTGAAATTGTGAAATGCAGTTTGATAATCTCTGATGTAATACCCTCAGGAACGAGCCAAATAGACTCTTGACATGACTGCATTCAACTAAAAGATTAATTCCTAGCAGATTTTTAGGTCTCTCCAACCTTTCCTACATACCCAATGCCTGCACACACACACAAACAAGCTTGCTTTGCCACACATTATATAAATATTACATAAAGTACAGAATGTTATCTGACATTCATGAAGTGATTATTATTCATTCATACTGCACGTCATGTAGCTGTTACAAAACTCATGATTAAATGCTGTTAACATTGTGTGGCCAGAGTTTGTGTAGAAACAGTTTTGCCTTTCGCTCCATGGTCTCTTCAACCAAGTGCCAGCTCATCTGTTCTGCAGACAATGATCCAATCGGCCACTGAGCTATGTGTCATTTAATAGTAGGAAAATGGTGCTGCTCGCTGGCCAACCAAGGCTTAGATTAATCCACCGCTAAGGCAGGCCAGTATGACAACAGGAAAAGCCTTCAGCGCCACACCCCTGAGCTCCTGCCAATTGATCAGTGGGGTGAAAGCCACCCGGTCTGTCTGATAGTCTAATCACTGACCCAAGACCCAAGTCGATCCTGGGTAGCCACTGGCAGATTTGCAACTCATTGGTTGCACCTCTGGAAATGCAGTGTGAATGTCTCATCAATGCCGAGCCTTTTAGTGTAGCTATTAAAGACCGAAAGAAATATTGAGCATATTTAATGGCTTCCTACACATATAGCATAAGCACCTTTACTATCCCCAAGAGAGAGGTTCAGTTTTGCAGCATATGTGAGAACAATAATGGGTAGGAGGTGCTTTGAGCCTCAGTCTAGATGTTTTTGATACAGTAAAATGTAAAATGCAAATATCAGTCAGTGGCTCCATATCTCTGAGTGGCCACTTGCCGGCTGAAATGTTACTGAGGGCTGTTATACAGCAGGCAAAGTTTCATTTGGTTATTTAGCGCTCCCGGTCAAAGTCACACAGGCCTTATAATGGAGTACTCTGCATGTAAAGTGCCACATCAGTGTGGATGGAGACCGAGCCGCTGTACCTGCCAGATCATTTTATTGCTTTGCATTATCCAGGTTATCACAAAGAGGAGCACTCAGATGTTGGAAAGCAGGATGACTGTGTCAAACAGGCAGGTGTCAAGGTGATCGCAGTCAATCCAAACTATTGTGCCATTTTCATACTGTAAGATCCTTGGCTGGAATACATTAAATGACTAATATATTTTCATTGATCTTCACTTGAGCTCATCACCTACTGAGGAACAGGCAGTTTCCAGGATCCTGTAGAGCATTTTCAGAGGAGCATATTCACCCACAGTTGCCCGCTGTCGAGGTTTCGTCAACGGACGGGGGAACAGTTACTAACACAGTTGAAAGATGAAAGTCTCCATCTTGATTACAGACTTTAGCTCTCTGGGTAAAGATCACTGGCCTCTCTTCTCTGGGAGTCGTACTGCTGCTTCCCTCACCTCAGTGCAGGCTTCATTCTCCCTCATTTTCCTGTGATGTCAAGTTTGCTTTGTGCGCTGTGTTCTCCAGGCAGGAGATAAGCACTACCACCCCAGCTGTGCGCGATGCAGCAGGTGCAATCAGATGTTCACAGAAGGAGAGGAGATGTATCTGCAAGGTGAGCTCACCAGCCTATATTATTATTACCTCACATGAGCTTATTTTTATTTTTCAGCTGACATTGGAGGCTTGCAGTAAAACTTACTGCGTCATTGTGTGTTGTATCTCCCTATATAAAGCACTTGTGACATTGTATTGCTTTTTTCATGTTGTAGTAAAACCTAATGGGCTTTCAAATTCAAAATGGCAGCTGAGGTGAAGTGAAAAGCTGAGTGTCTTCATGGATTATTGGGCTACAATAAAGCAACAGAACGGCTGCTATATATAAGTCTATAAAACTCCATTACAGAGCTCAACATCATTCCTCTTCCCTCATGTTGTTTTCTTGATGATTTTTAGAGAGCGCTCCAACATCTCTTAGACTGACAGCATGAATTAATGTCAGGGTGGAGAAAACTTGAACTATATTTTTTTCTTCTTCGTATGTGCTGACATATCAGGTGTGTGTTAGGCAGCACTCTATTTTCTCTTTGCTTTGTCATGGAAGTATGAACTCTAAATGTTTTCACCTCAGGGTCAACAGTTTGGCATCCCGGCTGCAAGAACACTACCAGAACAGAGGAGCGACACAGGGAGCGGGTAGGAATTTGGATGACACTGACTCCATTGTCATTGACTGCCACCACCTTCCTGTTCATATCTCAATGCAGTGTTTTACTGGATAAGACAGAAATTCAGAATATGTACCATGGGACTCTGCATGGGCTGTTACCACTCCCTTGCTGAACTGTTAAACTTTAACCTTAAATCATTTGCCTGTTTAGCTGTTGTGTGAGGCACTTTGTCAGTGCGTGTCTTTGCATGTGTGTGCGCGTGTGTGTATAAATACTTGTTCATGTGCGTGTTTACATGTGGACATGTTGGCTTTGATGTGTGTGTGAATTGAGAGTCAGGCTGCAGAGGCTCAACCCCTGTGTGATGTCCTGTGAACCCCCCTCTCCCTTCCTCCACAGCTATTGCCTCCGTCCCTCTTATTCCTCCAAAAAACAGAAAGGCAGGTACTGTATTCGCTATTGGCTATGAGATGGCATCATCCTGTGTTGCACCATAAACTGTACATAGGACACGATGCACTGTATGCTGCCATCTGCTGCAGACAGCTTGCAGTGTACCTCTGTGTGTCATATGGAGCCATTCAGTCTTGTCTTTAAACTTTCCCTCATATCAAAGGCGCATGAGACAAAGCCGGGCACGCATTCTGAGGAGCAGAAACAATATCACATTTTTCGTTTGTTTTACTAAAATCCCCATTTGCCCATCAGGTCAAAGAGCTTGTTTAATTACATGACATTCAGACCTGCTGCTCCCATCCAAATTATTCATTTCCCATAAACAGGCATGAGGACCTTAAGAACATGAAATCACAGCCCTAAAGCACTCATTCACTTTGCAAATTCGCAAATGAATGACCCAGTCATGGGATGACATATCTGTATTTTAAAGATACTCCATGTAATTCATGAAACATAAATTTAGGAGTTGCAGCTCTCATCGCTCATATACTATAACGGCCAAATGGTGTAAAAATGGTGGATAGTATACAGATGGTAGGGGGCTGTGGACCACAGGAGACAGACTACCTGACAGACGTTCTGACTAACAGACGTGTGCATTTTCTTCTCACAGCCTACGAGGTCGTCATCCGAGAGTATTTGTTCCAGACCTGGTTCAAGCATACCTGGCTCACCGGGTCACACGATCTATGTAAGATACGTATAAATAGTCCCTCCTAATCCTGTCAGTTGTTCTGTCTCTCTAATTGTAGTAGCAAACTCCCTTTACTCTTGTACCCTTTGTGTGCATGTTTGTCTTTATCTGTCTCCATAGGCAAAAGTAGACAATGAGATCCTTGATTACAGAGACCTAGCAGCTATTCCAAAAGTCAAAGCCATTTATGACATTGAGCGCCCTGATCTTATTACCTATGAACCTATGTACACCACCTCCCTGGATGAGAGAGAGGAGAGACGAGAGAGTGTGGGAGAGGTAAACACACGGACCGCATGCCTCTTTTCCTGCATGCACACATCTTCGTGCACATACAGTTCAGTGCCTTAAGAGGAATATTCTTCAAATAGTTCTTTCTTTTGTCGTAGGATATGTTTTCCTCGAGTCAGACTTTTTCTTTATGAATAAAATAAAAAATAAAGCACACTAAAAGAGAGATTACGAGACTTCAGGGAGTTGTTGCGGGCTGTGTCATATTCTTCATGTTTTAATAGAAGATTTTATGGAGTACTAAACTTCTGTGTCCGTCATAGCTCCACACTGCCAGGAGGGAGCGTTCCCCCTTGCCGGATGAAAAGGTAAGATAGGTCAGCGTACAGTGATGGCAATAAATCACCATTAAACACAAAGGAAAGAACAGAAATGTGAGTCATATAAAGAGAAAAGCTTCTATCTACTAGAAACAAAAATGTGGAAGTCTAATGTTTTCTATATAAAGTGACTAAGTTTTGATTAAGACGTGTTTGATCCTCTCCAGTGCTCCAGAAACATGTCGCCAACGCCACCCATTGAGGTGAGCAAATGAAATTTCACTTTCCCTTCTTAAGTGCTCTCCCAGTGATTTGTCTGATAGCCTGTGTGTGTGTGTGTGTGTCAGGGCTCTTATGACAGGAGAGAACGTATCCTCCAAAGGTCGACCAGTCAGGGCTCCATAGGATCACCAGTTTATAATCGCCATGGTTATACCCCCACCTTGTCACGGTCACCACAGCATTTCCACAGACCAGGTGAGCATCCGTCTGTCTGTTGTATGTTTTCACATTTCTTCTTACTGTTACTGAACCGTGTGCGATAAAATCATTGATTTCAGGATTTTAGTGAGTTGGTCAGGTAGATGCTCCACATTGAGGTTCTCTTAGCTCTCCTGGTCTGTTTTCCACTTTGATGGGGAACTTTGCCGATATTGACTTTGGGTGGTTATACTATACTTTTGCAGAATAATATCCTTAATGTCAGTTTTCACTTTTATTGCCATAATTTCTCCTAGGTTTACTATCCCCTCCACAAAAACATTGGATTTGAAAGTGTAAACACTCTTCTTTTTTTCCTCACTGTTCATCTTGCCTCACACTTTGGGTGTCTTTTATTGACTCTTTTCAGCATCTGATTCCTGTATATCTTCCTTTTCTTTTGACCCTCACCTTCTCACCTTCTATCTCCGTCTCCTCCACATTGTCCACCTCTTCTGCCTGGTCGTGGGTTTTTTGTCCCCTACCCCACAACCTCCCTCCCTGCAGAGGCTCTGACAGGCATGCAGAAGCTCTGCTCTTCCCTGTGCAGTAACAGTGTGGGCTCCAGAAATAGTGACTCCCGCCCCACCTCCCCTTTCAGACACCACTTCCTCCCCCATAGCCAAGGTAAGGGCCCCACACAGCTCTTTGCTACCACCTCCCCCAAAAGGCATTGTCTCCATCGTCACCTGGGATGCCACCTCTCCACAATTCCCCATCTGTTATTTTGGGTCCATCATCATTTTTCATTAGACGACTGCCACCCTGAATGGTCAGACCCATTTCTTAGCTGAACTCATACAGCCAAGGCGCCGATTCTTCTCTAACATGCGCTTCCTTACCTTTGACTAACACAGTCTCTGCCGAGTTACTGACAGCTCCTGTGTTTGCATTTGCAGCTTTGCATGTACTTGAGAGATACTGTTAATCCATTTATAATATCCAAACTGTCAGTTTCCTGAATGTTGGATGATGTGATGACTTTTTTGCATTTTGAGAATGAATGTTTAAACACCAATAACCTGCAAGGCTGAGATAAAAAGAGAGGTTTTGTAATATACGTTTGCATTTGCATGCTGGGAGGAATTAATTTTTTAAGACTCAAAAAAATTTTACAATTCATTGTTACTAATACATATTCTGAGCCTTTAATCTCTCTATTTTAAACTCGACATGCTGGCTTTATCCGCTTTTGTACCTTCATCTTGACTCCATTGACCAGAACCAAACAAAATGTCTCCCATTCGCTCAAAATGACTTTGACTGGTCCCACCGGTCCCTGTGTGTTGATCCGTTCAGACTTTGGTTCCCCTCTAGTATCCCTGCTTATGTTCTGTTCTTGGTTGTTCTCACTGGAGGCACTGACCCGCCAAGTGGCCGGAGCTCCCCGCTTCCGCTCAGGCCTGACAGCCGGCCGGTCACTCCACCTCTCTCTCAGACCCCTAAACATTTCCACCTCCCAGGTATGAGCTGGAGCGCACCCTGTCACTGCTCGTCCCTTCTTTCTTTCTTTCTTACTATCTATCTATCTAGCTATCTATTGCATAACATTTGGGATCAGATTATGGCTTTCATTCTCGTCTTTCACAATTTACAGATCTATCACAGGAAAAACGGTGGTACTTAATTTAATATAATGCTGTAAAGATGTAAAGAGTTAACAGTTATAACAGTTCTGTCTACTCTGTAAATGTCCTCTCTGTCTGTATTTGAATATTTTCAGATCAGGGGAGCAACATCTACAGGAAACCCCCCATCTACAAACAACACGGTACTTTTCCTGACACAGTATTGTATATTTTACTACCAAAAGAGCAGGGAGTAAGTATTGAAGTAGGTTAGAGTGATGATCTCGGTGATGCGATTCCCAACCAGGGGTGCTTGTATCTACTTGAGTTGGCTGTAACAAAAATATCCCAAATTTGTTGTTATGTCAAAGTGCATGAAATATTAGTAGGCAAGAAGTTACAGTCAGTGAATGAGATAGCTGCTGGGGTAACAGTATGATAAAAGTAATGATGGAAGTTTGGGAACCTTAGGTTAAAGTCATCCATCAAACAAAGATGAAATAATTAGTTAAATGTATTAACTGTTGAATTGCATAACTACAGGCGAATGGACAAACATTTGAAATGGCCAGCTTAATGTCATGATGAATGGTTGAAAACACTGAGCTGAACTCTGAGTTAGTGGTGGCTGACAGTTAAAGGCTGTGTAATCAGTGGTAATTCACACAATAGGTGTGAATTTGTCTGACAGGACTGTGAGGATACCTCAGACCTCAGACCTCAGTTAGGGAACCACTGAATGATGATTGTTACTGAGAATGTTTTTACTAAAAAAAAAAAAAGCAAAAAACGACCTGAAAATGTATATTCATCTAACCACGTAGCCATCCCCAGTGTCAGTGTATGAGCACTGTTTGAAGTCTGTCTCCAAACCTCTTCTGTCTCACCTGGAGCTATTTTTAACGCTGCACTTTGTCCATCTTAACAAGTCACAGTGCCAATGTAATACTGAGCCCTTCAATCAAAATCTGAATTACATGTTGACTCTTTCCAGTCGCAGCCCGACAAAAAGTACAAGCAAGGCAGAAAATGTTCCATGTTTATTAGTAGTATGCTAAAATGCCACATGGACTTTATAGCATACATAGAAAAGCCACAGCGAAGCTCACCTGTTGGCAGTTCTTCACCCCTCGTTTGAGAAGATTAGGTTAAAAAAGCCCTTTTCAATATTGAGTGACTTGTTAGGAGAGGCATTGTAGATGGATTTTTATTTGAAATCAAGATGAACCAATATCAAATGATCGTTGAGCCTGACGATCTGATGGTTCTATGATGTTTACTTTTGGTTGAGACTGTGACCCAGACACTGATAGATCAGTTCCCATGATGACCAACCTAGATACAGCTGCCATAGCACGTCAAAGCAAGTCTGCTGATGACATCATCAGATCCGCCACCTTCCCCGCTGCCCATGCTCCCTCTCCGGATGACAGCTCACGGAGTGAGGGCGATCATTGGCCCTACTCTCTCGCTGTATTAGGTACAGTAGGCTACCGATGGGCATGCTTGCACTGTTACCGACGAGCGGTACACTAGACACCTTATCACAAGCTAACTCTTCTTGTTCCTCCGTTCTGGCTACCCCCAAAAAGCTTAACTGCATCCCTGCTTCACACTGAGCTCACGCTGTTATTTAGGAGTTATCCTACTTTCTTTTCAGTTTTGCTTGCACAAAGCAGAGGCGTTTTGCTTTCTTTTGCAGCCATATTGTTTTCTGCTTGAGGTAGCTTCAGTTTCACCATTTTACCTTCACTTGCTGCACATGATGGTGCTCTAGCTTTACACAATAGTGCCACAAATGACTTGGACAGAGATTACTGAGACTGACTTCAAACTGCCTTTTGTTTGTCTGTCTTACATTGCTCTGTTTTTTGTATTTGACATCCAGTGAAATCTCGGCATGATTGATGAAGTGTAAACATCCGTCATGTCAGTCAAGCCAAATATTCCAATAAGTCCCTCTGTTTGTCTGTCTCGTCAACTCTGTCTCACATTTGTGTTCTACTGTCCACCTATTTGTCATTTACTGTGTGTATTCCTCACTGCTCTACAGCTAAGTGAAGCAGCTATGTCTTTCTCTAAAGTTAAACTGTCGATGACGCATTTCATTTGTTGTACTATGAAAGTACATGTGAAGCATGGATTTGGTTGAAAGAGATGTTTGTGCGCCTTTGTGGCCGTATGGATACGTGTTTTATGTAATTTTTTGGGCTTGTGTACAGCACCTATAGGTTCAGAAGGCAGAAGACGTTCCAGAGAAGAGGAGGAAGAAGAGGCCTTGAAAAGAAAACAGCTCCAGGAGGAACATCTCAGCAAGGTCAGTCGGGACAACAGCCACTCATAAAGGCGGTGAAAAACTTCTTAATAGTCATAGAAGCTACTCTGTATATATATAGATTTAACTGTTTGGATGTGTGTGTAGATTCAGTCTGGTTTAGGAAAGCTCATTCTAAAAGAGGAGATGGAAAAAGAACAGATCAGGGAGCGTCATGCACGGAGCCTCTCTGCTCAGCGTTACGACCCTAAACAGACCAACTGTGACGCAGGTACAGACCAGCTTCATCAGCTTATCTGCTTTTGAGCTGTCAGCAATCTCCTTTAACACCGTGAACGGTGCTCTGCAGCACCAGAAGGTGATTCTGCATCTGTTGTGGATTTAAATCTCAAAAATGCTTCTTTTTTTTTTTTCCCAGATCCAACCTCCCCAACAAAAACCAACTCTTTGCCCGGCTATGGAAGGAATGGGCTACATCGGGTGAGGGCTCACTCATATTCACAGTAGCTCTTTACTCATTTTCAATGAGATTGCTGTTCTTTTAGTAAAATACATGCAATCCTGAATAAATTTAATTTACCAAGTAGCAGAAATCGCTTGTTAAATACAATATATAATGGCACCATTGTCAGAAACATTAATTCTGGCCATGCTTTATATGCGATATTTACATTTAATCTCATCCTGCTCCCAGCACAGCAACAACATGCTCATGAGTCAATGATGATGTGTTATTGTCTGTTTTTTCGGCAGCCCCAGTCGACAGATTTCACCCAGTACAACAGCTACGGTGACATGTGTGGAGGGGGCAGAGGTGAGAGCTGCTACTAAAATATGGCCACCGAGCAAATCTCTTTCCAATTTCACCAGAGCTATTCAGCATCAGTACTCAGAAACAGCTTGCAACATGTACATAAATGGACATGCATTCTAAAATATCAGGGACAGCAGTGTTGTAGATAGTAGCCTGGCAGGGAGGGGGGGGGGGGCGGTTGGGGATTTGACAGCAAAACCATTAACTGTGAGTCTCATTCTCTGTCCCATTTTGTCCTGCAGAGTTTCAGGTATGTCTCTCATCTGCTTTTTCACATGGCATGCTTCTTCATTTTGCATCATCGATTTGCTTGCTCTTGGGTTGCAAGAGACACTTTGCCCTGAATGCACACCGCCCACTCCTGCTACATGCTTGCCTCACTGTTGGGTTAATGTCAACCACAGGGCACGCTGTGCAGAGGCTTCAAATGCCCAAACGTGCACTGCCCAGTAGTTGAACCAGTATACTGTAATGTGATGCGATGTAATATCATGGCCTCATGTCCTGTTGTGTGTGTTGTTTACCAGTGTTATAACTCAAGCTAAATATCACATTTAAATAAATATATATAATTTCCAACCTTGTATATATATATTTAAATTAAAAATAACTACAGACAAATGCAGAAGACATGTACAATCCTTTAACAAGTATGAAGGTACTGAACAGTATCCAAAACTACTTGGTCCACTGAGTGAAAACTTTGCCCACTGTTAGCAGTGGACATGTTCATGCCATTAACCCTGTGGTCCCCTTCCACTATATTACATTTGTGTATGTTCTATTCTTTAGCACATTAAGGATGGCCGTGCAGCACTTGCAAGGATGGACAGGGGAGTATCTATGCCTAATATGTTGGAACCAAAAGCAAGTATCTTCTTCTTTTTGTACTGACTGACGAAAACACAGAATACGTTAAAAGTTTACATATTGTTCATCCACCTAAGTACATGTTACGATGATTTGTAGACAATTTAAAGAAAGTCTGACCAGGACAAAAAAGGATGAGGATGAAATAAGGAAAAACAAGCATCTTGGATCGAACCCTCGTTATGTGGGGACATTGGGGGAAGAAATAGGCACTTAAAAGAGATTTTTATTGGAAGTGAAAGACTCACATTAGCTTGGTTCCTGATTTAGCATGCCGCTTCAGGAGCTGCCGAGTCACTCTAGCGCTTAGCATGCTGGCTTCTCCATGTTCATCTGCACATAGCTTTGATTTACAGTGGCTGGATACTGTATGAAGCATACAGTGCAGAATCCAATGCCCAGACTCGTCATCCGAACAACTCATATCACTATATACTGTGTAGCAAAGAAGAGGGCGTACACATTACTGTGTGGATATGAGTTGGTTAGAGGCCTCAAAGAACTTCTAGTTGCTTATTATTGAGCATTTCCAATAAAATACCAAATATCATTTGCCAGTCTGTTCTCGTACAGAAGGGATTAGTTATTTAGGGAAGTCGAAACACCTCAGTTCTCCAGGACAAACATTCCCGTGTGGATTGACTTGGCCTACATCATCGATTTTAGCTCTTTTATTTTAGACCACAGTAAATTGCTCTAAAAATACAGACTTTTGCACAACTCTATTCCTGTTTTTGCCCTTTTCTAATAATCTGTCATACATTTCTACACCTAAAAAATGTGTGCACAGCGTGTCACCACACATTTCCCCGACAATGCAGAAAACAGCTCTCACTCCCAGTCAGCCTCCTGTCACCCTCCTGTTCTCCCACCCAGTGTTCCCTCCGTCACATGAATGACCAGAAATATCCTAAATTTACAGTTTGTTTAATGAAAGTGGTCTGTGAGGTTTGAAAGCTTGACTCCGGCTTGTAGGTTTTGACCTGTTCACTGATGAGTGTCTCCTTCTGAAGGTGTACCCCTATGAAATGCTCATGATAACCAGTAGAGGGAGAGCTAAACTGCCCAGGGATGTGGACAGAACCAGACTGGAGGTATCAGTTTTCCACCTGACTGTCCGCAATTCATACTGGATATCTCTACTTTGTGTAAATAGCATGTTACACAAATTATAATTGTAGCAAGGAATGTGCAGTGTCCATTGCTTCTTGTCATTTTTGCATTGACCCTTTTTATGGCTTTGGTGCTAACCACAAACACCCCCTTCCCCTCCCACCCTCCCCTCCTTTGTTTTCTCCACCTTTGTTCTCAATTCTAGCGCCACTTAGCACCTGAAACGTTCTTTGACATCTTTGGAATGGAGATCCAGGAGTTTGACAGGCTTCCCCTGTGGAAACGCAACGACATGAAAAAGAAGGCCAAGCTCTTCTAGCACTCAGAGCAGCATGCATATTCTGTACATTCACTCAGATAGCACACGACAACTGTAATGTAGATGTAGGTTTTGATTTATTTCCTTTACTTCTGGTTTATTTTTATTTCATATTTTTTTCGGGGGGCGGGGTTGCTTTTTTTTTTTCTTGACATAATCAAGGAAGCCATGAAATGGACTCTTCCCCTTTTTGCTCTGATGCTTCCTGAGACTGTGAGCTGAAAGACTTGTCCAATTAGACCTGCACAGGAAACAAGGAATGGGAATCTCTTCCATGTTCAAAAATGACAAAGAATGAGAATGAATGATAAATAGGGTCATGATATTTGGTTTGACCACGCTTGTTTTTTCTTCTTGCTTTGCTTTGAGTGGAACTGCTTTCCTTTCTTTCTTGCTTGTTTATTCCTGCTATTTGTTGCTGTTGATTCCTGTGGAACTTGTAAGTACAGTAGAAACTCATGGCGCCATTACAAAATGTCCATGCTTGTAGCTTGAACATGTGTCAGCTTTTCTTCGCTTGGGCTGAAACTGTTTTAGTCCAAAGTTTGCAAAAATCGGCTCAGTGAGTCTTAGAATAAAAAAAGAAAAAAGAAAAATAAGGCACTGGGAAAGCCGTCAGCTGACCCACCAACTATTTTTCTGGATCTACATGGAAATGAATCATCCAAGCACCTCCACATCATCAGTCTCCCTCCCCTGGCTACTGTACATGCCAAACATTCATCTAACCCCGACAAAAAGAAAACGTCTCTCTTCTCAGGCTCTCATCAACATGGCCACACACTCTCCCTTTACATGTATTGGAAGTACAAATCTTAATATATTTTATTGCCATATCCAACATAAAGTAACCAACAGGTAGATAAAACACATAATGTAAGAAGCAACTGTATTTGAAAGTACTGTTTTATAAATGAAAACCCACACTGCCATTTGTTGTATTGAAATCAAAGCCAATAAAGCTTTAAATCACCACAAACCATATGATCCTCGGCTATACCAAAGGTACCCACAGACTCTTCTCTGCTCTCTGTTTTCTTCTTTGCATTTCTCCAATAATCACAGTGGTTCCGTGGCATTACACGGTGTGAGAGGCGGTCTGAGGAAAGACAGGAAGAAAGGAAGAAACATTTATTCAGTACATATGCAGGGACAAATACATTACTCGACTGCAGATTGTACCCCGTAAATCCACAACCCATGATCCTTTTCCATAGCATGCAACTGTTTTTCTATTATAGTTTTCTGTCATTTCAAGCAGCTGCTTGAAATGGATTGAATCATCATGCAGTTGCAAACACTGATTATGATGGCACCTCTTCCACATTAATTCATTCAATAGCTAGTGGGAAGGCAAGACATGAGAATTGGCTTGTATTGGTTTCTTACAAATACAACAGAACTGCCAAATTAATTTTCTCCCCTTTTTTACATTCATGATTTCGTGCTGTTTGTGTTGAAAGCAGTGCTACAATAAAGCAGTACTCCGCTGGTTTAGTGTTGTACTAGCCTGCTAAAAAATAAGCATATTCGTTAATCTTCATTGAAAAAAAAGGGCAGAACTCAAGCAGCTTAATCAGTACTCTTGTCATTTTTATTCCACACATTCCCACTTCTCATTAAAACCTGCTACCCATATTTCCCATAATGAAAAATGACTGTTGGCCTTTTGTGTTATATAATGTCATGTTGACAAAAAAAAAAGAAAAAAAAAAGAGGAAACTATTTTATATTACTTACCTGAAGCATGTGTTACGTGTCTCCAGTTTTAATTCCCGTATGCACTGACGTGAACTGAACAATGAATCCCTGGATGGCAGGGGGAAAAAATGGTCCACACATGTTATAAGATATAAAATATTCTGCTTGGAATAATTGTTTGTGTGATATATTTTTTCATTTACAAAAAAAGTTAAATAAACGTTAAAAAAATTTTGCCTAAATCCCTCTTCCCCTTCACACGATATGCTCTACTTCACTGAGAAATCCCTTGTCAGTGCACTTGGATTTTCTGTAACTTGTATATTGGATAACAAACATGAAAATAGCCTTATTTTTATACGTACAAATTCACACACACTTCACGCAGCACAGTGAAATATCCAAGTCAGGCAGCAATTATTGTGTGCTTTGGAAAATGGTCAGTAATGGCATCAAGCATGATGAAATTTCGAATTAAAAATAAAAATGCACAGTCGCACCAATATGGCCAATACGGAGGAATACTTGTGGGACATATATTTTTATCGTTTTCATTAATGCTGGTGATTTAAAGTGCAATTTTGAAGTAAATACACACTGATTCCTTATGGGAGGCTTCTCAAATGTCGGTACAGAGTAAGAAAACAGAGCTGACGATTGAATAAAGGGGTTATAATTTGATGTTATCGAGGAAAGGAGAAATAAATTACATATCTTTACAAATCCTTTACACTTGTTGGTGCAATACTCGGAAATGAAACGTTAAGCCCACATAGTTTATTCTTACGGTGTGTAGTGTAAAATTCATGTAGTTTCATTCACACGGCAGGGATTCCTCTGTCTGTTTCATTCTATCTGTTGTTAATAAGGCCATGAAAACTCAGGAAGTTGGTGTGTGCAGTCAACTTTTTGAAATTGTGTGAATTCAGACAAACACAGCAACACTCACATAATATCAATGAAATCAATGGAAACAGTTGTCATCAGACAAAACCGTCACTGCAGTCTTATGCTGTGAAAAAGATAGACAGCATTATTGTTTGGCACACTCCTGTCAGACGATCTAAATAAACTCACCCCAAAGAAATTTGCAATCTTACTGCTGATGAATGAAGCTGTGCTGAATATTTGTGCAACCCCTTTTACAGGAGAGGTTAGAAAAACATCAGGAGAGTCTAAAGAAGCAAAGAGAAGCAGTGAAATTCAGACTGAAGAAACTGGCAGCGCGGCAATCAGAAATCACTGTAAGTTCAGACAGTCGGTGCTGAAATGACTCTATAACGTGAAATACTTGTGTTTATGTGGAGACCTCAGGTAAATATTTGCTACAAAATGCAACATAATCACTGATGCTATGATTCAATAGGTATAATAAACTCATAAACACTTATGCCTAACCCAGAAAAAGTCCTCTGTGATAAGGAAGAATATCATAAGGAAATATCAGGAGATCCAGGCTGCCCTGGATGAGGACCTGAGGATTACCCTCTCCCACCTGGAGATGGAGGAGCGGGCTGCGGTGGCTGCTCTGGATGGACTGATGGAGAGGAACTGCTCTCTAATCCAGGAGATAGAACAGGACCTGGCCAGACTCGGTGTGGCACTAGACCAGACCAGGGCAGAGGCTGAGGCAATGGTGATGAAAACCTCTAAGAGTTGTACAGTATAAAATATCGTGCTGTAAAATTGTATGTAATCTTGAATTTTCTGCTTTTTCTTCAGTCTTTCTTTTCACACCCTGAGCAACACGACATGGAGACAGTGGACAGGTATGGCAGTAAATCATAACACATGAAAGAAAAAGCTTTGGTAAGATGTAGCAGAGCTGATGTTTCTTCTGACGGTCTTCCTCCTCCAGAGTGATGGATGTGCTCAACAGGACGGACCCAAGCAGTGTGAACCTGGACGAGGCTAAAGCTGAACAGATCCTCAGCCTCACCAACAACATGCTTCTGCTCATCAGCTCGCAGACACCAATCATGAAGAAACTGATCGAGAGCTGTCAGTTCACGTTTCATATATTTATTCATATTCTATAATGCTTGTGACCAACATTGGCTCTCATTAACAAGTTGCATTAAACGTGTGTCTCCAGATTCCAGTGAGGTTTGTCTGGACCCAGAGACGTCCCATCCAAAGCTGATCGTCTCCCATCGAGGTGACAGTGCCACCTACACCGACACCTGGCAGCAACTTCAGGACCTCCCCGGACGCTTCGACACCACTCTGAATGTCATCAGCTTGCAAAGCTTCACCTCTGGTCGCCATTATTGGGAGTTGGACGTGACTGGGAAGACCTACTGGGAGCTGGGGGTCACCTATCCCACTATTCCCCGCAAGGGCACCACAGAGGACTGCTGGCTGGGGCGGGGGCATGAGTCCTGGTGCGTGGAGTTTTTTGATGGGGAGTATACAGCCTGGCACGGAGGGGTGCCCCATCAGCTGCCTTTCACAAAACGCTTCCGCCGGATTGGTATAATGTGTAGTTTCCCTGCGGGATCGGTGACTTTTCTCGAGGCGGACAAAATGACGCCTCTGTTCTCGTTCTGTGCAGGAACTTTCTCAAACTGCCTCCACCTGGCCCTGTGTCCTGGCCATGACCACAATGGCGCCAATGCAAAGCCTATTGTAATCTGTAATACTCCTTCTCCGACCAGTGATCTTTGAGTAGCAGGGTCACAGAAAAGCTTTTAGTGATTACATACACTGTTTTCTGGTAAGACACTAGTTGTAAGGAACGATTCATTCAATCATCTTCACCTGCTTATCCTTTTTCGGGTTGCGGGGAGTTGTACAGATCCATATAGTAAGTTGTAATGGCTGAGTTTGTTGATAGTCAAGAGCAAGAGTTTCGAGCAATGGTGCTTTGAGTTAAATGCTGAAGTCAGCAAGCTCTGTCGATGCTGCTGATGTTTAACTGTTCATGCTCACAATAACTGTTTAGCATGTTAGCATGCCAACATTTGCCAATTAGAAATAACCACGAAGTACTGCTGAGGCTGATGGGGGACAAATTAGAAGATAAGATATAAGGGAAAATGTTTGCCTGATGGGGAGGCTTGTGAAAAAGGATTCATCTTCTGAGGACAATGATTGTCTCAGGGGAAAAAAAAAAGCGAAACAAAACAAACAAACAAAAAAAACCGTCATGAATTTGCTTCAGAATTTCACATGATTAATGAAAATGTTGAGGTTTAATTCTGGACCAGCATGACAAAATGATTGACAAATGCTTAATAGTTAAATGGTCCAAAATTGGGTAAGAAAAAATTGAACCGCGTCTCTGATGTTCATCTTTTCCGTCACATTTTTATAATTCATCCAGTCAGCCAACTGGAAATCTTAGTCACTGGGATTTTGTGCAGATACTCCCCCACCTCTCCCACCAAAGTAGTCTGACAGTTCGGGAGTTTGCATAACCCCAGAGCAACTTTTATGCCTGTGGAGGATAAACACAATCTGTAAAGGGTTATAAGCGTTTCATTAATCCTTAATAAAGTCAATAGCAACAATCACAAACCCCTTCAGAAAGGGGGCAATATTAAAAACTGGTGCTCTCGGTAATTGTTGCTTTTTTTTATAATAAATGAATGTATTTCAGATAGCACAGGGGCAAAACTGAAGATCTCCGTGTTAAAGGGGACTACTACATATTCATCACAGAGCCCGAATAAACTTTCAGATAAACAAAAATATTAGAAGCAATGCTTCTTCTCTTTTAGTTTACATATTCTCTTTCTGCTACAAAGTGATGTTTGAAGAGGGTTTATTTTATAGATGTGACAAACGTTATCAGTACTTTACAAGATGTAGACCAGATCTTGCAGTATATTACATTTAGATTATAATTACAGTTTAACTATTACATTTTACTGACTTCTAAAACAGCACAGCTATTTTATCTGACATGCACCAAGTGTATGTGGATCCAAAGTCTGTATTCAAACAAACAACTGACTCTTTGCAAATATGCTCTCTGAGCCTTTGCGTATGCTTTGCCTATTTGTTGAAATGCATTTATTAAATTGTATGAAATTAGCTTCAAATGTGGCAGAAACTGTGATTTTGCACCATTTATTAGTTCATTAAAAGCATACAAACAGTGCCATTATTACTACTATTATTTATGTAAAAAAAACAAAAAATAAAAACAAAGGGCCAAGAGCACAGCTAAAATCGATAAAACTGACTCAGCAGCAGGCGTGGGTGCCGGAGAGCTGGTGAATCAAAGGTTAATGTACTTACACAAATGTTTAGAATAGTGTTAGTGGTCTGACAGACAGTGCACTCATTTTATTCTCCTGGATGTGCCCTGATCTGCTGCCACCATGAACCTAAAGCTCCTCTTCTTTTGCCTGTTCCTCGCGGCGCTGCTGATTCCCGCTGAAGTATGTACTGATTGTGTGTACAATATCTGCTATTCATCGTGTTGCATTGTTTTATAGTGGATTTCGGTGTGAATAAACTGCAGTATTAGCTTGTTGCCCTTTTTTTTTTTTTTAAGAAGTTAACAAATTCATTCAGCAACTGGAAATTTTTTTATCACTGCAATTTCTCACCTGATCTTGCCATTGACATATTTTTTTTGCAGCTGAAACCTAAAAAGGGCAAAAAACATGATCGTCACCGTGCATCTGGGGACCTTGAGCAACATCGGCATAAAAAAAGAGGAAGATTTAACGACATTGTTCAAGGTAAATGCTTTTTTTTAATATATATATTGATAGCAATGTTTGACCTTTTAAATCCTCACAGGTCTTCACAGTAAATGACTCTCTGCCTACTAAACCTGAACTATGTGCAAGTTTTATAGGGCAAGAGTTGGGGAGACTGCAATTCTTCATTTTCTAACGGAAAAATATTGTTCCAGACATCTTCTTTGCAATTTTGGAGCAAAGCAATGATGATCATGACGACGATGACGATGACCAGGATACTTCAGACTGGCTTTATGAGATTCAAGAGCCAGAAGGTGATTCAAAAAACATTAGCAGCAACCACAGAAACGTTAATATCAGTCTGTTATACATAAACAGCCTACGTAGCATTGGGAAGCTCATTTTAAAGCCATTTTTTTCTTGACGTCTTCTTATTTCTCAGGTCAATGCAACCCCAACCCTTGCCTTAACAATGGAGTGTGTAAGGAGAAAGAAGCGAAAAAATTCAAATGTGACTGTCCAAAACCTTTCAAAGGAAGGAAATGCCAGAGAGGTTAGTAACTCCCTTTTCTCCCTTTTCTTCAGCCTGTTTGCAAACAGAATGAGCAAAAGTGAAGTGATACTAACAAACTGTCTTTTTTTCTCAGCTCCAAAGATTTGTAAAAGAGGTAAATGTGGGCGTGGCGAATGTGTGCTGACTTCCAATCCCCCGTTTTATGAGTGCAAATGCAAGGAGCCCTTCCAGCCTCCAGACTGCAGAAGCGGTAAGGGGTATTTCTTCATCTAAAGAATTCATTCTTACATTCCTGGAAACAAGCTTACAGTCTGTCTTGCTTTTCTCCATAGTTGCTCTGTGTGAGCTAAACCCATGTAGGAATGGGGGTGAATGCATCAGGGACGGTAATGACTTTGACTGCAAGTGCCCTCCAGGGTACAGAGGACGATTCTGCCATGTTGGTAAATGCATTCGATTCGGCAGCCTCAGGTAGTGTAATATTATTACTGCACATATACCAACTGTGGAGTATTTCTCAGGTCCAGATGACTGCTACGTGGATGATGGAGAGTCATATCGTGGCAATGTGAGCGAGACGGATGAAGGTGACGAATGCCTTTACTGGAACTCACATTTTATCCTGCAGAATGGAGTTGATCCCTTCAACACGTTTGAGAACGAAGATGGACTTGGCCATCACAACTTCTGCAGGTCAGGAGAGGATAAACAACGGCATTCAAATCCCAAAGAGCAGCAGCTTCATGCAAATGTTTTTTCATATTGTCTATGACAGAAACCCAGACGGAGATGTGATGCCTTGGTGTTTCTTCAGAAGAGGACGCAAGTTACTGTGGGACCACTGTGATGTTACAGAGTGTCCTGTACCAACAGGTCGGATTTCAAGATTCGGAACAATTTCTGATTGAGTGTGGTCAACAAAAACCTTCCAGTATGTTCTTGCGTTTGTGATTCCAGATGTTGTGCCAACTGAGGTAATCCCCACAGTCCCTGATCCCACTTCTGCCAAGCCAGAACCAACAAAGCCTCAACCTACAGGAGACCCGAAGCCAGAACCTACCGTGCCCAGACCGACTGAAAAGCCCAGTGAAGCTCCACAACCCTCTCCTGCACCCACCGTTAACACCACTGCTCCAGAGCTGCCATTCTCCAAGTGTGGGAGGTCTGAACCAAAAAAAGCCATTACCCGAATTTTTGGGGGTCTGAAGGTTGCTCCAGGGGCAATACCTTGGCAGGTATCCCTGCAAACGAGACAAAAGAATACCAACCAGCCGTTTAGACACATCTGTGGAGGAGTTCTCATAGCTAGCTGCTGGGTACTAACGGCTGGACACTGCATGTAAGCGCAACCATTAATGACTGCGAATCTGGAAGAATGATCAGCTGACTGCAACGGTTTGCACTTCATCTTCACTGAATCACGTGTTTCAAATTTATGTTTGAACAGTGAGCAGAGAAAAGACATGCAGGTGGTTATGGGAAGTCTATCACTGAATACAGAAGATGAACATGAGCAGACCGTAGATGTTGAAGAGACCATTGTACACCAGAACTACAGGGAGACTCCTTCAGCTGTGTACAATGACATAGGTGATAAACGCCTGTCTTATTCAGCATCAAGTATAATGAAACACAATTCAAACTGATTTTTTTGGGACTTTTGTCTGAACTGCATTTCCAAAGCCTTACTGAAGCTACAAGGTACCAATGGTGTTTGTGCCAATGAGACCCAGTTTGTGAGGACAGCCTGTCTGCCCGATGGTCAACTGCCTGATGGGAGGGAGTGTACCATTTCTGGATGGGGTGCTACTGAGACTTGTAAGCCCATTTCTGCACGTTTTGCTTCAGGGGTTTGTTTCAGGTAGAATTTTTTTTTAATTTTTAATTATATACAGTACAGGCCAAAAGTTTGGACTATTCATGTAAATGAGAAGGTGTGTCCAAACTTTTGGCCTGTACTGTATATGTTTTTTTGTTATCAGTTTACAGAACCTTTTAAAGCTTTGATTTTTATTTCTAATAACCTCGGAAATGAGACTTACATTTTTTACATTTACATTTTTACATTTTTTTTATTATTTTTTTTTTCTGCAGCTGACTATGGTTCCAACCACCTACTGGAGGCCAATGTACTGTTGATCAGCCAGGAGAAATGCTCTGAACCCCAAATCTATGGCAGAGTCCTGGACTATACCATGTTCTGTGCAGGCCACCTGCAAGGAGGGGTAGATTCCTGCCAGGTTGGTAGAGAAATCTTCCCTCATAAGTGCATAGCAACAAAATATCTGAATGTTCTCTAAGTAGTGAATTTTATAAATGATCCCCTTTTCTTTAATTGCAGGGTGACTCTGGAGGACCACTGACTTGTAAGCAGAATAATACCAATGTTGTTTATGGCCTGGTGAGCTGGGGAGACCAGTGTGGGAGGAAGAACAAACCTGGCGTCTACACTCGGGTCACTAATTACCTGGACTGGATAAGGTCAACAGTTCAAGCACAATCTGCGTAAACAACATGCCAGACGGTGTAGTCTCAAAACTGGTTATCGATGTAGCACATTCATCACTCATCATGATTCACTTTTGGATTTTTTTATCAGTTGAACCTGATATTTTGGGCTGTTCTAATTAATCATTAACTTTTAATGCTGCCAAAATCAACTCAAATATCTAATCTGACAAAGAACCTTATTAGACAGTTTCATCATTTAATAAATTAGCATTATTGCTTCAGTTCAACAATGCATGTGTGCAAAAAAACAAAACAAAACAAAACAAACAATAAAATTACAATATAACGGCTGTGAACCCTTTAAGTGAGAAAATTTATCAGATAATAACTAATTAGGTCTCTCAATGCATTGCTGAACAAATGGGTCAATCCCGCCTATGATATGCTAGGCTCTTTCTAGAATGTTTTCTCGGGCTATAAATGCTGTTCTGATGTCATCATGTCATTACTTGTTGCCATTGTCACCATGATATGCAAAAAGTGCTGCAGTTTTAGGAAAAATGTGTCGTATTATCCCATAAATACATTGCACTGTTGCAGAAGTTCTCCACACTCCAAGGAAAACGCTACTTTGATACATGGCCACACAACAGAAGACAACAAAAAATCATCAGTACTTGTTATATTTATTTCAAGGAAATTGAGACTCATTTTGAGACTTTTTCAACTAAAATCATTACTCATGTCGCAACTGCAAAGCCAAATACCAAAATAATCACAGTGTGATATGATTATTAACACAGTTTAAATTATAGATCATTATATATCAACATCAGTAAAGTAAAAGAAATGAATAAAATTTGCGTTTTAATTCACTGACTTGCGGCAGCAAGGATGAAGCCAGGATGTTCACCAAAAGGCCACACTGATGAAATCTATTGATTGCTTAGAAATAACACAACAACACATTACAGCCAGCATAGGCTACATCATGTTGAACATGAGAGCTGCTAAGCTGCCGAATGAAAAAAAAAAAAAAAAACTGGACTTTTCTGCAGAACAAAAGTGCTGCTTAACAATGGACCTGATGAATATTTACCGTTAACATGTAAGTCTACATGCGTAAAACTCCTCAGCTATAATTTTCACACACCTGCTTAATATTTCACATAACACAGCACGTTTAATATTTGCATCGTGTAATTTAATGTAAGCCAAAATGGAAATCAATGTGAGAAAGAGTTTGACTAGTGAATCACTCAAGGCTGTCTTCCAGGATCACTCTTTACGTGCCCCTCCCAGGGGTCCTGAACGCAAAACAAGGTAAGAGGCTGCCGGTTGAGTCCTTTCATATCAATGCACGGGTTTAGCATGGGGTAGAGAGGCTCTGTGCACTGCACACAGAAAGAGTGAAGAAGGCTCACAGCATCAGCATCATAGAATGACAGCTCCCCCTTCTGGAGATTGACCAAGATCCCCAGCTTTCTGACTTTCCTTCCCACTGCTAGTTGCTTCTCCTGGGTATCATGACATGCCAGGTATTGCCCATCTCCGTGGTAGATACACCAGGATGTGTTGTTCACACCCAGACTGGAGGAGCTCCGACTTGATCCATCTTTCTTATCAGTTGACCCAGTTGTCACACCTATCAGCCAGTAGGGTTTATCCTGGACAATGACTTCCCAGTAATGCTGGCCAGTAGTGAAACTTTCCTGAGCCAGGACACTGTACTGGGAGTCATATGGTTTGGGGCCAGGAGCCTCACTGACAGGCAGTCTTCTCCAGTGTACTTGCTTCCTGTCCTGGGAAATTTCCAGTTTTGGATGCGCTGTCTTAGACTCCAGAGAAAGCGAACTTAGATCTGCAAATAGAAATTTACAATTGGCACATTACATAAACAGAGGGGGTGGAATTTAGATAAAAGCCAAATATTTGTTTCTTTACTAACATGACCACATTCGTGGAAAGTGCTGAGACAGAGCCACCGAAAGTTCATCCACCAGCTTTTCTATGGTTCTCAATTTCTCAGGGCCACATAGATCCCTGTCTACTTCCTGGATAGGTGCTAAATCCAGAGGTTCACTGCAGTAAAAAATGAAAACTATTAGAGGGCCAGAAAGACAGCTCATATGGAGAAAGAAATTGTCTACTCACCAAAGATTCTGTGCAGTGATTTGCTAGTGAAAATAAACAAGTGATAAAAAAAGGCCACTGGGTATGATATACTTTCACAACATCACAAAAAACATACCATTAAACATGTTGTATTAGGTACCTACCTGCAAGAATCTCAGATCATTTGTCTCCTGGAGAAGTGATTTGCTGGAGGCTCTGAGATTATCTATCTCCTTGATCCGGGCCTCCATGATGCCTCTCTGGACTTCCAGCCACTCTGTCATGTATCCCTCTTCAGCATCTATAATCTGCATCATTAGGCGCTCATCACCATCTAGCACAACACGGATTCTGCTGTACTTATCTGATATTCTCTCTCTGAAATCTGCCGCAGATGTCTAGGAGATAAAACAAAAGTGTACATTGGACAAGGCGGTTAATAACAAAACAATATTATTTTAATGGATAAGGTGTTGCTTATACTGATTGTACCACAGTTTGTGTATATAGTGACTCCAAGTCCTTGATGGCAAGTTCTGCTTCATTTCTCCTCTTCAGCAGTTGTTTCATGGTGGTCTCCAACATGCCCTGAACACAGAAATACAACAGGCCTATAGAAAAATCAAAAACACTCGGGACAAACTAAAACACCAGTCAAAAAAAAACGTACTAATATTGACCTTGAAGTGCACACAGGCTTCATGGAGTTGAGATGCTTTGTGGTTCTTGTGCATACCCACCAGGACACACAGACAGCACACAGGGACCATTTCCTCCATACAGAAGAGCTTGAGCTCATCACGGTGATCCCTGCACTTTAGGGAGAGCAGATCTCCTGTCACCTCCACAACTGTGTGCTCCCTCAGCGCAGACCTTTGCTCGTGCAGCAGGGCATGAGCCTGGCACAGAGAGGCATCACAGGTCAGACAGGTCCGTACGGCCACTGCTGGCATCTCTATGCAGTGGTCACAGTGGATTGTTGGAGATGATCTGCTTCCTTTGCTTAGAGCTGTTGTCTCTAGGTGTACTGTTGACGGCCTGTTACTGATGAAGTCCTTCACTTTTGTCTGAAGATTAGTGTTAATCTCCAGTGTGAGGTCAGAGGGCAGAAATATCTGACACTCAGGACAGAAGAAAGGACCGTCACCAGGCCCATCTGTTTCCCAGACAGCCTGGATGCAGGTGAGACAGAAATCATGTCCACACGGGAGCGTCACTGGATCTGTGAAGAAATCCTGGCAGACAGGGCATTTCCAATTCTCCTCAGCAGTCCCCATAGCTCTGCTTGCGCCTGATGTTGCAGCACAGTGTGCCCTGTCCTAGCAGCCTCCCTGCTTATGAATAATTCAAAGACCTCTTTTGGCGAGCACACACCGCTCATGTGTCTCAGAGTCAGGTTACTAAAGATGAGTTGATAGCTTCCAGTTGCTATTTCACACCAGTGACTCTCTGGGGGCCTCACAAACAAATGGCGCATATCCAACAAACTGGGTTAAGAGAAATAAATGAATTTTTTTTTTTTAATTTGAAATGCAGTTTTATAAAAAAAAATTTTTATATATGTTTTTTTATTAAAAATTTTTAATAATTTAATTTTTAAATTTTCTTGAACTTTAGTTTGACTGCTTTCAACAGCACTCTGTGATCTTCATTTACTTTAAGAGTGTTTGTATTTGAGTGTTTAAGGTATGAAGTAATCAATGTTTTTCTCTAAAGTAAACAATAACAACAAAAAAACCCTTCAACCCAAGCATCACAACAAAGATGAGGCTCAGCTCTTCCTCCTGCGCCTTTACGTCCCAATTTACGCACAGAACAACGCTACTATTTCTACGTACGTAAAAACCGATTTACCCAAACCCATGTCTGTACGTTCGCCTTTCCAGATTTTATACGTAAACGCCGTTGGTGAATCGCCCTTCTGAGGCGCTTCCCAATCAACGTGTGCTGTGGATGTGGCAGCTCAGTGGATCCAGCCGGACTGACAACGTGTCCTGTGCAGTGCAGCCCACGGCGTAGTTGTGGCTGCTTTTTGTATATTTCCCTGCTGTCTGGTAAGAAGCCTTTTTTTTTAATAAAAAAAAAATTAAAAAATAAAATAAAGTTTCTTCCGTACGTTTCGCCGTAAATGAACGCCATGCAGTGAGGTAGCCGGTAGATGCTAATGCTAGCTGCCTTAAGCTAGCCTGTTTGCTGCTCCGCTCTGTTAGCCTTGTTGACTAACTTCATAACTTCAGTCATATCGTGTTTTTAGTGTAAATCGCGTCCATGTTAAGGCCTTGTGGCCAGCAGAGGTTTCTAAACCAGCCTTGCTAACTGATCCTTACTTGGTCAGTGTGTCACGTCAACATAAACAGCGCTGAACATCATGGTGCAACTTTTGACAGGGAAGCTAAAACAATCTAAACTACAATGCTAGTTGCGTTTATGGTGACATTTAAAAAAAAAAAAAAAAACGTTTTCAGACTTCATGTAGAATAGCCATTCACAGACACTGTGTATTGTGTCATAAGGCTGCTTGCGAAGGGATGGGGTGATTGGACTGACTGTCAGAGTAACCTGGCACTGCTTTGTGTGTCCACTGCAGCTGTCCCAAAGTGTCAGTGCCATGTTCACAAGGCTGGCCCTGTGCTCTCGCCTGCCACCCAGAAGCTGGCAGTCAAATGGTGGTGGAGTCCCCATCAGAGCGTTTTCCCAAGCGAAATGTAGGTCACCAGCCAACATCTTTTCTCAGGCCAATGCTATTCCAACCATCTCTTTTATCCAGTGTGCCATGTCATGTGTCACTTGCATGTGATAAAATGTAATTGTTTTATTCTATGCAGTCTCCCTCCCTCGTCCCCATGGGAAATCTTTCGCCCATCGCGGTGAGTTAAAGCAGGCCAAACGCATTGTAGTGAAACTTGGGAGTGCTGTGGTGACACGTGGAGATGAGTGCGGCTTGGCACTGGGGAGACTGGCCTCAATAGTAGAGCAGGTAAAACTGTATTAATATCGCTGATGTAGAGAAAATGTGGCAATTACAGAGGAACTTGAATGTTATATATTTTGTCTGTCTTACCAGGTGGCTATGCTGCAGAACCAAGGCAGGGAGATGATGATTGTCACCAGTGGTGCTGTGGCCTTTGGGAGGCAGAGACTGAGACATGAGATCCTGCTGTCTCAAAGTGTTAGACAAGCCTTGCATTCTGGCCAGAACCAACTCAAAGAAATGGTGACTAATAGTCTGAAACACAAAAATTGCGTGAACTTGCGTTTTTTTTTTGTTTTTTTTTTCACAACCTTGTAATAGTGATAGTGTATTTTATTTATTTTTTTATTTTTTTTATTTTTTAGTCAGTTCCAGTTTTGGAGGCAAGGGCATGTGCTGCTGCTGGACAGAGTGGCCTGATGGCTTTGTATGAAGCTATGTTCACCCAGTACAGTATCTGCACGGCGCAAGTATGTACTTAACTTCTAGGTTCCAGTGCTGACAGAAAATGGCTTAGTGGATAACTTTTAATTCTTTGCATTTATGTCCACCTCTGTAGATTTTGGTCACTAATTTGGATTTCCATGATGAGCAGAAGCGTCGCAATCTGAACAGCACACTCCAAGAACTGATGCGGATGAACATAATTCCTATTATCAATACTAATGATGCTGTTGTCCCACCTCCTGTTCCCAGCAGTGACCTACAGGGGGTAAATGTGGGTACTGCATGATGGGTGTACTGGTAGTTTGATGGGATGGGGATTGTAATGTAAAGCATGCAAAATTAAGTATGTGTTGTTTAAAGTTTCACCTTCACTAGCATTTTACGTCTTGGAAAAATTGCATTATTTTTAAGGCATTTGTGGTTTTAACTTTTCTCTGCTAATTCAAAGTATGTTTTTCTTATTTTCTGCCTTTTATCTCCTTTTGGGAAGTGGTGAACACTTGGTGATTATTTTAGATCTCAATGGGACTGGGAGGCCTTTGTTGTACAGCAGCAACTGACAATATGCTGTTTGACAGTATTATGTGAGATGCAGTAATTTTTGCTTTTGGCTTAAGGAAATTTCTGCTTGTATTCTAGGTTATTAGCATCAAGGACAATGACAGCTTGGCTGCACGGCTGGCTGTAGAAATGAAAGTAGACCTCCTTGTGGCTCTGTCTGATGTTCAAGGTACAGATGAAACTCTTAAATTGTATGTCAGCTGTTTCTGAAGGATTAACCAACCAATATTTGGTAGTTTTAAATAATGCAATTTGATTTGCAGTTGGGGTTAGAGTTGAAGGATCTAATTCAATCATGTAAAATTAACATATTGACTCACATGTAGATAAATATTTTATTGCTCTCTGCTTGGGTTTTTCTTGATGAAAAGATGGCAATGTCAGCGAGACTGCCTTGGTTCTGAAAAGATTTATAATGGAAAAATAAATTCCATCCAACAGGCCTATACGATAGCCCACCAGGAACAGATGATGCCAAACTTATTGATATGTTCTATCCTGGAGACCAGCAATCAATCACGTATGGCACTAAGTCCAGAGTCGGCATCGGAGGCATGGAAGCCAAGGTCAGTATGAGAGAAAATATTAGATCTCATCTGTAAACATGCTACAGTTGGTTGAATGATTGAAAATACTCAATTCTGTGTGAATCAGGTGAAAGCAGCTCTTTGGGCGCTGCAGGGAGGGACGTCCGTTGTCATTGCTAATGGGACAGATCCTAAAGTCACAGGCCACGTCATTACAGACATTGTAGAAGGGAAGAAAGTTGGCACCTTCTTCTCAGAAGTAAAACCTGCAGGTAATAGTTAAAAACATTTGAAAAAGAATTTTCTACTCACCTTTGTTACGTTTGTGTTTTCATATTGTGTGTGTATTGTATGTGTTCTTGACACCACTAGGCCCAACTGTGGAGCAGCAAACAGAGATGGCTCGACATGCAGGCCGGGCTTTGTCCTCTCTGCTGCCTGAACAGGTGTGTTTCTCATCTAAAACAGCAAAACACACAAAGACAATTAATTTCACAACCTGTTGAGTTACTTTCTACAAGTAGTCTGTAAATCTGTAACTCTGTAAGTCTGGTTTGTGATGATAAAGTTGGACTGTGTATGTGTTTTTCCCAGAGAGGAGAAATCATCTGCTGTCTTGCTGAGCTACTTACAGAGAAGAAAGATGAGATCCTCAGTGCCAACAAGAGAGACATGGAGTTAGCAACAGCATCAGGTACAAGAGGGGAGGCACTTGTCACATTAATCAACAGCTGCATGTAGTCGCCTGGCTCAGGAGCCATGCCACATCTGTAGCATCATGCTGAGGGAAAGCTGGCATAAAGAGGCTGGGATTAATGATTGAATTTTACCATAGTTCTGCCCACAACAATGTTGGTAAGAGGCTGATGAATACACGGTACTTAATTTAGCAGGAGCCACTATTCTCCTTGTGTTGTAGCACTTAGTTCTCACTACCTACAGTACCTCTGTTTGCAAAGCATTAAAGACTTTCTGTATCTCCAAAAAGAATTGCATTATAAATATTTTTATTTCTTTATTCCGTTTCCTCACAGGCCGTTTCTCCCAGGCTCTGATTGACCGCCTGAGTCTGTCAACTGCAAAGCTAAACAGCCTTGCCATTGGACTCCGTCAGCTTTCTGTGTCCTCTAGGGATAGTGTAGGTCGGGTGCTGAGGAGGACCAGAGTGGCCAACAACCTGGAGCTGGAACAGATCACTGTGCCCATTGGTGTCCTGCTGGTCATCTTTGAGTCCCGTCCAGATTGCCTCCCACAGGCCAGTTAACCCCGATGCTCAACCTTCTTGACCCCCCCCCCCCCCCCCCCCCCCCTCCTATCTTGCTTAGAAAGACTTGGTCATTGAAAGTTAAAAACTTGTTTTCATGAATTTAATTTCTTATTTTAGGTGTCAGCTCTGGCTATTGCAAGTGGAAATGCTTTGCTGCTGAAGGGAGGCAAAGAAGCTGCCAACACTAATAAAATTTTACATCAGCTAACCCAAGAAGCACTTTCAATTCACGGAGTGTCAGACGCCGTTCAACTGGTAAAACTGAAGTTACTGAATTACCTAAACACAGTGCAGGTTTTTTGACATCATTTAACATCAGTTTTTGTAACATGCTAAAAATTACACAGGTGAGCACACGTGAAGAGGTTGAAGATCTTTGCAGACTAGATAAGATGGTAGACCTCATCATTCCAAGGGGATCATCCCAACTGGTCCGGGAAATCCAAAAGGCAGCTAAGGGTATTCCTGTACTGGGCCACAGTGAGGGTGTTTGTCACGTCTACATAGACCAAGAGGCCAGCACAGACAAAGCTATTGATATTGGTATGTGTTTTATGTTTTAACTGTGAAGGTTGAAGAGAATGTTGTTGAGTTTTTCTTTCTGTTTTGGTGTGATCTCAGCTGTCAGTGTTATTAGTAGTTGAAAGCGTTAGTATCATGAACTTGTTTGTTAAAACTGCTGGCTAATTATCCAAACTTGTTTTATTGCAGTCAGAGACTCCAAATGTGACTACCCTGCAGCCTGTAATGCCATGGAGACCCTTCTTATCCATAAAGATTTGCTACGAACTCCTTTATTTGACCAGATTGTTGATATGTTGAGAGCAGAAAATGTAAGAAACACAGAGAAAGACGCCATACAAAGGACAAAGTTTCTTACACACAGAATTAGAGTGTATGGTTAAAATGTTGTGCCATTGCTTTTCATCTCAGGTGAAGATCCATGCAGGCCCCAGGTTTGCCTCCTATTTAACTTTCAGCCCATCCGAGGTAAAGTCTCTAAGGACAGAGTATGGGGACCTGGAGTGCTGCGTTGAGGTGGTAGACAGCATGGAAGAGGCTGTGGACCATATCCACAAATATGGCAGCTCCCACACGGATGTTATTGTTACAGAAAATGAAGAAACAGCTGAACAGTTTCTGCAGCAGGTGGACAGTGCCTGTGTATTCTGGAACTCCAGCTCTCGTTTTGCTGATGGCTACCGCTTCGGCTTAGGTATGTGCATCTGAACAAAATATGAAAATATAAGATGGATCCTTGTGTATACAGATCTAATGTATCACTGTTTTGAAAATTGGGCAGAAGAATTCATCTTACAGTACCATACTTTTTCACAGGAGCTGAAGTTGGTATCAGTACAGCGAGGATACATGCCAGAGGTCCAGTGGGTTTGGAAGGACTTCTGACCACCAAATGGATCCTCAGAGGTGAAGGCCACACTGTGGCTGACTTCTCTGAACAAGGCAATATGAAATACCTTCATGAAAACATCCCTGTACCTCAGGGGAGTTTTATGTAGGTGCTCAGCTACAAAGCCATAACCATCAAGATAATTTATGTCTGCCCAAATTATCCTTGCTTTTGTCTGCCAGTATTGTTTCATCTTTTTTATCTGCTGCTTAATCACCTGTGTAAATTCACCGGGTGACACTTGCATGCAGAACTGAGGCAATCTTTACTGGACAACAAAGTTACTGTGCATAAATCTCAGAATGTGTTTAATTTTTAAGATAAGTATTAGTCTCCTGCGGAAGCAACTGCACATTTCATAATATTAAAATATATTATGGTAAAAGGAAAAAAAAAAAAAAGAACCCATTCTATTATGTATGTAAGCCAGTATGAGTGACAGGCACAACTCTTTTGTGTCTTGGGTCAATTGTATAGTGGCTGAAAAATAAATCCTTTGTTTTTGTAACTTATTTTTCTACATACAAGCTCTCCCTTGGTGTTTTTGTAATTTTCTCAGTGTCTGTGCATTTTGCTTCAGTTTTGTGTCTTTTTTTTTTTTTTTTTGCACAAATGATTTAATAAATTCACTGTAATTTACTCTTGATATTCTGTTTCCTTCTCTGTCACAAATAGAAATATTTTTCAAAAAGACCAAAATAAATAAACAAATAAATCATTTCTCTGGGTAAACAGGGTTGTTCCTGAACTTAATTTTAATTTCCCACGTCTCAACACCACACTGGTGGGATCGAGCCCGGTGTGCGTGCTCCAGGTAGTAATACAGCAACAATGTAAAATGTAGGATGAGCCAATCGTTATGGAGAATTAAAAAAAAACAGAAAAGTGAGAGCCAACGATGGGTGAATGGACAGAGAAAGACAACATGCGGAGCTGACATCTGGAGAGCTTGACCAACTAGAGAAGGACAGGCCTCAGGCCGCGATGTATTACTTAAATACTCCCAGGTAGGATGAGTATAATATATCGTGGCCATATTCTTACCTGGAACACACAGAGCTAGACAGCCAGATTTAGTAAACAGTTTCATGTCGGATACAGACATTAAACAGAGACAATTTTCACTGTGAGTGTGCAGCCACAGCACCTCCAGGTAGAACACCTGTAAAAGTTGTCTAATATGGTGTTTTGAATTTTATGTTTACAACTGTGTGTGTGTGACTGAGTCAGGGCAACAATAGCAATGACAAAAATGCTGCTGTTTCGTCCTCTTTAATTGATTGTTCTAGTTTAACGTTTTAGTTGGAAAAAATTTCAACAAAATAAAAAGTTATATAAATGAAGTTCATGTTCCTAATTTGATTAAGTTTTCTGTTATTCCTCAAACAAGTATTGAAAAATAGTACTGTAAAGAACTGGATCCATAGTGTGCATTGTCCAAAAGGTCAAACAGTGCTGTGGTGCAGAAACATCCGCAGTCTTGTCAACAAAACGAGCAAACGAGTCAAGTGCATGTATTATTTAATTATATTATTTTATTGTTTCAAATGATGGGGAAACCAGAGCACCTGGAGAAAACCCAAATAAAAAAAAATAAATGAATGAGTGAATGAATAATTAATTAATGAATTGATAGATAGATAGATAGATAGATAAATAGATGGATGAATGAATAAAAAAAATATTAACAAAAAATATGTACAGTTGATCATCAACAAAACCCTTCAATGGTGCTAAACGCCAGTTTTAGGGTTTTGGCCCATCATCACACCGCTGATTTACATACTTCAGCTTTCTCGTTGTAGCTGGATTCCGCTCAGGCTTCGGACTCTTAGGTGGCTTTTTTTTTTATTGAGTCTGACCTCCAGTAAGCTGAACCTTGTCTGGAATTGGTGGAAAGTGCACTCTTTGGCCAGATCCCAGCCTTCCTGTAGTGCACAAAGAAGGTGGCTGTGGCTTAATTTGACTCTGCCCAAGTGTGTGTTGACCTTTTTGTACAATGGCTGGTAGTACTATAGGTTTTGGCCCGTCATCACACTCCTGTCTGATCCCAAAATTTTGTATTTTGGGTGGTTCCTGTAGAAAACCCTCCTTTATGTATTTTTCATACTTCAGCTTTCTCGTTGTAGCTGGATTCCGCTCAAGCTTCGGGCTCTTAGGTGGCTTTGGTTTGAGTTGAGTCTGACCTCCAGTAAGCTGAACCTTGTCTGGAATTGGTGGAAAGTGCACTCTTTGGCCAGATCCCAGCCTTCCTGTAGTGCACAAAGAAGGTGGCTGTGGCTTAATTTGACTCTGCCCAAGTGTGTGTTGACCTTTTTCTACAATGGCTGGTAGTACTATAGGTTTTGGCCCGTCATCACACTCCTGTCTGATCCCAAAATTTTGTATTTTGGGTGGTTCCTGTAGAAAACCCTCCTTTATGTATTTTTCATACTTCAGCTTTCTCGTTGTAGCTGGATTCCGCTCAAGCTTCGGGCTCTTAGGTGGCTTTGGTTTGAGTTGAGTCTGACCTCCAGTAAGCTGAACCTTGTCTGGAATTGGTGGAAAGTGCACTCTTTGGCCAGATCCCAGCCTTCCTGTAGTGCACAAAGAAGGTGGCTGTGGCTTAATTTGACTCTGCCCAAGTGTGTGTTGACCTTTTTCTACAATGGCTGGTAGTACTATAGGTTTTGGCCCGTCATCACACTCCTGTCTGATCCCAAAATTTTGTATTTTGGGTGGTTCCTGTAGAAAACCCTCCTTTATGTATTTTTCATACTTCAGCTTTCTCGTTGTAGCTGGATTCCGCTCAAGCTTCGGGCTCTTAGGTGGCTTTGGTTTGAGTTGAGTCTGACCTCCAGTAAGCTGAACCTTGTCTGGAATTGGTGGAAAGTGCACTCTTTGGCCAGATCCCAGCCTTCCTGTAGTGCACAAAGAAGGTGGCTGTGGCTTAATTTGACTCTGCCCAAGTGTGTGTTGACCTTTTTCTACAATGGCTGGTAGTACTATAGGTTTTGGTCCGTCATCACACTCCTGTCTGATCCCAGAATGTGGCTTGTCTGATTTAGTTGATCCCTGGTCCCTTGGTGGCATTTCAGGCAGGACTGGCTTGGGTTCGTTCCTATGAGTCGCTTCATAGACGAAGTTACGTGGTGGAACGCGTGGTAGTGGGACATGTTTTAGTACAAGCTGTCCTTTTTCTGATCTAATCCATTTCAAATGTGGAAGTCTTTTATGAGTACATCCTCCTCCAGAAAAAGTGCATCCAGTGTTCTGGACAGGCACAGATGATTGTGCCAGCTGAATGTCCTCATCACTTTCTTCTTTCTTCTTCTTTGACGTGGCTACTTCATCTTTGCCTTCATGAGCGTCATCCAACTTCAACATTTCAGCAAGAAGTGAAAACTTGCTAAGTAAGTGAGCTGTGCTTGGTGCCGGTTTCAACTTGTAAGTGCCACATTGAGAGGGGAACAGTTTGTCACATAAAGGTTTTCTGTGCTTTAAAGCCTCTGCTGTTTGCTTTTGTTTGACCTGTTGTTTGTCCAGTGATGTCCCTGGACCAGCCCTGGCCTCCCATCTGTCACTCCCAAAGCGACCTACATATTTACCTTTGTTTGACCATAAGCAGACATTTTTGTCCAAACCTGCAGTAATTATGTTTTTAAAAGCGGGATCACATCTAACACTCACTACACCCCCGAGATGAGCCCTCCAGGAGCGTAACAGTGGAGGTGGACAGAGTGATACTTGGCAGCCTTTTATGTCTTCAAATGGTCCATTCTCTGTCTGATTTTTAAAACCAAATTGCTGAAGGTCCCAAAGACAAATCCTTCCGGTACTGTCCCCTGTCAACAGTATCTGCTCTTCCATATCAGTCGACCAAGCAGTAATAACTGCCTTTTCATCATCCACAGCTCTAAACTTTACTAACAAACCTCGCTTGGACCAGCCATAGATGTAGTGACCTGCAGAAGTGAGCAGTGTAACTGTGTTAAAGGAGATCTCCCTGGTCCTCAGACATTTCATTAGAGGACTGGAATGCAAAGTTGTCTTCTTCCCGGACACTACCATCGGACATCGATGGTTTTCAAGTTGCTTAAATTTTGGAGGGGATTTGATATTTGTAATCCTCCTCTCAATGACCAAAATCCCAGTTTTGCCCTGGTTATGTACATCTGCAATGACCATTCGAGGGTTCTCAGTACCCTTAATCACGTAAAGAACCTCAAAATCCTCCACATTCCAGATGACAATATTTCCTCTTCTAGAGGCTGAAATCAGTGTGCTTTCATTGTAATCCAACGAGGAAATGTCTTCTAACAAATGGTGTTTCATGTATTTGTGGTCATTTGCCTCCATATCGAGGTTGTAAATGATATTGGAGTTCCTACCTGACAGAAACATCCTATTTTGTACCCATACCATGGCTGTCACTTCACTTGGCACAGTCACAGGAAGCACAGCAAGTTGTGTTCCAGTGTTAAAGTTCCACAATCTCACTTTCCCATCTTGGGAAACTGTGACTAGTCTGCGCAAGTTGTTGTCAAATGATATGGCAGTGAAACCCCTGCGCTGATCTGGAGTTGCCGTAAATTTCATGACGGGATTTCCTGTCAAGATGTCCCACACTGTCACCACGCCATCCTCACAAACAGAGACGACTTGTTTGAAAATGTGGTGATACAATGCAGAGCACAGGGGACTCAAATGGGAAGTAAGCATGCGCTGAAAAACATCTGTGCCTCTTCCGTAACATTTGGCGACATTTGTATTAGCAATGACTAGCTCATTGTTGATTGTGTTGTAATACATACTGGAGATCGGGGCCTTTGTCATACCGTTAATGTTGAAACTTTGCCTGCATAGCCATCCATGTTCAGTCCACAAACGCACATTAAAATCGGTGGACAGACTGACAATTAGTTTGTCCTGGTTATTACACACAATGTCAATGACAGGTTTTTGGTGTCCTTTCAATGCATATTCACACAAAGCTGTTTTGTGGGTAAACCAAACCCGTATTAAGCCGTCTGACCCACCGGTAATAAGTCGTTCAGCTTCAGGGCAGTATTCGGCACATGTGAAGAAGGCAAAATCTCCCTTGCTCTCAAACTGTTGTATGCTTTTAGCTATTGATCTGATCTTAACGAGCTGAGCTGGCGACTGGGGGACGCCAAAGAGGGTCATGGTCTTGTGTGAAACACCGCAGACTGCATATGACTCAATTGATGGAAAGTATCGAATCTGATGGCACAAGTCATCAAACATAAAGAGTCGGATACATGCTTCATATTCAGTGGTGACTTTCAACAGATCAGAAACGTGAGCTGTCGTATAGTCCTTTAGAGACGGTGCCTGGTTTACTTCAGTGCAGTAGATGCTCCTATTGGGATTAGTGGAAATAAAGACAAATAAATAGCCTTTCATATCCCCAAAAGAAAATATTCTTTTGTTGTCAACACTCGTGTAGCTCATGACATTGGCATTGGCATCATCTAATATTAAAGCGTGCAACACTTCTAACATCTCGGGCAACATGGTGCAGTGATAGAAACGCAGCTCCCTGTCAGTAGTGGAGACAGCCAACTGATGGACATCCTCAAGGTACACCATGTCAGTCACGTGCATTTTTGGAACGTGCCCAAAAGAATCTGTCTTCTCCGGTTTGTTCAATGGAACTGGGAACTTTTCGGTGAAGCTATCATTCCAGAAGGTCAAGATACCGTCTGAGCTTATAGTGAGGTATTGACCTTTTTGATAAGCCCTGATATCTTCATGACCAACCTTTGACACTTGAATGGGCTCTCCCTTTTTATAGACACGGTGTATAATCTTTACAATTGTTTTGCTGTGATTTATGGGTATGTTCTTGAAAGGTAGGGGGAAAGTTTGATTTTTCAAGTCCAGCGATTCTGATGCCTTCTTTCTGTCAATCAGGAAGTTGAGCAGCTCTTCAACGTCCACAGTTCCATCGCAGTTTGCATCGATCTGCATGTGGAGGACTTGAAGCTCTTCTCGTTTTACAGAACCGTAAAAGTTTTTAATGAGCACGCTGAATTCCTTCATATCCAGTGCTCCTGAAGCATCAGTGTCAGCCTCGTTGAAAAGGCGGACAATCTCCGGGATGTCTTTGCCAGAAAACAGATTGTTCTTTCCCGCCTCTTCAAAGCTGCACATCACTTCTGTGTCCTCCTCACGACCGTCCAACGTCTTCTCCTGTGGCTTCATTTTCACACCAATGTGTGGGTTTGCTTCCTTTGAATGCTTCTAAGTGAGTATCCTTCGTTTATTTTGATGGGAAAAGCTTTCGGATCGGGGGTATATACAATCATTGTGATGACGACACACATGTAAGCCACTGGAGTTGTGACGTAGTAAATCAAAGCTTACGCGTAACATTTAGGAACACTCGGGAGAACGCAGATTTGATGAGGTAGCTCAAATTAGCGCTCGGCGCCGTGATACGTGTCTGCGATGAGCAACTCGACATTATTAATTAACATCGAGTGATTTGGGCTATTTAACTCTTTGACTTTTATTTAAAAAATATAACAGTACGACCAATGGCCCCGGAAATCACATGCTCTACTTATGCTTTTGGGAATCGCCAAAGACAGCTGTGTCATTTAGACGGAAGATGCAAAGACTAAAAGGATCGGCCGCGAACGCACCACGCCTCTGACGTTTCCCCCAATCAGCTACAAGTTGCGAAACAATACCGCCAAAATAAATATTTAACCTTATAATACAAAGTAAAACAACAACAAAAACGTACTCATGTGACAAAATGAGTTTTTGGTAGCTAAAAAACAAGTATTGATGTTTGTGATTGATTGCATCATCAATAAATTATACAGCACATTAAATATTTATACATTATGCATTTCATTCTGCCATTGAAAGTTCATCTGCTGCCTTAGTGTCAGCTCCAAAAGGTCCAAAGTACTAGAATATACAAATTTTCTAAAATAAATTCTTTTTTATGACTTGGATTGTGGAGAAGGCATTTCTATCTAGGCTTCCGGTTTCTGGTATTTTAAAGTAATTGACTGCTTAAGTCCGCTTAGTAAGTTTCCAAGAGTCGAGGTAAAGTATTAAGGACACATTGGCTCAAAGGAAATCACGTGAGGCTTGCAGAGCAGCCAATCAGAGGCAGAGTGAGGCGGGTCTTAGCGTGGCCGTAGTAGGATTCGTAAAAAAACGCGACCGGGCAAAGTCAGCTGTCACCTCTCTGGGTACCAAAAATGGCAGGAAATAAGTCTTACACTATAGTGGAATATTTCGGCGGGGACGATGGATACCGCTGTGGTTACTGTAAAAATGAAAAAGGCAACTTTTCTCACGGTAAGTCCTTAGGACGAGCTGCTAATGCTAACGACGTACCTCCGTCTACTTGCTGGACTGGTGGCCGGTGCTGATGAACAATGTCCGCCAACTTCATGCTGGTTTTCTAAGTTAGACTAAGAAATGGCAGATTTACCTACTAGAAGACACTACACAGATTAGTTAGCGTTCACCGGCTGTCACATACTTTGGTGATGTTCAGGATACAGGCGTAGTTGAGTGCTTATGTTTAGCCATTAGCTTCTTTTAAGCTAACTTGGCAACAGAATAGAGCTTTACGAACATTAAAAAAATAATAATAATAACACAGAAGACAACAAAGTAAGATCAGATGTGGCCGGGTAGCTATTTCCTTTGCAATTAAGAGCTATAACAGACTAACTCTGTAACGTTAGCATAACAGTAATACAGCTTTTAGTATCATTCTTAGCATCCAGCTAGCTAACAAAACAAACTGTAGCCCTCGACAGGAAAACGGAGCTGTGTTCCTCACAGGCGATAGTTTGGGCTGCTTTGTTTCTTTTTTGGTCTCTGTGCTGTGAAACTGAAGAGAGGCCTTTAAAATATCAGGGAGGCTTTTTTTATAGACACTTTTATTGGCGATCCGATGAAATACGTAAGATGCCAACGTGTATTTATTGTTATTAAAGGAACCTGACTAAATGCTCGTTGGTTTGTTCACATCATTGAAGTGAATGGTGGATCAACTACAGAGATTTGTGGTAATATTTCAGTTGAAGTTTTTCAGGTATAACAGGCCATGTGGCTGACTATAATGAACCTGAAACTGAAGATGTTTGTGTTTACGACTTGAACTGTATACAGTGTTACTGTGGCACCGTCGTCACAGATAAGGCCACATTAATTCATTTCCTTGTATTGAATTTGGCTGATCTGCTGTCCATATTTCTAAGTTATCTCTCCCTCACCTAGCAGTTACAAACAGGAACACCAGAATAGCCAACAAACGAAAACATGAAATAAAATTATGCTTCTTTTCACATTATATTTAAATTTTAATACCCTCGATGACAGCGTATAATTTCTCTGATCAAATACTAAATCATAAATGAGGTGGGGAACAACAAAACTGGTTGTTTTGAACATTGCTTTTTCAAATAAATACATAGCCATATGAGCTGCTATCATAAAAAGGTTTGATTGTTGTTTTTCAGCTGGTGAAAGTATAAAAACTTCAGGGAAAGCTTGTTTGTTTGGTAGCTAAACTCCACAAATGAGCCTTTCCACCCACTGCTTGCTGTATACCAAGTGAAAAGTAATAGTACGCGTTGTGTATTATGCTAATTTGGGGTATAGTTTTTGATTTTTAATAGTTTTAATTTAATTTTGCAGCTTCTGTATTTCGCAAAAGGGAGAGACATACCACACAACCCTTTGCTTTCAAGGTGTAAAAGATGGTTTAGGAAAGCTTAATGGTACGGTAGTGAAGTGGTTGTACTGTGAGTTCTGTGCAGAGGCTGTCATCTCACCTTTTGCTAATGTAACTGCCTTTTTAGGAGTTTGACTCTGATACAGAGATGGATACAATGCCTTGTAACGAGATGGGAAGGGATTTCCTGTGTGGGACAGAATGATGTAATTCAGTAGAGGTGAGCAGGTGTGGGACAGGTTGGCTATATTTAGGTTTCAGGCAGTTCCTGGTGAAGTCAAAGAGTGACTGGGCTCAGAGTCTGCAGATGGGAGCTGTTGTCTAATCTAAGAGTAGTAAACATGTTACATCATGTGGCCATGGCAATTCTGAAGAAGAAGAAAGACTGTACCCTTTTATAGATGGGCAGTAACAATGTTACAAGGTTTGTCTGTTTGTGGATACAGGTTAAATAAAAGTGCATGAGACATTGGAGTAAAATGCAGGTTGATTATTTCCCAGATCCAAAACGAGCAGTTTTCCTTCATTATAATTTCTATACAAATTATTTTCTCACTGATTTTTTTTATTTTTTATTTCACTGTGAGAACATGTTAAACAGTCAACAACAGGACTGAGCAATTATCAGATCTATGAGCACTGTTTTTATGGTACACTGTAGGCTTTTCCAACCAGGTGCTCAGTAAGACAAAGGTTTTCCTCTGGAGCAGTGATGTTATCACATGCACAGCTAATGTGACTCTCACAATATAGTACATCAACTGCCTTTCTGTGTTGCTGTGTCCATGTCAAGCCCCAGTGGAGTCTAAAGAATGGATCAGGTGAATGACGGCAGGGTGCTCCTGAGGCACATCAGGTCACCTGGTTTGATTTTGATGCACACAAAAACAATTACCTAATTCATTTTTTTACTTCATGCCTAAATAGTTGTCAGGCTATTCATTTAAGACTTGTTGGGTTTTGACTCCAATCATTGAGCTTGCCATCCTATTCCCCAATTGTATTTCTCTTGAAATTTAATTGACTACTCTTCTCAGTAATTTTAGCAGCTTAGTTTTTTTTATTTAATGGATAGTATAATAACATGTATTGTCAAGATTCACAAAAATATTTAAAGTTTTATGATGCCTTTGGTGTAGTGTGGTTTTTGTTTTTGTTTTTTTTTTTTCTTTTTTGTGCAATCATACATATGATATAAGTACACTGCATGTAAATACTTTCCATATTAATGTGGCTTAATAACTGTGTAGGATAGACCACAGATTTTGGCATACCATACTTTAATAATCAGATATGCTATATGTTTATCCTGATGGCTTTGACTGATCTGTAAGCTGCGTAATGCCAGGTTTTAAGCTAGTTACTTTGTGGTCCAGTAATGAGAATTCTTTCTGTTTCTGCTTCCATTATAGAAAACCTGCAGTGTTGCTGCTGTGTGTAGACTGTTTTCAGTCCCTTAAAAGTTGAAATGTCACTGTGTTGAATCACTCAGTGTTTGTCTCTGTAAGCACCAGTCCCCTGGGACATGGAACACTATACTCTGTTGCTAACTAAATGTGTGTTGGGTGAACTGCTACACAGCCTATTCCCTCAGTTGCCTTAGATGTAAACTGATAATGGTCTTTCCATAGATTTTTTGGTGTGGGTGCATGTGCCGACTGTGAATATAGTTGCAGAAGAAAAGGTCAAGGGTCGAAACAGGCGGCTCAGACCTCACTTCTGGGAAGAAGGATCCAAACTGCTATGGCCACAAATAATTCATTTGTTTACATTAGGGGCCCCTGATGTACTGTGGGAATACATGTTGGAGGACACTGAGTTAATATGAAACAGAAATATGGACTTTTTGCCAGACTACCAAGCAGCCTGTTGACAACAACTTTAATTATATACATAATACCTAGTTCAGCATTATTCTCTTGCTCTTTTATCTTTATTGGATATCACAAAATACCATATGGTACAAAAATTTAAGGTTTTAAAACAGCGATATTGCTTTTTTTTCCCCCTCAGGGATGTGGTCTCACACCATGACAGTGCAAGACTACCAAGACCTCATAGATAGAGGATGGAGGAGGTGAGTGGCTTCATTCAGTCTCTGCATACTTAGACAAAGATGTTTTTGAATAATACTGAGTTTAACATATACCATTTGGAATATTCAAAATAATGAAAATGTATTTTCCAAAAAAGACTCTTCATATGCTCTTTTTCAGAAGTGGGAAATATGTCTATAAGCCAATAATGAATAAGACATGTTGTCCACAGTATACTATCAGGTAAGGATAGTTATGCTCATAGTCTGTTATGTAATGGTAAAAAAAAGAAGCAAATTCATTAACTTCTGTTTTCTCTGTTAAGGTGTCATGCACTGAAATTCCAGCCTTCAAAATCCCACAAGAAAATCTTGAAGAAGATGAGCAAATTCATTTCCAAAGGGGAATTACCACCAGGAGAGGATGATGGTGAGATAGCAATAACAATTACTATTATTATTTTGAATATATAATATTTATTACTTCATGTATGGATAAACTTTAACTATTAATTCAGCCAAGGATCAGATGTCAAATCAGTGCTCTTAGACTGCTGGACTTTGAATGCATCAGAATGTATGGTTCAAATTTTAGATGGAATTGGGAAAAAAATTCAAGCAATGTTGGTAATTTAACTCTGTAGAACAGATGGTGCAAATGATATTCTTCTTTCTTTCCTTTTTTTTTTTTTTCCCTTTTAGGTGAGCCAATGGACTCTGTGTGTGAAGAAGCAGGCCCACGGGAACCAAGTAAAGTTTGTCCAGCAGAAGTGAAGTGTCCCACTATCACAGAGATGCAGAAGGAAGCAGCAGAGTGTCCCACTATCACAGAAGTTCAGAAAGAGGTAGCGGACGATGCGCCCACAGGTTCAGAAATGTCAAGTAAGGAGCCAGTGTCTGTCCCAGATGCAAGAATGACAGCTGCAGCTCCCAAACCAGGTAAGAAATCTAATTCCCTTTCAAATGGCTGGTTATACTTGTGAAGGCAATGCAATTTATTTCCTTAAAAACATTTGAGATTATCAATTTCAATGTCGCTGGCTGATTTCTTTTTAATCAGGGTAAAGTATTTCCTATTTTGATGCTTTGTGGAGTGATACTATTGTCTTGTCTGTCCTGAAGAAATAATACTTCTTAGAGGACATAGTAAAAATTCCTGTCTTGTAAAAAAAGAAGGTGAAGTCTGAAAAGCAGGAAGTAAACCTTGATCACATTTCTCTGTTGCTAGTTTGGTTCATGCTATCACATTTATGACTAACACCTCCCCTTTTGATAATGTTGCACTAACCAAAACATTGTATCGAGCTGTTTTACAGCTGTACCAATTATTTGGGGTTTCTTATATTCTTTCTTATATTCAAAGTGCATTTAATGTTGTGACTGTAGCTGTAACAACAAGAAACAACAATCATTTTTAAACTGCAGCAATTAAAATGCCTTTGCTTCCCAGAAGGTGTCACTGTTCACCTTCTAATGGAGTCCACTTTGCAGCAGCTTGGTGAATGAGCCTGCAGTGTCCTTTGTGTTTCCAGGAGTGTGTCTGGTTTAGGCTTATCTGTCATATTCTCCTCCTTACACTCCAGTACAGGATATCCTCACGGCCAATTCTCAGTAATGAATTAATAACACTCCTAGTCAAGAGATAATAAACTCCCAATGGACACAGGAAGCAGCACTTCCAGCAAATCATCATGTTTCCTCAACCACTTTTCACCTACTTTTTCCTCTCAAAGGTCTAATGAGAACAGGCCAGTTGCTCATTAATCAAAAGACAGTGACGTCTCTTGGAACAGGAAGCTTGGTGCTGGCACAGGTTGATCAGGTTGTAGATGTAAACATTTTGAGGACTTTCAGGACTTGCCAGTATCCCTCTGCTCCTACACCTGTGACTGCACCACACTCCTGCTTAGACTGTCTAGAGTAACAAGCTTTTTTTTGCGGCTAGCAAAGAGGATTTACAGTGTCAAGCCAGCGGTTCTCCACTCCCCCCTTATTCACCTCCAACAAAAAACACCTGGACATATCTCTCCTTTAGTTTTATGACTGAAGCACTTTATGGGTCTGGGTAGCTTCCAGTTCTTGCTTGAGAAAACATGGCCCCCCATCTGCCTCATACTGTACGTAAAGCCAGAGGTAAATGGATACAAAAGGACATATGGAACATTTGGTAAAACTGTGAATGGTCAGGAATACTCCACCTTGAAATTAAGTCTGTCCTTTCAATTCAGAAAAGAGTTGCAGCCAACACTGAAACGCAAACCATAAGTATTTGATTACCCTTATTTTGTAATCCTCACGGGTGGGTGTGTGTGTGTGTGTGTGTATGTACACACACACACACACACACATGATGGCCTGGCTTATAGGATGCAATGTGGTGTGTTTTCAAATATGCAGTTTACGCAGTGGTGTCGCACATTTGAGTTTCCCTTAAAATGACCCTGAATCCACTCAGGTTAGTGTTTTACTTGTTGCTCACAGATAACAAGATACTCTTCTCACTATAAATAAATTTTGTGTCTGTGTATATGCAAGGAAACAATATGTCACAATTGAAGCCATTTTAATCTTATCCTGAGACTCATGTTTGTGCCAGGGGAAGCATAGAGGTAGAGTGTCATAGCTTTTATGAAGTGCTAACTGCTGAAGCGGGAGCATCTGTCTCTTAAAGGAATGGGTCTGTCACATTTTATCTTAACCATGGCTGCACACGCTGTCATCAGGAGTACCTGTGTCTTTGTGTGAGAGGTACAGAGAACAAATGAATGTGTTTGTGTGTGTGTGTGTGTAATATGTGGAAGATACGCATGTGGTCAGTGTGATTGTGGTACGGGATGTTTGTGGTTGAGTCAGTGTGATGAACACAATCCAGACACCAAGTTACCCCTGACCTTGCAGTGTTTATTCCGACAGGAAAACCATTTCACCAAGCTATAACTCTCCGGGCTGTATGTTTATATCTGATGAACTCGTCCTATTTTAGGTGCTCCAGCCATTTACTATGTAGGCAATACAGCAAACAAGGACATTGATATGAAATCTGCAACACATTCATGAAATCCCCTGTACACTTATAACTCAGAAGCAAACTATTCTCACGAAGAACACAACTGTTAGTGATCCAGAACCCATATCGTAGTTTAGTATTACATTCATATGGAATGTGATGCATAATACATATCTCTGTCTGTTTTCCACATGTACCATTCACATGACACAGTAGAAAAGAAAGTTTAATCTGCTGAAGCTGAATGCTGCCAGTGAACCTTGGCCAGTGCCAGAGTTTCCCCTCTGTAGTTGTCAGGACTGGGTGTCCCCCTGTTCCTTGGGACATTGACGGAGGAGAAACTTACTAAGTGAGCTAATCGTGGCAGCTGGCAATAGGACAAGCAGGAAATGGCTCTCATTTCCTTATTGCTCCAAACAGGATGTGGGCGTGTAAACTGTTGACATGGGATGCCCTGAGAGCTGGAGGGCTTGGCACGAGCTTAGGAGGAGGTGGTGGTGGTGGTGGTGAAGGATGAGGAGATGAAGAAGAAGAAGAAGAAGAGGAAGAAGAAGGATGAAGTGGGGGACTGAAAAGGGGAAACTGGGAGTGACTGAGCTGCTTCAGAGAATGTTCACATCAGTTGTATTGAAAGAGAAAAACAGGAAAGGTTTATGTTTTGTGTGAGTTTTTGTTCTGTTAAAGGCAGCTTGGTAAGCAAAGACACTTATTCAAGTCCAGCAACATGCCCTTGGATTCATTATGTCTTCTGCTTCCGCTTCATTAGTTCCTTACACACCACCAAGCTGCTAACTACTTGGACTTAACTACCATAGACCATATAGTTTTATAGCTTCCAAATCAATGATGTAATGTAAAGACTTTTTAAGCAGGAAAACAAGAAAATAACTTCCATAGGGCTGTCTGTTGAGACTGACTTCTACAGCAGGGGGTACACTAAAGCAAACACGACAGCCCATTTGCCCAGAGGGGCAGCCAAAAATCTGCCAGGAACATGGTGTAACAAAAAAAAAAAAAAAAAAAACCTGTCCTAAATTTGAGACTTATCAATACCAGCAGCTTGAAGTTACCGCTCTTACTCCTCTTATAAGGCTGCAGAAAAGCTCAACTTTTTATCCACTAAAAGGAGTAATTCAGTTATCCTTTAAATGCCTTTTTTTTTTTTTTTTTTTCCTGGAAATACTTTCAGAATGTGATGCTGTGTGTTTTACAATAACGTTTTTTTTGCAGCGGCCTGCTTTATGGGCTCCCTCTGTTCTCCTTCTATCTTTCCTCTGAGCTGCAGGTATAGGAGCTGATCCTAGCCGACCACCATGCCGGAAAGCCAAAGACTTAAGGAAGGAGCGACGTCTTCAAAAAGACCAGATGAGACAAAACACTGATGGGGTCTCTTCTATTGTCTCTCCAATCCCAACCACCCCTAACCAGACCAACCAACCCAAAAGCCTGGAAGATTTCATCAATGAGTCATTGCCTGAAAACGCTTCTCATTGCCTTGAGGTGAGCGGCAATACTGCGTGGAAGCTTTCTCTCCTCTTATTATGACACTTGGAATAAACATTAGCTTATTGTGATGATTCCAGCCATCCAGAAGTGATAGTGTTTCTGGTTTAACTTTCTGTTTCCATAATGTTTGGATTCAGTTAGCTTGAAAATTTGGTTTTATAGAGCCCTCTTCCCTGGCCCCAGTGACTTCACCATGTGTTTATGTGTGCAGAGAGGATAGCTGACCAGAACAGAGTGGAAAAATCTCCCCTTCCCAGTGTGAGTTCAACCAAACGACTGTCACACCGCACAAACTGGTTCGCGTTACCCTGCTGATGACATTGAAACCACAGCTCCCAGCTCAGCGGGTACAACAGGAAATGGAAATAAACTTTTGGCATAAAGCAGAACAATATAGAAAGATCATTGGCAAAAGCCTCAGGTTGAGGTTGGTAGTGTGACGTCATTGTTGGTCTTGACCAAAATTTGAGCCAGATGCAGTGATGAACCAGACAGTGTCTATCGCGTTTCTATAGCCCTCGGGAGTAGACCAAAACTTCCTCCCAGTCATCCTTTTTTCAGTTGGATTGATTTGCTTGCCTGCAATTATAGCTAATTTTCAAGTGGGCATTAGCACAAGGTTATCCGCTGCAAATGAAAAGTTAATTATCCATTTCACAAGTTAAATAATTACAATAGGCCTGTTTTTTGACACTCTTAGGTGTTTGGGTAGAAATGTGGATGATAAGCTGATTAATCAATCTATGTGCTGAGTTTTAACTTTCTGAACTGTTGACTGAGCTTAAGAAGGCTTTCACACCAGCACCAGGAGAAAGATGTTTACACTAGAGCAATTAAATGCAGTCAAATTAAGCTTTATCATAAACATGTCATGCTACTTGACAGATTAGAAGAGGCTATGTGTGAAATCTCTGAAAATAAATATAGATGGATGAGAAACTTGATAATTTAGTGCATTTTTGCTTTGGTGCTGTATTACTGTGAAAAAGCTCAGTTGAAATTCCTCTCTTGACATGGCTGTTCTGAATCTGTCTATGGAGAAGTGTTTTACTTTTGAAGGAATTTAAATGCATAGCAGAGTTAAGTCAATGCAGACCAGACCAGATCAGATGTATAATACCTTCCCATTGTTACCTCTGTCCTGGTCTCAACTGCTGCTGTGGTGTGACTGTCCACCACCAGGGATCAGTGTGAGACTGTGCTCAGAGCCCCTCAGGAAAGTGTGAAATTACTCACCCGCTATTCTCGTCTTGACTACTGAGTGCTGTCACTTTTCTCATGATCATAATGTGTCCAACATTGGAATACTTTCTAATGATTTTTATTTTAATTTTATTTTTTTCATCTTCAGAGCAGCGCATTAACTCAGGGTTTTAAATGAAGGGCTGAAAACACAATATTTAATTTTGATTAAAGTCAAAACAAAGCCACTGGTATGATGTGGCTTTATGTGAACTTTCTTAAACGGCTCAAGTATCAGACTGGAGGTGTTACATTCCAAGACTTTTATGAGAATTGTGAAAAGTAAATTTTCAGCCCGTTTAATATCTGCTGCAGTGTAGGTTCACCAAAGGGGTTTCAGCCAATCACAATATCTCTAGCTGTAGAAGAAAATTGAAGAGACCGAAGTTGAGCGTTGTCCTTTTATGTAAGAGAGACCCAACGTCTCTGTTTGACTAAAGGATGTGGACGCCAAGTGGTCATATGAGAGAGACCCACTTAGATCCAACTCAAACAAACCCTAAGTTCAGTTCATCTGTCCTGTCCATCCAACGGATTCATATGGCAGCGCCTCTGTGGCCAACAAAAGCTTCCAAAAGAAGAGAAGCTTAATTAAATGGGGCCAGAGGATGAGAAAGTTGAATTTCTCTTTAGATTTTGCAACTTTAGCAACACTGAGCCAAACTTTTCTTTCTATCAGAGGGATCTTCTCACCCACCCTGTTATGCCTGATTCTTAGTGCTGCAACGTCACCAGTAATAAGGGCTTTATGTCAGGTTTTAAATACGTTCATGGCTTTTAATGCTTTGTGATACAACCTCAATTTTATTATATAGCTACCAAGTGTCTGCATTGATTCATTTATTATGTAACTTGCATATTTTTATACAGAGTTACATTCAGTAGTTTCTATTGGTCAAAAATCAAACTTTAGGTGACATGGTGATGCACTGAAAATGGGCCCATACACATGCTGGAATAAATAGGCTAATGATTATTTCTATCAGTGTTTCTTTTTTCTTTTCCTTTTTGTTTTCTTGAGCAACATCGGCCATTTTTGTGGCTTGATGGAGATGGGGATAACTCACCCCCGCAGTCATCAGTGAATGCAAGCACTACATTTAAGATATGTTTTTGCATTTTGTTTGGAAGATGGTTGAAGCTCTTAATGATACTCAGCTACATGAGGGTGGGGACATGTCACTCTCTCCATTTTCACAGTTCTTTCACACTTTTTCTCTATTTTATCACCACTTTTTATTCTCAGCACTACTTTTCCCATTTTGATATTAACCCTTGTCTGCCCATATTCTTTTTGAAGGTGAGGCTAGTGCGCTCCAATCCCCCTAGCCCGCAGTTCAAAGCCTCTTTCGACGCCTCCTACCAGGTGTACAAACTCTACCAGATGGCCATTCACAAGGACCCTCCTGACAAACCCTCCGAGAGCCAGGTCAGAGTGCGGGGGGCGCATAGGTCAACCTGCTCGAGGCAGTGTCCAGGAGGGAGGGGGTTGGCTGAAACGTTTGGGTACTCACAGGGGCATCAAAAGGAGTTCATTTTGCTGTCTTTTCAAAAATTAAGAACAAAGACATTTAAATTAAAATGGGTGCAGTTATCTTTTTAGGGTGTTATTATGTCTTTAAGGCAGTTGCAACACATTTGGCAATATGTATAGAATTTTTACAAAGACTGAGAATCTTGATTTTATTTATTTATTTTTGTTTACTTTTGTAAAAAAAACGATCAATTTCAGGTTTAAATCATATTGAGCAAAAGTCAAGACTCCACATTAGGTATCTAAAATTGGAAATAAGTTTGAAACTGGTAAACAGTTGGAGTTTCAACTTTCCAAAGTCCACTCTCAGGGGGAAAACCAAAGTGTCTTTACAAATGAAATAAAGGTACATTAACATGTTCGTATTAGGCGAATGTATGTATATTCAAGCGTGACTCAAAGGGAGAGGAAATGGAGGTTAAAATGTTTCCATACGCCACGGCTGAGAGCAGTGTTTCTCCAGGTGTCAGAGTTGGCCCTCTGTTGGGCAGTCGGTCGTTAGTTGTTTCATTTTGGGGGGCCAGTCTATCAGATGAACCCAACCAGCCTTCACACATTTACCTCGTCTGTGCCCCTCCTCCCCATCCTTTTAATGATGGTTCCCTTTTTCTGAACTGGAATCCAATTTCAATTTAGGATTGCTGGTAATGAGATTTAAATTTTCTTTGTGCGTGCAGTCTGTTTCATTTTGTTTACCGTCTCGAAAGTGTGGGAAGACTGCATGTGTGTAGCTGAGATGATCCGTTCAGATGTATGCCTGGATTTCTGCGGTTCTGGACCTTACGCCAAAAATATTGATTTGTGAGTTCCCAGTCCTCCGGGTGTGATCTGTGGTAAAAGCTGGGCAGTGCACTGGCCTCATCTTCAAATTGCCTAACATCATACTCCTTTAAAAACACACTCTGTCTCCTAGAATCCCATTGCTTTCATGCATTCGTATGTCCCTCGTGTACAACAATCTGATAAAATCACTAAATCAAAATTCAAACTTAAAACAGACGAGCGGTATTACCAAGGACTAGGAGACTGATGTGAACCCTAAAATGCCAAACCACTACTGCTGATTCCTGCCAATCTCCATTCCATCAAAGTATCTGTCCTTCCTCTCCTTCTTTTTTTAAAATTCACTTTCGAAATATTTACTGTCTTCAAATCATTGTCAATCCTAATAAAACCTTCCTCCACGCCCTGTGCTTGAAGGTGAGGCTAGTGCCGGTCAGCTTTGAGGACCCTCAATTCACAGCGTCCTATCAGCAGTCGGTGGCACTGTACGCCCGCTACCAGATGGCCATTCATGGTGATGACCCCAGCGAATGTAGTGAGAGTGAGGTACTGCATGATTATTATTCTGCACCTACTTTAGGGTGTTAGTGCACATGCTTCCTCTCGCTTCATACACATGAAAACTGCTTTTCTCACTTTTTGTTTTAATGATTTAAAGCTTCTGGAATTTTGTGTCTACTATAACATTTAATTGTCCTGGTATCTAATTAAGGTAATTAAAATGTTTTCATCATATAGTGAGTCTTTAAGCTGTATATGTGTCATGTGTAAGTTGTGACTGTAAACTATAAAACAGAGTGAATGTGCACTATTCTAAGCAGTGAATGAGGCACACTGTCCAGAAATACATGCGATCAGGAAGCAGAAAAAGTAACAGCTATTAAATATTAAAATGCCCAGCCAAATACACAACCATTTATATTATGAATTATACACACACCTCTTTTTCTCCTGTATTTCTATATGTATATTTATATGTATAATTAAAACTGGAGAAAATAACGTTTAGGGTGCAGAATTGCTCAGCGTCCTTACTAACCTGAGAGGGCCTTTTGTCCCTCAGGGCTGGAAAAACAACCTCCCCCACCCTCCTGCCAGCAGGCCTTCAGTAAATGACTGAATTCTTCTGCTTGTAAAAGTAAGGTAATTAATAAATAATAAAAACTGTCAGATTGGGCAGACTGTGGCAGATTCTTTCCTAGTGCCATAACACCAGCTCTGTTAATAGGGAGTGTGTTTGTGTGCGTTTGTGTGCACAGCTTCAGCTTTAGGTTTATAACTGCACGGGGATCTGAAGAGTTCAAGAGCTAGAGGAATAACATGTAAAAAAAAAAAAAAAAAAAAAAAATGTGTAGAGCTGCACAAACAATTCTCCTGTCCTTTGGTTTGCCAGAAAATGACCCCCCCCCCCCCATTTTTTTTTAATTGATGGTCTTTCCAGGTGGTATACTGACTGAATTTAGTGTAGTGTAAAAGCACAGGGAATAAAGGTTGGGCTCATTACTTTTACAGGTTAGGACATTCGTTGTAATTCACCTTGCCATCTCTACCTTTGGGATCTGTTTAGAAACAATTAATGTAACTGTATTAATTTTGACTGGGATTAATAAAGCTGATAAAATGTCCAATGCATTCACTCAGCTGTTTTCTGTACTTAATGGAGATATTCTAGAAGTGACACTAATGTCCATATAAGACTTACATCCTCCTAACATCAGCCAGCCACTTAAGTGTTGGATGGCATTAATAATAGCCCTGGACATGCCCTGTTGCCTTCTTCAGGTTCACTGTAGTTCATTTGAATGCAACCAGCCTTAATTGTTCCCACGCAAACAAAATTAACTGAATTATATTCCCCTAAATTGTAATCACTGCTGTAACAACCACAGTACTAAACACAGCTGATTTTATATTTTGGCCTGTCAAGATCCCGGTTAACTCCCCTATTCTCTTCCCAGAAGCTCAGAGCCCCCCATTGTCCCGTGGCATTCCTAAAGAAATGGGAAACATATTGTTGTTGTAGTGATGGCACATTGTGGTCCCATGCCATTCTAGGTCTGTTGCTGCTACCTAGAAAGTTGGGTCATTTAGTTTTTACAGAGGTATTTATTAATCTATTAAAGGATTACCAAGGGACAAAGTTGAATACCATCAGTCTGGCTCTGAGCCAGGAGATAGGAAAGATTGTGTGTTTGTGCAAGTTGAATTGCTCTGCCAAAATTGTACTATCATTAGACAGTATGATGTTCTAAGTGGAATGGTTTTATTTGGTTCAGGATGCATGCACTTCCTGCCATACCATGACTAGATGGGAGCAAGACATAATGCCATCCACATCCAATCCTGGTTTCCTGACAGAGCTGAAGCACATACTTACAATTATTTCGACGTATATGCATATGCACTCGCTCGCACGCATACACATCCTCCCTCTCACTCACACTTACTGTTCTTAACTGCTGTGCTGATCCGTGACTCTGGGTTTCTGCACATGTGGCATTCATTTTCAGGAATACAAATCCTCTTAAATCTGTATTTACTCTCCTTGATGGCAAGAGCCTCAACAAGGACATATGAAGAGGAAAAAAAAAAAAAGTATAAAGCATATGGAAAAATAATTTTTTGCTCAGATTATCCTGAAGCTATTTGCAACATGCTTATGTGCAATATTAAAAAATTCAGTAACACCCTGGATAAGGAGCATTATTTTTGTAGGTCTCCTTAGGCCTGCTAGGCTCCTAAAGCACCTTCATATACCCTGGAATAAACAAAGATCTAGTCCACAGAGGAAAATAAACTGTATTGGAGTGTTTTATTGTTTTATAATGTGAGACTGAATGCAAGTGCCTTGTTGCTCAAATAAGCACGGCAATTTGAGCATGTAAAGAGCGCAGTGCCGAGGGGTTTAAGTGGCAATTAGCTTTAAGCAGATGTGTGCCTTTATATGTATTGTCTGTATGCTGTGTGTGAGAGAAGACATGATAGCTTTGTGTGTGTGTATGAGACGGCTGTTTGCTCTCCTAATCTTACACAGATGAGTGTTTACTATAGGAAAGGGAGAGTTAGAGAGGAAGTGATGGACTCCATGTGTTGGTGATGAGAACGTTCCAGAAGGTACTCTGGACTCAGATCCACTTACTGGCATATGTGTTTTTGTATTAGAGATAGACGCAGAGAGGAAGCTGAGATTGTATAATCATGTTTGTTCCTATATTGTCTCCCTGCCTGGGTGACTGTAACTGCACGTGTGACCGCCTGTCTCCTGCAGAGGGTGTGTGTCTGTCAGCCTGTCAGGGCTGTGAGCTCTGGTGTTTGTCAGAGACTAAAGAGGGCTCGACCTTGCCAGGCTCCAGGAGAGCGGCCTCACCCAATCGAGCAAGGTCAATGCAGCAGTGGATGGCCTGCTTGTTGCTCCTGGTTTGATTACCCAGCAGCCCCCTGGTGATGTCAGAGGAGCAGTGAGATCCTCTTTGGTGTCAGAGCTCATCATGACAAGTTCTCACCCTTGTAGGCTACTAATAAAATAATCAAATAATACAGCTTTTCACTGCCAAGTCCACTTGAAACTTGCAGCAGCCAGTGTAGCATGGCCTCTATAAATGATGTCATCTAATAACTGCAGCTGTTGGTAAACCGTTTAGTTTCCTTTTCTCTCTCCTTTTTTTTTTTTTTTTTGGAAAGTGTTTTAAACAAAAGTTTCATTTGTGCCCTTTGGCAATTTTTCACATCAGGAGGCTTTGCTGTTGGTAATTTGTTGACTGGCAAAGCAGTAGTCACTGCAGAGTTAGGAGTGGAAAATTACACTTTACTAGCATTGGTAACACAGGTGGAGAACTGGATGAGAATTTTTTCGCATGAGCAATGGTCATTGTGGACTAAACTGAAACAGCCTCTCATTTCCATATTGTTCATAGAAAGCATGGATCTCTAGCAAAACCTTTTTCTCATCATCATTTGAATGAAATTTCAATACATTTACATGCTGTCCATACTCCCCCTTTACTCACCTCCTCGCTGATGTGAGGTTGCATCGAGGGTAAGTGCATTGTGTTTCACAGTTTGTGAGACTGTTACACTCAGCACAACACCTCTCAGCAAGAACTACGTGGACTGTGGCAATGCATGAATTTATTTAGCTTTGTTTACTTAGCAGGTTTTGACTCAATCCTTATGTTTTATAGATTTGCATAATTTTATGACTCTAACTCAACTAATATTTTATGGATTTTGTAATTTTTTTCTGATGAGAATCCAACTCTAGTGGGCGAGTTTGAAAGGCAGTGAAAACTGTTTAGGTGTTTGCCCTCAGGCCAAGGTAAAATAGAAATGACAGATGACAATGCATCATTCTTGGGCTCGTGTGTGCCAAAACAGCCCCCGTGTTGGAGAACACTGTGTCAATGTCACCAACACACACACATCAGCTGCGACGCACAAACAGGGAAACACACAAAATACTTTGGATGAGGTCAGGCAACTGGCAGAATTTTGAGTTGCATCGAAGCCAGGACCGTCCCACCCAGTGAACCATGCCTTCAGCAGTCATCACTATTACTAGCTGTACCGCTGTGCACAGACACACTCACACACAAACAGCACATGTTGGTGTGCTTGTGAGAATTTCCAGTAACTTGTCGGACATCTTGACTGTAACAGCAACTACCAAAACATGACTGTACAGAACTGCCTCATATACAGGTGAAGACATTTCTAAATTTGGGTTTTTAATGGAAACCAATTACTACTCATTTATGTCCAAACAGTTAGCTGTGTCATTATGTGAAACATTATGTGAAAAGTTAAATATAGTTAAACCAGTATAAAGAATGCCATCATTGTGCTGCGATGTCGATCTTAACTTCCCATATTACCATTTTTCCACTTTGACAAGAGGAAGAAACCAGGAAGAGAAAAACAAACTCTGAATTAGTAGAACTTTGGGAGCTAATGAAATGCTTAAAATCTACTCAGTAACAGCTATTTGGAATTCTGTCAAATACAGGGCCATTAATGAGCCTGTATAAGTCAAACCAAATAAGTCAAAGTTGGAGTCAGGTTTTGAGTGAGGTAACCCCTCCCTCCAAAAAAATATAAGAAAAAGAAAAAGCAACCACTTATTAATGGTAGCCATTGGTTAATAAGGAGTGTCATTATGTAACCAAATATTTTGTGAGCCGTTTAACATCATGTATATCCTGACCTGTTTATTTTGTTCATTTATATCCCGCCCTCTTGGGGGCCCCTGTTTATGATACATTGGTGCTATTCTACCCCCCTGCTCCACTCTCTCATGCAGACAGTGAACCCAAAGTTAAACATACCATATGTGAATGACACAGCTGGATTGTTGCATTTCCTTGTAAAATATGAGCTTGAAACCATGATGTGTGTGCACAAGAGCAAGATGGACCAACTAAAACTGTCCATCACTTCCCACTCCTCCACTTTACCTGCTAGTCATTGTGGAATGATTTTAGCACGTGGAAGCGTGCTATGTTTGTACTCCAGCCCTGCGGTCAGCTCGTCTGTAAACGCACTGCTCTCAACTCTGGTGCCAAAAAAAGAAGGCGCACAGGAAGTGGTAGAGGGATGGAAGAAATATTTAATGTTTCTACACTCATCTATTCCCCCAATAATTGATATCTGATGTGCATTTTAAAGTGTGTTAAGAGATGGGTTATTTTGACATCAGTGATGCTGCTTATTCAAGCTGTCATTATGTCCTCCCTGGATTGTGGACTTAAGTTGATAGGCTAAATGTTTTCATTTGTGCAAATATAATCTTCCTTTTTATGCCTTTTTGTGAGTGGGGGCTGCGTTTGATATGTGACACCGCAGCGAGGTATAGCAGTGGGGGATAAATTACACAGGGCAGGAACGGAGACGTGTATGGTTTTCATTTATACCTTTTCATGAAGATTGGTGACCCAGAGAACTAACTGTCTTTCTCTCTGCCCCCCACCCCCCAACCCCCTCCTTTATTTCCCTCCGCAGTTCCAGAGATTTCTCTGTGATTCACCACTAGAGGTATGTATTTCCTTTGGCTTGTCGACAGTTTAATAAAACTCATTTAAATGTCACTCCTCTTCCACATGTGTTACCCACAATAATGTGCTCCATAAACAAGTTGGTCTTTCGGAAATTACAATTGCAGATGCTGATTTTTTATTTTTTTTTTAATACATTATGAAAATGTATTTCACCATTTACTTCTTCATCAAACACATTCAAAAGGGATATATGCACATGAGTTTCCCTCATGCATGTCATACTTACCCACCCGAAAATCTTCAAGAGCCTTCTAGATGGATTTAGGGGTGGGTTAAAGGGATTCAGAAGGGGTTTTCGTTCATATTGGAGGGGTTTTAATTCAGCCTAGTCAAAGTGAAAGGGGGGGGTGAGGGAGGGAAATGGTGAAATGTGGTGTCCAGATTGCGATGCATCTGTGTTCAGCACAAGCTCTTCAGATCAGTCCTCTGTCCTCTTTCCTCTGGCCTTGACAGAATGGGACACACCACACACTCTTCACTTTGTGTGGAGTGCTACAGATTACAGGCTGATGAGGCAGTTCTGTGGGCATCACAGATGGCTATTGGCCTAGTTTGCAAAAAAGGAGTAATTATTTTGGCTCCATGGGAGGCTTTTGGCGCATTAATTAATGCAATGTTTTTGGCAATCTATTCACAAATTAAAAATTTAGATGGTTGTAATATGAAAAATGTTAAAGAGGATTCATAGTTAAGATATGTGTGTTTTCTTCGGTCACTGAGTGAAATGTGGATGCAGCCGGCCTTCACTTGGCAGGATTGGTGAGCTGCAGCCTTCAGAAACATTAGTGGACATGCTGGATGGGGATAATTACACCATAAATTGGACCAAGGATGGGCACGTAGAACAGCCACTTTAATAGGATTGAGGTCCAACAGAACACACAACCACAGTCTCTCTGCGCTGCCCCGTGGCCCCCCTCAGGTCTTCACTAATGAACATCATTAGTGTTTATAGGAAACAAGCTTTTATCACCTCGTCAAGGCAAACGCCCAGGCAAGTGAATTACACAGGTCCCTGCACATACTCACATGTGTGCACACGCACCGCAGCCTCATGCATCTTCCTTAATTCCGTGTCCCCTTCACTCAGACTAGTTCAAGGGGCCGTCCTCATTCATTTGGCCTCCTTTCTCCCAACTCGTTTGTATTACTCTTTCTGATCTCTCTCTCCTTGTCTTCTCAAAATGCTTTCCATTTCAGAGTTATTATGCATGGCTTTCTGTGCTACCTCTGCGTGTTGGCCTCCATCTGCCTCCAATCAGGGTGCTATTAAAATACACACAGACACTCACCACATGGACCTGCATACTGTGTGGTTGATCAGCTCACATGTAAGCTTGCATTTATACAAATGTATGCAAACAACATACGTAGAAATTCAAGTGCAGCTAATTAAGACCCAGGTTTTCTGACTTGTTTGTTTGTTTTTTTCCTGTGCACCGAAATTGGTGAGGATTCGTGCTGAAACTCAGACATAATTTACATCTCCTGCAACTGATTCCTCTGTTTTGTTTTACTATTTTAATAGCTTCCATTTAAACAAACAGACAAGGAAAAAAACGCATTCGTCTTGTCTGATCAGCAGGGGCACATCACTATCTGCAAACATGATGAGCAGTTATCATGCATGTGTCTCTCACTGCACTTGGTCCTGGTTAGGTCAAGAAAACTCTGTGTTTTATGTGCTGTGGGGGGTTCGCACACTCTGTTGCTATTTATTTGTCTTTACAGCCTCCTGATGTGTCTACCCAAGGGGCAAAAACTCATCAACAGAGGTGTTCACCAATTAATCACTTAGTTTCTTTTTTATAGATCCAGGCCCTTGGCCACTCCTCTGAAGCTCTATGTCTGTTTTTGTGAGTTCACTTCCTGAGAGGAAGAGGATGAAATTTTCATAATGTAAAATAAATGAAATGCACATCAGCAGGAAATTCACCATATGACATACCACTTTAATGACCACAGACTCACAGACTCTGTACATGCCTCATCTGTATGCCAAAAACAGGAAAGGCCCTCCGGTTTCATCTAGAGTTAAACAACATGAGACTTCTGTAAATGAGTTAAATACTGAAATGAATTTCACTTTACAGCAAGGCTGAAATTGGTAGGTTTGCATTGTGACAATAACAGATGCTCATGGTGTCAACTATGTTACACCTGCAGCCTTTTGGCAGGTCTTGTTATGTGTGTTTATATATAGTTGTGTGCCCATTTTTTCTTTATTAAGGTGTAATATGTTCTACAAATAATCCTCCAGATGTAAGGGAACATTCTTTTAGACCCAAAAAATTACATAATTTTTACATTTCCCTCAGAGAAAATGCAAAAAAAAATAAAAAAATAAAAAAATAAAAAAGCAGCCTTCCAACTAAAATTGTGAGTCATATCATAATTGCTTCAGCTGCAAAAATAAGCACATCATTAATTTTACATGTTGGTCAGCTTCATTTAGTTCTATAGCAGTTGATGGTCAGTGCCTCAGTCACAACAGCAGAATTTGTACAGCAATTTCCGATAAATCAGAGCCACACAGATTTGAGGATTAGCAGAAAAAACTCATTCTTGGGCAATTCATTTCCACGTAAAAGCAACTGAGAAGCAAAATCCTGTTTATCTACAACAGGGAACTATAGTAAATATGCTGAGCACAATTGACTCAATAAAACACCCATCACAGGAAGCAGTTGGGTGTTAGTGCATGTTGTAATATTGAAAGTAACATCTTTAAAATGTCAAACAAAACTGAAAAAAATAAAGATATTGTGTAAGTGTTGTCAGGATACGAGATAAGGCACATGGCTATTTCTAAAATCTCTCCCTAGACTACTATGTGACACATCCAAGCCCTAGCATTTGTTCATTTGATCCAGTTTGTCTTTTCAGTCACATACTTTACTGTCCAGGAAATGTTATGCACGAGGCGAGAATACCCATCGTAGCCGTTTCTATAAAGTGGAATGCATTTGTTGAGTTTGTCGTTTTTCTGCAACGACACCATGTTAAACTTGATATAAACAGTTTTTTCATCATCTAATTCAGCAAGCTATTTTATTGCAATACGCAACTTCATACCTAAGCTGTTAGACTTTGTGTTGTTGCTATGAGGCAAATGAGAATCTGACAGTAAATATCTTAGACTAGGTCTTTTGTTTCAGACAATTTTACATAAGTTGTTATTACTGGCGTCTCTCTAAGCAGGCAGGAACAAACATGGAGAAGACTACCTCTGTGCTCAAATGGCCTTGTATTTAGACCATGTGTGAGCGATTTGGGGCTGCAGTGGCAGATCTGGTGCGGTTTGATGTGCTCCAGATAATGTTTAGATTGTTGTCGCAGTGGCAAGGACACAATCATTAAGCTGTCGTCGGAGGTGACGCACAGGTCAGTCAGACAAGATCGGCCTTGAACGTGCTATAAACTTATAAACAAACAGCTATCAGGCAGCTATTACTTCTGTTTCACCAGAAATCACACACTTGCATGCATACTGGAGGTGAGGTATGAAAAATCTCCCTCTCTTACACACACTGATCGCTGTTTGGCTCCCTTTTCCTTTTACTTCCAACCCCTAAATGATGCCGTGGGGCCTCTGACAAAGCCTCCAGTGTTTCTGGGAGAACTGGTGCCAAGGCATAACAAGCTGCCTGCTTATACAGACGGACAGCTCCCTCAGCCTCTAAGACACACAAGCACACACGCACACTCACACACACATAGCCACATAGAGTGCGATGCTTGCTCCAGATGTGGTGTCTGTCACCTTTCAACACCCCCATCAGTCCCCAACCCCCCAACATAACTGTTCATCTTTCTGTTCCATATTCTCTTTTTAGTCTGTCTGCCAGTCATTCACAGCTAATGTGCAGTAAACCCACATCATCTCTATGTCATATCATGTGTCCTGTGATGTGGAGGAGCATTTAGACGATATAATCATCCCTCCCCACCCAATTACCCAGACATAAAAAAGAATATATGGCAGGCATTGTGTCAGACAGGAAATCAGACCTGGGTGTCCAAGGCCCTGAGCTAGAGGCATATATGTTTATATTACCTGCTCTACTTAAGAAAACCTTACATGGTGCTAAAGAGGAATGTGGCACACAGTCACCCCATTGGTGATGTTCAGCCCTCTGGGGTCACAGAGCTGCAGGGTGTGTGTGTGTGTATGGACCTTGTTTCTATTTGGTCATGTTTAGTTTTGTTAGAGTGTGGGTCCAGTGTACGTGCTGGATAAGAGAGCTAGCTTTCTGTGTTGTGATAACTAGCAGCGTCTGCGTTATTTAACTGGGTCCAGATGATAGTTGGCGAAGGAGAAGGATCCTGTTACTTGAGCGCTGAAAACCAACCAACATACACTCACACAAATACACAAAGATCAACCAATACCTTAGCTTAACATGACTTTTAACCCTAACCCCAAGACTCTCATCTTAAGCCTCTGTGATAAAAGCACTCAAGCGCCTTGATTGAAAACCCCAGCATGTGGATCCCTATGAGAAACTCAAAGTGTGTCAAACACTTAACTGTTATAATAATGGGATAGATTCAGGGATAGATTCACCTACGCCCACATTCTTTCATGCCTCACAGAGAGAGCAGACACAGACATATGTAAGAGAAAGCTTGGCAACACTCCACTACCGCCTGGTGAAATGGATTTTGCTCATGCAGGGCCTTTTATTAAAAAGTCCTCTCCTGGAGTGTTTCTGTGACCAATATACCCCTCCTCCTCTACCCCCAACTCCACTCTGCTCCTGCTCTTGCTCCACATTTGGGAGCCATTAGCAGGCTGAATGTGAGGCTACTGTACACCCCCACACATAATGCGTGAGGCCTGGCAGGGAAAAGCTGAGGTTATAATACACCATCGACCATCGTACAGGTGTGTGTCTGTACGACAGGGAAAGTAGATCAGTGCAAGAAAGTGAAAACAATCCTTTTAAATACCACATGCTCATTCTGCTGTGATTTATATGTTTTACATGCAGCCTGTATTGCACACAAGAGTGCTATTACCGTTTTGACCAGTGACCACCATCTCTTGCTGTTTTTCTCTCTTTGCAGGCAGAACACTCTCCTGATGGTCCTGAGGTGGGATATGGCTCCTTCCATCAGCAGTACTGGCTTGACGGACGCATTGTGGCTGTGGGGGTGATCGACATCTTACCTACCTGTGTGTCTTCTGTCTACCTGTACTACCACCCAGACTTTGCCTCGCTGTCTCTGGGCTCCTACTCTGCTCTCAGGTTGGTTTCCAGGATTTTGATGAGCCACATATTCCCTTCTGTGTTAGCTAGAAAATGGTGTAAGCCATCGGCTTAAATGAATAGGGTAATTATTTATCAGAGGCAGAAGTGGGAATGCTGTGCTTTTCCCTGTTGTTTTTGGCTAATTTCTTTGTTCTTTCTTTTCTTGTTCCTCTCTTCTCATTTTCTGACATTTGCCCTCCTCTTAACTTGCCCTCCTCCTGACTCCCTCCCACATTTGATCTTTCCTTAGAACTCTATACCATAAGAGCCATAGTACTTTAGGTTGAGAAAAATACCTCTTTCTTCGGACTTGATTGGTTGAGGCAGTGCTCTGCTTGTGGTTCAGCTGACGACAGCTCTCTGCCAAGATGAAATAAGAGAACACACGCGTAGACTTCAGGCACACATATCTGCTGTTTCCTGTAAAATGTAACACAATAATGTGAGAAAGTCTTTTTAAAATATTTCTGCACAGATGTGCAAGACTGAGCTCTGCTTCAAAGTTACTGTGTACAGGTGTTTTTGTGTAAGTTGCAAGTCTTCGTATATGAGCACATCAGGCACAAAGTCAGCCAGAGCAGACAGGCTCTGCTCATGTAGAGGAAACACCCTGGTCATCATACATACACAGTCTAACTCCAAAAGTAACAGAGTGCTTGGTGTGCGGAGGAGGCCTTGGAGAAGGGAGCCAGCAGGAGTGAAATCCTCCCGTTTGCTTACAGACACCAGAACCCGGGCCTTTGATCAGGTCTGGACACTCCCTAGTCTGCTTCTTATGGCTGACAATGTCCAAGACTTACTGTACTGAATGAATGTTCAGCCCTCTACATAGACACACATTTAGGAACTTGTAGAAACACTCATTACATTATATAGTTTTGCTTCTCCACACCAAGCCCAAATGAAATAGAACCAGGGCTGTTCAACCATAGACAACAGTACCCCCTTTTTTTTTTTTTTTTCTAAGCAGAGCAGGAACCCTGATTGGTTTGGCATTTTCTCCCCGTTGTCTTCTGGGAAAACAGACGTAGATTTTGGATGGCTCTACAGTTCTGTTTAATCATGTATGTTAACCATTACAAAAGCACGTTGAGCAAGTTGAGAGCTGTATGTGTTTTGGTCTCCTGTAGCACATGTGATTCAGCATTAGAAACAGGAGAGGGGGATGTTGAGAAATTTCTTGCAGGGTTGTTGCTCCTTCTGCCTCTGGCTTCAAGGAGAGAAGAAGACGGAGGAGGAGGAGAAGAAAAGAAAAGAGGCGTATAATGACATGCCTGCAGCTCTGTGTAGAAAACACAGCTGGTGTCAAACCTGGATCACTTTCTTATGGGGATGTCCTGTTATGTTGTGCTTCCCCTGACCCTGATCCAAGTCCTTGAGTATTTGGCATCTGTTGATATAGCACATAATGCAGTATATATAGATGTCTACAGTAAGCTTGTGTTATAATAAATAACACTAAGGATGGAACTTGGATTTGAACTGGTTAAAACCTCTGGTGCAGTATTTTTTAGATTATTTTATAGGTTCTAATGTAATTGGGTGTACTTTTTAGAAAAAAGAATTTAGTTTAAGTTCAAATGTAGCTTTCCAAGTCTTCGTAGCCAGCTTGCACCTGCAAAATTCAGCAGATGCAAAGCAACATTTTTTAAACCCAAAGAGGCTCTGTACACATGGCTTTCTCACTGATGCATCCTCTCACATAAGTGATTGTAACTGCAGGCAGCTTTTTTTGTTTATTTTGTGTGTGATTCAGTTCATTTGGCTTTAACCTACTTCCATCTTTGTACAGTTCCAGTTTTTAAGGGTTCCCGATTGAGCGTTTTTGACAGCTGTTTTGCCAGAGCAAACAAACGAAGCATTGGAAACACACTGGGTTCTACATAGTGATGGCTTATCCATCAGAAAGCCTGGATTGAACCCATCTTGATTCAGCAGGCTGGCTTTGGAAACCCCTAGCTTTTCATATTGAGTATATACATGTGCTGTGTGAGTTTAGGCTAATTTTCTTGGTTAAATAAGCTTCTGTGTACTTTCCAAAGTAGTAGCTTCCGCTGTATTTTATATTTGGCAAATCAACACTGTACCAACACTGTTCTTGTAGTTTTCAGTAATGAAATGTTTCCGCATGCATGCGAGGCTGCAGTAAGTACCTTGTGGTGTGCACTATTATGGGCCTTTTGTGTCTGGGTGTTTGTGTGTATGCACATCAGTATGAACGAAGCTGTGCAGGAGCAGAGGGCTTGATAATTGGCTTGTGCTGGAGTGTCAGATGGCTGAAGAGGGGATAATGGTGGATTCAAGCTGCTGCCATGGGGGGGAGGTGGGGGTGTGAAGGCCTCAAGTGAAGGAGGGGGGTGCTGTATTTTTTTTTATTTTTTTTTTTTTGTGAATGGGCCCCTCGCCTCTCTTGACCCCCCTCCGCCAATTCAGGCCTGCCGGGCCCTTTTGTGGAGAGGGGATGGGAACCCAGGAACCTGGCAGCAAGCGGGTGACCTTCTAGCACCTCGCTCTAGCTGCCTCTCTTCTTCCTCCCTTTCTCTTTCTTGACCCCCCTCTTTTATATTCTCCTCCTGCTCTCTCTCCCCCTCTCTTTACCCCTCCCTGCCTTGGCCTGCTTTGTCCCACGTCTTATTTTTCAGTGCATCTATTTTATTTTAAGGCCTCTTTCTCTCTCTCTTAAGTATTGTAAGAAAGAGAATTCTCCCCCCTTCATTTAAGCGGGTGAAACACAGAAGGGTGGAAGGAAGAGTGAAACAAAAAGGGAGAAGAAAGAGGAGCTGGAATTTAGTTATGGAATAGTGAAGGAAATGGTGGAGGGAAAAGGGGGAAAATAGGCTTTTAGTAAAAGGATGCAATTAAGGAAGAAACTATTGGGGAAAAATAAAGCAAGCAAGACATTTACTGTATTTGAAGAAGCTGTGTAAATCTTCCAAGTTCTAAATCTTTATTTTACACGCTCTCTCCCTCTTTTTTCACCACCTCCATTTCAGCTCAAGGGCTCAATGCCGATAGAGAGAAGGCAGTTGTTTTTGTGTAATGAAATGAGACCAAGAAAAGCTGCCTTTTTGATTGAGGGTGTTTACTTCCTCAGCCTGGGCACTGCTCTAGACAAGAGTTGCTCTTACCCATTTTATTTCTCAGTGCTGCATTTACACTCACATATTCTAATAGAAATTAATATATCCTAAATGGCCCTTAACTTTTTTCTGGTTTATTGTCTTCAGTGATTTAAAAACCACCTCTAACCTGCTGATAATTTCTGATCAATCATTAATGTTTTAATTGCACATGCATATATTCGCAGCTAAAACACAATGAAAACCACTTTGATTAAAATGTAATAAGCTTTAATCTTAGTTAAGAAAGTATAAATTATGCTCCTTGTTTAACTAATGCCAAAATGATGGTTAATGCATGACAAATGTGTGCTGTCTCTGAGAGCGTGTAAAAAGTCTCTTTCTTTGCACTACCATGTTGAAAAGGTGTGTTGATGTGTGTTCCAACGCAGGGAGATCACCTTCACAAGGCAGCTGCAGAAACAGTCCCCTAAGCTTTCCTACTACTACCTGGGCTTTTATATTCACTCCTGTCCCAAGATGCGCTACAAGGTATGAGTCACCTGCAACACATCTCATGTTTTTCAGCTGTAGCTCATGTGAACTTTATTCTTTTAGAACAAACACGCATTAAAAAGCTGAAATTGAATTGTGCAGCTATGTATTCAATTCTTTGATCGAAATGTTTCCATTTCCACATTTTATCACAGTAGTAGTTCCTTTTTAATATTTTAAACTAAGAGCTGTGGTAAAACTAGATCCTAGTCTATATCTCTGTTGTCTTGCCCATTCTCAAACATGATGGCAACCATACAAATTAGTATTCCTCTTGCCTGTATTAGATTTTGAATTTCTGTGATCATGACAACTCTTTTTAATGGATGTACATCAGCAAGCCCAACGATGTTGTGTTTGCATGCTTTGTTTGTAATATTTCACAGAAATGTTCCCCGCGTGACAAAATGCCACAGTGATATACAGAGAACATTTTGATGTACAAGCCCATTTCGCGTGAGACAAATGCTTCTGCCCCGTCTGTTTGCTGTTTTAATGATTTACACTGAGCCCCACTTCCACAACTTATCTCTGTTTGTGAGAGATGATCTGTTTTGCACTGCATTCTTAGCTGTAAGAGCTCCTGTTAAAATGGTGAAGTTCAGCTGGCACATTAGGACGATCCTGCAGTTTAAAGAAATGTGTTCATCACTCTTGCACAGTATTTATCTTTATCAGTAGTATCTATCTCTCTCCCTTGCTCTGTCCATTGCCCTCCTGGCTGAACTAGCCCTCACTACTTAGGCTACCGACCAAAGTGGTGTGCTTCTGCATCTTACAGGTTTCTGTTATCCTGAGAGGCATGAAATGTCCAAACTGCCTGCCTATAATGAAGGGGAAAGAGCCCGCTCCCTCCCCTGCCACTATTTTACTTGTCTACTTTTGTTATTATAGGTGTGAAGGCCTCAACAGGGGGTTACTTACGTGCTTTCTTTTCCAGTTGAATACGCGTACCTGCTTAATTTATCATGTATTACAGTTGTGAATTTTGCTGTCTCGACTCTGGCTTCTCGACATGCATCCTTACATGTGCCTCCAATGATCACTTGTGATCGGATATCACTTCATGCTTTATGAGCAAATTAAAAGGTATCCAGAGTTTTTTGTTGACAATCTGATAGTGTGTTGTCAATATAGTTGTGTATGAAGGAGAGAGAGAGAGAGAGAGAGAGAGAGAGAGACATATTTGTGCGTGTGTGTGTGCATATGGCCAAAATGAATCAATGCTCTGCTCACAGCTCTACAGTGAAGCCATGCTATAACCATTTGAAATGGTAAAATATTTTCAGTTCATTATGAAGCTGCGGTGAGACTAATCAGGCTGTGGCAGAGGATGTTAGTTGAGTAGGTGGTCCCTTAATGTGGCCCAGGATCCATTTGCCTTCATACTGCAAAAAGAATCTGGCCACATGTGGCCCAGACCACCATGCGGTCTGAGTGATCACATCTCAAAGTTGTCTGAATTCACCTGAACTTTGAGCTGTCCACTTGTGATCACATCACCCAAGATAGATGTTAATACCAGGCCTGGTTAGTCTAGGTGCATCCAGCTTAGTCACACTTACCAAGGTGCATAAACAACACTTTACCTGAAAGATAAACTGGTTATGAGAGGTCTGCAGTCTGTCATAATCAGAGGTACATTGAGAGGATTTTACAACCAAACAGCTCAGTCATTTTCTGTAAAACCATGTTAAGATGACTAAAAACAGTGCAGGTAGATTTGATAAATTGAGTACCAGAATAGAAGCAGTATCAGAGAAAAAAAATAATTGTAAGCACAGGAAAGGAAGAGAGGACGAGGCTGGTGAACACATTAAAGCTTGATGGAAAGGTCATGCTCACAGCAGCGGCTCAAATCTTAAGGAAGAAGTGTATGACATACATTCACCAATAAATGCATATTTTTACACAAATGTAGTTGAGCTGCTTAATACACAAACACAAACACCACTTAAAAATCTGTAGCTTCAGGAGGACGCTGAAAGGAAGCAATTCCATTCATTCATTAATCCATCAACTAATACCTCTATTTCATTTAGATCTTCCCAGAGTTTGTCCTTGCCCATGGGAGAGTGATGTCTTTTTGGGGATTATGGCAAAATGCCACACCTTTTTCTCCATTTACATCTTGTTTTAGAGTTTCCATTGTGCTCGCTCATTTTCCCAGTTCGGGAGTCTGTGTATGGAATGCGTGTGAGTGTGTTTGCTCAGTTTCTGTGTCTGTGTGTTGAATCTTGATCACGGTGTTTGTCTGAGAACGCTGTAACCACAGCACCTACCCCCACCTACCCCCCTCTACTGGCATTTACTCCCCAACCCCCCATATCTGGTTTTTGTGCGTTTGGCATTGCAGCATCTTGTTCGCAGCCTCCCCACTTCTTCCCATTTTACCCTTGGGGAGGAACACAGAACAAGGGTGAGAAGGTTGCCCAGTTCCCACCTTTGGGCTCTCACACTCCCACAGAAACAAACCCACGCTCAAACACACTCAGCGCATGCAGTGTCTCCCTCCATTGTCTGATTTGCATATGAGCCTGAGTAGTTCATTAATGCACAGACATACTGTGGAATTGTTCGAGTTTCAAAGATGGGGAGCCTCAGAACTCCGCTGTCATTGTGTTGGGGGTTTACTGGTTTCTGGATCTCAGTCCTGCTGCTTGCCTCTTTAAGGACCAAAACACCAGCACTTGAACTCTGCTGGACACCACTCAGACTCCTCTAACACCACTCCCTCTCTCCATTTCATCCACCTACCCCCTCTATTTGACTTGCCACTTCTTTGGGAACCCTCTGTACCCATCACTTTCTGAGACCATGTCCAAACTAATGTGGATATATTTAAAGACGAAGAACAATCCCCTCTGTTTGGGCCCTCTGTGCATGCTAAAGTGGTGCTTTTCACACACAAAACTGGGGTGTGAAAAGCACCACTTTGTAAACAATTGGAAATTTGGATGCATAGGAAAGTACTTAAATCATTGAAAAATAATAACAAAAGGAGTAGTGTGTGAGCTCGCAAACTCAACATATTTAAGGACAAATATTTCTTCAGTTTGTGCTGTAAAATCTCCAATTGAGAACTATGATCCTAATCACGGTCAGTTATATGAAGCTTAAACGGTCCAACCCAACATGCTGAGAGAAATACTTAAAAAAAAAAAAAAAAAAGGAATTTCACACAATTGTTTGTACAGTACACTCTTTTTCTCTTTCGCTGAGGAGCAATATAAATGCATTGTTTATGTAACTGATATGAGCAGCATTGTTAAAAGTGCTGTTGAGTTTTTAAAGCTAGTAGTAGATTGACACCGTAACTCTCCACCTGAGCTGTGGGTTTGTTTGAGGACTAGACTGTGTGAAACTATACGAAGAAGTGGGAAGGTTGTGAAGAAGATGCTGCATTAGCAAAAACACAAAAAGCTACAGTGGACTGACTCTTATCTGTGTTTCCATCTTGGTGTGTTTTTGTGGTTCGTGTTGGGAAGAAAGTTCTTTCTGCCGGGTCACATCTCTGCATGCCCTGGGGAACAGCCTCATGTGTGAGGGGTTAAAAACCTCTGAGCAGTGCCAAAGCCTGGACATGGTCCTGCAGAGCAGCCTTAAAGGGTCCTAGAAGACTTGGAGTCCAGCCAGGAACAGGGCACTTGCCTGGCCAGTGTCAGACCCTCTTCTTTGTTCTCAAAGCTGGGACGCAGCGTCCCACAGAGCCTTGCTGGTTTGGCTGCTGGGTGCAGGGTTAGACGTGACATCCTGCCCCTGGCTCCTGTCCCTGGTCCTTCGGCCCTCCCCAGCCCTGCCTGGCCTTCTGATGTTGAGCTGTAGAGAGCAGAAGGTGAAGCTGTTGGAGGCTAAATGAGACCAAAGGCCTTGGCCCTCCTGCCATTCTTCTTTTCTTCACATTGCCTCTCATGTGTAGCTGAAAGTCATCTAAATGAACCACTCTCATGACTTCAGACAGACTAACTGAAAGCTCAATTCTCAGGCTTTTTGATCTTTGCCTGAAATGTCCTGCAGCATATTTTTTTTGCATGATTCTATATGTTGTGGTCAAATGTGAACAAACACTGCACAGTCTCAACAGTTTTCATGTTCTTATAGTACGTAAGATTGACTTCAGCTGTTGATATGATCCACATTAGGATGGTTATCCTAAACCATTAACAACCACATTAACCAACATTTTAGCTCAATCCATATTTTATTCCTTTGCCCTCCAATAACCCCACTTCAGCAGCTGGCAAAGATGTACTTACTGTTTCATTAGTCCTGACAGAACAAAGCGTAATAGATCCATGCCACATTGTAGTGATTTTCCATTTCTTTACAGTGAAGTGTGTATGTGTAAGCACTTGTCTGTCAGTTACTTTTAAGTAGTGAATAAGCAGACTTTGATGATAACAAGCGAGGCGGTCACCCACTTGGCTTTACCAGTCTGCAGTACCTGGTCCAAACAGATGAAACAATTTTCAAGTGTGGTGTGAATACACACACACACACATACACAGACAGAGGCAGAATACCCGGTTTTATCCACTTGGTGAGGGAGTGAGAGAGTTACATGAAGTGGCTCTTACTCTTGTTATTATTGTTCACAGTGAAAGAATGTCTCGATCTGAGCCCAGGAAACCATTAAATTTTCCACAGAGAGGAAGAATGAAGGAGTGAGCAAAATGAGTGAAAGGAGGAGGAAGAGGGCAGATGGAGAGAGCAAGAGAAGGGGAAAAAAAACCCAGGAGTGACAAAGTGTGTGCCAAATGAGAAAAGGAGGCAAGATGAAAAGGATTATTCGTTTCCCGGTGGTACTTCTCTGACTTCTGAAAGAGCCCTTTTGCAGCAGCTGCACCTCCGCTCCCTTTTCAACCCAACTCCTCCTTGCCGACAAACAACAAACAGTGACACAGAGCCGGTCAGTTCTCTACCAACAGCCAGCAGTTTTCCACATGGCCTACGTTTTTGAATTGAGCGGGCCTGACATTAATCCATCTAGGTGTCAGCAGCCACTGTGTGGAAAAGTTTGTTAGGACACCACTGATTAAAGAATTTGATGTTGGTTTTAGTCAGTTGCTGCTCTGTTAATATTTGCCTTAATCAGTATGTGCCTGCAGGCTCCTCTGTCACCTGCTGCATGATCTTAGTTACGTGACATCAATTAGACATGACAAAGTGCCTCCCAACTCTGGCATGTACTTTGGACCTCATTTTCTCAGAGCACACAAACAAATACCTCCACAGATATAATTTCATTTAAGACAAATCAGTTTTGAACAGCTGACCCAAAGGATGCACAACTCATAGCAATTCTTGCAGTCCCATCAATATCCCATAGCATATTTTAATGTTGTGTACCCTTCCCTTAAACAGCCTTTCTCCTCTCCAGGTACGCAGTGGCAGGTTATGACATGCTAAAAGGCTCCAAGCCACAGCTATCAGGACTCTGCATGCATGTTATTTTCACTGAAGGGGCCCATTCAGACACTATGTTATGTATACGTGTTTGACCTCACATTCTGTGTGTCACAAGTTGTGCATCTGGGCAGACTAAGATTGACAATGTGTGAGTTTGACGCATTAAGAAGTGAGTGTTTCTCACAGAGGTTTTGAGTGTTTACCTGCACAATGTCCAAGTACTGTTCGATTTTTATTTTCTTGTTTATTTTTGTGCTCCCGATCTAAACATTGCAACCCGTTGACAGATGCTTAATGAGTTGTCCTGAAAAAAGTTTATCATGCACAGCGGTTTTTGTGTGAAACTGATGGGTTTACGCTTCACAGGTCCTACAGGTCCAGGCACAGTAGAGCCAGCCCTTTCTCTCTTGTTGTTTCCATTCTTCTTTCAGCAACAGTTGAAGAAACCAGCCTCCATGCTGGCTGGGATGAAAGATTGATATAGAGTGAGAAAGGATCTGATTGAGACAACTTTCAGCTGATTTCATTTAGAGATAAAAACATGGCAACGCATATTGTTCATTTACTCTGTCTCAGACAGGGGTGTCCTCCCATGGTCATAGTGCACACAAATAAACACCCAGCTCAAATAGACGTGGGATAAAATTACTGTGGTGAGAGCAGTCTGTGTTCAAACTGCTGGCCTTTCTTGTGTTTTTACAATCATACTTTTTTTTTTCAGTCCTTTTTTCCCCAATGTTCTTTTCTTTAAATGCAGCAACATTCATTTGGTCTGTAGAGGCCATTTTTCTGCCATGCCATGGGCATTGCCTTCCAAAAATGTGCCCATCAAAATAAGATCAAACCCAACCTGGCTCATTTTTCAACCTCTCTGAAATTTATAAGCTAACGTGAAACTGTTTTGCTACCATCTAGTTCTTTACTCTCCCCCTGTCTTAAATTAGTCTTTCTGACAACGTTGTTTGATTTAGCTTGACAGGAGACCACCAACAGTGCACCTCTCAGCAGAAACATTTGTTTAAAGTTTTTGATAATTTTTCTTCTCTTTTATGCCTCATCATCTCTTTTCTCCCCCCTCTGTGCTGCCATGGTTGTGTTTTTAACAAATCATTAACAGCTTACAGCACAGTCTGGTGGCAGCCGCTGCCTTGCACCCCCTAGGAGGAGTGCTGACAGGGTGAGGGTCTAAGGGAGCATAGTTCAAAAGGTCAGGTCAGATGATTCTGTCTTAGTGCTGGTAGAAGGATGAAGCTGGGTGAAGGCGGGTGGCAGGAGGGTAAGTGCAAGATGGGGGTGTGAAGGTCACAAGGGCGAAAATGAGAGTTTAGAGATGGTGTCATGCTGAGCTGATCCAGAGCCCTCTAGCTGCCAGCCTGAGGTGTTTGCCTTGCCATTAACTCTGCCACTATTTATTTTCAAACCTGCTGCAGCTGCGCCACTTTGTGTGAAATGCCTGGTTTCTTTTTGTGAAGGCAATGCATTCAGATTTTTGATAAGCACGACTGGAAAGAATGAACTGGTTTCATGAATGCAGTCAGACACTTATTTGATGTGTGGGTGGAGGACCTTAGCTTTGGTCTTGCAGTTAGAAGTTTGAGGTGGTCTTTTAAGACCAAGATTAGGGGCAAGTCAGTGAGCAGCGGTCTGTGTCAGACAGCCGTAGCAGTTCTCTTGCCCATAAAGCCAGGAGAAGATAAAGAGATAAAAGTGTCCAGTCTGTGGGCTGATGCCCATAAAAGTGCTGCCATTGGTTCTCGGTGCTCCGTCGAAATGTGATCCTGTAAAAATATTTTCTCCTCATTAACCTGTCATCCGTGGAGCCATGACGCATAGCCAGGCAAAGGATTGCTGGGACACAGTGTGGTGGATTGTGGGGGTTGTCAGAGGCCCAAGGGGGAGACTTACCAGTCTGGAAGCTTTATTTGAAGGTCCTGTGGTAATGTGTTGAGTAGGGTGAAAAGGCCTTGGTGGGCTCTGAGTGTTTAAACAGCAGCAGTTAACGTAAATCTTCCCAAATGCAGACCCCAGACATGTCCAGGGCACTCGCACACATATATCAACACACACACAAACACACACAAATGCATGCATATGTACGAATTGTCACAGACTGTGGTGAAAGTGCATCTTTGTTGGCCACTATTCTGAGATACAGCTTGTTTGGACGTGTCTTTCACTGGAGCTGTTCCTCTGTCTACCCTCCTCGGTCTTCAGCGTTATTTGTCTAGCTGGGTTTGTGTTTGTGTGAGCCATGCTGTTTACATGTGTCCGTCAGCATCCAGAGGCCCCCCAGCCATGCTCCCCGGTCTGGGCAGAATCTGTGTATTTCAACAGTCTTAAGACCATAGAGGGGGAGGAATGTGAAAACTATATGTTTGAGGGAGAGTATGGATGTAGGGATCAAGGTCTGTGTTTATTGGTTTTTGACTGGGATTGGCTGAAAGTGACCCTGGGTCAGGGTGCTGGCCCAGGCCAGTCTAGGTTAGGTGTATCTGGCTCTGGGTCACACTAGGCCTCTTTGTATACCCTTTGAGTCCAGAAATGTGACAACCAGCTGAATAACGTACTGCGAAGAGGCCACAAATGTGACATGGTGGCCATGTTTGTCTGTTGGGGTCAAATAGCCATTTCTATACGAGAGCAGTCAGGCAAATTGTAATCCTGACATAATATCCTATTCACTATTGTGCTCATGCTTGACCTACAATGTTATAAAACAGACTCCTTTTTGTATGGAATGTTATTTTTGGATAATATATCATTTTCCTGAGCCAAACAGGGTTTAACGTTAGTGACCTCATCTTTTTTGCAACCAGCCTTACGTCACAGTCTTGGAGCCACTCTGTCTCACACTGAAGTAGGTGTTCAGTTGACCAGCAGATCACTGTACGCTTTAATGCTCTTTCTTGAAGATATCTGAGCTGTACTGATACTGTTAACTAGAATAGAGTCATTGAAAATGCATTTAGCTATTCTGCACAGCGCACACATACAAAGGAGCACGTCAGCTCAGGGCAGGGTGGGTGAAAACCCAACTGGAGATATGAGCAGGAAATCAGCAGCAGATGTGGGGTGTAAAGTAATGTATATAGAGGCAGGGAAACCCTTTCACTATGACAAGTCCACCCTCTGTCCTCTGGTCCTTCCTACATCAAGCCTGAAAGAGGACAGTTTTGAACCATACGGCAGATACTCAAATGGAAGTTGTTATAGATCTTCTTAATATTTTATTACATTGGGAACAGTATTAAAAGGCAGTGTCATAAAAGTAATCAAAAACAAGAGAGAGCACAGCAGGAGATAAAGCAATTTGAATTGTATTGTAAAATTGGTCACTTAAATTAATACCATTTGTTCTTAACTAACACATTTTCTATTCTCTCAATGTTGTCCTTACAATTTCCAAGTAGATCTAAATCAAGCAACGCAGACTTAAGATGCAATTTTTTTTTTTTCTCCAAAATAATTATTTCACATAGCAACTAACCGAGGTTTCCTCCTGTTCGCTCCACATCAAACCATTTTCCTGTTGCTTGATGCATAAACATATCCTTTCCTCTACTCCAGAGGATGTGTTCTGATTAAAAACTATCCTTACTCTTTGGTTTTTACCGGAGTAGTAATATATATAAAAAATTTAATTGACTTTTTAACTGATAATAAGTTTTACCTGTCTGCTCTTTGGACCACCATGAGACACTTCTGGCTGATCCTCACCAGACAGGGAGGAGGAAAAGAACCACAAGGCAAAAGTGGTGTAGGTTTTCATGAGGTCCTCTTGGCTGCAACAAAGAACTCGATTTATATGTCTGATTAATTGCTTTTCATATAAATCATAGGTACGAGATGCCTGGGGCATCCCTCCCTCCCTCGAGGTATGTGTGAAAGCAAAGTGGATGTGGAGGGAATGGTGCACAATAAAGGAGGGAAACAGGGTGACAGTTTTTGTGTTGCAGTTGATGAGCTGGTGATAAAATTTGCTCTGACAGCAGAACAGCCACTATCTGTGCTTGAGTAAAGTCTGTGTGGCCTGAAAAGAATAATGCCTTGTCGCCAACAGGCTCAGAGTCATAATAGATCTGCAAAGTAGTAACTTTGTGGAGTCCTGTGGAGATACGCGTTTGTTTACTGCTGATGGTTGAAGTTGTGTAATTGTTTACACTTGGGTGTCTTGTTATTCAAATGAGTTGAGCAGTTTTTGCCTGTCTTCTTAAGCAATTGATTGGGAAATCTGCACTGTGGAAGATTGCTTTCCTGTAAGCCAACCTGCTACATGTAAACACACTGTTTGCATTTCTGTAAGATTCTTGTTCTGTCTGACGTCTATTGAACACAACTGTTTTATTTCTCCTCTCATCTGCTTTTTGTCTGTCTCTTTCCACCCCCTCTGTTTTCTTCCAAGGCTTCCAGCTTCCTCTCTCAGTGCTGGCATTCACACTGCTTCTATCACTTCCATCAACTGTCGTCAGTATGTCTCATTGACGTTAAATACCGTCTCTTGACTCATCTGCACCTAATTTTCACTCGTTCCCTCCCTGTCTACCTCCTATCTCCATTTAATTTCTCACACCTGTGATGGCAGCCAAGTCTGTCCGGTGAAGTCAGTACATGGTTGCTTCTTTCTCCACTCGTTTGTTCATCCTGCGTCTCCCCTTTTGTCTCTTTAAATGAGCCTTTCAGCATTTGTCTGTCATCAACCTCACCTCTATGTGCATCTGAACCTAGCAGCAAAAATAAGGAGGGAAGAAAGGTGATGGATTAGTTGCTGTGGGAGGTTGTGACCATTTAGAGAAGGAGCAATAGAAGAGAAAAAGACCAAAGCCATCATCTGGAGAACCTCATTTTGTCTGTCAAGTGGCGAGTCCGCAATGGAATTAAATCGACATTTAAAAAAAAGGAGGGGGGGGGGGACCACACATAGATGCTCAAAAACACTGTCACGCCACTGGCCACTCAACAACAAACTATAGATTTGCTCAAGTGCCATTATCACTTCCAGCTATTGGATTTGTAGCATTTTCTTAATTTCCAGGAAGCCATTACTACATTCCCTGCTAGTATTGGTAGCTGCTAGATGAAAAGAGGGAGGAAACTGAGGCAAAAGCAGGAAACACAGGGCAGAAGATGAGCCAAGAAAGCCGCAGGGGCTGCTGTGAATTACAGGGTCTTCAAGCCAACCGGGGAAAGTTTAAAAAAAAAAAAAAAAAAAGTGGAAAGATAAAGAAAGTGAGCAATGAACTCTGTATAGTAAAAAAAATGAGCTGACAGATAGGTAATGGCAAGTCAAGCATTTTTTCATTTCTTCCTTCTGTCTTTTTTTCTCCCTGGTCTCTCCAGACCACTAATAGCTGTGGCCTTTCCTAATCTTCATCCCACTCTGAACCTTGTTTCTTTTTGAGGAGGAGGAGGTTTGAGGAACTATGCGTGCCATTAGCAGGCTCTGGTTCTCATATTTGCAAGAAAGGCCTCTCTTATGTTGAAATTTTCCAGCAAAGGACACAAAACACAAGACCAAGTAGCCCGCCTTTCACAAAGGTTAGCTACTTCATTGTTACTTCTGTTTCTGTGTTTCTCCCTTCCACCCTCCCTCTTCACATTCAGGCTGACATGAGGCATAATGTCAGGGTGCATGGGCCTGTAGCAGGAAGCATGCCTGTCTCTGCTGCTGAGCAGGTGTGTGTGTATGTTCTGCATATAGAGGCATGTCCTATATGCTGCTGTGTTGAAGGAGTGTATAGATGTGAGCTAGAGTGTGTGAGTGAGAAGTTGACTGCGTTGACAGTTGGAGAAGGCTGTAGGTTGTTGGGACACAGGGAGCATCCAATCAATGTGTGTGTCCGTCGCAGCAACAGATTTGTGGCATTCCTCCGGCAGCCATCTGTTAGCAGTGGCACTTAAAGCGTGTTTTCGTCTTTGACTTCACTCTGAATTGCTTTTGTCCCCTCCTCTTTACGAGCTGTACATTGCTCTGGGTGTTTTTTTTTTGTTTTTTTTTTCACTTTTTGAATGACATTGAATGAGAACTAGATGAGGACCCCCAACTTCAGGGGAAGTCTTGAGTGATTATTGTATCCTTCGCATTCTTCTGTTTTCCATTTTGCATGGCATCATATCCTGCATGTTTTCCATGTGGACCCACTGATAGATGAATTGTAGTCTGTCTCGCAACCATAAAGCAATTTAAAGCAATGCTATTTCATTTGTCTTGTTTACTTCCAAATGTCAGTCGTGTTCTTTTCCGTCTTTTTTCTTTTTGTTCTAAGTTGAGTCACCCAGGACTTTTTGACCTCAGTTGTGTATAAAATGTGTGCTCATGAAATGCTGGAGTCTGTGTCCTACAGTTTAATGTCTCTATAAACTATAAATATTATTGGGTATGTTGAGACACTGCAGCGGTCCTGTAGCAGGCGCCTGCTTGTTTACAGAACCATCTCAGCAGTTTGTATTTGTTTGGAGTCATGTGATAGAACACAGGTCCTGATAATCGAGTCTCTTCCTCCTCCTCATTTCTGTTCATATAACCCCTGTCTTGTTTTTACGTTTTGCTTTTTTTTTTTCCCTTCCTTTGCCCTGCAGCTGCTTTTGTTCAGCTGTTCAGCTTGGTTTATTTTCCATCCACAATGTTAGGTCAAATGCAGACTTGTACATTTTTCACAAGCACACATTACAATATGCCCGTGTGTTTACATTTCCTGCTCAACACTGCAGACGAAATAGCCCTCCTGACTAAGAGAAACTTAGCGCTCCAGGAAAGAAGTTAAACAGAACAAAGATTGATCCAGGTCTCAACCCTCTTTTTGACCCTTAGGTCATTTTACAACTTGCCAAACCTTTGACCCTAAAGCATAGCTGGTGTAGTGTGAAAGTGCAGTTTCAGGGGCTGCTGAAAATTATTATTTTTCATCTCTGAATGCATGCAGGAAATTTTTGATTATTAGATTAATCAATAAAATGTCTGAAAATATTCATAAACTTCAAAAGCCTAGACGATGCCTGCAAGTAGTTTGTTTTCCAACAAATATTAAAAAAAAAAAATCTAATGGAAACTTTACTTACAAAAAAAAAAACTACTCACATTTTGGAAAGTCCAATAAGCAAACATTTTCTTTCATGCTTGCTGATATTTTAATGTTCATTGATTTATTTGTAATAAATAATAAATTGCTTCCTCACTCTCTCTGTTCCTTTTTTCATTCGCCAGGGGCAGTATCGGCCTTCAGACCTCCTCTGTCCGGAGACCTATGTCTGGGTACCAATAGAGCGATGCATACCACAGCTGGAAAATACCCGCTATGCCCGTTTCAACCAGGATCCTGATGCAGGTACGTCTGTGCCACGGATTCTTTAGATTTATTCCATGCTGTTGCATGCATTCATTACATTATGAACATACTGCTTTGCTGCTGGGAGCTCGGTTTTGGACCTTTCGTGTTATTCTGGATGAACCCAAGAACTTCGTGTTAACATCTGATCTGGTTTCACTGTGGTGGTGTATTGAAAACTTTGGGCTCGCCCAAGGCAGCACACAGTTATTGAACTGAGGTTAGAAGGGGGTCAGCAAGGTCCAAACACGTAGTCTGGTCTCCCCATGGCTCTTCAGTGTGGTCAGAGCAAGACCAGGGCTGTCGCTATGGAAGGTCCGTGTTGTTATTAGATGATTACTGATATTACTGGTAATAAAGTCCACGCAGAAGGCAGACTGTCAGACGCCTATTGTAGGGACTGTTGGGGTTGGAGGCTAAGTTTTCAATGATCTCCTGCTTAGGTGCATGGCCAGAGAGACACAGAATCTCTGTTTCTTTATTTCTGAAACCTTTCTCCTGTCCATCCTGTGTTGATTCTGCATTGTTGCCCTGCATGTGGTTTTATGTGAACAGTGACACGCACACAAACACACACACACACACACATCCAGTGAGGATATTTTAGCCTGAATGACTGATTTTACAGGGACCAGCCATTAATCTGCATCACCAAACAGACACCAAACAGGAAAGTGCCACTGAGAGACAGTAATGGGAGATGTGAAAGGACAGGGATTTGATTGTCAGCCACACTGGAGCTGTTAGATGGAGGATAGGAGTGGGATTAATAGAATACAGGAAGGAGCGGGAAAGGGAAGAGATGTGATAAATGTTTTTATAGAAATGGGATGTGAAAGTCAAAGAGCCTGGTAGGTGCATGGTCACACTGTATGGGAGAGGAGTACAATCAAATCAGAGCTCGATTGAAAGGTGGAGGATGAAGGATGACTGTATGAAATTGAAGGGACACATCAAGAGTTTCATGTTTTGATCTCAGTTTGACTTGGTGCCACACAGAGAGGTAAAAACCAGCCTACTGGATAAACTTATGTGAAGCAAAATCTTCTTTGGCGCGCGCGCGCACACACACACACACACACACACACACACACACACACACACACACACACACTTTACCCCTGCTGTTGGCACAAGATTATGTCATTAGCTAAAGGTTGTGGGCATTAAATTCACCATCTATTAGACGATCTAAATCCAAACACATAAATGTGGGAAGTTATGATTCAGGACCCCTTTTTTAAATTTCCTGTCTGGATTTTGTTGCTGTTTACTCAAATGGTGGTGAAAACACTACACCCAGAACAATCAAAGGCATTTAAAAGAATGTTAGTTGCCTGGTTATTTACAACATTGCCATTAACATTTTAGCCAGATGTATATCTGACCCTTTTCCTGTCCATCATAACCTTAATCCCTGAGTAGGCACAAATTACTGAGGACATAGTGGTGGTCTTGGTCTCAGCAATTTTCACTGTGGCAAGTGGATGTTTGTGTGTCTGTGGCTCTTGTGGTGCCTCCATTCTAGCGTGGACTGTTGATCTTGGATGGAGTTGAACGCCATTTCAGGCCAAGCTGTCTAAGCCCAGTGTCATTATATTTTAGTGGTAGCTGTCTTGATGGCTGGCTCCACAGTCTGCTGCCAAGCTTGTGGTATTGAACTGCTGCAAAGGATGGGCTATGCCAGACTGGCGGTGGCGTGGACCTTTCTGACTTGTTCCTAGTGGTCAGTCAGTCAACAGGTCAGCCTGCCCGTTGTCATCATTGGGTTAGCAGCATGGCACAATGTTGCGGCTTGTGGCTTGTTTTTGGTCTAAATAAAGACTTATTATAATCGGTTTTAAAGTCCCGGGGAAGTTCTGACTGAATTTAATGATATTTTAATAGTTAACGTATCTTAGTTAGAAAGTAACTGCCACAAAAGTAAAACCTATGATTCTTTATCAACAAATATATCATCATTTGTCTGATCACAAAGTTGGTTGTCAATCATAAATTTAGTAAAATATTTTACATTTTTTGTTGAAACAGTGAAAAGATTGTAAGCGATTTGGGTTATCTTTGTGTTGAACAATAATTACCACCAAGGTTCCTTAATATAAAAATCAAAAAGGTGGAAACAACCAGGCAGAAAATGATCGTTAAAAATTTCAGTTTTCACCAAGACTGCCTTCAAAATCCCCCTTTTTTTTTTTTTTTTTTCCCCAACCTCATGTAAGGCCTTATGCCCAACTCACAGCTACATCCAGGGCTGAATGAGAGCTGAACCCTGGAGGACTGTCAGCGTGACCCGGTCATAGAGCTGTCCTAATGAAGTGTGTGAAGACAACTTATCTAAAGTTTATACAATGTGGTCAGAAGCAGGCTCACACTGATTACATGCTGGCTGCTGACACATCGAGGGCCCGGGGGCCTTGTTGTGGCCTCTCCCAAATGTATATACAGTATGCACACAAACACACACAGTACACACAACATGTGTGACTTCTCACAGACACACACCTAATGATTGTACGTTTCAGTGACCTGAAAGCACCAAGTAAGATGCACAGAACTGTGTATGTCCTACAGGACACTAAGATACTTTAAGTAAAATATCAATGCTAAAATAGTTTAGCGTCTCTTTCATGTCTTGGATAAATAAATACATTCTGTCATGAAGCCAGTTTACTTTGAGCTCCGCTGTGTGTGCTTTCTGCAAGATTACCATCCACATAAACATTAGATGGAGGAGACAGTACTAGTCTGACTCCATCCACATGTTACCAAAGCCACTTTCTTTCTCCACTATCTTCCACAGTATACACTTTCATATCTTGTCTCACTGTTAGAGCCACTTTGCTCTGCTCTTCATAAGGCTTTCTGCTCCTTAGCCTGACATGCACTCATGTCTATCTGACACCCTCTCTGTCGCTTATGTTTTAATATAATGCAAGAGGCATTTTTTTTCTCCATTACTATCACTATAGAAGAACCTTTTCCTCATTTTAATAACAATACTGATGACAGTGTCCTTCATGATCCATTCAGGAATTCTCTCTTATTGTGTAGGTCAAAATTCATGTTCAGCTGCAGGGATTTAGGGTCAGCTTGACGGATGTGTGCTAACATAGGGGCTTGAACCCAGGTCTTTGAGTCAAAGAGTAGTCCTTTTCTCTTCACATCACAGTTTTGGCCTTTCTCTTTTCAAGAGTGAGCCATATTTTGGGTTTTCAACATTGGGTCAGAGTAAATGGTCATAACCCGGTGGCCTGCTTTTGACCAGCAGCAACCAGCAAGTGTTTTGAAAGTTGGAGACGGATGGAGGAAAGAGAGGAGCGTGGCGAGGTGTCAAGGCCCTGAGCCTCAGCCCTGACCCTCTCACTCCCTGATCGACCCTCACCACTCCTCTTCCCCCGACCCTTGAACCGCCGACCCCGAGAAGCTGTGACCTCCGAGCGGAGTGTCACTGAACGTCCGGTGGGCCTGACAGAAACAGGGTCTGTAGCTGCTCAAACTGAGGAGGGACATTGATGGAGGGCAGAATGAGTGAAGGAGAAGAGGAGAGTGGTGTCTGTGAGCAGCGGATGTTTGGACTGCCTTTAGTAAGAGAGTTAGAAACGGAGAGGGGGCCTCTCATTTTTACTGTTAAGATTAATAGACCATGTTCATTCTGGCAAAATGCTCAGACAGCAGTGCTTGAGAATAGTGTCGCATATATAACTTTAGATATATGTTTAACGTTGTGTAACTGCTGTTTAAATGGGATGCGCAGCAGCCCAGCAAGACCAGTTTGAAGCCTTGCTGGACTACATCAAGGCCATTTGTTTCTGGCTGGTGCCAGCTGGTTACAGCTCTTGATTGGTTTGCTTCAGCCGTACTGTGTGGCTGCTACTCGTATTGCCATTAAAGGCATTCTCAGTTTCTGTAATCAGACGACAGAATACATTTGAAATAGTGACTGAAATGCAGCTGATTAAGACTCCATGCTGAAAAGCAGTTCCTTCCAAGCCTGTCTGAGATTATCGTGTGTAAGTCAACGACAAACTGTGGTGTGATTATTGCCTTTTAATTTTTAATCATAAAACAGTGACTGAGAAAGTTAGAAGCGACAGAATATCAGGGATCTTTTCTCTTAAAGTAATGAACCAACTTCAGGTTTTTTTAGGGAAAAACTGACGTCATATTCATAAACTCCAACATGTGGTATTCAGCCCACCAATGGTGGAATTATGATCACTTAGCTAATCAGTCAGGGACATTGGCAATTATATGTGGCTGCTGTGGCTCAGCCAAAAACACGAGGACACACACCGTGTACAATACTGAAGGCTGCTTAAGTTATAAACATTTTCACTTTCATCTCATCAGAAGACATTAATGCTTCATGGACCCAAATTATGGTCATGTGGAAGTTACATAACATGTTTGCATCTATCTCACCACATGGGGAGACTTAAAATACTGCTGATTTTCTTCATTCAAAAGTTTGCATCCAAAACTGTTCAGTTCTATGACTCAGCAGTTTTGAGAGAACAGGGGAAACACAGTGGTTAGGGCATAACTGAGCAGGGAAATGAGCCTGATAAATAAAACATGAATCTGCAGTGTAGCTCACAAATTTTGGTTGAAATATGAAAATACATAGATGGAGCTTTGGTGCCGTGAGAGATGAGGAGCCTCAGGGCTTCAAGTTTATACCCAGCTCTCCTCTTTCTTCTGACTTGTTTTTGTGGTGGCAGTACATGAATTGTTTGGACCATTTATTTAAATCTGCCCAAACCAAACATTGGCTGTTGTCCCGATTTAGTCAATGGCTATGTGATTGTTCCAGTTTAACTCATCACTTCCAACTGAAGAGTTTCCAAGGCTCTGTCACTTTAACATCTGGCACAAAAAAAACTTTTCTACCTCTTATTTTGTCTTGAGGAAGAAAAAAAAACAAAAGTCTCATCTTTTGTACCCCCTGAGTGCTCAGTTGGTAACCGCACAGGCTGCTGTCATGGGGGTAGTGGTGCGTCGGAGATGCTGAGCTCTGTTAATACCAAACCTAACTGATGTGTCGCCATGGGCCTGGCAAGCTCGTGCATTCCACCCCATGACCCGGCCAGAGGTTTGTTTGCTTTTTATTTTTATTGCTTCAGACAAGACAGACTGAATGGATGAAATGTTATGTTCAGGATATCAGCTGGCAACATAAATCTTCCACATTTTAGGAATTTTAAAAAAGTGGCGAAGAAGCGTAATACTTGGAAAAAACGTGGAATTAAAATGAAGGAGGGCCGAAAGGTTTTTAACAGGGCAGTTGTAGGGAGTTAAGTTTGGGTGTAGTTCACTACAGAGCCCCAAGATGCTTACTGAAATTCAATGATCGCAAATGGATGACTGCTACATGTGGAGTTGGAAGATGATTAATGCTAACTAAGGATTTGCAGACCTATTTGCAGGATATAATGCTTAGCTTGGCTTGGTTGCTACTCCCTGCTGTGCGAGCCCTTGCATGGCGCCAGCTGTGGGCAGCTCGGCTTTGCCTCTCACTCCGCGAGGCAGCAGTTTTAGCGACAGAGCAAGGGTCATCGTTTTTCACCTTTTTTTTTTTTTTTTTATATTTCCACCCGACTCTCCGACCACTCTCAGCTCCTAATCATGCACACTTCAGATTTGCAGTCTTTTCACTGGTCTGATGGGAGCTGGCAGTGTATGATACGAGTCCAAATGTGAAGCTGTGCTTGGCGAGCCTGCAGGCAGCAAGGCCCAAATAAACAAGGCCAACCAAATAGCCTGCTCATGCATCTCCGTGACTCCACGTTTAGGGTGTATTGGAATTAGTGGTGTGGGGGGAAAAATGTTTTCTGGTCCTCCAACAGCTTCTCGGAATAATGGCGTATCCCTGCCAAGTCACTCAGAGGTTAACTCAAACGAGCGAGGGGAAAAATAAGGACAATACTTATTGTGCTTGCTGTGTCTACGCTGCTGCTTATTAAGTTTTCATGTGTGCTTGTTCATATCCAGGAGATGCTCGGACGCTGAAGGACGTGGGAAGAGCGTTGGTGCTGTATAGACGAGCCGTTATGCCCTATGCCGTCTACGCCCGCAAACGCAGGGGCTCCAGCGACGAGACGGAGGTGCAGCAGTACGGCAGCTTGGTTGGACAGGACTGTGCTGAAAGGATCTTGTTGTACCGCACCTAAACATACAACGTCACTCCACTGCACACTTTTTTTTTTTTTTTTTTTTTTTAAATATATGTGAATATACACCTCCCAGCTACGTGTGTCTCTGATGTTGTATTTGTGCGTCTCCTTACTGTGGGTGAAAGTGCTTTCTGTAGTCTCACCATGCTTCACTCTACACAGGCTGGAACTATACAATATCCATCTGCTGTAGGTACAAACCCCTCCACCCATCCACCCTCCATTTATTTCATTTTTTCAACTGCAGTATCCAATCATTTTAGCTCTTGTGTATCCTTTTCCTTGATTTGTCTCCACACAGAGGCCACAACCCTTCATCATCAAATTTCCTTTTTTCTTTTTCGCACCATCATCAACCCTCAGTGCTTAAGTAACAATGAGGTAAAGGATCATTTAGCCATACGTTGTTGGCAGCCGTCAGGTTTGGATTTATGTCAGCTTTGCCTTTTCAATAGCATGTTCTTCCTTGAATGTCCAGTGATTTTTCAAAAATGTTTTCAGTTGCTTTTGTGTCGCATCCCACCACTTCAAACTAACTGGTATTTCAGCACGACGTAAAGATTTTTATGTAAAGTGTGAAGATAACTGTTTTTGTGTTATATTTATAGCTCTGTTTGCTTTTCTTTTACGATTGTTATTTTTTGGTTAAACCAAATAAAGAGGTTGTATATTCCCTGCCTTGACATTTGACTTCACTTCTCATATGAATCATGTAACACAATGCCGATGCCACAGGCAGCAGCATTCTGGGAGCATGGCAATAACCATCATCTCAAACTGTGTAAATTTTTACACATACAGTAGTAAGTCTCTCAAAGCACACCCAGAGATAAGTGCTTGAGTTGCACTTGTTGAACTGGGCCAAGCAACAGGTGTTAGATATATGAGCTGGCAGAACACAAATGGGAATGGCCTCTGGCCTCCAAACAGAGTGTCAACAGCAGCGCAGAGCTCAGCCAGGGAATGGCTTGGCCGAGCCAAGAGAGTCCTGGTGTCAGCAGGCAGGCCTCGGGTCTCAAAGCGCAGGCGTACGTGCCTTTATCCAAATATTTTTATGCAAACGCTTAAGTGATCATAGACACAGCTCAAGGTTTTAATGCTATTCCTCTTTTTAAATGCTTCAGATGATTTTATTGGAAGATGTACAAGGCTTGAAAGTACATTCAAAGGCCTTCAACCGAAAACTCTTATTTAAAGTTGTTTGTCAAGCCATAAGGATACCCAGAATGCATCTTGATGAGTAACACAGACATTTTATTGATAAGAATACACCCCAGGGAACCTTTAAGACACTTTCCTAAACATGAAAATGAATTGCGTCGACTGTGACTATTGATTTGTGACAGTAAATCTTTGTGAGCTGTGCTCTCTACCTTAAGACTCTAAAACGCCATAACCAGCATCATTTCGGTTTTGCTTGTCTGGAAATTAATTAAATGCAAGTAAGCACTTTGAGTGGTGGTGGCAGTTTGTCAGGATGAGGAATGGGACTCAAATGACAAGAAGAAGGAAGAGGAGGAGAAATCCTCCAGGTACACAGAGACCCGAAGCTGCTCACACAGACTTTCCTCTTCGGTATGTAGCCAAGCTGTATCCAGCTGGGTAAACATCCTGCTCCCCTAGATGCCTTTTCTCTTGGTGGGACAGACGCAGTCGATGATTAGAGTTACAGACTCGCTGTGGACCGATAAGTGTGATCTTGACCCTGGACTGGACTTGCATTTGTGCAGCGTCTTTGCTCTCTGGTGCAGCCTGCTCTGCCACACATTCAGCCACCCTGCCTGTCTTCACCTATTTCTGAGAAAACACTTTAGAGAGTCAGTCAGTCTGTCCAGTTTAAGAGCAGCCTCTGTCCTCGGAAATTAGCCTGGATTGACAGCCTAATTCTCCAAGACGGGAACACTGATGCTGGCTAGTGGCCATGTTGGATTCACTGTTCCTCTCCCACATTAGGCATGCTTCCCCTTGGACTTAATGTCGACACACACACACACACACAGACAGACACACACACCTGGCACTGTCACGAGTAGTTAGTCTTGGTGAACGCCACACATGAGGACATGTGCCAGTGCTGAGGTGGACCTCTTTCTGTCACAGCAGAAAGTGGCCTGGACTGGTTGGCTATTTCATAATGAGACCATCATGCTGCGGGACACAGCACGGAAAGGGTTTGGGCATTACGCTGATGTATAACTGTGCCGCTGCTCGTAATTCTTGTTAAATATGAGGTCTGGACTGACCATGTACTGCTGCCGACAGTCTGTTCAGCCAAAGGTCAATATCCAGAGAATAAAGGGGCCTGGATTTCATGTCAGATCAGAGTCACAGAGATTGGTTATATACTTTGTAGTTTATTTCAGACCATGTTGGTGCCAGCTGGGTGGGGTTTGTCACACTGGAAAATAAAAAGATACTTCCAAAAAGTCCAGCGAGGAGTATGACCTTGTAGCAAGCAGACAGATCGCTCACAGAAACTGTGTGGACTAATCCAATCTGAGAGGACAAGGGGCCCCTGAATCTCTCAGGCCCCCAGGCCAGAGCCCAAAGCCCTTCTGCCTTGTTTAAAAGTCATAGAGAACAATTTAGGAAATACAACCACAAAAAGGCCGCAAACACACAAACACACACAAAGTTGGGAAAATAGATAGAAATACACGATAGAGCAACACAAAAATACCATGAAAATGAAGAAATAGCTGCAATGAAACTTGAAATAACTATAAAGATATGAAAAATGACCACAAAATAACACAAAAGAAACAAAAAACAACAATAAAAACACAAAATTACCATAAATTACCTCCGAAATAACAATAAAAGATGCACGACACACAAAACGACTTCAAATGATGCAACCACATCCTTGACTGTCTCTTGTGTTGGGCATCTTTTGACCTGTGTGTGTCCAGGCTTCGTGTTCTCACCATCTGCCATAAGAAAACTCTGACAACGAGACAATCAAGGATATTTAAGTGTGTGTTATTTAAGTTAGCATAAACTAACTGAAATATTTAAGGAAATTTACTGAAGGTCGAATTATCAGTTCATAATTATTCTCCTGGATTGTTCTCATGTTTTTTTGTTGTTTTTTTTCTTCTCCTGTTTCCTAATAAGTGACTGTTTTGTGCTGCAGGTTCTCCACAGATGTACTGCAGCCAGATGAAAATGCCTGTGGCCCCACAGAAGAACGAGGACATGTCAGTGTGAAATACTATGGGAAGGAAAAGCAAGTCTGAAACCAGGAAAAACAGACACCACGCCTGGAGTTTTCCCTTTCTTCCCCCCAAATTTATAATCCAATCTTGTGTGTGGAATCGTGTCAGAGAAATATGGAATAATTTCCCTCAACTGTTTACATAAATGTTACATGCAGCGATCACAAGTATCATTTGCTTCCATGGCCTGAATGTGTTTAGGAAAATGTCGGTTTGGCAGATTTTATCCCCTTTAAATATCAATTTTCTCTTATAGTGGGAACACGAATGCTGCCAGGACACAGAGGTGAAGCCACTGCGTCATCCGCCAGCATCACCTGATCACTGATGGCATCTCGTGTATGTAAGAGCGAGCTCGGGCTCCATGTAGCATCTGATGGGACCGTAACATGAGGCGTTCTTCCTGTTTGTAAATAAGAAACGATCTGCGGGCAGCGAGCTGTTTCATCTGTCTTTCACTGAGCTAATCTTTCTACAGTACACGCAGGCTTTGTTTCATTGTACTCAGGGGCAGAATGTAAACACTGCCTCTGCCCACAGGGTGTAGTATGTATGTGTGTGTCTGTGTTTGCTCTTACTGGCCCTGGTGTGCGTGGGCTGCTTGTTTAGATTGGCTCCCCGTAAGGACAGTGTGAATTTACAAGTTTGTTTGTTTTTTTTTTGTTTTTTTTTTTTGAGTCCAACATATCCTCCTCTCCGTCAACCCTGCATGTCTGTGTGTGTGTGTGTGTGTGTGTGTGTGTGTGTGTGTATATGTCTGTTGTTTGTTCCATTGTCGTGTGGATGTGCGTTATTGGAGCATGTTTGTACAGGCACCCACGCCAGGGCCCCCCGGTCCAGCGGAAGCTCCCAGACCAGAGGAAGTGCCGGGCTCCTTTGTGAACACGGTCTCCCCGGATTAAACGTATCGCTCGCTAAATGCAGGCCCTTTCTCCTGGGGATTATCTGAGGGACAGGGGGGCGCCCACTCCCTCTGGGGCCCTGTCACCAAAATTCAACACAGCATCACCAGACCGCTCCCGAGCCCCTTCGCCAGGATACAGGACATGAGGGGAGCCATTGTGTCCCAAGAGACATTGCTAAAGTGATTAGCCTGAGTTATTAAGGGACCATAGAAAATGCATTTTGACATGGGGGCTTTAGGTTGATCCAGCTCACTGCTGGACATGGTGAAAATATTCGCAAGCATCAGGTTTTTGTTTACATATCTTTAGGCATTCCTAATTCGACTCAAGCTACACTCATTTATTTGAGAAATAGTTTCAATTTATCATCTTTTAAATACAACTGCCAAAGAGTTGTAGACTTTAGAAGGACAAACAGGTGACAAGCATCAATGGACTTTACTTAACACGTGATTTATATGGATTGTTACTTTTTCACATTCGGTGGGTGAAGTTTACGTACTGATTACATCTCCAGAGCATCTTCAACGTAAGTTGTCTTGTTTCTCCATAAAGAAAACTGTACCTTGGTACTTCAGCTGGGTATTTTTGATTTGTGCAAAATAATATGAGGGAAATATTGAACATGCATCTTGTGCAAAAGTGCATTTATTTAACAGACATAATACTTTTCAGACAAAAAAGGCGAACACATTTAAAAGTTTTTGCAGTATTTTTGCAGTTTACCATCACAGCTTACACTTGGCTGAAACATGTGGCTTTAGCCCAGAACAACGCTTTTGTACTAATTGATCATTATTAATTCATTGTCTGACTATAAAGGTGAAACACAGTGCATCGGCATGAGCAGAGAGCCCTCAGGTTTTAAACACTTGCTGTGTCAGCATGGAGACAATGAGTGCGGGGAGATAAATGTTGTCATCGTATAAGACCCCATTTAAGTGTTAATGCTTCCCTCCTCTCTCTCTCTCTCCCTCCCTCCCTCTCCCCCTCCCTCCAGGTCTTTACCACATTAATGTCTCTCTTCTGTTTGCCCCCCCACACACACACTCTCTCGTGCTCCTTCATTGTCTTACTTGTGGCTCCGCTGGCACAGGCCTGTGCATCTCTTTCTCTCTGAGGCAGTCATACATATTCCCACTGGCATTAGAATACTAATGTGTCAGTGTGAAAAGAGTAAAGCTGTTGGGCGGCGGTGGGAGTCAGCCCACCTCTCAATATGTGCACTGTCTCTTCTGGGGAGTCTAAATCTTTAGTCGCTCGCTTGCGCTCTCCCTTCTGTTGCCTCAGCCTCGTTTTCATTGACCTCCACTATGGAAACTTCCCTCTCCCTGTCCCCCGTCCCCTATAGAGTCTACTGCATGTGGGGAAATATATTTTCAGGACATTTAGAGCAGGTAGAAAGAGTCACTAACCGAACCCGACCCCCCCTCACCTCCGCCTCCTGCCTGAACGATCATCCCTCCCAGTGCTGTCCCATGAAAGCCAAGCCAGCCAATATTTGCGGAGCTCTAAATCTTCGCCTGTTGAATGCTGCTGTTGTTGTGGAGGGGAGGCCTTGGCATTGTCATGGCAACCTGCTGTGTGTGAAGGAGAGCTGGCCCACGAAGGAGAGCAGAAAAATGTCTCTATAATTGAGATTATAAAAACGCTGATATTTACAGCCTGCGCAGGCTGCACAACTCCGGTGGGGCGAAGAGAAGTCGCAGCAGCATAACTGAATCCTTGTGACACAGGTTTTCCTCAGTCTGTCGTTTATGCTGCTTTTCTTGTCAGAGCTTTAGACAGCACGCAGCTCACGCTCTGGATCATCAAACGTACTTTAAATGTCCCTAATTGTGTTTTCACACATTACTTAGTCTGCACAGCATGCACCTCATCCCAAGCCTCTCATTTTCTTCTTCTACTCACACCTCTTTTCATGCTCTAAATGCAGTTGGCCCTGAAATTAAACCAATAAAAAGTAACATTTTTCCTCGTAATAACCTATAATATCTTAATAAGCAAAATACCTCCACTGGTAACAGTTTGTTTTATGATCAGATTTCAAGTAAGTGCTCATGATGTAGGTACTTAACTGTCAATATAAAATGAGTTTTGTAACACCATATCATCACAACGAGACTGTGTGCACACAGCATGCCTGCCCCTCACACTAATATTTTCATCTGGCTGCAAACCTCTGCATCAATCGTTACCGGCCTTTATTTTCGGGGCCCATTTCTGTAGCATCAAAGCTGCCTTTTCTTAGCCCAGTTAGAGAACCCTCCCCACATGAGCAGCCATTCCTGATTAGCTACACATTTGAGAAATGTCAGAAATGTTTCATGTGCCTTGTCTCAGCTCAACTGGGGCAGTCAGACGTCTGGACAGGAACGATTAAGGTGCAGGACCGGGGAGCTGAGGGTTTCACTGCTGTGGGGCCACTGTTTGCTTTGGAGGATGAAACTCCTGACGGCTGCCCTTCAGATTCAGAATGTAGAATGTGAATCTGATGGGGTTTTTTTTTTTTTAATCTTTCGCTGAGAAATCAGAGGCAGAACTGAAATCAATCCATTCATTTATGGACCAGACCATCTGGACTCCAGTTGCTCGGCAGACTGTGAGACTGCTGAGCCATTTGTAGAAACGCTTAACTGAAACAAACGTTTTTATTTCTAGCAAGAAGCGGGCACCGGCTGCCGTCGGAGGGAGAGAGGGTGTGGCTTCTGGTTGAGCTGCCAGGTGTAGGTGGAAGAAGAAAAGGAGACGATGGGCCTGCAGGGCCTGATTCATTTCTGAAATGGAGTGTGGAGAAGTGTTAGGTTGTGAAAAAAAGGAGCAGCAGCGTATTTCATCGACTGCACATACAGTTTGACGACCATCTTAACGATGTCATTTAGTATAAATGATGTTAATACACCGTGAAAGGGACAGAACTCCATCGTGTGTTGAGTTTATTATTATTTTAAGTTTTGACCAAATAAATGCCAGGAATAATACTGTAATGTGTAAGTTTACGCTCAGAGACACACTTGAGAATGATGAGAACTTATGAAAGACTATTAAAAATATTAAGTGCAGTGAGTTCAGGTAAGAGCCAGTACATCAATATAAACCAAAATTGTGTTATATACTTTGGTTTATGTGGTTTGCTTGGACAGCACGTGCACAGAGAGGATCCACGTCTGGGTTTCGACTTTGTGGTAGATACATGGCGCCCGTAAATCGAACCAAATAAGGTCAGTGGCCAGAAATCATGCTAGCTCCGAGCGCCAGAGCCTCCGAGCCATAAGGAGATAGAAGGAGAGATTCACTGATTTCAGAAATCCCCCGTGGCATGCAGCCTGGCCTGCTGTCATCCAGCCACTGCGGCTGCTGGATCGGGGCCCATCAGTGGCTGATCAGTCCCACAGAACACAAACCCAATCCACACAAGTGAGGGGTTGGATGTGCGTGAGTGTGCTGGCTTAAAGTGTTCCTCTGCAGGTTTATTGCCGACTTTGCTGATGCATTATCAGGGATTCACCGACTGTTCCATCACACCAGAACTCATCCAAGTCAAGGAGCAGCCACATTACATAGAAATATTTCACTTTTCTTTTCTTTGAAATTGTTCTGCCAACACAAGCATCCATATTTACCCCTTGGTTGCTGCTAAACAAAGACAGCATGATTTCAAGTGTCTCTCAATCTCTCAGCAACGATTCAGCAGACGCTTCATCAGGTCAGCATATGAGGCCAAAGTGAAGAAAGTTGTTGGCAGAGGGGATTTCTCAGAAAATATCCCCTTCACTGGTTAGCAAGCCACAAGCCCTTACTCTGTCCAAAGGACTTTGCTGATTTTGCAAAAGAAAATAAAAAAAAAAGGGGGGGGGAGTAACAGATGAGTAAAATGGGAGAAAACAGTGAGCTGCCACACAAATTAAAGGCAGAGTGTGTATGTATAATTTTCATGTCACAAATTAAAAAAAGGAAAAGATGAAAAATGGAGAGAAATAAACATCATCAGGCTGGCTAGGCCTGTTGTTACATTTGGCCAATTGAGCCTCAGCACCATTACAGTCATTAAGCAGGAATCCAGAGTTAGGGAAAAGAAAGCCAGGTTTTCCTTCCTCATATTCCATAGGGTTTTTTCCTGGGTTCATCTTTTCACTCAGTTTCTCTCACCTCCTTGATCAATGCTTAAGTTTTCTCTTTTCCAGTCCGATTTGATTATCTCTCTTTAGTCCCCTCATCGTCTGCCCTCCCGAGGATATTTTCACAGCACTTTTTATTGACGACCCCGAAATGCCACAGAGAGGAACTATTTCAGCCAGTGTTTAGAGTCGAATAAATACTCGTGTTGGTAGGAGTATGAGATTCCTAAGTGTAGCACTTTGAAAAAGCACTTGATAATTTCAGGTTAGTGTTTGTGAGGCAGTGCGGCGGCCAGTACTGTAATATGAGGAATAATATAACAAAAATCTGATATGCAGTGCTGTGCTGCGGGAAAGGAAGTGTTTTGGGCTCTGGTCACGTTATTAGTGTTATTTTTCATAAAATAGGTTCCTCTCTGGTGGGAGTGAATCCCACTTCGGTCTGCGGCCTCCAAGTTTTACTGTTCGGTAAACAGAGCAGGGCAGAAGATGGTCTACGCCACACATGTAGAGAGCCGAGGAAACTTCAGTGCTTGAATCAAAAACGTCTGTTCAGGAAAACTCTCGAAGCCCAGTGCCAGCTTTACCACACAGGATACAGCAGCCAGAGGTTGTGGAGGAAGGCGGGAGGGGGGTGCAGCTGGCTGCGTGTACGGGTGAGATGCAAACTTGAGACTTGGGATAAGACTGGAAAATTAATATTTTTTTGTTCCTAGATTTACACAAAATGATTAAACTAATGATTAAATGATAAAACTTTATTTTATGCATTCCTCCTTTTCTTCCCATTCATCAATCATGGAAATATGAATTACCGTACAGACAGACAGATGGAGTGAGATACAAAAAGACAAAGGCAGAAGGAGACTGAAATAGTCATACATACCCTGTAGTATTGCTGGCCAACGCTCTGGAGCCAGATTGTTGTCGCTATGGAAATCATCATCACAAACTAGACACTGAAACTTGCAGGGAAAGACATATTTATTGTCGTTTTAAGATAAGACCCCATGCGGCTTTCCCAAAGCATGCTTGTGTTGCTGTGATTTTTCCAGTGTATTAACCTGTGTGTGTGTGTGTGTGTGTGTGTGTCTGACTCTGATCCCTCAGATTATCTCATCTCCTGACAGAACGGCTCCCCTCTCCCTCCCATGACTTTCCTCTTAATTCATAATTCTTTAAAACAGCTGGCTCCAGACAGGAGCTGAGCTGCACGCCTGCCAAGGTGACTTTCCATCACACTGATGTGTGTCTGGAGACGAGAGCGGCTTCCTGGCTCGAGTACCAGGGGACCCGCACCCCAGCCCCTCATTTCAGGGGTTCGGTTTGGGGCTGTCCTCGGATACCTGAACAGTTTAGACTGCAGACCTGGACGGATGGTGTGATCGAGAACCTGAAGGGGACAAGTAAGCGTTGAATATCAGCAGTTACACGGTTCTACGTAAAGCAGTGGACACGATGTTTCCCAGAAGTGGAAAATATAAAAAGTAATCTGACCACGACATAAACAGAAAACTGTTTATTTAGACAAAAATGGCGAAGCACAGTGAAACTATAAATACAACTTAAACGGTGAGCTGCAGATGTAATGAGGTTTTTCTATTTCCTATTACAGGAAACATTTCCAGTGCAATGAAAATTACACTCCGCAGTGACAACATCAGAATGTTTTGCACGCTAGAAAGTACTTACGATTATTTTATGGTTTATGACGGTAATCTAAGTGAATTGTGCTATTGTACTCATGGTTTTTGTAAAATGAACAGTTAAACTGTCAAGTGTCTGTCTCAGCTAACGACGTGTAGCGAGGCTAATCTGAGAAAAGTTATGAATGTTTGTGCTTCTGTTCAGCTGTTTAGCATGAACTGTAAACCGGTCTCAGCTAACCAGGTGGCTTCAAGGGGATGTTTTGTTCCCTCTGCTTAAGAGAAAATACGAAATTGCAATCTAAATAATTTCACCTGAAATTTGCTCTGACTTGAGTCTCAAAAATAGAGGACAAAGTGTCGCTCTGTTCTGCTCACAGTGCGCCTAAACACAACGTTGGCCAAAGCGTAATCATCTCCATATCCTGGGGCAGAGAAAACATACAAATAGGCCCGTTAAAGGAGTAGTATTGAAAAGGCATCAAGATGGGGAGATTACCAGAATCAGATGTAAAACTTAAAATCCCTTCTTCGGGTCGAGTTCCAAAACTATTCCAGGAAGAGCACAACACCACATGGCACAGTTCACGATTTTAACTGGTGGCGTTTCCCTTCTGACAGCGGAAAGTTCAGTTATTTTTTTAACGCAGCTCAGTTTCACGAAAACACTGCCAGCATCACTGACGGCGTTGCTTTGTCACATACATCCAAGCTTTTCATGAACGGCGCACATTTGTTTCTTTTCTTCCAGTTGGATGAGCTGTCTCGCAGGTTTACCAACATTTTAATGTTGTGAAACAACAGACGCAACAGAATACGGTTTCAAATGGGCTGCGAAATGCTTTTGAAAGCAAAACGTTGCTGTTGTAAAAAGCTGATAGTTTTGCTTCGGTACAGTGACTTTGCAGCAAATCCCCCAAAACCATTACTCAAAATGAGATCACGTTTTAATCCAATTTAAGTGTTCATTAATAAGAAGTGAATCATTTTAAATCACACCAGAATTTGACACTCACAATGTAGCCAAATGAGTCCCCGATGACGAATCTGCTGTGATGTAGCAGGACAGGGGGGCTGTGCTCCCACACTCCTGCCAGCAGCATCTTAGTCATTGTGCCGGTAGGAGGGTGGCATCGGTGTCAGCCTTTCTACACCGCCCACCATCCCTTGTGGACAGATTTAACATGGTGCATTCTTCCTTTTCAAAGAGTCTGGAGGGCCAGAGGAGAAGATAGAAAGAGACCCCATTCATAAGTGGACAAGGTGGAGTCACTGGGCACCGTGCCCACCCCTCCACCCCTCCACCCCAAGGCTGGACGTATAAGTGACACGACTGTGAAGCTGAGCCTTTTTTCAGCCATATTAATGAGTGGCAGGCCAGACGGGGTGACTTTTAATGCGTGTGGGGAGGGGGGTGCAGTTGGAGTGGCCGTGAGCGTGAGAGTGTGGGGCGACGGGTGTTGTCAGTCAGAGGGGCTGACAGACAGGCGGGCTGTGGGAACGGGTGGCAGAGGCCATCCGGGGCCTTCATGGGCTAACATGGGGGCCTTTTATGGGTTTATCAAACTGCTGACCCCCCGTCACCCAGTGCACAGGAAGTTCTTTGGCAGATGAATGGAGAGATCATGTCAATGAGGAGGATGGAGCCCGGGACATCAGGCGGGGTCGGGTTGAGTCATGTGGAGAGGGGAAGATGAGCAAAGGGGGAGCTGCGGCTGAACTCGGCAGGAACTGCAGAGTCACAGCATAACTGAAAAAGTCAAAACATCATTCTTTACTCTTTCACTCATACGTAATAAGTATGCATCTAAAGGGTTGGCTTAGAGTAGGGAAATGGGGAAAGTGGGATGCAGCGAGCCCAACTAAAAATTTTTTTCAAAGCTAAGCGAAGAAGAAATTGATGCTTTCAGGCAGCAGTGAGAGGAACTCCACTCTAAAAGATACTTTTTTTTTAACCATATGGATTCATCACAGGCTGCTGTGTTCATATATGTGCTGAATCGGGGGGAACCAGGCTACTGTGCTACTTTTTTAATACCTCCTCAACTTGAGACCATCCACTCATCATCGTGCTGCAGAAACTGAGCTTGAGGATAATTGTGAGTCGGCTTCAGTTCCCCTTGAAGCAGCCCCCTTTTTCGTTTCCCCTCGCTCAGCCCGGCAGCTAAGTACAGTATTGGTAAACAGATCATGTACCATTGCAGCAGCAGCCGTTGCACACAAATCAGTGCGGTGATAAGAAGAATGGCAAAATATAGCAGGTGGGAGGGGCAGTTTTATCAAGACAAAGAGAGAAAACAAGAGCGTTTTGAGGCATCTCACAAAGATCGGAGAGGCTTTGCTTGATGATTTTATTGAAGCCCCGATATTACATGAAATGCAGCTTGTTGAGTTTCCAGCCTGAGCGTCTCAGTTCACATCTTTAATGGCCCATCTCACCAAAAATCTATATACTAGAAATCCATTAGTTACACAAACCTCTGTTCTTTATCAACCCTCTGAGTGGGAGTTATAAAAGACATATCTCACCCTTTGACAGATATGTGAGAACATAATGTTAGAAGGACGCTGTGCAGCTAAGCAGGTTTGCATGAAGCTAACCTGTGGCCTCTAGAACTGAGTTTAAATGCAGCGAAAGCGAGCCGCCCTGGTTCTCTCTGTCTGGGTCGGTTTAGTCTGAGCTGGACTGTTTGGATTTAAGGCCAGGGCGCCTGGTCTCTGCGTCTGGGTGTCTGGCTTTGGGCGTCCTCCTCTATCCATGCTGGCTTATTTATGACCTTGGCCAAGTCGGGTCCTGGAGCCAGAGACAGAAGAGAGAAGAGGAGGGAACGAGTGCCGCATAACACCGGGGCATTCCTACGCAGGCAAGACCTGACCGACACACATTTGTACTGAAACACACAAAGACACACTCCAGATAAGGAGATGGAAATATCTCCCACAATCTCATATCGGAGACCGACTGTTAGGCTGTAGAGTGAACCACGTTCCCTCCCTTTTAATATCTCCAGCTAGATGCCTCATTTTGCTCCCACTGGATTTGACCTTTGCATTTGATCCCGCCGCTTCTCTGCTCTTTAACCGACTGACGCTTCTTTCAGTTAGGGAGGATCCAGTTCAAAAACTGTGGATCTTTTTACTGTGAACGTCGTTCCCCTCTGCTGCCTTTTCAGGCTTGGTCCCATCTTACATCACTGCTCAGCCATCTCTGTGTCAGTGAACTCTTAAATACCACAAGTGTTGTATACGCTGTTGTGACGTTCGTCTTTCAGGGGCTTTAAAAGCTGCGGCTACTGCTGCTAGTTATCTGTGGTGGAGATGTGAAAGAGATAGGATGGGAAAGGGAGAGCTTCACTGCACGTCCCTCTTTTTTTTTTTTTTTCATTTGCTCTTCCTTTTCTCACTGTTAAATGCCGCGGAAAATTGGACTGCCTGGCAAAGCAGAGGTGGATGTTTTCTCCGAAGCAGAGTGCGGATGGGGCACATTCCAGAGGAAAGCTGTGTAAATCCCTCCATTGATTTGGTGCGAAACCCTACTGACCTCTGGAATACATTAGCAGATTAGCCATGGAGGCCATGTGCACACAGCTCTTTTAGCGCAGCTGCCGACCTATTCGGGCTCCACACCAGCAGCGGCCTGGCCTTGGCCCCCCAAACACAGAGCCTGGATACTGCGGACAGATGGGCCCTCACACACTCTAATACTCTCAAAACCCAATTACAGCTCTGTGTGTCTGTACTTATGCATGCACTTGTAGTAACGTGCACACCATGTGCTTCATATATCTCTTGGAGTGGTGCATTGTTACTCAATTTTCAGTTAAAAAGTGCAAAGGTTTTCAGTGTTTCCTTCAGTAAATCAAGGTTCTGCTTAACCTTTGATTTCTTGAGTAAGCTCCTGTTTCTGTTATTGATTTTAAAACACATTCATTATACCTGGACTGCCTGTGATTGGTTTATTTGATTCAGGTCAGATTGCTGTTGTGATCCTAGAAGCTGTAGTTATATCACAGCTTCTTTGCTTAACTGCTGTAATGGGCGTTGTGTATGTGAGTTTGGAAGCTGCTTCGCGTTTTTGGGGCTCTCTATAGAGCCATATTACTTGGAGTAGGGAACGGGGTCCGTTCTTCATCAGTTCCAGCTGGAAGCCTCACTGATTTTGGACTTCTGTGTTGTAGGTCTAAAGCTGATGGTTTTTAGTTTTTATGTAGATTTACGAGAGAGCTGGAAACCTGAAAACGAGGCTCCTCTGGGGACTAAAAATTGTTCATTTCATGCTGTTCGGTTGATGAATCGTATTTTGGCACAGCTGATACAAGACCCTGAGCGTGGATCTGTTGTATCGCGGCCGCTGGCTAGCATGTGCTTTTCATAATATTGTAAGCTCATATAAGAGCTAACAGGGTGTTAACAGATCGAGCAAGTGGCCGTTGACCTGGCATTGTGCGTGTGCATGTTTGGATGCGTGCATCTTGTTTTGGGGGTGAGGGGCGGTGCTCTGGGTCAGGGGAACAGGCATCATGGTCACAGGCTGCAAGACCCACCAGGACCTCTGCGCCCCCCTCAGAGGGGACACATGGCCCCGACACCCCCCGACAGACCCCCACACCACAGGCACACAGTTAAACACCAGCCAAGCAGCCTGAGTCCCAGATGGTGGCTGCTCGCCCTCTGAAGGAGGCAGGAGAGACCAAATCACTCATCTGTCATCAGACCGATCCCTGTTTTCGCTGATCACTGAGGGAGCGACACTCCTCTGGGAGTAACAGAGCTAATTTTATTCTAACCTAATCTACTCTGATCTACTCTGCTCGACTCGACGCTAATCCAATCTTACTTATACTTTATGGTGGCACTTTACGATACTGAATTTGTACCACACTCCAGTCTCTTCTACTTCCGCTCTGTTTGACTTTACAATGCTCACTTTTTTTAACGTTCCAATAAGCAACACAATCAGCAGCCCATAACTCTACTACCACTACACACACACACACACACACATACACTTGATGCTCTGAGGTTTCAACTCACACACACACAACCTTACAAACTGGCACTCAGATACTGATCTCAAAGAAAATTTAAAGCAAAGAACCATAGTTTCTCATAACAACAACAACAACGGCAGCGACAACACAGCCTGTCGGTGGAGTCTCTCTGTGGGCGGCTGAGCACAGGGAAAAATGCTGCAGATGGGACAATTTACCTGTTTTCGTCTCTGCGCTGCTGCAGCTGAGCATAAACATCTGTCTGCACCGGCTGAAGGCTGTGATGGTTGAATACAGAGCACATCCAGTGAATTACACGTGGCTTACATCCCAGCATGCAGCAGCGCTCTCTCTCTCTCTCACACACACACACACACACACGCGCCTGGAATGTAAACATATTGAGGAAAATATTTTTTTTAACAAATAATATGAGTTTCAGGTTTTGTGAAATTATACATTGAAATTCAGGTCATCATACTCACCTGTGCAGATAACAGGCTGCATGACCAAACACATGTTACACACCTCATAAATATTCTTTCAGTTCCTCATATTCTGTGTGAACTTCCTGTTAAAGTGAACGAAAGATTAAGGACCTTCACTGTCTGTACTTCTCCATAGTTGAGAAGTTCACCTGTTTGTCATGCCATGCATGGGAGAATTCCTCTCTGACAGAGTTTACTGCTTCCAGCTCTCTGAGCTCTTTGGTTAATATTTACACACTGATTGTTTTGGATCATCTGTGTAATGCTAAATAAACAACCAACCGATCAGCGTTATTGGCACGTCGAAACTCCAAACAAGAAGCTGCAACTCGCTACACAACATTTTGGCCCCTCGGTTGGAAATCGAAACCAGAGAAGCCCAAAGGTGCCATGTTTTCACACCATCTTTGACTTACGCCTTGCCTTCGACTGCAGCTTGGGTCATGTTCCTTTTTCTGTCTCTTGCCCTCTTTTCTCTCAGCCTTCCCTCCTCCCTCCTGTTTCCATTTCATTCCTAGTTCTCTACTTATTGGTATGCTTCCCTTCGCTCCTGTTTCCCTCCTCTGCTTTTTTTGTCTACTTTTTTAAGTGCTTAAGGTCTCACAGGGAAAGAAAGTTCTACATACTTCTGTAAAAAAAAAAAAAAAAAAAAGCGTCCTAAGAGCTGTATTTGAGGAGGGTGTGAAACTTAAACTGCGACCCCCCCCTCACCCCACCTCTGTCTTTTCTCCCTTTACTTCAGGGTCAGAAGTCAGCAGCCTACTATTCCTCAACCTATCAGCCCCTCTGACAGGACCGGATTGATTGCCAGGCTCATTGTGGCTTTTTAAAAACAAAAACAGCCATATCACAAAAATATTTCATCGTGGGTTTTTCCTTTGTGACGGCACAGCACGGTGTCGTAACCTGGGCGGAAATATTAAATGGCTTTTGAGCAGAAATGGCAGATAATAGGTTTATATACATAACAATAGCGTCTCCTCCCCTCTGGCCTCTTCCTTCTAGTCTTTCTACCCCGTGCCCTCTCGCTCTTCTCTCTGTCCCCTCTTAAATGTCCCCTCATGCCCCCTCTCTTCTTCCAAGTGTCCAACTCTCCAACCCCCCACCCTTTGGGCTTCTGTGAGGGATCATGGGTACTGAGTAGCATAGCCTGTTGTTTGTTGTCACTGTGAATTATGGTGACATACTAAAGGAGTGACAGCTTGTGCTACCTAGCACAAGCAAAGCAGAGAGAGGGCAGGCTGGGGTGGAGATGGGTGTTTTGAGGGAAAGGGAAAGAGGGGGATGGGGGTTCCTCTGCTGCTTCACCCAAGCATAAATGTGTTTGAGTGGAGCGAGAGGAGGGACGTTCGGCATGAACATCAGGATTCTCAGGGATCAGTTTACAAGGTGTGTCTCCTTAACTTTCCCTGTTAGAATAATTACAAGCTGAGGTTTTCCCACACTGCAGCACTGCAGGTTGTACTTTTAATTACAGCAAACTCTGATTCCACAGGGTGACATTATTTGTTGCAACATGTGTTAAGAATCTATTATGTTATTTATGGTGAGTATTTTTAGCTGAAGCATGAATAGTGGGTTGCATAAAATAAGCAGTACTAATCATTAACTAATCAATATCATAGTTAATCATCATTAATTATTATAAATGTATTACAAGGTTTAGCCAAAATCCAATTACACGTAAATGTGTATTTTCATGTTTTGAAGATACTAAAATGAAAACTACGCCTGACTATTATCTAATGGCATAATTAAAAAAGCTAAAATGTTCCTTTAAAGGTCTTCATCAATGATTGATACACAATCCGGTTGTTTACAGATCAACAGTAAATCTATTAAAAATAAAACATCTGTCCTTATTTGGTCTAACTTCCTTGTTTTGAAGTTGCTCTTTCAAGACTCAGTGGAAAACATCTGTGAAACATCTGCATCATTTAATTTATCACCAGCCCAACTTCAGATTTGATGAATTGCTCGAATGTGAGAAACCAGTGACCCGTAATTAATGAGTTTTTACAAATGCAGAACTGATGGCCCTTCAGAAAAGTTAGGGAACGACTGATGATACTTCAGGCATAAGTTGGAACTGTAATAACATCGGTTTGTTTTCCAGGGGCCTGGCAGAGGAGTCATCCTGATTGATGCTTTTGTTGGCTGATAATAGAATAACAGCAAACAACAACCACCAATCCAAACACTGTTCCTTTAGAAGGCTAGTTACTGAGCAACGAGGCATTTATTAATAATTTATTGTAAATAAATCCTGAAAATAGGAACTCTTCTTTTAAGGCATAGGTTAATAAAAAGTAGAACAAACTGACATTTAGCTAAAAAAAAAAAAAGGAAAAAGGAAATTGAAATGATTTCAGCTCACAGATTTGTTGCTGCTCTCTAATCACGCTGTACTTTTCACCACAGACCACATTAACAGCTCCATCCTTCTTTTTGCTAAAATGTTCGCCCATCGGCCTCTTCCCATTTTTCCAGAGTGATTTGATCATGATTGATGGAGCTAACTGGGCACCCAAATGGCTTTGAATAGAAGTATTCAGCTTGATTAATTTATTTGTATGGCACAATAAGAATGGGAGAAGTATATATCCAGCAGAAATGTCTGTTTACATGAAGACAGACTTGTAAGGACTTTTCCTGGCACGTCTCCAGGTTTGATGTACTCATAATCTTTTATATAAATGAATTAGTCAATAGCTCTTTTGTCTTGAGGTGCATTCAGTTCTGCAGAGGAGTCTCTCCAGGTGCCTTGACAAGAACTTGGTTATTTTATAGGCCTTGTAGGAGTTTTTAAGCTGCTCTCCTTCGCATAGCTCAGGGTTTTTGCCATTGCTGTGGGCAAGAGAGTGGGAGAAATGGAAAGCAGTATGCTGAGAAATAGTCTTTTTTTTTTTCCTTAGGGGATGGCATTGCTCAACAGCATGATTTGGACTGAAGTGCAGAACGACATGGTAGACAACAATGTCAGTCTGCCTGTCTGAGCTCCAGAGGTGGGCATGCTGCAACCTGAAGCTACGAGTCGAGCCAACTTGCTCATCGTCGTTGATCTGTTTACCAAGTACGGGAAACCATGTAAACAGCGGGGCGAACAACATGCAGGCAAATAAAAAAGATAGCAAAAACTTTTTAGCATTGCGTTTTGAGGGCTTCGATGCCGTTGTGTGTACATGAAAGGTTATTTGTCAGGAGAAGTCTGCCACTTTCCCTCTCTTCCTGTATCTATTTCTCTGGATGCAGTGCAGAGGCTAGTCCAGGGGGTCAAAGGTCAGGGCCTTGGTGAGGAGGTTACCCCTCAGGAGACCGCTCAGCTCAAATTAGGCCTCAGATTGCCGTTCACGGTCAAAATAGTTAACCTCAGCCCACCTCATCGTCCCTTAAGAAAACATATGCTTTGCCTCAACGGCCCCACCTCGTTTTTACAAACTCACACCCACACAAGGACCACTGACATCTCCTGTCTAAACATATCCCCAATAAACAGCTCCGTTAGCACAGGGGGGAGAAGAAGTCATGCCTGTGGCTGTATTTTAAAAATAATTAGGAAGTCTTCTAACGCTGCAGTTGTTAGATACTAAGGAGCAGGACCAAATAAAACAAGTTTCAGCAACATTGTTTACTGCTCCCATAACTTTACAATATTTCATACTCCTGCCAGAGGACGGAGTTGTAAACAGGGACACAGAGAGACAATAAACAGAGAGAAATGTGGGAGCAGGACGTGGAAATAAGCGCCAAGTCAAGGTCAAGTCTATAACTGCCGCCTTATAGAGTGATTTAAGTGGGGCAGCCAGGGGGGGCTCGTCCAATCGCAGCTCAGCGAAGTGAGTTAGGGTGGGATGGCAGAGGTGTTGAGAGCTTTGCTGGTAATGACTTGCTGATGACATCAGCACATAGGGCAGAGTCTTTTCTCAGCCCAGAGGTTAAAGGTCAGATGGCCCATTCACTGACCTTGTGATTTATTCTCTGGGCCTCCCTCATTCTATCAACGCAATAAAAGCTGTATGTATGCAAGGAATGCATGACTCTGTCGCTCCCTCTGAGATGGGCACTCCACAGAGACCCTCGATATTTTCTGTTTGTTTCCTCAGCCCTCTTACCCCTTATTTCAACACTGTCTGCCACATGAAACGTTCAGTAAAGATGAGCTGGCTGACAGGCTGCGCTCATCTCCAAATGGTGTGAAGACTCACAATAGAAAACACCTGTTTTCTATTGCAGTGAAAGTCTTCCCAGAAGCCCTCGCTGCCTTGAAAGAGACTCCACGAGGAGTTCCTCAAAGATAACATCAGTTCTCCGCATAGCAGCAGACAGCGCTGCTGGTAAGAGCAGCAGACTACAGGCGCTCCGAGCTGTCAATCAGAGCAGCTGCAGATTGAGGGGAAAGGTTTGACTGTGTATGCTGTGAAATGTTAAATCTGACTTCCTGCTGCTCAAGGAGAGAAGGAGCTTTAGGGTTCCCTGTAGTCAGCGCTAATATCTAACTTCCTCCGACAACAGGGTCGAGTACGTAATCAATCTAACACTGTGCATTTGAGCACTTAGCACAAGAAATACATTTCAGGGGGTGAGACTCACTTCTATCCAACTTTATTTAAAAGCTTTGAAAGACGTTTTCACTTTCTGTCAGATGAAAAGCTTGATGTGACTCTGTGCTCTTCAGTTTGATGCTACAGCCAAACGTAACTACAGACTAAAACTGAGGTGTAAAAATGATAATCTGCCAATTTACCAGGTTTGTGTGCCAGATTAGTCCACAAACTTAGATACTGGCGTGTCTCTGTCAATATTATACTGAGATATTACTGAGGCTGTTTGATCATTTGATGGGTTATTTTGCTAACTTGTGCTACTGTAATGGACTTTATCATAATCGATCGTTTTGCTGTCCAATAACAGTTCCACCTAAGACATTTAATTGTTATTTTCACTAGATTTGCAAACTTAATCAGGAACAAATGAAACCACTTCACCCAGAGGCTCTTTGGAGGAGGATCGTTTCTGTCCAAAGTCTTCTCTGCTGGTTTACGCGGAGCCTGAGTCACGGTGAAGTAATGAACCTCTGGCGTTGCAGTGGTGAGTGTTGTACAGGTTAACCAAAGAGGAGCGTTGAGCTGTTATAAGTGAAGAAATGTCAGTTTGAGGAGAAAAACAAAACAACAAGAAAAAAAACTTTACCAGTGAAGTCCTGACTTGCAAATTATGTCATACCCAGAATGACTAAAGCGACCTATTTGTCTCAATGTGTGGGTGTGTGTGTTTGCGTGTGTTAAACCGATTGCGTTGTGCGGCTGTTGAACTGTGGGAAAAAAAGTCAAAGAAACAAGGATGAAAAGGATGGAGATCGAAAAAGAGGGTGTTTTGAATTTCAAAATGCCAGGAAAAAGCTGTATTCATTTTTCATTTTATATAGAGGTATAAAGTTGTCAATTCCACTCAGCATTTCTCCGTGTTTCTCCCTGGAAAAAGTTCTGTGTTATTTTTATTAGGCGTAATGCTGCCAGTCAGGTGGGAGGGGAAGCAGGCATTTTGATCAGGAATTACAATGCAACACCGCGGCGTCTCGTGTTTCTGCTTCACGTCCTTCACTCGGAGCTCCTGTTTGCAGCTTGAGGGAGATGAAACTTCCAAACTCGCAGTTTCAAGCTGGAAAACATCGACCCCCCACCCCCCGTTCCTTTAATCTTGTGCTCCCCTTTTTAGCCGAGCTACACTGCAAGCTAAATCTGCAGGCATCCCAGCTATTTGAAACACTCTGAAGTACCGAGGTGGAAACATGTGAGGAATCTGGATGATTGACCCTCCACTCCCTCTCTGTCCCTGCTCTCTGTTACCTGCTGAGGGGGAGGAGAGGACAGCGGAGGCCTGGTTGTCTGGACGGGGTTATAATGGCATATCACTGAGACTGAGGAGGAAGGCCCGCTGACTTACGGAGCGACGCCTTCTGAGAGAGCGAGGCGGCTCATGTCGGACGGAGTGGGAGAGTTCAGCAGTAATATCCACACTGAGAATAAGATGTTTTTCTCACAATGCTTTTGCCATCATCTGAAGCCATTTCTTGGTCTCTCGCTGCTGATTTCTGTTCCTCCCTTACTGAACACCTAACCTCTCCCCTCACGCTTTCCGTCAGGCTTCGTTTATGCCGCCACATGGCTGCAGCAAAGCTATATGGTTTAAATTAGACCCTCGGGCATGCATCTACTTCTTACTTTTCTCTCGGATCTCCCCCACCCCCCCTCCACCACACACAGATCTGTGCATTTGCTTCATATTTTGCACAGGATATGACTCACTTATGTTAGATCTTTTAATTATACAGTGTCAGTGATGTATGGGGAGAAGAAAGAGAGGTCTCTGTAATATTTGGCACGGTGAAGTTACAATAACATATCACTGCCATTCATGATTAACAGCAGCACCCTCGAGGAGGAAGAAAGACTGATCTTTCTCTGGAGAACAAGTGTGTTTTGTACTCAGTGATTCTCAACAGCGAATATGTTGGTTAGGCGTCTATAGCATTTAGAGATGGGGGAGGGGGGCTTCACAGTTATGGCCCAGTTCACTGTAAGCGAGCCACCGCAGTAGAAACCCACTGTGCAACACTCGATAGATGCAGGACACCACAACCAACATTTATGGAACACTTTTGGGATTTTATTTTTATGAATAATGTTCTCCGTCGAACACTTCTGTTTAACATTTTAGCATGCTAGCGTCTGAAAACTAGGACTAAACACAAAGTGAGGCTGATTGTGAATTTTTTTGTCGCTCTTTGGTCGTAAACCAAAGTAGTGAAAGAATTTTGCTTTATCGTGGCACTAAAGGGAAAGTCAGGGAACCACAGAAGTCATCAGAATTCATCCTCTGGGAACCAGGAAAGTCGATATAATTCAATGTAGACTTTGTGACGTGAGGGGAAATTTCTGGTCTTGACATAAATGGCTGTGTCGCTGAAGCTCCATTCACACAGTTCTGACAATGCTTTCGAGACACCGATTTCTGCTTGACACCTCTGTCTGGATGGTCAAAAACTGTAAAGTGATGAGCTCTGTTCCCATCCAGACATCTTCCCAAACACTCTCATTTGAATATTTGATGTGAAATGTGTTTTTACCGCAAACGTTTTAAACGCTCAGCTCTGTCTTCGTACAAAATCTTGAATTCATTAATATTTTTTGTTGAAACAAAAAATAATTAGAAAAAGCTCATCTGGTAGATGCAGAACGTCTTCTGATGTAATGTTAAATAAAAAAAAAAAAAAATCAAGTTTCCAGATCAACCTTGCAGAAATTGCACACTGGATCATAACTCGCCTCCAACGTAGTTGCGATGAAAACTAGTAACAAGTACTTTTAATTGAAAGAGAAAGCGACTTTCAGCCGTCAAACCCTGCACATCAATCACTGCACAGCGAAGCTACAATCAGCAAAACACATTTTTGACTTTAATGTGGACCAATTAGCTGCTCCATAGACAAAGGGAAGTAACGGCGAGCTGTTGATTAGTTCACTTCTGCAGCATTTCGGATTTGCATAGCAGCGGGAGATGTGTTTAATGACTGGTAGGTGGCTCAGACTCAAACATAACTCACGGCTTCAATTGCTGCGGAAGAGGAATTCTCAGCGTTAACGCCTGGTTATCAGAGAGGCTCTCCAGGCAGCTGCCCGCCTGTTGATTTCTATCAACAATGACAAGGAATCAATATGTTCATCTCGAGACGTGGATGGCGAGCTATTAGCTTGTCACTTTCTTTTCCTCTCAATGTCCTCTCTCATCCCAAACACCGCTGGCGCAGGAGGGATTAAGGAAAAAGGACGACTGAAGAAAAGATTGGAGATGAAGAGGGACAATGAGAGGTTGACGGATACCACAGCGCCGGGCCATTGAGTCCAGTTCTCAGTCAAAGGCCCATGAGGCTCCAGTTGATGAGGTTTCTTTGAAATGTGGGATGCCCGAGCAGTGGAAAATAAATTGGGCAACTGTAAATAGACTTATGCAGTGGGAGGAAAGAGACACACAGAGAGGGAGAAGCATTGGCTGGCGGGGCATTTTGTGCCAGTCTTGAGAAATGAGTCAAACTCTCCCTGCTCACCTCTCGCTCTCTCTTTATTTCTCTCCAACCTGTCAGCTCCACTGTTATCTGATGGCTTTACTGATGGAGGCGAAGATGGAAGAGGACAGAAAAACAGACGCAGAACCCCCTCCATTCAAAAGCCAGAAAAAAACAAAACAAAAAACAAAAAAAAAAAAAAAAAAAAAAAAAAAACTCTTGTAGGTACCTCTTTTAAAAATGAATGGAAGCGTTTTTCCTCCCGTGTTAAAAAAAAAAAAAAAAGAAAAGAAAGAGAGGAATCAAGACAAAAATAAAAAGTCTGCGGAGATTAGAGTCTTCCTACCTCCCTTGTGTGTCTTTCAGATCACTTGAACGCCTGAACCAATGCAGGAGACAGCTTGAGGCAGTGGGGGGGCGAGCTGCAGGGGGCCAGACTGCAGTCTCTCCCTCTCTCTCTCGCTCTCTCCCTTTGGGTTAGCTGAGTTCTCCTCAGATCCATAATTGCTGATTTTTTATTTATTTATTTATTTATTTTTTACTTTAGTTCTCGTCCCGTCTGTTGCTGATACGGTAATACTGTACAACACTTATTTTCACTGTGATGCAAAACCACATTCAAAATCTCAGCCAGTTTCTCAGTTTCATATAACCAGTGAACTCGAGTCTTGTGTTAGGCATTTAAATCTAAAAATAAAAATAAAATCCTAATTCTGTTTAAGTAACTAAACTACAAGTGCCCTTCGAGTGTAAAGTAGCATCGAGTTATTTTTCTCCAGTTAAAAGTCATTCTTTGTCTATTTTTTTTTTTTTCTGTAAAGATCACTCCATATCAAACAGGCTAACAAACATGAAAAGAAATATATATAATATAAATATATATATTTCCTTTCTGCTGAATCAGATTGATCTGCTTTTGGTGATGTGCTGCTGATATGTTCATTTCAGAACGACACAGGAGACAAAACTCACCTCTCTGATGTTCTCATTTACCGCTGAAGGCAGATGACAACATACCAAAGTATCTGGTGGAGTTGGCACACAGACACAGGCCTGGCTTTCTGAGTGGGGGGGGGGGGGGCTGATTGTTTTGGTTGATGTCTCAACCATCTTGAAAACATCTCAGTGACGGAAGGTAAGAAAGTCTTTTATGCCACCATTTACATCACTTTATACCTCAAGTGCCTCCATCCACTCCAGCATCAGCCAGCTATTAGATCCAATCTACAGCGGTTACACAACAGGGAGGAGCAGGCTGCTTCTTAAAAACTGCCATGTTTGCGCATAAAATCACCTTTTTCTCTCTTCCAACGCCTTCAATTTGCTGGCTGCTTTTTCTCTTTGGTGTGTAACATTTAAACGCTGCTAATGTGCTTTTCTATAATGGGAAAAATGTTTTAACTAAAAATCCAGTGCAGTATCTAAACCCGCTGAGGTCTGTCAGTGGTTGTTTTGAGGGGGGGGGGGGCTCAGTGTGCCTCAGTCCGCCCGCAGATGTCCCTCCTCGGCCACTGCGGGGCGTCGTTACCCGCAGCCCGGCGGAGGGGCCTCGGAGCTCCGAGCAGGCGGGCACCGCTGCAGTGTTGCAGGAAGCGGCTCGAATTTCACCGGGGGTGCCTGTGTGTGTGTGTGTGTGTGTGGGGGGGGGGGGTGACACCCACCGGAGTGAAGGAGGAGGGCAGTGTGTGGAGACGTAAGGAGGAGGAAAAAAAAAAAAAAAAATCTAGTAAACCTGACAAAGCGTCTGAGGAACAGTGCGACGGGCTGACGGCCGAGGAGCAGGAGGAAGACGCTGTTTTCCGGCGGGGAGGGACGCACACTGATGGATTTTAGGACACAGCTGACCCCCCCGGTGCAGTTTATCCGCCGCGTCGCCTCCTCGGTGTCCGCAAACTTTCTGTTTTAGTTGACAAGCGCGCTTTGCTCGGGAACACTGGACATGTTCTGCGCCCCAGAAGAAACTTAACAGACTGGGAGGAAAGTTTCAGCTGTGCGGGGTGTTTATTTTTCTTTTTGCTGTTTGTTTTTTTTTTTTTTTTTTTTTTTTTGTGTGTGTGTGTCTGTTTATGTGTGTGTTTTTTTTTTTAGAGCTCTTTTCGAAGGATAACGCGTGTAAAGTCGGATTTCTTTGCATGGCAGCGGACTACACTGCCCCTCCGGTTTGGATTATTTCCTCCGATCTGACTTGATGCCGGTGGATTGTGGAATAAGCTGAAAACAGGCAGAGCCTCGCACATTTTGGTTTTTTTGGTCTTTTTTTTTTTTTTTTTTTGGTGCATTGTGGAGTTGGAGACATTCCTCCCCTCTGGATTCAGCTCATGCTCTCTCTTCTCTTATCTGTGCATGCCAAAACAGAGATCTCCGCGATTTTAGTCCTCCCTGGTAAGTATTTGGTGTTTACGATAAAGCTCAGCTGGGAAAAGTCCAAAGCCTCATGTGTCAGCTTTTCCTGCTGTCATGATAAAGACTGCGTGATTGTAGAAATGTTTTGTGCGTCGTTGGCTCGAATCTTTGTTTTTTTTTTTTTTCTTTCTTTTGCCTGAATGACAAAATCAGATTTTGCTTTTACTATTTCTAGTTACCTCTCAAATTATAAGAATGGATCTTGTAAACTTTCTATGTTTGTGCAAAGTTCTGCATACAGTTAGCCATCTCACCCATAAAAATAATGCATTGCTTTTTTTTTTTTGTCTTTTTTTAAAAATCAGTGGAACATATCCCCGTTTAGTTTAAGACTCATACAACATCTTGCATCATCAGTTTAGGACCCATTAACAAGTGTCCTGGTTATTTATTACTTTGCTTAATTTTCTACATTGCTTTTATGGTGCCAATTATCCTGTGAGCTCAGTTGTTTTTTCACTGCTTGGTGCCGGAGCCCTAAATCACTGAGCAGCTCCAAATGAGCCCCCCATTGTGGAAAAGCCAACTGATTTGAATTTCAATAGGGATTCAATCAGTGCCAAGAAATTTCATTCAAAAGCCCGAGTTGAAACGGAGGCTGTGGTCACGAATGGAGCAAAGTCCCGCATGTGTCCTCATGTCATGTCAGCAAGACGAGAAAAACAGCAAGTTCAGTAAAAAGGAGCAGATTCAATCAGAGCTCTGAAGGTTTGGTGTGAGATTTTATCCTGGGCAGTTTTTTTTTAAATAACAATTCCTGCAGAACTATTCTGCAAATCAATATTGTGCAAGAAATATTACACCCTCATTTAAATAAACAAGAGTAGGTTTCTGGGTAAATGGTCTATTTTCGTCCTGCCTGAGTTTTTATTTTTTATTTATTTATCTGGAAAACACTCTTTGACTGCTGCACTGACTGCTTTACAATTCATTAATAATTCATCTGTCCTGAGCTGTGACGCCGCAGATTTAGTTTCTATAACTGCAGAATCACGCCAGTTTAGTAAAAGTTGCGGGTGTCCGGATCATCCAGACCTCCTGAGCTCGTCCGCCGGCTGTTTGTCGCGTTTCTCCCCGGGGGAGGGGGGGGGGGTGAGTTAAGACGTAAAAATAAATAAATAATTAAATGAGGGTGTGCACTTTTTCAGCTTCGCTCTCTAAAAGTCAAATTACATGTGTCTTTGCGGGTAAAACCGATCGATCCCTCCAGCTGGAGCAGAAAGGGGCGCACGGAAGCGTGACTTCACCAAACCTCCGGAGACTCTTCTGTGCGGTCGAGCCGCAGATGTCTGGCTAAACAGATCTGTGTGTGTCTGTGTGTGTCTGTGTGGGGGTCCCAATATTACAATATTGCGTTGCAATTTAAGCCTCGCTGGCCTCATAATCAAGTCACGAAAATGCAATAAAAGCCCGGTTACGAATACAATTAACATGACTGCAGCAGAGCCGGCAACAGGTTTGGTGCATCTGTTGAGCTTCAGACTAAGCTGTTTCCAAAAAAAATTAAAATAAAAAAAAAAAATAAAAAAGAAAATCAATTAAATCGGTGCCACATTGGCCAATCTGTTGTCTGTGTTGTTATTTCGTGATCTAAGAGGATATTTAATTATGAGTTTGGAAAAGTTGAAAACAAGCTGTGACTGTGGAGGACACGAAGCCACAGTGTGTGTGAATGGGGCTTTTCTGAAACATCTTTCAGTGCACATAATTACAGATTGGAGGTGAAGTCAGATGCAGGGTAGTTGTGTGTTGACTCCTGGTGCCTCACAGTTTCGGTATGTCTGTGGCACGGCTTGTTTGACAGCATTTTGAAGCTCTGCCTCTGTTGCTTCCTGTCTTGTTTGCTCGGGAATAAATTCAGGGAGAAATTGGTAGTCTATTTGAAAATAGAGTAATTATCCTGCAGTAATATTTTTCCCCTCCCCCCTCCTCTGCCTCCTCTGTTCATGTTTCTATCCATCTCTTCACTCGATGCTCTGCCACCGCTTTCCTTTCCTCGCTTTGTCTCTCAGTCCAGGTGATTGGGTGAATTCCAGTGAGTGACAGGCCGACCCGGCTGCAGTTGATGGTTGGGCGGACCCCCTCAGATGGGATCAGTGTCCAGGGGGAGGTGGAGAAGGGCGGTATGGGCCCCCACTAACGGGATGGCCTCGTGGGCCTGGCTGCTGGCCGCCGTCCTGCTGTCCCTGCTGACCGCCAGCGTGGCCCGGCCGCCCCTCACCGCCACCAAGGAGGAGGAGGCCACTCTGGAACCTGAAGGTAAGCAGCGGGGGGGGGGGGCAGGGAGGAAGAGCCTTGGGGAAAAAAAACCCCACATTTGTTGGGTTCGGTTTTTTTTTTTTGAGAGCAGGTGGAGATCTGTCAAGTTTGTTTAGCCCCTCAGGCCTGACTTGAGGGGTTTTGATTGACTTGTGCATCCATTCTTTAGAGTTGTCTTAAACTAAGTTTTCTTTGGTCGATAGAAATCCACGATGACGCTCCTGCTGAATGAGGGTTAGGCTTTTCATATTCCTGCAGGGGAATTGATTCTATCATGATTTGATACATAGTTTCACTGTTCTCACAATCAATTTTGCACTTAAAAGTTAGTTTTTAACTCTCTTGCAGAGACCAGCATGTCAGCTCCTCTGTAACAGGCAGCTTAGAGAGAAAAGCAATAAGATTTTGGGGGGATTAGAATAAATAAACCAAAGGAGAACAGCTAACCTTGGCATGATTAGCCTCAGGTTTTCCTCACCAGCAGGCTCATGATTCACACCCTCTTTTTGGTTTTTATTTCTCTTTCTGATGTCAGAGCAGACTTGAGTGTTAAAGGCAGGTTTGTGACCTGCTGTGAGAGGGTGAGGGTGGGTCAGTGCTTATGCTGGCATTTCTCGAATGGAAAGAAGCACAAAGGGAGAGGTGAAGATACCGTGTTCTGCTTTTTACTTCTTCTCAAAAAAGTTTAAACAGATTCAGGAATTTAATGTTTAGATTTCCGCTTTTTGATGAAACTTTTGAGAACGCTTTCAGTTTGCCTTTTCTTTTGAGGCTTCACCATTTTGTGTCTCGAGTCTCGGAGTCTGGTCAGAGACGAGCTAATTAGAGTTGTTGTGATGGATGGTAACTCGCATTCCAAAGCCTTTTGTTCCTGGGCTTTAATCAGCATACTAATTGTAAGTTAGGCCGACAACAGAGCATCACTTTTTTTTTAGGCCACCTCCCCCATCTCCCTCTATCGCTGCACGCAAATACTCACAAACAAACACACACACACTGCACCCTGTTTTGCCCTTTGACCTCGGGGTCAGGTATCATTGTTGCCTACCTTGATAAGAGGCTGCCTGAGCTCTCCTGTCTGGTTGTTGTTTTTGTTGGTCTGTCTCAGACTGCTTGGCTCCAAGCCGACGTGTTCAGAAGCCCCATGTGGGCCGGGACGCTGTGCTTGCCGCACGGCCTAAGACAGGAGAGGGTGAGATGAGGGAGAGTTTTCCAGAGTTACACAATCCTCCAGGAAAGCTCTAAGAGGATTTTGGCATATTTCACTTCTCCTTTAGATGGAGAGATTACAGAGGGCTGGGCGGCGGTGAAGTCATGTGACTGGAGATTAAGTGGCTAGACCTGGGGGTCACATGATGGGGGATCAACAGGGCACAGAGAATGTGGCCTGCTCGTTGGATCCTGGATCGGTTTCCCGGCTGCACATGACAGTTTTTTTTTTTTTTAAACTGTAGCTGTGTGATGAAATCAGAACGTCCACAGCTTCAGCTTCTGTTCACCACTGGTGTCACCTGTTTGTCTGGTGTCACATGGATGTTTGGGACAGACTGGTTGGACCCATCCACCCACAGAGATGTTTGGGATCTCCACCACACACCCCCCCCCACCTCCTCTGCTGTAACTCTGTCGGCTGTGTGTGTGTGTGTGTGTGTGTGGGAGCAGTAATTGCTGTAGATGCATCAGATTGTATATCAATGTTGTCTCTATGGAGCCCACGCCTGCACCCCTGGTGGCCCTGCTAGTTTGTTTACCTGCGGCTGCTGTAACAGTAGTAGCAGAGGGAGTGCGCTGGTTAAGGCCTCCACAACAGGCCTATTGTTGTCACTGTATCCACTTCAGTATCAACGGAGTGTTTACCTCGTCCAGGCGCTCTCCATTTCCAGTGATTCAAATACTTCGATAGCAGCGGAGGTGCATATGCGTATGTTGAATGCTGGTATTCTCTGGTCTGTGGTCTCTGTGAGTCCTTCTTTAGTTCGAATACTGTATAATGTGGAACAAATGTGGCAGCAGGCTGAATGTGAGTGCAGCTGACAGAAGAAAAAGTCACGGCTTGGCTGTACTTTCCTGTGAATCGCTGCCAGACTCTGCAAAAGAGCTCTGATCAGCAGAGTGACGAAAACTTCAAAATACTGCAATTAAGGCTACATTATGTGACTCAAGAAAAGGATGGCCGTTTTTGAGGAAAAGAAATGTTTTGTTTCATGAGTAATTTCTGGCCAAAGTAAAAATTTGCACTCTTGCCATGTTTCTGTATTGAGTTTTCGTTTGTGCGATGCACCCATTTTAATGCCTTATATTGAACCGATTGTTTATTTTATCTAACAGTTTAACAGTTAGGTTGATAGTTTTCAGTAACTGTCGGTCCGTTTCTGTGTGTGCAGGCTGATTACCTTCCTGTTATTCTGTGCTATCTGCACAGTAGGAGTCCAGCTGTAAAAGTGTAAAAGTGTCAGCTTGCCGGTTAATGGCATTGCTTGTGTGTGTGTGTGCGCCTGTGGCAATGGAAGTCAACTCAAAACAAACACGGTGTGTCGGTCGGTGGTGTGGCCAGGGGGCAGTTGGGCTGAATATATGGCCTTCACACAATGACTTTTATTAGCCTGCCTTTGGCTGGTGTTAATCCTGAAAGTTCAAGTGTCTTGGTCAATGTCTGTGTGTGTGCTTGTGAGAGGCGGTTATTTGTTTTGGCCATTGGTCCAGAAAATACTTTGTCACTCTGCTGCTCAATCTCACACCTGTCCGATAAGAGGCTGGGAAGAGCTGCTGCCCGTGTGAGCCTGTGCCCCAACGTCTGAGTCAGCAGGGACAGAGCACAAGAAAAATAAGTATAAAAGCATAATCAGGGTTAAAAGAAATCACTTTATTTTGCATTTCGAGTCTTGTTTTCAGTGGTGATCAAAAAAAGACTCGTCTCACAGACTCTGGTGTGATGATCAGATTTGTTGTCTGCATCAGCCTCACATCATCATCACTCCATCTTGTGCCTTCTCACTATCACAAAGGGAAAAACAGCTTCTTGCAACATGATTGTGTATCATAGAGCTGAAACTATCAGCAGCATCAATAGTTTTGATAGCTGGTTGAGATTTGGGCCGTTAGTTGGACAAAACAATACATTTGAAGACGTTCCCTTGAACATTGAACTTCTTTTTTTTTTTTTTATTCTTTTCCATAGTTTAAATGACTAATTGAAAAAATTATCAGCACAATTATCAATATATATCTACCTATTCTATAGTTGCAGCTTTAACATTTATACATTAATCTGATTCTGTATTCAAGATTAATCCAGAGCAAAGTAGCATCAAGCTCTGCTCCAAGGGTCAGAATTCAGCTTCAACCTAAAAGGATTTGGGAGATAAGGGTGAGCCAGGGGGTTAAGGAGTCGGGTGGGGTTCAGGGAATGCCCTGATTAGGGGCGAAAGGGGGTGGCTGCCTTAGAGGGGCTGTTGCCATGCAGGCCAGCAGGAGCCAGTTCATAGAGCTGCTCCTTTTGTCAGAAAAAAAAAAGGCAAAGGAAGGATTTAAATGTGAAAGGAGATGAGAAAAGGGGGTAGACAAGTCATGGGATTTGGCTACGTGAGGAGGATGCAGAGGGAAGAGGTGAGATACAAAGGAAGGATGAGAAGGGAAGCAGAGATGGCGTGAATGTGCCTCTGCAGAAATAAATTCATACTATCATGTTCGCAAGAAAGAAATCTCGTGCAGCCTAAACTCCGCCCTCAGCACTTTGCTTCTGGCCAATTTGACAGAGGGACAGACGTCAGGGAGGACACTGGCGAGAATTGCCGCATTTTGCTGCAGACTGCGAGACTAATTATTGCCAGACAAGACAGTGTGAATGAGGACGGGGAGATAGCGCGGCGTGGACAGCCTCAATCCTTCACACCTGATAGACCTCTTGTAATAACTGTCAGGGAAGAAGGGAGAGATGGGTTTTTGAAATGGAGATGTGCTTCAGAAGGAGAGAAGCGGGAGGATAGTGATGAAGGAAGGAGGGAAGAAGAGATAACTGGTCGATTGAAACCGAGCAAATGTGTGTGTGTGTGAGAGAGAGAGAGAGAGAGAGAGAGGGAAAGGGAGAGGCTGCTTCCCCCTTCCTCTGGTGTAGAGGGGGATGAAACTTTGCAGAGATGAAAAATCTGCAGTAAAGTGTTTCAAGTCTCCAACTCAGCAGGCACCCCCGGACACTTATAAACTCTTTCCAAGTCAAGTACGGTGTGTGAGTGTGTGTTTGGGTCTCGATCTCCAGGTGTGCTTCTTAAAATTCAGGCTTTTTAAGTGCACTTTCACCTTGTGTGTCTGTGTGTTGATGTGACACAGGTTCCCGTGAACAATCAGGCCTGCTGGAGGTGACAACAGGTTTGGTAGGGTCAGGGTTAGGTCAGCGGGGTGAGAGTCGGGGGTGGGGAGGCGTGGGAAGGGGGGGGGGGGAGAAGAGGGCAAAGCAGGACGGGGAGGTAAAACAGGAAAATGAAGGGGCAGCAGGAGGAGGAGTTGATGAAGAAGAGCAGATGGACACAAAAGAGATAAGAAAATGATGAAGACAGAACTAACACATCCGTACTTTATCTAATCAGATTTCCCATTTGGGGAGAGCTTTCTCTGTTCTTTTCCCTTCCCTTACTTTTCCCTCCTTCCATCTCTCCTTGTTTCTCCTTGCAATAAGTGAGTATCAGCTTTCTATGAAGTTCCTCATTGCCTTCAATGTGCTGACAGACAGTACAGCCTGTGTGTGTGTGTGTGTGTGTGTGTGTGTGCATGTTCCAGGTGTTGAGTTGCTTCGTCAGCCTAGTTCAGGGGCCCCCCGTGTTAAAGTTGTCCATACCTTGCTTGTTCCCTGCAGATACCCCTCACTGCTTTGTGTCCCGGTTGTTATGACACCTCCGTTAATTTCTGAAACCCCCAAATTAAAGAATAAAAGAAAAGCTAGAAGTAATAATAAAGCCAGAGAAAGAGGCCTCCGGTGTGGAAAACCAGGTCATAAATGGTAGCTGAGACAGCTCCCATCAATCAACACAGGAGCTCCGCCTCGTATCAGACCACACACTCAGTGCTGGCTGGTGAGGGAGGGGTTAATTATTTCTGGATTGAAGGCAAAAGCAGAAGAAAAAAGACCAACACAGGAACCGTACCTGTGTGTCTTCTTGCCCAGAGGGAATGTTTTAAAGGCTCGAACACATGCCTCGACTGCTGGCTTGTGTCGGAATGACTTTCCCTTCCTGTTGAGTGTGTAAAGTGTGTATGCACACCTTACGTTTAACACACACAGCAGCACATAATGGGGGGTGGGATGTTGTTGAAAAGGTGCACTGAGGTACAGGAAAAGCTGGCAGTGCCGCCGCCTCTATAATTACACCTATCAGCGTTCAGCCAAACTCTGCACATATACCTTCATCACTTATGCTTTTCCACTGTTGCTATTTTTCCTCCTCAAAGCTTTTTAATCCCTCCCCTTTTTTTTTTTTTTTTTTTTGACCCATTCCAGACACACACACACACACACACACACACACACACACACACACACACTCTGACAGTTTTTGACATTTTTCTAACGCAATAAAGAGGGAAAACTTGGAATTTCTCACGAATTGTTGCAGCATGTTGAGACCTGTCTCGGTCTGAGATGAGTGAATGTACAGTTGTGTTTGTGTGTGTGTGTGTGTGTGTGTGAGACTTTTGCCTCAGGGTGACAGGATTTGGCTTTAGTGTATATGGCAGAAGCCAGCTCGTATTTCAGGCAGGTTTTCCCCCTTTTTGCTCCACATTCAGCCAGCCTTGAGTTTTCTGTGTATACGGATAAAATCCATTGTGATGCAGAAATGCAGTCTCAGCTGTGGACGCTCAAAAGTTCCCTTTTTATATATAATGAAGCTTCACCTCGTTCTCCCTCTGCTATTCTAAAAGTCAGAGGACAGGGTGTCCACACATGCGCTCGCAGGCTGACTTGGATTTCCTCCCAGAAGTGAAGATTTTATGCACTTTGGAGTCGACCCGAGTTTCTTGCTCTCTGCCTTGGCGAGCAGATCCTGTGCAGGGGTTGACGCTCCTCCGTGGTCTCGTGTTATGAAAGAAAATGAAGCCGAGAGGGATGGAAAACAGGAGAGTCAGGCTACAGACAGGTCAAGGTTTTTGAAGCTTAAACGCAGAGTCAAAAACCAGAGAGAAGCCAAAACAGAGAACACCCCCATCCCTCACCCCTTCCCTCTCCTACCCCCTTCCCTTGCCTGACAACTGCTTCCGTCCTGGACCTTTCTGGCTGCTTTCCTTTCTGATGGGCAGGCTAGCTGGAGTTTTATTACCTTTATTTTTTTTTAGCCTCAAGAGACCTGCCTGTACTGCTCCTACTCACCTATACATAATGGCTGCTTGGCATCTACGCTAAAATGGAGTAATGGTTGTGGGAAAAGAGGGGGGGGTGGGGGGGGGTTGTCTGTCAACACAACTCGTAAAGCATCATTTGTTATTATTTTTGTTTCTTCCACATATGCTGCTCTGGCCATAACTGCATGCTCTGAAGCTATAAGCACCAATCACACCGCACACTTGATAACAGAACAGTGGTATTTTCCAAAGGGGTCCATTTCAAACGACTGACTGACTGGGAGTTTGTGGTTTGTGGTAACACATTTGGTGTGATGGTTTTAAACAAACGGGCCTCTTCTTTTCTATATTGCTCCTCCTGCATAAGTTGATTTAAGCATCCGTTGGGGGTTATATGGTGTTTTTGTTTCTTACACTATGGCTTGTTTCTTCCTCTCCCACCTCTCTTTCCTCCTTCTTGTGCACCCTCTCTGTCTCCTCCAATCCATCCTTTCCCCTCCTTTTCCCCCTCCCAACCTCCCTCCTTCCCCATTCGCTCTGCAGAGGCATCGAACAAATACCAAATTTCTAAGCCCACGGTGTGCTCAGTGCACCCAGGGGAGGTGCTGAAGCTGAGCTGCCCTCTGCCAGCGACGGGGACCATCACCTGGACCAAAGATGGCAGCTCTCTGGGCACCAACAACCGCACACTGATAGAGCAGGAGGTGCTGCAAATCCGTGATGCAACGCCCAAGGATTCAGGCCTGTACGCCTGCACCAGTGTGGGCAAAGACACGGTCTGCTTCATAGTGAATGTCACAGGTGAGTCAGGGATCAGACAGGACAGAGCAGGTGAGGATGGGACAGGGAGTTTGGACCTGTCGGAGCAGATATGATCAGCGATGAATGTGTGCGTTTTGTGAAAGTCTAGTGTAGTGAGTGTGTCTCTGTGTAAAATTACAGTAGACTGGGACCAAAAAATGGCCGCAGTCTTTTAAACAATTGTGTACAACTGTGTGAGAATGCGACAGCGTGAGGAGTTCTGCATGCAGTAGTGTATGTGTGTGCATGCGGGTTGTGAAAGTGCGGCAGTAACTCAGTGGTTACTCTGTGCAGATGCCATCTCGTCGGGGGATGATGAGGACGATACAGAGCGATCGGAGGACTCTGGGGCGGACGGCGAACAGATAAGTGAGTATGGGAGGAACAAAAGGAAGGTTGGATGAGTTGTGATGCGTTACCCTTCCTCACTGACTCCCATAGATTAGGCATCCTTGATCAAACCCCACACAGCGTAAACAAACGTTAGCACCTTTGATAGTATCTGTTATGGTGTCCTACATATTCTGCTCTGAAACGATGCAAACCGTGTCTGATAAATGGTATCAATGATATGTCATGATAACCCTTTTGGCCATGGGAAAATAAAAAAAGTCAACATTTTTAAGGAGCATATGTGAAACACATGTCTTTTAGGCCACATCTTAAAGTAGACTTTAACAGCATGTCACATCTTAATAGCTAAACACTGACAAAGACCTAATCCTTTACTGAAATAATCCATTTAGCTTTGTGATTATTAACCCAGCTGAGACTGTGATTGTGTTTTTATGATTAAGGCTAGAGGAAAGGGAGATGGTCTGTGTTCTTAGGTAAGCGATGGCTGCTAGTGACACCAAAATAATGTCAGCTCTTTTTGGAAATGCATCTCTGCTGCTCTATATCTTTGCATTGCAGTCTAGACCTACACTGTGTAGTGTGTTGTGTGTGTCTCACAGGCTACATGCTCCAGGGAATACAGGGATTCTTGACATTCTTTCAGCTAGTGTCTCTCAGGTAGTCAGGCCTCATGGAGCCAACCAGCCAGTCGCTCGGTCAGCTGGGCTCATCTATTATGAAAGACACCCATCTGGACCCAGTTACCCACCTGATGGGCCTCTGCAGGTGTCTGAGTGTGAGAGAGAAAAGTTTTACCCTAGTTTGTCTGTGCGTTGGGGTAGTTTTGTGTTATGTAGCCATGTGCACACATGCATGCCTTCACATACACAGACGCTCAGAAATGAGGGGGCTGAAGTAAAGACGAGGGTTTCCACTTCTTGTTAAAATTCTCCACACGCATTGCGGCTCTCTGTGAGTTCTCCTCCTCCACTTTTGGGTTGACTGTAATTGCCTGACATCCATTAAATATGATGGGGGGGGGGGTTCAGCAAAAAGGAAAAAAAAAAGTGGGAAGGAGGGAAAAGATCCAGCCGTTCTGGTGGTAATAAGCTGATTGGAAACAAAGGAAAGCTGTGGTGGCTGTACAGTCACATTTTCTCATTCTGCGTATTTCTGAAAATTCAAAATCAAATTATGAAAATAAATGGGGGGAAAAAGAGGAGAAGAAAAAGAGGCGGTGGGGGGAGGGGGGGCTTGTTGGATCCGCACCAGCACTTCTCTGAGCATGGCGTGGAGCCTTGGCCCCAAGCCGAGGACTGGAGCGAGGGAGGGAAGAGGGTGCGTGTAAGCGTGGGAGGGAATGAGAGCGGGGAGTGTGGGGTGTAGCTTTATATTTGTGGCTTTTTTTTTTTTCTTCTGGAGCTCTCAGAATGGCATCAGGCCCAGAGCATTTTGATTTGACTTTGTGTAGAAGAGTGAACAACATAAGTGGGTGAAAAAAGTTGGAAAGGGAAAGTCTGGAGTGTCAGCAGTGGGTGGTGTTATTGGAGGAGACATGGAAGAGCCTCTGCAGAGATCTGTGAAGATACTGCGCAGGCGAAGGAAGGCGGTGGGCAGGTGGAAACGAAGGTGATGGTGATGATGTCATGACTACAGAGCCACGTGGAGCTTTTACTTTCTCCGTTGAGTTCTCTTGTTTTTCTTTGTTAGCATGATTGTTTTTCGTCATCGTGCCTCAACGTGCCTAAAGTTAAGCATGTCAGAGTCGATCCGTCCGCCCAGCATATTTATGAATAAAAGGGTTAAAACATAAAGCACGCTGTTGGTGTTCAGGGTGAGGCGAAACTGTACTGGGGCCTTTATGATCTTAATTTGGATTTTAAGGACAACATTTTTCTATCAACACTATGTATGTATAAAGGCATTGGGAAGTGGTTGTTCGCAGAGCCATAAACGCTTCATCTGTGTTACATGTAACTCAGAAATAGTGATAATTAATCAAAGGGACAGAGAGGATGTTTGTAAAGATAAGAAGTAGAATCACTGCTTAACTAGAAACTGTTTGGGACACTGGTGGATTTATCTCTCTGGAGGAATTTGGAGAAAAAAAAAATCCTGACTCATAGTGCAGGGGTTAGATAACCTCAGCTCACCCCAGGCCATCTTAGGATAAACAGCCATGTGGGGATCCGGATGTACAGCGCTTTGGGGGTGGCGGGGGTTCCTGAAGGCCACAGTGGTTGGGCCAGTGAAAGTTTGGCTTCATCTGGAAAGAGGTCTCAGGGGCATCTCGTTTGAAGTGCTGCCCCTCCAGACGGGGAGCATGGGAAACAGCACCGCTCACCTTTCATGTCCCAACCTCATCCCCTGACCTGGCTGCCAGTTTGGGGCCAGAGGTCATCTCAGAGAGACAGCCCCGCGATGAGCCAGTCTCCACCTAATCTGTCTCTGTCTGAGTGGATGGACTGATGGCACTGAGGGCACTGAGGGGTGAAGCAGCAGGAAGAGAAGTGCAGATAGTGAGAGTGAGGAGGAAGAAGAAGAAAGGAGGAATGACTAATAATAGTTTGAGTACTTAACGTATGCATCCACTCAGGAAGGAAGAGCACTGTTTACTGACTTTACCATCCAAGTATGCACGACTTGTCCGGTTGTGCACTCCAGAGAAAATGATGGGAGGTGTCCAACAGTATGCAGATCGGACAGGCTCGAATGAGAATCGGGGGAGGGCAACTATTCTGCTGGGATGTAAATGTATGTTTTTGGCTCGCGCTGAAGTCAACGGTGTTTTTAATCTGAGGGTATTCCCTGTGTTGTTTGTGCTCGTGCTATACAGGCGGAAAGTGATCATGTGGAAGACCGTTTGGGTTGTTGTTTGACTTTGAATTTCTCTTCCCCTCTGAGCCCCATCTGCTAAGGCAATCACACTCCCAGGTGCAGGGAGAAAGGGCGGGTGGGGGTGCTCGGAAGAATATCCAGCTGACTGAGACTCAGAAATTGGGAGAAAAGAGGGAAGCAGAGAATTGACAAAACACAAGGAAGGTGATTTCAGTCAGAGGAATGGTAACATTTTCCCGTTGATGAAGCTGGAAGAAAACTCACGTTGACTAACGTGACATTCATTTTCTCCCCTGACAGCACATAATTATTTTCCGAGGGTGATAAGCATCCCTGGCCCTGCCGTCCATATCTAGCCAAGTGACAGGCAGATAAACAGGAGAGCTATGGTAATTGGAGGAAGTGGAGGGTCAAAAAAAAGCTGCTAAGTGGAATGAGATGATATTGAATGTGATGGTCTAGTTACCCTCTTGGCAACGCCCAGCCACATTTCTCCCCTTGGAGCTGATATTTTTCCCCCCTCTGCAACACCCCACTGGGCCGACAGGGAAAGTGTGTGTTTTTATTTAACTATTTTTGTGTGGAGCTCTGGGTTGTGTTATGCAGACGGCGGGTCAGTCAGCGCTGTTGGAGGGGAGGGGGGCGGGATGGGGGGGGGGTGTTCTGTGGGAATGTTAAGAATGGTTCGGGTTTGTCTCCTCTACAGTCAGACTTCCATGTATGCCAGGCCCAGCTGGTCCCAGATCCTGAAGCCAAACTTGGTGAGGACACGATCAGCAAATCTCACTCACGCCAACTGCTCTCTGGTTGTAGGTGCTCCGTATTGGACCTCGTCAGCGAAGATGGAGAAGAAGCTGCACGCAGTGCCAGCTGCCAACACAGTCAAGTTCCGCTGTGCAGCGGGAGGCAACCCCCGGCCCAAGCTGCGCTGGCTTAAAAACAGCAAGCTTTTCCGCCAAGAGGACCGCATGGGAGGGTATAAGGTAGGATAAACAGTAATACATCACACTTTTTATTACAAATGTCAACTCGCTGCCTTCTCTTGCGTTTTACTGCTTTCTGTGCTACAGCACTCCTGGACATTTTTGCGAATGTATTAACACGGGATGCTGAGCCTCCCTCCTCCGGTCGTTCTCTGACTGTCCTTTCACCCCTTTTCCACCCTTCACTAGAGAGACAGGAGGAGAGTAGACGGCGGAAACGAGGGCAAAGTTTCTGCTGTGAAATTGGAATTGCTCATCCGTGTGCCTCCTCTCACCAGGATACTTTGCAGAGCCTCTCACTGTAACTCGAAATGGTTCTTTACCCCCAACAATTAGAAACCTAAGCCCCGGAATGAAGGGTTAAATGCCCCCAAACAGTAATGTATAGAGAAAGCAGGTAGCGTCAAGGTTGAGATGAGTCGAGAATGCTGAGGTAACTCAATCGGGGAGAACAGGTCCCACTGGCTTTACTTGGAGGGTAGAATGTGATTCCAGCATGTGATTCTGTTGTCATGAAATGTGATTTACAAACTATTCTTGAGCTGGTTAAAGTTTAAACCAAAGCAGCCTGTTGTGCTGTGCAGCTTTTAACTCTATAAATGAACAATCACTAATTCTTGGAAGGACAATCGGAGGAAACACAACTTCAGTAGTCATTAGTAATTGACGCGTCAACTTAAATTATTATTAACTTTCTATAGGAAGTGCAGCAGTTCTGGCAAGCCAAATAGTTTCACTTGTGACACATATTTTTAGAAATAAAGCCTGAGTTGATTGATATGTGGAGGAAATACCTGCATCTGTATGTCATGGGAAATTAAAGCTGGTGTGGTTGTGTTTTATTTCCTCTTTGTTTAATAAAAGCTGAAAACAACTACAAACCTGAATGTGAAGAATTCCTCCCCCGTGACGGAATATATTTGGACTGCATTTATTTTGCCTAGATTCCTTTGTTTGTCAAAACAAGCAGCATTTACTGTATACTGATAAACTGGAATGACGGTTTAAACGGACAGCCATGAAATTCATTTATGAATAGGCGCAGTGATGCTGAACGAGTCTGAGGCTCCTGGTTAATGCCTGATGTTTTATGAGGAAACGCACATCGCTGCCAGGAAAGTTTAGACGCAGATTATGTTGATGTAGCTGGTAATGTCGCTTCCCTTTGGCGTTCAGAGGGCTCATTACAGCGCAGACAAAAAACTGCCGTGACGTGACGGAAACGATACAGCCAGGCTGTCAGATACACTGTGGGCAGATCGTTTCTCTCTTTTTGTCAACAAATGTTTGGACAAAAGCTGTACCTGAGCCCAGCCCTGTGGCATAATCTCTCTATTGTGAGAAATGTAGGTCTGTACAAGCAGTAGCTACAGCCTGCCTTCAGTCTTGAGACGGAAACACTATTGTTAGCTCTCACCTGTGGATTCCACATGCAGGTGAAACTAATTTTACAAGTAATTTTGAATGAGAGTGCTTAAAATGGCTCTAGACGAGACAGGTGGGGCTTATAGCTCAAGATAACAGTGACTTTCGGAAGAGTAACACAGTTAACAGGAGGTGCACTGAGCGTATATATTGATTCATTTTTATCTTCAGGAAAACTGTAGCCAGCTCCACTTCATTGAGCTCTCAAAGCAACTTAAGACTGATAGTTTAAAAGATATTGGAATACATTTTTTTTCCCCAGCATTTGACGTTAATAAAGAAAATATGCCGACGTTGTGGAGCCACTCTGCTGGAATCAGGCTTCCATCAGACTCAGTATTGTTTTCCACCACATTGAATCAGCTCTAATCTTTCCCTTTTCCAACCCAATCCCCTCACGGCGTGTTTTCTTAAATCATCTTTTGTCACATTTTTGGTGCCCGTTAATTCCTTTTAGTACTTCGAGTTCTTTGTGTCTCCTGTTGAGTGTATTTCACCCCCCCCCCCCCCCCCCCGCCTGTCATACCCAGGTCCGCAGCCAGCATTGGACCCTGATCATGGAGAGCGTGGTGCCGTCGGACAAGGGCAACTACACCTGCCTGGTGGAGAACAAGTTCGGCTCCATCAACCACACCTACACTTTGGACGTAGTGGGTCAGTACCACAAAACAAACGCATCTGCATGGACAGAGTACACCTGTGAGGCCAGTGAGTTTGGGGTGTGAAGGAAAGGAGAGGCCAGCTGAAAGAGTTCTCACAGTGAGAATCGTTTTTGTGTGTCGGTGTGGGCTTGATTGTCCAGGTGCAGGTCAAAGAGGAGCTGCCGAATGTGTAGAAGCTGAAACTACATCTGTCTTCAAATTTAGTTATATTAAATCCTACATTGATAACGGGACTAAATGTGATGATGATGATGTTCCCTCATAGTGTGTGTGTGAGGTTGTCTAACAATCAATGTGTCTGAAAGGACGTGAAGCACTGTGGGCTTTGGTGGTTGTGACAGTTTTCCATCACAAGGATGTTTGACGGCTCTCAGACAATTACACAAAAACTATTTAAAGGTTCATTTCACTCACATCTCCAAAACCATTTTTCCGTGCGACTGCTTTTGTTGAATTATTTCTGCAGAAAATTGCTGAGTGGAGTCTGTTGAATATCCAGAGGAACGGCGTTTCTGGAAATAAGAAGACATTGTTGTTCAGTTCCTAAAATGCAATTTTCCATGATGTGAGCACAACTGTGGTTAATAATACAGAAATTGTCCACATGGCTCAATCCCACAACGGTTAAGTGGAAAAATCTGTTTTTCAAAATTTTGTGTATGTGTGTGATTTGGGCTGACGGACCTTTTTAAGGTCGCCTCTAATATGATGGGGACTTAAACCGGTGGTGACTGAGCGTTTAGTGTCGCTGTCTGAGGACTCTGAGTGCTGACCTCAGCGCTATCACACTGAGTTCAGATCCAACTCACTCAACCCCTCACTTTGACCTTTGGAGCAGAGAAAGCAAAGTGTGTTTTTCTGCTCAGTTTGCAGAATCAATACACAGTCGGGACAACAAGGGTAGAGGGATGAAGATAGTAGATCGATATTTGCTTGTGTGTGTGTGTGGTGTGTGTGTGTGGTGTGTGTGTGTGTGTGTGGTGTGTGTGTGTGTGTGTGTGTGTGTGTGTGTGTGGTGTGTGTGTGTGTGTGTGCGCATGCGCGTGCAGCAACTTTGCCCTCAATTCGGTGCAGGCCCACTTTCCTTTAGCCTCACTCGAACCACTACACAAGCAATCGGTCCAGATCAAAGTTTATCTGACACAGTTATTCTTCTAAAGGCTGGTCAATAATCCACAGATAACCCGGAGAGACCTGCAACTGCAGCAGTTTGACCCACAAAAGAACATTTAAGGGTCACTTCTGGTGTGCGACAACTGTGTCTGTATGTGGAATTATTCTCCGACTGTCTCCACTGTCCCGAACAGAGTGACTGTAATTTCACCCTTCTGTTTTCATTAGTGTCTCCACGGTGATAAGGAGTATTATTTTCCTGTTTATTTGATAAGGACTGAACACCTGATTTTTCCACAGAGAACATATAGGCACAAACTCAGGAAGGCTCATATACACTCCCCGTCCCAGGCCCCCTGCTCTGCCTCCCCCCTGCAGTTCACTAAAGCTCTCCTTCAGACCACATATTTCTGTTTTTTGTTCTGTTTTATTGCGGAGCAGTAAACCCTCTCTACGTCTGGCTCCACAGCCACTGCACCCTGGAAACCTCTTGCTTCATTTTCCTCCATTATAGCCGGGTGGGCAGAGGGAGGTGAGGGGGAGACTAGAGAAAAGGAGGGGAAACAGACAGAAATGGCTGGTCTTATCAGTTTTTTTTTTTTTCTTAAGTGACCTGCAGGAGAGGCCATTAAAACTAAAAGAGGCCAGCCCTTTCTGGTTCAAACTGGCCTCTGGAGAAAGGGCCGCGGTGGGACATCCTCCAGCAGAAACGAGGAGTCAAACCAGACATTGGTTCTTTCAGTCAGTCTCAGCGCTGTGCTTTGTTGGTAGCCCCATGCCTATCCTGTACCGTGTGGTGCCCTTCCTGCGCCGGTACCCCTCCATGACACTTAGGGCCTTGTGTGCCAACCGACCAGGTTACCCAGAGTTCACCGGTCTCGCATGGGACAGCATGGAATGCCCTCGGTCTGTCTCCTCACGCCTCTTCCCGCCTGCACTCGACTAATGACTTAATTGATAAATGGATTCATGTTGATCACAGCAAAACAGACCGCAGGTTTTTCTCTTAACTTTTTACCTTCTAAAATTTCTCTGCTTCTCTGGTGTGATGTCAATGGGGCATTAAATAACTTCTCTGCACTTGCTCATGGCCACACATGTGCACACGCACGTATATTCCTTTTTTTAATTTAGGCAAGAATTGCTCCACAAACTTTTATTGTTTTGGGTTTCTCCATAACCATGATGTGGCCTATTTAATGACACCATGCACCCATTCTTTCATTTCATCTGAGCTGTCAGCAGTGCGGCTTTAACTGGCTGGCCCAGCTAACATTTGGATCAACCATGATAATGAAAGGTTTGAATATTTTTGTTTTAATGGCAGCTTCGATGGTCCTTTGTTCCATCGCTCTCTGATCATCCTAATTGAGTTTATTTTCCACACAGCTTCAAAAGTTGTCTGGTTATTTTTCTTTCTGTCCATTTAAAAAAATATATATAAAAATGCAATACTAAACTATATTATGTGTAGAACGCTTAACAAAGAGGGCAGCGGATGACAGAGCTTTAGATTTAAGCCTTTTCTGTTTGGGACCGATCGTGATGGAGAGGAGGCTTGTGAAAGATGGAACGAGGGCAGAAAAAGAGGGGGAAAGAAAGAGAGACAATAAACAAGGCGAGCCCTAGGAATGTGCAGGAAGGAGGGGGGGAGATGGGGAGAGAGGAAGGAGGGGTGGGAATCATCTGATCTGACAGATTTCTGAAAGAAAGAAGACGGGCAGGCAGATGCAGAGAAGTCTCTGCCTTCTAGCTTCTGCAGTCTCCATCTGTTGATCCTTTCCCTTCCCCTCGCTCACCCTCCTAATTCTTTCTCCCTTTTTAGTCCTCCTTCTTAAACCCAGGCTTTACCCTTCATCACACAGCCTCATCCCCTGACCATCCCCCGTGACCCACCCCCAACCTTACACACACACACACACACACACACATGCAGAAACGAGCTCACTGCACTTACCTTCAGGCTTTGTTTTGGAAAGGCAGAGCCACCCCAGGCTGAGTGATGTCATTCTGTGTCTGTGTTGTGGCAGCGGTGGCAGTGGCGGGCCGATGCTGTCAGTGTGGGGGTTGGTGGGCTTCTCTGTGTAGTTGTGAAGGCCGGGCAGTGTTTTGAAAGAGAGCATTGTCAAGCAGGTCTCACTCTGTTTGGATTTGCAGGCCAAGTGTTTGCTTGTAAAAGAATGCAGATAGATGTGATGTGGGGGTGCTACAAAGGTGTTTCACTTTCAAGACTGGCACATAGTTCGGCTTAACCCCCTTCACTCATAGGCAATACACAGTTCTTTATCTTCTTGAGATAAATGCCTCCTCCTCTTTGTTTTGCGTGAAGCCTTCAAAAAGCCACAGATAAGAACAATGCAACATGATTTGAGCTGTCAGGGATTCTGGGAAGTGTTCACACTCACAGTACACCAAGTTCTGCTTTTGCAAAGATAACGCTTCGTCACATTAATAAAAATTTCAGGTTTGACAAAAAGCCAAATTGCCAAGTTTGTGATTTCACAGAAAATTTCCGCCTTTCCCTTCGACAGAGCGGTCCCCTCATCGGCCTATCCTGCAGGCCGGCCTCCCAGCTAACACCACTGTACATGTCGGGGAGGACGCTCGCTTTGTCTGCAAGGTCTACAGTGACGCCCAACCTCACATCCAGTGGCTGAAACACATCACTCAAAACGGCAGTCGCTACGGCCCAGACGGACACCCCTACGTCCGAGTGCTAAAGGTACGTTCTTCCATTTTCTCTCTCACAGTTTATCCACTTCATGAGAAGCAAATCCTTCCCTCTTTTTCCGCGCTGTGTTTTAGGTTGCTGGATTTTCAGAAGAATTTCGAAATCTGTTTGAGAAACTAATGATTATATCCCCTCCCTTAGGAACTGATAGGTCTTTCCCATGCATCTTGGTGGTGACTCCAGCTTTCCCCTCCTTCTTGCAGATTCACAACAGTAACTGTAGTCATGATGTTTGTACGTCTGCCTGCTGTCTAACTTTCCATGTTTAAGTTTTAAGTACGTGTGTGTTTGTGTGTGGATTGCAGCGATCAGGCATTAACAGCTCCGACGTGGAGATGCTCACCCTCACCAACGTGACACAGGACGATGCTGGAGAGTATATCTGTAAAGTCTCCAATTATATAGGCCAGGCCAACCAGTCGGGCTGGCTGACGGTCATTCCAGGTAACCCTTGAGACCAGCCCCCATCTGCCTTCCCTCCCTCCTGTTGTGGTTTCCTGGGCTTCGTTCCTGACCTGCTGTGCTGTGGTGGTCCTGGGGCTCACAGACCTTCTCTTCCCCCTAATGTTTGACCTTTGTGTTTCAGCTGCTGAGACTGGTGCAGCCTTGGAAGCACTGCTTGGATCTGCATACCTACACGCTGATATTGTCACAGCTTGCATCTCTTATTGTTTTGCAAGCTGTGCCAAGTTGCTGTATGGTGTTGCAGCACAGTGCTTTCCATGCTCTCTGTGGGTTTTTTTTTTTTTTTTGTTTGTTTTTTGCATGTGTCCAGTCCAATGTTCGGAGTAGACTGGTCTCTTGCTAGATTCTGTTGGTGTTGGGAACCTTTTGGGTTTCTTTTTTATTTTTGGTGTGCCAGCTGAATTTTCCTATGTTTTGCTGTCATACTGGGTTCTATCTGTGTCTTTATTCATGGAGCCTCATCCGCCTTACCCATGGAAACTCCCAGCATCCTTTGCACTAGATGGGACCACCACGATGGACGCCATCCAGCTCCTTTTATTTCACTCTTGGTGTTGTGGGTCTCATTTTTTTTCTCTTTCTCTCTCTCCCTCTGCCATCTTTCTGTGTGACTTTGCTCTCCCCTCTTCTGTTCTTCGGTCCTCCTCGACTCTTATCTTCCACCCTTTCTTTCTTCTTTTCCTCCTCTTCTGCCCTCCCAGACCGCAGGCGTTAACACCACAGATAAGGAGATAGAGGTTCTCTACTTGCCCAATGTAACACAGGAGGATGCTGGGGAGTATACGTGCTTGGCGGGTAATTCTATTGGGATCTCCTATCACACTGCTTGGTTGACGGTGCTTCCAGGTATATACACGTGTATACTGTCTCTCTTTTCCGTTTTCTTTTTTCACTCTTATATAAAACGGTTATCATTTCATTCAATGACCTCTACACAAGGCAAGTCCTCCCAAAGCCTCGTGCTCAAATGTTTGTTTACTATAATCAAGCAGCACAGTCCACAACAGAGACTGTGTAACATGAGAGTGGGGAGCATATATTCTATCATCTCAATTGGCAAGCTGTTAAAAGCAGATAATGATGAAGTTTACAGATTACTTTTTATAATGAGAAGGAAGTGGAGCTCCCAGAGCAGCTTGAGTGTCTCCGGGGAGGGTTTGTCTCACGACTTCTTCTTACCTTCTGTTGCATCTCTCTCCTGCTCCTTGGGGGAAAACACACTTCAGTTTTGCATGCCAAAGAGATCCACTTTTCTTCAACATGTATTTCACAAAATTTTGCCCATCCCTTTTCCTGGCTCTGATAATTGCCCACTTCTATGATCCTAATTTCTTCTTGAAGTAAAGATCGAAAGGTGAAGCTCAGCTTTGAGTTGGCTTGACTTTCTCAATTATCAGGGCCAAATACTGTTAGTCTACACAATGAATGTGACTACTTCATGCATGTGTGTTGTCTAAGTTACCAACTTGACGTATCCGATTTGTAACCATTGCTGCGTGTTTGGCCTGTAATCCTGCATTCCAAAGAATCAAATACATAAAATTCAATATCTGCACAAATTCTCTCCAAGCTTAACAGACGACTTCCAGCAAAAAGTAGGTTGGGCATTAAAAAAGATCGATTGAGGGTAGATGCCTGTCTGCAGCCCTCAATGTTGCATTGAGACAATAGAATTGTTTTGTCTGTAGACAATACAGAATAATGATCACAGGCAAGCCATTTCCTCAGGGAGTAATATCTAATATTTATGGTCCTCTATGTGCACCGATGGCGCCATTGAGGCTGTGGCTTCTGTGTGCATGTTAAGGTTTTTGGTATTAAGGCAGACAGTAGAAAGGTTCCCACATGTAGCCTCACCTCCAGTTGGCTCAGCTGGGTGTACTGCACAAGAGCCTAGTTTGTGGTTTGGATGGCTTTGCATCATGGAGCGGGCCAGTGATATAGAGCACACACACACACACACACACACAAACTCTAGTCACTCCCAGAGCAGGAGGTTCAGGCCATACACAACTCACTTTGCCTTCTGAAGTAAAGCATATTGTTCCGTCATCCATGGATGTCTGTTTGCGCTTGTGCTCTCATGTCTCCGACATTACCACAGACTACAGACTTGGCTTAGTGAAGATTTAAACCCACTACAGGATTGTTTAGATTACAAAAAAGTGGGTGTGCTGGTACCTTGGAAATACTACAGAAAGGAAGGTGGTAAAAAAGTCATTTGTATTTAGTTTGCGTGCCGATCGTGATTGCATTTAAGCATGAGTCATATCCAGGCCATCTGTCTCTGTGTGTGCCCATGTGTGTCCGTTCAAATGAAGAATGTGGCTGTGTGTCAATTATAAATCTGAAATGTGAAAGTGATCAGCAAGAGCCTTCCTCCTCTGTCCGTTCTCCTCCTGACCTTTGTGCTGCTTCTCCGCCTTTTATTTCCCGCAGCCCTCGACAAAACTCCAGGACCCTTTTCCCCGGACTACGTGGAGATTGCAATTTACTGTGCGGGCGTTTTCCTCATCGCCTGCATGGTCGGCATCGTGGTGGTCTGCCGCATGAGGAACACTGCAAAGAAGCCGGATTTTGGGGGCCAACCAGCTGTTCACAAACTAAGCAAGCAGATCCCTCTGCGCCGCCAGGTAACAGAAAGTAGATAAAGAGTTCTAAAGGCATTTAACACCCCTAGAGGAGAAAACCACACATAGCACTTCAGACAAACACAATGACAGATAATTTGGAAGGTCATGCTGAAAAAGCAAAAATTTAAAATGATTAGTTTTTACACACACACACAAAAAAAGACAGACATACTGTTGTGGTATTTCCAACAAGCCTCATTTAGCAGGAAGCATTTCTGAGCAGGTTAGCACTGCTGCTGGAAACTGTAGAAGAAGCAGATCTTTTTGTTTTTCTTTCTTCTTTTTTCTTTTTTTTTTCTGCGTGTGAGCTGTGCCTTTCCCTCAACGCTCCTAAAGGTACAAAAAGGTGTTGGAAAAAATTTGTGGAGAGACTGATTCCTGTGTCAAGGTAAGGTTAGGTTGCAGAGGGGTGAGACCAGCCCTGAGGACAGAGGCGAGGCTGAGTGATTAACACACATTTTGTCTAAATTACTGTTGTTGCTCAATGAATATGGAAACGTAAAAAAAAAAAAAAAGAAAGATTTCAGACTCTACAGCAATGTTGCAATATTAAAGCTTTAGCCCTTGAAATTAAAGATGTGTATTTATATGCGTATGTATTCATGTGCCAAACTTTCAGTAAAAGCACCACAGCCAGTCAAGCACACACACACACACACACACACACACACACACACACATTTTCTCAGACTCCTCTAGTGATGCCTTGGAGCTTAAATTGACCGATGAACCCAGATTACGGTGATCAGCCAAAGTCTTTCTTCCTGTAGGTCTCGGCAGATTCGAGCTCTTCCATGAACTCCAGTACGCCACTGGTCCGCATCACAACACGGCGGAGCTCTGCACACGATGAGCCAATCCCTGAGTACGACCTCCCTGAAGATCCGCGCTGGGAGTTTGCCCGAGACAGGTGAGGGGCTGTCTGTTGTGGACCTGATCAGCTGCTGCTTTGTCCTTTGAACCATCCTCTGTCCTCTCCGGTCCTAATTGGTAATCTTACTATTTACAAAATGCCAGACACACATAAATCTGATTCAGCTCTGGGATTATGTGGGAACAACTGTCAGCGCCACACTCATCATACCTTGGAGCCTATAATACAGCTGTTATCATAAAACATGATAGCAGCAGTATTATAAAACAGTGACCATCTGTCTGATTGTAACTTAGCAGCTAAATGGTTAGATAACTGTTATCATAGTTGAAGAGTCGCTAACGCTGATAGACACCAGGCAACCGTAACGTACTGGTGAATAAATGTGGTGGTGGTTGAGATAAAGGCTACTGACTTCTCTCTCATGGCTGTAAAATGACCTGAACTTGGCACCCTGCCCCCGTCTCATCACCACAACTGCTACTACATCACACTCTCACTCACTCACACACACACACACACGTGTTTCTGATGGTATGGAATGAAGCTGTGCTAATTAGTGGTTAGCCATCACAGCTTTTATCTACATGCTTTGGCTAGGAGTGTTTTCTCAGTTTCATACCAGAGGAATTAGCACCGCCGAGGTTTCGGTTAGTCACAGTTGCAGCGGCTAGTGATAAGCTTCAGGGTGGATTTAATAGGACAGCAAAGGTTAGAGTAGTTTAATACCTACTCGAAGCCTCTGGTTTTAAAAGGGGGAAATCCCAAGGCATAAGCACCTGTCTTTTGTTAAAAAGGTTGTTTAAAAAAAAAAAATCACTCATCAGCGGAAAAAAAAAAAAAAAAAACAACCCAAAGATGTAAAGTAATGCCGGACTGTGCTCTTGTAGACTGACATCCTGATTTTAATTGACAAAAAGACATGTTTTGTCTAGGCTGAGTGGGTCTGTGTGTCTTTCTGTTTGGGTCTTTATTCTTCGGCTGTCATCCCAGCGCCTCAGGGATCATGTTAGGATTGCAGCATGCTGAGGAATGCTAACGTTTGCAGTTTGCGTGGAGGAAAAATAACATTGATTATGTGTGCCTGGATGGACAGAATGGTTGCTATTGAGCGTGGCGAGTGTGCGCAGACAGATTGGGGGTTGTGTTACAGCGCGCAGTGTGATTCTTTACATAGTCAGGATACTGGGGACTTAGGGGGGTGGGGCCAGGGCCTGTCAATCAAATGGAAAAGCAATGGGGTACACTAGTTGAGGGGTCAGATTGGTGCCATGGCAAGAAAGAACATGTGAAAAAGTATAATTCCTTCACTATATCAATCAGTGTAATGTAGTTTTGGACTTTGAGTATCAATGCTATTACGACATAGCTTATAATGAAATAAGCACTTAAAGTTCTATTAAGTATTGTAGTCAGACCCACCTGTGTGTGAACACAAAGCCAGCATACGATCCATCACAGCTAATGTCTGGAAGCTAAACTAAGCCCTTAGTAATTACTTAAGGAGTGTATATTGGAACATGCCAAGACAGGGTAAACGGTTTAGAACGAGTGCCTCACCCTGGCTTTATCAGGTGATTATCGTTGCCATGTCTGCCTTCCTACCTACTGCTCTGGCACGGCCTTCAGTCACCGCGCCAATAAAGCACTCACACAATTTGATGAAGCAGAGAGAACGATCTAGTTAAAAAATAAATAAATAAATAAATAAATAAAAAGGACAGGTTGAGGTTGACAAACTGGCACCTTGCCTGGTTTTATTCCCTCTGTCAATCTCACAATCTAACCTGCTTATTTCTACACAGGAAGGGAATTGATGCCGCAGGGTTTTAGATAATCAGACTCACGTTTCTTCTTGTTTCCCTCTTCGTGTCGCTGTCTGATGGCTGCAGGTTGACCCTGGGCAAGCCCCTGGGGGAAGGCTGCTTTGGTCAAGTTGTAATGGCAGAGGCCCTGGGCATCGATAAGGACAAACCCAAGGAGGCTGTAACTGTCGCTGTCAAGATGCTGAAAGGTAAGTGGGGATGCTGCTGTTGCACAGTCACAGTGGGGCTATAATGGTTAATGTCTGGCTTGCTTTTAAAGTCAGACCACCGGGATGTACACTAACTCACACTCACTGTGTCTTGTGTATGTTTTCTACGTGATTTTATGCTCCAGAGACGTCGCAGCAAAGGGCACAGTTAGAGCCCAGGGCTGCCGTTATTATTTATTATTGGTGGCTGCTGAGTGACGGCTAGGAGGGGGGCCAAGTTGGGTAGGTAAGGGTTAGGAGCGGTCACATACCTGACCCCAGAGCAGCAGCTGGCTGGAGCTCAGTCAGCACCCATACAAAGAGCCAAGTCACACTAGCAGCATTGGAGTGATTAATGAAAGCAGCAGGATAGGGCACTGGGTTGACGTGGGGAGTGCAGGGGTGGTTAGATCAGGTATAGCAGGAGGTTATTGAACCTACCTCGACAATGGAAATCTGCTCTTTAGGATAACTCCAGGTAGGTTAATGGTGCAGAGGAATGCAGGCAAGTCTCTGGATAGGTCCGCTTCTTCAATCAGTGTCCTGTAAAAGGAGCCTGTGCAGTAGATAATGAATCCAGATTGAGGTCTTTAATTCCTTCTCCTCCCTCTGCCTGGTGCTGAAAGGATTCCTCTGTAGTCTGTGTGAGGAGCTTCCCTCGCTTCTGTAACATTAGCCTGCATTGTCCGTCATCCTTGCTTAATCAGAAGCACCTAAATAACAAGGTGTTGTCCAGCGGGGCAGCCTTTAAGCCCCAAGTCAAGAGTTAAGGTGAAAAACAGGACAGGTGTGTTTTTTTTTCCTGATAGCTCTAAATCCAAATTCTTCTGCTTTTAGATGACGCCACCGAGAAAGACTTGTCTGACCTGGTGTCAGAGATGGAAATGATGAAGATGATCGGCAAGCACAAGAACATCATTAATCTCTTGGGGGCCTGTACACAAGATGGTGAGTAGCAGAGGACAGAAAGTCAAAGAGGACCAAAACGCACAGCGTATTTTACTGTTGCATTGTCTTTCCGATGGGCAGTCTTCATTTCCTCGCAGTGTTTGTTAAATGTCATGCTTCAAACTAATTCCCAAGACGTGCCATCAGACACATCAGTGGGCAGTGCAGCCCCCTGTGTTCTACCTTTTCCCTGTCAGCTAGAGGCCATTTTTATTTTTCATGTAAAGGTTGGATTGTAATTGGTCGTGCATAATGGATAAAGCTGGGCACCCAGGAAGTTTCTAATCATGCAGTCGTAGTGATGAATGAAAATAAAAAGCAGCTCCTCTCTTCATGCCAAAGGACACCTGTCTAGCCCAAATTAAAACAACTACGAGTTTTGGAAATTTACATAAATTCTTGGAGGCAGCACTGGGAGTCTGGCCATCTGGAGGGTATTTTCCCTACAGACATTCTTGTGTCTCTGTAAAGAAATCCTCTTGAAGCAAGCAATAGATTTGAAGCTTTAATATTCATGTGGGAGCAGCCTGTTCTTTATGCATTCCATCAAAAAGTCACCTTAAATTTTAGTCAGTGCCTTTCCCTCTCAAAGGGAATCATTTATGACCGTGCTCAAACGGTAATGTGAGTCTTTTCTCTGCTGCAGGCCCGCTCTATGTGATAGTGGAGTACGCCTCCAAAGGCAACCTGAGGGAGTACCTCCGAGCCCGTCGGCCGCCCGGCATGGAGTACTCCTACGACATTGCCCGCGTCTCGGATGAACAGCTCACTTTCAAAGACCTGGTCTCCTGCACTTACCAGGTGGCACGGGGCATGGAGTACCTAGCATCACAGAAGGTAGGAGGAGGACGCACACAACCCCTCTGCTGGCTGCCCAGACAGATCTCTGTGCCACAGTTTGATGTGCCGTGTGCAGGAAGGTTTTTTTGTAGGGAGCTTGTTTGTGCGTCACTGGGAATTTTGTTTCCTAAAAACACAATTCTGAGCACTCTGTCACGAATCCCTGCGTCGTCTCTCATTGCACAACAAAAGCCCTACTGTTGAAGCCCTACTTCACTGTGTGTTAAGAATTAAGAAGTTTTCACAATGGGGGTACGGCCATGTTGACAAAACGCAGCCTCACGCTCGCTCTCACTGTTGGAATGTGACAGCATACCGCCTCGTAGACAGCACGCACACACACACACGTGTACATGTGCATGCATGCTCATGTACACTGATGCACAGACTCCGACCATATATATGACAAAAGAATGCGAGGAATCTTGACCTATCCAGACATGTTCATGTTGGTGCAGTCATTGTGGCGTCACATTATTCACCGAGGTGCCTCCTCCGTGCAGGAGATTTCTGGATAATTACGTGCAACACAAACATTTGAAAACTCTTCCAAAAGCAAAGCATGTGTGTTTTAGAGTTGATTTATTTATGCAATGATGTAACTGTCTTTTTCTTCACCCCTCACTTTTTCCACTCTGTGACCTCCACCTCTTTTTTGTCTCCTCCTTCTTTCCTACCCTCTCATTTCTCACTCTCTCCATCCCAGTGTATACACAGAGACCTGGCAGCCAGGAACGTCCTGGTCACAGAAAGCAACGTCATGAAGATTGCTGACTTTGGCCTGGCCAGGGACGTCCATAACATCGACTACTACAAAAAGACGACCAATGTGAGTTATCAACCTGCACGCTGCGCAGTGAACGATGAGTGCTTTGAGAGAGTGGAAAGTCCTCTTTCTCTCTCTCTCTTTTTTTAAATCCCTCCCTTCCCTCATTTTTCTGTTTCACTCTTTCCCTCGGCTGGTGTCTTGGCAGAAGCTACGGGTTCCCAGGCAGTCTGTGAATGTAGTGCTTCTGGAGACTCTGCCCTGTTTTTCCCTCAGCGTCTTGTCCCTTCGCTTCCACAGACACTTAAACAATTAGCCCGAAAGAGAGCCAGAGTGAAAGAAAAAGGGGAGCGGCTTAAACATAATTGACATCTCCAGTGTGTGTATTTCCCACCACAGAGCAGCATTGCCTGTGCATCCTCATTTAGTATGCATGGTTGCTTTTCATTGCATGCTGAGAATGAGCTGACGACGACAACAACAACAATACACAATGATGATGATGATGATGATGATGGTAATGATGATTATGACAAAGACAGCAGCTACAATGATGATCACTTAAGTTAAACTAATCTAGGCAGAGCTATCATTGTAGTACACAGTTTACTTTTCAGTGGAACGATTTGCAGTGATCTTGTTATTTCATACTGTGAAAGAAATATTGGAAATGCACAACGAAATCTTTTACGTGCTAAATTAATACCCGCTGCTACAGTTTCTTTTGGATGATGTTTTTAGCTTGTTGCCTATTAGCACTGACAGCAGCTAAAGCGTTTATTTTATAAAGGCTGACTTCTCCATTTAATATTTCTGCCCCTGATTAGATTTTTCATGCCATTAAGCTACTGCACAGATATTGATCAAGGTCGCCTCATCTTGTAGTTAGCTTCTCCGCCAGTGTTTTAACAGCACATAGAGATAAACTGTCTCCTTTATCAGTGACCCTGATTATCAGCTCTGTTACTTTAACAATGTAAATGCTCCGCTGGGAATCCCTCCTCCCAGATAGTATTCCCCTGTAATGAGATATGCAATCAGTGATTTAATTCAAATATGTTTATCACGCCAGTGTTCAGGAACAGTTTCTGGGTAGATTTGGTTTGACCTCTCACCTTTGTGTCTCCCTCAGGGTCGTCTCCCGGTAAAATGGATGGCTCCTGAGGCGCTGTTTGACCGGGTCTACACACATCAGAGTGATGTGTAAGTATATAAAAATCTGCCTCTTTGTCCCACAACTGCAAATGTATGGCGCAAAATCACCTGCGATGCGAGTTAACCTTCTCCACTGACCTCAAAAACGCAGTAAAACATTCTATTGCTGCTATTTTTGAGATCTAATGTAGAACCCAGCTGGTTCCCTGTAGCCTGTAGTCAGAAAGTTGTTTTTCAGGACTGGTTTCAGCTGTTTTGGTGCAGTGCTGGTTATGGTAGGTGGGGATGACTGTCTATAGGGGGCCAGCAGTGGCCAGTCTGTGGCAAAAGTGAGGATTTCACGCTAGACTTGTAGTCAATGCCGTGTTACTAATCTGACCAGCTTCAAAGGGCCCTGGAAGGAGACCGGAGCCCACCAGCACCTCCTCCCCCATCGCCTCATCCCTCACTCCTCCGGCCCGACTCGGAAGTCTCCCCTCCTTTTGGGCCTCCACACATGTCTGACCTCCACAATACTGCAGTCGTCCGGTCCAGGCCTCCCTACACACCGCCCCCTTAAACTACGGCCGTCCTGTCCTCACTTTTCTTTCCTCATTCAGCAACACTTTGAACATGTGGCTCATCGTTTGGAGCCATTCCACGATCGAAATAATCTCCCTCGCCCTCCCTCCTTTCACCCCATCGTTCTTATTTTCATTCATCTGGTATGCGGATTGCTGACCCGTCTCTGTCTTTTTTTTTTTTTTTAAGTTCAAGAGGACTCATTCTAAAAACAGAACAAAGGCAGAGCGTCCCTCTCTTTTTGGTGTTTGAGTCTTATAAGTCCTGACAGTGTTGTTTGAAGTTTCTGCTTCAGACACTGGCGGCAGAATGTGTATGTGGCAATTAGATAAATGCCTTTCATGCTGACCCCTGGGAAAGAGAGTGTGTGTGTGCGTGCGTGTGTGCGTGCATGCGTGTGTGTGTGTGTGTGTGTGTGTGTGTGTGTGTGTGTGTGTGTGTGTGAGTGAGCCATACACCAGTAGCACACTAAACACAGCACTCATCCAGTTTAGCCCTCGGATAGATAATCTCTTCACTGTCCATGTTTGTGTGTATATGTTTGTGCACATAAATACTCAGTGTACATTCACATCAGGCCCTTCATGTTTCATAGCACAGCAGCAATCAATAAAGTGGGGGAGTGCAGGGGGCCGAATGGAGGAGGGGGTTGGGGGGGGGCATGCAGGCATGAAGTGGCTGCTGTAGTCCTTTCTATCAGTTCACTGCTAATTATGTTTCATCACTCACTTTTAGTAATTGGGTTTTTCACAGCGCATATGATGCGAGAAGGAAGACGAGGAGAGGTGTTTGGGGGGGGGGGGGGGGGTGGCTTTGGCTCAAACACCACATAGGCAATCCATACATGACATCAGATTAAATGAATACATGAATTACAATGAATGTTGCCTGTTGTTGTTTTGACAAATGGGCCCAGGGGACACCGTGGCGGGCGTAGGTAAAGAGTCGTAGCTCAAGCCCAGTGAGACGATGTTTGTGGTCAGGCTTGGTTTGGCGTTGAGTGCTTCCCGCGACATGCATATTCCTGTAGCTCCCAGTCAAAGGTGTAACTGAAGAAACAGAGACTGCACACGGCAACAGCTTGAGATGTAGATGTAATGAGTTAAGAGCAACTTCAGAATATCAACCTGCGTAAATGCAGGTTGATAAAGGTTGACCGCCTGCTCTTTCGCAGTGACCTGGAGCGTTTTAGTGTGCCTGTTTATTTGGTGAGTCACAGTTGCTTGCAGGTGGACACCAGCATGCACAAGCCCAGTGAGATGGTTACAAAGTAGCGCAGAAAGGAGAGACGAGTGTGTCAACAAGTGGAAAGATTCAACACAGCGATAGAAGAGCGACCAAACCTCGGGCTGGTTGTATAAACAGATGGAGGAACTGATAAACAACCGACCTGCTCGTCCATGCTTCCTTGACTGGTTGCAACACTAACATGGCCTGTGGCTGCCTTCATATGTATGTGCACAAACATGATTGTAGTCTATAGTACAGCCTTTGTGTGAACATGAATCAGGCATGCTGTCAGGGCAGCGGTGACTCATTTGAGACACTGATATGAACACACAGCACCACAGTGGTTGAAATTGGCAGCATGGAGCCGCTCGTACTTGACTGCCCAATGCTGCGCGGAGGAAGCAGTTAATACTTGATATCCGTTAGCTGCAGCTTATCCTTTCCGTCTCATGCTGTCATCTGTGGGTGGCCTACTGTTTGTTTTGGTGTGGTGTCACTGGACAATGCCAGCTTGTGTGTGAACAGCCAGCCAGGCACAAAAGCCATCATTGAGATCGGGGCCAGAGTGGCACTGGGAGCGGGTTTGTGCCGCAAGCCACCGGACGGCAGAAAGAGGGCATTGACACTATTGCTGTTAAACTGTTGAAGTTGTATCCAAACTTGGGCTGAGCGACTTAATGTTAATCATATTGCTTTAAGAGCTGCTTAATACTGTTTATGGACAAATCATGCCATTTCAGCATCACACATACATATCTTTAGTGAGAAATAATGCATGTGTGCTTATGTCTGTTGTCCCAGCTGGTCATTTGGGGTGCTGATGTGGGAGATCTTCACCCTGGGCGGCTCACCCTACCCTGGCATTCCCGTTGAAGAGCTCTTCAAGTTGCTGAAAGAAGGCCATCGCATGGACAAGCCTGGCAACTGCACCAATGAGCTGTAAGTTCTGCTCTTCGCTCTCTCTTCTGGCAGCTTCCCGAGCCAAGCTTAAACCAATCTACATCAGATCCATGACTCCGGGGCTCTGTGTCCACTCTGTCAGGCGTCGGCACAGCTGTGACTGGCTGCTATCAGTGTCCTCATTCACAATGAGTCCTCTGCAGTCAGCGGACAATGGCGCAGTTCTGTCACGGTGCCACACTGAGAGGGTTGATGGAAAACAAAGCAAATAGCAGTGCACGATACACACGCATGAACGCGTTTTAAAAAATGAAACAAAACACTGGGGGGCGTGTTTGTGATCAGCAGCAGCCCGTCAAAATGGGCGATATTGAAACAGCGCTGGAGAACACCTGCTGCTTTGTTTTATTCTTTGAGAAGCGGACACCTGATTCCAGTGGCATAAATCACATCAGCAGAACGTAAAGTTGATGAGGAGCAGACCAGTTAGAGTTGGGACAAACTGAATGATCCTGTTCTCTCTTCCTCCAGCTACTTTTGTCCTTTTTGTGACATGATTTTGATTGATTCTTTCCTTTTGCGCAGATACATGATGATGAAAGACTGCTGGCATGCCATCTCATCACAGAGACCCACCTTCAAGCAGCTAGTAGAGGATCTGGATCGCATCCTCACCCTCAGCACCAATGAGGTGAGTGCAGCACCACCAATCTTCTTCCGTCATGTTCCTGGATTCTGGGTGGTCAGAAACCATGCTGTGCAAACCTTAAAATTTCCTGGCAAAGTCCAGTGTTTCATAACAATAAAGTACAATGATACGATACATTCCTACACTCAATAACACATTTCTCAATCCAAACCAAATCACGCTCTTGCCAGTGTATGCAGAGTTCAGCAGATTGTTGCTGAAAGTGTTAGAAGGATTAGCCTAAATGATGACCAAAAAAAAAAAATAAAAATGGCCAGGTGATTTGATCCAGGCACAATACGGCCGCTACGGTCCAGTGAAGTTGCCCAATCATCACTTCAATGGCTCCCTCCTTGCAACGTCCCGCGATTCATTCCATTCCCCTTCCTGTCTTGTGTGATATCCGAATGCCGACCTGAAAAGAGGCCGTCGATGGAAAGCTGTCAAGACTCGTCTGCTGCGGAGCTGGAGCTTCATGAATTTATGCCAAAAAAGCCCAACTTTGAATTTGAACTTTTGAAATGTAATAAAGCATCTTTTTTTGCCCCCCCCCCCCCCCCCCCCCCCCCCCCCCTTTCTGCCCTAAACCGCTGGCAGATGTGGAGGTCTTTAGTAATGTGAGCCTTCTTGTGTTGAGCTGGGAAAATGGAAGCCAGCACTCATTTTCTAGAAAACTATTCCCCTTCTCAACTCGACCCAATAAGAGCCATGAAGGACAAGAAGGAGGGCGAAAAGGATCGCCGAGCTGACACGAAAAGACCAAAATAACTTCGCCGGTCACTAGTCGGAGGCAAAATGAATAACAGAATGTTTCGTTGTTTTTCTTCATCGTAATTTTCATTTTTCCCCAGCCCTGTCATAGTGTTTATGTTGGGCCTTTTGGTGTCAGATGTCGTATTTGTTTGGACTGAACTGCAGAGTGATGTGGGGGGATGCTATAAAGACCAAGATGCCCCAGTTCTCTAATCCATAATGTTTTCCCCAACTTCACAACCACACGAAACTCCTTTGTAGTGGACCAAGACCGCAACTAGGTCAGCCCAACTATCTTCAAGCACTGCTGGATCAGCCAGCAGTTTAACATTCAATTTATTACTTCTTATTCTGCATATTTTCATATGAGTCCGCTTTAAGAAGATTTTTTTCTGCTCTGTTTCATAAATCTTTATGGGTGATATATATATATATATATATATATATATATTTTTTTTTTTATGATTTAGATAGATATCATAATGAATGTGATACTCTTCTGGAAAGTCCCTGTTCCTGATGACTGGGCTTCAGCACTTTATTTATGTTCTCTTGTTTGCTCTAAGTCTTTCTTCTCTCACTCCTTTGCAGCATCTTTTCTTTTAGTAACAGATGAGCTTGTCTCTGAGTGTAAATGATCTCATCCAACCTTTTCTTTCCTTTGCCTGTGTCAACAGGAGTATCTGGATCTGTGCGCGCCGACAGAGCAGTATTCCCCCAGCTTCCCCGACACCCGGAGCTCCTGCTCCTCCGGTGATGACTCTGTGTTTTCCCATGACCCCTTACCAGACGAGCCCTGCCTCCCCAAGTACCAGCACATCAACGGAAACGTCAAGACATGAGCTCCTACCTGCTCTCGCCAGCCCAGCTTGTCCCGCCCCCTCGAAAACACACGTAGTTCAGATACCCCATCTCCTGCCCCCACCCCCACCATGAGCCCTCTGGGTCCCAGTGGACTAATGGACCCAGACGGGTCCTGGCTGGTGGCAGCGCTGCTGTCACTCTCTCATACTGCCACGCATATACACAAACAGCCAGACACTACATGTTCTTAAACGGAGAGGCTTAGAGAAACTACAGAAGCTGTTTTCTTTACTGACTAAATGAAGTGACGTGGGAATCTCCTCCATCGCTCCCTTCACATGAAAACACAGACTTTTCAGTTTGGTTCTCACATCTCTTCTTTTTTTTTTTTTTTTTGCAATCAACGGCATTACTTGTCTGGTGATCCCATTCCAGTGGCTGGCGTTCCAAGACTGTTATTGGCTCCTGGAGGAATGTACGGATCGACATGAACTTAAAACAAGGGACTCAAAAGAGGATGACAAATAGGAAAAGGACTGAAAGACAAAGCTCTGACTAACAAAACAGAGGAATAGGAGGAGAGCACATATAGAGACTACTCTCCTGTTTATTTTGTAATATTGATGCATTTCTTTTTCAGTTCTCGATAAACCTTCCCAATTATTCTGGAGAAAAAAAAATACACAGTATAATGTATAGTGCTGGGTATATTTGTAAATATATTCAAATATGTATAAATATATATTATATATTTACAATGAATTATTTTTTGTATGGACTCCCAAATAACCCCATCCCTCCCAACCCTACTTTTGAGTTTGAGGCAGATACGCTAACAGGTTATGTGTATGATATTTTTCTTCACTCGCGCGCACACTCACACACAAACAGACATGGATGTACACTTTAATAAACACAAACACCTGTCGTACTCTCACTCAGTAACACAGTTGAGTATTGGCTTTCAGGGACTGAGATAGCATGTTAATTTATTGACTTATGTGTTTTTGAAATAAATCAAAAAAAAAAAAAAGTCTGGAAAAAAGAACAAAAACAACATGGCAAAATGACATTAATGATGCTGATAATACATAAATAATTCATTAAATTTATGGTAATTTAAAATGAGATCTTTCGAAAGTAACAGAAAAAAGCTATTTTTAGTAGGTTTGAAAGATCCGGGTTTTGTAAGTTTTATATATAAATGTGAATTTTAAGTTAAATTTTTAAGAAGTGTACATTTTATAGTCAGCTAATCCCTTTCTCGTGTAGATGTTGATGCCATTTCTATCCAGTCATTTTACTCTTTCTTAGCTTTGCTTTAGGAAGCGAGGTCTATTTCTGGATATTTATGTATGATGGAATGACAAAAGATTTTGGAAAAACCTATTTCGCAATCCACTCCCACACTTAGACTTAAATATAGACTTCAAATTTACTTGACAGAATCGAAAGCTGAAAAACAAAGTATTAAATCATTCAAATGTGTTTTTTTTTTTTTGTTGTTGTTGTTGTTGTTTTGTTTTTTGTTTTGTTTTGTTTTTTTTTTTCTACTGGACCAACTTTTTTTTTTGCAAGTGTTCATGGCATTTGCGGAATAAATGATGGAAAAATATAATCTCATCCTCATCTCTGACTTTGTTGGTTCTTACAGTCGCGCTGACTGACAGTTATGTTTTATTTTTACAAGCTGGGAGAATGTGTTATCATTAAAGCTGCACATTCCTCCGAGCTAAATATTTTTTCTTAGTATTTGATATGGGTGGAGATGCTTTAGCTGTCATTTCACAAGTTCAGAGCTTTTTGGGAGAACATATCTTTGCTTTGATTCTTTTATTTAATCTGTTGCAGTGATTTTTCCACCAGATCTGTGATAAATTCAGAAAAACTGGACAAATCTGTGGAAAATCAGTGAGTCGTTTTTTCCAGACTTGGGTAATTTTACGTAATAATAACTTCAGTTGTCATGAAAGGCCAAGTCTTCATGCAAACTGCTAAACTCAGCACAAACAAAATAAATGTGATCAATTTAGAGTCTAAATCTAAGCAAGCAGTCAAAGCAATTTTGTTAATGAACAAGGAACTCATCACTGCCATGATAGTTTGGCCATGTGTCTGGATCTTTGATTAGACAAAGAGTCTTTGTTCACCTCCTGCAGACTAATAGATGTCCCGATTAGCTGATTGATTTCTCTTTTTTTTTTCTCTTATCAGAACAGATTTAATTCAACAGAGTGAGCAGTTGATTTATCTGATTTGATGTAAGTGAATCAAAGTTGATTATTAGTGAGTGTGATTGATAGTGGCAGCCGGGGATGTGGTTGTGTTTAGTAATGGTGGTCTGTAGTGCGACAGTGACAGAGCCACTTGTAGGTCATGCTATTAAGAAGAGTTTCTGTGGCAACTGCAGGAAGCCTTTAAATTTCCATTTGACAGTGCTGGATCAGAAGTTAATGAACAAAAAGCAATTTCAGTTCATTCTGCGGGGAGCACAAACCAAACTGGTGGACGGAATGAGGAGAACTAACGTAGCTAAAAACACAGAAGTGGTGGATAGATAGCAACCAAATAATAATTCAAGTAATATACGTTTTTTCAAGCGTTAGTATATTAAAAATGTTCTTTAACATACATTTGGATCTCCTCCATCACCAAGTTTCAACTTGCTCTGAAAACACACACACACACACACACACACCAGTGTCATGTCTTCCTCCAGCAAACGTGTCCTCTCATGTCTCCGGAACCTTGAAAGGGCTTGGAGGGAAAAGTCACTCAGAAAACATTCCTCCTCCTCCATAGAATAAAAGGCGAAGAAAGCACCTATAGCCCTGGAGGATGGAAAGAAAAAGTGGCAGGTTAAAGGAAAGCTATAAACATCCTCCATAAAGGCAGGAATTGAACTGCTATCAAAATGGCTGCCCATTGTGCTGTAGGCCCACGCAGGTATACAATGAAATAGAGGGTTAGATGGTTTCATCTTCACAAAACACCCCCTGAGCTGTCATTGCATTTGTGTGATCTGATGTTGAGAATGTGATGCAACGGATCCTAAATTAGAGCGAAGCTGGCTCTTTGAAGAGATTTATCAGTTGTGGTTACATATTGGTGTAGGAGTAAATAAAGGAATGCGTCACCTCTGACCTAAGACATCAGTCTGCGATTGTGTGAATGCAACTGACAGCTAACTTCATTTTGAATGCTTTTCTCATTTATCTTATCACTTCAATAACCAAATCTAACGATTTATTTTATAAAACACTTTAACACTTAACCAAAGTGTTAAAGACATGTTAAAGTATTTTGTTTCTCTCCTTGTCTGTCCTTACTGCTTTATATACTAAAATACTATAAATCCTCACACAGATGAAAAAAAAAAAAGTACTATCAGTTAATCACAGCTTTGTTGATGTGTAATTTGCCCCGAGAGCTCACAAAGCATTCATTCTTTTTTTCAGCCTCCATTGATAAACAAGGCCCGCCGTCCTCAGTGAAAGCCATGGATGAGTTTTTTCCATTTGGAGGGCTTTTTCCTCCACGGTTTCCTAATTCTCTCAGGATTAACCTTGTGACCCTCAAGTGTCATCTTTGAATGACTTTAGGGAGATGGGGCAGAAGCCGGACGACACAAGAGGAACAGCTCACACTGAAGGACATAATCATGTTTTAGGGTACAGATGCTTGCTTTCTGTACAAGTAAAGTGTGACAGGACGCTTCATTTGACGGGGGGACAGAACTGAAGGCCCATCTGGCAGCGTGACAAGGTGATGACTCGCCAAGAAAACCTGCCATTTTCTTGACAAAAGCGACTTTCGTTCTGATCCTGGCATTTCTTCCTGCTCTGCTTAGTGCGTCCTTCGTCCTCGCTCCGTCCTCCCTCGCTTAGCCATCTGGTGGGGCCTGGTGTGTTTGCACAAGGCTCGGTCCTCTGGAATGTCAACATGAGGCTTAGTGTGAAGCCAGAGGAGCCCACATCCACTGGAGATAAGACCCCACCAGCCCCAAGAGAGGAGGAGGGGGTCAGAAGGTGGGAGGCTGTTGGGCATACTGAGAGGGTGACCCAAAGTTTAACAAAGCTGCTAAATGACTGCGATACCCGCGACTTAATCCTGAGCTTCTCGGAAACCAAACTCCAGCGTTGCCTAATTAATGAGGCTGCTACAAGGAAAAAAAAACCTCCAAAATCTAATTTATGGTAAAACACATCTGTTCCGTCTCAATCTTACGATTTTATTCCCAACATATAAAGCAAATATTGCACTAAACCGTTGGCCATTGACCAATAGGGTTCGAGTATGTATCTGTCAAAGCTTTGCTCCTCAACCTACTATTTGTGTTGAGTTGCAGTTAAAGAATGGTTCATTGCTGGGTCAGGACTCATGAGAGGGAGGGGCCTGCTAGTGTTTGATTAAGGGCACACAAGGCACCGTGTCTGGTTCTGCATGGAAGGATAAACAAGTTGAGTGTGTGTTTGTGCGTGGGGCTGTTGTGCAGGCGCTAGCGACGTTGTGTGTGGTTTGTTGCTGCGTGGGATCTTCTAAACATTTGCTAATGGCGCAGTTGTGTCTGAGCAGTCGTAAGTCACAGATTCCACTTCCAGTTGCTTTATGTGCTGACTTTGCAATGTCTGCAGGTCTGAGGTAACAGCTCTAGGAGAATAAACGCTGGAAAAAAACGGGTTCAACCTAAATTGTTTAAACGACGTCAACAAGGTAGAATTGCCAAACTCAAAAACTGACATCTTTGAGTAGATAAGCTTTTTTTTTTAGCTTTTGTTTGTCCACGGAGCAAAAGATGGGAGAATAATGTGCCCTGTTTAGTGGTGTTTAGGCAGATTTAAGTAGGGTAAATGTTGTAGAGTTCATGTTGATCCACACACAGAAGTTCACATTACAACATTACGGTGCAGTCTGGACTGCTGAGGTTTGTTGCACTGGGCTAACATGGCAGGCACACAGCACAGGGTGTGTTCTGTAAATGAGCTTAGTCAATATGTTCCCTGCCCCTCGATGCCAATCACAACACTCACCCCATCGGTCAGCTCTATTCCCCCGAGTCTTGTCTCGCTGTAATGATGCAATTGGTGACATCAAAAGCCATAAACCTTGAGACACGCTAATGATGCCCTGCCAAGGTGTCAAACATTAGTTTCCATTTTTTTTTTTTTACTCTCTGCACAAACAAAATGCCTCATGTAGTAAAGATTCTATTGGGGTCATGAAAGAGCATGTGACTAAGTTGTGTTTTATAAGAAAGTGAAGTAAATGCAGCAGAAGTCCAATCTTTAGGCTCTGACATCCAGAACGCCGCTCAGTGGTGTTTGACCCTGACTTTGGCACCCAGGTTATGTCACTTTGGGAAGTTTTCGCACTTTAAAACTCCCTCAGAGCCGCAGGAGAGCTGGCAGCTACGCTGGGTGACTAAATTCGTTTTGACACTGAACATTGAGTCAAGACCAGTTTAATTCAGAAATCGGACGGTTTGTGTTTTTTCTTTTTCTTTTTCGTGGTAATGAAATGGTTAACTCCACTATTCATCTTCAGTTTATGATAGCACATATTTTGTTTTTCTCTCATGCTCACACGGACAGCTGTGTTGACAGGAGCACCCGACCACTCCAGGGACGCAGTGGACATTTTAACCCGTGCCTCCAGCTTATTTAAATGATTATGTTCCTTGAAACCCTGCCTAGAAGATTTGAGGTGAGCAAACAGCAAAATCAGCAGATAAATGCATGGCCAGTTTTAGAGATAAACTGCAGTTCTCCCTCATCACAAGTTCAGCTGAGTTCAGTATATTACTGACAGGAGGACAGAAAGGTGGCTGTTAGTGTGTTGCAGCACCCCATGTCAGGAGACACAGTGGATAGAGATATATGGCCGTGTGCGCCCAGGACAGTTAACCACTCCTACACTGTTACTGTCACAGTAAACACAGGCAGGCCAATGAAATAAAGCTTGTAAAAAAAAAAAAAAAAAAAAAAAGTGCCCGTAAATGATGTTTGATTGAAACTGTGCAGGAAGGCAGGTCATCAGAGCTATGGCTCCCAGGGGTCCACACACACACTTTGGGGGTGGGGGTAGAGAAAGAGGACGAGGGAGAGCGAGAGCAGGAAGTTCTTCTTTTTTTTTTTTCTGTCTCCACAAGTGAAAGTAGAGGAAAGTGGTGTCAAATCCATGATTCAGAGCCACGATCCTGGTTCCACAGGGGTCATTATCATTTTTAAATGTAACATTTTAGTCACTCAGGACTAGATGAATATCTTCCTGGTTACATACCATAACCCAGATTTCCTCCAGCATTTCTGGGTGTAAGCAGTTTTCTGCAATCTGAATACAATTTCCCACCAGAGCTCAGGAGAAGAGTTCATCCGTACTCAGCTGCAAATGTTGGCGCCTACCTGTTTTCACAATCTAAATGACAAATGATCGCCCTGACAATGCCATGGTGACAGACAGGAGGATATAAATCACATGGGAAATAAATCACCACTAGACCCGCCCCCCCCCCTTTTTTTTTCACCTGCATCACTCTTTCCAGCTAACAAGAAGTCCACTGTTTCTGTGAATACCAATACAGCCCATTTCCCTTCACCCTGCTCCCTCTACTCAATTTGTCAATTTCAAATATGCTTTCAGGGTTTTGTTGGTTCTTTTTCTGGCTGTGTCTGTGTCTCCTGGCACCCCTAATCCCAAAAACTCCTTTTTTTTTTTGTCCTGTTCTGTCCCTGACCCCCCCCCCCCCCCTCTCTCTAACTCGTACAGCCTGAGTGATTGTTTGCTGCTGAAAGTTTGCGGGCAGGTAAAGGGAAACTTTTCTCTGTCGTTCTCGTTCTCTCCAGTAAGCACGTTATTAAACAAAAGTTGAGTGCAGCGAGTGACATGCCTCTACACCTGCCTATCTCCTCAGAGGCAACAAGAGCCAGCTCTGTCCTGCCCAGGCAAGATGGGATAATTATAGCTCCCGACTTAATCACTTACAGTACCTAAAAGCTCTTTGGTTCTATGACTTCTTGCCTCACTTTTCTGATTTGCCGCCACTTGCCAATCGTGAAATGTCGTAACATCATGGATTGTTGCTTTTTCTCTTTCAACCAGACAATGATAGGCGTGGGCAGAGTGTTGCGGTTGCAGTTTGTACATGCACACAGAGAGGCAAACAGTTCAGAGTGTGCTGCAGGCTTAAACTCTGCCTTATAGGTTCACTTGCAGGTTAGCATCCACCTCGTCTAGGCCTGACACATTTGTCAATTTCTCACATTTTCCATGAATAGGTTCGAGAAGTCTCACGCTGTGTCTCAGATAGAACGGTAGCTAATCAAAAATACGTTACTGCCGTGTTTTGTTTTTTTTTTTTTTTACTTCACTAGAATTGTACATATTCTGATATCATGTGTAGGTGCTGAAACTGAAGTCTGTCTGCTCTTATCCATTTGTTCCAACTGGGAACATGTGAATCCGTAGTTTGAATCCCAGCCCGTTTTTGCTGTGAATACATTCCCTCCCAGACTCCACAAGGTGGCTGGCCCCTGGCTGAGCACTGAGAGGGGGAGCAAAGGAGAGAAGGCCCCTGAAAAGGTGCTTTGTGCTGGTTTAGAGGGGCCCGAGGCTTTAGCCTGTCAGAGGCTGTGGTTCTAGGCCAGCAGCCAGGCCTTCAAACCCTTTCCCTGGCAGGGACTGAGCTACCATCTGGAATGACGGACCCTTCCTGAACTGCTGCGTGAGCTACACAGAGCGAGGCCGGGCTGAGCTGGTTAGGCTCGGCTGAGACACACAACTGAAGGCTGCAAAAATAAACCAACGGTACTTTGCTGAAATTCCTTGGCCTTAACTGTGAGATCATTCCCACGGGAGAGCGGCAGAGTGGCCCCACACTGAGCAGCAGAGTACAGGACAGACCTACTTTGGAGGCCTCACTGTGCTTACACCTCCAAAACAAGTCCACAACTGTGATCCTGCTTGTTGATGATTGTGTTGGCTGATCACGCTGATGATAATGATGTTTGAAATGCATTCAGGAACCATTTTAGCTTGCATTTAGCTGCCAGGTAGAATACCTTTAAAACTAAGAGAGAAGAATAAATGGTGGAAGATGAGTCACTATCATCAAAAGTAAATGAAGTATGTTCATGGAGATGTGTTCCCTGGCTGTCATGAACAGGAGCAAGAGGGAACGATCAGCACACTACATGGTGCTGCAAACACCATTAAGTAAGGCGGCACAGACAGGCAGACTCCTGACTCCCTCCTACTTTCATTGGCTTTGTTTACCTTTTGGATCCAGACTTATACAGTGCAGGAAAAGAAGGTTTGACAAAGGAGTGAGACATGCAAGTTGCAAAACTGACACAGTCGACGTGTTGGCCTGGTAGTCAGACTTGTATAGACTCCGATCTGCTGTCTGGAGTACGTCCACTATGGACTGCTCCAGAGCTGCATTTCAGCCACACTACTACACATGAGAGGAAATCAAAGTTTTCCCCTTCAACTGGAAAGACAGACAATTCATGGTACACTGAGTATGAGGGAGAAAAATGTGAACCATATTGTGCCGGGTGTTTTACACTTCCCCATCCCCCTACACCGGCAACAGAATAAAATTCCTTGGCCTTTCTGGAAACGGCCCAAGCTAAGCAAAATATGGACTGAAATCTTTTTATATGACCCTCTCACGCAAAAACATCAGTAAGCCTCATCTCTAGTCTTCCCCTCTCCCTGGAGCTAACCCTGAATTATCCCAAACTACCGAGCAAGGCCATTATGTTGAATCCTTGAGGCCTCCCCAATCGAAAAGGAGTGAAAGCCCTTCACAGAATTCCAAGCAGAACAAAAACACAAGCGAGGGACACTGACAGGCCTAGACAGAGTGAAGCAATGACAGATCAATATGTCAAAAAATCATCATCTCCTCGCTGACGTTTTGAAGTCGGGAACCTCGCAGCTGGAAGCACAAAGAGGTCCAAGAAATATTTTTCTCATCTGACACTCATGCACCATTTATAACGACAATTGGTGCTTTTAAAAACAGTGAATGGTTATTCTTTAAATGAACAGTATGATGCTGACGTCATGTCACCCCCTGTGTTGCGTCGTCTACTGTCCCCGTTCAGAGTCTCACATCATAGTTTCTAAACCAAAGTATTGGTTCATATTAACCTAAAGATATTTTCAATAGTTTTGTGGTGTGATTGAAAGAATTTACCACAATGTTTGATGACTCAACTGGGATTTGACCAGCGGCACTCAAACGATTTTACAGCATGGACTTCTAAACTGACACATGAAGTTTTGGCTCCAGTGCCCCTCATATGAGTGGATGTTTTAGGACAAAAGGTGTTGTGAAAGTGAGATCAAAGCCATCAATGAAATATACATTCTATCATGAATCATGAAAATAAATTCTTCCCAGTTTGCTAGGGAGCTGCTCCAGGATCCTCCCGGCCAAACCATCCAAGCTACTGCCGGTTACTGCTGATCATCTGACCTTCATGTTTTCAGTCTGGCAGCAATAAGGCCATTTTGCAGCGATTCTTCATTGAATTTAGAGTTATCATCCCCGAAAGAGAAGGTGGCAAAACTTGCTCCCCAAAACCTTTATCAATAATCAGTCTACCAAACGCCTCTATATGCCGTCATATTGTATCTCCCAGCTTTCACCTCTACAGTTCAGCTCAGTGTGAAGCACTCAAATGGCCCTGTTGTTTACAGTAGTGTTAAGTGCGTGCCCCTCCAGGATCAGTCAGAGCTGTAATCCCCTCTTCATACCCACTGAGCCCCAGAGTGTGTGTAAGTGGACATGGGTGATGGCAGACAGGAAACGGCTCACCAGCCCACCCATTCAAACCAGCCACACAGCTTCAAACACATGTTAAAACACACATATCCACTCTTGGACACACGTACATACACAAGGAGAGCCTAACGGGGCAAACATCTGAAAAGGACAAATGAATGGGAAGGGTTTGGTTTTTTTTTTTTTTTTTTTTTTGGATATTACCTCCTCCTTTCTCTGTTCTCCCTGTGTTTTTATGTCATGTCACCTTGTAAAACGGCTTTATGGTCTTCCCAGACCTCGTGGCAATGAGTGCGGTGAGGTGGATTGTGGGAGCTTAAGAACTCCTCCAGGACCAGCACTTAGTGCGAGTGACAACAGAGCATCTCCAGAGAGCTTTAGCCCACAAACTGGCCAACTCTTTAATCTAACTTCCCGTGTGTCCCCCCCCCGACACCCCCCTACTCACCCCCTTTCTCTGAGTCTAGTTTTACAGAATGGCCTAGACAAAGAACTTAAGTGGTATTCATTCATTCATTCGTTCATTCATTCGTTTGTTTGTCCGTTTCTGGGTTGCAGGGGTGCTGGAGCCAACCCAGCTCACACTGGGCGAGGGCGGGGTCACCCTGGACTGGGTGCCAGTCCAACACAGGCCCAACAACCACTCACACTCAGACTCAGAGCTACGGACAATTTCAAGTCAGCAGTTAACCCAAACATGTCGTCTTTGGACGATGGGAGGAAACCCACGCAGGCACGGGGAGAACATGGAAACTCCACACAGAAAGGCTCCAGGTGCAGGATCCGAACCTGCAACCTTCTTGTTGTGGGGTAACTGATCTGACTCCTATGCTGCCGTGCTGCCCATTTAAGTGGCAATTTACCAAAAATGCAAAGTAGACCCACTGAAGCATGAAGAGCAAAATTCCATCTCACATTTCATATTTTGCTCGTACTAAATTTAAATGGTAGATGCGATGATGTCCTTCCATGTGTATGTATGACTCTGCTGACCTTTCCTGTTCCTTATGACGCTCCGTCATCAACAGCCCAATAAAACTGACTAAATAAAATAATATAAATATAAATAAAATAATATAAAATAGACTATAAAAAAGACTACATCGAAGTTGTTGTTGAATTTGTCAGTCAGAGGAGGAAAACAGCCTTTTCAATTTTACACCAGGTAGACGAGAATGAATTCTCCTGTGGCTCTGAAATGGTCTGCACTTGCTGTGGAGGCCACTTAACACTGGACAGTACGTGCTTCTGCAGTTATTTATACGAGTGGCAGTATAATATAAGCGCTGAAGAAAACTGGCATGATGAAGTAAATGGGAAATCCACATGGCAGAAAGGAGAAAGAAGAGAAGCAGGGCACTGGTCGTACGGTAATCTAATCAGTTAGGTGTTACTCGTTACCAGGGAGGCCTCATATCAGCAACTGTAACGTATTTATAACCCCTCCAACTCCTCCTACTTTCTGTTCCCCGGTCCCTGTGCTGGCCTGTCTGTATAATGTCCACACAAAGCCAGTGTGGGGCCTCTCTGAGGTGTTCACCAGCTATGCTTTAAATCATGCAATTAGTGCTCAGCTGGGGAATTTATACTTTCTGGCAACAGTAATTCTTCTTTATATATGGCCATGGAGAGACAACCCTAAAACAGGAACTTAACAGTAAAAACACAGTGAAAATCAAAGGTTGAATCATGTGCCTTCCTGAAATAATTCAGCATGTATATCGTATATACAGGTAGCATTAGAAAATTTGCATGCAAGCGGTTTTGGTGTTTAACCTGCAGTGGAAAGATGCCCTGCTTTTCTTTAGGTGAACATTACACAGTTTTTCAAAAAAGCTGCTGGAAAATGTCAAACTGCTGAAAGCTTAAAACAAAGCTGCCTTTGTAGGTTTGGAAATGTTTTGGAGATACCAGATGTTCATGCAACAGCAGTAATATGGGAATATGTGTTGTAAGTACCAGCTCAGCTGTATGCTTAGCTCCCGTCTTCAGGAGTGTGTCTGATCTGATTTGTGTCTTTTCACGGGACAAATAAACAAGCTAAAATGAATATAATTACCAGCAAGCAGTGGCTGCACTGCTTAAAATGACTTTCCCAACACGAATGTCATCACAAAGCAAATAATCTATTACTCAACGTGGAAATTAATTTTTTTTGCCTTGTATTTTAACAAAGATATCCTAATACACACTCAAAACAGAAACCAAACAAACACTGGACAATACAAACACATGCTGCCTGGCTTGTTGTGTGAGAAAGCTCCAAAAACTTAACAAAAGAGTCACAAACTCCAGAGTGTCCAGTGGTCTTCCACTGCCCTTAGTCCAAAACCAAAACCACAAAGCATGCCAGACCACAGAAACTTCTGCACAGAAATCCATCATCAAACACAATCTGCATGTGATACTGATTCAGCACACATGTACACTGAATAAAAAAAAATATATATAACTTGCTCACATATAGAGACATAAAAATGAATTTACAAAGCAGAGTCCCAGTGTGAGAGGCAGAGAGCATTTGTGAAGACAAAGACAGCTGTCATACGAACACATTAGACCAAATTTAATCACCATAATGATCCCCATCAATCACAGCTGAGGTAAATATGAGTTTGTGTTGGGGATGAATCATGTCTGATAAATTGAATCCATTTAATTGGGCAGGCATCCTGCAGATGAGCAATGAGCTAAAGACACTCCCCATATTTGATTTGCCATTAGCCTGGTGAAGTGAAGAGGGGCAGTCACAAACACAACACCATCCACTGTGATTGATATGATGTTTATTCATATGAGGAGTGATGGTCCCAGATGCTTTATCTGTTTTTTTGAAAAATACAGTTTAAGGTTGTCAGTCGAGCTGTTTTTAAATGACTTTAAAGACACTTCTGATTGAAATCTTTGTAATTGAGGAGGCGGTAAACGTTCCATCTGAAGATGAAAACCTTTATTTGTGATTGTGATGTATGTTATGCTTTTCTTTTCCAACCCCCCCCCCCCCCACGTATATATATGTCTGTGACTCGCTGTGTGGCACGCTCTTTGAGGGAAAATTTATGACATGTCCTCCTCCGGCTCCAGGCCACGAAAAGTTGTGAAATATGCGTACACAATTAAGAAGAGCAGCATCTTTGCAGTTTTAAGAATGTAAACAGTAACATACACAACAAGTGCACAGAGACAGAGTGTGAGTCTGGCCGCCTCTTACAGAAGTCAAGGACAACGAATGACTGACCCAGATATGCGATGAGGGAGAGGGAGGAAACTGTAGCACAGATAGGTGTGAGAAACAGCTATTGGAAGACTGAGTCTGTGTCATTCTTGGCGGCATATTTGCACCCCGTGAAATTCCTTCCACGAAAGAATGCAGTGAGCATAAAAGCTATTAGCTTCAGAGCTTCCCCAACAACAGCTTATCATTTACTGCTTTGTTAACTGTCTCTCTGTGTTGAAATAGTCCCTTTTGACCAAAAATGCGACTGGTGTGCTAGAGCGTGGTTTCAGCAAAGTCTGAAAGTGCGAAAGTTTCCCCCTTTGGTCAAAAACACATTCCTTACTTAGGTGTGAGGTTGTGGTTTCTTTGTTTGTTGTATGTTTCCTGATCCAGGAACAGTTAAGTGATATTAATTGCTTTGTAATACTGACAAGACATGCGGAAATGACAGGCTTATCATCTGTGTGTGCACAAAGAGTGTGTGAGTGGTTAAATACATGAGAAAATAATTATATATATATATGTATATGCCTGGAAGTTGCCGTGGTAACGTTTACTCACTGGACATATTGTTTCTTTCGGTAATAAGCTGGTTGGATAGGCTGCAGTAAAAAAAGTAGGAGGGACGAGATGGTGATCTATTTACCCATTTTCTCATTCTTGAGTCGGGCTCATCTCTGACAGCTCCTGTAGGGGGAAACCGTTAAGTACTTTCTCCAAACTGATGGCAAAACCATATTTTCAGTTGGAAAACTGTGATTGCCGAGGTGCTGCTCAGTGACCATTATCGATCTGAAACGGATGATCGGACTGAAAAACGCTGACCTGTGCTGAAACACAACGAATTTGTGTCTTAAAGAATGATAATGTGAAGTCAGAAAACCTGCAGAAAGCTTTTAATGGGACTTTTGGCACTGTTAAACCCCAGTTCACCCCCAACTCCGTCTCCCCACATGGCTGATGTCTCCACACTGTGGTATACAGTAAAATTATGGCCTAATTAAGTGGGGGGGTTAGAGGAGGTGGTTAGGTTTCATGGTCTAACTGCTGCTGCTGCCTGTGATGCTATCGGCTCAGGCTCAGAGGAGCACAAAAGACCAGCATCGAGCTTTTACCCCACCCTCTTAGAAACTGTGGGTGCAGACAGTTTGGTGCCATGAAATCCGGAACCAGTAATGGACCGAATAGTGACTAATGAGCTCTCTATCACACTAATAGCAGCATGCGGTGCGGGCCACATTCCCATCCTCCTCTGCAGAACTGACCAAGGTGTACTCTTATACTATGAAGACACGTATACACACACACACACACACACACACACACACACACACACACACACACACACATACATATACACACAAAGGACTGGGACAGTCACTGGCCGTCAGTCTGGAATCATTTTCAAGTTAGTTTAACTAGTAACATATTTCTTTGCTTCATTTCTGTTGTATTTCATACTGCAGCATTGAGGCAGAAACAAAATAATCCACTTCCTTCTCCCCAGATGGAGTCATAGGAAGCAAAAAGGACAATATCCAACTTTCAGTAAGAGGGCAAAGCTTGAACCGCAGCTGTGTTACATGAATTGGTCATAGAGCTGCAAAGCTGACATCTATTTATATCAAAATGTTGCACATTAATAAAAAAAAAAAAGAAGCAATTTGCCTCACAAACGAATAGAAAAAGAGAAAATGTGAACGCTGCTCAACCGCTTCTTGGCAGGCATCAGGGCTGCTAACATAAACCTGGTCACAGTGAGATATGGATGTCGTGTAAGCCACGTCACGACACCCACAAGAGACCAATTTCTCCATCGCCCCCAACCTTCCCCCATTTCAATGGGTGTTTTCCACAACCCCAAACACATCAGTTCATTTCTGACACAGTCATGACAAATTACAAACCATTTCACTGCTCAGGCTGTAGCTGGGCTGCGCTGGTAGAAGCACCACATGCAGCGTGTTTGGAGATGAAGGGCTTGTTAGAGCCAAGCTGTTGTCAGAAACAGACTGAGCACACAACTAACAATGAAGCTCTAAGAACCATGATTGACCATATGGTGGCACTTAGCTGAACTCTTTGTCAGCACTGAATTGTTTAATTTCATATATACTCGGTTAAGAAAGAAATATGTTTATGTTTACTTCCATAATGGAATTTGGATTTGTGCATTGGATAAATATTTACAGCCCACATGAAAAGTCATTCATCAGGTTTATGATAGCTTCTCAAGATGAGGCAGTTTGGATTGGAGTAGTTGCTGGGATTTCTTAAACACAATGGTTTATAAAATAAATGGCGCCTCTCTGGAAACAGTTGCTATTGGTTCATTTTCCATCACTGGTTCGCTGTATCTCCACTGCTTCAACAGGATGATCACCCAAACCGATGCCGTACGGCCTATACCGCTCCGCTCCTGAACCCAGAACATGCGTTCAAATGAAACGCAGCTTCCCGTTTTATTAGCTGTTGAACTCGAGCCATCTTGCCTTATGTATAGATGTCGACTGAAACAGGAGCAAACCAACATTCAGAGGTCCAGTGAACCTGAAGCAGCAACATATTAGGTTAGTTTTATGTTACTGATTGGATGATTCTACACTCGGCCGACAGAGAGCTGATTCATTGCCGGGGTAAAAGGTGATCAATGGTCCATTGCATCAGATAAGCACCCACCTGGGTGGCTGGGTGAATCCCCTCTCAGAAGCTGAGGGTAAACAATGCAGTCCTAGAGTCACTAAAAGCCGCCCCGAAAAAATTAAGGCACAATCAACGCTTTTCAGAGTGGGCAGCGAGTTGAGTGAGCAGGGTGGTCAGGGCTGAGGAGGGCAGTCAGGCTAATAAAGTCTGTGTGATCAACATGGAAATAACTTGGCTGATGGATCTGGTGACAGTGGTTGAGTCAAACTCTGTGTGTGTGTGTGTGCAGCGACGATGTCAGAACGGTCGTATTACTACGGTTGCATAAACAGGGAAAATACAGACACTGTAAAGCGTTGCTGTTGATGGATTATGTGGTAGCAGATGGGAGATAGTTATACATAGAAATCCAGATGCAGAAAGCCAGGCATGAAGGATGAGGAAGAGGAATGTGGAAGAAAGACACCATCTTTGCAATTCAACGCTGTAATGTCTCCCTCACAGGCCATGATCTCACACACATGAGCAGAAACACCTGTTCAGAGCTGGCTGTCTCCGTGGCTGCAGAAAGGGAGAGGAGAATAATTGTATTAAACATCTGCTAACCTGTTAAACCTGCTGAACAACGGAGCCTAATTCACATCAAGACGGCCCCGATTGATCACATGAACGTGCGAGAGCTGACACGGCAAGTTAGAGCAGGATGAAATAAACTCATTTGGAGTTTGTGTTGTGAAGTGAAATTTGAGGGGAAAAAAAAGGCTGATTGTTTTCCATCACAACAAATCCATCCTCCATATTAAATTCGGTCTCCCCTGACTTATTTACATTCATGCACTTGTCTTGAATGGCTCGGAAAAGTTTGCTGTTCCTGAGGCACTCTGATAGCTCAGCAGTGAAAGCGTATCACAGAGCTGGGACTCTCTTTTAGTACTCCTCCCTTCTCTGCGTCTATCTGGTCTGAAAACAGTTTGTCATGCTTATTTTAGAGGACAGGAGTTTGTAATTAACTTGGACTCAAAGATTTTTACAGTGAAAAACATGAAAAGCAGCAGCAGTGCCTTTGCTGCTGCAAACGATGCTCAAATGTTGAACTTCTCTTCATTTTAAAGTTTTACTTTAAAGTTACAGTGTCACTAAAATACCACATTTTCCACATGCAGCTGCCAAATTGTAAATCAATTGGAAAATAAATGTATCATATGTACAACATTCAGATTTTATCTGGAAATGGCGACAACAAAAAGAGCAGGAGTGCTGTGTTCCAGCTTAGACAGCCAAATGATTGCCACATTGAAAGACAAACACATTTCGCAGCTGTAAGAAGGAGCAGAATGGCCAATGGCAAATCTACATGTGCTGATAAACTTGAAACACAGTTCAGCTGAAGCCGATGGGAATGCCATCAGTTTTCACATTTTGGTCATAAACCAAAGTGAAGTTTTGACCTGATGATGGTGTTAGATGGAAAAATAAGTCAGAGCTGCTGATACAGAGGACAGTTGTTTAAAATTTCCACTAATAAACATAAACATCAACATCCTGGTGGAAGAAAATCTGTATTGTTTACCCTCTGGGTAACAACAAAGTCTGTCCTGAACCTCTAAAACACACGAAAAAAGGAGGCATTCATGTTTCAAAGCAACGAAACGTCGATAGAAACATCAGACTTCTGTTTCACCAATTACCATAGAAGCCTATAAAAGCAGTTTAGTTTTCTTCTGGGGTTTGGACTATTTGATATTCAGCTTAGAGATGTTTTTTCTTCTTAAGACGAGAGAAGGAGAGAGCGTGAGAGTGAGCGAGCATGTGCTGGTCATGTTTGCGTTTGTATTCTCCGTGATACTCACTCCACTTTTTGTGTTTTCATTTCGACTGTGACCTCTCTGCGCCCATGACTTCATGCTGTGAGGTCACACACATCGCACAAACAGCTGAATTCAAAGTCAGCAACTAACACCTGCACTGCAACCATCACTGCTGAAATTAGTCAATGTTTTGAGCATAATCAGGGAGAATAAAAAAAAAAAAATCCTAACAGCTCCACTGCCAGTTTTTTTTTTTTTTTTTTGTATGGTGTTGGCAGGGGATTGGTGTGCACGCTGCCCTGGGCGGGCCAGAAGACAGCGGAGTGTGTTAGAGTGTGGCGTCACTAAGGCAAACATTTCTGCACTCGGTGACACAAACACACAATCCTATCTAGTATTGTGAATTAGAAATTGTGAGGCTTCACGGTCACAGAAACTGGGCTGCCAGCCATACAGTAGGGGCCAGAAGAGGAAGAAGTTCCTGGGCAGATGAAGAACGGTCAAACTCTAAAATTGACCCAGAAAACATGGAAGCTCGATCATTCATCTTGATAAAGCGGCACTGAGTTAAATTGAACTAACAGCAGCCCAACTGGGGGGAAGTTTTCACTCCCTTCCTGTGGAGCCGGCGTGTATTCCTCTGGTGCCACCGCAGTGAGCACCCCTTCGCGCTCAGGACATGTTTTTGCTTTTGTCTCCCAGAGAGCAGCCTGACCAGACCTACGATATCTTCAGTTAACTCGCAGTGGAAGTCTGTCTTGACACACACACAGTTTTTTGCCCCTGGAGATGCGGCAAAGCAAGAGGACAGCCAATCTGTATGGAGGCTGATGTTGGCAAATGAAAATTTTTGCTGACCCCCTCAAAACACGCACTCCCTGCTTCTGATTTATGTCTGCCTGTGTTGTCAAGATACTTCAAACCAGCTGCACAAATTGATAACAGTCTAGTTTATGAGTCGGGATTATCACTCACTTTCGCAACAGCTTCAGCAAAAGCGGAAAGACGTTTGTGCGCTTGAAAACACAGCCTTGCATGTTGTCTTATTGTTTGGTGTTTTTGGGGTTTTTGTCTTTAATTTTTTAATCCATCTATCAACAGTCCTCCTCTCTGAGGGCAACTAAAGTCACAAAGCTTCTTCTCTGGCAGAAACAGGCACATTCTGTGACAAAGTAACACACAGACGAGAGCGAACGCTTCTCCCCTAGAGGATGCCGTGTGAGATTGGAAAGCATGTGATATGAGTAGTTTATGAAGCCAACAAGGTTATCAAAAGATCTGTCTTTGTTTGAGGAGACAGGCAAGAAGATTTGTTTTAAGTCTGAGGCGTTGCAGCCCAGTGAAGGATGTACCTCAAAGAGCTTTAGTCTCAGCTGTGCCGCAGTGTCCCGAACCGCATCGTTGTGTCACATTTGAACAGGCCTGAATCAATTGTTGATGCTGAATCGGCGTATCGTGTGGCAGGAAATGACAGAATTTCTCTTGAATGTGGAGGTTTTGTTGCGGATCAGTAGCCAACCTGGCCGTGTCCACATCCACACACTTCAGGATAAAATGCACCGAACTTAACAGATGTTTCTGTGCCAAGTGCTCCGGGTGAAAGGCATGTCGCTGTATGAATCACAGGTACCTGGCTGATGATAATAACAGACCACGGGAGGCAGGAGATGGAGAGGGAGGAAAGTAGAGAGTGAGAGATGCTGAAAAACATTTTTACTAGCCTGCACAGTAGATCACTCTCACCCAGGGGTGTAGTCAGGAAGAGGCAGCTCGCTTTATTGACTGCTTGGCAGCTTGCTATGAACAGAGGGGAGGGATGGAAGACCAGCTCGTCCTCTCACCTGAAACTGTTTTAAACCAGCAAGAATTAACTGCCTTTGTTGGCTGAATGAGCACAAGTGAATTTAAAGTAGAGAGATTGCTGAGTGTCAGACATCGGATGTTACAGAATCTCATTATGCCAGCTCACAGTGAAAATTGCTCGAAACGTTAAACAAGCTTGAGGAAGGTAGTTCATCACAATAAATGTTTTATGGTCAGGGAACATTATTGTCAAGCGTTGAAATCAACTTTATACATTCATGAAAAAAATGTTGGCCGATGACGGTCTTTGTAATGCAACAGGCGATTGCACACCACCTGAAAATGGGAAGATGGGAGACAGCCAGCTGCTGTTGGAAAGTAATGAGAAGGATTGGGAGTTTCTGGCCCTGACACTGAAATTAGCATGCTCAGTTAATAGTTTCTACAAGACTGATAAGTAAACAGCCCTTAATGATCAATCCGGCCGTGTAGCACCAGCACGACTTACAAACAGAATAATTCAGGTCCTTCTGCCGCCCCTTAAAACGGTTTGTCTTTGGGCGGAACCAGTCGAGACATTTAGTTTTTTGTTTTTTTACATTTGCAATTGCCTTTCAAGCAAATGCATCATTTAACTTTGACAAAACTTACAAAAGCCATTCAAAGGACGCTCAGTGCAACGCCCATCATGAGAAAGTCACAACAAATTGATTTTCATACTGAGGACGCCCACAATAAATCAAAACTAATGGTTGAGAGATGCAGAAATGTGGAGAGTAACTGTACCTCCAGGGCTGAGGTCAGGAATATCATCATCGTGGTGAATGCACAGTTGTTACGTTTATCTTAACACTGAAATGATCAGTGCGTGAATGCATTCTGCTGCAGCCCGCGATTGTCATTTCCTAACAGGTGCATCTGTTAAAGTTGCAGGAACGCTTGCTTTGATGGTGTTTTATCCCCCCCATCACCTCTTAGCTTTTTTTTTTTTTTTTTTTTATTGTTTCTCAACAAGTACATGCAAGACAGCTCATCTTCCCACCGGTGACAGCAAAAGTAATAAAATTAAAAACAAATAAATAATAAAACCGCCTCAAAACAAAAACACAGCAGGAACGTCTTTCATTTTAAATACTGGGAGACCAATAAAAAGGGCAACATGAGGCCTAGTGTTCGGGACATTTTTACCACCATCAGCTCAAAGATGAAGGTGTTTCGAAACTGGAGGATTTATTTGTTGTAATAAAAAGTGATTCTTTAGCCCCTGGGTGGAGAGGATTAGACAAGGAGCCAGTGTGAAATATTCAACTCCACACCTGCTCACTGCTGCATCTGGGGAGATACGCTGTTACTCAACTCCTTGGAACAGCCGCCAGTTAGCATCAAAAAGACACACACAAGTGTTCAAACTTGTTGGAGGACAAAACTGGAAAAAAAAAAAAAAAAATTAAGGCTGTATAGTCGTCGCATACATCCACTACCGGGTGGGGTAATAACCCTACCAGACTGGGACACCGCTAAAAAAAGAACAACCTGAGTGAAGCTCCTCCAAGTGGCTTACTTATGATCATTAATTCTGCCCTGCAGCGAGTGCGCCTTCCTGGGAGAAGAGGCCCGTTTCTGTGTTTCTTCGCGGTTCGCCAGCGAGCCCTAGAGCGGAGACAACCTGAAAAGGCTCATCAGCACCCAGGCATAATGAGAACACCCAGTGATGACATGAAGTCATCCTGCAAGACAGCACACGCAATCACAGCAGCAAACACTCGTTCCCACTGAATTAAAGTGCTTCCGGGGACAGACAGAGAGACTGCGATGAATCGGATGAATTGGCGTTGCATTGGATTTTCATGTGACTTCACGATGTTTAAAAGGCCCTTTCCAAAATCAGATACATTTTGAAATGTGATAACTTGTTTTTCTGCTGAGACTTAGCTGAAAAAGATCGCTCGCTCTCACGCCTGTAGGGTTAATATGATGCTACGGCAGGCGGTGGCCAGTAGCTTAGCCTGACAATAATACTGGAAACATATGGAGAGAGAAAGCCCAGCTGCCAGCAACATCCATCATCTTTAGGTACTTTTCTAACAGTTTTTAGAAATGCCTAAGTTTCATCATGCTTAGTTAAAGTCACTGCCTGCTGGCTGCTGCTTCACATAATGCACAGACGTTGGAGTCATTTTCTTCTTCTACATTTTAATCGAAGAAAAGGACTGAAAATGTGCCGTTTAAGAGTTTTGATGGTGAATGCAAAAACTGTATATATCCATATACCGAGAATCTAACAAGGCTGCAGAAAACGGCGCGTCAGACGGAGACAGTTGTGGTCTAACACAATACACCATAACAACCTGCATGGTGACTGTGAGAGGCTGTTTGTCTCTGTGTGTTGGCCCTGCGATGGACTTGTGAACTTGGAAACTTGGAAACGGATAAGAAGTAAAAGATGAATGACTGAATGAACGACATGCTGCAAAGTTATTTCTAAGCCACTTTCAACAAGGTTTGTTGGGTTTTACCCCCCCCCCCCTTCCATCCAACTTCACATTTGTGATTATGAGAGCAACAAAAGTGTTGAGGAAAATGAAACAGAAAGACCTGAGTTAATTACATCTGTGGGCCTGTTTGGGTCACATGGGAGCAGCTGGCATCTTCTGTATAGCCAGGTGATGACAATGATCCTGGCCCGCAGACTTCCAAAGGGAAAACATCACATGGATACTGAGCGCACGCACTCTGAGACAAAGTATGGACAAGACAAGCATTCAACCGAACACTCAACAAAGAAATAGATTTCACACCAATCTAGCACCTTGGGATTGTGAGAGACTGAAAGAGGAGCTTCATTCAGCAGGAAAAAGAAAAAGTGCACAAATAGTGAAAAACGGAAAGAGGAGGACCACTCTCATTTTTGTTGTCCTTTCGTCAATGAGGTCACCTCACACGCCTCAAGCAGTGAGCGACTGCAGCCCCGGACTGTAATAACAGAAGAAGACAGAATCTCCAGCAGGCTCAGTCTGCAGACATAACAGTAACAGTATATCAAAATATAAACACGACAATACAGCAGACCCAGTGGTCTGATTCAGTTCGAGCCCCCCACCAGTGTTTTTGGAGGTTTTAGCTCATTTAATCTGCTGTGGCCCATTTCTAAAAATGTTTATGTTTTATATTGTTCCCATGTCTTAACATTGTCTTGGCGTTGTATTTTATTTCGTGACATTTACGATAGATAAATACAAATTTTATTGGTAACGAGGAAAGTCAAGGCTCGAAACTGCTTCACAAAACCAGGAAAATGTTACTTTTGCAAAACTTCCAACTTATTCTGCCTATGAAACAAATTCAGAAGCATTCAAGAGTTTCATAAGTGTTGTAAAACATGCAAAATCACAAAGAATTTCAAAGCTTTAAAGACGACGCCATGAAGAGTCATATTGATAGATAGCGTCTAACAACTGAGCGATATTGGGAGATGCGGCTGCGCTGATGTTTTGGGCAGAGACGGTTTGAAGGAAAACTGACGGAGACATTAAAGGAGGGAGATGGACGAATGGCATGTCTGGCATGGCTAGTGTTTCTGTAGTCTGTTCCAGCCAAATCAGCGAGCTGCTGATGAGAAATCTCTCTCACTGCCACAAAGGGAGCTAAAGTTACTGTGTGACTAATGCACCGTCCCTCTCATTTCCTACACCTTTTCCAGCCTCATTCTCTTTCTCTCATCTCGTCAATTTTTTTTTCTGCTCATTTAATCTTCCCCGCGGATCCTCACCCCCTCCAGTCTACTATCTCTGGCTCTTGGAGCTCTCCTCCTTATCTCTGTCCGCCTTCTGGCTGGTGCGCCGAACTTTAATGTCATCGGATACAACGTCACATTTACAGATGGTTGTAAGTGGAGCTTTGGCAACGGGGGATGGGGGTTTTCTTCGGAGTTCAAAGGTGAATGAGATCCTGGTGCAGTGGGACAGAGTGATGAGGTGAATCAGAGCACCGAGACAGACGCCAGACAGAATCAAGTATCAGTCCAAATCCCTGCTTGTTCAGATCCATCAACTATGGAGACATCCAAAATGTTTAGAAATGATAAATGTTGCTGATGTTTTTCCCTTCTCTCGCATTCATTTGTCTAAATGATTTGGGACCGTTGACTACATTCACCTAGAAACCTTAATTTTACCCGACGCTGTGAGTTGAGCTCATAGACTAGATTGTACGAGCTGAGATTCTTCAGCACGTTGTGATGAGTGGGGTAAGGGGTAGAAGAAGTAGCATGAATCAGCACTGCTTGGCGACTACATATACCAAAATATGCATCTGTCTTTCTTTTTGGATACTTTTATTGCATAACTTATCCCAAATAAAAAACAGGCCCAAAAAAAAAAAAGCTTCATGAAGACACTTCAAACGAAAGTCTGTGAAAGTCTAAAAAAGAGAGCGAGAAAACAAAAAATGCCAACCTCCTCGAAAATCTCTGTCATCAGAGGAGTCCCAGAGTTGGCAGACAGACAAATCATCAACCCTGTTCAATAAAATACTAATTAAAAACAAGCACAGACAGACAGGGCAGATACATGGCACCACAAACTGGGACGCTGGCCTTTGGTGCAGCGCGGAAAACGTTTCTGCTGAAAACACACAAAGTTGCTTATGCCAGTTTGAGAAGTGTCTTTTGATGTATCTTTTTATCTTTTTTATGGTCTCTTTTCATGGCCAGTTCCCTCTAAACACCCAAACCAAAAGTGAACATACTTACTTATAAACTTACAGTGTCTACTTGCCCAAACTATAATGCAATTTTGGAGTATTGAAATTAAAAGCTCCTGCCAAAATGACATCACTCTACAGAAACATCCCCATTGTGAGGCTTCAAAAGCTCAAACTGTTTCTCATAAGAATGATAATGCTCACATGCACATGCTGTACACTTGCTTTTGTTGACCTGGGACAGGCACCAGATACGGTATCAGCAGAAATTTGACTCATCACATTGTATTTGAGTTTTATGCCAGTTCACACTGCTAGTAAATCACCTCTTTTGGACGCTGTGTTTGGGACTTTGAAACAAATCCCCTTGTCTGCGTTAAACTGCTCCACATGGTGGAGTTCAGGACTGTAATAATCCTGATCCCTCTCTTTCTATTGGTATGTTTGAGTAGTTGCATCCAACTTCAAACAGTGAGCGTTTGTCTGCAGCTATACGTTTTATATCCATGTGCACGTACATACTAATGCCCCCTCTCCACGTTCAGTGAAATACAAATCCACTTGTTTTAAGAGACGACTCCGGCAGCAGCGACAGCCAGGTGACAGCGCACGGTTTGCCCTGGACGCAGCCGAACGCTCTGAGAGTGTGCCGCTAATGTCTCACAATTGCTTACACATGTTCAAGAAGGGGCTGATTCATTTGTCTTAGCAGGTCAGTCTCCGCTTTCATGAGCAAGATATTTGTGCAATCATTTTCAAGTGTCCCTGATGTTGTGTCCATAGACAGATGAGGAGCCAGATTTGTTACCCAAACCCGCAGTATTATTTGGCGGTTTCCCATTATTGCTCACTATTTTGAAGGACTGGCTTTGTTTAGAAAAAGTCCAACATTAAATAATATTAGATAATAATAATGAAACTTTTTCTCTGCAGATGGTAACAATTTTTCCAGCTGTGTCACTTTAGTTTAGTCTTTCACAGCACTAGACCCCAGAAAAGTTTGAAAAATCTTGAAATTATTTTACCAAATTTTTTACTTTTTCCTTGAAGGCCAAATATAAGATTAATGATATAAAACAGAACAAAATAAAGTAATATGGTTATTTTAGGAATATACATTAACTTCAAATGCACTCGGACCCTCCACAGAAGCATTTTTTTTCTTTTACTCCTTTTATTTGTATCCATCTTTGTTTCTGGGGCCAGTGAGAGCAGTAAATCCCAGCTGGCAGAGAGTCTGACAGTTTAGCGTGTGTGTGGATCTGTAGATAATTATCTGTCTGTACACGAGGTGGATCATTCTAGGCCATAAAAAGGCGAGCTGATAGCCGCCAAAATAGATTAACCTGCCGGAGAAATTCCCCCTTAAAATTGTAAGTAATGTAATATGTGGAGGACATGCAACCGTATTTCTCACCTGATGTTAAACCAATAAAGGTCAAGGGAAGGGCAAGTGCATGAACGGACACGCTGACTGTCAGAGTCGAGACTAATTACTCCAAACACTTGCTTGGTAGCTGTAATGAAAAGCAGCACTTTTTGTATCAAATATGTTCAACTGCCACTGGGTGAAAAGGCCACATACCAAGCTAATTGTCAGGAAACACATTGTGTGAAGGTGCGTGTGTGTGTTACTGTGCTCCCTTGTAGGTGTTTGGTGGTTTGGTTGTTTGCAGAAAACACTGGCATAACCTGAGAAGCAATCTGAGAGTTCAGCTCAGTGAGTGCGTGGACAGTTCGCCGGAAGGGAAAGCTCCTTTGGTGAAAAGCAACTTTACAGCAGCAGCTTGGGTGACAGTGTACATTTCTCCCCTGACACAGGTGAACGCACTGTTTCAATGCCCTGACAGTGTACTATTAATGTCTCATAATTGCTTGCAAGTGCATGCACAAATTCAAGAGTGGTGTTTTCCAGTTTAGTTTAGTTTAGCAGCTTAAACGCGGATTTCTAAACAGTGTGAAGTCGATCTCAGTTGTTGTATGATTGTGTCTTTGCGTAAGTTTACGAACTTGTATCTATGCATCTGGGTCTGTGTGTGTAATAGTAAGACTCTCCGTGCGACTGGAGCGGGGTCAAGCTGCTGGGTTGGTCCTCAGGTGAGCCACATAGGCAGCGTGAGTAAAGCGATCCACCTGAGAACTGCCCAGGGAATTGTGGGTCTTTGTGCAGGAGAAAAACAGGGCCCTCCAGCGTGTGCCTGCTGAATAAAAAACACTTGTGCCATTTTACACAGCGCACAATAACAGCAGCACAGGATGGACCAGTCGAGTCGACAGACTTGTCTTTCCCCCCGGTGCTGAGACTGTGTACAAATACCTGCAATTATCTGTTCCCAGACCACCTCAGCTCTTCTGTTAACTAGAGGATATCTGAACGCAGTGTAAATGTCTTGTGATGCAAAATAACTGATGCTTTTATCTTTTTTTTTTTTTAAACAATGGCTTCCCGTGCCTTTCTGTAAATGCAGAGGCAGAAAATAATGAAGAAACAAGAAGAGATGTGATTAAGTTGTTTTCTTCAATTTTCTGCTTCATCGTGGAAACTGCTTTTAATCAGTCTCATCTTTGGCTTTGCAAACTTTATAACACGTTGCAGTGGGTGGCCCAGTTCATTCCACTTAATGGCATTCATTAAACTAACATTTACTTCGCCAGAAAGACAACAGTGTGAGATCAGGTGAGAAAAAGAGAATGGGAGACGCATTGCTCAAGGTAAAGAATTTCTGCAGCTGGTTCTTCTCATGGTGTCTCTAAAGGAAATAAAACCGAGGGAGGGCGGGCGGGAGGCTGCACAGCCATAGGCGAGCGCATTGAATTTCACATGTTTCCATTTCAAACTCGTGCGTTCGCTCCTGAAGTGACACAGTTGTCCGTCTTGTCGAGACAATTTCAGATGTCGAGAAGAATGCTCAGTGTGGTGATTTACTATCTTAGAAAAGACATGTAGGATCTGTGAGGGGCTTTGGGAGGATAGACAAGTGTGGGTGTTGTTTGTGTGTGTGTGTGTGTGTGTGTGTGTGTGTGTGTAAGGTGGGGTGGGGGGGGGGTCTGAGTGCAAGACTAGACAGATGTGGGTGGAGAAGGAGTCTTAGTAAAATCTTTGTGCTGTTGCCAAACGCCTCATCAGTGCCACCAACATGATGCTCTTGTGATCCTTTCTGCTCCGTCCCGCCTGCTGCTAGAGCTACAGGATAGAGTTGGTGCAGTGGGGGGGCGGGGGGGCACACCTTCTACATAAAGACTGACCTTTGTTCCACACTTCTACCAGTGCCATAGTGTCTGACACTAACAAAAACCCACAGCAGAGAGAGAAAGATGGAAGGGGGCGGGGCTATAAATAGCTGCTGTCAATCTCCCCTCTGACCTCTCCTGCACATTCCTCCCCTTCTCTGCTTATTAGTCTTATATTAGCTTTTCCATTTGTTCCCGCTCACCTCTGACTGGCTGTGTGCTGTCATACGGGCATCGCGAGCGGCCACATGAAACCGTTTGAGAGGTGGACAAACAAAGGTAGCTCTGTTTTTCCAGACGTGAGGCAGCGCCGTGCAAACCGAAGCGTCGGTATAGATTGTGACAGCAAAAAATGGGCTGTGTGTACATGTGTGCGTGTGCGTGCACGTATGAAATAGTTACCCACTCCACTCCCTGTGAGCAATCTGCCCCCCCCACCCCCTTCAGCCAAAGCCAAGCCAGCCAACACCTGAAGCTTATTAAACATAAATCTCCACTGCGCCGTAGATGTAACTTGAAACCCATATTGACTTTTAGGGGGAGCTTCATAAATCTTTTTGGTTCTCTCCTTCCTTTCTCGTCAACATTCCTTATATATACCACAGAACGCTGTTTAAAAAAGGGAAAACACTCTCCACACTTCTGTTGACAAAATATTCCAACTTTACAGGCGTGCTAAACAAACAAGAGGTCTGTGCAGGAAGAGACATAAATATTGATCCTGTGGTGAAACTGAATCTGTATTCATTAAAGGCGGATCAGATGGATGTCTTCAGTACAGAATATGAAACTTCTTACTTTTTCTTTGAAGGAATGTGTTAAGTATCCTGATTGTGCCGATGAAGGGAATGTAAAATCACACAGCCACATGCTGTAGATGTTTTTGGCCGCTCGTTTGAAGGTATTCAGTCATGTCGTTTAGGTCCCTGTAGGGACTCTTTGTTTAACAATTGCAGTGAAGTAAGTGACGAGCTTCAGGAGCAAGAATGGAAAAGAAAATTCAGACAATCCAACAGGCGTGTCTGTGTTTATTTATGTTATCACAGAACTGGTGAAAATTATTTACTTGTAATCTCTCAAAGGGAATGTAGTCGTAGGTCCAATATGCAAAAACCCAGGTGGACCAATGTGCATTATGTGGTCAGGGCGTATTCCTTCATAGACAGGCACCGTTCCAGGGGGTGGACAGGAAGGTCCTTTCTGTGCAGCACAGGAACATAATATTTCCCCTCATGCAACGTCATTCTGATGAAGCATCATCACGGTGAGGTGAGATGAAATGAGGAGGTTTAAAAGTAGTGATGCTTTATGGAGGCCTGGGGGTGTGTTTAGATTACCTCAGAGGAATAAGCAAGGAAACGGTCCAAAGCGTCATCGTAAATTACAACATCTGGGTGCTATTCCCATCTGAGCAGGACACGCAGCGGCAGGATGTTCCACATCGCTGGTACCTGCTTTTGAATTTGAGGCCACATCGCAGGCTGCCACTGCCAGAGCCGAGTTCACAACTTGCTTCCCTCCCTGGAAAGAATGAGCGATTGCTGCGTACAATAAAAACCCGGCAGCAGCTTGATGTGAGTGTGTGTGTGTGTGTGTGTGCACGTACAGGAAAGTGTCAGTGGGCAGGATTGGCAGTCGTTTCAGAGAAAATGAACGGCATAAAAGGAGAGCAAAGTAAGAGAAGAGTGGAGGTGTTATAAACTGGAGACGTGCACAAAGGGCCCTCTGTGCCGGGGTGGCCAGTAGGTCACACACTGGCTTCGACACACACACACACACACACACACTTGCAGACACACACCTTCCTCAACCTGCTGCCACAAACCTCCCTCAGGGATCCTTCCATTCCAAAGCTGCCCGGCATGAGAAGAGTGACCTCATATAAATAACATGACAAATAAGGAAAATGTGAGCCCAGAAAAAAAAAGAAAAAAAAAAGATGGAGAGAGTTGAGGAAAGACATGAGAGAAAAAGAAGGGGAAAAAATGCAGCGACAGCAGCAGCCTGTTGAATAAGGATTTCTTCTCTCTGGCGACAATGTCTCATTGTTTTTTCGAAGGAGGAGTGAGCGGGGAAAAACCACTGGAATTGTGGAATGTATGAGTCTCATTCATTACCCCATTTCGTCCTTTAAAACATCTCCTGTAATAACAGTTGTGCTCACGTACATAAATACAACTGCGATTTCCTTTGGCAAGTGTGGCTCTTCTGACATGTACCCCCAACAGCCAGAAGAGACACAGAGATTGAGTACGTCTGCACGAGAGAGAGAGAGAGGGGGGGGGGGGGGTGAAAAACTGTGTTTATGGACTTTGCTGTGCATTTGTGTATTTGTGTGTCTGTGGAGCGCTGATGGTTTATATTAGAAGCTGTAGTCTTTACTCCGCTGCAGAGCACGGACCGTCTGACAAGCTGGCTGGCACTTACATCTGCTACCTGACGGTGCTGCTAATAAAAACCTGAGGCAGTACAACAAACATTTTAAATTGGAGTGTGGGGGGAAAAAACAGAAAATTGAAGGAGCCAGCGGGGGGAAAGAAAAGCTTTCTGTTGCCAGTGGTTTTGTTTTTGTCTTTTTCTGCTTTTCTTGCAGAACTGCCAGTATCAGAATCCCTATAGCTGTGTTGTTGTTTTTGCCGACTTTGTTGTTCGGCACGCAGCTCCCCTCCAGAAACCAGACAAAAGTTAAGCTCAAAATCCAAACATTATGGCTGGAGTCATACGCCAAACAGGACGAGTGTCCCGCACTGCATGCTACCACCAACTAAACAAACAAACAACGCACTGAATGAAAAGGTGTCAAGTTTAAATGTTTTCTTACTCAGCCTGTCTGGACAGGCCGAGCTGAGCCTTCTGCTCTGCCAGACAACTTTCCATATGGCGCTCCTCTAACCCATAAAGATTAACTATCTGATTCTCTCATGAGAAAGCAGACAGAATGCTTTGTGATGGGAAACACACATGAGAGGTGAGATTAATGGAGCATTACCCAAAGACTGCAAGAATCCAAATAGTGCTCCATTTATGGGGCTCGTCCTCCTCCCCCACCTCCTTTTCATTTCTTCCAATACACTACACCTCCATTCAGGAGAAAGGGACATAAATATTTACAGTAATTAGATACGTGCATGTAAGGGCAAGACTTCGTTTCTGCAAAACTCAGAAACAACCACGATGGTTTGATCATAAAGTCCGTCGGAGGGGTAATCACTCGGGAGACAAAACTTCACAACACAAACTCTCCTGTGATTCAAACAATAGCGTATCAGTCACATTGCATTAATTCACATTATTCATAATCTCTCTGTTTGGCGGTCTAATGGTGAAGGTCTGGGGTGAAAATAGAAGCAGGTGTAAATTCCTGGCCGTAGTGCAGTTGCACAGGTGAAGACATGCTTGTGGCGTTTGATGTAATAAGTCATTTTTCTGGATGAATACTCTGAAGACTTTCTAGGTATGTCTCGCTCCGGGGCTGAGCTAAATTGCTTCATTGAACTCTTAATTGAAGGTCGACCTTTCACCTCCTACTGAGATGTTGCCTCACATGTTCCCCCCCGTGGCACTTGGATTGTTCAAAGCTGGAGCTTGTGTAGCACGTTGCACTCCGAGGTTTGGATTAGGGAAAGGGCTGACATGTTATGAAACAGAGAGGTGAAATGTAAAATCACTAGACTCTGGTGTCTTACTTGATATTTGAAAAATGTCTATGAAACGTATGTTGGCTATGAATCAACACAATATCACAGGGGTCCCTTTGGCTGCGGTTTGGACGCACAAAGGTTGACATGAGCGGAGGAGACAGAGGGTATGTAGTTTGCCTCTCGGGGAATGTTTCTCAGAGCTTCTGAGTAGGCCAAAACACAGTCAGCTGTGGTGGCTAAGCAGCTGGCTGCCTGGACTGATGCATGCCTTTGTGCCTCAAAGGATTTTCTGTTGCCAGTGCTGACAGGAAGTGATCTGGTGGCGCTGCCCTTGGACAGAGCGGAGGCTCTCTAACTGGAGCTGAAGTAAGTGGAATGGTCTTCAGCTTTAACCGGTGATAAGATGTTAAAGGGAAATTCCACTTTTTCGCAACCTCAGTGTTGGTTTTGTCGTTTTGTTTTGTTTTTTCATATCTATTGGAGCAGTTTACTGAAATATTCCCCTTTAAAATATGAGTGTCGACACATATTATATGGTATTGTTAGCAAAGCCTTTGAAATAAACAGAAGACTAGTGGAGAATCCCTGGGCCATTTATTCCTGGTGAAGACTTAATCCTTAAAAGTGAGTCATAATTACACGCGTTCCTCTTTAAAACAGCTGGGCACTCGTGATTTTCACAAAGGTTAAACTCAAACGGGATGAAAGGAATCATATTTGTTTCAAATTTCAGCAGGAAGGGTTAGGGTTGATTTTAAATAAATTCAGTTTTTTGTTGTTGTTGTTGTGAAACAACTTTTATTGTGTTTAAAAAGTTTCGGACAAGCAGAGAGGAATAGGAATCAGGCTTTGGGTCCTCATACGTTATCACTGCTGATGGATTTGGTGTTTTCGTTGGATTTCCTGACAATAACAAAAATATAGCATATCAACACACTTATCCTTAAATAATGTTTATGGCTCTCCTCCTTCAGTCTTATCTACAGAATCCTGTCAAATGCACAGCCAGAGCACTGACAACTATCAGTAAGATGATAAATTTACATCTCATAAGTCATAAGTCATTCGTGGCTGGGCTTTCTTAAAGAAGGAGCTTCTAATCAGGCTCTGTGTGCAGCCTGTCTCACACCTGGACCAGCTCCAGGGCCTGCGCTTTAAAGGGCTGTCAGTCAAAAGCTTAAGCTCCAGTGTGCAGGCTTGGGGCACCACTTAACCCCCCTCCAACATCTGCACCTGACTGACTTTGTGCCACATTGTCATCACACCTCAGGCCAAAAGACACGCAACCGGCTCAACCTGTACCTGCTGGTATATGTACCAATCCCTGTGTTACTGTGGGAGAGACAGAGATTTTTAAATTTTTTTTCTTGGTCATTCTTGATGATTTGTGAAGGAATGAGTTGGATGCGAGAGTGGGAAAGTGTTTGGACGCAGCAGCGCCTCAAAGATATCTCTATGCACTCCTGTTGCCCTCAGAGAACTTGGCAGTCTGTGATAAAGTGAGATACCATAAGAAAATAAAACATGGGCCTCACAGAGCTGGATTTGAGCCTCTCTCACACAGTCTGTACGCTGAGTACTGCCAGAGCAAACATGGTGGCTGTTATTGTAGAGGACAATTACATACAGTTAAAAGTATACTCCTCAGCCAGCGCCGGCCCTCTTTTAAACCCACTGTGAATAGAAGAACAAACACTGGGAGGAGCGCTGTGTCTTTCTCTCACATACACCCACACAGAGTACACACCAAGTGAGAGCACGCGGTCACACACACACACACACACACGCATGTGTATTCATGCATTTAACTTCAACCAACCGTGAACTCCCAGGCATCCACTTTCACCCTGCCTGACATTTCGTCTAGCGACCCCGCTGTCCGGCGTCCAAACAGCACAATTATCTGCAATTTATGCTCAGACAAAACGGATCGCTTCCGTGGTAAATGAAATTCCCCATTAGGAAGGGCAACAAGAGGGGGCGGGCAGATAAGGTTAGCAATACTTTCTCTGGTATGAAGCGAGAGAGGGCACGCCGCATGAGCAGGGTCACAGCAGTCACAGAAAAGTCAAAGGATCAAGGCTCAGGTGTTCCCCTTTTTAATTCCTGAAAAAGTAAAGACACATTTCTCCTGAGGATGGCAGGTGGTTCACTAAGAGGGCAGGACGGCTCATTAAGAAACCCTTTAAGTGCTTTCCCTCCAGGGGAGAAACAACCATTACACTCTAATATCACGGCGAGGGACTTGAATGACTTTCTCTTAATGAGTGATGAGAAATTAAAAAGCTGTGGAAATCCAAAGCTACACTTCGACCCCACCGCATTTCAATTTGCTTTTCAGAAATCCATTAATCATGTTAATGAGTCTTGGAGAAATCAGCAGTGAAAACAAGCGATCACCAAGACATTGTTTTGCAAATGATGGTGTGAGTTATAACAAGCTTTGGCTTGTGTCCAGCTTTGTCCGAGCAAGAAACAATAACAAGCCTATCTGTTTGACTCAATCGGCATCATGTTGACACTGCAAACGGTGCTGAGGGAATTGTTTCAAAAGACTATAAGTTAATAAACAGTGGGTTGGACTTTTTTCACCATTAAAGTCTTGTTAGAGCGTTATGACAAATAAAATTGTTCCAACTTAATAGTCATGCTTACAGCACGTAAATTCATTGCTCAAGCCTCCTGGATGCTCAGCGGAATCCAAAGATTGCCTTGATTTACCATTCATCCTGCTCATGTGCCTGTTGGGACTTGCAGGCCTTCAGCTTCTGTATGCTTGGATGTATAAATATGTACACAGACATGTATAAGGACACACACCTAAAAGGAAAATTCCATCCTTGGACTCCGCTGAAGTGTGGTAAGTAATCACTCTTTCAGCTATAGTTTGATGTCACGGAGTTGCAATTTACCTTTCAAACACTTCCCACATTCAATCAGCAGGCTTCCGTCTCCGTCCTCCCGGTTTTTTTTTTTTTTTTGAACATTTCTGAGGAGGACTTGATTAACCTGGAATATGAGTGAATAGGCTGAAACGTGTCGGCAAGAAGAGCAGCAGTGATAGCAGAAGCTTGGTAGCAGTAGGAAGCATCACACGGTGAACTTTCCCATTCAGAAGAAGTGCCATCTGTGCCTGACTGACTGCATTGTATTGTGGTCTGCTGGTTGGAAGTATTTCTAATCAAGGTTAGGGTCAAGATGATTCTTGAAAAACCGTCAAAGGGCTATTCATAAATTTGATGATAATTTCGATCTGGGAGTGAACTCTGATGATCGCTTCATCCGTTATAATACTTCCTTTGGGCAGCGATTCACCAGAAACTGATGAGACAGATCAAACCGAGTTGGTGCATCCTGCACATGCTGCCGGTCTATAAAAGGCCCGACATAACATTCCTCATGCCAAGGCAATTTTCAAAATACAACCAAAGGGCCCAAACATTCAACACACTATGACACTATTTAGCATTGTGCAGCAGTTTTGAGATGGATTTTTGTTTTTAGAAACAACACCAGTGTGAAGAAGTTTGTTTTGTGTTTAAAAAAGAAAGAAAGAAAGAAAGCAGTATCTTCTCTTTCACATATATGCTAACATAGTCTGACTATGCAAACACAACTGAAAGTGTGTAATCACACGTGCACACACATACACAGGGATCCCAAGGTCATCTGTGTGACAGATTCAGGGTATTATTGGCTGCTATGTGCAGCTCTAATGGCTCACCTGTCATCGGTTTTCATTAAGTGCCCTGGATTTTCCAAGGTGAGAGCGTTCTGTCTGCACAGTCGGCGGATCGGCTGTGGATTGTTGATGAGAACAGACAGGAACTGAGAGCAGCCGAGTGCCCTGAACTTCCAGTAGAATACTGGAGAGACGCCGGTGTTGCACGTTTGGCATGTGCGCACACAGCCGGTGACTCGGGTCGGCCCTGCATCCTTGAGGGCAAATTCCAGCGAAGTCATCATTTGGAAGAAAAAACAACATGCTTCATGAATTCCAGAGTAGTCTACAAGATGTTTTGCGTGAAAAGTCACAAGCTTGTTCAATCGGCAGGGAATAATCACAAAGATGAATCGGCTTAGTTCGTAGGAAACTACAAACAATTTGAAAATGCAGCAGATTTATTTTCCCAAGTGAGCCACTTATTATTGACTTTATGCCTGCGGGATGTCAACAGGGACGGGTGCAGAGCCTGAGCTGGGGCCCAGGACAGGAACCAGAGCCTCCATTTTGTCACCTCAGACAGAACACACAGCAGCATAAAGAGATCTTTCTCCAAAGCACAGGAACACTGCTGACAGTGTTTAGACAACTGCCGAAGTCTCTGTTTCCCGCTATAACTCAGCTTGGCTCCTCTTTCCTGCACCTCCAGGAACACGGATAGAGATGCAGAGATGAATGTCAGAGACACTAAATACAGAAACTAAATTCACACACAGGTTTGATCCTTCAGTCAGACTCCGCTGACGTCTCTGATCAACGCAAAAATGAGTGTGAGGAAAAATTACGTTTGAGGAGGCTGAAGGGAATGTTTCCTATCACTTCCTGTACTTCAAAAATAGAAAATCCTTCAAGAGTTCAAGGACATCTACAGATTATCTGAACAGAAGCAGAGATGTGTTTTTCCCACAGCAGTGCAAGATAACATTGCTTTCAGTGAGATTAACAGAGATTTGAGGAGAGCCATTTCCTTTTTAATTAAACATTAATATCATAGGCAAATATTCAGCATACACGATTGATCTGGTGTATCACACTCAAACAAACAGCACAGATAGCCATTTGGAACAGTGGCTATCCCAAAATGCCCTTTTATAACTGCACTTATAAATAGCTTTGAATGAAATCCCTGGAAGAGCCAAAAGAAGAAGACGACGAAGAAGAAAAAACAAGCAGAGAGTAACATGCCCCAGGTTCCAAGAATAGGCTGTACCACAAGGTCCTGGATTGGATTTTGTGATAAGCCAGCCATATGAGCTGCGTTCTCTATCTCTTCTGACCCGGCTGCATGCAAGCCACAATAACAAAGGCACTCAGACGTGGGCCCCAGGGTCCGTTTACTCAGTGGCGTAATGTTTGTGCTCTCATGGCCCTCACAGCAGCCGAGTGTAGCCCTTATCGGGGGCCCCAGCCCAGCTCGACACGGCCCTCTGGAAGACTGCGGCTTCACCGCAATGTGTACTCTACTGCTGCAAACAGGCCTGACACAAAGGGGAGAGAAAAGAGCAAAGGGTGAGGAGGTAAAGGAGGGTGAGGAGATCTGATGCCTAGGGTTTTGGTTGTTTTCCATAAAGGGGCCTCCATCCCTGCTCCTCTGGAGGAAAAGAGAAGGGGGGGGGGTCGGAGTGCATTCCTCTCTCCTCATGCCCTGGAGGGGTGTCGGCCTTGGCTGCAGAGCGGGGAATGAAGGCAGGCCTAAGCCCCTGCAGACACGCAGGCCTCGGCTGGCTCATGCTCTCCTGGCTTAACAGCAAGCAAGACAGAAGTCCATCGCTTTCTCCCACCGCAGAGTTCTGGCTGAGCAGGACTCTGGTCAAGTTCACTTTCTCTGTACGAAACCAATCTGGGTTGTGAGAATAAAAGTGTTATTGTAAGAAAAGCAAGAATACAAAACAGAAAGTGTTGATAGAAAACATGTCCTGCTGCGAACCGAGCTGAACTCATTTGAGTTGTTCGGTGAGTCACAGTGCCAGTCCAGCCAGGCAGCAAAAGGACTGTTCCATATTTTCCATCCTCGCTGCTTCTTATTGGGGTCTTCGCCTTGATTGGCATGGAGGCAGGCAGCAGAGGCTGGCATGACCGCTGTAATTTCCAGCTCTGTCCTTTCTCAAAAACGCCTCAGAGAATAGTGCTTAATGTCACTCTTAGGCCAAGTGAGTCTATTTGGAAATATCACATCTATAAATACTTTCCGACCACAGAAGAAAGGGAGGGAAAAAAATGATTTGCTAGAAAATAATCCCAGTAGACGCGAAGAGAAATCAATCTTTTCTCAAGTGATGTTGTATCCACTTTGAAAAGGAACAACTTCCACATCCAAAATGAAATCAAAGGTTTCTTTGCAGGATTTAACTTCAGATACGTGATGCCAGTGACTGATGTGAAAATCTTCCCCAAGCGCACCAGAAAACCTGTTCCAGCTTAGTAGAAAACATCCCACACTGTGACCAAAGAGGCCTTCCTTCCATCAAGCAGCCAACCCACCAACCCACAGCTCTCTCTTTACCTCGTCTTCTATCCGGTTTTCCCCAAAAACCAACATCGAAATCGGATGCAGGCCTGCAGACTGTTTTGAATCGCACCAAAAAAAAAAAAAAAAAAAGGACAGACGGAGCATTCCTCCACTTTTGGGGAAATGTTAAGCATATCCCTAAGAAGATTAGGTCTCCTGGTTGTAGCACACAGCTACGCCTCGATGTGCCAAAGGACCCGTGCAGATCAAAGCCACCTCGGGCTTCCTCGTCATTAGCCGTGGCTTATCCCCAGTGCTTTCACCCACTGATACTGACCCCCTCATTATCCCAGCACTCCAGTGCAGGGCTCTGGCACAGGATGTGACCCCCCCAGCCCCCCGCCCTTTTGAAGACCCTCTTCCTCTCTTATTGAAAAACGTACACCTCAGTAATATTCAGATGAAAGCAGCACAGGCAGGAACTGACATACACACAACAAACATGATTACGTATGCTGCTTCAACATCTTTAAAGCAAAAATCTTATTTATTTTCCAGAAATCAATCTTTCATATTTGCAGCATTAAAATTGCTCGCACCAAACACACGCTCAGTTATGGAAAGATGCTGTGTACAAGCAGAAACGTAGAGATTAAATGGACAAGAAATGAGGAATTGTTTGTTTGATATTATTGCTTCTTCTTTTTCATGTTTCTAATCCTTTGTTTACAATGCTAAATGTGAATTTGCTGAGATCCCTCCATTGGGGCCTTCACCATCTGGAAGCCATTATTGTCACGGTTTTCTAGCCAAGAAGATTATAGACATATTTAAACACTTGTGGCCCCTAATCAAACTGCCTGATATCACAACCTGTTGTATGAATAATCCTTTTCATCATGTATTCTTCACTTCCTTATTTTTTCATTTCAAAATTTCTCTGCTGTCCAAGCCCGAGACCTAAACTAGACCATAACTCACACCATGAAAGCTGACGTGAAAAATTTAAAAGAGCCTTTTGGACGTTTTGTTACTCTTCCGGAAAAATTGTGAATGCAGCATCAAACCTTTTTGCTTTTCTTGCCACCAGTTGTCTTTGTTCACTCTCTTTTTTCGATCCCATCTTTTCGTTCACTGAGCTAGTTAGCCAACCTCATCACCATACCTAGCTTCCAACTCATCCTCAGGACGTAGCGCAGCTCAAAGGGATGTCTTATAAAGTCTTACGACAACAGACGTGGCGAAGAAAAAAAACGTCAAATTAGACCCTATAAAATGTGTTGACGTGGCAAGAGCCTAGGGTATCAGAACAACTGGCAAAAACGGAAATACTTCTAGTTTTAGAGGCTGAGCAAGTAGAGGAGATTTTAGAATTAGTAATCAGAGCAGTCTGAGGAAAGAAACTTCTATTCACGAGCTGCCACTTTCTGATTGCGTGGTTCGTCCAGCCAACATCCGTCTAACTAGCCCCCTATCACTAAAGTCAATATGGTTTAATTAGGCATGAAGGATGTAGGTGAAAAGAGGCTTTGTTCCAACATTTATGAATACATTCCTCCATACTGTAAATGCAACACGGGAACAAGCCTGTCACACAGAGATGGATTCTTTTTTCCTCAAAGTATAAAAGCATATAGTGCAGAGCAATCCAAGCGTTCAGTGTGTTTGCTCAGGGTGTGTGAGGCCCACCATAGTGAAGCTTGCTCAGGGGTTGTTGGGAAGGCCACCTGAGCATGAGAGAGCTTGCACACCTGTTCTCTGTTTGGTCAACAGCCCAACAGCAGCCCCGTCGCAGAACACAATGCTATCGTTGCCAATCTGGAGAGCAATGCAGCGCTTATCTCTTATTGGCTCTGATTGCAGCCATTCAGGCCAATTAGGAGCTCTCCCTCCTGTTCAGTGGGTTCCTGCCCTCCAGCAGCGTGGCCCCGCTGCACGGCTGCTGCAGTTCCTGGATCGGGCCGAGCCAGCCAGGAAACGCAGAGAATTAAGATTTGAGCAAACATCACGGGACATCAATTTCCACATATGGATGTGTTTGTAGAAATGAAAAGGAAGGCGGAGCAGTGGCTGGTGTGACGGTGCAAACCTTGTCACACCAATTAAGTAAAACTGTTTTCACAAAAATAAAGTTCCTACTGAGTGGGTTGCACTTTTTCACGGATGGCTGGTTTCAGTTAACTCGGCCTCAGCAGCGAAAAAAGGAGATCCTGGCTCTATTTGGACTGAACTTGCGACCTCTCAGTCGCAAAACTGTCCAGCAGGCCACCCTGCCTTGACAACATTATACAGCTTGTGAAATCTGGGTTCTGCCCACACAACACCAGCCACACAATTATTAAATCGAGCTCCTATATTGGCCTGGTGGGGCTCAGCGCTGTTAAACGAGGCTGTGCCAGTGAGATTGAGAGAAGGCAGAGCTGGAGTCTACCAGCCTTCCAGTGTGGAAGAAGAAAGCAGAACCGCTGCCCACTTCTCAGAAACCAGAACGAAGGGACGGGAGGAGGACTTTGAACAAACCTCACACTCCAACAGCACACATGCACTAACGTGCCATTTCCATTGGACACACTCTCCACCGCACGTCACTGGACTGGTCACGTTCGACCATCGTCGTGGTGACAATTCAGAGCCCAGCCATTAACGCCACTGGAGCTCTGGAAATCTTGACACGAACCTAGCAACGTGCGCACACTGTCCACATCTAAAAATCCATATTTAGACGTCGAAAATAGAATTGGTCTTTTCGTGGCTGAGAGCTGAGTCAGTGCCACTGGGCGACGCCAGCATCTTGGTTGTTTACTGTGCATGTATGCTTATATGTGTGTGTGTGTGTGTGTGTGTGTGTAGGTGAGAAAGTGGGAATCAGACCAGTATCTGAATATAACCGTGCTGGCACAGTTCGTAGAATCAGGTTAATGATTGCTTTTTCGTCAAATAGCTTTGTGCAAACATTCATTGCACTCTGCTGACACTCCAATACACCAGCTGGATAAAGCAGATTTAATATTTTACTGTGCAGGCACTGGAAAACATAAATGAGACGACGACTGATAAAGTATAATACACAGGACACACAAGATAACGTGGCAGCAAGATGTCGGCCACAAAATACAACCGCACGCGGTGCACAGTGTGTCACAGAGGTGTTGATTAAGCGGCGGAGGATTCATCTCACTTCTCGATCTGTCCTCCTCGGCCTCACTCTGGCCTGGCAGAGCTGCGCAGCATCATTCCTTGACAGCTCAGAGTGCTAACGGAGAGCTGTGGAAAAACAAAAACGCTGGCCAGACTCAGAGAAGAGGGGATTTAGAGAGAACAGAAACAGAACTCTAACTACCGATGATGAGTGAGCGCATTCAAAGAATATGCGTGTGTATTTGAGAACATGCAACTTCTAGTTTAATAGACGAGGATCCTGCCTAATGTCGGGTGTGTGAAATCCTGAAACAGACTTTTCCTCCAGGCCTGATCCTTTCTAACGCTCACTCCAGGAGGCCTGAAGTAAGGAAGCAGGAGGGACGCTGATTCATCTGCTCAGACATAACGGATGGACTGCTAAAGTTCGGCACGTAGTTTCCTTAAAACACCAAGTCATTTTGCTCTTTCTGTTTGTACTAAATAAAATAATACACAACATAGTGAGCCGAAAAGCTGTTGTTCTCCAGCAGCCAGTCCCGAGCACGGCCAGGGTTACCGCCTCCTGACATCCGCAGCAAATTCAACACAGTAGTGTTGCTCTTCTTATCCAACTTCTGGAAAACACCACCACTACAACTTTAAATCTTACTGTAAGTTCTTTGTTCGACAAAATGAGGAGGAAAATAAATCAAGTGTGGAAAGCGGCAAAATAACAATGAAGATAGATATTTGATTTTATTGGAAACAATTGTAAATCTAGATGCTCGCACTCTCTACATGTTCAAACAAAAACAACTGCTTACCTTACAGGCATATCAGTTTTATAATAAAACATAAATTAAAAGTCCCATTAGAGGCGGAGAGTGCAGTAATTTTACACTAAATACAGAATTATATGACTTTGTTGGATCACAGTATGTTGCTGTAATCATCGTGGAGGTGACCGGCAGCTCACCACAGATAGAAAAGTATTAATCACTATGTGGAATCCTGTCATCAGAACCTCCCAGCGGGTTAGAGGATCAGCAGACGTAGAAAAAACAAATGTGCAAAACAACAGAAAAACTTCTTGCTGACGTCTTTCGTGCAAAAAAAAAACAAACAAAAAAAAAAAAACATAGAGATCACTGAAAACAGAGGTGAGACAAACATATAGAAAACCCTTCTCATTTCCCTTATGGCCACCCCCCACTTTTTCCTCTTATTTACAGTATTTTCACCGGTTGTATTGATTTTTAAAAGATGCAAGAACATGTCGTATTCAAAACATTTTGCTTGACAAGGTTGTATGCAGGTCAGTCACAGCCACGATACCAAACCTGAAGCAGTCGAATCTGACATGTCTGACTGCATGCTATGATCTGTAGAGTCGTAGGTCGACTCCTCTGCTCACGGCCTGAAGAGGGAGCGAGGCCAGGCCGCAGTCACTGAAAATCAAACGTGCAGGGCGCGGTACATATGAAAGTCTTTACGGGACCCTATACTGTGCCTCATTCATTGTTTCATTCACCCCCTTCCATGTCTTGTCATCCTCAGGGCTGTGTACGTGTACTCTGTGGTTTTGGCAAGCTGGCGCACACATCCCAGTAGTTCCTGTTGTGGGGAGAGGAACTATTACAACTCCACACTGCTGCAGTTCACTGAACAATTATCATAATTATCATTTCACCGAACAGAGCTATGATATCCAGTGATGCTGCTGCCATGAGGTTTTGAATGTCAGCTTGATTTGCCCGTCTGTCTTTAATCAACTCCCTTTTGTGTATCCCGTTGTGGGAAGCAGCGATATGGCCGTTCAAAGAAAGGATACTCTTATTTGATGAGCGCATGAAACATATGAACCGACCACTTTCTAAATTTATGGAAAAAACATAAAAAAAATACCAAATCAAAACACTTGGTGTTGCCTGAGCTGTCGAACGCCAATCTTCCTTTCTTCCTTTTCCCTCTACACATCTGGCAGTGTGCAGACGGAACAAAGCCAGCCCATGCAAAGAGAAAAATAAAGAACGGGAGAATAATGAGCGGGACAAGAGAGCAGGAAGACTCCAGGCTTCCGCTAGTCTCCCAAGCAGAGGAAGGACGGGGAAAAAGTGAAGTCAATAACAGTTTACATTTGGCCGGGACAACGCTCGCCTCCATTCTCCTCCCGTCTCCAACTCAGTGGTTTTGGAGCAGTGGGCATTGGACACCACCATGTCTGCCACTGAGTCAGTATACCACCAGAGGTGAAAGGTCACATCCGAGCATGGAGACGGAAAACAGCTCCAGCAAAAAGAAAGGATAGATTCTGGGTATGTTCATATTTCCTCTGTTATTTTTGTGAGCTAAATTTCACACTTGATCTTTTGAAGGGACCAGTCATCTCAATTTCTATAAAGGGATTCATCTGTGATGAATTCAGGACGTCTCAGACGTCTTAGATGATGTCCATTTAAGTTAACTACTGTATTTTCTCGAAAATAGAAAAAGCCATATTTTACAATGAACAAAATAGTAACTAGTATTTAAAGCCGGCTATAAAATAAATAAATAAATAAATAAATTGCAAAACAAGTTAATGTGAGCTAACAGGTGGAGCACCATTGTCAGTAACTAGCATGGTTTGAAAAGTTAATGCATGAACTGGACAAAGCTCAGCCCGTGAAGGAAATGATGGGTAAAACTTGCACCATGTGGAAAAGTGTGTTTGCTGTGTGATCGTAGGTATATAGTTTATCGACTGGACTGTTGGAGAATTTCCCATGATGCATTGAGCATGTCTCCTCCCTAAATCTTTCCCTCCATCCCTCTGTGCATTTCATACATCTGCATATCATTCATTTTGTGTCTTCTCTCAGGATCCAGATCTGTCGTTAAGACTTCACATTCATTCCTCTTCTTCTTCTCCTGATCATCATTATTATTATTATTATTATTATTATTATTATTATTATTATTATCATCATCATCATCATGATTACCATTATTATGTTAGAATGGTGCTGCTATCATTGTTGTTGTTATTAATAACACAGCTGCTCCAGGTCTCTCCCCTGTTTCTCTCTTTTCAACTCAACCTTTCCACTGCTGCTTGTTAAGAGTGGAAAATGTATTTTCCTTTATAAGAGCCTGGAGATAATGTATGCTTTTTTTTTTTTGGCACTGTATAAATAAAACTCAACTCCATGTAGAACCTAAACTCTCCAATGAACTGATCACTCATGCATTTTCTACATTTTATTCACAGCACCTGAACCATCTGCAGCAGGACAACCTAGACAGATTCCTGAATGTGCTGCAGTGAGAGAATCACTGCTTATACAACTGAAACGCCCAAAACATATTCAGATTAATGAATCATTTATTAAAACATCTAATATCTTAGGATTTTATGATGGTTCAGGAATTTATGAGGCTGTCACTGAGAACATAATGTCCACGTTCTTTTCTCATTTCTTAAATGTCTACAGTTTCCTCCGTCTGATGCGACACTATGACGTTGGGCTAAACCTCTTGGGGAAAGTAAACAAATTGGAGGAATAACACAGTCAAGAACTACACACGCTCGCACACACCTATCGACAAACTAAGTTCAACAGCGCACTCTTGCATAGTTGTGGCAGCTGTAAGTCCCACAGAAGCCACATTTGCCTCATTTAGATATACTGCATGTCACCGGCCTCGGTGCAGCCTGTTTCTATAAGAGCCCAACAGGCTCAACTCGGCTCATTTATCAGCATCATGTGACAAAGGAGTCGGGACAGGTGCTGAGACCTTCTTGTGAAAAGCTGAATGGATTTGGTCACATAACAAAATCACTATCAATTTGTGGCTTAAGTATTTACGATGCTCAATGAAATGACAACGCAGTGGACAACAGCAGCATGGAGAAAGACTATTTCTTCCTAAAACTGCCTTTGTACTCCAAACATTAGAGCAGTGGAAAATATTTTAATTGCAGCTTAAAGTAGCCTACATAACTCTGTTTTAATTATATTGCTGAATTTCATTCCACAAATCTAATACTTTAAACATTATGAAGTATGTGTAAACATTATTTAACTGAGGCCTTTAGTCAACTTAAGCGTTGTTACCTGATCCTAACCTCAAGTCTTTCAAAAAACAAAAAAACCTGGTTTCCATTGAACTACTTCATTTAACCACTTAATGGTTCCTGAATGCCTTAATCGCCTCAGCTCAAGATTAGTTTCTAAGTTGCTCCCAAGAAAACAAACCCCTGACTGACATTTGTTGTTGTCAGGTCGCTGAACTTAAAATCCAGCTGCAGAACAATCAGCTCTGGCTTTTCAAGTCTTGGGGATCGACGGGATTTGGAGGTGTGGTGCAGTTCGAGGAGGAGCCGTCTGAAACATCTAAAGTGAAGAGCTCGTGTAACAACTTGTCACTTGTCCTAACACTCATTTTTCAAACTTGAAAAAGTAATTTCACTGTTTGCTCTCTTTTCTTCTAGTTGAGCAGACCTACTGAAAAGTCTAAACTCTGGGTAATACACATGGCAGACAGAGTGTGTTTGTCAATGTGCAGGTATCTGTGCGTGAAAAGTTGCTGTATTGTGTGTGTGCAGTGTCTGTGAAGCTGCGCCTCAGGATTACCTCCTGGGCTGAATCTCAAGAATCCAGCCCATCTTTATCCAATGTGCTTCTTCATGGAAAAGCTCACTTGGCCCAGGTGTGCTGTCACCACCCTGCGGCCTCTGGAGAAGCCCTGGGCTAGCTGGGGTCACCCAGACAGGTAGTCCTGCTTTATAACTCCTCCTCCTGTCCAAGCAGACGTGTAATGAAGCCCTAATGAGCCTGTCACTCATTCTCACCTAAAAGAGACATGTCGGCAGACAGCGAGAAACGAGGCGAGCAGGCGGGGCAGGACATTTGAGAAAGAGTCGTCATGGAAATGTGAAAGGGGAAAAAAAAAAAAAAAAAAAAGAAATAGCATGAGCTGAACTGGTTAAAATTTCAATTGCACAGAATTAAAGGAAAAACAAGACGGTGGCCAAAATGTAAAGACAAGAGTTTCACCAAAGTTTCAACTCTTTTGAGAGATAATTTGAAGTATGGCAAAATCAACTATAGCTCATTAGAGCCACAGATTCTTGAATAGATGTGTGTGGTTAGTGCTTATGAGGAGAGAGTACGTTTTATGTGCGAGCCTTGTCTCTACCACAGTGTGGGGCCATTGAGTCACGTCCCCTGCAAGAATATGGTTTGAATGCAGAGAAGAGGAGGGAGCGAGGGACGGAGGGACAGAGAGAGAGAGAGAGAGAGAGAGGAGGGGGAACAGTGCAGTTGTCTGGCAGAGCGAAGGACTGCATTGATGAAAACCATGTGCTGAACCCCGATTCTTAAGCTATGACAGACAGACCGCAGCAGATACACAGACATGAACAAAGACGTTTAAACCCCAACATATGAGCACGTACACACTTTGGATGCACACAAACATTTGGAAATGATATGGGTCATGGTGGTTTGGGGGATATTCATGAGTTTAGGTTTTTTTTTTTTTATTTCAATACTGTGTCTCCATAATGTTACATCTGTTCTGGCCGGGCCGACAATTTAGAAAAACAAGTAAGGTAAGAAATGAGTGACTTTAAGAAGTTTCTGTCTTCCTCCACACGGTGGTTACACACAAGTTTAGAGGTGATCACATCCTCCTGTGGGGAGGGTTAATTAATTGGTAACAAACGGGTTCTTCAAAATGAAGAAGTGGAGTTAAAAAAGGGGAAAGGTGGGTGTGTGTCCCATTTAAGAGCATCACTGGCCCATGACATGAGGAAATGAAGCGAGCCAGGAGAAAGCAAACAGAAGCGGAGAGATGAGGAGAGACTCAACATCCAGACAGAACGGCGAAAAAGTCCGAAGCCACAGAGAAAATATACACAGCGCAGGCATTCACATCAAACCGATATCTGTGCAAACACGAGAGCTGGGCAGCAAAAAACTGAGCTCTGAAATGACAACACGCAGAGACGCTTTTGTTCTCCAAGTGGTTGGCTGGGATGCCAAGGCTTTGAAGCTGACAACTGACGGATTCAGACAAAAGAAACATATTGGAAAGGGAGGTGGGTAAAAAAAAAAAAAAAAAAAAGAAAAGAAATCATGACCATAATAAAATAAATTTATATATTTTTTTCTTTATTTAGACTTTGCGTGTGTTTTCTGTTTCATTGTGATCTTTCAGCATGCGTTTGGTGTGGCCTGGCCTTGGAATATTAAATATTTATCCAGTCCTTGGAACACATCATTCAGTCTTTTCTCGCTGGTGTGGGTTTCAAAAAACACACACGCTGACGAGTTTACCTCTAACAAAACATTTTTTAGGGAGGTTGGTTGGAGGTGATGTATGAGTGTAAAAACACATCAGTCCTTGTATGTCAGCGCGGCCTTGACATAACAGGGATTTGAAACAGCACGAAACACTAAAACGCAGTAAAGAGCAGAGTCTGTGTCGGAAATGATGGCTGCTCGGTACCCAGAAGAGGTGCTCACACGTATCAGACATGCATGCCTCTCTCTTATCTTGTGTTTATCTGACTGTCGTTGCCTGCTGCCAACCGGCTCGGGGACCATCGGAGTTCTGCTCCATCAGAATCTTATTTACGTTAGCTTTGATTAATAGTCTGTAAATTTGCAACGGGATGTGCGCAGTGATTGAGAAGTGGAAAAGGACATGTCTGATTTGAAAAGGAGCTTAATCTATTCCCTGTTTTATTCTTCCATCTCAGTCGTGCACCACATGCACACAAAGAGGAGGCCAAGCCTGCAAACCAGCCCGACCAGCTGCCTAGTGTATAGACCCTGAGACCTTTTAAGCCCCTTACGTCTCCGTTCATTTGTCAAAATTTAAACGGAAAAAGATTAGACATGTGTTTCTCAATGCTGAATTCCAACATAAGGGAGGATGTTTTTGTTTTCCTTTCCCCCTTGAAAGCTTTACTTTTTCCACAAAATGCAGACCTTTGAGAACATTGTAGTTTTGAAATGTTTCTCAAAACCAAATGGCCTGCGTGCATAAGGAAGAATCTGCTTTCTCTGCAACATCTGTTGCAGGCTTGCAAAACATATGAAGATTATATATTTATATCGGTTTATTTATTTTTTTGTCCATTTCCTTGTCCAGTAAGAACAAACATCTGGGAGAAGTGATTTTATTGGCATTGAGAGGCAAAGTGTGAAATCACAACAGCCCACTTTAACAAGAGCTTCTCCTTCTCAGAAGCCTTGCTCAATCCCTTATGTAAACCCGACATTCCCACAATTATGTTCACCATGATGGCAGGGCTCACCTGTCCCAGCATGAATTATGCAAGGAACAGCTTGCAGCACTAAACCTTGTACCGCTTTTATCAGGCTTAGAGGTTGCTGTAAATATTTTACCAATACATTGTGTTACTATGGCTTTAAGCAAGTAGCTACCAGGAGCGTACACACTTAATAGCCAGGTAGGAGCTGATACCGCAGGGCAGTATGTGCTTCAACATGCCAAATTAAGGAGTCAAGAGCTTCCTAACATTTTGTCCCATAATTCTCAATTTTGCAGCTGCGGAGCCGGAGCATGCTGCATTGGCTGAGGGAGTAAGGTTGGGGCTGCAGTGGTCAGTGCAGCTGCACACCGCACGCTGGGCCCCTCATGGCTGCTTTGCATTATGGTATTCCCTCATTCCCCATTGTGAAATTTGTTATCTATCATGTGACTGCCTGGGCTGCATTAAGGCTCACACTTTCCCGCCATCATTCCTCTCTACCTCCTTCTCTAATCGGGCTGATGTGGAGGGTGAAAGATGGCGTTCCTTCCTGCATCCGCGGATCTGGGCTGATGTTTATTTGTGCAGCGGCAGACTCGGCGGGAGTCTGCCCTCTCACTATTAGCTCAGTCCCGTGTGTGTGTCTATAACTATGTGATCCAAACTCCTTCATATGTGCAGGCATCCATCTGTGCGTCTGCACCGTCTATCCTATTGCACCATATCTGTCGTCGCTGGGTGAGAAGCTGATCAAATACTTTAAAAGGGCATCAGCCTTATCAGCGGCGCTCGGTGGAGTCATACTGTAGGTATGTCATAATGCACATTTATGATAACTTGGATGTGGAGGAACCTATTGGCCTCAGTGGGCCTGATAACAAGCTGGCGCCACAGCAGACCTGACATCATATGACAGAGTGAGTGATCGTGAGAGAAAGAAAAGTCTGTCAAACATACGACCGAGCAGATGACGCCACCTCTCAGCAAGACCTCCATCATTCACTCTGCCTCTTTATCATCTGCAGCATCCCAGAGCAGCCAACCTCCTGTTGCCTGTCACCCTCCGTTTGCTGCCCTTGTGCTCCATCTCCATGCTTAGGAGAGGAGAGGCCCTGCTTCAGAACTGCTCTCTTTGCCCTGACAAGGTGATGGAGAGGGGTTATCAGCCCAAACACCTCCCTTTTCTTCCCTTCCTCCAGAAAAAAAAAAAAAAAGTCCTGGGAAAGGAGTGGGGCCCGTGGGAGTGAGCTGCTGCCCTGCTTTGAATAAAGCCGAGCTGTTAACCTGATGGAGAACGGACTGTTTCTCCGTGAATAGTTTTCATAATGCTGGACTGATGCAGATCAGTCAAGTGAAGCTGTTTTGCAGTGATGTATTGTGCGTGTTCGGCACGGCATTAGTAGACTTTTAACAGTAACGTCAGAGCACACCCATTCATCGGATGACCTGCTGTGACAAATGTTGGGATCATCGCAGTTCAACACAAAACATGTTTTCACGCAGATCCTGATGCAATAATCTCCCCGCGGCACAAAGAAAGACAAACTCAGAGAAAAGAGAAAAATACAGCATCACTAATCATTTCTTTTGACACAGAAAAGATCTGTGTTGAGTAAAACACGAGGAGAAAAAGTGTTTTCAGTTAACCTGTCATTATTTTTCTCAGGGGCAACACATAAGGGTCAGGGCTGCTCTCTGGAAAAGTAAAAGTGAAGTCCAAGAACCAACACACACACACACACACAGGTCACCCAGCTGTGAAAAGAAGCCAAAATACACTTAACTAATCTGCTTGATCTAGCACTTTATTGACGATGAAAACTTCAAAAGTGTTGAAACTTGAGCTGCATGCGTCTCCCAAACCATGGCCAATGCAATTTCCATTAGCAGGCGGAGGGGGAGGGGGAGGTCTCAGTGTAAAGGAGCTGACCAGTGGACAGAGTGTAGGCCTAAAATTTATTTGCAATTGATGACAACCCACGGTGAAAGGGAGTGAAAGATGAGATGCACGCTTTTTTTTTTTTTTTTTTTTTTTAACCGCTCCCTACTTTATTAGCTGGCCCCTCTGCGACAGAGCTATTCATTCTCTGCCCCGATCCACCCTTTCTCTCTCTGACACACACCATGAACGTGCCCGCCTTCCTCCTCATACCATCCAAAGGCAGCATGTTATATGACTGGCTGGGAACATATATATATTGCTTTCAGAGTGAAAAGGTAACTGTGCCTCAGTCTGGGCGCGGGGGCTCCATCACTCGTGCACAAGCTGCCCTTTATAGTCTTACAGCAGTGAGGTCCCTCATACACTGAGAATATAGTCAAAGCCGTCACACACACAGCAGGCAAGTCCTGAGTTATCTGTGCGTATGTGAAGAAGCCTCTGTGTCTTGTTTTCCTCTTTATTAGCGAAGGCACAAAGAGGAGAATTGGGATTCTGAGCATGATGGCAGCGGGGCATTTGTCTTAGTTAAGTAATTTATTCCTCCTGTCTTGAGCAATAACTTATCAGAGTTCAAAGCTAAAGAGCCCGTCCTTAGTTAGCTGCAGCTTTGCTTGCCATCACTTACACGCTTGATGGGACCATAATTCTTCATCAGAGTCTGAGGAATATAAATAAAGAGAAAGCCTGAGTAGCTCTTCAGTTGCACCAACACCTTGTCCAACACGCACTCCAACTACTGTAGCTCCATCTCTCCCAAGGTCATTCTGGAGGCCAGGAATGTGACCTGCTGCAGATCTCCCAGGGATCCAATGAGCTCCACATTGCGCGGAGGTTAGGCACCCATTGGTCCAGCTGGGCTTTACTAGCAGTCCGGCCTCCAGCAGCTCTGCAGGCCTATCATGTTACTCTGATTTTGGGTCAGCAGAGCCCTCCTGGTTCCACTTAGAGCCCCGTTTCATTATTTCAGATTTATCGCTGCCATGTTTGCCAGTCGCCATGTTTTCCTTCCATAGGTCCCTAAGTGCAATTCATAGCATCTAATAATGCACAAATCAAGTCAACTTTAGGGACTGTAAATTGGAGTTTTTCCCAGGCTGGAGGGATTAGGGGCTCTGGGGGCTGCTGGGTAAAACGGTGGTGGGAGGCCAATCCCAGAGGAGTGAGATTCCTCCCTCTCTGCCATGCTACTCCACTAAAGTTGAGTCCCACAAAGATATTAAAATATTGTCATGGATCATTTCTAAATGTTTATAAATCTCTTTTATTGTTTACCTCACTAAAGCAGAACCTTGTTATTGTATAATCATCACATCTGCATTTGATTTGCAAATAAACACCAAATGATAAATGCTAAGCTGTGATGAAAAACTGAAAGTGGCTTGGGTGCAGATAAATATCAGTCATAACGAAGAAATAGCTATTTCACTACTCAGAACATCTACACAACTGTAGGACTTTGCATCTAATCTTTCAGGGGCCTCTTGGGGCCAGTTAACTGTTTTGTTCTTGTGCCGGAAACTCTCCAATGGAGGGGCGGGGGTGCTTGGAACCGGGATGGAGCAAGAGGGGGGAAAAAAGCTGGGATTCATCCTCCATTAACATAATAGAATTACGGTGGACAACAAAGCCGGCATTAGTGCACCCACGGTGGCATTTGGAGAAGATCCATCTCTCTTTCCTCTGAGAGCCGGCCCTCGTCCCTTAAAGAAAAAGATAATCTACCCTTTGTTCCCCTTTTCATGAGCCCTGCCAGATTGCAACAAGGGGCTCGACTGACACACATGCATCCAGACCTGGACAAACACACACAGCGTGCTTCTTGCACATGTGCTGGCCGGTGCCTCCATCTACAGCAGGCAGCTTGACCTGCCCATCAGAAGGGATTACATCTACATAACTCCAACCAAACACTGTCAGCACCCTGCCCCTCCCTCATCCACTACCTCTGTCATCCTGTTCTTCTTCCTTCTGAGTTTCATCATCACTGTAACCTTTAAATGCCGCCTCTCCACATCTTCTATGGAGTACTTGTCCGATGTAATATATTTCCAGTATGCCAATATCTCTCCCTGCGTCGCTGCAACAAATGTCACTCAAAGTCCCGAAAACGATCAAGCAGGAGCACCAGTGAGCGGCGACTCTTGCCTGTTTATCAAAAGTGTTACCTTGGCATACCTGAGAGGAGGTTTCCCTGCACACACACTCAGCTGTGTGAGCAGTGGATATGAGGAATAGCTGCTACGCTGATTCCAAGATTAGGCAACTCGCAGCAGTGCTGGTGTCAGATTGTCTCGGCGATAGAGGGAACATGGCGCCGTCATGCACAGACACAGCGAGCTGTTATGAAATGGACCTGCAACTTCTGACTGCCTGTCTCCCGCTGCATGACCCACTAACACACACCTCAGCCAACAAGAAACGCACAGCAGACACAGCAGAATGTGACTCTATTCACTGAGAGTTTGACATGTGAGTGTCCTGGGAAAATGGAAATCAAACATTAACCCGACTTAATGAACCTGAGCCTGAATTAATGAGTTTACCGAAATGCATGAAACACTTTTATATCAAATAAAAGGGTAGATGTGAAATGTATCATTAACTCTAATATTATACATTTGGTTGTCTAGTTTTCAGTTTGGTGTATTTGCAGTACAAACTATTCTCTTCTCTTTTCCACAGTGCAGCTGGATACTGTTTGGGGGAAACTTCTTCATTAAGGGTTGAAGAAGGCCTTAGCCACCACACACTTGACATGTTTTCCAGACCTCTGCCGCCCCCCAGTGGAATCATAATGAAGCTGTCATTGCTATATGATAAAGTACATTATATTGTCTGTGGACATTGTACTGCTGTACAGGTGTCTTCACTATTTTAAGATGCCATAAAATGCCTTTTTTTTTTTTTAAGGATTTATTGCTGTCTGAGTCTTGAAATTGTTTTCTTCTCACAGCAGCTGAAAAAAACAAAGCAAAAAAAACAAAAACAAACACCTTTTCAATGATATGTTGGACTGTTGGATATCAGACACTTCAAAGTCCTTTTGTCAATCTTTATTTCTGAATGTAGCTCAGCATACAGTAGAAATAAATAGAACACACCAGGGACGCGGTGCCGGTCTCAACTGAATGCAGTCAGAAATCAGAGCCATAAAGCTCAGCTTGTGGTTCTGAACTGTAGACATGACTATTCTGTGATGAATCGCCATTTCAACTTAACAGTGCAACGGATGTTTTCCTTTCAAGACCACTAGAGAAAGATTGAGCCTGGACCTGGTTCTCTCTTGGCTGGGTAGCACGTGCTTATCCCCAGGAGCGCAGGCCTGCACGGGCCGCAGCCAAACAGCCCACCGCTCCCTGAGCCTCCAGTGTCCCCCACAGCCCCCCCATCTCACACATGGCCCCAGCGTGTCCGCTTGGGATACACAAAGAGGAAACACGCATACTCCGCTTGACTAGAAATGAAAACACGCAGCTCAGCGAGAGACACAAACGCAGCATGATAGTCTCTGTGCACCCACAGGAAAGAGGCTGGGGTTGTTCAAGTAGGATCACTCTGTACATTCATGCAGCGAGCACCTATTCATGTATACACATGCACATATGCACAACAGCCAATACAGGAAATGGGTCAGCTGCAGCGCAGGTATGATTTACATCCTCTCCGGGCTCCCACTATCTGCCAGTGAAAGGCAATACCGCCGTCTCCGCAGCCCAGGGCCCGACCGGCCTGAATGTACAGCAGCTTATAAGAGGCCATTTCCTTCATAATCATCCCAGTCTTCCCCTTCTCTAATCTCCCAAAGGACAGTGGCAATTAGCCTGGGGAGGGCCTCAGTGTAGCAGGGCATCTCTATTACCTCATGACCGTTTGTGGAAACACAGAAAACACATTTTGGCATCAGCCAAAAATCATAGTTTGGATTTCTCAGACTCCGTTGGGTCCTCTTGTGTCTGCAGATAATAGACCTGGCTTAACTTTTCTCTCATATGCGATTACGCTTCATTAGATATTTTTGTTTGCTTGGCCTCTTTCTTAATCTCTCGCCAGCTTCTTGTTTTGTTGCTATGAATTCACTTCACAGCCCTTAATGGGTTCTCACTGCGGTGTCTATTTGTTGTCTACACACACACACAAAAAAAAAAAAACACACACACACAGCGACTAGGGTCTGGATGTGGTTTACACTTTGTCAACAACAGTTGGGGGAGATATCTTTCAACTATGTCTTTCTGGCTTGTTGACATAGCAGTGAGGATTTCCTATTATACATGACATTAATATCATCAGATAAACCTCCTTCTCCAACTTTGGAGATTTCCCCTCTGGTGCCCCAACTCTCCGCGAGAGTCGTAACCTTGTTTGTGAATGATTTGTCTGTCACTCATACATACAACGCTGATCACACTCGGGGGATTAGGAGCGAAAGCGTGTACAAACCTGTGCAGGAGCTACAGACCAAAGTGCATTAAATAACAGAGAGAGCTTCTTGCTCCTGACACAATGCTCTCATTGATTCCTCTTAGCTTTTCTAAATATCAGCCTTAACCTGCTACATGCATGCACTGGAAACCACAAAAGAGTTGTTTTAAAGATAACCGGGAGCTTTTTAAAAGATTATCCTGTCTGTGAGTCATTACTGGGCCTCGATAAGAGTTTGTCATCGCTTGGTAATGTTCCAGAGATCCTGTTGTTCCCCTATGCTGCCCCCCATCCAGCCCCCCGTGCTGCCTTCGCCTTCTCGTGCTCATGTTCTTTCTTAAATAGGAGCAGTGTGGTGTCGTGGTGAGGTGAGGCCATGCTCTGCTGAACACTGTGACATTCATCAAAATGGAATCTGATAAAGGTAGGGGCCTAAATACCTTCAACATAAACATCACCTCGAGCCCCCAGCAGATTCCCCCGACAATGCTCAACAGCCAACCACGGTCTGTAAACCCTGGAGGGAAAAGGGGGGCTCCACAAATAGCAGGGGCTTAAAGGAGGGAGGAAAATTATTCCTGACCAATCCGAGGAGAGGCTGGTGGCAGATAGGAGATGAGATCAGGCCTGAGGGTTCCTTCCATGCCGGGGCGATACCTCCACATGTGGGCGAGAGGAGGTGATGTAGGTGAGACGGTTATTGTGTGAGAGAAATAGATATGACATTTGTATGTGCAGATCAAGCCACTGTGGAGCAGATTTGAGGACAGGAAGCTGTTGATATGTTTGGGGAAAGGTGAGCCACAACTACGGCAATGATTAAAAATGAGAAACATGAGGCTTTAGGTCACCATGAAGGAGAACAGATCGTCATCATTTGTCAAAAAGACAATGACCATACTTCCATGTAAAAATAGTTACCTTCATTCATGCTGCAGTAAATAAGACCACAACCTGAGATATGAGCTGCATAAATAGGTTGTTGAGAAAACAATGTGAGGTTGGATAATTATAGAGAAAATGAGGGATGAAGCGGCTGGTAACCATCAGTGAGGACGGGAAAAACAAAGTGCTTAAGAGAGACACAGAAGAAGAGACAGTGGGTTTTCAGTAAATTGTGCAAGCAGGCTTGGACCTGCCCTCTCTGGATAAAGCTATCTGTCAGCAGTGCCAGTGAACACGCTCATGGGAACGGGATGACCTGCTGTACTTTTCTGTCTATACCGCACAGGCCGTTCGGCGGTTGGCGGTGCCCGTGCTTGCTGCAAACAGAGGCCCGATCGATGACAACTTACACACATGGGCGCAAAAGCACAACAGAGAGTGATATGATTATATTTCGGACCAAATGTTAATTTCTTGCCGTGTGTAGCGTGAAGCAGTGGAGGCCAGTGATTTCCATCTGTTAGATGAACATAAGTGCTCTTCACTGTTCAGGATCCAAACACACTCAGTCCTGTGTTTGTGAGACAGCTTAAGAGTCTTATTTCAGGAGGCTACTGAGAGCAGAAATCCAAGCAGCAGATGGAAACGAGACTTCCAGGAAATTAATGGAGGTTAAGGTGCAGCAAGAACATGAGTTTTCAGATGAGCTCTGCCTGGTTGTCTGTAAGTGGAAGAAAAGCAAGGATGATTAGAAACAGTAACATATAGGGTGCAGAAGGGAAGAGACACGTGAGGTTGTCTGGATGAGAGGTGCTATCAGAGCCATTTGGCCATCTGGGTGGTAGCCTGTACAAGCAGTGGGACAGAACAGAAAACTTGTAGTCAGGCCCTGCATACTGATGACCTGGCTGCTAACGGCTGGATTGGCTCTCTGGCGGTTATTCATTAAGCCATTAAAGGAACACAATCTAGTTATTTGTGTTTCAGACTGTTTTCCTTCTCTCTGGTGTTCTGCTTTTCGGAGGAGAGAGAGAAGAAACAGAATACACCTCAATGAATAAATCTGAGGCAAAGAAAAGGGTGAAAACGGTTAGAACCGGGCAGGGAGCTGGAGCCAGCTGTTGGCTGTCCTTCTGAGCAGAAAAGAAGTAATTAATTGCGGAAGCAGCTCAGGCAAGAACTAATTTACTTTTAAGACAGTTTGATAAATGAATGTAGATTCACATTCAATCTACCTGCGTTGAAATTAAAAGAGGATAATTACAAAGAACACTTGAAGGATCAGGTCTTTTCTTATAAAGCGACTGCCAAAAACACTACAAAAAGGCACGGCTAATTTCCCGGCCAATGAGGTCCAAGAGCGCCCCCTTGTGCCGACATCTTTAGAAACAACACACTAAAAGGCTCAAGTTAATAGTATTGATTTTATTTCCATTCATATATACATATATCTTTTCTCTCTTGGAATATTTAAAGAGCTTAAAGCATAAGGATCACTGTGCAAACAATGAAAAAAGGCTAACCTTTGATGCCATCACAATAATTTGTTTTCTTCTTCACACAAACACACAGAGTGTTTTGGACAGGTCCTCTCTCTCTCTCTCGCCTTCAGCCTGACCTGTACTTTCTAACAACCCCGTTTTTGTAAAATGCTTCATCAAGTATAAAGAAAAGCAGCTAGTGCTTAATCATAGAGCACAGGCAGCGCAGTAGAGGTGTCCTCCATAACACTGCCTCACGTGTTTGGAAGAAGATCCAGCACCAGGTGAACTACAGCTGATTATCTGCTGTGGTTTGGGACTCCATGCTGGCTCTCTATGTGTTACTACTGAATGTGAATGGGGTTATGTGAAATGGATCTAAAGGAACAACATGGAGTCCCCAAAAATAGGCCTGGGTTGCCATAGAGACACTGCCTGGGGTTTACATTAACACAGAGGAGAAAGAGCACTGACGTGTTTATGAAACACACTGAAGAAGGTCCAATGGAAGGAGTTACTGTCTCATTTCAGGATGACTAAATGATTTACAAAGCAATTAAACACACAATTACTGGAGTCCTTCCTTGGTCCCATAGATAACTTTGATGGTCGGCAGATATTTACTCATTTTGGGGAAAAAGAAAAAAAAGAGCCAACAGCAAAAGCAGAGGAGTCATGAGAGCCACATCAGGTTCTTTGATTGTAATGAGCAACAGTAGGAGCAGCACATTGTATTGTTTGTGTGGTGATCCATCAGAGGTCTGATTAAAATGAGTTACAACACATTTTGACAGCTCGTCTTGTAATACACACACCAGAGAACAACCTCATTACACAAACATCAAAGCACACAGAGAGCAAAGTATCCTCCTAAGTATTCATAAAAGTAGGAAATTAAAAACTCCGTTTGGATTAATGGAATGGATTAATGTACAACCAACATCTATTTAACTGAGCTGAAGTCTACACAACTAATTAAATGGTAAAATGGAGGTGGCAGCGCTGAGATTTGTCTCCCTTCTGAAAGCAGGGAGACAATACACCAATAAAATTATAATAAGTGCTGGGTGGCCTGACTAACTAAATTTAATTCCATGCCACACACACATCTGCGGGGGCTTATCGAGCACAGCACCACCTACTGTGGAGAAATCCAGCATGTCTGTTCAAAGCAAATTATGGCTCCTTCAATTATTATTTATATCAAATGATTTTGTGTTTTTGGTCACATCAAAACTCAAAAAAAGAAAAAGTAAGTGGGCTGAACGCATTGTCAGAATGAAACAGTGAATAGATTATTTTGGGATTTACAATTTTCCCACCACAAGTAATCTCAGCAGCAAGAAGGTGAAACCTGTATAGAACTTTAGATGAAAACAGGCACACAAAATAAAATTTAACAAGCACCTATAAACAAAAAAAAAAAAAAAAAAAAAAAGCAATATAACAATGCATACTAACTCATTTGGTGAGGGAATGTGGAATCAACAGTGTTTTTTTTTTTTTGGGGGGGGGGAAGAGTTGTTACATGCACGCACGTACACACAATCACACACTGGTCACACGGAACATGAGGAAACTCAGTTTTGTCACAGACACAGGTATAGGTTAGTGACTGCCTGACGGACAACTTCACACGGAGGAAACGCCTCATACCTCCCTCTCCTGCTGTGCAGATGATCATTATTCTTCTGGATGCTGACACAAAGTTAGTTCACAATTATTAAGTTACCAAAGTTAGACTGAATTTGCATCAGAAAGTACGCCATCCGTTCTCATCCAAACCCTTCCGTCTGTCCTTGAGGTCACTCGGTACTCTCCTGGCCAAGCTCAACTTCCGCCTCGCCAAAAATGGCTTCTGGCACACCTCCCTCTCCCTGGAACAGCTCCTCCATCAGCTGCTCCCCAGCGCTGCCGGCCCGCGATGCCCACAGAGCAGCACCCTCCCGCAGGCCCAGCGAACGCAGCAGCCGCGCATAGTCCAAAAATGCAGCCTCGATAAGTTTATGTGCAAATGCAGGTCAAGGAGAAATTAAAACATTTAATCGGACAAAATAAACACAGTAAGCCAAAAAAAAAGCTGCCATCAACTGAAATATTCTGCCATTTCAGTTCAAAATATTTCCCCGTCTGACGTGTAGCACCTATATAGTTAATAATACTTGTTCTGAAAAGGAAATTATGCAAGAGAATATGACCTTAAGAAGTGGCTGCTGCTGTTTCATCAAAACATTCACATTGAATAGGTAACAACAACAAAAAAAATTACATGAACTCACCTTATAATGGAAAAGTGCAAGGATATTTTGTGGCTTTAGTGGTCACAAAGACATCATTAAAATCTCAATATCTCAATCAGTGAGAGAAGGGTAAATAGCAGAAGGATACATTTTCAGTATTATGAATCATAACTATATGAAACGCGAAACGTATTCAGCCTGCATTCTATATTCCTCCACAGTCCACCTTTGGTTCGCTTACAGTCAACAAATTAGCAAAAGTGATTCACACACTTATGATTGCGCTTGGGGTTGGTTTCAGAACAATAGGGCTCTTAATGTTGGTTTTCACCCATTTGTATTTCTGCAAAAGTATATGTTCGACAACAAAACAAAACAAACAAAAGCAAATATTAAGTCCGGGAAAAAAGCACATTTTTACTGCTCAATAAATTATTTAAATAAATAAATAAACAAAGATTCTCCTACTAAGCTGGCCTGGTCTCCATAAATCATAAAACACTTAGTGGCTACAAGCCAGTCATGACCAATGAACAAGCCAATGAGGACGTATTCAATTAATTGTACACACATTGATTTAAAGATCACTGTAAATTAAATATTGCTTCAAAGCTCATCCATTTAATTGTGTTTCTCTATGCACTTGTTTTATTTTTAAACTTTGTTTTTCACAGGAGATAAAACTGATTTAACCAGCAGCTAAGGTGAGTTAAAGAAATATCAATTTATAAACCAACTGATCTAAATTTGTCACAGTAACAACTTGGGAAACAACATGATTTATAGGTTGTGAAAGTTCTCTATGACTGAGCGTCTCACAAGTGAGCTTTTTTACGGAAGTGTGATATTAGTTATTGGGGACATGAAATATAGCTTGATGTGCTCTGTGGAGAGTCTAAATTGACCTTCATTGTGACAAAATCTCTCAGCTATCAAATACACATCCCTGGTTAGCAGCGGAGCTAACTCTGACCATAAATTGCCCTCCGACTTTAGTAATGGGTTTTCAGAAGCAAAGGATATTAGAAGAGTCATTGGCCTCCATCACCCCATACTTCAGACAGGCTTCAATAAACAGGGCAGCCCGATCAAAGTGCCTCATACTGTCCAGGCAATGAAAGGGGGATGAGAAAGATACAGGCAAGGGGAAGTGGGGAGAGGTATTGTCAAAACCAGCATCATCCCTGCCTTGATGTCTGATTCTAAACCATTCATCATCCTTGTCTTTCTGATGCCTCTATAGTTTGCTTTTTTTTCCTTCTCAAAGAAAGCAAGTTGTCAAGGGGAGCAGGTAAGCCAAAGGAGTGATGCTGACGTAAAAGATACAGAGACAGACTCTGAACTCTAAAGAAAAGAGGATGAGGCGATTCAAGAATGCTTATGTAGGTAGATGAAAGAAGAGCACAGAGGAAGGTCAAAGAAGGCTAAATATTTGTAGGCACATATTTTATGAATGGAATTTATACAACACAGTAAAATGAAGTGTGCCTGTTTTTTCAGTTCAAAATTTCAAGAGCATAAGGCATTGCACATCTGAATATGCGGAACGGGCTCATAATTGAATCCATCTTCGCTCTTACCTGTGGAGCATCTCTCCCACTTTATAAAAGCAGCCCAGGGAAAGCAGGACCAGGATGGCTTTTGACTTCTGGTTAACCTGTGGGGAGCACAGGTGCTCCGCCCATCGCTTCAGCACATCTGAGCTCTCAGCTGGATTCAGACGCACCTAGAAACACACACAACATGCAATGCAAACTACAGGCGATTTCAAGGGGCTTCTTCAGTGCCAAATAGTAACTATGGTATAAGAATACTGTGATGTTGCATCCCTAACTTGACTTGGCTGTCTTTTGCAGGGGTGCAATATTTGTAATGCATAAATGAAATTCCTTAAATGATTAATATGATCTGAGAACTAAAGTATAAAAAGTGATGGTATGTGACATGACCCGTTATAAGCTGTCCAAACATTACTCGGTATCTGATGTTTGCTGTTGATGGAAGCTGTCACGCTAAGTTACCTTAGCCAGCCAGGCAGCTCGGTTCCACTCCCCATAGGTCTGCAAGTAGCGGCAAGCATCGGCTGCCTTGTCAATCAAACACAGCAGCTGTACTCCCTCTGACAAACACCAAAATGAGAAAGGTTGTATGTATATATGAAAAGAAGGAGTGAAGGCTTGCGGTGGCTCACCGTGCACAGACACAAGCGTGATTTTTTTTTTTTTTTAACTTTACATCATTCTGAGCTACATGCTTACACACAAGACAAAACATTAAAGATTCATTATTTAAGGGCTCCGGATACCCATTCAATGACTGCTACTTGCACTCAAAATCATAAATACGGGTGGAAAAGATAACTTTATGTAAGTTTACCTGCTAGCTTGCCATTAGCGATCATGTTGGTGGCAACTAGTTTGATGGTGGACTGTGAGGGGCCTGAGGAGGTGATGGTGGTCACTAGGCAAGCCTTGAGTGAATCGCAGTAGTAGCTGGGGTTGTCTGCACTTGTCTCCAGTAGTAACTGCACAGCCCTGTCCGTCTGAGAGCACCAACAAAGAAATGACAACGTAATGACCAAGGTGACAAAGAGAAATAAAGCATTATCACCTCAGTCAGGTAACCACTCTGTGAAAAGGACAAAAAATGCAAGCCAGAAATATTTCCAATATCTTTCTTTTCATCTTGTGGAGATGAAGGCTCAAGCTCACGTTGGGGTCAGCACAGGCCAGCCGGCTGTTCGTCTGCCTTCTGTAAGATTGCTCTTCCAAACACACGGCAAAACAACAAACTGATGGCAGTGTGTGATTAGAAGGAGAGCTGTGACATTGTAGAGGGCAAAAGGTGAATCTTGCCCCCACAGGCTGAGACGCAGCAGACGACAAAGGCAGCACTTAGTGGCCTGCTTGTGTCACCACAGCAGTGTAAATACACGTGTAAGTGAGAGAGAAAAGGGCTGCATCTAGTCTGAAAGCTGCAAGCAAGAACAATGGAACAACCACCGTGATAACAGCCACAAAAGATGTTGTGAAACCCAAGACATTTTTTATTGTCTATAAACTGGATCATATAAAGGAGAATTTTTAATCTCAGGCCATTTTTGCATTGCAACATATATCTATAGCAGCCACTTGTAGTGGTGGTAGCAGCAATGGGAGTTCTTACCTGACCCAGCAGGAGGAGCTGGTCAGCACATTTCTTAGTATGATCATAACTGGAGCGCTTCACCTCCTGCAGGTGGACTCGATCCAGCTGGAACTTCTGTGGAGCAATATAGGTGGAGCCACGAGTCAGCTTCTTTTTTTTTTTCACACCAGTCAAAATGATGGGGTATGTGTATGTGTGGGATCCGAGACAGCGATGGAATGGGCTGGTACAGATTTGTTATACACTAAGGACATTGAACAATAGAGAATAAGAAAAAAAAAAAATGGAGGAAGACAATTATAGGAATACAGGGTCCCAGAGATGGAGAGTATAATTATAATCTTTAAAATATTCAGGAGTTTTCAGTGTTTCTGGTGCCAGAGCCTCCATTACTGACATTCATTATTGGTGGCTTTTCTCCTGTTATTGCACTGCAGATTCCCTGATGGGATATCAGATTTTTTTTGAGAAAATAATAAGCATGAAATATAAAAACAGCCATAGAGAGATAATAAACTAAGAGAACGTATAACAACATCATACGTTAAAAACATGTGTATGCAAGTTTATCCGCATGTGTCTGTATCTACCATGGAAGCTTTCCTTTGTTGCTCACTTTATGGTGATGACTTCTGCTGTGTATAGGAGCCATGGGCATAAATCCTTGCAGAGATAACAAATTAGTTTAGCAACCTCAAAAGCGTCTGCTCTGTATTAGAGTCTTGAAAATTAGTAATTACAGTCAGGCTGCTGCCACTGAAGCTGTTTCATGACAACAGGAGACAAATGTAGCAGCAGACTGTCTGGGCAACTCTTTGAAAGTCCTTACTTTGTGATCATTTTGTGGCCCCTCATTAACAAAGAGAAGAACTTCCACAAAAACAGAAAAGTGCATAAACCATAAAAAAGAGAGTTAAAAAAAGGAATGAGAAAAAAAAAATAATGGGCTTATTCAATAAAGCCTCTACTAACTGAAATCACAGCCTATTCACATTTGGTTAATTCACACCTTGATGCTACCTTAAAGCTACAATTCTCATTAACTAGCTAATCATGGTTAAAAAAAAATCCAAGTTTCTGCTCTTTTCCCGCGGGTATATTAAAAAACCTAGACTTATCAAAAACTAGAGTATGCTTGTCTTCACTTGCACAGTGGGCCAACTTTTTAATTACAATCCAAACTTTGTTACAAACTATTCCTCCTAAATGAAGTCGGCAGAAATATTTTCTGCAGCCTAGTCACAAAAACACTTCCAAGTGAACCTTTGCCTTCACTATGGCAACATAAAAAAAAAATCTTTGTTCCACAACCATCAGAATGGTGCCTAAGACACTGATGGACCAATCAATGGAGATCTTCTGAAGAAACTTTGCTAATATTCTTTAGACCAAAACAGGTCAATGAGTGAAAAAAAGCAAGATTCAGGATATCGTTTACAAGGTCTTTGGATGCTGGTTCATCAGCAAGATGCACTGATCTGAGCAATGACATGGCACAAACAAGAGAAGGATTTTAATTTAATTGAGCATACCCCTGAGTGGGGTAAAATCATTGTGGGGGAATTAAATGCAGCGAGGGATGAAGCATAAGATGAGTTTGACCTCAGAGGATCAAAAGTACAAGTTGCTCCCTTAATAACGAGGCTTAATAAGACGACAGAGGAAATACACAGCGTCATTAACAGTGGGATACAAGGTCTCGTAGGATCATGCTGTTGACACCGTGAATGACCAATGGCAGGCTGGTGGGGTTTGTGTGTAGTCTCACTTGAAGATGCTGAGTGTTTATGGATATGTGGATCAGGGGACCGCTTCAATCAGGGGCTTTTCTCTGTTTACCAAAGACAGACGGTTTTACATTTTCTCTTCTCTCTTCCTGTTTTACTGACCTGGAAGTACGAGCTTTCACACAGGACGTCATGGCAGATGTCCAGGTGGTTCTGAGGTGACGGCTGGGTTCCTTCACCGTGGGCTTGGCTTTCTGCTGAGGACACATTTAGCTGGCGTGCCTGGGCAAATGACTGAAGGTAGTGGGAGGCCACTGTCCAAAAGTGAAGGTCTGACTCATCCCCAAACAGCCTGCAACACACCCGGTAAGTCATCAGCTGGGCTACGATGGAATAATGTTCTCTTTAGAGTGGTTAATCAAATCGCGTGGTGTGAATTATCATGCTAATGACTGGAGCTCCTATGTCTTACAGTTATCAGCAAGCCCCCAACCACACTGTCTCCACATCCCTCTGCTTTCTCTGTCAATGCATCTGCACAGGCACACGGCTGTTGCTAGGCTACATTGCCACCTTTACAATAGTTACTTGGACAGTTGCAGGCATAAGCATGAGCTTTGTGTGAGAGAGCACAGGCAGCAGCACCAAAAAGGGTCCAGGTACATCACGGCTTTGATAACAGGATGCAGACTAGCTGCTCTAGATTTGTCAGATGCCCAAGGGAAACGAGAACTGGGGCAGAGATGAGGACAGAGTTGCTGACACAAGCTCTCGTGTCATGGATTTTAAGGGGAAAAGAATCACGGCCATAGAGTGATGACTGAAATTATTTTTGTTGTCAAGACAAACAATTTTAAAGTTTTAAAACTCAACAGCACATGTTGCAATCTTAATTCATTATGCTCACCTCCAACAACTGCAATACATATTTAGATTTAGATTAAAATGCTATTTTAATCAATAATAATAATAATATTTCTCAAATTACTGAGTTATGTCTAGATCCCTCATGAGAAGCAAAACAAAACACAAAGCCAGCTTGGCTCGTGCTTAAATTTAACACGCAACAAAAAACAGGAAAATGTTATCAGAAGAAAAAAAACAACATGTCTGTTGTTACAACTTCACTGTCATCTGTTATAGTGTTACCCTATGATATAGACATCCAAGATAAAATTTGTCCTTCAGTGAATGTCATCCTGCTGCTGGGATAACAGATAGCGCATTATTTACAATATTATGCTTACAGAGACTGCACTTTTATTCTAATCCAGTTACTATCACTTTAAAGTCAACTATTCAAATGTTTGACACAGGTACTCTGTCTGAATATTAACACAATAGTCCTGCTGGAGTACCTGGAAGCTGTCAGGAGCACAGTATATTGTGTGTGCAGAGAAAAGCAGTGGGGGTAACTCCATGCTGTTTTGTAGCTCACCGTGAGACCAGGAGGCACCGCTGCAGCAGACTGAACTCTGGGTCCTGGAGCACACTCTTCATGTCACTGGGGAGGCAATCAGAGACTGACAGTCAGAACATGGTGAAAGCCAATTAAACTTCCCCGAACACAGCAGGCCCAGCTTGACTGTTGCAGTAGACTCCTCTTATCTGTCAACCCGCTGACGACATGCTTTTTTGGATCTGCTGTCTGAATACAGAGGGCTCCAACCAAGAAATTATACCAAAAAAATAATACAGAGATACAGAGAGTAGCAAACATACAACACATACACACACATATATATAAAGTAAAGTATTAAAGGTTCTGGTTTTAGCTACAGAGTGTAACTGTCTTTACAAGACAAAGCAATAATGTAATAACTCACTTAGACAGGGAGTTGAGCTGCTCCTGGATTAGGCCTTTTATCTCATCTTTCTCTGTGTAGTCTCTGAAACAGAAGGATCAAACTCAGCCAAATGGCTTCTCTCACGTCTTCGTAAAATAAGACCTGACCTGATATTAAATGGGAAACTGAGGACCTGCTTGTTAAGAGAAGTCCAATTGTGGTGTCAGGCAGTAATAGATAACTGGATTCAAACGTGCTGAGGTCAGGTAGGTAGCACCCTGCAAGCACCTCTAATATAGCTGCCTGGCTTTCGATAAGGCGGCTGTGCGTGTATGTGTGTGCGTGTGTGTGTGTGTGTGTGTGTGTGTGTGTGTGTGTGTATGTATGTGGTTAATAAAAGAAAGTATTGCAACAATCAAAGCTAAGTTAAATGGGCCATACATACATCAGGCTATAGTTAAGCACAGATGTAGCTGTCTGAAAACAGGAAAGCACTCTCCCTCTCAAGATGACTTACATGTTGACTTGTTTACAAAGGTAGTTGTTTTTTAATGAAGGCAATAAACTACAATGCTTGGGTGATTGCCATATGTTCTGGTGGTCTATGAGAACACAGCAAGGCATGCCTTTACTTTGGTTAATAGAAGCTCATTCAATATTTTACGGATCATGATTTTCGAACAATTTGTTCGTACAAATCTGATTAACTGACAAATCAGTTTCTCCTTGAATGATTTCTGCTCATGACTAATCCTTGTTTTTAACCACAAAATAAACTGAAATAATCAGCAAATCAAAATGCAAAACGGTAATTGGGACTACACACCAGAACAATATGCTTTAATACAAAAAGCATTATCAACTTGAAAAGGTCTGCATTAAATTTAATAGCGCCAGTTTGTTTATTATTTATTGTGACATATTGTATGTGGTGAGAGCAGGACACTACCTGTTGTTGCAGAGAAGTATACCAGGAGATTGACAGCCTGCCTTCATCCCTAGACTGAAGTATGTACAGTACACAAGCTAAAATGCTGCTTATCCTGCTCACTCACAATGCACGCTGTGCGGTTAACAAAAGTTGAAACTATCGATGTGTTTATTTGATATAGCTTCAGGGATATGTTCCGGTGTTGAGTTATTTTATTTTACTGCTGGTGCACCTCACTGCCATGATGTACAATATTGGGATATGGATCAGCTCAGGTGCTACATCAACAACACAGCCAACATATTTTGCTTTACTCTTCAATGTGTCTTCTGACAATAAAGAAGAAAAAACAAGAAAAATGCTAAAATGCTAATGGTAATTTTCAATGCAGTCAGTACTTTTAAATTCTTGACTCTTTAAACGTGATTTTGAGCTCTTTCCACCAGTCTGTGAAATTCAAACTTTGACATGGCCACAGAAGTGAATATGTAAATGTGAAGTGAATGTAAATGTCCTGATTAGCACTGCTCACTAAATCATGGGATAATATTAGAGTGCACACATTTACAGCAACTTACTAAGAGTTGAGACTGAGACTTACACTTGAGTGATGTCCATGGTGAAGGTTCCTGACCAGGGCTGCAGCAAAAGGAATGCCTTAAGGGTGAGAGCAGCTCGGGGTACCAGCAGGTAAGGACACCACACTGGATCTGGACATTTCCCCAGATAACCAACATGCAGAACGTCGTAACTGATCAGTTTATAACATTAAAAATGCTTCATTATCTAATTTAAAGTATAATAAGCAGATTTCTTTTGCATTAGGAAACGAATAGATCCAAACAATGATTTCTTTCTCCTTAAACCTTCACATTTTTATTTTACTTTCTTCTCTTTATTCTTGGCTCACCTGTCAGGTCCTGTTCATCCATGCGGTAGCTGGCAGACTTCATAGCCATCTCCAACACCCGAATACAACCATCATCAGAGGCCAGAACGACCTTGTCTGATGTGCACCAGTCAATGTCTAGGATTCGGTAGTTCACATTGCGACCAATCCGCATGCTACTAACCATCTGAACCTGTGAGAGACAAGGGGGTGAGGTAGTTCAACTAAAACTTTCACCTAAAATCTCCTTTCATAGCATCTGCAGTCTAAGACTGTGAGGAATGAGCCATAATTCAGCTAAATTCAAAGAGAAACAGAAACAACATGGATACAAATTCTGGATTGAATGAAAACCTGCTATTTAAAAAATAGTGGCTGGAAACTAATATGTAGTGAGTATGGCAGACTCAGTGGACAAAGTGTCTGTTCACAAGGTGTTCTCCAAAATCTTTCTGGCTTTTTATGTGGCTGTATGAGAGTCCATGCAACCTGGCTGTCAGCTGAGCACTGAAGCATTTCAGATATCTCTTCTGCACTTCCTCTTCTCCCTCTTTCTCCCCTGCTCCGTCCTCTCTACCTTCATCTGGTCCTGTCTTTCCTGCTCATTTCTCTCTACATTTTGATCCATCTGTTGTCTGGCTTTTACGACTGGGAACTAAAAACCGTGTCTCATCTCAGCTCCCCTCAAGAAAGTACAGCCCTCCATTCAGACAATAGTGCTCCACTGGGATCATCTCCCACCACCCTTACATTACACGCTGCTCAATACACCAGGGCATTTTTCCACGTCAGCATTCATCTGCTGTTCAATTTTTAATACTTGATGCTGCTGGGTAAGTTCAAATTGTAGTGTTGATATATAAATATACATTAAAACTCCAGTATATGACAGTGTATGTGAAATTACAAGCTGAAATGCAAACTGTTCAGAGGGAGTCTTAGATGAGGTTTCATGAAAAGTCTGCAGAGAGAAAACCTTCTGCATGACTTTGGCAAACGCATTTAATTCAAACACAAAGATGCATATTGCTTACAGATTTCAGAATTAGCCATCTTTCCATTGTTTAGCTTATAAATGTCAGCAGAAAGCTTTTATGATTTGTGTACAGTACTTACACAGCAAAACGTCATGATTCTTTGACATCAACAGTACAATTAAAACTATTACTACAGCTTTAGTTTGAGAGAGGACATTAGTTACATATAGTCACCACCATATTGTAGTGCTTTGGTGATTACAGTGCTATGGAAGCACATTAATTCTGTCACAGTAAATCTGCAAAACTAGAAAATTACTACTCTGAGCCAGCAGACCGCTGCAGCTTATCCTTTTACTGCAGTGTGGTGACATTGATGTGCACGCTGGGACTTTAGGAAGCACTATAGCAATCAATAAATTATCTGCAAAACCTCTGTCCCATCGATAAGTCACCAGCAACTGAAAAGAACTGGTCTATGGGAACTCACCTCTTTTGTGTCCCAGACTTCCGCTCCGTCTGTGTACATAACCAGCAACTTTTGGTTTCCCTTCCCTGGTGCAAAGCGGATCTTTTTCACCCAGCCACGATGTGTTGGTATCCCCCTGAAAATACAAAAAGACAGAGGTTATTTTGAAATAAAGCAAAATCTTAAAAGTTACTTAACTTACACTCCACACATTTTTATTTGGTCTAGTACATCTGGTAAGGTTCATTATTACACCATGAGCCATCATATGCATAAAACCTCAGACCAGTCACCTGGACAAACGTGCTTTGAGATCCCAGAAGTTCAAATTGCCATCCACATCTCCAAGCACCAGGGTGTCACCTTTCCAGGCAATGCAGGCAATGCTGCCCATACTGCCCTACAACAGAGGAGGAACAAAGATATTTTCAAAGGAGTTATTCAGCGATAAAGAAGAAAGGAGTGCTGTACGCATCAAATCAGTAACAGATTTTTACATCTTTTAACACTTTTTAGAGTGTATGCTCACGTTAAGCATAAATGATTGAAGCCTGAACGATTGTTCTGATTATTTTCATCTTTTCACAGACCCAAAACTAAGAAAATGAGAGAAATAAGATGCAAACACATCACTATGGAGCTGCTGTAGTTGAATCAGTGAGTTAACCTGAGTCTTAAAATCCACAATCATCCTCAATATTTTTTAATAATTAGAGAAAAGAAACATAATATTATGTCATTATGTTCATGAGTTACAACTTTAATACAGCTAACCAATGGATACTCCCACCTGCATAAAAAATATATTTATTTTTCTACTATAAAGCACAATACTCCCTAGGATTTAATGTTTGAGTGTGAATGAAAACAAATATCTGAGGCAGTCATATGGTAAACAAGCAGTATATCCAAAATACAGTAAGGCTCCACCACAAGACAAAGCGTAGATGTGAAGTCGTTATTTGTCAGATCACCTTCAGTGTGTACACAGTGGATGATAAGACAGAACTTTTAAGGAGACTTTGTGTCACTTTCCTGACAGAGATATGAAGATCCTCTATCCTCCTGAAAGGATCGTAAAACCTTTGGGGTGTGCAAATCTTTGAGCAATGAATCTGTAGCTGTCAGGAAGATAAGGCTTTAAAATCCCCAGGTAAACCTCCCATGTCTGTCTGTGATGTGCAAAAACACGTAGGGAGTGAGCGAGGAAAGCACACACTTCCTTACAATGCCCTATACAATGCTCAGGAATGGACTTAAGAAATGGAGACACAAAATTTACTTTTTCTTAGAATTGCTGTATGGAGCGCCATGAATGTTGGTGGCTTAAAATGTTGGTTTGATAGTATAAAATTGTGCTGTTGGACGGTTGATTACATGACTGATAGATGATAACAAGAAAATATAAGATAATGAGTCAGAAGACGTTCCCGGAACCAAAACCTTCATAAAGTTCTCCCAAAACGACGACTTTAATTTTATGTTCCTCTGGGGAAAATGATGGATATTTGGACAACCAAACACTTTCTTTAATTAGGACACAAATGATTCTTTGTTCATGCTGACACACTGACTTGTGAAGTAATGAAAGTAATCTGCTGCTATGATATTGCCATTCTATCTTATAGTCATCCAGGGGAAATGAAAAGCAGTTCCAAGTAATAGGTTGTTTCTGTTTACGAGCCTAATTCTCAAAGCAAATGAATAGCTACATTGCTATTAATGTGTTACCTGGAAATACAGGAACAGTTTCTCTCTCCCTGAGCCTGAGTCAGGTTCCAAATGAGCACAAAAACAGTATGTGGGACAAACTGATGAAAAACTCAAAATCACAAACCTTCAGGGTACGGTCTCCTAAAGAAAAGTTTTTGGCCAAAAACTAAACTAAAGAATTTTAGAAGAAATTAGTTCACCTTGATTGATGCAATTTATTATTGAGTGTGGTAAATTAAGTTGGCTACTTTTTGCCAACACCTATATCATCTCCCACACAAGCCCCACAAAAAACTCTGAAGGACACAGGAAATAGAGATGGAAGTAATAGCTTTTACTATAGAGAGGAAGAAATTGTGCAGACGCTGGTTAACAACCAGACAGCAGTGTTTCTTTTCAACTCCAAAATTAAGAAAAATGTTGCACAGGTACGTACAATGGAGGCGTTTGGAGAGGGAAAAAAGGCAAAGTAACTGATGTGAAAGACTTATCTATTTGACACAAAGAAAATTCTACACGAGAAAAAAGAAACAACCTTTGCAAGCACAAAAGATGGCAGAGAAAGGAAGAATAAAAGGTGAGCTTTACAAAAAGGAATGGATGAGGTGTGTAAAGATGATATACAGTACAACAGTGTAAGTTACAACACCTATAGTACAGATTAACAGGTTTGACAGATAAGAGTGATTTATGGAGAGAAGAAACCTGAAGGTAAAGATACTGACAGGAAAGGCATGGTGGTATAGAAAAGAGCGTACAGAAAGGATTAACAAAAAACTGAATAGAGAATAGAGAGTTATGAAGCAGGATCGGTGTGGAAAACACTGAGGTAGTTCAGGAGAACATGAAGTAACGAGAGATTTAAAAAAAAAAAAAAAAGAGATGCATCGTCTCTGGACTCACATCAGGGGGGATTCGTGCACCATCCTTGACTGTGTTGCCCTCCACAGTGATGTGGTAGACCTGCCCATCTGTGTCAGTGAATACAAAATGCTCCCTGGCAGAGATGGCCTGGCTGGTCTCTGACTTGCTCTCTGCATCCTGAAGGAGACTGTTGTGGAGAAATCACACAGAGAGACAATGCCCTCAGATGAACTCAGCCTCTCAGGCCTTTTGCAGTTCTTTAGGTTGGTAATTCCCAAACAGGGGTAGCTATACCCTGACAAGCTCTGGTAATTTAAAAAAATTTAAATTACAATTTCATTAAAACAACATATCCACATTATACATCAGCCGTCACACTTGGACTACTTGTTGTGAGAGAGAATGGGGGGAAAACTAATTAAAAAGTGACCAGAATTCTTAAAATGAATTTCATTTAGAAGGAAAAATATGTAATAAATTGCTGTGTCACTTTTAATTTAAGTCAAATTGTTCACGCTGTAGACTCATTTCAAAACCAGGAAAAAAAGTCTCAAGCTTTATGCTGCTGACCTAATGACTGACGATTCGACGCTGCTCTGCTCGGCGTCTGACACTGTCTGCCGAGCCATGGCCTCCCTTGCTGCCATTTGCTTCTTCTTTAGACTCTTCAAGTTGTGGGATGGGGACCACTCCTGTTCACACACACACACAAAAAAGTGTTAATATAGTGATAACACCTCAGGCTGTCACAATATCTGATTTTCAGCGCCCAATTGTCACACCCGGAAGAATTAACAAAGGTTACATTCCAGATTTGGACAATTTGGTAAGTAATCCAAATAATCATAATGGTATTAGTCAAATATATCTTCAACTTTGTTTATTGTGGTATTTCTCGCTTTTTTTGGCAATTGAATTAGACTCAAAAATTTGTGAGGTGGAGAGAGCCTGAAACTGAAAGTGCACGAAAATAGCAATTATATTTAACGGATAGTGAAAACAAGAAACACTAAACCCATCGTAATATTATCATCATCACCATCATATGATTAACAGTACCAATATATCAGTTCTACATGTCCCTGTTAATGTCAATACCAGTAAAAAGTGCAGCAAAGACGGCAGCAAAAAGCACATGGGGACAGAAGAAAAAAAAAAAGAAGTGATTTGTATGGACAGTAGATGCTTCCATAAATGAAACTAAGGCACACAGGAGAGCTCTTTCCCCAAGCCAGGCTGTCTAACTGCTGGAGCATTGTGGATGCAGTCTGTTTAACTTGAGGTTGTAATCAATATGGAAATGAGACAGCAATATGGGGTTGGGGGAGGGAGGCATGTATTATTAAGGTAACTGGCACTTTTATTCGCACTGTGGAAGATTTTACAGCTCCACTGTTAAGTTTGCCCAGCATAACTCTCTTTTTATGAGCATTTCAGCAGCCTAATGAAGCTACTCTTCTTTGCTGAGCTTGGGGAAAAATGCAGACTAATCTCTCAAATGGTCCCCACAAACACAAGAACAGTAGGGGTCAAAAAACTATTTGCTCAGGGAAGAGTCAACAATGCTCACCTTGGGTTTTGTTTAAAGTAAATATGTAAACTGAAGATGTTCAAACATGCAGAGGTGGGATTAATTTATAATGCAAGTTGTTTTTTTGTTTTTTTTTTGGTATGTAGATTTTTAGTACCAGTGCTGTAACAGTGGGGAAGTTCTTAGCCATCTCCCGGAGAAGTGTCCCTGTCCTGATGTCCCAGAGCTCCAGCGGTTTGTCTCTGAACACCACCACCAGGTACTGTCTAAGGATAGACATAGCAATCACACACATTCAATCTCAGAGCGTAAACTATGCCAGAATCCCTTTATTACATATCTTGTAGTCATATAGCTTTGTCCTAGTCAGCAATGTATTATATCACCAATAGAACACATTAATAGTAAATAAATTCACATGCACCTGCTCATGGGTCTTTTTTTGTGTTCCTATTGTACAAAGTTTTTGATTAATTAATGACTTCACCTTCCCACAGGAGCCCAACAAGACCAGCAATGAGTTTTTGTGAGAAATATACCTGCGTTGTGGTTAACCATCTCTGCCATATGCAGTGCACCACTAATTACTCTGAGAAATAAAAAGCCAGCATGAACCCCTATTTTCTGGCACATTGGAATCATATTTTCAGACTTATGACCATAAGTTAGTTTGAATCATTAACACTCTAGCCAAAAACTTGGCCAATTATCTGACCCCAACCTGTCCTAAATAATAATTGCACAATAATTCAAGGGCAAATACTGCTACAGAGCAACAATATTGTTTAACGGTGCAAAAATACTACACCACTAGGCACTTCCCCTGCAAACTGTAGTGTGTTAAAACATGTAGCCTGGTCGCTCCCTCAAACTACAACCCGTAGGTATTTGTTATTTTGAAACTGATGTGTGGCAACTTTCCTGGTTGAAATAAAACATTACGTAGGAAAATGTGTTGTTGCTCTGTCTAGTAATTATAAATTTTTTTTTTTCATCATGATCAGTTGCAGCGCTTCAGTTTCAGTTTGCTGAAGACTGCTTTAGCTAAGCAATACATAATTTATCTGCAATGCTGAAGCAGCTTGTTTGCGTATAATGTTTTCGAGGTCACAGCTTGTATATTGACACCTATTTTGATCACCTCCCCAGCAGCCTACTTGTGTCACTCTTGGGGAGGAAGCACTCTCTGCTATTAGTAGTACAGTTAAAATGCTAATTTCAGTTGTCACATCATATAGGCAGAAGAATCAGAGGCACAACTTTCCAGGATTATACTGTAGACTGTTCACCAAATCGTATTCTTAACGCATGCACAAGGCTCAGACCTTCCAGGACAGCTTGACTTTGCCAACATTGAAAAGAAGGTTGAATTTACTGTCCAATACATCAAGAGCTAGTGAGTTTACAAAGTCATCTGCTAGCTGATATGCTTGTGTGTGGTTTCTTATCTCTAAAATGTGTGATGACTATTAATGCATGCTCTTTAATTTTTTAAATATCACAGTCCATTAAAAGATGCAGCAATGATAACCGCTTGGCAAGGAAAGTAATGATCCGAAACACTGCACAACCTGAATATATGAGGGTTTTTAGGGGACTAATAAATAAACAGCCCAATTAATTTTGGACCTCTGTTTTTTCTGTAGCAGAGTTTCATTTGAATTCCCAGCGTAGGTATGAAAATAAATCATAAAAATAAAAACAAGACTCCCCAGGGTAAAAAAAACAACTATATTCACTCCAGATAGATTATCAGGAGTGGCTATAGTACTTGCATTGGATGGAAATACAGACAGATTCAGCCAAAGGCAGAAAAGGTGAGAGGCTCTGTGCAGGCGTATATTTCTTAAATAAAGGTACAGATGGTATTTAAGAGTTTGAGAATGGGTTAAAGAGACAGGGCGATACATTTTATATTTGGTTTTGTTGGTAGTGGAGAGAGCAGAAAACTCACTTTAGGTGAGACACTTTAATCATCTCAATGGGTGGCTCATCGTTTCCTCGCTCTCCTCTGAATGCAAAGCATCTGCCTGGAAAACACAGCAGACACAGGGAGGAACAGAGTGAGGGTAAAAGAGAGAATGTGATGATCGAAGGCAGAACGTGGGATCTTTCTTTACACCTCTGAAAAGACTGATTCATCTCATTTCACTTAAATTCTGGGGCATCCAGGTTTTAATCTCTTTCACCAGAACGGATAATGCAAACTGCCGACAACTCACTCATGCTGCCTGCTTTTCATCCAACAAAGTTGACATTATTCAGAGTGTCAAAGTGCCCATTTAAACAAAACAAGAGTGCCCTTGAGGCGCATCGCATCATGTTTACTTAAGAAAGTGCTGATCTCATTTTGTGGAGGACACTTAGGACGGTGGCCTGTCTTCCTGCACAAGCGAGAGAGCAGCCTGTGGTATTTTCGGGGTGTGTGTGTGTGGGGGGGGTGGTAGTGACCTCAAACAGTTTATTTGAGATGACAGTTGGCATGCACTAGGAGGCATAAAATAGCTAAGCATATGGTGTAAGGAACTTTGACGAGATTACTCAATGCAAATGCAGCCCCACTCTATTTTTCTATTGTTTTTCCACAGTGACACACAGTGGGAGGGGTTCTGTGTCCTGATTACAAAGTGTCAATTATGTTTTCCAACTCTTCAAATCAGCAGCCTACAGGTTGTAATCACGTGTAAAATGTGGATTTACAAAACACACAAACAAATGCATACATGTCTCAGGATCTAGAATACACTTTGTGCTGCAGCAAATATAGCATTAGAGATTAAAATATATGTATCCAATTTCTTGATTTGAGGATTTGCTTTCTCCCAACATGGCAGTGTTAGAACTTCAGGCTCATCACTTACTGCAGCTAATTATTGTACAGATCCCTCAGAGTGCTGCCCTGATGACACCAGCCATAATTATGCATGTATAAATAATGGGTAATTATCACCTGTGCATATAATACATATTTATACTATACTTGCGGCTATGCAAACTTGCTACCACATCTCGACACTGAATCAGTCCGGTTATTGCAGAACATAATTTTTTTTTTTTTCCCTAAATACAGAATATGCCCATTCAGAGCAGCTGCTGTTACTGCTGCAGTAACGAGACATCCCCACAGTTAAATAAAGCAAGCGAGGAATATGATTTCCCATCCAAGCTTCTCAAATCTTATCAGAAAATGCTCCTGCTGTAAGGGGCATAAGGTGTCTGCTTTAGTGGATTAGTCTTAGAGCTATCTTCTGGTGCAGAACTTTTGAGCTGTTTTATTTGAGGACTTGTTTATGCAAAAACATTTTCACTTTCCTTGAATAAATAAAACAAAGAAGCATAAAATTAAGTAACACAAACAAAACTGTGCAAATCTGCCTTCAGTCTTTCTGAATGTGGTTCAAGTCAAGGTCAAGGTGTGGGAGCAATTTAATTTTTGAAAAGTATAATTAACATTTACCCATTAACAAAAACATTACACAAAATCTAAGACAATGGAATAATCTGTAACTCAGAGGTTATATAGAATATGTACTGATTGATCACACAGCATTAAAAGCTTGCTAAATACCAATTAATCAAGTCTTAATTTCTTCATGCAGCTAAAATTTGCAAACCTGTAAATAAGACATTTTAGTAGTTGGCTTTTTCTGCTTGGTCATCTTGGTGCCACACAAGGCTAAACCTGTTTTTCCAGGCATCCTGAATTTCTGTAGTGAAAACAAGAAAATGTAATTAAAATTGATATTTTCTTTTTGGCCACAGAAGAGCATTTCCCAAAATGTAGTGGCCCAAGCTGTATCTATATCTATCTATCTATCTGCACTATCAGCAACTACACTTGCAGCCAAGGGCAGCTAAGAGGATCTCAGTCACTTGCACTCGTTTGAACTTGCAAGGAAAAAAGAAACAAAGTGTAAAGTATACTGGAACGTCCCTGAGTCTGTAACTAAAGCTATTGCAGCAGACTGTTAACTTTGATGACTGGTGCTTAGGTGAGTCATTGAAGAAGTGACTCACCATCACCATGCTCCTGAATTGGAGATAAAGACTCTATGACTGAACCATTATAGTCACTTGTATATTTAAAGTTCTATATTATTTATATATGCACAATTCTTAGTGTCAAAAAAAACAACATAACACTGTATATTTCCAAATCCTGGAAGAGAAAGTGACACTTAACTGCAGGTGCAAAAAATTCTATAAACCCATCAATGGACTCAGGCAAGGAGTGTCTCACCCTGCAGGAACTCATGATTGGATCTTATTGTCAGAGCTAGACATCCCTTGGTGGTACACTCACACTGCTTAGTTTGGACCTTAATTTGGAAGAGTCTATAACCCCTGGGGGAGAAAAAGAAAAGTCTCTTCGAGAACCGCACTGACACAAAAAGACCGATAACTAAATGAAGTTGGGGACTGAAGTATCTATTTTCTTTGTTGTTGAGGCTGCAGGAACCTGAGAGAAGTATAAAAACTGAAGAACAAAGTACCGGTTAGTAGCCTCAGGTAGCGTTAATAACGTGTATGTGAGAGCCTCTCACCAGTAAGCAGGTCCACATGCTGCAGTTCATTTCGAACGAGTCCCATGTTGTTGGGGGAAGAAGTGGCAAAAGACAGGAAACTGGTGAGACTCACCCATTCAATCCCCCTGCAGGACACACACATACACACAGGTTCTGGTTAAACTAATATTATACAATATAAATAATATTGTTAATATTTGAAGGGTAGGTGTCAAATATTCGCCTACTTCAACTAGGAAGGTAGAGAAAGATTCAAAACACATCAAACCAGCAAGCATGAGATACTTTTTTACAAAGCTCTGGGAGCACAAACTAAACTGTAATGACATGGTAAATAGCCACATGATTAATTAGTTCATTTCCCTACTAAATGTAAATGAGATGCTAAGTAGCCAGGCCTCCTCTGGCATGGCTGTGCTCGGGCAACGGCCGCCGGGCTCATTTCCAAAAGCACTCCTGCTCTTGACACCACAAATAACACACAGCTTAATGTTGTACATCACTGTGCTGGAAATAAGAGCAGCACTGTTCATGTGTCTGCACATAAAGGGAGAAAATCTAATTGAGACGAAAGCAAGAATCTGATGACTCTACTTAGATATGAATATCTGGTTTAGTTTTTTCACACGTAATTGCTTTATATGACTCATTTTATTTTTTTAACTCTATAATTTTTGTGTCCTTCTTTTGATGCGTTCATATTAAAAAACTCAAGAGATGCTAATAGGTCAAACCGCCAAGCAACTAAACAGCATGCATGTGTTAAATATGATATGCTACGTGTGTGAACAAAGTGCAGTAGTATTGAGTGAGACATGTCAGACAGATGATGCTGCTGTGTGTCCTGACTGCATCGCAAATCCACTGAGACACCAGAACCATGGCAGAGAAATCCATTGTCTATTCACTCATTTTAATCCACACATACACCCACAAGCAGAGGTAGCTAGAGAAATTTTAAGTAACTCATGCCTGTGCTGCAGAGCTCATTAAAGTTTGTTGAAGTTTTGCATTTGTGGATTCCAGCTTCTCTCATTAAAGAAAGTCTAACTCTTTGTTTGAGAGAATGGTGTCTGCTCCCAATCAATCTCCTCACAGCATTAATTGATTTAATCTCGTGTTTAAATAATCCCAGTGAAATAGTTTTGTTGCTCATTTGAGAATGCTAACCAATGGAGCGCAGCCTGATGCTTGGCTGTTGCATTGTGGGGACTTCAGAGAGTGGTGCAGTGTTCTGATTGTATTCTGTGTCACTGTGGCCCAACTCATGCACAGTAATTAACCAGTACACTGAGCAGAAGCACAGCATGGCAAAGTGATTTAATGTATGACAAAACTTCAGTGACACAAAGCAAGATTTAAGTCACTGCACATCAATACAATCTCTCTTGATTGGATCCATCTTTTCTTAATTTGAACACACATCTCAAATGTTTTATTGATATCGATTTTATACGCCAAAGCAGATACTAAATATGCTAAAATACTGAATGGCATCTTTCATAAATATAAATCCATATGAGACGTTGCGCAACCAATCACAAAGTTCTGAAAAACAAATTAATCACATTTAATTGGATTTTGAATAAGACAAAATAAAATTGAATTAACTGCCTGCTTTTTAATTGCGTTTTCAGAGTGCACATATTGCCACAGGGAATTACAAACAATGAACTGTTTCCTCCCAGTTATACCTGGTGTAGCACCACCTTTTGTCACCTTTTCTTGAAAATTAAGATTTTTTTTTCCCCCATTGTCACAATTGCTAATGCAAACTGACAAAAGAAAGCAAGCAACACAAATACTTAAAAATGAATAAGCAGATAAGCTGGGCTGTTTATGCAGAAGGTCGTGGCATATAAATATTGGCGATGCATTAAAGTGATTATTGAGCAGAATATCTCAATTGGTGCCAAACTGAAATTTGCAAGCTTAGGTTGCTTAACTAACTAGGTTTTAAAAGTATTCATAGTCTTGTCACTGATCTGTTCTTTATTTTTCTGCTATTCTGACTTTTAGTTTTATATTTCATGCTCAAATCCTTTATTGTGAAAGGAGGATAATATTCCTAATATAGCATGCTGTACTGAATGGCCCATTTGACATATGACTGATAGGTTCACTAATTAGCTTCTTTGATTGAGGGGAAAGGTGAAGCGTTCAGGGCTTAAAAGAAAATGACCCGAGAAGCCTGAATATTTGCCTTGATTTCCACCATGAAGTCATTTATTTTGAGAGACAAGGGAAGATTATATTTACATACAGAAAGCCTTTCACTGACAAATCAATACATCCTCCCCACAGCAGATATTACGACGTGTCATAGCAGGAAAAACACAGGTCTAACTAATAGCATTAATGATGTCCCTGCTCTGCTTAGGTATTCCAGTGAGCCAGCAGGCACAATGCCACAGACTGACAGTAATGTTATCAGTAACAGCTACATTTGGCAAGTCACAATTTATACTGTGAGAAATCTGAATATAGTGTAAACTGAGCTTGGTAAACAAAATCTAAAAGTCATGTTGTTGTCTCGATGGAGATCAATGACAGGTAATTTCTTCCAAATTAATTCTGAACTTGCTGTGTATTTCTTAGTGTTGATTGGGCAAATACAACAGTGTTACATCAGCTGCTTGGGTTTCACATGCAAAACTGGGCATCACTGATCAAACACACAGTCTTCTCTCAACCCCAAATGCACATCCATGCAGAGCAAAATGTAGGTCTTGTAATACTATTTATTGGGTTGTTGTGATGAATTGATTTGCACGGTTTGCAAAGCTGGTCCCATTTTTCGAGTGCATTTAAGCCTCCTCTGCATTCACCCACACTTAAGCAAACAAACTCAGCATTCAGGCAAGTGCCAGGATAAATGCACCTAGGCAGCTCTGCATATATTTTCGTTAGCTCCTCACAAAACTATGTGCTTTGTTGGTCATTTCCTTTAAAAAAAAAATAAAACTCTGACGTTATCACATAGTGGTGCGAGGATTTTTCTTTTACTGTCACTGGAGTGCATCACAGACCACCTCTGAGCAACATGAAGAATTTTGGTATGTGGATTTCAGGATTTCATTTGCATATAAAATTTATAGTAGTTCTATCTTGCTGTTCTAAATAGAGATTGTCTACACTTTATATTTAACTGCTATCTCACATCTGCTTGGATGTTTTTCCATTTTCTTCTTGTGGTGCTTACATTATTATTTAAGTCAAGAATAAGACTCAGCTGATGAATACCCTTTTCAAAGGACATTTCAATAAACGTCCCATAAAGAGAGCTTGGGACTGCTCTCTTTTCTCTTTAACATTAAGAGTTGGCATGTCATTCTTATTATGCAAGTGCCAACTGCACTTCCCAAACTCTAATGAGGCTAAAATCAATTAAAAGAAAATCAGTCTGCTTCAAGTCACTGAGATTCATCTGAAATGCAATTTTACAGATATTTCACCAGTGATTGACAGTGACAATTATTGACATACAAACATCGAATGCTGAGATACAATATTCACAACAATGCTGTGGAGAATAATGGCACAGATCGACAAGCTTAAAAAAAAAAAAAAAAAATCTTACCTGACTTCACAAGAGTGGACACTGAGTTCTTTATGAAGAAGACCACTGGTCAGATTATAGATGAGTATGGACCCATTACTGGTGCCTGGGAAAGAAAAGAGAGTGTACAGCATGAGGAAGGTGGCACCGACGGAAACAGGCGGAGAAGAGGCCACGAGCCGTACAGTTACTGATCTGCTTCCAGCAGGATCAGAGAGATGGTGCGTCAGTGTGACAACCCTGTGTGTTCCCTGACACCCTGACAGTAGGTGTGGATAGAAGCAGCATATCAAACCCTGTCACCCAGCTCACAGCCTGAGAACATTGTGCTGTTTCATCTGCTCCATCTCTCCCCAAACTTCATCTGATTAAATACTGCTGATGACATTTGATACTGTGATCAGAAATACTGAGGAAGTCTGACAAAGTGACTTTTTTTCCCCACATTTGCTGCTACTGTAACACAAAAACGCAAGAAAAAATACACTTTGAAGTTATTTCTAATGTGTACTTACCTGGGGAAAGTTTCCAACTATGCAACTTCAAGCTAGGAATCTCAATTGACAACTTTTTTTAAACTTTTGCAGAGAAAGTTTGTATGCCTGGTTAAAATTTAGTCAAAACTAATTTGTGCCAAGAAGCTCATCTGAAGCATCAAAATGAAATTTTGAACGATTCTAACATCTGATGCACACACAAGCTCAATTTTCCTTCCTCTTTTTTAAGTATATCTAAGAGTAGCATTTTTTTGTTTTAATGGTTTTATAGATTTCTATAGGTTAGGTTTTGGGAAAAACGAGCAGCTGTAGAGCACAGAAGAGTTGAGGTTCTAACATAAGCAATGAAGCTGAAAGACCCAGCAATTAAAAGAATTACTCGATTCAGGAGTACGGTGAAAACAACTCCACAGCAGATGTGAAAGCAAATCTAAAGTCCATTTTCATGATGTTTGGAAAGTGTTAACAAGGTTTAGGGGATTTCTTTTTATTTCTGCAATTAACACCGGCAGGTGCAGCAGTACATTCGGTTTTACAATTATCCTAAGTGTAATGGAACTGGGCTGATGTCCCCAGTCAAAGGACTGCTCATTCTGCACTGGGATAAAGCATGACAACCACAAGCTGACACAACATCTGGAGGTGGCCAAAGTCAGTGCCACTTGGGCATCTGTGGGTTTACGTGTGTGTCTTCACCTTCTGCTCCCTGTGTAGCTGATAGTTGGTAGGCAATGAAGAACGTCTCGGCCAGGAATCTGGCAGAGAGAAAGTGGGTTTCTTGAGCTGTTGCCTTTAAACGTTGTGAAGAAGATCAATAAGATAACGTTACTTTGTATGACCTGAGAGTTGAGGGGAGAGGCTTTTTGAATGGATTTCTTTCCCACACTGAAGCGGATATTTGAAATATGCCCAAAAATTGGAGCTGAGTATTTCGAGCTGAGAATGAGTAGCAGCCCATCTGATAATTGTTTTTCTTTTTGACGTGCATGCTTCAGTAGCTGTTTTTATCTTAGTTCCCAGACTTTGCAGCATCCAGCATCATTAAAGCTGTACCATTTCACATATGCAAACAACAGCAGCACAGAATAGCTACTTAGCAAGGAGTTAGTAAATCATAAATCTGGGGTGCCACCTTCAAGTGCTGAGAGATGGATGATGGTTTGCTGGTGTTTGTGTACAGATTAGGGGTGAGCCCAAAAAAAATTGATTCATGTAAGAACTACAATTCTCATTTACTACGATTCGAATCGATTTAAAATATCCCCAAATCAGTTTAGAAAAATCTGCATGCGTGGTAAGCACCAAAACAAGGAGGAAACTGTCGGAATGGAGGAAAGAGCAAAGAAGGCAAAGATTTGGACTCATTTTGGTTTTTACCCAGAGTCCTGGGAAATCAGTTTTATTCTTTATTCTTTTTATTAATTCCGTAAAATTTTTTCCCATATTTGTTCCCCCCCCCCCCCTCAGTCTCTCGTCTCATCTACTCTAGTCTCTGGGGAGGTCCTGTCTCTGGTCTAGGAGCTGGGGTCGTTGTTCCTTGCTGTAGCCCTGTCCATTACTCGTCAATTAATCAATTCACACCAGGAATCAAACCGTGCCCTTCTTATTGCAGGGTGACAGCATTAATCACTATACCACCATGCTGCTCAGGTCACCAGGTACATTAACATCAATCTAACTGGACATGTTCAGGTTCCCCCACTGGGAATTGAACCACACCCACTATGCTCAAGTCATTCAAGACATTCATTCATTCATTCATTCATTCATGGGTAGGGGGGTGTGCATTATTAGTGACCCCCCCGGAGCCTTTTCCTGACAGATATGTTCCTTTTATGTGATATTGCTTTTAGGCAAAAATACCATCTAAGAATGGATAAATGATTAAAACTCAACAAATGTGAATTGTGAAATTGTGAAATATCATTATGAATCAAATCGTTCTGAATCGAATCGTGAAGATAGTAAAAGATTGCCACCCCCCAATACAGATCATCCAGGTCTTGTATCTGTCACTAACAGAGCTGTCGGGGCTCATACAGATTACAGCTGTTGTCAGTACAGCTGACAAGAAATCCAACAGAGGTGCTTCTAGGGTTGCTAGGATGGCTACTAAGCTTGTGCAACCTCTTTGTTGGAGGTTACGAGCAAGACAGCCTGAAATGAGAGAAAAAAATCGAAGACAAAAATTGAGAGAACAGACATATTATGTTTTGCCTCCTCTGTCTGAAACTTTGGATGGCAATTTCAAGCCTCACTATTTTCACAGCACCAGCAGTGAGCTCATCTGCTGCTTTATTTTCACCTAGTGTGCAGTGTAAAAACCTGGTTTTCCTCAGCTGTGCCTCTGACTGGTGTTGCATCATAGAGGTTCAACAGGCCATCATTAATAGCTGCACATTTGGTAGAAATCGAAAGCAGACTTGAACAGAAGCAGAAGGCAGAGACAGTGTTGTAACTGCCAAGGGCTCATCCATAGATCGCTCTGGATTTACTGATGAGTTGTATTCTCTAGGTCATGGTAAACAAGAAAGCCGACAGATGCCAGCACCTGCCAGAACAACTGTCATAGTGTCATCCTGAGCATCATTACTGAGGCAGTGACAGTCCCAACTGTAACCAAAGAATGCATTCTGTCTCTAAAGAATGGCAGCGACACAAAGGAACAAATTTCAAGACTTCAAATATGACAAACTGATGTAATTGTGACTCATCTTATACTCAAGTGATAATATATGATTTTTGCTGTTAATAGTACACAGAAAATGCTATTTTAATTAAACATAGCTCATCTTTTGAATTGCCTGGACATACCCTTCCTTCACTGTTCAGCAGAGAGTGAATCCCCCACTTCAATCTCCGAGGAGTCGTCCAGTCCTCAGGCAAGCTCCCAAGAAGGGGAACTAAAGCCACATTTCAATAATGTAGCTAGAGACTGTTTAACAACTTGACTCTGCAAGATGGCTACTTGACAAATGATGTGCAGAGAAAACTCAATCGGCCTGTTCCAGTTTTAGATTCAGAAAGCCGCTGGGGACTGCTGTGACAAGTCAGCCTTGCACCATCTGCGGCATGATGTGCGCCTGCTACATCGACTGCAGTCACCCACTAGAATGGAAACATAACGCAAAGTCTCTGTCGAAACAACAATTCTTATGGGCCCTTGAGAACAAATTTAAGATATCTTTTTAGCACCATTGAGGACATGATACACATATCAGAGAGACTTAAGACACATGGTGAAAATGGTTGGAACAGCGTAGGTTGTAAGTGTTATTAATCTGCTTGTCTGTGGGTCTATAGAAGGCATGTATCTGTGAGGTATGATTAATTTATATGGGCTACGACAGGGGGCAGAGCATAGTCTATTTATCAGCTTCACAGCTAAAGTGACGGTTTGCTGTGTCAGGGGCCTTAAATTGAATTTGGAGTACAGGCAGGAGTGTGCACACTCACATAGACATACATAAATCCACATGTTTGAGCGCATAAAGCAACGGACAGACCAACAAATACAGAGGCACATTAGATAAAAAAAAATAAAAATTCTTCTCTTAATTTTCCATTCATAGTGAGACTTGCATAATTTAATGCATCATTACTGTGATGAGGATAAGGGAACAGCCGCTGAACAAAATTGCTATGCTGATGCAAAACAAATAAATCCAAACATTCACTGCCTCTCTCCCTCTTTTTGCCTTACAGCTGTCTGGGGGGAGTAATAACAGTGGCTATTTGATTTTGCAGATTTAAGTCTATGCCTTTTGCCTCATTTGCAGAGACCACACAGTCATATTCCAAAGAAGAAGAAAGGGGGGAAAAAAAAAAACAAACATATCCACAGCAATGATTTGTATAGAACAAAATTTCAACCACAGCAAGAGGGTTCAGCGAGAGTATCAGAGAGATTTTGTAAAGTCATTCAAAAGAAGTGCACATTAAATGGACTGCAAAATACATAATAAGAAGCATATTTTAAGTCAAATATAAATTGATACCTGCTTTGAGTAATATCAGTAATCACTGGGCTGGAAGTTCTGAAAAAGTATTTCACTCTGACAGGTCCCTTAGGGATATCATATAAATGACTGATCTGATCATGTTGCAGTTGTTCTGGGGTAAAACCCTGCATGACTTAATGTTTGCGTTCATATCAGTAGCTGTTAATTTCCTGTTTCATGGTGAACCGATGTTGCTCTTTTATTCCATTCGCAGTACTTAATATGTCTGACACACATTGATAATGAATCTGGACATGCAAACCAATTTAAATGCATAGTACAGCTGAATAATCATTCAACCTTTTGCCCTCTGAAGCATTTCTCACTCACAGGAATGTTTTGTGCTCTCGTCACTCTTCTGCATCAGTTCATAAATCAAACCAGACAAGCCTTTTCTGTTCAATATCCAAATGTCATAGATGATGACGATGAATGACATCCCAGGAGACAAAATACATTTAGTCAATGAGACAAAGAGGACTTTCACCTTTGAGATGAGTGTTCTTATTTGGTTGTCTCTTGAAAAAAAATGAGAGTGGACCTCTGACGAGAGTTGGTAGGACGGGGTTCAAGTTAGTGTTGATGAAAAAGCCCAGAAGACACTTGTGTGTGTTCAGGTAGAATATTCTGCCTAGTAACTAACATTCAGTTTGTTAACTATGGCCGCCAAATCAAAAACATAACATGCATTCATTGCTTAGCTGCTGTTATGAGCCTTAGTAAATATCTGATGTATGAAAAGTGAGATTTACTAACATAATCTGGAAAATCAAATTCCTCACAGTATAATTGCAAGGAAGCATTTCTTTCATGTACTGGCCCATAGTGACATGATAGAATCACATCATTTCTGCAGATTAGTCAGCTCCACATTTGTGCTGCCAATCCCCCTTTGTACCACATCCAAAAGGTGTTTTCATGAATCCAGATCTTGTGCTGAGGAAACCACTTAAGCAGACAGACCTGTCATGATGAAACCAGTATCAAATGGTTTTTGCTTTTTGACGTGGTCACAATGCCTTTCATGCTGGAAGAACCCAACAGAAGGTGGCAAATTGCGACGATTAAGGGGTGGTCAGCTGCAATTCTCAGATAGGCCGTGGTATTCAAACATCGACTGGTTGGATTAAGGGATGCAAAATGTGCCAAGAAAAAATTGCCCAGAATATTACACCACTACAATCAGCCCAGTCCGGCTGATGGAAGGCACTTTGGGTCTGTGGATTCATAGTGATGAGGAACATTCTGGCCTTACCATATTCCTAAACAGAAATCCAGATACATCAGGCTGTATTTTTCCAGTTTTACACTGTTCAGCTGCTGCACAATGTATGCATTGGTTTTGTATACAATTCGGACCATGCAATGTCCATTCTTGCATTCTACTTTACTAAGAAGGTAAAAGGTGTATATGTGAATGAATGAATGAATAATCTTTTTATGTTTATAACAACTTTTCCAAAACATATTTTTTTTAAAAGCATCCACAGCTTCATACAATATAAACAATATTCAATCAAAACTCAATCCAAATCAAATATTCAAAGTAAAAATGTTTAAGTTATGACGGGTTCCAATTAACTATATAACTGATATCAGACTGAACTCATTTAAACATCTACAACAATTTCCATGTTTGATGTGTGCTTAAATTGTAAGCGGCATTTTAGAAAAATCTCATGAATGTGAATATTCATGTAAAAGTCATAAACATGCTAATGTGGAATGTTGAAAGATCATCCAATGCTGTACTGCTGCGCTAGTTAGTTTCATCATAGGACGCAATAATAGATCAAATTGAACCAAAAATTAGACATTGCCGGCTTACCAAAGAGAGCTAATGGACAGCCCTCATTTGGCTGAGACACAACTCCAACCATGTTGTTGTTTGTTATAATTGCAGACAAACGAACTGCAGATAAATAAAGCTAGACAAGTGTTTCACAAGATGTTTATCCAGAGTTAACTCTGTTTTCATCTATACGTATATTCAGAATTTTCATTATTTTTAGAACTCTGTCAGCCATTTATTCAACTCAGCACCAAGAGTATTTAGCAAGTGTTTACTAACACTCAGTAAAACTATTTGTTAGCCTGACAGTGACAGGGAAAACAACACGAAAACACAAAACCGTCTCATCTGTCATTTGTTTGACTTTGAAGTGAAACACTGATGCAACTTTTTTTTATCTGAAACAGCAACAAATAATGATGAAACAAATCAACATAGTAGATGAAAGTGCAAATATGACTCCCAGATTTTTCAAAACACAGAAACTACATCTAAAAACACACTAGTCTGACTCTGAAGCAACAGTTACTTTGTCTAAACCCTCCCGGTCAGAGTGGCTTGCTGCTCTGTGAGTTTTGTAGGTTTTGTGTGTGTGTGTATGCACATATGTGTCAGTGCTGCATCATTACGTACCTACTCCCAGCAGGGGCTGGTAGTGGTTGATGTTTTTGGTGGTAAGTGGTGGGCACATACGGATGGCGAACGGTGGCAGCGGCAGTCCGGACAGAAGGCCAGTCAGCAGGAACTTTAACTGGACCTCTTGCTGGTTGGATGATGGAGGGGGCGCCTCACCAGCAATCAAAGTCTGGCCTGGAGATAAAACCAATGCATGGAATATTTTGAGGTGGACATTATCAAACCTAATTTTTCCTTTGCAGCCTCAGTGATGCAGCAGGTAAAGTCAACAATGAATATAGCATCAGAAGAATTGCTAACAATTTTTACAGATTTTTCTTGCCTCTTGACCTTGGCCATTCAATGTTCAATAAATAAATATTACAACTAGTTAGTAGATGGCATGCTTTTGTGTTGATATAACTGTATCTAATTTAATAATATGTTTAGTCAGGGAAACATTTAATTGAAACCACTGGCAGTTTATTTGTCCATGCCAATAAATACTAAATAAATACTTTTACTGTTTGTAAAAATTCATTTTACAGTTTCAAGGGAGCAAAAAAAAAAAAACAATCGTGTTACACTGAAGAAAGACATCAGAGAAAATTAAACAAAGAGACAGATATTAAGAAACTACCAACTGAAGCAAAAGAACTGACAGCAACAACATCAACTATTTAGAAGCATAACAGAGGAGCTTCTGCTGTAACTCCAGATGAGGCTGCATAAACATGAGACAAATATGGTGTCCTAATTCCATGCAGGTGTGACTCATCCTTCATTGAGTTCTGCAGCCCAGTGTCATGACTCTAACAAAAGCATAAGCCAAAACATGGGGGAATCATCTTAATCTTTTTTCTGGCAAAGAGAGAGAAATGTAAATTTAAATTTTAGATACATATTTGTAGCAGAACTCATTAGCATTCTTAAGAATAAAACTTTAAACTTGATGCTCTTCTCAAATGCCATTCTTTCGTCGGGCTGGAAAAGCTCAGTGTGACTGCAGCTAGAGTCAGCACAAAACAACCAGCACGGTTTGTTTCATTATCGTCAGCTTTCAAGTTTTAATGATGTGGTAAGTTCAGTCAATAAAAGCGCAGTCTTATATTTTACAGAAAGTTTCATCCAGTTAAATCTATGTGGTTGGTTTCATTAAATTTCTAATATCAGGCAGTTACTGAACTTAATGATGCCATTCACATAAAAAGGGCCCCAGGTTCTTTAGTAGTTTGAAATACCTGTACACATTGTATTTTTACTGAAGCTTGGGTTTTGATACTCTTTTCAATACTCACAATCAGTCTGGTAATGACTAAATTTTATAAGTACTAAACAGGCAATCATCTCCTGTTGTGCATTTGCTGCAGGGCTATGGGACACCATTTGAGTGTGCATCAACCTTGATGTTATAATTGGCACTGGCTGAAAATTCAATTTTCTTATATTTCATGCAAAATAATAGCCTTCTTTACATTGGAAATTGAATGTCTATGTAAATTAGCATCATAACAGCTTGAAGATATAATTAAATGAGCTGCGGATGAAATTCTCAACAAGCCAATGCATCAGTAAAAACAAACCATAGATACAAGAGATTGCCATATGCAGCAATTGAAAATATGAAATAAAGGCTCATACAGCTTTGCAGGTGGCAGCTCTTGCCTTTTCTGGGCTGATGCCCTTCTTATGTGAGCTAATCAGCATCAGGCTTTAACAACATGCTCGCTTTTCAGATAAAGTTAGCATCCTGCACACCAGTTACATTCCCTCAAGAGCTTTAGTCAGCAATTGTCAGGCAGACCTATTGCTGCAGACAGTAGCTGGCTGCATTCTCTGTGTGTGTTTGTTTTTGTGTATGATTGTGTGTGTGTGTGTGTAAGAGAGAGATCCCATCCACTCCCCAACCCCCACTACCATGCCAACATAACTACCAGTGCCAGCTCTTCACTTCCCCAAGGCACTGGCAGTTTGACTTTGCCGGAATATAAGTGGCAAAGATAGCAAAAACAAAAAACAAAAAAAAAAGGAAGAATAAAAAGAATCCTGCATTTGATTAGATTTTTTTTTACCCACGTTCTTCTTTTGATCGACAGCTTCTTTCTAAATCAACATGGAGGAGAGAAGCAGGGTGAATGGAAAAGACTTGAGAGAGGGAGAGGCAGATGAGAATCACAAGCAAAAAGGATGAGATCGTAGAGATACAAGTGAAAGACAGGGATGACCAAGCACACATGGGACCGAAGACGATCGGCTTGGGAGATAACACTGGTCTGTGTCATGCATAGAAAAGAAATCATCAGCAGCACCACATTAAAGCAGGAAGGGAGGGAGAGCGCTGAGGTTCCTGCAACTCTCAGAGGTACAATAAAAGAAATAAGAAGGCTTGATGCACCCAAACACAACTTCTTCTCCTTCATTATTGAGTTTTTATATTTTCCCTCAAAATGCAAGTCATTTTTTCTACTGGAGAGGAAAAAGCTGCTGGAATGTATGTGACTTTTTTTTTGTGGTGTTGCAGATGGTGCTGACGGTGGTGTGTATAATCGTACCTATCATGCTGTTGAGGCAGAGATCTTGAATCCTTTTCTGGTTCGGACCCAATGGTGCTCCACAAAATGACACAGGAGAGTAGAGAGGCGATAGCCCCGAACTGAGAGTGGGGGAGAGAGCATATTTCTTGAATTATTTTTTTCTCAAATGAAAGTAAGGCACAGATCAATTTTTGAAAGCACGCAAATGGGGAGTGATAAATTAATATTGCTTGTGCAAGTGATGAACGTGATTCACTTTTTAATATATTACTGACCAAGAGAGCGAAAGCAGTGGGGGAGGATGACATGTGGTGACATGTAATGATTCCTTGTATTGATTAGATACGGCTGACTTGGAAAAGATAGAGATGATTTCTAGAATATTATTTTCACGACAGCTGATGGAGCCTGATACACTGACAGCTTGATCTCCAATTGAATGGGTGCAGCCGAGTGATGGGTCTCATCTTCAATATCTTAATTTATCTGTAAATGCTCAGCACAGTGGCAAACATCATCTCACAGAGGAAATTATAATGTATGCCATGTATCAAACCTGGGCCAAAACATGGTTTTAATATTTGAAAAGGAACATTGTGCACCAGAACGTTAGGGCTATCACAATGAAGTATTAGAATATCAATGTAATGTGGTGTGAAAGACAACTGCTACTGTCTGAGCAGTCCTGAAATAGGCAGTCTGTCTGTCTGAAATATCAACTAAAGACTATAATAAGACATCTCATCACAGAAGCACAAAAAAGAATATGACAGCTCTCCTTAATTTGCTGCAGTACATTTCTTTTGTTTTCCCAAATTAAACTGCTTTGCTTACAGGCAGACAAGCCTCTCTCAGCCTCAGACAGGGAGCCAACTTAAGAGTGAGATATAGAAGTGTCTCCTAGACAGCAAGGGAGTGCTCCATCAAAGTAAAGCATGGCTCATCAATGTGAGCTGAACCCTCTGCACACCGACATATCCCAGTTACTAAGAAGACTAAATTTAGGTCAGAGGATTATGTATTTTAAAGTCAGTTTAAGTCACCTTACAAAGTAGTCAAACTTTCCTTCCTGCCATTTCAGCCACCATCTGCAAAACCGTAATGTAGCTTGACAGAATGATTTGCATATCTGTGTGTCAGTGTATACCTAGGATTGGCAGCAGCCTTGCCAGTATGGGCTTTGAGCTCCCACAGCATCACTCTGCCGTCGCTGACCATCAGCCCAGCATTGTTTTCGTTGACAGGGCAGATAACCATGCGATATGGGCGGACTGTTTTGGTAACTCGGATGGCATCACACTGTGAGCGGAGGTCGTAGACGAGCTCCTGGACACTCTGTTCTGGGTCTAATGGAAGGAGAAAAGGAGAAACATAAAAGAGGTATATGGTAGGACGGTATATAAAGAAGGTGTGACATTGAGCAAGAGAATGGAACAGAACATGGTGGGAGGAAAAAGCTCGGGGGGCATTGGAGCATATTGGCGAAGATGTGAATTGAAGGAGTTTTTTTGTTTTTTTGTTTTTTTTTTTTCTTTAAGAGGAAAAGAAAATTTGACTAGATTTTAACAATACAGTTAGAAAGAAAGAAAGGAGAAGAGAACTAGATAAAAGTGGAATTGCGAGAGTGCACTTCAGGGACCATTGAAATCAATTACTGAGTGTGAGAGGTGTAAGAAAGGGCTTAACAAGCTAAGAAAAATGGAAAAGGGTCTATGTGAATACATGAGTACATGAGAGACTCACAATGGACATTGCATGGGAAAAAAAGATGAACACAAAGTACAAGAAATGGTAAGAAGAGTAAGGAAGAGACCGATATAATAAGACAATGGACTCCCATTGGCCGATAGCACAAAGTCGAAGATAAATGAGACAATAAGAAGCTAAATGCCCACTGGAGCAAAGAGACCAGCCACAAGCTCTGACTGCAGTGCTATTTGGCTGAACAGATGATGACTAGATGACGGCACAGGAATCGAAGTAGTTTGGGAACGAATGCAGTGTGCATGAGCTGTACTTATGTATGCTCATATCTGTGGTGAAATTTCATACCAGCTGCTTCCTCTGTAGCAGTAGTAGAGCGACACACTCGAAGGGTGATGCAGCCATTCTCATGTAGACAGTAGAGGGCGTCCCGCTGGGCACAGGGAATGACCTAAAGATGGGGAGTTTCAGGGAAAGAGTTGTCATGTGTTCATCATAAAGCTTCCCAACTGTTTTTATATTATGTAGTGTTGATATTTTATAACATATATCTAATGTTTTTCAAATAGACTAAATTATCCCTGCATTAAACTTCTTTCTTTGATTGGTACCATCTAATTTTTTAATCACTATTTTCACACACAACTGTCTCTCACTGAGATACTTTAGCCCTTAAGTTTTAAATGAACATAATTTAATGCTATAACCACATTTAGCCAAATGAAGTCACAAGAAATGTTACACTTTCAAATACAGTCCAAAACAAATCAATAATACCACAATAGGGAGCCCTTTCAGGTTTCCATTGAGTTGACACCTTGTTGATGCTGATCAGTTCAACTTTAGGAATCCATTTTCTATTAGATCGTAGAGGTGTGTAGTTTGTCTATGTGCCTATGTTTCTTTCTGAAAATGTGTAGTATAGATGTTATTGCATCTATATTTTTGTGCTTTCCGTTGGATACCGAAGATCCCACACTCAATTTTCTTGAAGTGGTGTCATCAGTCATGCAAATTGGCTGTGTGACAAGTACTTTATAACACTTAGTAAAGGTGTTGGCTGGACAGAGCTAGGGTGGCTGAGTAATGCCCCTATACCCCTGCTCTTCATGACTTACTCCTCCACTACAGAGGCTTCTTTCAGCGTTGTACTATTGTACTCTAACAATGAATAGATTTCTTAAAATAAGATCAGTAAGAATGCAAAGTGAGCTTGATTTTTATAGAAATACGATACAATATAGACCAGAGCGAAATTTCTCACACACAGAAAATGTCAACCAGCAACCTGTGAATACAGGCACAGGAATATGAACCTTTAAAGAGAGAACCACCACCACAGTGGCAACTCTGAGCTCTTCTCTATGTAATGGCCATGAAAACACCAAGGCAGACATTCACAGGCGGACAGGCAGAGTTAGGAGTGAAAGCAGAGTAAACAGAGTGAAATTAGCCATTTCTGTTAAATCATTGGCCCCACAGCCATTGCAAATCCTCTATAGATGACATCTCCAAAGCATTCATCAATTTCAAATTAGAAAGATGACAATCGGCACCTAAAGGTCAGGAGTGATGCTGAATGTGATTACAGTAAAAAGCAGAAATCAGACAAGGCTGGTGGGATTTCACTGAAACTAAGGATTGCATGGCCTTGCTGTGCTGCCGCCAGACCTTGATGTGGTGAGCACTGGGTGTGAAGAAGAAAAGTAGAAAAATTTATCATTCACGGCAGGAGGAATTGGCTCCCTGGAAGAATCATCCATAAAAAGAGAGAATTTGGTAAGGCGCTTCTAGAAATGCAATAAAAATAGAAACTGTGCACAGGGCTCATTTGAGGGGAGTGAAAAAGAATGCAACAGCACACAGCCATATCCTCATTTGTCTCACCTAGACCAACTAGAATGCCAATGGCAAGTTTGCAGGTTGTGTTTCAATATTAGAAAAAATGTCTCTCCATGGCACTGCGGTTTCACTGAGACCCTTGAAACACAGAACTTGCTGCACAGGTGCAGCGGCTCACCTGAATAAAGGGCACCCCAGAGCGCTCAATGGCCACCACACCCACTGTCTGGCTGAGCTCCAGGTCCAGGATAAGGATCTCTCTGGGATAAAGTAGTAGCATGTGATTCCTCTTGGATGGAAGGTAGGACAGCTGCAGACAGTCATTCAACGTCACCGCCTCCGTGCTGCAGTGCCACAGTGAAGAGGGAGAACAGGAGATCGCACAAAGTAAGATCAAAGGAAACTGATTTCAGTGTCAATATAATTTTTAAACAGAAAAAGTTTGCCACCACTCAGAAGTGGTATGTCAAGAGCCTTTTGCAAATTAGCTCATGTTTTGTTAAACTAATATGGATTTCAAAGATAATCATGCCCTCAATCGCACCAAAATTATTCCAGAATAAACATTCCCTACATTTGATTTCACTAGTCCTAAACTCAACATACTGAACAGAGCACACATTGAAAGAGTCCAACAGTAAACTTTAACACTCAGAAATGTATGTTTTCTGCAAACACTGCCAAAAATATTATGAGATTCTGTTGAAACAATACATGTATACAAAATATACTAATAATAGGGAGACCAATGAGAAGATGGAACAGAAAATTATGATTTTTTTTAAACTGTCTAATTTCTAAGAACAATTTGATCTTTATTCATGTTCTTCCATAACAACAGCTGAATGAATCAGTTATTGCTGCTGTTGTTTCTTCGAGTCAGGTAAATGAAGGGTAATCTAAAAGTTAATTTAGAAAGCTGCTGAATTAAGCAGGTATTGGCACCATCAGCCAAAAATCACTTCCATGGTTTTGGAGAGTCCAAAAAGTGTGCAACAAAGTCAGTTCATTGTAACTTATTTTGTGTGTTTACATGAAATTAAATTATCCACAGCAGCTCATTTTCTCTGTATAACAACAAAGCAATCACAAATATTTAGCAGTTCAGGCAAGAAAGAACAAAGGGCTGATTATTTCAGCCACAGAAATAGGACCACAGAAATAAGTCATTCCTCTAGGTCACTGTGAGATCAAATAAAGGAGAGAAACTTAATAAAGCAACGGAGATCATCATCATCTTGGGGAAAGCGTAATAAACAAAATGGATTCAACACAGGAACTTTTTGTAGTTGCTAAGTTAAATCACATAGTTACTGGTTCACTGATGCTGGGAAAGGCAGAGACAGAGGTTGACTGAGCCACCAAAGGCAAAACATCAGAAACCGTGAATGACTTTGTGTCTTTGATGGGAAGAAAAAAAGAAAAAAAAAACCAAACAAACAAACAAACAAACAACAGATCTTCACAGAGAAGGAAGGAAAAACTGAAAAGACATATTCTGTAACTCCCAACCCTACCAAAATAGTCAGCCGTCCAATTTCCAAAACATCACACACTTCTCAGATCTCTCTCTCTCCCACTCTCTCTTTTTGCTGTAAATAAGGGATGAAGTCCACAGCAGTGAGTGGATCATACATAGTAATGCATTGCATAAATACACATGTACACACACCACAAGCTGACTCACTGTGTGTACATTAAAGTATAAATAGTGAGTTGTGCAAGGTGTGTTTATTTGCACAAGAGGCTGCGTCAACCATCCAGCTTCTATTGTTGAATCCAAGTTTGCTGAACCTTAAAGAGCCAAATGATATTGAAAAGAAATAGAAAGGTTATACATTATGTACGGACTTCAGGTAGAACATCTGATGTTGAGAACGTACAGTGTAAACCTATAAACCTACCTGACAGTGACGTAAAATCATGACTTTAGTGCTTAGTGCTTTAGTGCTTCAGTGTGCACTAAAAAAAAAAAAAAAAGTAACTAAATTTCAAAGTCTCATAAATCATCATGTGAAAGACAGCGTACACAAAATGCCATTAAACTTAGTAAAACTTGACCACATCAAATCATCATTTGTCCTTTTTGAATTTAAGTTGCTTGAATTTTTGTAAGCTTTATTTAATAGTTTGATACATTCCTTCTTTTAATTTCTTTTTTTTTTTTATCCTTGATATCTGAAAATATTTTAATTTAAAATCCTCAAAATATTCAAGAAAGCAGAACACACTTTTGAGTTTTTTCTGCAACATTCTGCACATTATCATCAGTTACAACATTAAAGCAGGTTTTGGTTACCTGCTTTAACAGAAAAAACCAAGAGTGGCTTTTATTGTGAGATAGTCAGTGCTATTATCACCAGTGCCATTTTGTTTTTGCTTGTTGCTCAATTAAAGAAGCTGCTTAAGGAGAGTTTACTGCAGAACTCCTGTAGTGTTATTACTATGGTAACCGCAGATCTTTGGGTTAAAAGTTAAATATCTTTGCATCCGCCACTTTTTAATGAGTTTTAGTTTTTAACTGGCAGCAAATGTTCAAATGCTGCAAATTGACATTGAGGTAGCCAGTGTATGTGTGTGTGTGTGTGTACAGCCTTGCTGGCATATGAGTGTGAAAGATTTTGTCATTGTGACAAAGGGACCAAATCTGTGCAGGCTAACAACCAGATTAATGGCTGCCTGATGAGACACTAATGTGCATGATGTAGTTCCGTATTCAGTGCGCTCCTGATAACAGCACGGGAGAGAAGACACTTGTTTAAATCCCCAATCAGTCACACAGAGGCACAGAGGACAGATACTGTAATGCATCGAACATGATAAACAACATAACCTGACAAAAAGACAATGGCAGACTGAAGGAACACAGAATATTATTCCAGAGTATCAACTAAAGCATGAAAAGTGAGGGAAGACAGTGTCACATAGCAACAGTAGACAAAAAGACTGACATGGACGGGATGAGAGAGGAGAAAGAGAGAAAATAAAGACAAATAAGATTAATGGAGTGTTTGTTATTAGAGTTGACTGGGTGGGTGGACAGAAAGGCCAGGGTGCTGCTGCTATAAATAAGCCTATTTGACAGTCTCAACTGCTCAGACAGGAAGCTGCCAACCTAACCCATTCAGTTTCACTCATTTGTTACTAAAGGTTGCAAAATTATAGCTAGCTAGTATTTATTTTAGTTTTACAGTATAATGAAGTAATCATAATTTATGTCAGGTGATAAATCATCCCAGTTCTTCGAGGGATTGCAGGCTCTTAATTTCCTTAGTCTTGCCGTCATTTATCATCAGTCGTGTCACTGATATGACAGTTTGAAACCGCACATCACACTAGAACGTGATGTTATCTGTTCCTTTTAAATTTTGATGTAGCCAGCTATTCGAGAAAATCTGATGAAATTTTGAGTCATGTGGCATCATCTGACCAATGATGGAATTATAATCACTGTCTGTCACAGACAGACAGACTGGACTATTCCTTGTGTCCTACCAAAAAGGGGGCAAAAACAAGATTAGAGTTCATTCAAAAACCTGGCATCTTGTTGAAGACCACATATTTAATTTAGTATTTTTCACTCATTTATAATGGATGAAAAATATGATTAATAAAATGAGACAAATGCTTGAATATGTTGTCCAGCAGCAAAGGACATAACATAATTAACACATGTTGATGGGAGCAGATTCAGCAAAGGTCAAGGGTGCAAGCACACACACACACACACTTTGTAGCCGACGATGCACTGAACAGAAAAAAACTGTCTGATAAAATTATCACTTTGAACCCAGATTCAATTAAAGAGATTCGATTGAGATGACCCTGAGCAATGCCCTTCAAGCCCAGGAGCTGGTGCAAAGATCTAACGAAGCTTACTTAAAATGCAGGGTGTTAACATTTCTAAAATGTATGATCTAAGATAAGATTCTAAAAATAAGCAATAAATTGCTTGGGTGGCTCAGCCCTAATGCATTCCTTAGCACATAAAGTAAAACTTTCGCAAGCTTAACATGCTTAGGAATTAAAGCCGTAGATACGTGTTGAGAACATGCGAGTCTGTCCATATAAAAACTTACGTAGGTTTTTCATTGGTGATGAGCACTTTGACTTTGTTGAGTGCTTTCTTGGCTCCAGTGGGGGCTGGAGCAGCAGTGGGAGCAGGTTTGGTGTGAGCCGGGCTTGCGTGGGGGCTGGCAATATACACTTTTTTCCCGGCACTGCCTGGTGGTTTGGAATGGGAGAAGTCGGTGATAAAGACTATTCCTTCACTCGTCAGCACTGCAAAGGAAACGCAGAAAAACATAGTGAAGATGCTAATCGAGATTATACCTGGACGTAGTTTCAATAATAAATCTACGCTTGTCACTTTAAAAAGAATCCCTTTCCTTTAGATAGTAATTCGTTAACTTACATGCCATATTGGATGGGTCAAAAGGGTCAAAAGAAAAGGAGAGGATGTTCTCAGCATAGCTCTTCTTCCAGAGCTTGGTGCCTGTGTCTCCATTCCACAGGACAATGTAGTTGGGGGGGTGGACAGCTAACAGCAGATCACGAGACGCATCTTGATTCCACAACCACTCTAAGTCTGACAAAGAAAGAGATGAGGACAGAAAGGACAATGTGGGAAAAGAAAGGATGGTGCAGCAGTGTGTGACAGGAAAAAAGAAAGTGATGGCTAGACCATCTTAATAACCCCCAATACAGCAAAAGCTCTAATGTTTTCCTTGGCAGTACAGGCAGAGTAATGCCCTGTTTCTACTGTTTCTATAGCACACTAAGAGAGAAAAACAAAAAAAATCAATTCCACCCTGCATGACGGGAGGTTTGCTGAAAATCCCTTACCTTGGATTGGTTTGGAGTGCTCCTGGATCTCACAATGAGCAGTGCCACTGACGACATCCCATACAATAATCTTCCCTGAGGCATCACCTGAGGCCAGCCTCAGACAGTATGGTGAGCTCAAGTTGTGATAGTAGTTTTCTCTGGACCATTTCACCTAGCAAACACAGAAAACATGTGCTCAGGAGTTGGTAGAGGCTACAATAACTTCCATTTGTGTTCCATATTAAATCCTTTTATTGGTTTGAAATTCATATATGTGCTGATTTGGTGTTCAATTGAGTGTTTCCTAAATTCTATCTATTCTGTTTAATGTTGATGTTGTGCAACTGCCACAGTCGCAGAAAAACACTATGCAAATAACTTTCCCTTGAAATGACTAAACAGAGTAAACAAATGAGTGTGCATTTTTATAATAAAGATGATATATTACTACTTTGTAATTATTAATTACAAAACAGATGGCACATTCTCGTTAATTATTGCCCAATCAATTCTGAGCAAGATTGTTTTCTAGAACAGTGCTTTTACATGATCTTACTAATAACTAATAAAAAAAAAAAAGGGCTGAGGCGAGAAAGAAACAGAAACCTGAAGAAATCTGTTACAGCCCCTTAAAGTAACACACAACGGTGAAAAGAAACTGGTGCTAATGCTATCATGATAACCAAGTGATTGTATGCACAAGCTGATGTTTAAATAAATTATTATTTCTGTGCATTTGTTCCTGAAAAGTCTTGTCCTTTGCTGTGCTACAAGTTCCTTTTTTTTTTTCAGCAGGCTTCCTACTGTCAGGCTGGGTGGTGAAGAATGGCCCACTGCTACGGCTGTGGTGCTTTACAAGATTAAAGAGAGCTTTGGAGTGAGGAATGAGCCCCTCGGATTGAGCCTGGGCACTGATAATCACTGGAGAATTTATTGCCCATTAGTTACCCTCCTACAAAACACACGTTTGCGCACACGCACAAACAATGGGGTTTTCCATCAATGTAGATGCAACCTTTATCAGTGTTGCTGGCGTTGGCGTATATACAGTGACCCAGAGCTGAATTTATCTGCTAGAGAGAGACAATTGTGACATTATTACTGAGTGTGTCCATGTGTCTATGTTTGTGTGTAACCACAATACACACAATGACCCAAAGTTAAACGTCTATAATGCAAACTATAACAGCAGTGAATACAATTAGACATCCAATAGATGTTCGTTGCCTATTAATCAGGTTGAGATTAAACATTAATTTAAGCTTTTAAAGTGAGTTTTTTTTTTTTTTTTTTTAAGGTTTCCACTATGTGTGGCTTGTTTTGTTCTATTTCTTATCTGCCTCACAGTTTTTAAATCATATTTTGAAGCCAATAGAGCAAAGCTGCTGCTATTTGATAATTAATTCATTTGTGAATGAATAGAAAATAAGATAACTATGTTTTTTATGTATAATGTATGCTCGTTTTTTTTTTTTTTTTCCTTTAATTGTTCTTTGATAGTCAATGAAATTGCTTTTTTCCTTCAGTCATCACTTTCAGTTCTGAAGAATTGGTAAATTGGTAATTTTTTTTTATTTGCCACTTTTCTCTCATGCACAAAGAAAAGATAAGTTATTGAAATATGATGAACTCAGTGACTGAACATTTTTAAGTGACTGTTATTGTAAAACTGGACAATAACACAGAAATTTAAGTAGGGAATCTCACCTTGACAACGTTGGCTTTGTGCCTTTCCAGAACCTGGATGGTCTGGGCAGTCTTTGGATCGATGATAAGAATACTGGAGTGACATCCCTGAGCAATCAGCCCCTGCCAACCCCTGCAGTGCATGAGTGTCATAAGGAAGGAAAGCATGAAGACTGTGATAGATAACCACTGCTGAATGAGGAAACTGCGAGGTCGCTGAAGACATGTTGTTCCTTCCAGTGCAGAGTAACAATGACGTTTTTTTAAGTTGAAGCCAAATACTGTGCAAAACCACAAAGGGCAACATCAACCAATGTGCCCATTTGACTTCCATCCTGCATCCCAATTCCACAAAAATCAAATTGAAATGTCAAAGTCCAAAATATAATTTAAAATATATTTTCAGTTAATGAGTCGTGGTGAAAGAGACTGGTTAAAACAAATGTGTGATTGTAAACCACAACAGGGGAAATTAAAAGCAGCCACAGGTTAGAACTCCCACATCTAGGAAAACCTACACACACACACACTTTTTGCTAAATATGGTTAATGCAATATAAGAAGTGTCAATTGAGAATATTGCACAAAACACTTAAATAGGAAAGTGTGTCTTTTTCAGTGAGCATAGAGGTATGTGTGCCGAGCACTGCATACAACCTCCACTAAATCAAAAGCGTGGAGGAAGTCTATTTAACCTTCATGTTTATACAACCTTTGAGTTAAACGGTAGATCTGACAGCTTTATGCTAATCAAATCGCACTGCAGTCAGATTACAGCCGGATTCAGGTTGGAAGATAAGGCCTTTAATTTCACACCTGGCCTCTGAAAATGTCACATTACATCTCATCACATGACACCAGAGTCACTGCAGGCTGGTCTGTTTTGATGGGCCAATTTTACTCCACAGCCGCCATTTAACACTGGCATCTATCTACAAAAGCGACAAATGGAAACGCTGCAAGTGGAAACATTGAGTGCAATAAGCCGTTTGTCGAAATCACCAGTCAGTCTCTCATTTGGCTGAATTAACGAGCTGCAGCCGGGCAGCTGTGATGCTAACAGAGAGGAGCAGCACTCACCAATCCACCGCGGTTTTATTCTGCAAATTCAGAGTGCCAGTCAGCGTCCGAGCAGCGAGTTTGATGTTGACGGTGTAAGGAATCATTTTTTCATTAATTTGTTTTTGAATATTTACGCTAGGCAAACATTTGTTGCTAGAAGTAGTTAGCTTCTGCGGCTCGCCTCTGTTGTGAAAGCTGACAGGAAGTGACGCGCTGCATCGAAACAAGGCGCCGTGTGGGAACAAATCCCAGCGAAAAGAGATCCGGAGACACAGCTGTTCGTCACGATGAGAAATGTTTAGTTTGTTTTCTTTACTGTTTTATCTTAAATATAAACAAACGAATAATTATTAATAATAATCATCGGATCAGATTGTGTGAATTAGGGTGATTCAGGAAACAATTTGTTCCTGCAGTGATTCATCAGCTGTCAGACTCGGGCTTAGTGACTTTGCCATCAGCTGGGAGTTAAAACAACAAACAAATGTCAACTCTGTTGTTTAAGGAAATAAATCTATGGCTAGTGCTTTCATGCATTCATTCATTTATTAATCTTTAACCGCTTATCTGTTTCCGGGTCGCGGGGTGATGGAGCCAATCCCAGCTCACATTGGGTGAGGGCAGAGGTCACCAGTCCTTCACAGGGACAACACACAGAGACAGACAGAGACCAACAACTACTCACAGTCAGACTTACGGACAATTTAGAGTCACCAGTCAACCCAAACATGATGTCTTTGGATGGTGGGAGGAGACCGGAGCATCCGGAGAAAACCCACACAGACACAAGGAGAACATCCAAACTCCACACAGAAAGGCCCCAGGCCAGGAACTGAACCCTGGGTCATCCATCTGATAAATAATTTTTCATTTTACAGCCACGGTGGAAATTTGCTGTGAGGTTAAAAAAAATGGCAGGCAGACAAGTTGATTTTTATATATATTTTAAATGGCCCATTGTCATCCCAGAACTTGCTTACAATTTTAAGAAAATGAGACACATTAAATGTAAATATTATAACGGAAAATACGTAAAGAAGTGCTTTCTTTTTTTCTTTTTATATATAAATAAATCATCAGTTTCTAGCATATGATGCATGTGAAAAATTTTGTACTAAAATCTTGTACTAGCAGCTTCAACTTAAGCCTTATTTTTGACTGATAACCATAAGACACTGATGATTTTGAAGTCCTCGGGGATGAACGTGAATCTGAGTTTTTTTTTTTTTTTTTTTTCTTCAAAAGGACCCCATGCAGCTCAGAGTGGGTGTGCTGCAAAAAGCAGTGTCCCCCAGGTATATGGCACTGTCATTTCCCTATCTGACAGGCTTTGAAACATCATGCAAGGGAGTGCAGTGGATACCCTTTGGCCACCACAACTGTATAACTTAAAATATAAACCACCTCATATTTCTATTGGCAGCCCAGACTCTCTCTGCCTTTTATTTGGCAGCACGTTCCTCCCTGGAGTCCCTGCACAGGCTGGCATGCTGGTTGATCGTGCGTAACACACAGACATTATACTGAGGAAAGAACTGTATCCTGCATGAGTCTTAGATGGAGGACAAGCCTTAAACTCACACGTTTGACTGACAACCAAAACCAAAGTGTGCTCTCAGTGTGTCAACAGTATAGACACACATCGAATATTCAGTCCTTGGCATCCTCTGTTATTCAATACTATATTGTTTGATAGAAGTTTTCAGTCCTTCCACCATGTGTAAAGCAAATACTAACACTCTGTCCTTAGATGGTGGAGTTCTATTCTTTATTTTTTCTTTTTTTTTTCTTATACATGACCTCTTCGCATCAAGAATAAGAGTGGGTTCTATTTCAAATAAATAATAGACAACTTAAGAAAACCACTTACTAAAGCTCCTTTATCCAAAAAAATTATAGATTGTTGCTTTATGGTAGAAGTTGTTTGTGTTGTCCAAGGTAGAAATTTTCTCCACTGGGAAACCAGAAAGTACACAAGACAAAAGGAGGACATGTTATGAAGAGAATTGAAGTAAAAAAAAGTTAAATAAACTAAGATGTGTTGAAAAGATATCCCATTAAGGGATAGATGAACCTGTTTGATTGGTTCTTATTAAACCTGAACGATTGTTGAATAAGACAGCTTTACAGACGACTCACAAGGAGGCACTCTCATTTGAAGAGAGACTTTATGAACATAAGAAAGCTCCATTATTATACCAGACTACTTTCTGCAGAGAATCCAGAAACCTTTTGCCTTCTGCATTTTGATTGTGTCACATACTGCATTGTGTAACTGCATAATTCTGGCATATCTGACTTTTAAAAATTTATTTCATTCTCTACATCTCTTGGGTGAATTAAGTCCAATGTGCAGATCGAGGTAGAGGGAAATTAAATTCCAATCTTGTATTTCCTTTGTGGCAGGGAGGCCTAATGCACATGCTTCGCATCTTTCTTTATTTGATTTTTGTTAACCATTTTTTATTATATGCATGTTAACTGCCAATTAGCTGACTCAAGATTACGTGACACTTTACTGCAGGTCAGAATCATCTTATGGTCATGGTCTTCTGCTTGTTCAATGTACACGTTCAGAATCCAACACATTCATCATAATTATTGCAGGCCGGCTGTCTTTAGGAACGCTGAGCTGCCGAGCTGATATAGAAATATTACACTCTGTTTTATGAGCAAATCCTGCTGCAGCATACTGAATGTTTTACCAGAATTTAAGTGGCACTAAGAAGTTTTCTGCAGTGACCTAGAGAAGCAGTTCATCTTTTCTTCAGAGGTCATGCCATATGCTACAGTGGCCTTGATTTGCATTTTGACATCGATTATAAAATACAGAGAAGAGGCATTTAGAAGCAGTTAGGTAAAATTAAAATTACTGCATGACGGACTATAGGAACCTTCAGTTCACCTGGACTCTGCGGACTCTCCCTCATGTGCTCACTTATTACTCTCCCTCTTCCACCTGCTAATGGCTATTTATTTTGGCAAAGCTTTTACTTTGGCACATTCAGCACCTCCACAGAACACAAGCCTCTCATCCATGGATAAGCTTCCTGATTTCTATATCTTACTGACTATTGATATTAATCTTGATTTATTTATTGAAATTGTCTTCGATAGAAATCAACATAGATTCCCTTCTTGTGACATCTGCTGAACTAGTATAAGTATTTTGCATTTAAGTTGCTTTCTCCTACTTGATACATTTGGCAGCAAGAGAGGAGTATGAGGTGGATTTAAAAGGAGCAGAGGGCCTGAGGATGAACAGTAGCCTGTGGATATGGAGAAATGAATGCTCTTTTCATCTGAATCCATGATACCGCAACCAAGGATATTTCCAAAAATGTCAAAGTGTCTTTTTCACAACATGTCTGGGTTGTTCTGAACAGTTAATAGTCTGAAATCTTGTACATTGCAACCCTGTCTGCAAAGCCTTTTTCAGTTCTGTCTGGGCGGAAACGTCAGCACCTGTTTTTCACACTGTCTGCTGTCAGGCTAACCTCCACTCTTCTCCTATAGAACATTATACTGGCGATAGCAGCTGTGCTATCTGTGCAGTTCTTGAGGCACATCCACCTGCTGCTGCTACTGCCTGTTCAGTTTGGCAGCTGTGTTTTTCCAAGTATTACCTCATTCTGACTCCACATAATTTCCATTTGATGACAGTTTCATTATTCTCATGAGTTTCTCACAACTTACTGCAAAAATTAAGTTTTCGTTTGGGTAAAAAGCTCACACTGCAACTGATGTACCATTATCAAATTATGAAGAGCAATATATCCACCAGGAAATTCTTCAGGTCTAGTTTTACTTTGTCTTCCAAAATTATTCCAACTTAAATTGGTTAAAGGAACAGAAGAACAACAGAAGGAACATAAATTTACAGAAATGACTGTCACTGCTGTCTCTTCTGAGCAGTAGTTGAACATTGATATTGTGTCCAATATACAATATTAAACATTTCTTTAGCCCCCCCCCCCCCCCCCCCCCCCCCCCCCCTTCTTTTTTTTTTCTTTCACTCTGACATAGCTACCAAAGAGGATTTTTTTCCACAGTGGCTCTAATTCTCTTCCCATACATATGTGGCCATATCAACTGCTGAGAAAAATATCTGGGTGTCTGCCTTGCTAGATGAACAATTCTCTATATCAGCCCAACAGCTCTGCTCTGTCTCATGCTGGGAAGACAATGTTTCATCAGGTTGTCTTCAAAGGACAGGCATTGTTTGCAGGTGAAAGGTCCGGGAATCCTGTCTTTCATTTCTCTCTCTTTGTTTTCATCTTACAGCCTAAAAATTTCTGTGGCTAAGGGAGCTGGGTGGCAATGTGTATTGAAGGCTCTATAATGGAAATTGAGAGCAAGGATAATCACAGTTTGGGTCATGTAAGAAAACCAATTAGAGCCTGAGTGCTCTGAGTGCATCTGACTGCTGGCCCTCAGCTGTGTGAAGTATTGCTGTGCTTTCCACTTAAAATTCAATATCCACTCTTTTTCTAGATGTTTTTATGAGTGTGCTGAAATGTTGTGTGCCTCATGTATTTACTCACAGAGGCTAATGGCTCTCACCGTCTGCCTCTACGGTGCTTTAAAGGAAATAATAAAACCTACATTTGATAAGACTATATAGCTTTCAGGCTATTGGGGATTCCCAAACTTTTATTTCAGGTCACGGACAACATAGCCTATGTCTTTAAAAAGACTGCTTCTGTGATGTTTGAAATAGCATACATAGGAAACAAGCAAATCAGGCTATAATTCAATACACATTTTACTGCTGCAGGCAAACTTGGACCACAGGAAATGACACTTAAGCTTAAGGTGCCACAGTCAAAATAAACACAGGGGTATAGAACAGCACAAAACAACACTACACTGAACAAACAAATCAGGGCATATGATACAAAATCCTCATTACACACATGATGTCAGTAACCAGTATTTGTTCTGCAGTTTTGCTACTTCTGCACTGAGTTGGAGCACATAGGTGCAATTAACCATCATTCTCTCAGGTTGTCTTGCGAAAAACAAAGCAGCAAACTTTTGGGGTGCATAACGGAGCCAAAAATGGCAGTTCCAGTTAGGATCCAAAACTGGCTCCATATGTATTCCATGTTAAAATTTATAGCAAATAGCTAATTTGACCCTTTTGTGACAACTGAATGAAAGTTGAATTATCATTACATTCATAGAGCTCAGCTGTTTGAGCTCTATGAATGTAGCAGAGCAGTCCGCTATGAGCAACCTGACCTAACCTGACAGTCTACGCAAAGGCGCCTAGCTAGGTAGTAATTAAATTGTTGTCAGTCTATTAAAAACAGCAAGAGTCTAAAGATTATGAAAGAGTCATACAACTGCCGCAGATCTGCTGCCAATGAAAAAGGAGGTTAATCACAGGGCTTCTCTAATTATCGTCATCTGCATTGTCTAAACCTGTTACATGTGTTATTGTGTCTCTCAGAAAATGAATTGACACTCCGACGCTGAGTCTGTGTGCTTTTGTTTCTGCCATCCTGCCTGTCATCCCCTTCATCTTCACATTAGCTGACTTCCCGCTGTGAGCACAGATGAAGCAGAGCCAACGGGGCCATAATATTCCTGCTGATTTCTAAAACCACCACAGTTCATGCGGGAGCCTCAGCTAAATGTGTCGTCATGTCTTTTTTCACTTGAAAAATTTAGCTGGCTGAACAAGGCCGAAATGTTTTTGTTACAAAGTTCCCTTCACTGGATTAGACCTTCTGTTGCTCGTGAAGGATGTCAGATCCACACGAGTGGGCCGGCCCTTTGAATCATGCCTCCAGAAAGTGTTAACAGCTCTCGTCCATTTTTCAAGCTGTCTCCCTTAGAGGGTACAGCACTGGATGATTGTCAGAGTGAGTTATGATGTCACTCTTTCAGATGAGAGATCCCCACAAGACATCCCTGATTTACTTTATCATTCAGGCAATTGAACATCTGCCACATGAATATTAAAGTGAGCCTGGATGACTTGTGTTGTAAAGGCATTGTCATCTGTGTAACTGTCAGGACTGTTTCTATTACTACTGCTGCCATGAAAATAATTCTACATTGCTGGCGAGTAAAAGCAAAATGAGTCATTTTAAGCTTATTTCTTTACACTAGAAAATTACATATCACAGACACATTTAATTCAATGTTAAATAGCAGGAGAATCAGAAATGATGCGAAGAACACAAAAGACGTAATAATATAAAGGTTATATGACAAACTACCTGTAGAAGAGGAAGTAACTGTTAATCTCCGGGGAACTCCTGTACAATTCGGCATCCGTTTTTTTCCTCCTTACAGAGAAACAGGCTTCATCATTTCATCATTTCAGGAAAACAGAAAGGACAATGCCCTTATGCACACATGGATATTTTTCACTAATGGCTGTTCTCATCAGTTGAGTGTCAGTGAAGGCCGTTAATTTGTAGAACATCTTGGCAAAGCAATAACACAATGTGATCCACATTTGAATGCAAAGTAGGAGGTGAAAATGGGGGACGGTTTTGTGGGATGATACCAATGGATTAACTGTACGGTCTAATGGTGAGCTCTTGACTGTAGAACCCATTAGCAAATGGACAACAGGATTGAATGGCTGGATAGTAACTGGAACCTTGAGGTGAGGAGTGAGGTGTGAATTTACAGACATGTGACAAATGAGGATAAAAAATGTATCCAAAAAGCGGAGAAACATTGAAAAATGCATTTATAGTATGTAGTATGAAAATATGATGATGATGAGAGGTTACCTCGTATGTTTTGGTTTTTGTCTATCCAGTCTAACACCAATGCAAGATTTTGGTACAACATGTTCCAAATCACTGTAGCAGTGGGAGTCAAATGCCACACAAAGTCTTTGTGCAGCTTCTTCTTTGTGGTTATTATTGAGCTCTGGCAGTATTTCCCCATATAAATTCGGGGTAAGGATTATGAGTAATAGATATCTGGAGAGCCTTCAAGTTTGTCTGTATGCACAGCTCTTCTCATTCCTAATAGTGGAGAAAAGGTGTGGGATGGAGCTCGGTGAAACTGAGCATAATACTGATCACTGAGCCTTTTCTCAACCATTATCTACTGACTCAGACCATTTCGACATCTGAAGGAATGAGTCAAAAACCACTAAGCACTCAATGAAGACAGCACAGAAAATTATTGAATCCATCTAATTGACCAAGACGCGTATAAAAAAAAGACAAATAATTGCTATGTATTGCACCTTAAATCAAAAGCCTTTAGCCTAAGGAAGAAGATTTAATGTAGCGGTAACACAGCGTCATGTAAATGTGACCCTGAAAGAGCCATAAGTGGTGCTTCTGGTCTCCTGGCCTCACTTAAAGCCTCATCACCACAGATCAACCACATATGTTGATGTGGCTGCGGGCATAAATGGTTCATTTCTATTCTCACTGCAAAGTTCCTCTTGATGGTTAGTAACACTGGTAATAAACATGTGACAGTGATGGATGGTCAGACACGAACTGCTGTTAAAGAAAACAGGCCTCTCCCAAGAGGCGTATAAACAAAATGAAGCAAACCCCGAGTGTACGACGTCTCAGTAAAACAGCGAGAGTATATTCCACAACACGACAGACGAGCCTTCACAGTCTATTAGCTACACCAGGGAAGAGTTGTGTTGGGATGCTGTTAAAGCCCTCAATGCAGGTCTGAAACTATTTCATTGGCTTAATGTGATGATGAAGCCAATAAATCCTGAACAACAAGATGAACTTCAAACGTCTCGCGGTGATGTAAATATTTTTGTTTTGTTTATCTCTAGCTGATTTTTATTGTGCGGTCTAGACGTTGCACTGTCATCATTTCAAAAGATGATGAGTTCATTTACAGCCTTGGGCATCTTCATCAATATGCTCACACTAACCTGAGATTGTCTGACCTCCTACTTGATTTCGCTCTGCGATGTGAGTTCAGTATAAGGAGACAAGTTATACATTTAATTTCTCTTATTCACCATCGAGGATGCGGGTAAGCTCTCCCCTGGAAACCAGCCAGTTGATGCTGATGGTAACAACAGTAACAGGTTGTTGCCAGGGATACACCAAAGAGACAAAGAGAAAGCAATACACCGAAATAAAGAGTTTGTTGCTGAAAAGAGTAATAAAGAATATTGTACTGACAAACAGTTAAATTGAAACAGGATACGAGTGGAGTGGCTGAAAGTGAGAGGCAGTGAAGGAGAAGCAGAGAGATGAGGAGGCTTCAAGGATGGTGTTCTCAAACGAGATAAAAATGCCAGAAATCCACATTGAGCTCAGACATTTATTAGCTGCATGGCACAATGCTGCTGAATTCCACTCTCCCCTCCTCACAGTTGGAGTTTACGCTTTGCGGCCAACAGACCATAAAGAATTACAGCTAAACTTATATGTGCAGCTTTTAATTGCACGTGTCTGAACACGTGATGTTCGTTCATGAGTTCACCGGTGCATGTATGGGTTTGAATTAGAGGCACTCCATCTTGGATCAGGGACAAGTTATGCGATTCTTAAGCCATTCCCCCAAAAAGTGAAGATGCATGACAGCTCGATATTAATCAACCACTGCCCCGAGGCAGAATAACTGAATGAGTGAGTGAGACGATCTACAGGGCAAGATGGCAAATGAAGAAAGAGGGAAAAAAGTAATTCAAATGTTTTGTTCATGATCTGTATAGTAAAAGTAAAGCTTGACTTCAAGCTGTTGGTGCTGTCTGTGCTCTCCACCATCAGATCTGAATCCAGGTCAGATCCAGATGAAAACAGCTGCAGGGCTGGCTGAATGCTTCACAGCATGTGAAGCATGTATTTTGTTGAATTGTGTTTTTGTAGTGCTCTACATTTGATTCCTGGCCAGATGAGCCGTCTGTACTCCAGCAGTCCGGCAAACTCACGCTGATGACACATTGATTTTTCTCTGTCTGACTAAAACATTGATGTAAATATTAAACCTTCATGTAAAAAAAAAAGAAAAAAAGAAAAAAGGTCAGAATAAGAATCTATATCAGAAACTTTTCCAAACTCCAGAGGGACAATTATCTTTGTATATATTTCAACTGACAGCTCAAATCATAATTCTAACACTGAACTGCTGAAAAGCACACACATGGTCAGGTTTAAGAAGGCGCCATTTGCTTTTGTTCCAATAAGCCCTCCATGAAGATTCGGAAGCCTTAATAATCATCACAATCAGCACCAATGCCTGCTCTCTACTCCATCCTGATTTTATATTGTCAGTAAGTGTGAATACATGTTGACTGTCTATTTTCTCCTTAGCGGTTGCGTATTTTGGAATAAAAAATGGCCCAGTTGTCTTGGGTAATAAAGTGAGAAGTTGAGCCATCGTCCCATCAGCATCTAAACAATCCAACTTCTCTTCAAAACAACGCTCTACAGCATTGGCTTCATTTTTCAGACCCGGAGTCTATATTCTTATTCCCAATGTTTTGGATGGGATTTAATTCATTGCTCGTCTTTGCAATATGTGTTCCAGGATTAAAACATCCTGCTTCTGCTCACCAGTGTTTTACACTCTGACAGCCTAATGCAGCCATCCTCTGTACATAAACCAATAATTCAAAGTCATAGCAGAAAAGCCAAACAACAAGAAGGACCCATCCTTCAAATACCCAAAACGTGGGCAATATTTTCATTGAGATTTGTGCCACATTGGAGCAGATTTTCAGCCTTCCATGTGTCAATCTGGCAGATAAACAACTCTGTCTTTGAGGACACGTACTACCCGAAGTGACTCATCATATGCCACCTGTCGTACGCATTCTGATGTTGGCTTGTTTTTCTTCTGTCGTGCTAGCAACGATAATCTCCACAAACACGTGTCTGCAACTAGAAACAATACCAGATTAAAGAAAGACAGTCGGTCGAGGTGCAATCTGGATGATGTATCACAGTTTGATGCAGTCATGACTGAACTGTCTGTTAGGGAGGATGAGCAGTGACTCTGATCTTTCGCTAGCTGAAAGGTGATTCAGTGCTTCTGGAGCTACGAGCTGAAACCGGATCCACAAACTACCGAGATTAAAAGAGTTTTGTAACACTTGGATGAAATTAAAGCCTCTCTTGCTCTCGCTTTTGGCTCCAGCGACCTTCTTCGACCAATGCTAGCCTTTGAGAACGGACAGCAACGGTGCAGTAAGCACGGATGAGACTGGCTTAGTAATCAATCATGCTCACTGCTGTGATGAGAGCCGGTTCCATTGCAGTGATCCTGAGGCAGGGGCGGGAAGGGAGGAGAGGGGATGAGACACCAGGGTGGCAGGAGACAAGGTTAGTGAGATAAAGTGCACCCGAGTGGAAAAGACAATGGCAAAGTTTAATCATGTACCAACAGGCAGTCAAAGCACTGAGACCTGACCTACACAGAAGGGGAACATCCAGAAGATGTTTTGCAAAAGAACTTGGTTTGAACTTCAAACTCAAACTTCAAATCACAGCATTGTTGATTTATGTATCAACACCAGGAGAGTTTGGACTATGCTTCGTCTTTTCCACTTAACAAAGCTGCTTTGTCATCCAGATGTCAAAGAAATAAGATGTTGTCTGCTAGACAACATAGATTTATTTTGCTTTGCAGTTTGATTACAGCTTGTGTCAATTAGAGTGATTCAGGAAACAATTTGTTCCTCGCAGTGATTCCTCAGCTGTCAGACTCGGGTTTCGTGACTTTGCCATCAGGTGGGAGTTAAAACAACAAACAAATGTCAACTCTGTTGTTTATGGAAATAAATCTACGGCTAGTGCATTCATTCATTCATTCATTCATTCATTCATTCATTTATTCATTTATTCATCTTCAACCGCTTATCTGTTTCCAGCCAATCCCAGCTCACATTGGGTGAGGGCAGAGGTCACCAGTCCATCACAGGGACAACACACAGAGACAGACAGAGACCAACAACCACTCACAGTCAGACCTACGGACAATTTACAGTCACCAGTCAACCCAAACATGATGTCTTTGGATGGTGGGAGGAGACCGGAGCATCCGGAGAAAACCCACACAGACACCAGGAGAACATCCAAACACACAGAAAGGCCCCAGGCCAGGAACTGAACCCACAACCTTTTTATTGTAGGTCTACAGCCGTGCTGCCCATGGCTAGTACAGTGCTGTATAAATCTGCGTCTCTTATTTATAATACATCAAAAGCTGCAATGTGCCAAAGCCTGTAATGTAGAAATGGTTAAAAGTAAAATTTGAAGACAGTCATATTCTAGACAAGAGCAAAAGTCTGCCAGAAAAGGAATGACGTTTACATTTTAATACATAATTTCTGATCCCAAAAAAAATCTGTTGAACAATGAATGTGTGCAGTTTGAGTTCCATTAACTTGAACTCTGTGAAAAGGAGATGGATTTCTGTTAACTGTCTCTATCCCAACAAAAAGGTTTTTATTTCAAGGTCATTTCTTTATAGGAGAGTGTTAAATAAAGTATAAAACTCCTAAGAGTTCTCTGTATTAGTGTCAAAAGGCATTCGCATTTGGTTTTTGTGCACTACAAGAATTCAGTGCTGTCTCTTCTGTCGGTGCTTGACCATGAAAACGCTATTACTGCAATAAATGCCAACTTAATAATAAAAATGTTAACTTCTTTTTGTTTCTTTGTTTTTTTTTTCCGTAGGAACTGAAGTTGTTTTGACAGTGTAGTAAAAATAATGTTTACATAACATTACAATAGATGGAAAACACATGATGGCATGGAGCGGGCTGAGAATGTCAGTAGAAATGAGTACAAACAAACCATTTTTTTTCCAAAAGCTGTGTTGCTGCCAGCGCCATTACTGCGCCCATAAATATGGTGAACTCATATAAGTAATTACTTGCACAACTGCTGTCATTCAAGGAAGTTTGCAATTTTAAACAGCTGTCATGGTGAGATGAATAAATTAAACATTTGGACAGACAAACCTGAAGCAGTGCTGTTTAAATGTGTATGCTCACCACATAAAAGGATAACCTTTTAAGCTGAGGAAAACACTTTCCCCCCGAGCTGCCAGCGCACGTCAGCAAATAAGTTTTTGTTTTTCATCTCAGCAAACGGCCTATTAACGTGAACTTTCAAACTTAGTAAGAAAAGGTTTGCAGCAGGAAGAACATTTCACAGCAGCGTGGTTCCACAGCAACCAAAGCTGACTCAGTGTTGACCAGTTTAGTTCCTGCTCTGGTTTAAAGAGCAACGCACATTATTCATTTATTATATTACGTAAAATCTCATATAACCTCTTATAAGAAAGAAAAGAACTGCTTGAATTATTTCCATGTTATGCCACTTTATACGTTCATTCAACTGCATTCCTACATTTGGGAACTATTTTACTTTATTTTGTGTGTTCCAAAGTACTTTTTGACAGCTTTGTTACTTGTAAGATAAAGTGGACAAAACTATAAAAAAAGCTTTTTTTTGACGATTGAGGCTTTTAAACCTTTTTGGCACTTGACATTTCACATAAAGCACTACATGGTGAGTGGCACTTCTGAGGTCTATAATTTGAAAAATACTTTATTTAATAGTGACCTCTTCTTCTTTCATGGTCATGTTTCTATAAATGTTCAAATGATGCAGAATCTCACCACAGATCAAAGCTCAGAGAAAATGGATAACGTCGTGTTTTTGTTATGTTTTGTTCTTTTTATTTTTCACCATACTTCAAATGTTCATATGATTGTGTATTCAATTAAGACTTTAAAGAGGGTATAATTTCTTGAGATGCTGGCAATGTCCTTGAATGCTTTTACTTCAAAGCACAGTCTCACATTTTCAATATCCTTTTTTTTTAGTTATAATAAAACAACCGCCCCCCCCCCCAAAAAAAAAAAAAATCAACTCAAGCGACCAATTGGAAAAGCACCACAAATTTTAAACATATTTCTTTGTCTAACAACTCCACTTTTTTTTTTTTGTCTTCACTTGTGTTTGGTGAAATAGTGATAAAGTATCCAAACTGGAGCATGAAGGTTGTGTTTGCAGTATAACAGGCATCCATCAATAGAAAACAAATGTTGCTTCCATTGTCCAGGGAGAATAATGTAACCCTGAAATGTGTTGTGCTATTTGGCACTTTATGTGTCACTAATGTCCCGCCCTCAACGCTTCGCCTCTTAATAGAAGAGCTGTTTTCCGCGGGGGGACGGGATTGCCTGGGACTCCACGTTACTGCAGCTCTTCTAATGAGCTGCAAACCAGCATTTGGAATATCTAGAGCAGAACAGAGAAAAATTTCAAAGAAAAGAAACATTTTGTTGGACATGCTGGGTTGAGTGCCACGTTTTTCTGTTTTTCAGGGCTGATGGTAGATACTGAAGGGGAACAGTGAAAAAGACAATGTGTATATGACAGAGGCACAAAAAAAAAAAAAAGAAATGAGAGAGAGAGATTTGAAGACAAACTAACAGAGAGAGGAGATATGTGCAATCTTGCCAGACGGCCAGCATATGCAAACCTCCAGTGAGGCCACTGTCCAGCAGACACCAGATAAATTCAATTCCAAATGTTGCAGTGCCGATGTAGGAGACTATTCAACCCTGCTAAATGTGTTCGATTGTTATACAGTATCATATATTTGCAGGGAATTTAAATCAATAGTCAAGCAAACAAAGCTTCTCCTGCAGACAAAGGAGGGAGCAGAACATCTCTTCAGATAGTACTCATTGTGGGTAGAAGATGGAATTTCTGGATATGGTGCGATTTTGCTGTGCTACCAGCTGCAACAAAATGATTAGTGACTGCATCGTCTGCCCTGGACGCACTCCCAAGATGGGAGAGAGATCGAGGCAAGGAGGAGAGGGGAAAACACACGGCGGTTTATTCAACATATCAGCACTCAGGTAATCCGACTAGCAGAGAAAAAAGAGGATTAGTAGCACCAATACACACTGATGACGATGAAGAAATATTTCTGTGGACAGGTTCGGCGCTGGCATCAAGATCAGGGACTTAACACTGCAGGGTGTTAAGTTTTACACATTTTCTAATTCCGTTTCATTCACCTTGACATTTTTTATCCTGTCTTGAGGGTGTACTTCGAAATTAACATCAATATAACTCACCCTTTTGTTGTTCTTCTGACTCTTAACTGCTTTGTTCTTTTCATGCTTTTCTGCTGTTATAGAGTCTGTGTCGCTCTAAAACAATATTAGCCATGTTTGTCAAAGGAAACCTCCGTTGCCTGGGTGCATTAACGACGGGTCTGTGCACACACACCTTGATAATGATGAAACTAGGATGTTGGAGCCGCTTTAGTGCTGCTTCAATTACATAATAAATGCAGATGGAATATTTACACATAAATCCAAGTCCATTTCGGCGACAACTGTGCAAAAATAATCGTAGAATTCAATGCAGACGCCTTTCAGGACAGGGGGAGCACAGGCTGCTGAAAAGAGGAATGTGGTTTTCAGAGCGATTAGGAGGAGGAGGGATATAAGGTGCCAGATGACAAAGTAAGACTCATTAAAGATTCACAGACAGGAAATCATCTGTAAATCAATGTTATGAGCTGCATATTTAATGAAGCCCCATAAGCTGTAAAAACTCCAGCCTGACAGCAGAGCCAAAAGGTCTTCTGCACTATGTGGTAGTGGACATACAGTAGGTGTGGCCGGCAGCCAGCCTGAAGGCATCATCTTTCTCCCACACCTCCCAAAGGCCCACAGATGAAGGCAAAAACCTGTGTCTTCCTACAGCTAACGGGGGCCTCTTCATTAGGAGATTGGACTGCAACCGATACAAGAATAATGAAATCAGAGCCGGTTTGATGCCTCATACATAATTCTCTGTAAAAGTCTCATAGTCTTAAAGTGAAGTCTGCTTTTTCCAAAAGCCGTTCGTTAGACGTGCTGTTGTAGCACGGCAGCTTCGGGGCGTCTCCAACAAATTCCCGCTGATATGGGGGTAATAAAAGCTGCTAGTGGACTCGGCGCCCACCACAATTATGGCCAATTAATCAGTGACATTATCAATTTTGCATTTCTTCCGTGAGTTTTGTGTTTGTGGAAACCTCCATTCATTATAATATGAAAATGTCACATCACTGTTCTCTGAGGAAAAGCACGGCGCGTATGAACAACACATTTTATGCCAATTAACCTCACTGCGTAGGAAGGGTGGCCTGCTGAGATTATTTATTTCTGACCTGTTGAATGATTGCTGCAGTTGAAGTACTCTAACTTTATGATGTTCGATATGCCTTCATTACCCCGGGGACATGAAGAGGGGTCAAGTTACTTCACTCAGTGACTTTCTAACTTTCTAACCTTTTCCAGGAAAACATAGTTAACACTCTTCACTCCAGCAATGTCACTCTCTCAAATCTCTCAAACTGCTCCGTGCAAGTCCAGTCCATCACTGAGTGACACTTTCAATAGCGGTGATGAATGAAGAGACGTGTTTCCCGTGTGTGCCAAATGGCCTTCATCAAAATGTTCGCACGCTTTCTTTTTTCTCCTTGGTTGATGCTGCATGGCCATTTCCACTGAGACCCAAGATTATTTCACTGATTATCCGGTGTTTTAGACCATTTGGTAATGGATTTGCATCAACACATAGTCTTAAACTATTACTTTCCAGAGGAGCTGCAAGGGCAGCAATTTTACAAATAGTTTTACAAGGTAGAAATACAAACAGGGTAGAAATGGTGAAACTGAACAGGAGAGAAATAAGGAATTACATTTTTCTGGCTAAAAGAGGAGATACAGGCAGCAGTAAGAGCCGGCAAAGTGAGGGAGCAGTCACCGTCCTTCACATAACAGACGGAAAGAAATCACACACAAAAACAGGAAGAAAAAAAGAAAATTGACTTTCAGACCGATCATCAGCATGTCCGCTCAGACTGAAAGAGTCATAACAAGAAAATACTGCTAGCTTCTTAACCAGTCAGATTTTTTCCAGCCAGAACAGCACGTCTCAAATCCAACACGAAAAATGTGACAAGGAGCCAGATTCACCGCACTACAAACTCATCCCACTCTGGCTTTTTTCCATTCTTGGCACAAATCCGTGGTCCCCGACAAACAACATGAGTTGTTCTTAGATGTTGAATCAATATCAGACACTATCAGATTGGCTCAAATCTGTCTGCAAATGTACTGAGCTGCTTACATACAAATCTGGAAACCTCCCTGCTAAGACCAGATAAACTTTTCAGACCAGATCTCGTTGTTAGGATGGAAACATCTGATGTAAATTACTCAAATACGTTCTGTTTGTTTCAAGAAGTTGGCATCTGATTGTGTTTCGTCCGTCTTCCTTCCGTAATCCCTGGGCGTGAGTATTTCACAGAGATGAAACTGAATGGCTCGAGTATTCCCAGTCCAACTGAAGCCAGGCCGCATCTCATCCCGGCCAGCTGCATCCCTTCACCTCAGCCGGGCACGTCGTGGGTTTGGCAGAGCGGCGCTCCCAATGCCCATCAGTGCTGAACATCAGTGGCTGCATGTCCCAGATTCACACATCATCTCCACTTCAGAGGGCCGGCTGCCTACCAGCACGTCAGCGTGCGATTATCAGCGAGGGTGCATAAAATAAACTGGCCAAGGCAATTAGAGATTTCATGAATATTGTTTTTGCACGAAGAACAAAAAAAGCTGATATGTATGTTTGCATATGTATCGGATTCTGCTGCACGCCAACATTTTGAGATAATCTGCTTGTTTGCTTTCAAAACAACAGCCGTCTAATGGAGAAAATCCCAAACCGAGACCTGCAGTGTCTTCTTTGAACATCTTCTGAAGCATCCTACTGTACCAAGGGCCCCTTAGTGGAAGAAAACAAACCCTGACAAACTCACCACCCTAAGCTCTACAGAGGAAAACTGATTGATCAGCCGGAGCCGTGCAAAGGGACTGAAAACCAATTACATACATAAAACGGATAAATAAAGGAAGAACGGGGGCATTTTAAATATTTATCCTGTCTCTCTCAATTCCCTGTGTGCCGCTCTCTTTGGTTATCTTCAAATACATTTCTGAAATGGTTTTGAGAGGCACACACCTCCAGGAACCGCATCTGGAACCACGCAAACATTTTATAGGTAATTCTCCATAATTTATAGGTCAGATGCTTTAAACTGGGAGGGACGAAGAGCCTTGGGACGTCTTGGGGCAGTGGAGCTGCTGCGCTGGAACCAGGTGCATTCAGGGACATTTTTTTTAGGCATTTTTTTATGCTTCAGGCAGGTAGAGGCTTCATAGGAAGCCTATTAAAATACAATAACCTCAGGCTCTTTGTTGTTATGCTGTGTTGAATGCTGGTAAACATAAATCTGAGGGGCTTTCATTGCGATTTCAAGGATGCGACGAGTCCTGCTGGTCCGAGTTCGCACAAATCAGTTCTTCAGTTAAAGAAATATCTATAAGACACTTCAGACACTTTAGATATCTGGCCCACTGCTTATTGTACACAGTGACCTGAAAAGATTTCACATCCTTTCCACAGACCCAAAGTCACCTGTCAGCCCAAACTCATTATGAGCTCGGTGATGAAAGCTGACAGCGAGGTTGTTTCACTTATTCACCATTTAATAGAATCACATTCTGTTTCGAGCAGCATGGGGCTGATGTAGCAGTAAGTGCTGCGGTGGGGAGCTGGGAGGTGGGAGGGCTTGGCTGGCAAGCTCAAAGGCGTTGCAGGCGTAGATGTGGAGGCAGGCTGGGTGCATTTCATTCACACCCCCCGCTGACATTTTGGCTGTTTTCAGATAAACATTGTATTATGCAGCAGCAAGCAGCAGGAGGTGACAACATCCATCTAACATGCTGCTGTGAGGTTGTGATTCAGGGGAAGATCTGCACAGGTAACTAGTAAAAAGTGGAGAGCACACGGGCAGGATGTTGTAAATCAAAGGTTGGTCAGCAGCAATGAACCTTTGCACCTTTTGAATTATTGTTCTTCCATTTTTTAAGAGGCAGATGGTTCCCAAATGCAGGAAGCTCGTCACTCTCTACGGCTTCATCTTTTTTTATTTTTTTTCCTCCCGCTCTCTGCCAGAGAGGCAGGTGGACAGAAAGAGAGGCAGGAGGATTCACTCACCCAAAAATATGCATCCGTCTGAGGGGCGCACAGCATCCTCAGAGTCAACGTGTCTGTAAATAGGCTGACAGGTAATCCTGTGGTTTCTAATGTTCCTCGAGTCAGTCAGCTGGAACAGATTGAATTTCAGGGCTTTTGCCACACAGCTCTTCACCTGTAAGTTCTAGCAGCTCTGTAATTTTACTCTGCACTGAAATGGTTTCAGATTAATATTTCAAAACCTCGGATGGGTTGTAAATACGCAATGAATATGTAAGTCGACGCGTGACAACAGCTAAATATCAAGTAAGCAGAGAGTTGAAATGCTAACTGCTGAGTTTAATATCAACCCAGATCAGCACAAAAATTTGACAACATTAAATAAGCGTCACATGGAAAATGCATTACTTTCATTTTGAGCTGATATCAGAAAGGTAATTCATGCTCTAATTTCTCTGCAGAGGTAGAAATGTGGGTTGGTGTAGATGTTGCTCCAGCTGGTGTACTCAATGCAGAAGGGAAAATTCTGACAAACGATTCTGCTATCTACCATAAAGACCTTAAATTTAAGTTTATGCAATATCTTCACATTTTAGAGAAGTGTTTTAGATTAGTTTGCTTTCCTTTTTAGCATTACCTGCACATGTGAATTGTGTCCACAGCTCTCGCTAATGAAATTTGTATTTATTCCACCTCAGAGCTTTTCTCCTGCCCACTTAAGCAGACAAAGACAAAGTGCAAAGATATACCGACTACAGTCTCGTTGGTGGAGGTCGGTAAAGACCAGCTACTCGACATCATTGAGAAAACCTACCAGGGTTTCATATCTGCACAAAACCAGAAGTTGTGCTTGTGCACACACAAACAAGTCCAAATGCACACTATTAACAGTCATCAGAAAACAGAGTCCTGCCAAATTTAATCAGTTATGGTGTTTAGATGGAGGTGTGAGGTGGGACTGGAGCTGAGATAAACCATTTTTCCTCCCTGCGGTACCTTCATCTCACAGGTCTGCAGATAAATAATGTTCCAGCACTGGCAATTAAACTTTTCTGCTCAATGCAGATTTAAAGGACTTCATGTGGATACATCACATCCAGATTTTTTTTTTTTTTTTTCTTATTTCTGGTTTGAAAATAATAAATTTCCTGATGTCTAATCACTTTGTCTCAAAAAGAGAAGGGGGGGAGTAAAAGTGGCATTCATGTGCCAACTGCCAATATAAATTAGCTCCCGTCATTTTCGCTTAAAGCATAATTTATAATTTTGTGCTGTCAGTTGATTTGGTATCACTGTGGCAGATGTGTCATTTTAAAATGCAGCTCCAAAAATTAATAATCAGATTTTTCAAAATGAGAAGCTTCTACACACACACAAAAAAAAAAAAACCTGTAAAAACAAAAGGGAGGTTAATAATACCATGAAAATGTTTGATTCTGTAGGAGTTTTGTGAGTCTTGTAAGCGTTTCATGCACGAGGGACAAGGACAGAGAATGACGAGGTCGTGGCCTACTGTTCCTGAGAAAAAGAGACCTCAGAGCAAGTACGATATCAAATGTTGGCCATCCACATTAAACACACAACGCTTTGTGACAGTGACATCAGGTCCGGCCAACGCCATATCTCACTGCCACCTTTAGGGCGTTGACTGAAATCTGACACCACTGTTCACTCCATCCCAAGGACGACCTGATGTTTGTGGTCAAAGGTCAAAGGTCGAGGACAGAGTGACATCACAGAACACAGTCCTGGCGCTGTGGATTCAATAAATGGTGTCCCAATCGTTTAATTGGATGAGCCCCACAACAAGAAGGTTGTGAGTTCGGTTCTCAGTTCTTGGCACTGGTAATAAAGAGGCCAAAAGTCAGACTCCTGATGAGTCTCTGATGAATCCAGGTTTACTTCAGCGTTCACTTTTGGCTGTAAATTGGTGACAGAATGGGGCCACATTTCCTCAATTTCTGCTTCTCAGTTTCTTTAAACTGTAAAATCTAATCAAATAGCCCGACGTATCAGCCTGCACAGACCTGAGGCACCCAAAGCATCAGTATGGACCTGTTCAGGTGAACAGATGACATCTGTAAGAGTTTGTTTCAGCTTCCACATATCTGAGGGCCACCTTATATTTGAGATGTGTCAGCAGAGCGTCGTGCTTCTGCGTCCCTGCAGGCTCGGGTCACTCGTCTTAAAAGTGCTCACAACTAGGTCAGTCCTGTTAGCATAATACAGCTCACCTGTGGCAGCAGGGCAGATAACGTGAGCGCTCTGGCATCATTTCCAGAGGTGTCAGCTGCAGGAGACTCTGTCATGACAGCGGTAGTTCATTACAGTTATAGACTTCGATTTTCACTTTTATATTCATGCTAGATGAGTTTTTCTTTTTTTTTTTTTTTTTTTATAGGTCACCATCCAACTACATTAAAGCTTTTACTACACAATGAAAAAAGGTTTCACTTTTTAATAGCAAATTTGGGAAATCATGTTAAAGCTTTTGAAAAATTGCAACTTTTATCACTTTGGGAAGTTTTCTGAGAGGTGAGACGTGCCAAGCGTGGAAGTTCAGAAGTGCTGAGAGTGCAGACCGGCTTTGTTCTTTAAGAGTGTCACCTAACTCTCTCTCACACTTCGGCCATAAATAACGCCGCTGAAACTGCAACAGCAAAGATGAAAATGCAACATGGTCCCTCAGAATGTGCCTCAGCCTGCTGATTCAACAGGGAGTACAAGCCTTGAACAAAACCGTGACCACAATATTCAACTTCTGACTCTCAGAAGCTGAGTACACTTCACAATTCCCCAACGTTTAACCATCGTGGAAGTGACAGCATCACCTCAGTGAGCGATCCATCATTGTGTGCTTATTCCTTTTATAGAGGAGATTCAATCAGAAGATACTTCCTTTATGTAACCCAACACTTTTATTGTGTACAAAAACAAGGGAAATAAAATTTGATTAGAAGGGGACGGGTGCAGTTATCAGCACTGATGAACAGTCTGGTTTCAGGCCCAGACCCGGTCCGTTTAAAATAACATGTCCTGCATGTTTGTTTGACTCTGCGTGTCAGCTCACAGGAGAATAAATATAGTCTGAATTAACTGATTTAACATTTCATTGAATCAAAGCTGAAATGCGAAAAAGCAATAAAGAGTAAGATTTACCGAAACTACATCTCACATCATCTTGACGCTATATTTGCATATAAAATGTCTAAAAATAATTAAACGAATTGAAAGGCGCCTTTCAACTTATCAGCTATGATTGTGAAGCAAAAGAAGAGTAGCTTTGACCTTCTTCTTGGAAAAATCTGATCTCGGATGACATTTACAAGGTCTGAATGGATATTTCCCAGATCAGATGCTGTCTCAACGAACCAGACCGTACGACGGATGTTAAGGAGTATTTCTACAGACAGCAGGGCAGAAAGCTCAGTGTGGATACAGTTGAGCACCAAAAAAAGAAATCTGTTTCTCAAACCCTGTCTCAGAATGATTTGACAGCGTTCCCTTGTGGAAAAATCTGTGACTCTTTCGAGCATGTTTGTGCTTTGCTAACTTTTGACTCTGCCATGTCTCTGAATGACCTGCACCAATTCTACCCTGAGTTGGCCTCACCAGAAAGCAATCAGTGCTTAGTATTTCAAAAACGACAGAGCCAGCGTTTCCTTCAGCGGTTTTTATTTTTACTGAAAGTGGAACTGACAGAATTGTGGTTTGTGCATTAATGAAGCAGACATGACAGAAATCATAGAGTTCTACAATATAGCACAGCACCCTGAGGAATTTACCGGAGCATGGAAGGTACATCTACAGCTTTCTGCTCACAGCTATTGATCTTTTATGAATGTTAGTTTCCACTTCAGCTGGGATTAACGTGAAACTGGAGATTCAGCACACATGCTAGGAATATATAGTTTTTAGAACAATGTAAATATCACAGCTAGACTACCTAAAAAATTTTATTACTGCACAGACAGAAAACTGAATGTACAAAATGTACAGTGTTAAACTAAACTCACTAAACCTTCAATCAGAAATCAACACATACAGAAAGACTGAAAATCTGATTTAATGACTTCTTGGCCAAAAGAATCGACTCTTGAAAACTCAGAACAAGTTGACTACATCTCATACAAGATTTTTTTTTTTTTTTTGTATCATTCAGCAGAAATAACTTTCCTCAATCTCTAATATCGGCTCCAACTTGAGATATCTTGAAGTTCAAGCTCACATTTCTGAGCTGATCCATTAATTATGAGCAAATCTGACTCTTATTTGCTACTCGCTTCAGCCATTTATTATTCAATAGTGCTGTATAATATAATAATAAAAAATATGTAAGGAAGTGACATCAGCGGGAGAGAATGAAACATTCATTATTTGAAATTGCAATGACACAATTCATTGCCATATTATTACAATATTAAACTATCTCTTTCTGCAGCAGGAAAAAAGTGGACACTTTCTCTGGTCAGGCCTCACTCATTCTCGCTACTGAAGCCAATTTCAAACGAAGACATTTCGACAGAAGGAGGACAAATAAGCTTTGCTCTGCTTGTTAAGAGCTTCTTCATTAACAGCGTGACATCTTTGAAAAAATTAATAAAGAGATTTTATGCAAAACATGAACGGGCACTCTCATCATGGCTGACATTGCTCAGCTGGAATCGTTCCTTTAATTATTCACCATTGAAGCAAAGATGCTGCCGAGTTGTGATTGGAAAAGTAGGAGCTGATGAATGTGGATATTTAACCCCCCCCCCCCCCTTCTGATAACATTAATATTGGCTCTAAAAAGGCCTTAATCTCACAGATAGGTTTACCTACAACATTTATTTAGCAGATTGATGACTAGCTTTAGCCATGCTCCGGCTGGTTCCCTGCATTTGAAATCAGGTTCGGGTCACTGATCGGCTGTTCTGTGTCGAGCAGGATGATGTATGGTCGGGGTGATTTGTGACCAGTTTGGAAGCCAAATGTGGTCCAACAGTGACAAACACAAGAGCCGTGTGGCAAATTAAAGCCGGAGATTGGACTGGTAGTGATGAAGGATCCTGTAGTTCAACTTTTTAAAAGAAAACTACTTTCATATTTAGAGATTTTTATATTCCTGAAGAAAAAGAGAAGGAAAAAAAAGTACTTTGTGGGTTTTCTCAGCTGCTGATTATGATTTCTTGCTTGGAGTCCACGACGGCAGCTTCGCCTTGACAAGAGCTGCAAGTTCGCAAGAAAAGAAGTTGTTTTACGCCGTGTGAGCAGCTATTCATCCACGAGGCAGATTGGAGGCTCCAGCCAGTTACAGATGAGGAGCTGGTTGGCTGGTTAGCAGGCTAACCTCAGTTTAAAAAAAAAAAAACAAAACAAAAAAAAAAACAGGAAATGGACAAGAGGTTGTGTTACCCCCATTCATCATCATCAGCAGCACCATCAGTGTAAACCTGAACAGGTTTTATGCTTCTGATACAATCAGATTAAATTTTCACTTAGTAAAAAAATCTAATAACCATGGCAACTATCCCTCTCTCCTCTGGATGTCAACCAATGTGTGAAATATCAATTTGAATACTTCTTTAGAAGTGGGGGGGCATGATGGAGTGTTATCCGCAGCATTTTGAAGGGTGTTGCAATGTTAAGTGATATTAGATGCCAGCTGACAGTTGATGCATTAAAGCAAGACTGATCTCATTGCCATAACGGCGCTGCTCATCCAGAGGTGGCGAGTCGGCCTCGACAGGAAAACAATACGGATGTTTTGAAGGATGACACACTCGCTGTTCGACTGAACACTCTAATTATTTGCACACAGCAACACTCGTTTCTATTTCCAAGGCAGAAACGTGTGACTGACATGGGGGTGTTTGTTGCTATATCAAATGTTAGTCTTCCGCCACAGCAGACAAGCTTTTCAATTTACACTCAGCAGCACACATGATCTTACAACGTAAGATTTCAAAGCCAGAACTGCTGCATGTGTGTTTAATGTTGTGTAAGTGCTCAACCAACATTTCTGCTATGCCTTGCAGAAACAAACGCTAATATGTTAAATGTGTCATTTCAGCTCTAAATGATGTAAAAGTGTGGAGACTATTTTGACCTGTGAAAAATATGTATTTTAATTTCTCTCTAAAAGCTCAAATATCAAAGTATATCAGCTGAAGGGCGAGATATTTGGAGTGTGTCCTTGCACAGTCTGACTCTCTCTGCAGGGAAACTTGTTGCTGGCTGTGACTGGAAGGGATGTTACCAGACATAACACCTCACACAGAAGTCTTCTCTCCCTCAGACATGTGTTTGAAAGATTTTTCTTTCTACTTCTTTTTTACCTTCGTCTTGTGCACTTCATTGAAAAAGACACACAATCTATCATAATGAGTGGACACAAAACCGCAGACAAAAGGAACTCTGAAGCCTTTTCTCGTCAGCCGACAAAGTGGCAGGTTTATTTAACAAAAGGGCTGTCTTGTGAGTTACTTAGCTGTCCAGCTGAGTGTGGCTGCAGCAGGACAGGGTGGGGTCGCCGGGTCCAAAGGGGTCAGTCTTCCAAAGGAGGAGCGGTGGAAGCAGGAAGGCGTCCAGGAACTGGGGACTTGATTGCAAAAGGAGAGCTTGGTTAGAAACACAAACCGTGAGCGAGAAGCCCATCTGAAGTGTGGTGCCGCTGCGGTGAGCTGAACCAGGCTTTTCTCCAGAGAGCAGAGCGGCTGGCTTCACTGCAGGTGAGGGGTGACTCCAGCTCCGCCCAGCTCCAGACAGACGCACAAACAATACAACCAAAAGGAGCAGCAAAGCAACGGAAACACTCGGATCCTGACACAATCCCAAAAGCTTATTAGTGCACTGAAGACAACTTTATTGATCCATCTGGCCTTTGTTTTGCTCTTCAGGAGGTCAAAGGGGTTAAAATCCTGGATGAGAAAATCCACAGATTCAATTTCTCTTTTTAAATAGCTGCAGTTTTAAAAGTGACGCGCTGTCAGAGCTCATTGCAGAATGGCTGTTGGAAATCTTGAATTTTACTTTTCCAGAAGATTGCTGTTGTTTCTTTAAATGTTGAATTATTTCTTCCTCTTGTCAACTGAAAGACTATTATTGTGTTATTGTGTTTGACCTGACAGCTGTCTGTCACATTTTGGTGGCTTTGTTTTTTTTTTCCCAGTAAAATATGGCACCCATTGTGCAGATTTCTACAAAACCTAGTCCAGACATAGATATTCTCTTCTAGATTAATTATATAAGTTATAGTGATCACGTAGCTTTATTTGAGCAAAGATTTGCCCCATACAACAATACATCAGTTCAACAAAATACACAAACCTTCAAATTTTCACAATGCAATTGAAAAATGCTTTGGATTTTGTAAATAAAATAATAACAATTTCCTTTTTATAGATAAATATTGTCTGTATCCGTTGTGTGATCCCCCCCCCCCATGGGAATGAATTGAGCATCTTCTGTTTTCTATTCTAGTCTCTATAAGATAATTACATTCCTCCTAAGCAGGAACAAATTACTTGGAAATGTAATTTGTCCTCACTTCTCAGGGTTTGCCCTTTAAAGCATCCTGATTCAATTCTACTCACATGAAAAGCAACAGGCAGTCTTGAGCATACACACATTTATTGGAAATTCCCTAAACAAGAGTGTAACACAACTCAGGCAGAAATGCACACTTAGAACAGAGTTAGGTTCTCTCTCACACACACACACACACACACTCCCTCAGCGACCTCAGGAGCAGCAGGACTGTGTTGAAGCAGTGATTCACTGATGTACAGCAGCTGGTTCAAATGTTCGCTGCTCATTTGCATACGATCAGGACCTACGTGGTAAACACCAATGATCTGATTACGAGTTCGATTTGTTTCTAATGATATGGATCCATGTGAATCTTGTCACAACAACAAACTCAGGCTCCCACGATCACACTTACACATACATTAGGTGCCTTTGTTTTCTTCATGAGCAGATTTCACACGGCTGCAGTCCTTTAGGGTACATAAAGTATTTAAACAGCAAAACACGGCTCAAAGAGTTCTCAAGGCCAGACATGCTTATTCATAGAAAACAGTCTTTTCTCACAAATGGAACTGGCATGCCATGAACAAAGTTTCTTAAATCTTACACTCTATTTTTCAGACATCTATTCAGTATAGTTGATAACTGTTTCAGTATTTTTTTTTTTTTTAATACTTTTATCTTTCAGTCCTTGGGACAGTGAATAAAATAAATTCACAAACACTTGTTTCCCTTAAGCATCTGATTTGGAAAAAAATGAAATATGTTATATTATCAAGTTTTTTCTTCTGTGTAGAAAATTTTATTCTTTATTTCAAAATGACACATCGACTGTCTGAAAAAAGTGACACCTACCTACAGCTACAAAATTATCTATAGCACCAAATTAAAACAAATCATGGAATGATTTGAAGGATTCTGGGGAAAAATGTAATTCGAACGAACATGATTTTTTTTTTTTTTTTTTTTTTTCTAATACACACAGTACTATCTAAGAGGAGAGAACTGAATGGTAAAGGTAAAGGTAAAACATCAGGACACCGAGTCAGGCAAATGCAGGTCTATTGAACATTACGCAGCTGTGTCACGATCATTTAATCACAGAAACTCTATCAAAATGTCAGAATCTCACACACAGGTCTCCAGTCTCGTGCTGAAAGACGCTACAGATTCAACAAGCAGGTTATAAATTTCCCTTCACAGAGTGTGATATGTAGAGTTGAGTGCTTGTTCTCTCGAATAAAACTTTCCTTCTTTGTAAAGTTTGCTTTTGTATTGCATTGGTGGGATTGGTGTGGGATAGGCCTTTTGAAAATCTAAATGTACGTGCACACACACACACACACACACACACACACACACACACACACACACACACACGGTTTTATGAAGCTGCCAATGGGATATATAAGCAGAAGACATTTTCTCAAAAATTAGTTTCAACTGCTTTTGAATGCAGAAAGCCTTTTGTTATCGTTTCCACTGCCAAGAGTCAAATTATTCCCCTGTCAACTGCTGCTTTGTACAAATTCATGTGTGGTCTTTCTACAGTAGAGACAGACACGTGTAAAAAGTCCAGATAGACCAAGACAAAAACAGACAGACCACCAATAATCTGTCTGTGTCATCCCCGTTGGTAAAGTGTAACAGGGTGCATTCGACCCCAACAGGAAAAAAAGAAAGCTACAAATCTTTGGTGTCTGCTTCATTTCAACACAACGTGTCCCTAAATTATGGCTGGAAATATTAATAGATAGCAGAATTTTTATGGATGAATAATAGATCAAAATCGCCGTCCCGGATTCAGGCCTGTCATCTGCCGAATGTTAGACTGTCTATTTTTGGGGCTGCAATGGGCTGAAAGCCATTTGCAATGCTTGGGCAGCCCGTGGGGCATCTCATATAGTCCTAATGTCCTGATAAGCAGCGCTGGCTGACCTCTCTTAATGAGGATTAATGCAGGAGCAGATTGGGGTTTGTGCCTGTCTAGGCAAATTTCCGCAACACCATTCCTACCTGCCTGCTATTGATTGCCGTCATATTCCCATATCCCTGGGTAACCCCCTGGGACTTCTGCCAAATGCTGCATTTATGGGAAATAAATTTGGTTGGTGACAGTTTGAGGGAAAAGATGCGACAGGACTGGAAAACTATGTAAAGCCAAGAAAATGGGATAATAAAAGCGGAGGGGTTTCGGTAGTTTACAGAAGATTGTTTACTGCTCCTGACACGGACCAGTGCTTTTCTCCAAGAGCGTATTGACTATATGTGGATCATTATGTCGCTATAAACAATCCAAATTATTTAAAGCCGAAAAGATACGAGTCCAGAGCAGTGCCCAATGTGTTCTAGGTTTAAACCTACACTTCTGTAAATCTGATTTCTAATGAAATGGATTTATGGATTTCTAATATTTAGTGGTTAAATTGTTTAATTCATAATTGGTTTCATGTTTCGTTTGCTGTGACATTCTACGGGATTTCTCATGTCCCTCTACATTTTTGTCTTCCACAGCTCTTATTTAGCAAAAATTCAGCAAAAACTTGCAATATATTCATTTTTCTCTCAGTGCCATTAAGTGAGACTTGCTTTCTCAGGTTTTCGATGTGTTTTTCACTCTTCCCTCTCGGTGTTGATGTCCCATATTTGTACGTTCCTCTCGCACATCACATCTAAATATAGACCTTCAACGCTGCTGAGCAAGAATCAGATAAAAAAAAACAAAAAAAACAACATAAAACAAACAAGAATGGAGACTGGGTGTAACAATGTGGGGAAAATGTGGTGTGTTTCTGTCCACTGGAATGTACACGAGGCCCAGTCGGTCACTGGGAAGGTGGAGGCGGGCTCGGCGGCTTGGCGAGGGGGTTTGGGGAAGTCTCGATGGTGGCTACTAGTCATACCGGCCCTTCAGTCAAGCCCTCCAGAGGAAGGGTGGTGGCGTTGTCAGTGGGCTGTGGGTCGTCCTGGGGGTGTGAGGGTGTGTGGGTGGCGGTGGTGGCGGCGGCGGCGCCCAGACTGGCGTAAGGCAGGTGACAGTCCGTATGCAGAAAGGGGGGGTAGTGCTGGCGGTAGCAGATGTACGCAAACAGCAACCCGATCACTCCTCCGACAAAGGCGTCTGCAAAGTCACATAAACACATCCATTTAAGGTGTTCCTCGCTTTTTAATTTTAGCCTACGTTGAAGCAAACAAACAAAACCTGCTCTGAGAATAACTGCAGCTAAGACGTGTGATGGCGCTCCAGTGGGTATCGATCACTTCTGGTTTCTCTGAGAGATGATGAAACTAAACTGGAAGTCAAAGTGATGAATCTGTTGGCTGCCGTCTCTGTCAGTGTGTCATCGATGCGGAGCAGTTTTGTATTGTACCTCACCCCCCCTTAAGCTACAGTATATCATATGATCTCACACTGGCATGCTGAATATTAAGACTATATTGCTGGATATACATCAAAGTGACACGGCCAGATGGCGGCTGCTGGTGAGCAGCTGAAGGAGAGGCGTCCATTACATCAGAATCACATTTCTCCATAGAGCTCCAAATATTTTCTTCTACTGGGTGAAACAAACTTTCAGAAAACATCGATTCCCTCCGCTCATGAACTTTACGATGCATGGCCTCGCCCTCTGAATGTTTCATCAACTCCTGCCAACTGTTCTGTTCTGGTCATTTAGAGCGACTGCGGGCCGGCCGTTCCCCGAGGACAGAGAGCACCTCCAAACTACCGAAGGACAGCGAGAATATCAGTCAGGCTTCACTCAGCTAAGCAAACAGGGGCTCCCAGGTTGTGTTTACACTCAACAGACTGGGCCCCCTAAAATTTAACGGACTGCTGCTGATCTCCCTGCAGAGACCGCAGAAAGTGGTCGTCCTGCCTGTGTCTACTGTGCGCACCACTTGTGTATAAATAAATCCTGGTTCTTGAAGGAGTTGCCAGTTTCGTCGGTGCCCTGCTCACCAACAACATATGGCTCTCCTAAGCTAATTAACACCATATGACAGAGCTGTCATCACATTACCACGTACTGTCTCCCACATATGCATTCTCCTCCATCCAAGACTCCCCTCAGTTCTTTTCAGAGCAGATATAGTATCCTGGCACTTGCAATTATAATTTACTTCCCAGGCTTCTAAATTAAATGCTGCCTCACTGTCATCTGTGGCAGTTTTTGGGAAATCGAAGCCTGTCATTATGCTGAGTGAGACAGAAAGCAGCCTTATAAGATGCAATTTTCAATCCGTTGGGGAAACAAGCAGATTGCTCAGTCTCGATTTTCTTTACATCCTCATATTTCGAGAGCTTGTCTCAGTTTTTCAGTCATGCTGGTTAAGGGAAAGACAATGACAGGTTAAAAATGAGCATCACCCAGAGATGGATTTTTAAACCTCATATGTAATAAAATTTTAAAACTTCTTTCAGCCAGATGTGATTGACACAGAAAGTAGAAACTGTCTGCACATTAGTGGTGTTAAAATGGTAAAAGCTGATGATACAAAGAATTTATTTTAGACTAGTTCAGAGTCATTCTGGAGGAAATTTGCATTCGTGCGTTTGGTGATTGGCCGACCTTGCCAGTGGTGTTTGTAGTCGCAGGTTCGGGATAGCGCGATCATCATAGCGCTGTAGAGAGGCAGCACCATGGCACAAAGACGCCAGCTACGCCCTCGACCCTGATCTGTGAAGCACTGCAGCTTCCCGGCCAGGTAGAAGGAGGTGAAGCCAAGACCAGAGAAGGCAACTAACAGGCAGAGAAGTGGGCAGACAAAAGGGAAAGAAGAGAAAGGGAGTCAGCATTGAACACTGTATACAGCATTCAGATTATACAAGCTCATTCTCTCAGTGACAAATCCTCTTGTTAAAGCCATTCACACTGCACGACAGGCAAATCTGAAACAGGCCACGGCTGAAATAAAACCAACAATGAAATGCATCATTTCAGACAGAAAATACAGGATGAAGAGGGCAGATGGGAGTTTTGCAGCTTCTCTCCTGCCACCCTCTCGAAGGTAAGATCGCTGAAGGATGAAACTTTAGTTTTTAAAGAAAAGATCTCCACACTAATATCTCTGTGGGACTATATCTTTTGAGCAGGCAAAGGTAAACACACACACAAAACACAGCCCACATACTGAGGGACACTCACTGCAGACACTCCAAAGTGGAGCGTGTGGCTGGGTCGCTGACTCACAACATGATACAAATTGGTTCTTGTTCAAACAAAGATAAAAAAAGGAAAAAACCTATGACAATCCCAAATTTTCACAAAGTAGAGAGCTGAAAACCTCCGCACTGACCAGCCCATGGCCTACCAGACTGTGCTGCTGGGGGGTCTGTGTCTGAGTTGATTGCGGTGGGTGTGAGAGAAGCAGCGGCGGTCTAACTATAAATTAAAAGTTGGGCGATGGAGCCATAAAAAGGTGTGCCGAGCTGGGGTCGTTAGTTTACTGCAGCAGCGGGCCAAACAGCACAGATTAGCACCCATCAGCTGCACATTTGTCACTCAACCCACAAGCCAGCCAACAGTACTAAGGATGCTGGGCCACGTGTGGAGCCTGTAGATAGACAGAACAAGAGTCCGCCTGGATCAGCACACCTCAGTCCATTTCAATTGGCAGTTACACAAATATACTGTCTGACCATGACAGGCTGATATTGCTGTTTAAAAATACAGTTGTTCATTGTCACCCAACCCTGAAATAGTTGATAATAATGTAGTCTTGATTGAATTTCTTCTATAAATTTACTCTGGCATTAAGCTTTTACATTATACAGAATCTGGTGCGAGATTCTGGTTGGCTTCTACAGAGGCATATGTGATATATACCGATTTATTTCTTGGTCCAATCATAACATTCAGTTAAATCCCTTCAACGTAGAATCCATATGGTGAGCTAGCTGGTGGGATTTAATATGGACACTGGGTCCTTTCCAACTGTTTAAGCTGTAAAGTGGACCTGTAGTCGATAGGCTTTTAGAAACTAAATTCACCGAAGGCTAGATTAATCAAGTTGATAAATCCAGATAGTTAAAAAATCTATACAGAGAGCAGAGAAAATATAAAAAATGCATTCTGTTGCATATAAAATCCCGGATGTGGTCTTTCCCACAACCCACAAAGTGACTGTTTTTATGTATAAGCGCATTAAATTCATTCTTTAGTACCCGGTTCATCAGTCCAGTCCTTCTGTTTAGAGCTGATGAAGCAGCCATTTGAGATCCTCATTCATTTGGAACGAGCTCTGCCCGTTTCCAATCACACAGCAGCTCACATCATTCATTTTTACAGCACCGACCATGGCTAAGATGATTACATCATTCATTTGGAAAGACATGGCTTAATTATCCCTGATGTCCATGGCACAGTCTGCTGACTCGATCCTTAAACTGAGCAAACTTGCTGCAGTTTTGATACATTTTGGAAGCACCAACCACAGTTTTTTCAACCTGAAAGAAACACTTATCTATTAATTACAACGTGCTATTTCATGTATTATTTCATATCTTTTCTGTTTCATTCGCTCCTCCAAACCTCTGGAACCAGCAGGGACCCAGTACTGCTTTTTTCCCATTGCAATGACAAATTCAGAGCATCACTCAGGATGGGTCAACCAGGCCGCTGAGGGCGAACACTTTCATTTACCAACAGTCACTGTTAGTGGAAAATGTAAAATATTTTTGGACGGGATGGAAACGTGGACACTAGAAAGCATAGATTTAGCGATATGTCACAGCAAAATCTGGGTCGGTCATAGTTACTCTGAAAACTAGTTCACAATCCATTCAGTACATGCACATTTCTGTGGTTCTACAGTCATGTGGGTGGTAAACGAGAATGAAAAAGAAAAACATGCTGTAACTGTAAATGCAACATATACTGTATACGATGAGAGAGACGAAAACTAAACCAGGTGAAATGCAAAGTATCAAAAGGAAAAGTGGTGCATTGTTGCAGCAAATGTGCTTGTTTCGTTTCCACGCAGCTTACAGCCAAGATGTTTGCAGACACAGTGAGAGAACATCTTGAGGATTAGACTAATAGAAATGCTTTGGTGGGATACATAATACATGAGCAGGGACCGCTAACATGTATTTCCCCTCTTGGATCCAAAGAGACACACAAACACATTCCTAGGTTTGAAATTAGAATAATGAGCTCAGCATAGAGTTGTATGTAAATATTAGGTGTACTCAGTGACTACTGAAGGCTGCTCCTCTGGAAGAGAAGGAGTCCCAGGAAGGCCAGAGGACAGAGAGGAGGCCAGCAAAGACAAAAACACCATGCTAATGAATCCACTTAATGCATTTTAAAAGCCCTGAAAAATTACTCTCTTCAGATTAAACAAAGATGCCTAATGAGAGTGATTCTAGTTATATTATGAGGGTTATCAACTCTATCGCTGGGTGAGTATTAAAGAAGATTCTCGGCAGGGGAGGCACGTAGCTGAATTAGCGCCATGTAAAATAGGCTGTCACGCAGCGTAAATGTCACAGAATAAGAAGCAGCTCGACACACTTTCGGCCTTTATTTGCATTTTTGATAAAGAATGATTGCTGCCATCAGTGAGAAGACAGAGTGGAGATTTATATAGTTTTTCTTTCTTTTTCGTCCATATATAATTGGTTACCAACTTTCAGGAGATGCATGCGGGGTGTAAAGTGGTTGAACAGCATGAGAATTTCAAATGAACATAACTTAGTTGTCAGGACTTTCACATGTTCGTAGTTCATTCTTACAGAAAACAATCTTTCTTCCTCTTGCTCCCCCTCAACCTGGTTTTGAATTAAATGTATTAATCACATATAATTACTAATTACGTTGTTAGTTGTACGTTATTCTATTTTTATCTCTTCATTTATTATGAATTCTTTCTGTTGGTGAATTTAACTATAAATTTGTTATTTTTTTCCATATTTAAAAGAAACTTCTTTGTACCAGTTAATACTGAAAGCTATGACGAAGGCACACAACCCAAAGTTGGACATATCAGTCAGTTGTGGATATTCACAAACGTAGGCCTGGAAATGCTGTTATGCTACAGCCAAAAGCGAAACCGCTGTTTATTAGAAATTTTTCTGTTTTAGCTGGCATGATTTTTGACAAGCCGTGCTACCTTATTCCATTTCATCTCTGATAAACTATCCCTCACTGATTACTGACTGCACACAGACCTAAAGTGTCCAAACGATCACACACACTCTCTGCACACTCGTCACGATGAAGTTCAACACGAATGCGCAAACACGAGGCTACACTTTCCGGACGTGCAATTCTCTCTCTGAAATAATCTGACAGACGTTTTAGCTATATGTTAGTTAATATAGGAAGTTATGAGAGTGAAAGAAGCCGTGTGAGCACTCACAGTGTGATCAGGTCTGTCTCACAGGATTCATTTGATCATGGGAGGGAATGTGTACGATAAAGATGGCAGATGGTTTTTAAAAGTGCACAGTAATTGATCTTATAGATGTAATGGCTTAATACGCACAGGGGGAAGATGGTGCAATGAATAAGAATAAGAGGGAGATAATTTACTGTTACTGCCTGAGGGCCTGCTTGCATTACCGCTGTGAATATTGGTGCAGTGGTTTCCAGCGGGTTTGTATTTATCTGTTTGCTTTCTCTTCCTGTGAACCGTCTTCTCCAATCTCTGTTACTCTGTTCCCTTGCTATGAGGTGAGGAGATGCAATCTAATCACAAAGAGCCCGAGCAGCCTTAAAAACTTTGAAATCCAATATAAGTTTGTGTGCTTTAAAAAATGGCTGTCATCAAACACCAAGCTCCGGTGCGTATTTAAATTTTTGTGCTGGCTGATTTTGATGGATTAGTCCAGGTTATCTATTTACCATGCAGATTATTTAGCGTCCTTTGAGACATGCAAGAGTCTCCGAATGCAAAACATTTTTCTTTCCATACAGCCCATCCTCGGGGCCTCGCACAAGCAAGAAGTGATGTTTCATTACGTCCAGATGCCACTTTGAATCAGGCTACATTCATGCTTGTCATCTCTCTGGCCCTAGTCCCTGTCCTTTGGTTAAAAGCTCTCTATCATATGCGTGGTCCAACAAGTGTTGTCTTGGTCAATAGTGACACAGACAGGAAATTGGATTTCCACTTCTCCCTAGACACGGTGGGTGCTATGGGTGCTCCCTGCGTCCCCACTGCGTGGTCCTCTCAATCACTTCCTCTCCTGCAGCACAACAACAGAAGGCTGTTAGAGAGGCCGTGCAGATGAATGTAATCCCGACGCAGTGCTGCAGTGAATTACAGAGCAATTTCCCTCTGTGTTATTTCTAATGGGACTGAGCCAGCACTTCAAAGCATTTTTCTGTTAAAGCAGGTGTCTGCGAAGCTCTAAGTGTGCAACTTTGATGTTATGCTAAAACAGGAATTTGAAATCCAACTGGACCGGGAAATTTCAGCTGTCTTTAAGATCAATGAAAACTTTGACCGCCTGCGCCGTCGCGCCCATCATGGCGTCTTGCTGTCTTATTGTAGCACACAAGGACCAATTAATCCCATGTTTGAATCAAAGCCTTTTCGTGGCAGCTGTGCTCAGCAGCAGGATGGCAATTCAAAAACCTTGGAACAAGTCCTGCACTTTTAGCATACACTTCCAAAGAGTACTCATTTCTGCATTCACACAAAACATTATCAGTTTGATTACAACATGAAATCTCTAAGAGAAAGAAAAGGACTTCATTATGTTCACAGTGACATGGATTGACACTTCTTACAACCTGTTACAATAAATGCTTCTTTTGGATGCAACCACTTGCTTATTTAAGTATTGCTAAACTTGCACAAAATGAGCTCGTGTGTATACGTGTGATTGTGCGTCAAGAGAGGAAATGTAATAAAGATTTTCAACAAAAGCAAACATTAATCTCAATTGTTCTGCAATTGGGGCACTGCTCACTGGAGAATAGAAAGTTAGCATTTTCATTTTGCATCATAGACAGCAGGCGGATCGATGTTATTCCACTGTGAGCATTTTACCGCTGCGGTGCTTTTGCTTTCAGTCCTAAATGTATTTAATGTTCAGTGGCAACAACATTACTGATGGTCTCTTTCAAAAATATATTTCTTAAACGCAGCATCTAAAGGTGTGGGTTTAATTAACACACCAGACTCTTCTCATTCATCTGGTGGACAACAGAAAAACATTTGAATTATTTAACATGCAGATGAAAAGACAACATCTTGGAAAGCAAGTTGGTTAGTCTGAACAGCTGAACACTGCAGAAAGCTCTCGTATTCATTCACATGGACACAAATGAATGTGCTCAACCTATCAACCACAAGCACAGCTCAACAAGCTGCCTCACAATGGGTTGACCGACCGACAACTCAATCCCAGCGTGGCACATATAAAGTAAACCTGTCAGCAGTGTGAAGTGTTTTCAGACTACAGTACGACTGTGCCTAGTTTTAATGGGTCACAGTGTGAGTCATTGAGTTTGGAGGTCCTGATTGATACTCACATGAAGAATGGCTGCTGGGGAAGCTCTTGCGTCCCTCCGAGACCAGATCAGGATCGCCGGTGCACAGCATCCTCGCATTCAGTTTTCCATCTGGGAAACAGCGCTGGAAATAGTCAGGCCTGGGTCTGAGAAATCAAATCAAATCATAAAAATAATAATAATAATAAAAACAAACAAACAAAAAGGGTAATGATTACGTGTTGTTCAGAGAAAACTCTGAATTCATTTATTGGCAATAAATCAAGTGAGTCAAAGCTGAAATGCGGTCTTCAGAGCCTGCAACTTATCTTTTTACATCACTGTCAGAGCCAGTTTGTTTAGCATACCTGCCAACAATCAACTTGATGGTGTTTGTGAAGACTCCATTAAGTGCGAGAGCCAGGGATACAGCTGGAGGTGAAGGAAGATTGACACACACACACTCAAATTAGCATCTTACAGCACAGAGGTTTCTTGCTTGGAAGATGATGAAACAGACAAGGTTGACAGCATCTTCATCATAATTAACATTCATACAAACAGTAATGCTGAATGAAAACAATTCTTTACGCTGTGCAGCAGAGTTCCTTGCAGGTTTGGTGTTCATCTGCGATAGTGTTCAATAAAACAGCCAATTAGGTTCATGTGAATTTCCCGTGCTGATGGACGGATGGGCGCAGGGTTTATGTGTGAAATGAGTTTTCATTATTTGTGGAAAAAAGCAGGGGAAAGGTTTCCACAGTGCACAGCACAGACACACAAACACACATCAACACAACTTGTGTTTACAATATGCACCAAGTTTTATATGCATTTGAATTTTAGTGTAATGGCCACAGAGGCGACAACAATCTAATGAGTTCACCTTTCATCATTCCCTCAAATATACGATATTGCATTCACAGGAATGAGACGGTCTGAGAAAATATGCATCCAGTGGCAGCTGTCACTGACGACGGCACATGAGAACAGCCAGGCTTATGGTGCAACAACACAAGTACAATGTTTGCCATGTTCACCACGCCGTGTGCACGAGCTTTTGCTTAACACAAAGTACAGCCGTAGGTAAAGGAGAATTTCCATTTAGTCACCGAAATGAAGATGGGTTGTGCATCTGTATAGTTCAATGTTGTTAAACATGGTTTAGATATTCAACATGGAGGGAGAAACAGTCCACAAAACATCTCTTGTTGACAACATGAGAGCCTCTCTGGCTGCGACGCAATTACTGCTAATACTGCAGCTTAACTTAGGTAAAAGGAAACAGCAGTACAGTTGGCTGACAGGTAGGAAATGTACTACACTGTACATTCATTTAATTAGCAGTGAAGAAAGCCATCAGGGCTCAGCATTATCCGGACTGACTGCCCTCAAAGGTTAATCCCAGAAGTCTGCAGGCCAATTGAATTCACCCCACATTGCCAGCACTCAAACGTATTATCTTCCTGGGCTGCTGAAAGGTGCACAGTGGCAATGTCATTTAACAGCTTGTTAATTTCAGACAAGTCTGTGTGAGAATCAGATGAATGTTCCATTTCAACAACTGGAACAACACACTGTTACACGTGCGTATGAGCTGCGTTCCTTAACTCAGTCAACACTTTTTACAGATGGCCATTAAAGTATTAATTAATCAGTTTTGTGTTGGCCCAAATCCAGCAGAGGCGCTGATACCAGTCCTTTTGATTGCACTTATGATGGGCTTTGTAAGACTCCCAGGACCAAAGGACTCATTTCCTGTCATTGTAGATTGAGATTGATCAGACACATATAGGAGACATCGTCAGCGATTGCACTTATGGTTTCAGGAAATTAGAGAGCAGAGAAAAAAAAACAGGTTTGCAGGCATTACATTACAAAAGCATTTGTCGTTCTGCCTCAGAACAATGTGGCCAAGTTGTTGTAGATAGCTTGATTAAAAAAAAAAAAAAAAAAAAAAATATCCCAGAAGACAAAGAACGAACAGAGATATCCCAAATAAAAAGCTTGTCCAAAATTTCTGTGGGGGTCTGATGACACAGACACAACATAGATTTATGTTTTTAAAACAAATCTCCCTGCCTTACTTAGAAATGCAAACACTAAGCGACAAAGCCTTTTTGCTTGAGATCTCATATTTCAATGCCAAATTATGAAATATGAAACTATTCGTGCGTTATAAACAAAATTCAAAACAGTCGTTGCAGAATCATCTCTGTGTCATTCTCAGAGGGTGTTCTTTTTGAAATTATAATCAAACCTTCAAAATGGCATCATTACAGCCTAACTGATAGATAATCACATAATTACACTGCAGGAGTTTGGGAATGATGAGAGGTTGTTAGACATTATTAAACAACCTGGCAAAGGGAACACTACATTCGCTTTGCTAAGAAAAACAAAGAGGTGGCGTGAGAGGAGAATACGCTGGATGAAACAATGAACTCCTTGTATTAAGAAAGCCAAGTTCCACTGGAATAAAATGGGTGAAAACCCAACTGGAAACCTTCTCTTTTGCTGGCTCAGTGATGTCTGTTTGAAATGTTGATTCATGAATGTAGAAGGCCCTCAGGGACAACTTTGAACTTAATAAATTAGCAGATATATAGAGACAGCATGCTTGTCTGTGACTTTAATTCAGGATGAAAAATAAATAGGTCTGTAGGTAGATAAAAATAAACTGTGATTTATCTGCATATCCAGCCAAATTACATTTCGCTTTCATGATCTGTTTTCTTAGTAGGTAAAATCAGTTCAAAGACATTCAAACGCATGATTGTGTGCGCGCTCTCTCTTCGTCTCTGCTCCTCTGAGTGATTCTTCTGTCTTTTCGTATGGCCATGAAGTCTCGTAGAAGTGCTTCTGTGCAGTCTACACAGCACTGTAATCTTCACACCAGCCTGTACAAGCCTCTCTCCATCCGAGTCATCCCCGTGTGTCTCGTTAATTGGATTTGTGTTAAACTTTCTTAATGCTCTCAGATGTGCCAAACCACCCGCAGGCCTCTCGACCCAGGAGAGATGGCAAACAGGAAGGAGATCAGTGTGAGAGAAATGCCCAGATGCTGTTTGAAAACTAACCAAATAGCATGAAATTTTAAATGGGTGTAAATACGCGTGGCTGCTGTGATTAAGATGAACTTCACGCTGACTGAAACAGATGTCACAGAGTTAGAAGGTTCTCACCATATGCACTACAAAGTACCTAAAAGTGTTCAGTTAGCACATGTTTCCAGGTAAAACATGAGAAAGGTGAAAGATTTAGAAAACAAAAATAATTAGGCCAAGAAATGGTTTCTCTTCACGGCCATTCACAACCGTTTTAAGACCTCTCATCAGAAAGATGGTGACTAACAGATACCAAATGCATGACATTTAAAGTAACTGGTGCCACATACCTAAACAAGCCTCTTTGATTTCTGTCTTGTCCGTCCTCTGAATTATCTTCACCACAAATATCACCGCCAGCGGGGTAAGGAATGAAATTGCCTGTGAGGAAATCAAGGAAAAAAAAAAAAAAAAAGGTACGGTCATTACTGTGACACTCGGGGGGCTGAGCTGGATTCCGCTGGGTCTGTTTTTGAAGGTTAGCCAAAAAATGACTTTCGCCTCAGCTAACAACATGAAACTCTCCATTATCCAGAGCTAATTTTAACAAGCTGAGAGGCCAAGCAAACTATTTTATCGAATGCGGTTTCCTGTCTGCTGAGAATTTTAGTGACTTTCTTGTTTAGAGATTTGGGGCTCCTCAGCACCTTGGTAATTATTCACACGCCAAATTCTATTAATTGCTTTCTGGCCAAATTCAATATAATTTCCTCCCTTATGAAACAGAGGTAGTAAAGACAGTGTCTGGCTTTCAGTTCCATTGTATGACACACTTATTAAATTCGCCTTGAGAACTGTTTGTCACTTCAGCTGCACATAAATCTGTGCATCTCTGCTAATTATAAACCAATTTGCACCTCACAATCCCCTTTGAAGTAGCTGGATTCAAAATTGTAATCACACTCATAAGTTGACCATTAAGAACTGTCTGAGCGTGAAACAGAATAATTCTGAATAATCCTGAAGAGGTGTTGTGTTACTACGCACTTTTTAATGCTTATGGGATACTCCAATGTACCAAAACAAAAGCTGCCACTGGATCAAGTGTTACAGGTATTCAAATATTTCTGGACAAACTGGATATCAACAGAGCTGCAGCGACTTTATCGCTGAGATGGTGAGAGAGGTGAGAGAAAAGGTCTCTTTCTATGTCACCTTGACACTTTCACATCTCCTCAGAATTTAAATGTACGGCAGCAGCACCACAAGTGGCCCGACTTTGGTTTGTGATGTGGCAGTCGTGACTGAGGTTTAAGTGGACATTTCCATTTAGAACTTCAGTTCAAACAGTATTTTATCAACTGCTTCATACCCTCCGTCCCAAATACTGTTGTCACACACTTGAAGCATGTTATCTAGATGAAGACAGCATAAGATGAGTTGTCATACAAATATATTGTATTTGAAAAAAACCTTAAAGGTTTGACTGGGTATTGGATCTGGTCTTATATTTGACAATGTTACACTCTCACATCTTTTCTTTGCTTAAAAATGTCCTTAACACAACTTCAAGTCAGACACATTATCATCTTTTTCATATTTTTAGATGCTCCAGCACGTTCAGGGAATATTTAAGGCCACATAATGTTTAACTGTGAAATCCTTAGAGCCGTATAAATTCTTCACCTGTTGGAACACACAGATGTCTTTGTACATGTAAATGTCACTGATGTGCCTGCTCAGAGGGCAGGTTACACTCTAAATACAGCACTAATGTTGACCAAAAAAATGCATAGGTAGGTAAAAAACATATTCCAATCAAAACTTTTAGTTTTTGTTAATTAGATGCATGCTGGAGAAAAACTCATTTCCATGAAGCTGAGATGTGATTTTCAGGCTCAGAATCGGGAGCTCTATTTCAGGAGAACTGTTTACACATTCTACAGATGCTGCCTCGGGCACTACTGAACAGAAGAGCTACACTCAAAAACCATTGAGCCATCAATAAATAACAAGCATTGAGAATATTCTTGCCACTCCCATAATGAGCAAATCCAAGAGTGACTGTGGAGGCTGCATGGAGCCTAACACAGGATACGTCTTAATGAAGGTCAGACTGAGTCATAATGTAGCTTCATGTACATCCTCTCTGTACACTATTTTTAATAAGCAGATAAATCATGCACAACTTCAGGGCCACTGTCAGAACAATGACATTGAAGGAGCCTGACTGCTGGGTGTCATGCCTCATGGTATTTCTCTCAATGGTATTTAGGGCGTGTTCCTCTCCCTCTCTTTGTTTAGAGGCCTGTCATTGGCAAAGATCCATGGACGATGAAGTTACCCACCCCTCATAACAGCTCCATCTAAAACTCTGGAGGAGAGTTGTGAGTTTATTATATTTATACCAGGATATATTGATACAGGGTTCATAATGCGATCCACATTAGGGACTCAATTTCTGCTCTTGGCGATCAGCACAGAAAACATATTCAAAAGGACATTCATATTAGAGCAGCTTTAAAAGGCAGCTCTGCTAAGAGCTCTGGGATAATCAGGTTTACATGGTAACAAATTCTGTTTTAAGTCACTGTTGTATCTCCACGTACCTTTTCCAGGAGGTGCAGTGATGTCTTTTTGAACATCCTGTCTTTACGCCGTAGAAAAAACATCTCCTGGTTTTACTGCAGTTTTCATCCAATCATCAAATTTATTCCAATAATGAAAGTAAACATATTTCTCTTCTATTTCAGAAATCTATTGAATCTAATACATTTAAAATCTCACAATTTGGCATTGGGTGTCAAGTACCAACCAAACAGGGAAATTCTTGATATTGTGATGTTTAGAATATTATACTATGAAAAACACTTCTGTGTTGTTTAAAGCGATATAATTATCCAACAGTCTTCTTCAGCTCAAAGCAACCAGGAGTACACACTCCTAAAAGAACTGAGCAGAACTTTGGTTTGGGTCTCACAGTGCTTTTCACTTGAGTATATATTTATTACGCTCATGTAAAAGCCATAACCATCAATGTACCCCAACAGCTATAGTACAATAATAAGGCTGGTTATATTGTTTCACAGAGACGCCATTAATTCCAGGTTTTAAAGGAGCTGCTTCTGTTTCAGCTCGCTTGGCGTTGTTATATATATTAGCATAATGACTCAAAAATAGGAGCAGCTTGTGTTCACAATCTGAGGTCTGAAAACAATATATGACTCACAGCAATGAGCTCTGCAGTGCCCAGAATGTTTTTTTTTTTTTTTTAAGTGTTGGATACTGCTGAAAACTGTACTGAGAACAAAATGAGCACAGACGCTCCGATATAGGCTTGATAGAGATGTTTGCACAAGAGCGTCTATATTTCCTCTGGCTTTTACTGTAAACAAGCCAGAGAAACTAAGGAATCATAGCTCATGTATCAGTTAGAAATCCATCTCTGCTGTCCACTTCCGTCCAAGATGTGGTATTTGAAGCACTAATTACAGCACTGCAGTTCTGCAAAGTCCCCATCTCTTAACATGATCCCGGCCTCACATCGACAGTGGAAAAAAAGAAACGTTACAGCATTGATTTCCCCAAATGAAGGATTTCTACACCACACAGATTAGTAAGAATCGAGCAGTGGAAGTGGTTCATGGAAAATGCAATTATGAGAGAGAATTTAGTAGCAATCAAGTTGGAAATGAGTGAAATTCAGAATTACTTGGGTTACTTACGAACATGACTCTCTTGGGAATGTGGTCTGACTCAACTAGGGGATTCTTGTAAAGCCAAAGCTCCTCTGGTTGAATCACTCTTTCAAAGGGCTCCAGAAACTCTGTAAATCTGTGGTTGGGGAAAAAAACAACAAAACAATAACATTAATCAATTTTGTATTCATCAAGGTCAATTCAGAGAAACAAAATTAAATTTCCCTTTTGTGCACAGATTGATCTTGTTTATGTTTCTGCATTCTTAATGCTCAAGAAGAGGTGCGCCAATAATTCTTCCAGAAGGATGAAGACAGTCCATGTAAAAAATAGATCAGAGTTTTAGGAAAACATTATGCTGTATTGAAGAAGACTTCAATCTAGAAATAATAACAATAAAGAAAACATTTACTGAGGAAACATATTAAGTTAGAATTAGAATTCGCATAGACCTCAACCCAATCTGAGTCCTTTTACAGCCCCCCATCGTCATATTAAACAGAATACAGCTCTTTGGCATTTACCGGTTCAATTTCTCAGTGAATGCATCAAAGCCACAGTCATACTGAAAGAGAATTTAGCATTCTGCTGCTTCTTCCGGCCAGGGATTTGTCTGATATAAGTCTTGTACGCTGTTGTCTCCGCGAAGACATTTTTCACTCCCAACAGTTCAACACGGTACCTTTTTTGTCGTAAAATGAAGCTATGAAAAGCTCCTTGGGCCTTTGAGAGTCCCATATTTAAGATAGTCAACTCACACCGGAGGCAACAAATAAAACAAACAAACAAATAAACAAAAAGAGCTAAGAGAAAATTGTAATCCCATTCTGTGTGTGTGCCTCAGAGCTGTTTGCCAAAGAGGAAACTTACTAAAGATCCATGTAAGTTTAAAAAAAAAAAAAAAAAAAAACACAGCAGCATACTCAGCGGCTCAAATTCCAGCACCCCCAAAACAATTTCTCTAACCTCCAGAACAGAAATATCTGGACTCCTCGGTGTGTTGCAGGGACTGTGTCTGGCTCTGGTTGTCCTTAATCATCATCTCACCTCCTCTGTTTAGCTCCTCTGCCAACAAACACATCCAATTCAAATACACATAGGATTTACAAGATTCTTTAAAAAAAAAAAAACTACGGAGATCAGTAATTCTGCAGCCATCTAATGTGAATCGCACAAACAAACCAAGGACCCAAATAGCTGCCTTAAGTTAGTTTCTTGGGTGCAGCTTTTCAATCCCCATGATGAAGTGTTTTCATCTATGTAGGAATCCTGATTGAGTAGATGTCTGCCAGAGAACTGCACGCCTTTCGGCGAGGCATTTATCATGCATCTGCTCCAGTCGAGCTGCTCACAGGCCACAGGCAGAAATGTGAGGAAATCCTGGACAGTTACTTTTCAGCTCCTTACCAGAAGGAAGCCACGGGCTAAAAGGAACACAAATTCTCAGTGAAGCCGACATAAAAATGGATTTATATCCAACGATTTTCCTTCTCTTTGAACCAAAGGAAAATTAATTCCACATATACTTATTTCTGTAAGGGAAGTGGAATACAACACATTTGTTGGTCAGCTGAGAAGGAGCAGCCATCTAAGGTGTCCCCCGACTTCTGCCCACAAACAGATGCTGCTCTGATGAACACACACACACAGACAGCTCCTGGGCCATTACGCACTGCAGTGGTTTACCTGTCACTCTTAGCTTATCTTACAGCCAACCTTTCATTTCTGAATAACTTGGAGGTGCTAACTCCCCCAAGGTAACTAAGCACATACAATTCATCTTCATAACATTTGCTTCCACGGACTCACACTAGAATGCAGTACAGAAATGGGCTGCCATGGAAAAAATACACTCTACTAATTCTGTAACATTTATAATCCTTCAAAGTTCGATAGAATAAAACGAAATCTTTCAAGAATTAGTAATTCTCAACGTAAATGTTCAGTGTCCACTCATAAAAACACAAATTCTGAGAAATGATTCACGCCAAGTTATCACGGACAAAAAATACTTCAGATTTTATCCTAAATTATTTTAACCTGACATGAAAAATTTATGAAATGATGCAGTGCCAGAATTTGCACGCGGTTGTTGAGCACCCACACATTGTTTACTGTGGATGATCACTTTCACAAGCTTGAAATTAAAATGCCTTTTGGACATGTAATAACATCCAGCCTTATTTTGGAGAATTTGTATTAAATCTCCTCCATCAAAGCCTTACTGTCCTCCAAGGATTTCCTTTGGCTCAAGATTCAGACTGAGTTTTATTTTTCTTCTCTTCTCAAATGATAAACTTTATTAAAAGAAGAACTCCAATATAGTTTAGGCATGCTTTAGGGGCTCCAGGCTCCAAACGTCACACACAGAGATGGAATTAATCAAGGCTCCATCCTTGATTCCACGGATAGAAGTGCCTGGCCTTTGAGGGAATTAATTTTCACTTCATTGTAATTTACAGGCTGAGATGGAAGCAGGAGGAAGTGCATCATGCCAACGTGTGTGTGAGGAAGGAAGGACAATGTGGCTCATAGTCACATTAGCTGAGCTATTGTCAGAGCTTTGAGAAATAATGACATACACCGCATGCACCCTAATTTATCCTGCTGTGAAATAATTGTAATCATATTGATTTAACGTGCATGATAAAGCTCTTGGAGTGAGCTGGTCGACTGCTTTAAGGTCGAGACAATCTTGGCACATTCAGACAGGCAAAACAATCAGTTCACAGACAGTCTTCTTTTTTGTGTCAGCGAAGGCTTTCAGTTCCAAATGCTCTTCTTTTTTCTGCTCATTTCCAAGTGGAAGCTCTCAACATTACACTTCAGTAAAAGGACCACAGGAAATAGAAAGAAAGTGCTTTTCTACCAATCCAGACTGTCGTTGATGTTCCAAATGGGACCCCAACCCCTCGAACAAGACATCTGGATTGAACAGATTAGCTCTCTACTTGCCCATAAACATGAGCCAAACAAAAGGTGCTGAACTCAGCACCGCCTGCTGGTTGCCTGGAGAGCACCTCATTCACTTTTATCAACATCTGCTGGCTTTGTGTACACAGACTACTTCCATAGGGGCCACTCCAGTTTACATTACCTGACAACCTGGCAGGTCTGGAGGTGAATCTTTGCTTTAAAGTTGTTGCCTTCAAACTCCCAAGAAATATTGCAGTAGGAGGCTCCAGTTTTCTTCAAATACTTACATTTTAGGAGTCATTAATGCTCTGGGGACACGGGGTGTCTCATATAATTAACACATTCATTTCCATAAAGAGCAAACTAAAACTATGTTATACTTACAACCGACCTTTTCTGACTCAAGAACTTTTTAGCTTTGTGTCTTCATTAAAGCTCCCCAGCTGGACTAATTTATAATCACCAATTCTCATCCATCTCCACTAGATGCCTCTTCTAAATCTGACCGGCACAGTAAATAAAAGGGAAATGCTTTTCAAGAGCTTCACACTCCAATATCCTGAAACATGGAGCCATTCTTGTAATTTAGCTCACAGCATTTAGACCAATATGAGCAGTTAATTTGAAAGCGCTGGATTTACAATGCATTGTGGGTAAGATCTGTGGCCTGGGGAATACAAATCAACTACAATGCTACTGTGGCAGCAAGTGAAAAAAAATCTCTCCTAAATTAGATGGATGTGTCAGAGAGCAATTAGGCGAGTGGGATAGCGTTGTTGGATTATTCCCAAAAACAAAGTCTGAAAGCAACGCACACGCACAATAAATGTATGTGCTGATGTGTATGTGAACATGTGTGATACCTGTGGATCAGCCATCGGTCTATCACAGACATCTCCCAGCAGAGACTGAGCATTTTCATCAATATTGATCTCTCTGTAATATCAGCTACCAGCGACCAAGCAGGAGCCAAACATCCAGAGTCACGATTAAAATGCAGCGTTCCACGGCCAACAAGAATCGGTAATGGTGAAGCCATTTTACTTTTTAACCTTCCATAATGTCTGCATCACCAGCTCCTCTAAAACTCACTCCAACTACCAAAACACTTCAAATGCATCTTAACATAGTTTGATGACAGCTTGTTTGATGTGACACTGGTAACAACTCTCTCTCTATTAAAAGCACTTGTTACATATTGAGGTAAAAAAAAAAAAAAAAAACAACAAAGAAATTCTGAACTTTTGTCTTTTGCCTTTATTTTTCAATATCTTTGCATAAAATGTACTCGCAGGAAAAACAAAAAAAAATCATGTGTCTAAGCCATTCATACTATGCAGACTCCAGTTTTAACTCATGGTCACAAATTTTCATCACTTCTAACATCGTATGTATGATGCAGCAGGACGTATCTTCTGGAAAGTCTAATCTCACACTGGCAGTTTTCTGGAGGATTTCCACCTCCCACATTCATCCAGTTAGGACATCTGGTCCTGGAGATGGTGCTCATAAACCTTCCACCATCATGCAGAGAAAAACAAAGGAGGGAGAAATATTACTGACATAATGGGATGTGCAGTAAACCAGTCGGTGACTGCAGTGGGGTGGTGGGATGCCGCATTATCCACCACATCATCAAGGGTAGGGGAGTGTCTTTCTCCTCAGCTTCTCTCCTACAGACCATCCACAAAACAACTCAGCCTCTCTGTACTGGAGGAGCCAGCACATCATTGGACAGTGTTGAACATGTTGTGGTAGTAGCTGTTCTCTGGCCAGGGACAGCCACAGCTGCCCTCTGTCCAATCTCTTTCCCTGCTGCATAAATCCGCAAAGATGAATGTGTTTTCCTGGCTTCCATCTTCATTATTGTCTAAAATCCAGTAAATGTGCACTAAATTTCCTGTCCATCTCACAATACGTTGCCTCACCCTCATGTGGGAGGCAAACACAAAACAATCAATTCTTCCAAATGTCAGTATATATATATCATTTTTTTAAAATAAAAACAAGGATTCAACACAATGTCCTGAGGTTCAGCCAGTACGCTGCATTTTTTTCTTTGCCAGAAAAAAGGGGAAGATTTAGTTGTACCCCATAAACAAGCCTCTTTCAAAGGCAGACTACTGTTTACTACATGGTCAATAATTGTGGTCTAATCTCATCAGAGATCATCACTCTTGGTCTTCTACTCCTTTGTCCTCTACACATTCTGCCTCTCTTCTCTCAAGTCTTTCAATATGCTGCAACATTACTAAAGAAAAGCATCAAATTAGCCATTGTTCTGTTTTGCATTACCTATAGTAGTTAACCACAAACCACACACCGGTGGTCAGGCTGCGTAGCTCAGTTTACTGACAGAGGATTGCACGGTGCATGCTGTGCATTTAGATATCTAAGATTAAGTACAGAGCCTTTGTGAGTTTGCTCAGAGAGCTAAAGGGTTAAGCTGTTTTGTCACACTACAAACCTGAAATCCGCAGTGGTGTGACTGCTACAGTATTTACTGCAATCCAGGGGACACATTCAAAGGGATGCAGATCTTTGTCTCCACTCACATTTGATTGCATTTCCACTGTCAGAAGGTGCCCATTTGGCAATCAGCTGAGTTGGGTGTGGTGTGTCTACAGTTAAGGGACTAAGAGGGCAAAAAGTGGAGGTGACCATCTGCCAGATTGCAGACAGATTTTGAAATAATTTTCCCCAACAGATCTGAGGTGGGCAACCATTGCTCCCTTTCTCTGTCTGATACCACCCTGCTTATTAGTCCCATCATTTAATCATGCAGCAGAGAGCTGTTGAAAAGTGACTTATAGAATGTAAAAGCTATTAAGATCAAAGATTGCGTTGAGCTGTGAGGGAACATCCCATCCATCTCTGTTCAGTGCATCTTCTGCTTCATTTACCTCTGGTGAATTCCCACTCCTCCTCTTACAAGCCACCAAATCCACGTTAAGCTTGAGCTTGAGCTTGGGCTTCATTACCTTTTTGATCTAAAAAAATACAGTATGTGTTGGTAGAAATGTGGAGGAGGACAGATTCGACGGGTAAAAATAAATGCAGTGCTTGTACAAAGTAAAATCATTTAAATTACTGTTTTTGGAGGCATACAGTCAAAAGTTTGGACACAATCTTCTCTTCATTTGAATGCGAAAGTGTGTCTAAACTTTTGATTGGTAGTGTAAGTGACCACCTATGACGGATTATATGTTTTTAAAGTGAGATTTTTGAATAAAATACAAAGAAAACTTGTAAAGAAAAGATTTGAACTCATCTTTGAGTTTGAATAATTTTACATAAATAAGCTCTGTGGTAGGTGAGAAAGTATCTCACAGCAACAACTGATTATCCAACACATGCAAGCAACGCATTTCTCTGGAGTTACTGCACATCACACGGTCTTCAGAGAACCAGAGTTACCCTGGTAACCTAACGTTCACTTTCAAATCTCACTTTAGGTGATACGGTCCACTATACCTCAAACCAGGAGGGTTGACACGCAATTAAAACGAACCAACACTAAGAAGAGAGTGCACAGCGTTGTTAATTAACATATATGGAGAGCTGGCAGCTGTACGGCCATCACAAAGAGAAATACCCCAGAACGGGGACCCTGGGGTGCCCATGCCCCAAATGGAATAAACCTGAAGACCCTCTAACATCAATCTCTACATTTGTGAATTTAGTTCTTTTCTGACTTCAAATTCAGCTTAGTGAGTAATTATTTTACAGTAAACATTAACTTTAATTCAAACCCACAAGTTCCGATTTTTGTCCGATGAGCTCTCGAGCACTTGAGAGCTCATAGTTACCTTTGTTACTTCCTGCCCTCTCCGGGAGACTGGCTCACTGTACAAAAAAGCCAAGCAGAGCCTTTACCTAAGAAGCTCTGGCCTCTTATGGCAACAACGTTAGTTCTGGTTTACAGGACAACATGCAGATATATATTCAGCTTCAGTGAGGGGTCTTGACCAACAAACACGAGAATCTTTCCCACATGACTAATTAGTCCAGCAAAATAATTGGCTCATCCCAGACTTCCCTGTCTGAACTATACACTCAGTATGTAATTAAGAAGGCCGAGATAGCGAGACCCCTCTCACCCTCTCCAGCAATCCTTGAAGTTACTGCAATGAGGTCAATATTAAAAAGTCCCGCTGCACAAGAAAAGCATCTAAAAATCCTTTCTGTGATCACGCCGCTTCCTAATTTAAATGGGAAATGCATTTTAACATTTTTAACACTGTACTTGTCAAATTTAGATGGAATGATTTTTGTTTTCCTATTACGGTATGTGTCTGCTTATGCATGTTTTAAAATCTGAGCCTTTGACCCAAATTAAAAATGCTGATCATTTGTGATGGGTAAGAACTATTCTTATTACGTCTTATCATAAGTCATATGAAAAGACAGATTGGTGCAGAAGACTTTTTGCCGGCTCTTTGACACCCAGCCCAGTATGTCCCAGCGGTCGCTGGCATACTGACAGGCTGTTTTAAAGCAGCAAACTGCAGAGCTCAGATGGCCACTCCACACCTCAAAGCTCTTTAGATTGTCTGAATCATTTTTAAATTAAAGCTGTATTTCACTGGTGTGCAGCAGTGAAATTTGCTGCCACAAGCATTAACCTACAAAAGAAAACATTGTTGGGACTGATGGATGAGAGCCGCATCAGACGAGCCTCAGTTTATCCCAAATCCAAAATTTATACATTCGACACTGCTGGAAGGATCAAAGAACAGCACAGCTTTTGCTTAAGTTTCCATTTCTTGCCCGACACGGAAAAAAAAAAAAAAATCCTGTGGTTGCTATTCAAGCAAAATCTAATCAAACTCCTCTGGCACAGCAGGATTAATATAAAGACAACTGGGTAGGTGTGATCTAATAAAGCTGTGCATATAATTTGATTGGTGGTTCACTGCAGAGAAAAAGGGAGTTGACTGACAGACTAGTGATATATTCTTGATTTAATAATGCTGCTTCATTTTATTGATTTTTGGCCCCAGAGATCAGAGCACAGTATGGCCAGCCTGATGACTGAAATGTGCTCATGTGTGTTTTGATTGCAGACTGGGGGATAACTGCTCTTTTTAGGAATCAAAGTTTCAATCAGGCATGAATTGATCAACCTGGCAAATTCCCACTAGATTCCAAAAAAAAAAAAAAAAAAACTAAAATCAAGACATTTGTCGCTTCATTTTTATTTTTTACTCAAACCAGACTGGACTGCACTGAAATATGTGGAAACAGGTGGTATTCAGCCTGAAGGCGAGGTTGAGGCTGGTTATGGCGAGAATATAAATGATTATACCTTTTTCCAACAATATAAGTACAGTCTGAGTTACAAAAAAATGTGGTTGTATTGTCAACCAACAAATATAGTCACATATCTGTTCTGGGATGAGGAAAAAAAAAAAGGCAAATTGCTTTTGTTCTAATCTGAATTTGCCACACCACAAGCTGCATAACTAACATAATCACATTTAATCAGCATAAATACTGGGGCGTTTTCAGAACAGATATGCAATGTATTTTCCTCGAAGATTCTTTTGGCTTACTCTGAAATGTAAATCAGTATTCTATGAATACAAACAATGCCACATCCCCTCCTATTGTCTATGTTTGCGTTAGCAGTTACAGTACAGTCAGGCCCTTGACCAAATGTGTCAGGAATACATAGCACCGGTCCTGTCATAGCCGAGGAAAGATGCTGAGTGACACTCTGCTAGCACTGGCTTCCCTTGAGATATCACTTCTAAAGTTGTCTAAAGCACAAAGAAAAAAAAGGAAACGTCATCCTTTTTCTCTTGTCATGCAAAATCCCAGTTTGGCATGCAGAGCCAAAAGCAGGATTACTCTTTTGGTTTCAATAACCCTTTCACACCGGCTAATTCATGAAGCTGTATTGAAAAGCCATTTACAATATAATGAGGAGCAAAACAAGCAATGGCCTGGAGCAACTACAGGTGTCATTTCATGATAAAAGCCCCAGAGAAACTCTCCCATAGGTGAGGCGGACATTAGACAAAGCAGGGTGTGAGGCTGGGAGTACGCAGCGGGGCCAGGTAATGGAGTGAGCATGCTCGGAGTGCAAGGTGAGAAGTGTCCAACCCACAACAGGAAGCAAAGCAGCCTGACTGCAGATCCACAGGTCCAAAGCATATATTCACCAAGGGTGCTGAGTGAATCCATCGACCTCACCAGCCCCTCTGATCCGTTCAGCTTTCTCTCTTTGCACAATTCTGTAGTGTTAGAAAAGGTATTTCACATTAAGTGTTGAAGTTCACTTTTCTGATGTTCCCCGATTTGTTCTTCTCTTTATGAACTCAAGTCATCTCTATTTCTTCATTACACAGCACTTACAAAATTTCAATAAATATTTCAAGATTTGGGATAACTTTTTGGCTTTTTTTTATTATAGAAATGAAGATTGATAACAATCTACCATTAAAAAAAAGGATTAAAACTGACAAGAATAAAGTTGTATTTTTTTGAGCTGTACTTATATTATCTCAAAAGTTTTCAGCATTTCTCAAACTGAAAGGAATATGTAAATTTTTTATGTAAATTGAAGAGCATCTGTGACTTACAGGCATTCAGAGCAAAGCTGTTTTATTTCTACTAGTTTTAATTCCTTGGTCTCTGTTACGGAGAAGAGGAAAAACACGACTGTCAATAAACATGTACTTCTGGTCTACTGCTCTTGCACGGAGGTTTTAAGATCGTAAAATCTGCTGGAAGACATTGCTATGGCTGACAAACAGCCATTATTATTACCCCTTTTATTATCCATTAGCTGAGAAAGCGTAAATGATAAGAATGTAGGTGAAGCTAAACATCCTTTAGCGGTTATCTCAGCCACTCTTATCTGCAGCATGCCCATACATCTCCTCACCATATGGGAGGTTATTTCAGGAAGCATCCCTTGGGTCATATCAGAGGCAAGGGTCATATGTTCATGGGGGCTTTGTTGACAAATGCACATGTTGTGTCTTCCCAGCTGGCTGACTAATGTTAGCCCCTGCTAAGAATTGAAAAATTGCCTGCCTGTACAGTAGACACTGACATGAGACAGCTATACATGTGAAATACAGGAATGCTTCAGAACTGAACCTGTCTACCTTAAAAGAAAACCTACAACTCAATTGAAGCTGTATTATATTAATGGTGGCTTTAAGTCAGTGCAATTTGAAATTCTTCTGTTGCCCAAATGTGAAAAATAAATTAGCAATGCTAAACAATTTAATGGGCACTTGTTCTGTGAAATATTAATTTTACCTACTTCACATTTGTCCCGGTTGTGTTCACCCCAGTGAGGGTCTCTAAGTAACCTCTAAGTAAACCAGAGTCACTGAGAGATGGACATGCAAGAAAATGTGTATTTCTCTTTTAACCTTGAAATGTGTTCATCTTTAAATGTCTAATCTGAATTTCACTACATTCCCTTCTTTAAAATAGATGTTCATTAAAAAATAATAATAATAATAAATCAAAGTAGACCAGATTGGGTACAGATTTGTATTAAATCTGCAGAATGACTGACATCTATGATCAATTCAGATGTTAAGGAATCTGTGTGCAAGAACCTTCAAATCTAACAGATAAACAGACTCTTGAGAAGGAGTGCATACATTTCTTTGTGTGCTTGGCTTGTTCAGTTAGGTACGAGGGCAAACACACGTTGTATGTCAGCATGACGGACAAAGCACGGGAAGGTAGAGAAGTGGAAAGAACCTACAGAGACGGGCCCATCATTCACTACGACTGATGTTAGACTAAGACGTGAGGCTGACATTTCTCGGTGTTGTCATGCTCACCGTTCATCCCAGCAAATGCCAAGGTTGGCAGCAACAGGACAGAGATCTCAGCTCTGTGCTTATGGAAGGGAAGGGCAAACTACACACCCATCGAGAAAGCCCACGCTTTTGTTACAGCTGTTCACCCATGATACATTCTTTGGTATACAGAAAGAACCAAATGTGCAGACGCACACTTAAAGTAAAGACTTCTCTTCATCAAAGTCATGACCAGTAATCTAAGAACACTGCACACAAGATTAACAATATATCAACACAGTTCTGTCACAAATTCTCATCAGTATGATGGTTTGGTTACAACGCTTACACTTAGCCTCTGGCTATCTGAATCCCTTGTTTTGTTTTCAGCACACTGCGTTCAGATGAATTTCAATATCATTGGAATTTTCTCTTTCAGAAAAGGAAACTTTGTAATCTTGATTTTTTTCCTCTCAATTTCTTGAAGCAACTGATGTTATAGAAATTTTGAGGGATTTGCTTGTTACATATACAAAAACTGTAAATAATTTCTACTGTTTACACAATCTGTGCTAGTAAAATAATTTTGGGTGAAGAGTGAATGGTAGAAAAGTATTCTGACTGCACATGAGGCTAATGCTCAGTGATTTTAGAATAAATCTTTGTAAAAACCTTGCAGTCTCTTATCCTTTCATCCTGACACATGAATTTCTTTGAGACAAAAGTTGGGTGAGACCATCCTCATCAGACTTCCTTACTAAATCTGACGGATGACAATGGGACTGCTAAATACTGACTGGATCAGGAATAAAAAAAAAAAAATAAAATAATAATAATCTAAATGAGTATTCATACCCCTTCACTTCTGTGTTGAATCCTCTTTGGTAATAATTACAGCTACATGTCTTTCTGAACAAGTTTCGACAAGCTTGGTGCACATTTGGTAGTTTGTTGTTTTTTTTAATTCTTTCAGCTCAAACTTGTCCTGATTGTATGGATTGATGTATCAATTTTGAACTTCCATCCTCGCGTCTCTCCACAGATGGGGTTATAAAGTCTGGGATGTGACTGAGCCACTCGAACACAGTTAGAAACTGATCCAGCATTGTGCTGGCTACTGCTTTGAGCTATTGTCAAAGTTGAACCAGTTTCACCAGTTTTTCTCTGTAGGCTCTGTAGAGTAAGGTTTCCCCCGAAGCTTGTACTACATTTTACAACATTTTTCTTACAGTCTTCCTCTCCCTGCAAGTAAAACTTACTGCTCCAACCACTGTGCTTCACGATGTGGAGAATAATGACCAGAGTTTGGAGCTTTGCCAAAAAAAAAATAATTAAGTTTTTGTCTCCTCAGACCAATTGGAATCGTTTCCCTCTTCCCTCTCAGTGACCTTTAAATCCACCTTGGCAAGCTCCAACAGGCTGTCATATGCCTTTTACTCAAGATTGGCTTCTGCCATTAAGGCCTGATTGATGGAGGCCTGCTGACAACAGGCTCCACAAACCATGCTTTTCATCTCCACTCACATGAAGATAAGAGTTGTAGTTTTGGATCATTTGATACTGTGAATGTTGGATGATGATCATTTTATTTTATTATTTATTTATATTATTTATTATTTTAACTATAAAACATAATATAGTGTGTAAGGGAGTTTCTGTAATTTTTCAATGCACTGTATGTTTTGGATGGTTCACCTTGCTGCGGCAAAAAGTGAGATATCAAGTGAGATATCACACTGCACTGCATTGTTGAAAGGAAACTATGGAGGAGTCATGGTTTACGCGCACGCGCACGCACACACACACACACACACACACACACACAAAGACATGATGAAAGCTTCTCTGGAAGGAGAGGGGCTTGCTGTTATATATTTTGAGAATTGGACCAGGAGCCAAAAGTCTGAGTATGTGCATTGGGGAAAGTCCCTTACATCTCCTCAGCCCATCATCCGTCGTCCTACAGATAAGAGCACGATGCTCGAAATGACAGTAATCGAGCAGATCTAAGAAACTACCTGAGTATGGGGCAATGGAGAGAAACTGACAGAGAGAGGAGTCGGGAGAGACAGAGGGGAAATGAGAATAGAAATATCATGTTGGGAGAGGTTCAAAGCAGTGTAGGGAAATTCGTCTCTGCTTCAACAATCATTTCTGCACTGAGTCCACAACTCCCATTAACCCAGTGTCCACCTGCTGGGCTGCAGTCATGGTTCAAATATTTCATCTTCTCCCAGCTAATGGGGAAGTTTTTACAGAAAATTCACAGACAAACAGAGTGAGGACGGTGAATCTATAACATCGTCATATTACATCTTTTCTAGACCTGAAGCTGATATCAACATAATCACTGAAATGCCATTTCATGTTGGTCTGCTAATCCCTTTTAGATAAGGTGAAATTCACAAAGTTTTAAGGTTGCAAGATAAAATGACAAATTTCATAATTATGCAACTGTTTTCTTGGCACTTCTAAGTGCAAAATTTCAAGCTTGTGTGAAATAACTTATCAAAGTGAAAGTACTATTTTATATGTGTATCTCCTACGGAAGAAATACTTGACAAGGCCTTTTTTTTTTAAACATCAAGAATACATGCTTGATTAAAGGTCAAGGGAATGTGACTTCTGAATATAATCTTAATACAGAGAGAGAGAGAGAGAAAAAAAAAGAAGGTTTTCTGCACAATGAAAAGCATTCAGCGTCAGCTTTTAACCATGGTGCAGTATGATTTCTTCCTCAGGATCGATGTGTGTATGTTAGCAGAGGTAAAATACTTGTATTGTACTTATGTTTATACCAGCATATAATTGTGCAGCAGAAAAAGTGTGAGCACAATCATGGCTGTTTTTTATTGAATGCAGCCTGTAAACACTTGGTTAATTTTTAATTAAATTTATCAATGAACACATTTGTTTGCAGAAAAGACTGCAAAACTAAATGTTAGAAATGGCTAATTCACAAAATTTAAATACGCGTCATGAATAGTAACAAAAGTACAAATGCTGATGAGGTGAAAAGGTCTGTTGTGTGTAATCAGCTTTTGATAACCAGTCAATAAGTTTTGTTTTTGGGCAACCTCAAGCAGATATTGGTACAACATGAAAAAAAAAAAAAAGCTTTACCAAGGGAATGATTTAAAAGAAAATTAGGCAGAAGTGGACACTGACTTGAAAAGAAAACAGAAATCTTTTCAATCTTACAATCTTTGGAGTTGGAGTGCTTGAAGCTAAATAACCTTGACATGCTTACAGTCTCACAATGATAATGCTAAGATGCTGTTATTCAGTGAACGAAATGTCATTTTTACCACATTTACCATCCTGCAATGGCGTGCTTGTGTGCTAACATGATAAGTCGCACAAGATACGAGTTATGCCAAGTTTGCCTTGAAGACGCAAAGTAGTGAAAAAGTGCCTGTGAAAATTTATCCTAAAGCACAAAAACAACTTGTTTAGTTGAAAAGAATGATTATGGTTCAGGCTGAGTTTGTTTTTGTCGTAATTACCATGTCTAGTGGACGGCTTTGTTACTTGAACGTTTAAGATGTTGTTTTGGGGAGTTTGTTGAAAACACTCATTCACTATCACACAACTGCTCGATGTTTCTAAACAGCTAACTGACAGATGGTCAGTTAGATGTCTTTTATGGGACCATGATGAAATGCCACTTGTCCTTGAAATATATATTTTTCTCCTATCCGTCTATCATTTTTGCAACTGCAGTACATTTTCATTATCTAATGGATAGGTTCACCTGCAAGCCAATGTTTGAAATAAAGCTGGGGTATTACTTCAAAAAGAAACGGTGAAAAGAATAGACAAGGTGTAACAGCGATTTGATGCCCACGGAGGTATGAAGAGGTAGGGCTGGATAGATGACAGCAGAGACAGGGAGACATAATGAGCTGATAAAACGATACTGGAGAATGAAATGACAGGGTAGTTCAGAGAAGTGACAGACCTAGCTGCCGGGGAATCCCTGTTCTTGGTACGATACTCAGCTTCTTCTGCTCTCTTTGGAATCACACGCCGTCACAATGTTTCTACGAAACAAACATCTCATTCTCTCCATTTTCTCTCCACCTTGTTTTGGCGTAAATATTCTTCCTCAGTTTTCTTTTTTTTCCATTTTCCATCTTCCGTCTGTTTCGCTCACTTTAGTATCACCTCGGCCTTCAACTGATTTTGTCAATCTTTTGTTGAACAGACGACCACTTTTCACAGGCGTCGTGTTCAAAGACTGTGATTAATCAGGTTGACTTTTTATAATCAGTCGGGGCTGGGGCTAACAATCAACAATAATTGTTTTCTTTTGCTATTTCTGACAAGAGACAATAAATAAACTTTCCTAGAAGTCAAACTCTTTGTGGCCATTTTTTACTCTCCGCTCTCTCATCAATTTGTGCCTACAACATCCACTGATAAAATGTTTCCACATCCTAATCAGCAACAACCAGTTGTCAAGCCCACCAACTCAATTGTTTCTTCATCTCTAAGATAATGAGGGTTGCAGATTGGATGACCTGTGAATCAGTGCCTCAGATACTGGCCGCCAAAATTAAGGAATGCAGAGAGCGCATATGCTCTGCTGTAATCATCAAGCAGGCAGTGAAATGTAAATAAAGGGAAAATAGCTCAGGCTATACATATGCCTGATTGTTGACAGGGTTTTCTGATGATTTATGCTTTTTAACACACACACAGAGTGTAAATTTAGAGGGCAGTGGGGAGCAGAGGTACACAACTTCACTACTTGAGTAAAAATACAGATACTCCTTCAAATATTACTCCAATACAAGTAAAAGCAGCTTCATCAAAATATCCTTAAGTACAAAAGAATTTGCTTAAAAAATTACTTATGCATAAAAACAAATACCCCAGGAATGCTAATAGCTCAAAAATACCTTCAGTTGAAGAGGCCCTACAAGAACCGGTCTCTGGAGGGATCTGGTCTGGTCTCTTGTCTCTGGAGGAGTTTGGTCCAGTCCAGAGGTCTCCAGCTCCGGTCCTGGAGGGCCACTGTCCTGCATGTTTTAGATGTTTCCTGCTACAACACACCTGATTTAAATTATCAGCTCATCGTGAAGCTTTGCTGAAGTTTGATCAGAAGTCACTCATTTGAATCAGGAAACATCCAGGACTGGATTTGGAGTGTTGTGTGTTGGCCCTGAGGTGGACTGGCGACCTGTCCAGAGTGACCCCACTCTTGCCCAAAGTGACCATGGATTACCTCTGGCTCCACCCACAACCCGGAAACGGATGAGCAGTAGAAGATGAACATATGTATGTAAATTCTTTCTTTCTTTATCAGCAGCATTTCCCCATTTTACCTCCTCTGCCAGTGACTGCAGAGAGACGAATGACTGCACAGGCATTGTAAAATAAGCTTGAGTGAGCTGTTTGTTTAGTCCAGCAAAATAAAGTGTTGAAAAGCTGAAACCTGCAGAGCTGAAGACTGGAGATTCACCTGAACATGATCCAGACATCACCAACTTTCTTTGTTTACATCTAATGAGGAAAATAAACTTGACAAGTGTTCTGTGTGGCTTTTGGAATAATATTTATAATCAATGCTTTCATTTACATCAGAGTTACTGGAACGTCTCATAGTAATTATAAAAGATTCAGCAGTATTCAATAATTATGTCTCTCTATAGTGCTGTGGAGGGTAATTGCTGAAGTCTACTTTTCTGAACTACATGAGAAGAAGGGATTTACAGAAAAAACTATGTCTGCATGTAATCCAGCACAATTTCTCAGCCTCGGTGCTGACTGCTCACTCTTTTTACACACCACCTGAGCTGTATTAAGTTTTGGTCATGCAAATGGAACATCCTGCCACCACCTTATACTCAACTGGCTGTCCGTGGGGAGGTGTTTACGGTGAAGCAATTACAGAAAACTAACTTTTTCCTCTGAGTAACTAATGAAACAAGTAAAGATCAGCTGTAGGGTGGAGACTGCATCTATATGCAGAGGACTGCTTGATCTGCCTGCAGTATGAAGCCAGGTAATGGCTGCCATAATTTTTAGATGATGTCTTGTTAAATGTGTTGCGACTTTGTTCAGTTGCATTGGTCACATTTGTTCAATCTAATAACAGAAATACCCACAACATTCTCCTGGATCACTGTGACTTTGTTTTCCATATCAACTACAGAGACAATGTGGCCTGGTGGCTCTGTAACCAATCCTCTTCAAAGAGATTTTCTCCACAAAGTCAAAGCTTAGGAGCCCCCCATCCTTAATGTGAAAGCTATACAATCCGCTTATTCTTAAACAGTCTCGGGCCAGACATACTGCGCCTTCCCAACATCTCACAAGGCTTCCTGAGACTTGCCAAAGCTATAGGCTGCATCCCAGGGCTGCTCCTAAACGTTCTTCTGAGAGCAGAGGATGGGTCAACAGGTGAGCTGGAAGGATGAACGATGTTGTGTAGCACACATAGTTCGCCTCATTTGTCATTTGTCAATTGTGCCCGGGACCAAATTGTTACTAATAGCACAAACAAACCTACACTCTTTAATTGTGTATATCAGCCCATTAAGGCTGGCTGTCTTCTCGCAGTAATCACTCCATAAGGAAGCTTTTACGTTTTTCACTGCTTTTAAGGATTCTCTATTGGCTATACTTTGGGTCTTGATCTGTAAAATTTCATTGATCTTCCACTCCATCTGTTCCTTTTTGTTGCTGTGTTTTCCTTGCTGCACAGAACTGATATTTAATGGAAAATTATCTCCTCATCCAAGTGCCTAGCTATCAGTTTTGGAGCAAACAGAGAAACTTATTGTCTGAGTTTGTTTTGATTGACTGAGGATGTGAGCTCTGTCACAGGACCACTCAAGGAAGAAATTACTTTTTGGTGTTTGTCTAAGATGTTGGTTGTTGTATTCCGGATTACAGAGAAAGCAAAATAGCACCAATCTCATTATCCTTTCTCTCGATGTTGAGTGGCTAACTGCAAGAAAGAAGGCCTTTATCCTCTTCTGATTATGGTTTCAGATTTTGTTAAATGTCAATGATCCATTTCCATTTAGATTGAACTTTTTGCTTTACTCTGGAGAGACGACTCATGGGATACCAACCAAGCAATGAAGACTGAGCGGCATTAGCGGTTTGATAGCAAAGGGTCAACTGAACAGCACACACATGACACCCATGGTTAAGGTCAGTGCACCTCCCGAGGCCTAGAACAGAAAGGCAGCTTGGCAAGCAAGGGCAAATGTAAAGTAATATTCCCTCACAGGCAGGTCATCTTTGGCAATTTTTTTTGACACAAATCCAACAGGAATTCAGGGATCCTTGGTTTAATATTTCTCCCTATGCAGACGGTCGTCAGAGAGCACAGACGTGGTGGAGAAAGACAAAACAGCATGTGTGGGTGACTAGTCAAGCACAGAGAGAAGGGTTTTGGTCACCGTCAGCATTATTTAAATGGATTCAAGTAAAGAATAACACTGAGAACATGCATGTGAGTTCTGATTAAAGATAACTCACATTTATAGCCATATTCGCTTCTCACTCCAACTTAAGGAATCAGTTAATTTGTTCAGCATTCCCAGACACATTTTTAAAATTATGAAGAAATGTGAACAGAAGTCTGTCAAATTTGGTCCTTGGCTGCAGAGGTGAAAAATCGATGAATTAAACTTTAATGGGGAAAAAACATGATTTTAACCACGCAATGAAGCATAAATACAAGCCTAATGAGTCTAATTGGTCAAGAAGAAGAAGGGCACCATTTAATTCTTCAAGATAAAACTGCAGGGCACTATACATCAATACTGAACATCAGATGCAGCTAAAAAATGTCCCTTACACCACCACTGAAGAAAACATCACATTCTGGTTGACCCCAATTATGTTGTCCCCACCTTTGACATGGAAGTGTGACAAGAACAGGCAACTGTTGCCCCTCAGAGACAGGGGGTGACTCTGATCTGTGGGGGATAAAGCTTGTTCAACCAAAAAATTAAAGCGAGTGCCAAAAAATCTCAAAAACGTGTGAAACTTTGAGTCTTACGTAAACACTTTGTCTTTATGAGCACATAACTCAACAGTGCACTGTTTATGACTGTTACCTTATTAAATTTAATGAATCAAAAATACAATGAACTTAATAATGGAATTTGTCTTGTGCGGCTCCTTGTTACATTAAAATTTGTTCCTATCCAATTACGGCTGCCGGTGCTAAAATGCCACAGCTCTCCCACTGATGCATTAAATACAGTGAAGCGTGAAGATGACATGCTTCAACATTTGCACTCAGCGTTGTATGTCTGTATGTGGTCGCATTGGAAGAAGTAAACTTGATGTTAAGAAACCAAATTGAATATGTTATACTAAGTTAAGGTCCACTGCTGTAAGCACAAACCAGATTTACTGACAAGGCTTCACAACAAAGAGTTCATTAGACTTTCTGTTTACTGAAGAGGGAATATGGGGAATAAAACTCAATTCATTTCAGTGACTAAGGACTTGATGAGGAACTCAGTGGTTGGGTGATGATGATATTGCATTAAATTATTATTATTATTATTATTATATTTTTTAGAAGTCCTGGAGTAATGACAAATCAGCAAGACAAATGCTTCGCACAATGAAACGTTCATCAATGATTAAACTCACAAAAGACAATGCCAAGGCACCTCATGCCGCCTCTCCCAACATGCCTGAAGCAGTCTGTACAGTCAGATCCCTGCAGCTGATGCACATGTCAAATATCAGCATCAGCCTCCTTTTTCTGTGACAGCACACATGCAGCTGATATAAATGAGAATGCACACATGGTGTGCAGGTAGTTTTTTGCAGCACACTCCAATTTTCTGGTGCTGATTTTAGACTCTTTTGTTTTCTTCCAGAGATAGAGTGAAAGCCATGACAAGGTGAGCAATTTCAGATCACAGGACCTTGGTCCTCTCAAAAAAAAAAAAAAAAAAAAAAAAAAAAAAATCAATAAATGACACAATCATGGTGCAAACTAGCTTAATATTGCAGGCAAGATAAACAATTCATAATTCACATCTATGTGAGTTTAGGACATCCTTCAAGCAAAGTGGCAGAATGTGAAAATAAAAAAAAATAAATAAAGTTTTTGTTTTTTTTTTACAAATCACAACATCTATTCCAGTACCCCCCTCTATCGTTATTTCGTATGGAGCGGAGCTGCAATAAGAAAAAAAAAATCCAAGATTTTCTCCAAGTGTGAGCCTTGAATGGAGACAGACTGTTTCCATGACACTGAGAAGAAGGCTGATGGACAGTGAACTTGTTTTTTTTTTTTTTTGTTTGTTTGTTTGTTTTTTGTGCAACCTGTTAACGCAGCTGTAGCTGTCCGTGGTGCTGAACTGCGGATTAACACTGACCTGATCGCCACAGCGGCAAACCAACCTGCAAACAACAGCTCAGTGACTACAGCTGAAACCGTCATTAAACTGAAGGGCTGACGATGCCAGATTAAAAGAGCAAGGTCCAAAAAAAAATAAAAAATAAAAAATAAGAAGAAGAAAAGAAAGGAAAAAGAAAGAAGGAAAACCCAGCCGTTTGAAGCTTTACTTACACAAAAACTCCGAAAAGCAGAACTCGGATGCCAATCTCCAGAGCCAGCTCTCGCATGTTTTTCCTGCGGTCTGGTGGCGGCACGTTCATGACTCTAAAATAATCCGTCAGGGAAAAAATAAATAAATAAATAAATAAATAACAAAAAAAAAAAAAAAACCAAAACAAAACAAAATGACAAACAAAAACAAAAACAGACAACGACAGGTCCCGGTCAGTTCTGACGGATTTTCCTTTTATATTCCACCTTTACAAAGAGAACGCGCGTCCGAGAGCGGTGCTCCTTAATTACACATGCCGTGCGCCTCCATCGCGACTCGGTCACCTCAGAGCAGTCTTCCCCGCCTGAGACTGTCTTCGCCCGGCTCCGTCTCTTTTCGATCCCCTCGGGCGATTCTTCCTTATTGCAACTCTGTTGCCGACAACCTGCTCCTCTATCGAGTGAGACTCTTCTTCTTCCACTCCATCAATTACTGAAACTGGAAGCTGGGTTGGAGTTTTAAGAGCTGAAGGCATCGGTGGGAAAACATAAGTGGTGTGGGTTAGTAGGCTACTGAGGGAGAAAGTGATGGGAGAGCGAGGAATAAGGAGAGAGAGACATAATGGACCTCTCTCTCTCTCTCTCTCTCTCACTCACACACACACACACACACACACACACACACACACACAGCTACACTTACTTCAGTACTTCACTGGAGAATCCCATAAGCACCACAAGTCCCTAGAAGAGCACTCAGGACCTCACAGGAGACCAGATGAGTACGTTTGGTACCAGTGACCTGTAATTCAATACAGTGATGAGCTGAAACTCCTTCTCTGCTCTGAAGCAGACACACACACACACACACACACATTGCTCCTGAGCAAACAAATTCTCACAAACAATAAAGCCTTTACATAAACAAAGCACAGAATTGTTCCTGTGGAGTATTCTGGGTAGGTGTCCATGGCCAAACACTGTCACAAAGGTGAAGCACCTGCTGGATCTAATCCATCAACACAGACAAACATCAGGCTCAACACTGAGTCTGACACATGATATTGCATTTTACACTGTGTCAAAAAAAAAGACTGGTTCAGGAGAGCTGTGCTCTCTGTTGGCCTTTCCCCATACTGTCCAATCACACCGCTATAAAGAATCCAGCACCTCGGGCTCTATGCAGCCAGACAGTGACAAAGGAGCACAGGCAGTAGTACGCCTGCGGGCCGGGAAACCTGGCTAGCACTTCATAGGCACATGAATATTTGATACCCTCTAAAACTGGCCTTCCTAACATTACCTGCCAGTGTAAGATGTGGGTAATTGTGCGCCTGTGTGAATATGTATGGCGTGTGCTTAAAGAGAAAGTAACCATTGGAGAAAAATAAAAACCTTGACCCAAAAACTTTTCTGCTGTCTTTCTAGGTCACAGTCTCTCAGTCAAGCTGGAAACTGACTGCAGACGCAATTTATGAATTGTGCTTGCTGGTTAACAAAGCATCCAACCTGCACCTCTAAGATAAATTAATGCATGTATGTATTCACACACACTTAGAAACATACACACATTGGAGGTTTTGATCTGTTCCTTTGTTTTTACAGTAGAGTCGTAGATGATGTGCCTCAAGTCTGTGCCAGATCCCTAATAAGAGCAAAACAAAACAAGAGCAGATTTGAAATGCTGTTAGGTTAGGAGGTGCGATCCAACTTCAAAGCTTTCTGGCAATCATCAGACTTTTCAGCTTTTAGAGAGTATGGCATGTTCATTATAAGCCATCAGCATGGGTTTCTCTCACAGCGTCACGGTGCTCATGATTCGCTCCGGTCATGGAGCCTTCTCCAGGCCTTTCCTAGCATCAGCACAAAAAAAAAAAAAAAAAAAAAAAAAAAAAAAAACTACATTATTTTCCTTTCCTTGGTTAATGCCCTGCTGACTGCTGTGTCCAAAAAATAAACATTCAACAACTGTATATGAAAAGGGCAATTTTCCTTTTCCTTTATTTTTCTATTATATTTTAGTCCAATCAGCATTTTAATATTTCAGCTTTATTGACTTGATTTGTTTTTTTTTTCTTGTTTTTTTTTTTCTTATTCTTCTTCTTTGTAGAGCACGCTATGAGTCATGTTCCCTGAGGTTCTGGTTACATTGCAAAGACATATGGCATCTCTAAATAAAGTTGTACTTCCAATTCATCAAATCTGAATACAGCTGTACAAAGGGCTCCAAATCACCCGATGACCATTGGTGTGTGTGTGTGTAGTAGCCCCTGTTGAGGATATTCTCTGCAACACAGTGACTCGTGCTACAGAGGGATCAGTCCATTGCTCCCTGAGTTCTAGGCTTTACTGGACATTACTCCTTATTACACATAAGGCTGGGTTTTATTGAAAACCATTGCTCATTCGTGGGCTTTATATCGCTCTGATGCTGTTGTTGTATAAATCTACAGACGTCTTTGCCATATTTGTGGGTACATTTGATGTGCAATACAGTATATTCATTTTTAAAAATGTAACATGTCAGAAGATAGAAAGTGTAGCGTTTTATTATCCATGAAATAGGCAACCGAAAGGGAAAAGCCACCCATTTTATTTTAGTCTGGGAGAACTATAATTAGTGACTAAAATTTTGAATCAGCTCTCAAGCCAGAGTTGTCAACTGTGTCAGATTATTCAACAACTCCCCAAAGTGGAGATATATTTCACTATTCAAAATGCTTGGCATCTCTCAGCTGTGCTGTGGCATTTGGAATAAAGGAAATCGTCATCCAGAAAATCATCATGTAATCACCTCCGTGAACTCGTTTGTTTTATGTTCTTGGCAACTTCTGATAGCGAGAGCTGGCTCTGGCAATATGGCCCATTTAATTGAAATCAAAAGCAGCACAATCCATGCCAAGGCAATGGTTCAAGAGTTCAAGAGTTGAATTTGCATCAGTATTTAACACCAGTCTTCTTTCATTTGTACGTGTGTCCACGTTTTAAATACATCTAACCTTTGTGTTGTTGGTGGTTTAAGTTCTTCAGGCTTCTAAAAAGACCAAAAGGAAACATAGAACTGAGAGGAAATGACAAAGTGCGCATAGCTCACCATCACTCATGACTGTTACTCAGACATTTCTTTATACTGCAGTATTGTAACTGAAAAGGCTGAGTAGAAATAAATAAAGCTGCATCAACTAATTTCAGACAGATTATGTTTTTTTGGGCATCAGGTTCATCTTAAATCACTGACAGTGAGTGATTTTTAATCATCCAAAGCAAAGAGGAGGGAGAGAGCTGTAGACAATTTCACTAAAATTGTACTACTTCACAACAACCACAAGTCCAAATTTACTTAAACTGCTTCTAGCAACAGTTTGGTTCAGTCAGAATTGTATATTTAGGGTGAATTATTGCTTTAGGGTGATGTGATGCTGTTAAAAGTTTAATAGCATAGTCTACTATGCTGTTTGTGGTAGAGACTCTGAATCAATGGCACATTAACCTTATTTATGATTGACACACAGGCTGTGTGGTTTGGAAAAGGTTTTACAATGTCTCATATACTTTTACACATGCTACTCTTTGCTTGCATTCAATGTCACAACTTATGACCCCCTGTTATAAGACACAGAAGATTAATTTAAGATGAGAAACAGCTTCAGGGGAGCAGACCATGCCGATATTAAAATATGAGCTGTCACAGGCACTCATAACTTGTGAAGCATGCCAAGGTGAGATCTCTATTTGGATCCAATGCTCCAATTCTGATATTGAATGGCAGAAGTAAAAAAAAAAAAACAAAAAACAAAAAACAAAACCCCATTAGAAGTCATACTTCATACTGGGTTAGTTTGCCAACGGTGACACAATGAAAACATCATATGGAGGTGTTTCCAGACACTATTACACATCTGAAATGCATTTGTCCCACTGTATAATCTCCATATGTCCCTGAAAATAAAATGAAAATGGCACAAACAATGTAAAAAGAATACAAAGAAAATATAAAACTAACATTCTCACTTATTCCTAAAGATATCATGGCATGGACACAGTCTTTTCCGAGTGACTGCCAGCTCGACTGAGTCACGAAGGACATATGGAAAGACATTTTGAATCTTTTTTTTTACTGAAATTTGTTTTTCAGCTGTGCAGTTTCCCCCTGGATATGGGTTCTGGATAAGTTGCTGAGACTGCATGGCAATTAAGTCTGAGTATCAGGCCGACAGCTGTTCCCACGTTCCTCAAAGCATGTGTGGCCAGTAATGCATCATAAATAATTAGGGGATTGGGTACAGGCTACTCTGAAATCACACTTTCTTACCCATCTTTATGTGTCGAATTTGGTGCATCACAATAGACACAAAGGCAGCTACAGCAAAATGTAAATCAATTGTGCTGAAGTTGTAAATGTTTTCGTCCAAAGCTTCTATTAGACCTGTATGTTTAGTAGAGTTGTTCTGCTGTAACTGGAGAAAAGAGGTTATTTGTTATCAGTGTCCCCTATTTTAGTATAGTCACAATCTTGCCCTGGGTCTTTACACATAATACAGCTTGACTAATCAGCTCATCATCTCACTTATCAGTGCTAATGCCATCAGTGAAATAAGTAATCAATGTCAGTAATTAGTTCTGCCTTTGAAAATGACACACTGTGAGGAGACATTAAATTGTGACAAGAATAGGAATATCCACGCAGTTCTTTTTTGTCTGGGCTGGGCTTAGTGTGGTTCAATTTGATTTGTAAATTAGTCACTGTGTCAATCATTTAAATTGCTGTAAAGCCAATTCTTGGACAGCTAAGCAGAGCGGGCTTTTCCAATGCTTGGGGGGGAAAAAAACAAAAAAAATAATAAAAATCACTGATCTTTGGAGCAAAGTGGGAAGCTTTGAGATGTTTAAAAAAACTTGCATATGTATTCTCACACATCTTCCATCCAGTTTCGAAGTTTTCAAACCATTAAGGCATGTTATATAGCATATGGCACACATCCAAAGCAAGACTTCTCTCCTCATGATTCGAGCCATTTCTGCAGCTTCACTGAAAAGCCAAGATTTCCACAGAGTGAAAATACAACTACTGGCCAATCTATTAAAATCCTAAAGGCAAACCATTATCAGGAAAGCTGAGGGAATCCAAAATTCTATGCTTTAAACAAGGCCAAAATACAATGTATTGATCTTCCTTTCACATAGAGTAAGAAGTGATTCACCCCAGGGCTGTATTTTGTTACATAGCCTCCCGTTTGTTGATAGTTAATAGAATCATGCCAGCAACGTTCAACATCTGACATCACCATTACTAACTTTAGCAATGCTGTCTACTAAAGTTTAAAGAGTCACGCAAAAAGTCACATAAAGCATTAAACACAACTTAACTTAATTAGGTCTAGTTTATTTGCAGTATAGTGTTGAGTCCAATCGTTGGCTCGCTGGTTTCTCATTTCACGTTTTCACAGTAAGACAAAACTCTTCATACTCCTGGAAAATTAGTGCCACGAATTCAACATCAACATCGCCGCTCTGTATCTAATGTAAACCACAGTTGGGAGAAACCTGCGTCTCACTGCTGGTCCTCCTGCATTGCACTCTGAATTGTCTCAGCTGCCTCAGTAAACCACCTAACTTTTGTTTCAGGCCATGGTTATCTCTCACCTTGATGACTGTAATGTGCCTCTGGCAGGCACCGTCTACCCACAGTTGGACAAAATAAGATTCAAGTCACTGTTGCTTGCCTACTTCGGTGTTTTCATCGATCTTCTTTAACTGAGTGATTCAGGTTAATGCTCCTTGGTCTTGGCCACTGCATTCCCAATAGCATTTAAACATGATTTGGCTTTGGCATCCTTGCCCAAAAGACGGTCACAGTCCAGATTGTTCTTGTTGTGGCACAAGCTATCAATGCTATCTCGAAGGATCTCCTGAAAACTCATCTCCTCTAAGACCTTCCAAGAACCTCTAACACTCCAACATGCCAAACTGGTACATACTGCACACTTTTCGTTCCCTTATTTACTTGATCATCTTACACTTTTCCTGGTTGGATAGATTAGAACTTTTTGCGTACTTAATATTATTTCAAGGTCTCCAACTGCACTGAAGCTTTAGTGTTGCCACTGTTGTTACTCGTGAGTTGCTTTGGATAAAAGCATCAGCTAAATGGGTAAATATAAATCTAAATGGATACTTAACTGAAACCATGTCCATTTTTCTCTAACGTGCTTTTGTTCCCTAAATGTAACAACATGAGATTCAGTTTATCCTGACTATCACCTGTCTACCATATGTGTGAAATAAATAAAAGCAGCAGTCATACGTAAAACACTGTCTCTGATTAACATAATCAGCACAAGGCTGAGAAAACTCTGCCATTGTTTTTCTGATTGGTGACTGGTGGTTGGTAATGTTAATTAATGCTCAGCATCACTTTCCTAGAGATAACCATTCACATGCAATATCTTAAATGTTAAGAGTTGTTTCATAAACTCATTCTATGAAATTTCCATAGCCACACAGCAAATCTGAGCACATGCTCTGGTAATTTAACCTGCTCTGGTTAGCGTGATTGCAACCTGCCATAAATGAGGTGAGAAGAAAGAAAGACCAGAAAAGTGATTTTTTGCGATATGGAAATGGAGAAGCATTACTTTATAGCACTAAAGTACTTTGACAAATCTGTGATGGCAATTGGTACAACTGAAAAAAAGTACTGGGAGCAGAGCTGTGGAGAAACAGGGTTTGACTTGCTAATTAACTGAATTACACAAGTTCTAAATCCTATCTCAGTTTAGCACTACTGAACAACTCTTTGGTAAAGGTGGTGATGACACTGATGATCACTCTCAGCCAGTTACAGAGCCTAATTGTTTGTTTTGCTCGGCTAATGTTTCTGTTTGCAGTCATGCAGGACTATGTACAGTTGGCACTGTGACAAAATTCAGTAATTATCTAAATTGATCTGTGCACGTATACAGCATGCACCATGGACTATGTAGTTAAAACTTGTGTACAAGATATAATTAGCTGAACCTTATCACACCTTTCTCTTTTCCCATATTTCAAATTACCTGCCAGTTTTGACTATGCTATACCCACCCCCCCACCCCCAAAAAAAAAAAAAACCCTCACATAAATGCCATTAAAAATTATTAACAAAAAAGTTCATAAAGACACACATACACTCACATGCACACACTTAAAGGTAAAACAAAGAGCAAAAAAAAAAAAAAAAAAAACTAAACTAATAAAAACACATATGTATCTGCAGATTATGTCCAATTAAAATCATTACAGAGGCGTGTTTCTATTTTTAAGTCCCTGGTGGTGGTAAAACCTCATAAAGAACGGGATGCCTGAGCACATGTCATCAAGAGAAGCAGGGTGAGTATAAAACACAGGCAGCGCGTATCCTCTAAACTACTTATGCACATTCCTTTCATGCCAGTCTACCCGTAATTTCATTTCAATATGACTCTAAAAGATACAAGCCAAGGTCTACCCTGCTTCTTAATCAGGAAAACTTAACTTGCCATCTGTTAATGCAACCGAGTCTGTCAAAACCCTACTTAGATGTATTAGTCTCCCCGCTTCACGGTGGCGGGCACTTCTGTTTCAAAACCACAGTCATTACAAACAGTATCATGTTACAGCCCTTGATGCTTTTTAAGGTAGTTTATCTTCCGTATGCTCATAAAAGCCTCATCAATTACACATAATATAGCTGTTTAATGATATGGAATTGAATGCATGACATTCGACAGTGAAGGTGCCATTGAGTTTTTCATTTCTATTATTGGTTACTTAATATTAGAAATCATCTCGCCATAATCTGATAGAAATTCCTCCATTAAAAAAAAATTTATCTTTACCACATACATCTGTGTATCCATTCACTTCAAATCTACACAAAAAGGGGTTCATTAAAATATTTATATTCTAATTAGCATATTTGAAGTGTGTTTATTATTATAAATCAGCTTTGCAACCATGGGGCTGTCATACCAAAGAAGGCTTTTGAATATTGCATGTTAGAGTATGCTTTGTTTTTCAGCTTAGTATTTATTATTCATTGACTGAAAAAAAAAAAACAAAAAAAAAAAAAAAACAAAGGTTCAGTGGGGTCCAATTTCTGCTAAATTCCACAGGAAAGCAGATGGGTTAACAGCAAGTGACTGAAGGAATGAATTGATACAAATTTACGAACACGGATATGTTGACATGCTAAGATTTAAGTTTTGAAATCTTGCGCATCCTTAAAAAGTCCAGTTTCAGACTCGCTACATGACACACTTCCTTTGTGTCAATATCCAGGTTTGTAATGGTCATTGTCATGGTTCACTGCTGGAGCTATTTCTGATACATCAGGTTTTCCAGCTACATCTGACTGTGCAGCCCAGTCTGCCCAGCCACTGACTGTGAACCCCTGAGGCAGCTTCCCCATTCCTTCCTGCATCAGTTGCAGTTATTCCCTTTTACCCTCTGACTTTCTCTGTTTCGCTCTCTAGAAAATTTTTCCCCTCCAGCTGTTTCAACATTGTGAGTTCAAAAAAAAAAAAAAACAACAAACAAAAAAACACACAGTAAAACTGACCTGTACAATGTGTAGCTGACACAGCAGGTTTTTTTGGCAGCCATTTTGATAAGGAAAAGCATGGGTGTGACAGAAGTATTAATAGAGGCTCCACTCTGTTTCAGCCTCCAACTAGGTGTGGCAGTCAGCCCAAATGAATAACACTATATTGAAACTGACGCAGCTTAATGAAATTCACCCATAATGAAATGTCATAATTTAAACCTGTGGGTTTCCTCCTCATAGATAAGTTAAATGTCAGCCGGACTTGTGATACTATCTATACTCTTATCATGTTTGTAGCCACAGAACACATTCTGCCTTTCTTCCTCTTCTCGCTGGGGATTTGATCTCTACGCACCAAATCTGCACGTAAGAGGACACTGTGTCCTTGTTAACATACAAATTGTTGCTTTAATCTTTCCGGATGTTTATTCAATTATCTATATTTTGTGCCAACCCAAATTCCTCAGTGTTCTCTTACAGGTAATCTTCCTTGAAAACCACAATAGCATGCAGAACATTTATGCTGCATACAAAAGAATGATGGGACAAAGGGATACTAGGAGCCCAGAGGTGTTAGGTAACTGTCACTAATAGCAGCACACTGTAACCCAGGCCAGCAATTGTCTCGGTACAGCTGCCAAGGGAATCTGCCAATGGCTCTGCCAATGTAATAGCTTGAGCTTTCTCCACCCTCCTGACCACTTTGGCACCAGCTTCTTTCAAATGACAGCTACAAAGTCACAAGGACACCACCGCATAACACAAAACACAAAAATGACCTATCTCGCTTGATGTATAACGAGCCAACTGTTTGATGCCAGAATAAATCCATTATGTCAGCATAGGGCAAATGAATCAATTAAAAATAAAATGCAACAGTTTTCCAGATTCATACTGTATTCAGCACATATATCTGACGTCATGGTTTGTGTGTATACTGCCAAATTGCATTTGGTTCCTGGCACCACCTTAGTTCCATTAAACAGTACCGCAGACATGGGAACCATAACTTTTACAGGAAATCAACATAATGTAAATGTGGAAATAAGCCAACATTGCAATTGCCATTTTCATTCCCAGGGGTGGACCCCATTCAGGTATTACTTTAATGTTTCCTCATTTCCTCAGATTTGTACAATTTCCAATGAGTCACACTCACGATGATTATGGTTATTTCAGTTTAAGATAAATGCCGCACACTTTACAGGGTCATTCGGGGAAGAAATCACCATATACATGCTGTGAACCAGCTAATTTCACAGCTGACGTGAGGCTGGTCGGGACAGTAAAACAGCAGGTGGAGCCGATGAATAACATTTATACCGGCTACGCTTTACACAGCTGGCCATTAGTGTCACCAATTACACCTGTGCATTTCCGGGTATGACGACACAACATGGCCGCCATGAGGAGGAGAAGGAATGAAACAAGGACTGCATGTTGGTCTTTAAAAGTTATGGCTCCTCGAACTGACTGAATTAACAGGTATGAAAGGTATGTAATAATTCCGATGACATCTTTCAAGAAGCAGTTGGAATACCGCGGTAGGAAGGAAAGTCGTAATAAAAAAACCAAACAAACAAACAAACACGGACTAATTAGCGTATTTTTCGAAGCTAATACTTATAGCCACTTAGTTGTGACTGTTAGGGGGAACATTTATCGTAATATTTAAAAACAAAACAAACAAACAATAAAACAACAACAACATATAAAAATAACTTACCACCCCGGGGGCTTGTACCAGGAACCTGGATTAACACGGCCGTGTCGAGCGGAAGCGATTTAGAGCTGTGCGCGTTCACGTGAAAGGGACGGGGCTTGCTAAGGCTAAGTAACCATGGCAACGTACTCCATAGGAAGTAAACCGCCGAGTTAGCTCTTTACATTAGCACAAATTAGCACTGTCAACTATAACTTTTGGGTAAAAGTAGAAAATAAAAGCTCCAACCAATGAATGGTCACAGTGACTGACCTTGTTCAGATGATGTGTTTTGTTTTGTTTATTATAGTTTATAGTACCTCTCATTGTGGCCTGTACTACTGCTAGAAACCAATGTAGGCCAACCGGGCACATACATATTTAAAAAACAAACAAACAAACAAAAAAAAAAATAAAACTGAAAGGTTTGTAGACATGAAGCAAATGAAATTATTCCAAGTGCATTGACTTCAAATATTCCCTTTTAAGTCTATGAACCATGTACAGTCTTATTTTTTCCACATTAACCTTTCCTTTAACCTAGTCACTATTTTAGGCAGCTACAAGGCCGTCTGTGTTTAATATACTGTATGTTTCATCATCTACTCTGGGTAAAGAAGAAACACTGCAGTATGCCACGCATCGATCTTTATACAGTTTTAATCAGTGCTGATAGCAGCAGGATTACCGTGATTGTTTTGGGGACCAAAAGTCAAATTGAAATGCCGTTGTCCTTTGGCAATAGGATTGAAACTGTCAGAAACTTTTTGGGCCTTGTGCTTGCCTTCAAACTGACTTGCTGTTCAAGCAGAATCAGTGAATCAGACTAAACTGCAGTAGAGTGAAATATCCACCAGAGAGCAGCAAAATATCACGTTGAATCATCATCGTACAAGTTGGTTTGATTTGTTTAATGCCATTCACCTGAAATCATTTAAAGTGATCAAATTTACTGAGAAGACATCTAAAAATATCCACAATAAAATGTGGTCCTGTGTTTATCAGAAATGTATGTCAAGTACATTGATTCTGCCAGTGCAAAAGTCCATTCAGAGTCAATTTAAAGTTCAATTTTGCACTAAGGTAATAATCTGATAACTAACAAAAGCTACATTTCTGAAAACTGATTCTGTTGTCATGATACTTAACATTTACATTGACACTATTGTGGTGGGAAAATGACTCTATTTGCAGATGGTGAATTTTAAAGCTCTGTCTAGAGATCTTTAAATTATTCTTGAATGGCCATGTAAAAAAGCAAAAGGTCATAGTCTGCATACAGTTTTACATTTTTGGAGAAAATGATGCTAATATACATTAAATTGATTTGGTTAGAAGAAACCCTAGTGACAGAATTCTAGTGGGAGTAGGTTTGATCAATGGACAGTCCAAGTTTTCCGTATGCAGGATGATCTGATTGATTGACAGCATGAGATCTGACAAAAGCTCAACAGATGAGACTGTAAATTCTGTCATTAATATTTTCAGTAATGTCAAATATAAATTCTAAAATGATCCTTCCTGTAGTGAAATGCTGTAGTTAATTAACTTTAATGTGCCAGCCTGTTAATATTATAAACTGTTGGAGCTTTGTGCAGGCAGACAGGCAGATTAATTTCTGAGCATGTCAGATTTTTAGTTGTAATTCATATATATTGCACTAGATGGTGCTCTGATACTGGTCATCAGATCTATGACCTCTGTGATTAAATAATGGATTTCAAATTTAATCTGTGTAATATATTAGCTCATAAGCTTATAAGGATGTAAGCTCATAAGGCTGAACGTGTGTGTGTGTGTGTGTGTGTGTGTGTGTCTGTGTATATGTATGTATATGTGTGTGTGTGTATATATATATATATATATATATACATACATACATATCTTTAATCTTGGTGAAGGCTGCACTCCTCCATGGAGCTGGCAAATGATTTGTCTCCACATGGTAGGGTCTTCAAGGGTAGTTTCACATGTACTGAAATGAACACATCAGGTTATAGAATAAAAGGCTGAAAAAACATAGATTAAATGCACCAAGAGAATTTGTCTTTCGCAGTTTTTATGATAGAGAAAATAAGATCTTACTGCTCAGGAATGTCATTTCAAACGTCTATTGCTCTGCAACTGTAAGTGTTGCAATTGCTGAGGTTGGTGGGTATTATAGGACCTTGTGTTCAGGACTTTGAGCACCACTTAAGTGTTACCTTGGGTGCATTTTGCAGGGGTAGTTCTGAACACTGGGAAGTGACATTTGCAATGACCGGGGTGTTGGTGGTGATGGAGTAAAACTAAAGGGAGGGAGAGAGCGAGAGAGAGGAGGGAGGGAGAGAGAGACAGACACAGAGAGAGAGAGAGAGAGAGAGAGAGCGGAAGAGGGAGGGGGGGAGATACTTGGAAACGCATCACAGCAGGACAGGCAATCGAATCTAAAAGCGCTCAGCTAGCGACAGACTCGGACGAGGAAGGTAAGATAATATAATGACATGATCATCCTGCTATAAGTTGATAGACACGGAGGATAATTAGAGGGAGGATGCGACAGAGATGTTTCCACATAAAGGATGTAGTGTGACATTTCCTTCCCACTGTAGCTGTGCGTAATTCATGACTTTTACGCTCATAAGTAGTTTTTTTTTTTTTTTTTAACTTTGGCGCACAGGATGGGTATGCATTATCTGTTAAAGCGGCGCACCAAAGTTGAGTTGGAGAAGCAGCTGACTTATTGTAAATCCTATTCGGATGAGCCATCAGTGTGGTGAGGAGGACCGGTCAGGTTGGGGGGGAAATGGGAATTCCCATCGGAGACCAAGTTATGTCGCCTCTCCGTATTGGCCCTCAACTGTTGCTGTTGGTCCTCGGTGGTAGTTTCATCAGGGCAGTAAACCGTGTGCATGCTCAGGCTGAGGTGTCAGGTGTCCGGTGTTATCTCAGGTGGCCCCAGAGACTCCTGAGGTGCCTGCTGGGAAGCGCGTCGGTGCGCACTTATTTATTCATGTGTCACCTGAACGCGGCAGCGACGCAGCGCCAGGTTAAAGAGAAACTACAAAATTTGAGAACCTCACTGTTAATTCTTACAGCTCAGATCGGCTGTTATTTTTCAGTATACAGCTCCTCATTGTTATTTAATGTAGAAATGCCCACATGTATTAAATATTTTATGGAATGTCACCTCAGTCTTCATACAGCAATTGTTTTATAGACAGCTGATGCAACAATGACTTTGCAGAGTAATGTAACCGATTTTGACTTTTAAAACCTTTAAAAGATTATAATTTTTTTTTGTTGTCCAAATTAGTCCAAATTAGAATTAAACTGCAAAATTGGTTCTTGTAGAATGTATAAAATATTGACAAACCTAGGAGGGTGTTTGATATTTTTCCTCAGCTTACTTACAGCGTTGGATCCACTGCTCACCGGCAAAAGCTTTAATGATATTGAAAGTCTAATGTCGCAATCGTTGTGCAATTTTAATGTATCAGAAAATGCGTTGAAGTTGGATTTTACTTTTTTTTTTTTTTCATAATTTTATTTATTTGCTTTCCCCCACTAAATTACATAAGATGTATGGCGCTTTTTTTGCAGGTTCGTCCCCTTAAGTACACCAGAAAATAGTTTCTTTATGCTGCTCTTGTCAAACCTGCAACAATTTCAAAGCAGTCTATACCACAGATACGTGCTGTGCCATACATACTCATATTATAAGAATGAGATTTTATATTATGTGAGAAACTGCGTCTGTTTTAGAGCATGCCTCTGACACTTGCCCTTTCTGAGTGTCTGTCACTCTGTGAATTCGTTCACAATACAAGGTAGGAAAAAAATACTGAAATAGAGAGTCTATATCTGACAGATGCCTTGACTGACAGGCTCAAATGAAACTCAATATGAGGGATAGAGGACTGAATCGCAGATACTGTGACTACTGGACAATCCTACAAGGTCTCGGCCATGGAGCAGAAAGGTATGAGAAGAGAAATGGATGGAAGGGTGAAGCAGGTAAAGGATGATGGAATGGTAAACTAGTCAAAGCGGAAAATGGTGAAAAAGCAATGTGCGATGTGGAAAAGTAGTAGATATTAAAATGAAGCAGCTAATTTTTCCTGTGATGTTGCCATAATTCCTGTAGCTCATCCAAACTGTGTAAATTGAGTGGAACCATTGGGATAGGGTTGGCATGGATTGCCAGGTGTGAAAGCATCTGAATAGTCAACATACCTGCTCCCGAGATACTATTAGGCAGAGATGGGAAAATGTAATTTTTCAAGTTATTATGTGTGTTTGTGTTTAAACCACTGCATATATTCTGGATATCACTTTGGAAAAGGGAACTCATAGAGTTGAATTTGACCCTTTTTTTGGGGGGGGGGGGGGGGTGTGGTTTTTTTTTTTTTACTGCAGCCGCATTTTAAGTGAAGGATTTTTGCTGACGTAGTAATGCACTGCTATGGTCAGAGCACAGTGGTCTCTATATGACAGCTTTTCACACACAGTCCGCAAACCATGACTGTCCATTTTCTCTGTTCTAAGATGGTGTTGGTTTCTGCACAACATTCCTGGTAATTGTGATTATGATCATTGTATGCTTCCCACTTTTTGCCCCTCCTCCCCCCCCCCCCACTCACATCTCTTCTGGTCCAGCTCTGTGTGGTCATTAAATCAGCCAAGCAGAACTGAAGAAAACAGGTTGGAGAGGAGGGGAGGGCTGAGAAGATGATTCTGCTCAGCCAGTTGTATTACAGATGAACTCCCAGTTCGTTATGGATGGGAAGCCATGTTTTTCTGAAGTTGACATGTTGGGAAAAAGGCTCAGAGTAGGTCTTCTCATTCGACGTCCCTTGTCAGACAATATGATGTCTTAAATAGATGGTCGTAAACCCAACTATGTATTATAATCCTGTTGTAGCCCATTGCTACTAATCCCTGTGTCCTTGTATTGATTCATCCCTGTGCAAGTGTGAAACCATTATGTTGGAATTTGAAAATTGGAATTTCCTGAAGGAATGGTAGGAGGCTTTTTATTTTTCACAGTTAAAACATTGGGGATTCATTGCTAAGCCGCTAGCATTTACCACAGCGAATCGTATTCTCCGTTGGAAATAAACCGTGCTATGTAACACAAACAAAACAGCAATTTAATGGCAGCTTTGTTGTGTGACAGATCCTTCTTGTTGGTATTTACGCATGGAATGCTGCCCTGAAGTGGAGCTGAAGAAGCATGGAAAGAGACAAGATGGGAGAGACAAAAAGGGTGACGTTAGATTGGAGGCAGCACTGAATGAGGAGAGAGGTGAAGTGTTGGGATGCAAAGGTCATCTCTGCTGAAGGAAAGCTACTAAATGGTGTGTTTTGATCTTTCAGCTGAGATACAAACAGTCAGCTTTTGGTGGGGTGGGATGACAGTGCCCCAACAAAGAGAGAGAAACAAAAGGAGATGAATGAGTCTCTACAGACTATCAGCTGCCCTCTGACATAGCTGTCTGTTTGTTGCTTGATGAACACACAGTGCTTTGCTCGGACAGCTTTGCCAAACTCATTGCAGTGAGAAATGGCCAACTGAAGACAAATCCAGGTAAAACAAACACACATTTAAGGGTGATATCAAAATTTGGGAAAGAATCAATGAGTTCCCATTATGGGAGCTTTGAATTTGTTTACTGTCATGACATTTGAAAGAGCGAGAAAAAATTTGATGCTAAATTACAGTATGAAACAGGAGAGACTCATTTCCAATACGTATCATTGTCTCATTAAAACTGTCAGGGTTACATTAATTAGAAAAGTAGAACCAAGGAGAAAATTGGTGCAATGGTATGTTGATCTGAGCTTCTTCTTTTTTTTTATAATCAGTAGATGGATGAGAGGAAAAGGTCATGGAGTGGATCATTATATTCTCCCACAAAACCATAAATGATAGGTTCAAATCAGAGCGCTAGGGCTGTTTTGTCAGTCTGTACTCAGGGGAAAAAAGAGGTGGTAGTAACAGACATGATTACTTGCTTCCCTTCCAGTGCACGTTTCGGAGAGTTCTCAATCTCATTTTTGTGACTATTGGTTCCTGTTTTCTACGGAATGCCACTTTTTTGTTATTCTCCACGTCTTTTATATTTGAATTCAATGGTTGCTAATTCCTTCTGTAGTAATCTTTTCTCTAATATTAAGAACACACACTTTGTCAAAAATAGTCCTAGGTGTACAAGGTGTACAATTTAACAATATAACTCCAAGTGTAATCAACAATCCATGAGAGGCATCTTATGGCCTTAGTCATAACTTTAAATTGAACAGGATAAAAACAGAATGGAGGTGCACAGTGATCAGTGTCTGTTGAGATGCTTCATCCAAGTTGTTATAAATGGCCTCTCTCAAGGAATGTGCACTTGCAATGATAGCAGAAATTGAGACAGGTTGGGGTTGAATAATAATAATAATAATAATAATAATAATAATAATAATAATAATAATAATAATAATATTATTATTATATTTATTATTATTATTATTTATTACTTAGTGTTTCCTCAAATAATTTGAGCTCTTGAATTAGAAATTTCCTGGACCATAATTATCTCAAAATGAATACTTGTATCTGTCACATCATGAAAGAAACATCTGTGTTTTTGTTCATACTGTAATAATTTGTATCCTCATATCCTTTAAGTATATGATTGCATATTACATCTTGTGTCAATAGCCATGCAATCCTACGATCTGGAAGTATTTAGGTATTAACACTTCCTACTTTCCGAGGAGTGTAAATGACACTCAGGGTGATCAGCTGATACACAAATGGCTTTTTGAAGACTTTCATCATTGTAGTTAATGTTGAATTGGGAATTTACTGATTAATTTATCCACAAAACTGGCAAGTAATGTTGTCATAAACATCTTAACTGCATCTTTACCGTCGGTGTCTTTAATGCATTTTAATGTTCCTCTTACAGACAGAGCTCCTCAGTGTTGACTCTTTGAATGCAGGACACTTGAACGCAGCTGTGCCTCGGTGTGTGGCACATCAGGCGGTTTCTAGCCTTCTAGTTACTCCCGCTATACACTAATCAACCCCCGCCCCATATTTACACACGCAACAGGGTGTTTCTCAGCATAGGGCAGGCTGCGTATGAATTGTGCCTGTGCAAGCGTTTTGAGGGGGGGTGTAGTAATGCGGCACCTTGCAGTGCTCCCATCCTGTTTCTGATAATTACCGTCTCCCCGGGTCCTCTGTAAACTGCCCCTTCTCTCCTACAGTGTTCGGTGAAGCTTTCTTATCACTTCATACAGGATAAAAGAATCCAGGTAGCAACTTCAGTGGAATATCAGACTGTGTTTTGGCGTCTGTCCTATAGTCCCTTAGCTTCTGTTTGCTGGTCACGGAGTGAGTTATCTTCTGTTGCGTTATAATCTCAAGAAGTCAGTCAGTGGGCACCTGCTTCGATTCTGCAGACACTGTTCTTCATGTTGTATTTTGTAGTTCATCATTTGATTCATTTAGTGATGCTTGGGTAGGTAAGCTTTTGTGTAATGTTAATAAATGACTCGCATGTGTCTTTAAGAATTGCATTCTGGTCACTGCTTTAGCAATAAACCAGTGTTGCTTTTGAGCATTGCATGCTGTATGCATTTTTGTGTGCTATGTGCCGTGCAGCTGTCTGTTGGTGAATGGAGTGATAAGCACAGTGGTTGGTAGACTTATCTGTCGGTGTCCAAAAAATTTAATTGCAGGCTTATCTTAGACTTCTTTTATCAATAGTTCAACTACTAATTTGTTCACACATCAGCCCCAACAACTATATATTACCCAATCAAAGTGAACAGTTTACTTAGCATCAGTGCATGGTGCCAGTTTGATTAGAATTTCTACTCACAAAGTACAACATGCTCTGTAGTCCAAATGCCAACATGTTTATATTGCACTCTTGTCATATGAGTGAGGTTTGCTGAGTAAGACATTCAGAAAGTCATGTCATGTTGGAGATGAAGAGATCAGGAGGGCGGGAAGGAAGACATTACTCAGCTCATCAGAGCAGTGCTGTCCCTCGCTCCTCCCTGACAGAGCCAAATGTCTGCTAATCTGTCTGTGATCACCGCACTAATGAGTGATGGCTTTTCCGTGAGGACAGAGGGCGGGCAGAAATCTGCCATTGATTTGCTGTGATAATCCAGATTTGGCCCACCACTCCCCCGGAGAAGGGCCCTTTTGAGGTTAAGGCAAGTCAGACACAATTGCCATGTAATCAATAATATCGGCTGGTGTAAGCTAAGAGATCGAGCCATGTGGGCAGCCAGGCCTTTCTCCACAACTCATAGCAGGTCCAGGTATTACTCTGCACTTTACACTGCCTTAATCACACATTACTGTCAAATAAGCTATAGCACCACCACTCATTAAATAGACCTGGATCTCAGCCAACCTAAGCTTGGCCCAGTGGAACTGTATGTACTCCTATTTGTCATTTTTGGCCTTTCTTCAAATCTGGATCTGGGGAAGGAGCTTGGGCATATTAGTAAGCATTGCAGGTTTAAATATTGGATATGATTTAATGAAGATGAAATTGTTTTTGTTTTCAAGTTCATAAAAACTTGATCAGTTATTAATGGCTATCTTAACATTAACAAAGATTTTTGTAAACAGAAATAGCTTAGATGACCCATACTACACTTTGGCTGCTGAGATACAGTTGTGTTGGACCCACACTTAACATGACACAACAATGCATTGCCTACAGCAGACATGTATTTGTTGTGTTGACATTTCACATCAGGGAACGGGAGGCATAATTATCTGCCAAAGCTTAGCCCAAAGAAAATCGTATGTAATTGGACAAGCAACACTGCGTGGTACATAAAAAAGGAAGACATGAGCCAGTGTAGATAAGACCAAGAACTGGGAAGAGAAAGTGATAGATGGCTAAAAACAGTGAAAAACAAAGGACAACAGACAGAAAAAGGCAAGTCTGGGGAGAAAGGGGCTGCTACAAGATGTTATGGGTGAAGGGGGTGAGCATAAGATGAACAGTGACTCTGACAGAGTGAAAGAGGGGGTGAAGAAAGTGAGGGATTGATAGATGGTGACAGTGGAGTCAGTGGAGTGGGACAGTGCTGCAGCAGGGCCCTGATGCACTGAGGAACAACTTCTAACTTACCCCTGTCCTTTGCACTTTAACTGCCCCAGATGCACAACGGATTGACTGGAACGTTTCATGCTTTTCTCCCGATAGCTGGCTAACTATAAAGCTTGAACATGCTTTTGCACCAATTCCCTCTACCTCAGAGACTACAGCTTTCATTTCATTTATGGAATAACACTAGCACAATGTTTGCCTTGATTTTCTTGATGTTACAAAGTGTTTGTATACGTTGGTTTGTAAAGTTGCTGAATCAGTTTGTATTTTCAATTATGCTCATTTATGGAGCACACTCTGTTCCTATTCAATCTGTCTTCAATTTTATGTTTGACTCGAGTTAGAATTTGTTTGTCACCTGCAGTTCAAGTATGGTTTTATCAACAAATACATATGGAAACTGACCTCACACTCATTGTGTACTGCTCAGCCAAGTTTGATAGCAACTTCCTACTCTTCCTGTGCCACATTGTTACTGAAATGGCTGCAAAGTGGATACCTGAATCACTCAAGTAAAAACCTTAAAGCAACAAATTAAATTACCTTCTTTCAATGAATTGTTACGTGGTAGAAAAACACAAGAGTGGAATTAGGAATGTAGTCTACTGAAAAACAACAAATTGACATACAAGGCATTCAGAAAGTCAGTGTAGCCAAGTCACAAAGCATTTTTTATGCTGTCTCAAGGTATTTGTGTTGTGGATTTTTATTTTATTTTGACATTTTCACTTACAGTATCCAAAGCAGTTTTTTAGAACTTGGCAGAATAGGTGGAAACACACTTGTAGCCACTGGGCACACAGGACAGACTTTCAACACAAGACATTTCCAATGAAACCGGCTGCAACTGATGTACTTTCTTTCTGAAGATTCCTGTTTCTTTTGGAACTTAAATCTTTGAATATCCTGACTCAAATTCAGTTTAGTTTTTGGAAAAATTGCAGAAAAATTGTAGCTGATATTTCAAAACTTGGATAAACCTAAATTTATCTGGTAAAATGTCCAGGATAACAATAGAAATGATTGCAAATTGGGTGAACTGGCCCATTTAATTTAAATGCAAGCTCTTCTCAAACCAAATGCTGTCCGCAGTTTATACAGAGCCTGTATGTATGTGTATCAAATAAAGAAAGGCATTAAATCAACCTGGAACAATAAAACTTCGATCATCATCACTTTTAATTTTCCCAGGTCAGTGTGACCACCTAGTGCTCTAGTTATAGTAGTTTATATGTAACTTTATGGGGGTGCTTACTTTGTGAGAATGTTCATGGCTGAATGGATGCAGCTGCAGCAGAGCTTATCTTTTCCACGACTGACTCAGCTCTCTGAAGCCCCACGTCTGTCTTAACCAGTATCCATGACTCATATTCACTCAGTCGTCATCTCAGAAATGTCCTTTAGCATTTGGAAGATGGATTGTTGAAGAGGCAGGTGTTCGTTGGTGGGGGTATTCCTGTATCTTGTACTAGAACTGAGAAATTAAAACAGTTTGATAGGCAATCAATAGCAAGAGTGGATTCTGCTTAGAAAAGCACTTAGCATGTAGAAATGATAAAGAAAAGACAACATTTTCATTGTTTCTAATCAACAAACAGGAAAAAACAAATTTTCTGAGTGGATGGTTTTTTATTGATTGTGTTCATCTATACTGATCATCTCTATTCAAACTTCAGAGAAAAACATGACACGTTGATGTTTTGCCTTCGGGTCTTGTAGCAGGTGTTGGAGGTTTGAACTTTTTATGTCAGTTCTTAGATAATTTCGGCACTCCAAGACATGCCACCTCAGGTGTGTGTTTTTGTTTTTTTTTTCCCCAAGGAAAGGCCAAGTTGTGGAAATGTAACATCTATTTAGACTGAACTTTCCATTGAGTCAACATAATACTCTCCACCAAAGGCCTATAGGCATATTTCAGAGGATAGGAAAGGAGGAAAGGGCATGAGATGAATGTATGTGTACAAGCAAAAAAAACAGAGAAAGGAAATGAGGAGGGAATGGAGTTAAAAAAAAAAAAAGTAGCATCGTCACGCTGGCTGTATGGCTACAGAGAGAGAAATGCAATAATGCCAGGGAAACAAGAATCTAAATGAAAACAAATGTGCCCATTGAAACGGACACTCATGCAGAGCTAATATAAATGCATAAATACAAACACACACACATGTATGTGTGTACACACACGATAACCAATGACAGCCTATTCTTTACCTTGCATCTCTTTCTCACTCACCTGTACAGTTTGGTTTCTTGGTCTGAATAGAATCCATCACACACTGCATCTCCAATTGAATCACAGCAGCAGGACAGCGAGCGGCAACACAAAGCAGCACATGCACGGTATTTTATGGCTTATCACGCTGTTTCCTGTAGCCTATTTCGCCTTCATTAGATAGTTGAAGGACACGTAGTTCTGTCTCTGCAACAGTTGCAAGCAGTGGGCTTCAGCGAGAAGGAGAATTTTGAAAGGTAACCATTTTAATTCAACTAACCTGTCATTGGTTTAGTTTTACATTTAATTAGTGTCTTTGATGCTTTCTTGATTAGTATTTGGTGATGAATACACAGAAACTTTTTAGCATTTTTACATATTGAGTGTCATTTTTTTGTCATTCATTTTCACATAGTTACATGTTTCCTTTTTGCACAAGACATTTTTTTTTCTTTTTATCAGATAATTAGTGGTGCAATTGCATGATTATGGCTTTTAAACAGTGGGTCTTGTAAATGAACTGTTGCTGTGAATTTGCTTTCATCAACAACCCACACTAAACGCTGACATGCACACACACCTGCTTGAAGCATGGTGTTTAGCAAATCTTTTTTCTGTCCAATAATTATACCAATCACTTCTCTGGTTACATGCTAATCACCAAACATAAAGGAGCTGAGCTGTCTTCGGATTCTTTCTTTATTAGGTAACTTGTGTATATACACTGCTGTTTAAGCTTAACTGTCTTCTGCATTTGCATTTGTTTCATCAGGTGATGTCGTGGCGTGCGGGTGGCAGGATGACATTTGCCAAGCTCCTCCTTCCCTTTCTAATTCTTCACTCCTTCTGTGAAGGTGAGTCCTCCAAAATAAGACTGTCTATTAAGCCACAAAGACTTTGATTTTGTGTCAGAAGTCCTTTACACTAAGTAATTTATACAATGACAATGCCTGGTGTTGTCCATGCAGTTGAATTTTATACATGCCAATGTAACATCTTTGTTGAGTTCTTTGTTTTGTTTTTTTTCTTAGCATTTGTATTTGTGTGTGTGTGTGTGTGTGTGTGTGTGCGCAAAGCTGTGAATTAAAGCGGAATAATTGATAAGGAGTCAGTCAAATGTCAAAGATTTAAGACCATCTTTCTTAGTCAAATACAGCATTTGGAGTAGAAGTGGCTTTATTAATGTGCTTATTGTTCACTTGCTAGAACATGAAGACCCTCCATGGAGCATGATTTGCTAGCAGGATTTTACAATATCTGCTGTGTTTCTTTCTCGGTTCTTCATTATTAACTGCATGAAAACATTTCCTCTCTTACTTTGTTCACATGTATTCCCATGCCTGTTCTCGACTTGAATGCCCTCTGCTTTAAAGACTGTACATGTTCTATTTTTTTTAACCTATTGTTAAGATTCCTTCAGTGTTCCTTTCCCTCTGCTTCTCTCTAAATTTGTCTGCTTTGCATAATGTTGTAAGGTTATTGTTCAGCCTAAAAATGACTTAGAAGTTTTTGCCTCCTTGCAGAGCCTGTCTCCATGATGGGTTTAGAGAAATGGAGATAGTGAAAGAGCTTAGATGTTGTGGAAAATCACAGTACCTGTCTCACAGTGACAGGCAGGAGACACCTCCAATCACACACAACTCTGAAGCAGCATGGAGAGTTATTAAGTGAATGCCACATCCTCTTTCCATCAAACACAATGAGTTTATCAAGGCTTTTTTGATATCTTAGGAGTCCTTCAGCGTCTTGCCTTTCACCTTGTATTTACTTTCTGGTACTGCCACTTTCCTCCTCTCGCTCCATCCTTCTCCTCTGCTAACTTTGTGCAACCCATTAGCACAGTGACCCCGTGCTTCTCTTGAGCATTGCCTCCTTGATCCAGCAAATTGGATTGATGATCATTGCTCTGATTATTTTGTAGCTGCAATCCATCTGCATTCCAGTGAGCAAGCCTAATGCAGTGTCTCTCAGTAATTAAGCCACAGGTATTGATGGGAACTAGTTAACCCTCCTCACTGCCTGGTATCCTGAGAGAATCACTCTGTGGTCTTGGCACCTATAAGAGCAATGCTGGCAAGCCAAAGATGAGCAGCATCCTCTGAACAGACAGGCGCATGGCTGAATGAAAAGCTCCCACTTTCAAAGCGCTGATTCACTCCATCAAACACTCACTTCAAACAGAGTGGCCTTGCCTTCTTTTGCTTCTGTGTCTCTGTGGTCTGCTGCCCAGCTCAGCTGATCAAAGAACGTCAGCTTTGTTCCCTGATCTTCCCAACCAAACATCTTGTATCACACTGCCTTCTGATACGGAAGCCCTGCCCAAAGTAGATGACGATTGAACCTTTTAACATGCTCTTGAAATGTACTATTTTATAATTGTATTTTCTCTCCCAATCAGAAAAATCCATAAGAATTTGGCCAATAATGAAATACATCCATACTTCATATGTCTTAATCACAAATTTAAGTTGGCTTTATACCTTTATTATCGGTAATATTTATGAGAGGAGGGTTGTACACATCTTGGACAGGTTTCCAGTCCATTTCAGGGCCCACATAGACATTCTTGCTGCAAGGCAGTAGCTGTGCACCAACTTGAAAACCTGACAGAAGCAGAATTAAAGAATTGAATAAGTTGGCAGAACCAATAATGAACACCATGGCTTATTTGTCCTAATGATATTTCCTCAACAGATCTGCAGCTTTTATGTATTTTAGGGTTCCCAAAACACAGGCTGAAGCTCAGAGGGGACCGAGCGTTCTCAGTTGCCGCCCCAAAACTGGTGAACGAACTGCCGCTGCACATTAGGCAGGCCTCTTCATTGTCCAATTTTAAAACTCTTTTTAAAATACAACTCTTTTATTTGGTTTTTAACACCACTTTATCCATTATGTACTATGTTTTATTGTTTTATTTTTTTTGTTCGTTTGTTTTTTTTAGTATTCTGTCTTATGTCTATTTTAATGTACAGCACTTTGGTAACCTTTGTTTATTTAAATTGAGCTTTAAATAAATGGATTGGATATCTGTGCTAGAAATATGTATGAAGTTCTAGGATGGGGGTGGATGATTGAGAAAAAACCTGAACCCTTTTCAATACTGTAATATCTGCCTTTTCGAAAGTTCCCATCATGCTGCAGGTTTTTTATTTCAGCTACTGTAATGTAATGTTGTGCACTGATTATATTATATTATACTATATACATTGTCATCCACTCAAAATACCTTCAACCAAGATCTTGTGGGTGGAGGGACTGTATGTTGTTTGCGGAGTAGTTTGAACCTGTCTTACATAGATTACCTTCAGTAATTAAGCATAATGGGTATTATTTATGTGTAAATAGCATTATGCATAGCTTCAACATAAAGACTCATAGCACTGTAGTTGTTTTGAAATATACTCATGATTATACTTTTTTTTTTTTTTTTCTCATCACAGGCTCCAACCAGCCACCACGTTTCCTCAACTACTTCTTCTCTACCTACCTTCTCATTTATGAAGATATGCCTATCGGTGAGTGTCTGTGCAGTACCAGCATGTTGTATTTGAAGTATCTACATTGTGTACACAAAGTACAGTAAAGCTGTGTTTCTGAAGAGCTTTGTCAGCTTGTTCCCTGCAGAGAAATGCTCTCTCCTTTTCATCCCCTGAATAGAAATGAAGAAAGAAAATAAAAGATAATAGACACTGACGGTGACAGCAATGGATGTTCTCCACCAGGATGTATGTGTTCATTTGTTTGGTGTATTCGGCTCGTGTCCTTTGGAACCTCCTTCGCAGTTGTCTTCTTGATTCAGTGTAATATTTACTGGGCATAGAAGAAGTAGTATGTTTGGGATATTTCAGACCCTGTTGTTGATCTTTGGTCAGATTTGCCATCTCCCTGTTATTATAAGCTTTCTCATGTGCTGAGCTTGCTTGTGTTAGGTTGCTCTTCAGGTTGGGTGGGGCTTTTGGCAAGAGTGTCAGACATGGTTGGATTCCTGGATTCCTCCTGGATCTATTTTCCTCCCCCTCCCCTTATTTATTTTTGGTCATTTTTGGTGGTTGCAATGATTGACAGGGCAATTTAGAGATGTCTGACTTTTCATCATCTTTGAGGGTGTCAGTGGCTTGGAATTAAAATCCTTTATATTGGATTGATTTTCTTCAAAAAAATTTTAAATCACATGACCTTTACACTCTGCAGGTCTGTCAACACACCTACTCTGAATCATGGAGCATTCACTTGTCAGTTTTGCTTGTTGGGTACTGTCTCGGGCCCAGACACCATATATATATATATGGCCTTTCTCATATTTTGGGGTCATGATGAACGTACAAAAACAAGCCTCCATCATGATTATTAACGCAGTCAACCATTGCCTACAGCATAATCTCCATCATCATCGCTGTGGTATGTTTTGCACTGCTGCCAGGAAAGGTTACAGTATCCCACTGAGCAGACAGTAAATCATCATTGTCATGATGCCAAACACCATTGCCCTCATAGCTGCATACTTTGGAACTTTATACAGCAGTACTAAGCAGTCTCTGGCAGAGGGCCATTTCTCATCCAGTCATCTGGTGTTCTAACCAACGAAGGGCATGTATGTGTTGGTGGGTGGTGCTGCTAATTCCCCCTAACCACTCTGTCCAGGTTGCCCTCTGGCCATGAATCATTGTGTCCTCTCATCAGGGAGCTGGGCTTCAGTCCAGCAATGCATTCCAATGGTCCAGAGAGCTGTCATTCATGTCCCTGGCCCCCGCCTGTGATTGCTTCTTCAGTGGTATGATCATGAGGGTGGGTTGAGTGATTGGACAGTGACAATTTGTCAAGATTATTGTTTATTAGGCCAGCAGATGTCCTCGTCGAAGAGGCCCTCTAATTCATAAACACATGAATACACACGCGTGCACACAGATTTGTTTCACTACCCTGTGGGGAATAACCTTACCCTAACCTTAACCATCACAATGACAGCTGAATGTGTAACCTGAATTCTTCCCTTAACCCTAAGACCATTTTGTGTCCGCGCTGATGGCAACACACACAGCCAAGTGTTTGTGTAGTTGTTCTTTCTAAGTAAGTAAAACAGAATTTTCATCCCAAATTTTCCAAAATTTTTTCACAAATAAACTCAAGATTACTTCTCATTTAGTAGACTGCCCTAGAAGAGCCCAGTAGCAATTTCAGTGCAGACATAATTCTTACTTTCTATTTGAATAAAGGGCAGATTAAAAATGCATATTTTCTCATCTCAAAGTTGAGTACAAAGATTGTGCATTGAATAAAGGATTATTAAATTGGGCTTTCAGGGCACAATGGACTAAGTGTAATCATATTCAAAACTTAATGCCATCCGCTTTACTTCATTAAAAACATTTTTTTTGTGCAAATTAGACGAACTTAAATGAGTACCTGTCTAACTGATTGGAAGCCAAAGTGCATGACTTGATCGGGTGATCAAGTTTCCACAGTCACTCTAATTGACTGCATTCATCACCGAGTCCTGCTAATGCTGTAACAACACAGGGTTCACGTGAGCAGGTTGTGTGAGGTGATACCTAGAGTGTGTGTGTGTGTGTGTGTGTGTGTGTGTGTGTGTGTTTTATCACAAATTGGCTGACACATGTACAATAGACCTATTGATGTAATAACAAAAGAGTAAAGCAGGCTTTCTTCAGTTACGCTGTATATATAGTATTTGCACTCTGCGGCCTTCTCCAGGCAGCACATCAGTGACTTGAGCGCTTCACCTCTGAGCCAGTTGCCTCAGCTCCTTATGGCAAACTGGAACGCATGATTATTTATCAGAGATGAGGGAACATATCTAAACACAGCATGGATATTTGATCTGAGATTTGACCTGCTCGCCTCTCCCTCTCACCAGCACGGGGTTTGTTTCAAGAACCGACACGGGACGTTTGAAAGGTGCTGTTCACTTAGCATGAACCCGTAACACTGACACATGAACTGTCTGCAGGAAAGACAAAGAAAACTGACTCAAACACGCCTTTCAGGGATACTCTCTAGTGCCCCCTTTTATGAATAATGGCTATGATGTGTGATAGAGCTGCATCGGTGATCTGCTGATTCCTGCTGCAAAACAATGTTTTGTTTTTTTTGGGGGTTTTTTTTGTTTTTTTTTTTAATTTGCAGGAAGAATATCGAATACTCGGTCTATTCATTATTCGCATGTCTGTATCATTATGTGCTGGTGTCCATTCAGTGTGGATATGCATGTTTTTTTTTGTTTGTGACATTCAGACAGCAGGTTCATTCACTCTTAGGGGAGATAGCAAAACATGTTTAAATGTAGTGGCAGATAACAGTATGTGTTGTGTCAGGAAATGGGATGTGTAATTAGACTGAGAACACTTTGATTAAACGCTCTCATCTCCTAATCCACTTTGCCCTGATTCGCAGATTAGGCTCTCTACTGAGTAATTACCTTGTGAAAATAACACATTTGTTCAAAATAAGAAACGTCCACACTCTGGTGGGATGATTTGTGCAGTTCTAGTTGTTTATGCCAATGGAGCATAAGACTTTACTGTATGATTAAATTTCAAAGTTTAAATTTGGATAACATTAATAAAAACGTATTGTATGCATTCACATTCAATTATTTTTATGAGAAAAAAGAAACCCTATAGAGCAAACAGCACAACAGGAGAGATCCTTCTGGTATTATTCGTTACTTTGACAAATGAAAATTACAGCCTTTCTGGCCAGTGAGTCAATGATATCCATGCAATATATCCCTACCATGTATCCATTTCTGGGTAGCAGGGAGTGAGGGCGAGGGCAGGGTACACCCTGGACAGGTCACCAGTCTATTACAGGGCCAACATACAGAGGTGTGTGTGTGTGTGTGTGTGTGTGTGTGTGTGTGTGTGTGTGTGTGTGTGTGTGTGTGTGTGTGTGTGTGTGTGTGTGTGTGTGTGTGTGTGTGTGTGTGTGTGTGTGTAAGTGTGTGTAAGTGTGTGTAAGTGTGTGTAAGTGTAACAGATCACAAAGTTTCCAGTAGAAAAGGATGGTGAAAAGAAAATGGTGCTCATTTTCCCCTACATCACACAGTGAAGAAATTAGGCTTCTGAAGCATCATGCTTAGCAAATTCAACAATTTCAGAGGCAGTCTTTCCTCTGTTATTTCAGAGCCTTAATGGACCTTTTATTCATGTATTATATTTTCTTTTATACATTTTCCTTTTCTTGAAACACCTGCAGGGAACTGTGGCTGCACAAGCAGAGCTCTTCTGCTGGCTAATGAGTTTCTAAGACAGACTTTTTTTTTTTTTCCTGACTTAATTGGAGAAGCTTAGCTTTATATACCAATGCTCAGACACAGTCTGTCTGAACCTTTTTGCCTTCCATGTCTTTTTCATAGCTCACTTTTGTTCCTACACATTCTTCTACAGCCACAGTAAATACCTTGCACTTTTAATTAGCTCTGTGGCATTCCTAATTCAATAATAATTAAGGAACAGGACGTAGCCCAAAGGAACGACTTATTAAAGCCTTCTAAACGTGTTGATAATGTCTGTGTACTCTCTCTCCCCAGCCAATTCCCCACTGTCAGCTGCCTCGTGCACTCTACATTAACTACGGCTTGTCAACACTCCCTCCTCTGGACACTGTCTCTTTTTCACAGCTCCCTGATTCATTATATTGACTATATTAGCTTGCCTGCACTCATAAACTAAGGCATATTCCTAAATATAGCTAGCCGCAGTAGATTCATGCTTTTGTCTTTATCTTGATTTGGACGATGCTGCTTGCTATACAAGCTTTATATAACATCTGAAAACAGTCTTCTCTTTATAAAAAAAAAGTGTTTCACATTATTCATTACTTCTAAGTTTGTTTAATAAACATTTAAAATCATGCATTGACTAAGTATGTGTGTGCATTGCAGATAAAATATAGATGTGCATGTTGCTATAATTTGTTAAATTTGCTGTAACAGATTTTTTTGCAATAGCAACACAATGATGATTGCTTTAGTGAGCCAATGGAGAATTACCATCCAAATTTGTGCTCACATTTAGATTTTTAGTATGACTTTAGTTTTTTTTTTTTTTTATTACTCTTCAGTTCAGCATTGAACTTAAAAGGAGGTAACATGCTGGTGACCTTAACAGATTATTATGCTCTCCATAAATGGCCTATATCATTATCATTATATTATATATCATTTATCATCCAAACAAATTTCAAAAATATGGGAAGTCAAAGCCAGTTGTTTAACTGCTTTTCACTGGCATTAAGGTTCCATTTGTTCTATATTTGCAGCTATTTTATCTCAGAATTTCATGGTTCAGGGTGTCCCATTCCTTCACATTAAACATTAATAGGTAGAAACTTAATATGTATCCACTGTGCCAGGAACTGTTTCTGTATTATTTCCTCAACAGTAAAAAAAAAAAAAACAAAACTTGAAAGCGGACATGAATAGTTATTTGTTACACTAAAGACCTGAGACTCTTTGAGGCTTTAGCCTTTTGTGTTGGGGAAATCCATATTCGATTCCTTGTTAGCGACTCTTGGCTGGAAAATAAAAGGACTTTATTTTAGAGGAGGTAAAGGCCCTTTAATTTTTATTTATTTTTTTTTTCCTGTTGTGTGATCAAATGGCTGGCCAGACCATTACCTGTGGAAGACAACTCCCCACTTCCCTGTTTAATTCTCCTGGTTATCACCAATAAACCAGCTGATTTACACAGGACCTTTAAGGAGACTCAGACATGTACACAACGTTTCTACCTTTTGTTCTGAGCAGCTGCATCAATGAGTCGTAGAAAAGAATTTAGATAGAAAAAGTCTTTTTCCTCTCTTACCATCAATACATTTCCCCCTTTGCACCGTTTGCTAATTATTCTTTCTCTTTAGACACAATTTCCTCCACTTGCAGCTCCTTTTATGTGAAAACATAAACAAAAAAATATTGGAAATATTTTAAATGTATCCAGATTTTAATGTAATGGCTATTAGACTGATAGAGGCTATCCACAAGTATCGACATATGCTCTATTGAGGGCATTTTCAGGCACTTAACCTTAATTTGCTTGTAGTTTTACTCACCGATGCATCTGACTTGTATGAGCCATTCAGCCTCATTTAAACAGCTTTTAAACTGAAAGGCCTTCATATATTTATTTTTTTAACGTGTTTGTTTATTTTTTTGGAGGGCAAGGCCTTAAGAAATATGTAAGGTTTGGCTGCTGGAAAAGGCACAACACATGCTGAAAGCTGATTTGACAAAAAGTAAAGCAAAGAATATTTCACCTGCCGGTAACACTTCTCCCTCCATCTATATATATATAACGGGGGAAAGGTGGGGGTTAAGGGGTTAAATGCTGCCAAGGTTGTAGCCCGAGAGGAAAAAGCTAAAAGGACCCCATTTATCCCCTTAATATTCAAAGTTTATGTCATCAGGAAACAGTCTAAACAAATGAGTGTGGCCTTCTTTTTAACATTCAGAGTGTCTGACAATTACCTCGGCTAACTGGCTGATTGTATCAACGGAGACCTGAAGACCTCCATGAATTCTGTCTGCTCTTTGCTGGTGCAGGCCAAATAGTTTAGAGCAGATACAGGAGCACAAAAAGTGTTCAGTGAAATAAAGAGATATGAGCGGTGATGAAAGCCTAATCAGAGTATCGTCAGTTTACAAACAAGGGGGCATGCCCTCTAAGAGTTGATTTGGTGTTTTGGTGTCTTTTTTTTTGGAGGATTTGTGCTTTAGATGTTTAATGTCTGTTATAGAGCAGTCCATGGGTCCATTTATGCTCCCACTTTCAGCCTCATTTAGCCTAATTGGAATGCAATGTGTTTGTCCTTTCTCCATTTCTGGCAACTGCTGTTGTATCTGTCACTGTGAGCTGGCGTGTGAGAGAGACAGTGATACGGCATCTGTCTTTGCATATGTATCTTACTTTTAGAAATCCTATCAACCAGGTGCAGAAGTGAGGTATTCCTCCATACTGAGGTTTGTGCCACCTGATCTCAGAAGGAGACAAGTCCAAACGTCTCTAGCAGATAGTCTTAAGAACTGGAAGTTCTGACTGGAGAATTTCTTTAGAGTCCTCGCCCACCTTTATTTATTTATTTGTTTTATTTGAAGAGGATACACTTGATCTCCTCACTTCTTGCGACAGCACACTGTTGTCATTGTGGTGCTGCATTGACACCCACAGTGGCTCCCCAGTAATGCCAGCAGGCTGCCATCCATGAGGGACCTCTGTTTAGGTTTAGTCAATCATCCCTTATCTCTCCCCCATGGTGTCTTGCTCCCCCCTTCTTTCCCCAGGAAATAATGGGGTCCACGGTTCAGTTGTGTCTGCAAACACACCATCCATCATGACGCCGTGCTGCACTTACCCGGCACGTGATATGTTAGTGTTATTATGGCCCATGCAAACGAATGCAACTCTCTGGCCCTCTATTGTGTTATTGCTTCTGAATTTCCACAAATGCTGAGCATCCCAGACATGCACATAATTTTAATTTCAGCAGAATTATTTTATGATCTTTTCTTTCAGTCTTGATCTTCTACCTACACTACTGGGAGCAAGCCCCTATATTTAATAATTTTTGCCTTTGTGCACTTAATGACGCTCCTGTAAAATTGTACATTGCCACACCAGACTGTTTTGAATTTTTTTGTTTGTTAATTGCCATAAAACTGTTCATGATTGTTATAATTGAAATTTAAACAGCTTGATTTGCATTACATTAGGCCATGATTTTAGATGACTGAAAGGAGCCATCCCATTAACTAAGTTTAAATTTTAAAATACATTTTTTGACTCATCTTTTGAGTTTCGCAGGAGTTAGGGTTAGGTTTGTTTTTTTTTAATTATTATTATTATTACTTATTTTTATAAGTTAGACAGACAGTTTTAATGCTGCAGCTAGTTAGTCAACTAAATACTAGCCAAAGCAAAAGGACTGGTATTGTTTTCACCTTGTCTATGTTAATGTTTTTAATATATGTTTTTGTGGCATAGTATAGTCCCGGGGGAATCCAACTGTAGCAGGAATTACCGCTGAGGTGGTTTTTAGTACTTTGCTTTGTGTTAAAATGTCTGGACAAATCTTGTCAGTGTGCTATTGTCACAACTCTGCAAAATACAGTCACAAAGCTTTACAGGTGAGTGGTGAGATAAACCAGGGCTGAGTTTAAAGATGGATATCTGACTCATGAGTTCAGAGTACTTGGCACTCAAGAGGCACAATACTGCAGAAATACATGTGATGGCAATTAGTACTGAGAGCTCGTAGGTTGAAATGTATTGTGGCTGGTGTGATCGTATCACAAGATGTTTTCTAGTTCTTTAACTACAGTACATATGGTCCTGGGTATCTTTGTCAAATAGAATATATTTTGAAAGGACTTGTACTGTATAGATCATATATTTTGGCGTAAAAATCTGAAAAGGCTAATCCTGAGAGGATAAAGCTGTGAAGTGTTTGTGCCTTTTGAGGTCTTAGCTGTGACGTGGCAAGTGACTTCTGGTGTGAACACAAATAACAGTGATATACCATCTCCACATTGGACTGGCTGCCACAGTCACTGTTTATTTTACTTTTTTTAAACAGTCATTTTTAATTTTCAGTCATTGTAGAGTCGGGTTGGGGTTAAATTTAGAACGTCACCTTGAGGAGTTGATGTGCCAGTAATCACCAGTCTTCATTAGCAGCTGCAAGGTCTAATCTTGTGTAAGACGGGTTTAGTATTTCTTCAGAGGCCATCTTATACTCTTCACACTAGTCAACTCTTTTTAAAAAGACATGCTACTGCTGAACGGTGACTTATTCTGTTTGCTGTGTTGTGACCAGACAAAGTGAGAATAGAAAGAGACAAAGATGGAGAAATGTAGTGAAGAGCTTTGGGCCGTGTGTGTGATATTTGTCCGGGTTGTAAAAGTTAATTGAAGTTGTCTGTGGGAATGTGGCGCCACACCAGGTTGAGCAGCGTGCTGACAGGCGTCCCCATGACAGTGGCAGTGGTTAGATTACCTGACCAGCTAAAGTCGGGCTCTCACACAGGTGTGGCCGAGTCTCTTTTAGGCTCAATTTCCATTTGTCTGTATTTATATGGTTTCCAGCATATTCTGTCAACATTCACAGATACCATCCTCACTTACTGGACAAGATGCTTATCTATAATTACTCTGGTTGTGCAAGTGTGAGATGGTGACAGTCAGATCAGACATGCAGAATAATCAGACAACTTCATTAAATCATTGAAAGACGATGTACAGTAGCTACCCCCCACAACATCAGCATCCTCCCAGAGTGCATTTGGATAAACATTTGTATTTGTGGGGGTGTGTAGGACTTGTAGCTGGAAGTTTCAGGTTTAAACCCTGAAACCAGCAAGTCAAATGATCAAACTATCAAGCTGGTGAACCCTCTATCGGAGCATTGCTCCATATTGTCTCCGTGTGGGTGTGTGTTCAGGCAGGAACTTATATTTTCTACCTCATTTGGAGAAATGTGAGATTTTTCAAACATTCATTTACTGAAAAAGTTAATAAAACTCTTTTTGTTTAGCTGTTTTCCATTTTTCCCTCTCACATGAATTAATTGTTTCATGGTTTTACCATTTGTTTACGTCTGTGTTTGTGCACGTGTGCACCTGTGTGTATGTGAGCACACATTACTGCATTCTCCAGCACTGAGAGGTGCATTGCTGGGTGGCAGATCAGCTTCTTGCAGCTGCTTATCTGGCCCAGGTGGGTCACGGCTGATACCTGCCTGAGCCACACAGAGCAGCTAACCTGGAAATTGATGTTTCACATCAGCGACCACCTTTCTTTGCTCCATTGCAGGGAAGCTGAAGGAGTAAGGAGGAGGGTTGTGTATGCATGTGTGTCTCTGTGTGCCTGTCTGTTTGTGTATGTTGCTCACATGTGCCTTTTCTGTTTCTTTGTGCCACTTTGAAGATGTTAATGCATGCAGCAGTTAGCATCCAACTGACTGCAGTGGTATTGTAGCTGTTTGGTACACAGGTCTCATTTCCTCAAAGTTTTTTTTTTTTTTTTTTTTAACTGTTAAAAAAAAAATCAAAACAAAAAAGTGAGAAATTAGGAGGAAAAGGAAAAAAGGACAGAAAATGAAATGTCATGGAAAAGTCATAATGGTCTTTGAAAATCAGGAGGTTACAGGTCTCAAAGACAACTACAGGGGATTTCAAAGAAAAAAAAAACTTGTGCATAATAATTTGAATATTACTCAGGAAATGCGTTCCTGCTGAGAGAAAGATCCTGTCTGTGGAGCACTTTAATCACCATATTTTTACAACCCCATTGTGGCCATTTCACTTACAACCCAGTTTTTGATTTTTGTAAGATCAATTCCCAGACAAGCTGAAAATGTTCTTTTCCTTTGGATTAACTTGTGGCAGGAACAGAAAATGTTTCAATATTTACAAAATCCAATCAATTCCAGTATGCAAGTTTTCCAAACCCTTGAAATTATTGCTCAGAGGACATGCTGGATCACTTTAAATTAAATGCTTGCAGTGTAATATCAGCTTTGGTCACCTGAGGCTGGTGTGCCTTCTAGGAAGAAAGGTTATCTCGTCCTTGTATTGAAAGCTGGCATTTGTTCTCATAAAGGCCAGCATGCTGGTGCCTGATAGGATTAATTGACAAGTGGGGTGACTGCACACTATGTTCCCCATTTACAGACGTCTCATTGGCTAAGATTTGCTTGCTTTAATTTACTGGTGTTGCGATGTTTGTCTGAGCTCCGGCGTGGAGAATTATCTCACACACTTCTTTGCTTCTTCTCACCTTGGTCACACCCATATCATGCTGCCATTCACTGCGAAGTAGCTGCAGCCTCAATCAAGGCAGATGTGCATATGAGAGAGATACATGCTGTTGACTTGCTGTTTGCCCGTGCCGCCTTTTGATAAGTGTCTTCTAAATCTGTAGCCGCAATGATAGGCTGGCAAGGCATGCCTGTGCTCTGTGTGCAGTCATATGTGTTTGTGTGCGGTTTTGCACACTAGTGGAGTGTGCATGGCATAATTGAACTGCACTTGCTTATCTCACAGCTGAGAAGGTGTTTGACATTTAACAGGCATCCTTAGAAGTGAAGTTTTTTTTTTACAAGGCAGCATTGTCTGTCGTCCTTGTCTCTTTCTCTGTTCTTCTCCTTTTTTTATTAGTTCCCCTTTGTGCAGCAGTTTGTCTCCAGTGAGAAGCCTCATTCTTGAACAAATCTTGGGCTTTTCTGCTTTGACTTTCCATGTACTTAACATTCAAATTACAAAGTTGCTCTGCCGGTATTTTACCTGCACTGTTAATTTATAACCCAAGCTTGTTATGGTTCTTTAGCGGCAGTAATGAAAGTGCAACATGTCTTCATAAGGAGCTACTTTTCTGTGAGAGAGCACTGTTTCGGCAGGACACTGCAATAGAGGATGCAGGAGGGAGGAATGAGTCCAGAGCAGCTGTCACTGCCCAGCTCTCTTATTCACCTCCACAGTTTTGTTTTTTTTTTTTTTTTCTCCCCCTCTCCCCTTGTCGCTATGTCCCTCTCTCCAGATTGACCAAGGAGGTCAATTGCCAATTTGCCAGTGCCAATGTCTTTGTCAGGAAACAATATTAATTTTGGCTAATTAGGACCTGAAGCTAATGAGCACTACAGATAACGAGTTCATTTATAATCCATAAAACAAGTGTGGCGTGCTACAGAATGAAAAAAGCTGTAATGGCAGCAGCCGGTCATCAGATTTAGGCAGGAGCGTAGCAAACATTCTGGACACACATTTTTATAAGCACACCCTTCACTTTAACTCACTTAGCCCCTTTCTCTCTTCCCGTCTCACACGCACACACACACACTTTAGAATCTGGCATGTCTGCATTGCAGTCCTTTGCTGGTCAGCTTTAGCACATTTTCAGCCAAGCTTTTCAGACATTTACCATCCTAGCCCCCTTCTTTACGTACCTCTCCCCGTTCTCCTCATCTTCGCCCCTGTTTTTCTGTCTCTTCCTCCGTGCCTCTGTGTCTCTCTCATCTTGCCATTACCTGTTAGCCTCATCAAAAACAGTGGTACAGTTCTGACACCAATACAGCAAAAGAGACAAGTAACGTGAATGCATAAGGAAAGGGAAGAAGCTGGGAATAAATATGAGGAAAAAATTTTAGGGAATTAGAGAAAATGGAAAGTGGGTGTGAAGGTACAGAGGCGGGATGAAGGAATCAGGGGGAGCTGACAGAAAATGTGGAGGTAAAAGTGATGCACACATTGAGAGATGGGAATAGATACTGGCAAAGTGGGAAATGATGGTGAGAGGGGCTTCACAGCAGATGGACATCAGAGAGTGAGGGAGCGAAGAGGAAGATAAAGATGCACTACTGACTTTGCCCATATAGATAAAGTCCAGCTGGCTTCGGACTAGCCGGGGCAGTCATTTGTGTACACTGAGCTGAGCTGGACCGGACCAGGATCAGACATGCTATTGTGGCCTCTGGAGCACAGTGCAATTCTACAAATGTTACACCATATGGACTGGTGAGAAAATACTATTACAAGTATATTTCAGCGGAGATCACCAGGCCTGTGTCCCACGACAAGGTCAAATGCAAAACTAGAGGAGGAAAAACTGTGACTATGGCTTAATGCAGGCCAACACTTGCATATAGGCAGCAAGTTGGGCAATAAAACCTTTCTTCAGATTTGGCCATTGTAGCAAGTCCAATTTATACCAAACCCTAAAAAACCTTTTGGTACATTCACTTTGTTGCATTTTACTCAATCATTTGGTATTGACTATACTTTTCTTTCGATAACATGAAGCTCCAACAACTGCTGTTCAAGAACTGGCTGCTGGGAAAAAGATGTTCATCCTGTCAATAGAAATAAATCAAAGCCGGACAATTTTTCTCCTTTTAATTTTTATTTTCTCGAGCTTAACAAGCACAGTAAAGAAACAAAAAAACACCTGTATTCAAACATCACCAAAGAAACCAATGCAGTCCACAGCTGCTTTTAACAATAACTGTTGACGAAACCCTGATGCTGCTTGCAGTGTATATTAAATTTGTTCCATTCTACCAGTTGATTAGAAATCAAGTGGTTATTTTATCACATTTGCATTTTTCAATATGAGTAAAGAAAAGAAACTTGTCTCATCTCAGGAAGTATACAAAGACACGCAAGAGTCCCATCAAGTAGCCCTTCAGCAAACTACAAGAAAGATGGTTTTAACCCAATTAACATAAAACCACAAGTCAGATTAAAAAATGCTAGAATATAAAATATAATTTTTTTGCTGATTCTTGTACTGTGATGGGCACAACATAGTTTACTAATTCTATTGCAGCTTTGTAGCAAGGTTTGTTGTGGGCATGAAAAAGGCATGCAGTCCTTTAAACACAGAAATTATGACGTGAACAATGGTTTGATGAGTGAACAAAATTAATTTATTAGTTATATTAGGTGTCCTCCACGAGATTCAGAACTCTTATTTCAGTTGAACCACAAATTGTGCATTTAATGCACTTTCACGTTGGCTTCAGGATTGAGTAGAAGTGGCTGATTTTTATTAGCAACTTACTGTCTGTCAGTAGTTTTGGGAGATTTTGCTTGGAAGATATAACTTTTGTATTTTATATTTTGTTTCCTTTAAAATAAATATATATATTTTAAAATTGTGGTTACAGTACAGACTAGCACAAGTTTTTATTGTCATAGAAATAATGAGATGACCATCAAGGTGTAGATAATATGCTGGATTGTTGTTGTTCTGTGTGGAAATCAGTGAGGATGGCAAATATTCTCTGAATGGAAACTTAAGCGTTATCAGTGAAAATGAAATTGCATATAAAGGACACTATAGTGCCTTTTCAAAGCTTGAGTGGTGTGAATGACATTTCATAAATGTTATCATGTCTTTTTAAAAGCCTTGTGAGGAACCAATTTTTGCATTAAGTGAGAAGAGATAAAAAAGGATAAGAGGACAGCACAATTGGAAGACAGGCTGAAAATAACAGAATAAAAGAAATTGTGTTTTTGTGTTTATGTGTATTAGAAAATTGGGAAAGAAGGTCTGATGTGTAGAGGAGCATTAGGCTTTTTGGAGATGAGGTTTAACACGGGAGAACAAAAGGAACTAAGAAGGGAAAAAAAAAAAGGCGACAATAGCTGATAAGAGGTTGGTCAGACACCTTTAAAGTAACTCTAAAACCTGATTTAGTTCCTTGCGAAAAAGTCCATGAATTTTAGGCAATAAGCATGCACCAATAGTGGTGAAAGAAATAACAAGCAAACAAATCTTAAAGTATGGTCACCATTAAACCTCTCTGTGCCTTTAGGATACATTCATGCTCTTTTTCCTCTTCGATTTCTTCATCCAGGACAAGGAAACGGCTGCTGATTCTCTCACCTTTCACATATTTGATATAGCTATATTCATCAAGAAAAGGAGCTCCTGTTTTCTGAGGTAATGGGTAGCATTAGCTCAGTTGCCAAAGCCTCATTCTTGACCCTGTTCCCTGACATCTCCATCCACAGGGCCAACAGAAACATCAGCCTTAGATTTCAGTAACACGGGCCAAATGATAAACATGTAAACGGCAGAGCAAAAGAAAAAGGCCAAATGGGAGACGCTTTTGTTTTAGTGTGTGTGTGTGTGTGTGTGTGTGCGTTTGTCTGTGTGTTTTGGGGCTTCACAATGAAGGTGGCATGTTCCATTACCCAGCCATGATTTAGCTCACTCTCAGGTAATAGTCAGCCCTGGTTAGGTCACCAGAGGGCCAGTGTCAGATGGAGGGAGTGCGGCAGGGGGGAGAGGCAAATAACAACAGAATGAGAACAGGATTAAAAACCGAGGTGAGCAGCGAAACTGGATGGAAAGACAATGGCCACAAAGACAGAAAGGAAAGAAACGAGTTAGCCAGGCGTTAGAAGTGAAAGTGCAGGTGGACTTTTTGGCGTGATGGCAGGAGTGGCGCAGTTTGGGGTGGATGCGTCTACGTTCAGGGCGGGCGTTTTGCTTTTGTGACAGCGACAGGCCAGACTGGCTCAGCCGTCACTCCAGAAGCCTCAGTAGCACACAGCCACCTGTCCACTCCTATCAGTGCTGCCTGTGTCCCTCTGTCGGGCGAGCAGGACGGAGCGTGACGAGAGGATGACAAAAACCAAAGGGAGAGACAGAGAGAGCAAAGCAAGGCAGAGCAAGGCTGTGATGGGCTGGAATAGGAAATAGCAGCACCAAAGAGCATTACTGTGTGATCGGTGGGTGAATGGAGCTGCGTGTGAATATGCAGTGACAGCTCTGCTTCTCCTCACCAACGCGTGGGATGACTGTCCACTAATGTCCTTCACTGTCCATCTGACTTTCTCTATGTTATAGGTTAGTCACAGCCTTGTCACTCATTGTTTTCATCACTTCAGCATTTGGATAGATTAGAAAGCCAATCCTGGCTTGGACATCAGATCATTCACCCTCTCAGTTCACCAAACACAGAGAGGATTTTCTCTCTGTGGACTTGGGCCAGATCACTGATTCATATCTGGACAGCAGAATCAACTACAGACACACATGTTATTCATATTTACTGTATTCTTTGAATTTGTTCTTTTAATATTTGTACAAGCTCCTAATAATCTTATGTAAATAAATTTGCCTTTGGAATGCTTTCTTGGTTAAAGCGTTTGTTGCATTTTGATGGCAAATCAAATCATTGTACGTCGTCTTAGAAATCCCTTTAGGAGAACAAAATAAAACAACCTGCAATCTTTGCTTTGTTGTTTGGGTTTTTTTTTTTTGACAAGGTTAAAGCAGAGTGAGGTTTTTGATTTTAAGCTACTGGTACATAAACCCTTTGTTTTCAACATTTTTCTCCTCCCGTTTGGGATTTATTTATTTATTTAATTTTTTTTTTTTTTTTTTTTATTTTTTGAATGAGCCAAAGACTAGTTTCTGTTGAAGACAGCGATACACACAGTTCATACACTTTATCTACTCTCACTCATACCAAGAAAAAAAAAAAAAAAAAATACAGAAAATTAAAATTAAAAGATTTGCTTTTTTTCCTCATATTTAACTCATATTCATGTACAATTACAAGTTTGTGTTTCTATATTGGCCAACGTCAGCATCTCATTTATTTGTTTTTACAAAAGTACAGTCTGTTTACTTGAAAGCCATGTGTATACGTGCCCACACACACAAACTGTGTGTGGTCTGGGAGGTGTCTCTCAGGAATGGCTAAAGGAAAGACAGAGGGTGTTCTCCTCTCATCCGTGACAGATTTAGTCATAAATCTGTTGGATTAATACACAGCCTCCCAAGGACTCTTGTGGTGTGTGTTGTTGAAACACAGGAGTCACTTAAAGCCAGACTCCAGGCACTATTTGTCTTCGGCTCTCTTTCTCATCACAGTTATTGATGTCACACACACACACCCATGCAGACACACACGCAAAGGAGAAAAGACCAGTGAGAAATAGAAAAAGGGGTAAATGAGAGGAAAATGAGCCAGAATATGGTAAATGTTTCAAAGGAGCTGTTGAATCATCCGTGTGATAAGTTAGCTTTTTTCTTATAAGACAAATAAAACAGCCTGTTGCCATTTCCCTCTATTATTTCCTCACTAACTAATCTGCTAATTTGAGAATATGTGTGCTTGTTTATTTGTGGCATTATTTGCAAATCTGTTTTTCTTTCTTTCCATCTTTTTTATAGCTACCTGTCTAACTGACTTCCTTGGCGGGCCGAGGGGGGCTTTAGCTTCATTCTCCATGGCTGCCTTCATCCTACAGACAAATAAACTATCTGCATGCATCCTTTTTCCAGCTATTAAAAATGCCCCCTGAACACACAGACCTCTCTTTGTATGGAAATGGAAGTCCTAGCACTTACTTTCTGGCCACCACACTATTGTCATTCCAGGTGGTGCTGCTGGGTTTATTTCCATATGCCACTAGCTTCCCAGAAACAATCAGGTTCTCTCAACATTAACGCAGCATACATCACCGTGGGCAGAAGGCAACGACGAGATGATTTTATTCATTTCCATCTTATTTCTAAAGGAAGAGAATAAAGTTTAATTTATTGTGTGTTTGACTGAAAGTGAGGGTGCAAGTTAATGCATGTGCCCCCAAGAGATCTCTTAAAAGGATGAGTCTGAAAGAGTGACTTAAATCCACGATGAAATCTGACTCGTAAATTACCCACAAAGTGCTTGATATGGGCCACAATGATTGGAGTTGTTGGGGTTCTTCGTTGGTATGATGGCAGTAGATTTTGTCTTCGAGCTGCACTGATCAATATAAATATCCATCATAAAGCTGCACTCTTAAGCTTTTAACTGTTCAAGAAAGCATAAAGTTCAATCCCACCTTTTATTTTAATAATTTCTGTTAAAGCTGGGGCTCATAATGTGCCGTTTTCACTGTAATCACCAGTTAACAGCTACAATCTGGTTTCTGTTTTTAACAATAGTGAAGTGACATTTCTGCATTACTGAGCACTGCTGTCTATGAGCTTATGACTATATTGATCTTTCAGCGCAGGAATTCAGAGAGATGCCAACACACTCACTGGGAACAAACCCTTTTTGTTATAATGACACACAGTCGATTAGCAGGACAGGTTTTTGCCGGCTCACTCTTTAACACCATTCCTGTTAACCCAGGAGCTAATGTATCTGTTGCTGAAAAGTATACAGCATTGTAGCTTAGAGTCACAGTCTCATCATCACAACTCATCTATGTGACAGATGAGAAAGCTTTCCATTACTGCTCCTCACCAGAGAATACTGTTCAATTTCTCTTCATGTGCTAATCCAGAAAGTGATAAATGCTGCACTATATAGCGGGAAACAAAATATAGTCCCTACTGAGGGGGCTCAGACTGCCAGTTAGCAGAAGACGGTATTTGCCTGTGTGAATTTTGGATGGAAGTGATTGATGTGAGGCAACATGGCTTCAGCTTGGCATTGCTGATGTTTTTGAAGGCTCTCCCTTTCAGTGGATAGACAGGGTGGTAACATGAGTGGCATCTCACTGACTCATCAGCCCACTGATTGCAAGACTTCAGTCCTGAGGCCCGAACCCTGCCTCAAGACAATCCATCAAGTATTTATATAGATCAGGTAAAGATCAAGATTCTCCCCACCCTGTCCTTCACAGTCAGGCTTTTCCAGGAGGTGGCTTCATCTTTCTTTTCTTTTGTCTGCCACTGCTTTGGCAGTCAGCATACTGAAGATTGGCCATACTCCTATTAAGCCTCTGTGTATCGTAAAATTTGAAGCCATAATTCACAACATGCCTGAAATTGCAGTCCTGACAATACCTGTTCCACTGAATCAGTCCTCCGATGAACGAGAGGTCTAGAGATGTCACCAACATAATGAACACGGCTTTGGCCTATTGCCCCTTTTCTTTCTCAAGCCCAAGCCCCCAGGGCAGGGCCGAACTTAGTCCTCATCTAACGCGTGCAACTCCTATTGATCCAGCAGGGATTGATGATCACCACCAGATGATTTAGTGTTCTCACCGGTCCCCTTGCTTTTCCTAAAAGGTTGGCCCGAGTGAAACACAGGGATCCTGCTGTGTATAGGTTAGCAAGTAATCCAGCTTTTTCTTCCTCTCCTCCTGTTGTCTGTCTCTCTGGGCTTTGTCATTTTGTGGACTTTATAATCATCTGTTTTTCAGCCCTGCCACATGGAAGCAGCAATGCTTTGTCTTAATGCAGAAGTCCTGTGCTCACCGGTCAATTCTCATTCTGCTATGCCTTTCACACTTTTGGCTGATCCATTCTCCCCTCTCCATCTCTGACTATTTATATCAAAATGCCCCCAATACTGTATTTTCTTTTACTAAGCCCTTAAGTAGCCTCCAAGTTAAACCTCAGACTTATAGGAGCCATTATGTATGGGCCAGGATGGTTGTGGTCACCTTGCTCTTTTAGAATAGGGGAAAAAAAGCTAGGTCTCCAAATGTGAGTTTGCAAAGAGGGTAAGAGGTTCAGAGGACAATGGGAGAGAGAAAGGTGAGGTAGAGGGATGATTCCTGCAGCCCATCGCTCTTGTCATGACAGCAGTGTTGCAGAGGAGAGAAGAAGGGAGGGGAAATGTTAATGTGCACAGAATCATTCATAACAGTAATACTGGCATCACTTGCTGCTAAATAGCATCATTTGTCAGGGGAAAGGGCTTGGTGCCACAGAGTTACAGATAAGCATGAGAAGGATACCCCCATTATATATACACACACACACACACACACACACACACACACACACACACACAGAACTTGTGAAGAATGTTTTTGTTTACTAATGTTCTCAAAGAACTTTGACCCTCAGTGTTTTGTGCCTTTACTTTATTCATATCCTGAATCTCCCAAAGCTTAAAGCAAAAACTGACCTTCATTTAACATTGTTCCAACTTTAATTGTAAGGTGAAAGTCCAATAAGACTTTTAGCACTTAATCCTTTGCACTAATAGACAGTGCAGTCATTTATATTAAAGCACACAAATAACCACTTCATGTCATATAACACAAAGGCATATAAATGTACATAACTTGAGCCTTAACTCCTGCAAAGTAGAAATACAGTATTTCCTAACAATATTTATAATCATACAATCATATAATTTTACATTGATACTCTCAATTCATGCTGCCGTTGAACAGTAAATTCCATCTTTTTTAAGATGAGCATGTTTTTAGAGCAAATTCAGCATTTCTGTTTCAGTGAAGCGTCCAGTGCAGTTTATGTGCCAGCTCTTAATACTGCGCATTTCCTCTTAATCTGAGCAGAGAATTGAACCCATATGCTTGATGGGATGGGCTTAGTTTGTGTCTCTTTTCCAGAGTAGGAGTTCATCTTCCACAAGACTGTGACTCTTAAATGATCATTTGTTATCCCTCACTCAAATGTACGAGCAGATAATTCCTCTACAGTCGAGAGGGCCGCAAGGAGGAAGGAAAAAAATGGCTATTATTGATGACTATGAGGTAAAATGCTTAATTTGCACCGTCTTCAACCAAATTATAATTCATATTGAAAGCAGCTGAATTTGCATAAATCTCATTAGACGCAATGAGAAGGGTTCATAAATCGTCATATTAATTAGTCATTTTTGCCACCCTTTCATAGGAAAATTGGGTGTATTAATAAAACGAGAGGGGTGTGTGATTGTGAAGCCTAATTGGTCGTTGTGTTAAGCAGTTTGGTGAGCAAGTGATAGGCTTGATTTAGTTTGGCTTCACCTCTATTGTCTGGTGGCATACTCGCAGAGAGGGGGAGAAGATGAGTTTACTGTTGGTGTGCCTGTGATCCGTGTATTTACTCTGTACCCGAGTTCTTTAATGCCTTATGTCTCTAAATGAAGGCAGGTGGAGGCAAAGCATAACAAACCCTGTGTCAAATTCACATCGACATCCTTGAAGGTATCAGTCCTCTGTCCCATGAGTGTTGGAAGTGGAGTAATACGGTCAAACCCTGCTCTGGAGTAACTTGTAGTATGTTTTCACACCTCATTTGGTACAGAGTTGTGACTCACTTATCTGTAGTGAGGATTAATGGAACAAGACTGAGGGTGTGACAGAGCTGTGCTTAGTAAAATTACAGCTGTTTTGTGATGAGTATGTCCTAACTGTCTGAGTTGCCTCCCAGAGCTGCTGGGATAGGTCAGCCCCATGGACCGTGTCTATACTGGAAGCATCTGGCCCCTACACGCTCCCCTCATCCACACTCACCGTTTTCACCGTGGCTGGGAAAGTTTACAATATTCCAAAATAAACCTTATGTGGGAGTGAGTTATAAAGCCCTCCAACACTAAGTCTTTGTCGATGCAGGCTTATAAACCACACAACCAGACAAGTGCAGCACTGCTTTTAAATCAAGGATGGATGAAATGCTACTGAGTTCAGTGTGGTTATTTGGAGAGGATAAGTCATAAGTCAAGCCTTACCTACGACAAACTGTTGACAGACTAATTTTGTGCGTAAGTAGGGAAACTCGAGATAACCTCATATTTTGTTAAAAAACGTGGGTTTGTCATCTGTGGACGTACAAGAGAGACTAATTCAAATTCATTACATTTACTGTGTGTGACTGATCACAGCATACCCACCACTCTCTTCATTACAATGCCCCACTCGAACTGTTTTACCCCGGTTAGTGTAATGAGCCCTGTCCCTGTGGGTTGCTGGATCTTGATGCTGTCTTCTCTGCTGCTGCTCACCTCAGCCTTGCCCTTTTCAACCCCTGTCCAGCCCAATGAGTTAGCCAGCCTGGTGGCACTTCACCTCTTCCTTTGATTTGCCAGCCGGGTTGAGCTCAAGGGTCTGATGAATGAAACCTTTGGGCCACTGCAGTGCCAGTTAAAAGCCGTTTACCTCTCGAGGCCAACATATACTGTGTTTTATTCTGTCTTGATCCTCCACATGAGCGTCTTTTCTGACTCTGGTGTCATCCTTTAAGTGTATGACCACTTCAGATCAAAACACAATGTTTAGAAAAGTATCTCAGGAAGAAAAAAAAGTTAAATTGTGTGACAGCATCATTGTGGGTTGTTTTTTTTTTTTTTTTTAAACATGGTCCCTTTACTTCAGATTAAGCTGTTGTATGTCTTGGATGTGTCTATCTTTTTGGGTAGTCACACATCGTCACACATCGTCACACATTTGAATGACAGACAATGATGATGAAAATACTCTTTAATAAAGTTGTCAGCTATGCTATTAGTATTGTGGCTCACTTTAGATGGGAATGAGGGAAATTACATTTGAGTGAATATGCACTTCTGTTAGCTCTTCTGGTCTTCAGAGTCCTGATCTTTGGCCCTCTGCGGCATCTGATATTTAACTCTCGTCCTGGCAGGTTCATCAGTAGCTCAGCTGAAGGCAACTGATCCAGAGGGGGAGCCCCTTCTGTATGGGGTTTCAGGAGAAGAGGCCATGAAGTATTTTTCAGTGAACCAAGACACTGGCGTTGTCTGGCTTCGACAGCAGCTTGATCGTGAGGTAACACCAAACAAACACATACTGACAAACTGCTGCACATATTGACACATAACCAAAGCACAGGCACTAAACACAAGGAAAGGCAGTGATCATTTTAATTCCAGCATCTTTTCAAAATAGTTGCAAGCATGAAAGAGTGAAAACACAATTTTATAGAGTGAGATAAAGAAAAAAGGTCCATGAGTGCGTGATCATGTAGCACAAAAGGGCAGACTAGAAAAGCAGAAGATGCCGAAATATCAAAGTTTGTGCTGATGTGTGCTTCTGTCTCCACCAGACCAAGTCAGAGATGCAGGTCGAATTCCACGTGAGCGACATTCAAGAGGTAAGATGCAGATTTGCGCTGTGATCACAGTTAAGGCACTTCCAGTCACAAGCAGATACCTGGATATAGCCTGACCACATGACACGCAGATACCTTTTCTCTCAATACCATCTCTGTTTCAGTCTCCCGTTTTCCTTCTCACCATAATTTCTCTCTTTCTTACATATAATCATTCTGACACCTGTCTCACTCCAAACAGTTTAGTTGCTGAAACATACTGACGTTCAACCTACTCTCCCCTGCGGATAATCTGTCACACACTTGTCCTGTTTTCTTTCTCTCCGAATCTTGGCTTGGCATGGTTAATATACATTTTTAGTTTTCTGTCAAGTAAAGAGTGGAGGCGGCGTTGGAACTGTTTTAACCAGGTGTTTTCTCCCTTAGGTGGTCAAAGACACAGTAAACATCCAGATCGGAGACGTGAATGATAATGCACCAAGCTTCCATGGGCAGCCTTATACCGTCCATATCCCAGAGGTGAGGACAGTCTACACTCATTTAACTTATAACATCCAAAAATAGAAGCAAAATAACTGGTTATTGTGCCTGCTTCATGAATGAGCTGTTTGGGCAGAAGATTTTATGAAAAAGTATTAATAATAATGTTTTATGTGCATTAAAATAATAAAGCCAGCAGAAAAGTTTGTGACTTTCTGTCTTTTGAGCTTGATCCTCACAAATATGCATTACAAAGTTTTGACTCTAACTGCATGGCGGCTACACATGTTGCCCTGAGACTGTGTCTTTTTGCACCCGTAATCGTCCCACGATGTGAGGCGCTGTGTTCTGGCTCGTGGATTGAGCATGCACAGCCTCATTCTATATGCACTTCAACGAAGGCATCAATCTCTTTTCTCTTCTCAGTATCACTTGCTTCTCTGTCCTCTCTCTGAATCCGCTACCTCGCTCCTCAGTTCTCACTTCTTTCCATCGTTCTTTCTCGTCTTTGCCCTCTCCCTCATCTAATCCTTGATATGAAGTAATTGCCAGAGTGGAGTGGAGGACTTCAAACAGGGGCTGAAATCCACACACGCGAGCACACGCACACATCCACATATTTTTGTTGTTTATATTGAGCACATACCCCTTTCTGAGTCTTCACCAAATCTTCAAAGCCACTCGCTTTTTCTCTCCCCAATCCATAAAGTCAGGCACATAAATGGGAGAAAGGAGGACTGTTGGGACAAGGCTGTTTAGACCACCCACCAGGGAAGGTTCTCTCAGGCCAGAGCAAACACCGTTCAGTTGTGTGGGACTCACTTATAGTCGACATACAGACTTCCCAAGCTCTGCAAACAATAGGCTTCAGTTTAGCCTCCGGAAAGCCATTAAAGAGAGCTGTTTGTGACCCTCAGTAGCTCACACATTGTTGGTTCCCTTACATCAGTCTGTGAATTTATGCTTATGTCAGTCCTTCCCTCCTAGTGCTTAGAAAATTTAAGTTTTTTTTTTTTTTTAAATTTGAGGCAATGGGATGTATTAATAGATCTTATTCTTTGAAACAGTAGACACAGCAGTGAGTCTAATTCACATTCAGCATTTCCTTACATCATATTGAAAACAGCTGAAGTCTGTAACAATGAGACATAACAAGGTTAAAATAAAGTATGCAGTCCGTCTGTATGTGAGACTAATTCAAGTGAGATGTGTTTTATCACAAAGCTCTGTGAATTTATATGTTTGTGTTCTTTACTTGATAAATGAGATGCTGCAAATTCATTTACAATCTTACATTTGTGTTGTGGTACCAATGCAGCACACAGTTCAATCTGTATGAAATAGTTCTTTATCAAAGCCATTTTCATTAACACTGTCTTCTTCTGGGACATTTGGGAACTGCTCCCACTCATGCAGGGGGGGCTTTCTTCCTGTGCTCCGGTTCCCTTTTCTGTGCCCTTTTCTACCCCGTTATCTTGTTTGAAAACAACTTTCGATACCTGCATTTTTATGGCCTCATTACCTTCGTGACACTAACTGACCTCTGGCTGGCAAAGCAAACATACTGCGACATCGCTCCATCATACTGTCACTCTCTGGACATACCACCGTAACTGGCGGTTAGAGGACCATCAGCACTACCAGATAGTGCTGCCGAATTTCAGGGCGCAGACAAAATGATGAGGGTGATGGATGTGAAGGATGACAGAGAAGTGAAAGTAAAAGAATGAGAAATGAGAAAAGAAAAACAAAGGACTGAAATTATGAGCTGTAACACAATCAGTGTCAGAGCACAAAACAGGCCAACAGAGCCCAAAGGAAAACAACACAAAGAGCTTGAGGGTTGTTGAAAAAGAATAGTTAGGGGAGGAGCCATATTGAGTTGGTCCTGCTGCAGCTCAGCAGTGAGCTGATGAAGCAATGTGAGTGGCAAGGTGAGCAGTGCAGTAGGGAGAGCAGGGGGAGTGTGTGTATAAATGTCGTTTTAATTTGTTGAGCCATAAAGAGGGTGAAGTGGAGCAGGTGGGCTGCTAGCATTCCCTCTGTCAGTGCTAATGAGCTGGCCAGATTTACAGCATCCACACTGAAGCAGCCAGCAGCAGAGACTGGATACAAAGAGTGACGATGATCACAAGAAATAATGTTTTGATAGAACAGCAGATGGGCCACAACCCAAATCCATTATTTGGATAGTGAGAAGTGCTCTTTACAATCCCCAAGCACAACTAGGAGTCCTATACAGCAAGCCGTCTATTGACAAACTCAAACATCTTCTGCCAAGTGTGCATCTGTGGAATATGGAGCTGCTGCCTGTGCCACTGTGGAGCTATCGACAGTTAAAGGCAGGCCTTCCCAAAAACACTCTCACACACCTCCCCCAGCTGCCTGGCCCTCATACTTCCCCGCTGGGGAGTCAGGCTCTCCGTCAGCGACACTGTGATAACATCACAACCCGACACTAACAACTTCTCTAACTGCGCGCAGTGTGTGCCGTGTCCTGTGGTTTCATGAGCTGCCCCTGAACACTAACAATTTTCTCTTGTTCTATTTCTGCAACTCGCTTTTCGTCCTGCACATGATATTGATATTTAGCTACTATTGCACTCTTACATATCTTATCATAGTTGTCAATATTATGGACATAGTTCCCCGTTGAAGTGAGAGAAAGTCCTGGAGTTTGCAGTCAGGTCCCTTCTCATATTGCCACTCAGAATTTGAATGCCATCTTTCGCGACCACTCACATTCAGCCCTACCTCCAATAGATGGGCAGTGCAGGGCAATCCTGCCTTCAATAACAAAATAATAATAATAATGCACACAACATTGTATAGCAGACCTTAGACAGGCGTTGTAATGCACCATAACAATGGATTAAATTTATTGGTAGATAGGCTGACAGGTAAGAGGCTCCATCTGATAGACATCCAAACTTTATCTGTTGACTGCCTCTCAGGTGTGTCAGGCAGGTTAGCAAATCCTTTCTCAGCCTCTATTTTCTATCATCTCCATCTCAGTGTCCTCCTCTAACCTACAGTAAGCTCTGAACTGTGGCTGCTGTTATAGAATAGGATTGTCCATAATGGAAACCTTTTTGAAAGTCAAACAGGTAAAATAATAGATTTCTTTAATTTCATCTAATTTTTAGAATTATGTAACACCAATCGAAAAGAAGTTATTTTTGCATGTTCTTTTCGCCCAGTGCTTACACAAGATTTATATTTTTCACTATCTATTGTCAGTTGGATAATTGTCTGTTTGGATAACACCACTACTACTCATAGTCACTATCATAATTCTATCTATAGTGGAGAGATATTCAAACCAACATCATGTTGTTCTCTAACTTTTGGCTACTACTTCATCCAAACAATTTTACACTCGTGGGTAATATTGGCGAAGGGTGTGTGAGAGCACCGATTACGCCTGTGAAGCTGAGCTGTTTAGTGTTTTATGCAGCCGCTGGCAACCAAACAGAGGCACCTGCTATTTGATGTGCCCTTTGTCATTGTCAGGTGGAACAGAGTTGAATCTGTTATGTTCCTTTCTTCTTTGGCTTTGTTCACTTCTGAAAGCCGGAATCTTTTATCACCTTCTGACTTGTATTTTAACAGGTTAGAGCATCCCTACATAATTTATTTACAAGGTAACAAACACACATCTCAGGTCTAAAGCAGCATGCACAGTATACTGATGACTTATCTCTGGTGTTGTAAGGGAACCTAAAATAAACAAGTCTTGTTTATAGTGAAATACATTCATGTCACAAATTACAGTCATAAAATATTCTGACTTTCTTCAGAATTAGATTCACCCTCCTCCTTTATGAAACGCAGAACACTGAAATGCATGTGCACATCCAAGAAGTAGGATTTATCCCGTAATGATTTCATATCAACTCTCCTGGTCTTTCCTGTAGTGGAATTGAATCTGGTTGTTACCAAACTGAGTGGTTGCTGGTTGACAGGCGCAGGCCTCAAAGAGAATTCTGCCTGACGCTAAGACCCTGAGCCCATAGGGAGGGATGGAGGGATTTAGGGAGAAAGAGAGAAGAGATGGATAAAGTGAGAAGGTTAAATGGGAAGCAGTCAATATTTCACTCACCTCAGCCTCCATTTATTTCTTTCTCTGGCATAGATTTTTTTTGCTGGGGGCCCAATTCGAAGTTGGGGTTTCTTAAAAAGTCCTTTTCACAGGAGACTTTCCTCTATTTTTTGATGGAATAAGAAAAGCCGTTCCTTTACATCATATTCTTTTGACAAAAAAATGAAGCCATCAATATCGTTAAGTAGCTGTTAAGAGCACTGCAACAGTTTTTGTAGTTTTTGTTACTTTTCTTTTTTTTCTATCCCATCTGTGTCCCTGATTATGTCTGACAGTACTGATATAAACATATCACATGATCATCCTCTACAAACTAATCTAACTCCAACATGAGCACTTCCATTTTACACAGTGCAAATAGAGTACATATGGCCAGGTTTATAAAAGCCCAGGATGTTTTACCAGCTGTTTGTTCACATATTTCAAGCAGAAACCGTCCCCTAATTTTCCTTTCTGCATTTCACTGATGGCTCTGTGTTTGTGTATGTGGAGCAGGTTGAGGGGTGAATTTTCTGATATTAATCGTACGCTCGCCTGTTTTCACGTGTGTTAATAGCATAAAAGTGTCTTCCACCTTTGTGAGCAACGATTCATTTGTAGACTTCAGGAGTCTTTTCAGGGCAATCGGCCGCTTAAGATAGTTGTTAGAGAGGATGTCAAGCCTGTAGAACAATTTTTCACACATCATTTCCAGTCCAGAGGTTAACGCAACAAATACAACCCAAGCATCACGTACGCTGCCATTCATGAAGGTAAATCGCATCCTCTTCCTCTCTTTATGTTTCTGTCATTTACTTTATCCCGCTGAGCATGAAGAGCACCTTGATTTTGCGTGCTATGCAGGGATGGGTGCAGATTTGTCTGTCAAAAAAAAAAAACAACAACAAAAAAAAAACAAAAAACGGATGCCTCATGTTTTGTGAGTGACCATCAAGTGCATTTCTGAAAACGGAGAGCGAGAGAGGGATGGAAGGGAAGTGAAGTTGGGGCACAAGGAAAGACTTGGAGAGCTCGACTTGCGCTCCCCAAAGCCATTAAAGTTTGATTCACCCACTCCTCACTCTTTGAATAAATCAACCTGTCGTTCCCTCTCTCCCTTTCTTTCAAGTGTGCGGGTCCCACCCCTCCATCCCATCCCTACTCCATCCTTCCTCTGGCGCTCTCCTTCCCTCTAACCCTTGCCTGGCAGAATTGTGTATTCTGACAAGGTTTTGCTCACAAAACCTTCCGTGTACTGCAGCTGCTTTTGTTTGGGTTTATGTTTACGTGTCTGTGGGAGAGGGAGGGAAAGGAACACCACTAATTCTCCAGTCTCTTTGTAGCTCATATGATATCCAGGGTTAGGGACCAATTTTCTATGGAAAGAGGGAATAAATTAATCAGTGGAGAAAATTTGTGCAGCTACAAGTCATGCCTTCAACCTCAGCAGGTCTCTGTGACATTATGCTAATTCCTTAACAGTCTTTTTCCTGGTCTTCTCCTGCCTCAGTGTGTACCTTCTTCACCATTTCTGTTTTATCTCCTCAACGTTCCTTCATAGATCAGCATTCCAATTTGTTTTAATCTCTGACCATCATTTACACCATTTTGATGAAAAGGAGACAGGCATCCACAAAAAATACATATTGCAAAGGAAGCTGAACAGCTTGTAATTCTATGTGATGTCTAGTATGATAACATATTGAGGCTCATTGATTTTTTTTTTATTTTATTTTTTTAACCACATACTGTATAATGAGCGATACATATACAAAAGCATTAACTTGAATCATTACTTTTTACTCTGCAACTGACTTGGATTCATCTGATTATTAAAATTAGAGCTTTTTGTTCAAATGTGATGATTTTTGGACTATATTTATCGTTCAATTTACACCTCGGATCCCAGATTTTACAGAGATATGTTACAGCAGGCATATGTGACAACCACAACAACTTTCAAACTAATTAAGGTGACAAACAGATGTCTAAGCTCCAACGTGCAGCCCATGTTCACCAAATCTCTCGTTTTCAGGTTGTCACTAGAATCAATCTGTCTTCTAATGTCTTGTTTGGCGTTTTCTCATATCAGGCATTGTGGATTATGATGTTGGTGTGATGTCTGTAAGATACTTTACAACATGGCCTACAAAAGACTTTTCATTACCACACATACACACACGTATCAGAATTGGACAGGCACACAAGTTTAACGTTTTGCGACACTTTATGGACTTTCCTCCTTGTCCTTGTAAGATTTACAGAAGGCAATACTGATGGGTAAACATGCTGCAAAGAGATTCCCTGTGCTTTCAACTATGAGTTTAGTTTTCCCGTCATGATTTTCAGAATTTCTGAATAAACAATGCAATGCACAGAGATGTATACACAAAGCTCACGGACTTTATGGTTTAATTCAATGCTTTTCTAGAAGAAGAAACAGTGTTCAGCGCACTGTTTCATTTTTGACAACATAATGACTATAGTGACATTAGTGTGATGTGTTTCAGTTTTTATTGAATTTTTGAATTTATTTTTATTTATTGAATTTATTGAAGTCCTTTTGTTTACGAACCACTTTGCTATTCACGGAAGTCAAGTAGAAGTGTTTAAGGTAAATCTCTGTTCTTTATGAACAGAATATATGAAAGCATTACCTAATCCATTACCTTGGATTTAATGAGGTGAAAATAACTTATAGAGTTACAGTATGTGTGGTCGCCTTTCTGAGCTCTACAGTTTGTAATTTCATGTTCTTCTGCAGGTACATCAGAAAGTTACAATCAACCTTGTTGAGATCAACAAAATTGGGGTGTGTGACTATGTTGTGTTGGCTTTGTAGTGGACTACATCAGAAAGGTTTTAAATGTGTTCAATTAATAGACCTAAGGACAGAAAGATCACTGAGATGACTGTTTGGTGTGTTGTTTTCTTCCACTTTACACACAAGTCAATATTTTTCCCTGGTACTTCCCAGAAGTAAGTAAAGCGTTTTCACTAGTTTACACCTTACAGCACTTGAACCCAAGGTGCCACCTCATTCAAGTGAACCCCCCCCCACCACCACCACCTCTGTGGTGTCCCCAACATAAGTGCTTTGATGTATAATTGACTTGAGACCTTGACCATTCCTCTCCCTCTTTCTTCCACTCTTGCCCCCCCCAGGACCCATCTTATAGAAGAGATAGGTTAAAAGGGGAGAGATGAAAAAGACTGAAGAGAGAAATTAAGACACTTTTGGCAGCAGAGAGGCGACTAGATTGCGATACAGATAATAAAAATGCATACTACTGAGACCTGCTACCAATAAAACTCTGAGGTGAAAATTCAGGAGTTGCTCTAAATGAATCAATAAATGAATCGCTTACAAAATATTGTTTGAGCAAATGGGATGAAGATTGTTGAAAACAGACACACCCCAACAGTCTAGCCTGTGTCGTGTCTCATCAACGGGATGTAATTTAATTTGACAATGTCAGATTCTACTAATTGCGATGGAGAGCAAGATGAGAGGGGAATTAAATGGCGGAATATTTGCTGTGTTGTAGAAAATACCAAATGTCATGCAATGATCACTTTATGGAAGAGATAATTATATACATCTCTATTCTACACGAGTGTCATAAGTGCTGCTGATCTATCTCCAATATGCTCAGTGTAAACCTTGTGAAGCTTGAGTATTTGGCTCTGTATTAGTCTGAAAGTGTGAGTGTTTTTGTCGTCTTCTTGTCAGACTTCTTCCTACATGCTCTACTTTCCTTTGCTTGCTTATCTCTCTGTCCCCACTCCTCTCTGCTGCAGAGCTACATGAAGTGATTGCAAACGGGCCCCAGTAGCGCCACAGTTACTGTGCACAGACCCCGTCTGCTCGGATCCCGTTTGTATTTCTGTATGTGGCTTTCACATTTAGTTCAGTTCATTTCAGATTCATTCAGTTCTGTTCCAGTTTAGAGCTCAAATTATAATCAGCCTTGTTGATATCAACAAAATTGGGGTGTGTGACTATGTTGTGTTGAATTTGTAGTGGACTACAGCTGTATGAGCGTACAGTGTACTTTGTTTTTCATTTTTCATAGCATTTGAACTACAGTACAGGAAATAAATGCATTGCCACAAGGTACAAAACATTCAGTGGCTCCAGTTATATTATTAATATAATTCAAGGGTGCCATAGAAATTCATTTCAGTAGCTGCAACAGAAGGAAATCTTTCAATTTATACATCATGTACAGGCATGTCTTGTCACATAAGGATTTGATTCTAAATAACCAACTCGGTTTTGTCCAGTAGTAGGAGCCAAACATGTTTTCAAAGCATTGCAGTTGAGTTAAGCTTATATTATTGACTCTGACCGGAACAGATGGCTAGCATAGACTTCCTGAAGAGTAGATTAAAGTGTTTTTGGCAGATTATTATGTGGAGATGTAAATTGGAAATATTTATTCTAATTGTTCATAATTTCTACCAGGCTGATCTGTCTGCCATCATCTTAGCTTTTCCTTATTTTCTCTCTTTCTCTCACTCATTCAGTTATTGAAAATAAAACGTCTGCATACTAATGTAAATCTCAGTTTTTCTTGATACTTTGCCCATCTAACAGCCCAGTCCTATTAGAATATTTGGCTGGTAAGCAGATGGAATCATTTTAATATCCCACTTGTGTGTTCTCTGCTTACAGTCAGACACAGAAGAGATGAGTGAAAGCACACACAATGTACTTTGGCACATTATCTGTGGCATTCCTCAAAAACTCGAATAATGCATGAGAATTCAAAGGCTTCTAGGGTCATAGTGCAGGACAAAGGCAGCCTGGATGTGTGTAGTCAGACATGTCTGCGATTGCCTGAAGTCTGTGAATTATGCATTGGATGATAAACATGCATAGTTCTACTTGTATGTGTGACACCTAAGACTTTAGGACTCATGGAAGTGGTAGAGCCCCATCTGCCCTTGTGATACCCCATGTCTGAGGCTGCAGAGAGAAAGAGCTGTTGATGTACAATGCAGTGTACCTGTAACACCAAACTGCACAATGGAGAGACTGAGGGATGCAGAGTTTACAATGAAGTGAAGCACACAAAAGACTGGAAAACAAGTGCACACAGAAATAGGAGAGCGAGGCAGCGGTAGGGAGAGAGCAGGGCATCTCTTAAAAAAACAGCAGACTGCACATCAAATCCAATGTGATGTTGCTGAGATGAGATGGCCTCAAGATGGCTGCACACTTTGTTTGTGCTGAGTAAAGTGCAGCTCCTCAGTCATCGGCCTCAAACACTTGGCACGCTCACATAAGTAGGTGCCGACTCATGTATATTTGGCAATTGCTTTAAATCCAAAGTGTTTCCCCTTTAATAGACGTTGGAAGGAATTGAGAGGGACTGTAGAGCCCCAAAATAAACCAGACTGAGATGTGAAGGAAAATAACACTCGGGCAGTAGAGTAGAAAAAAAGAAAGAAACAGACACCGTGAAAGGCCAACAAATTAAAATAAAAGTTGACTTTTAACAATCATGGTGGATTCTTTTGATGTGATACTTCTCAGACACTTGGCTCCACCACTGCAGGGATGGTAGATAAAAAATAAAAACTCCTTTTTAATCTGATTTCTCATTGTGGACATTAGATGTGCTTAATCAATCAGTCGCCTGTTAAGCTGAATCTGGTGCAACCTCATCTCCTTATCAATGCAGTTTAAACAGTAACCTCACTCATGAAATATGTATGTGGCCTTTGTGATAAAAACATTTCTACGTGTTTTTCCAGGAACTTAAAGAAAATAGATTTAATTAAAAATGTATGATTTCCTCCGACATTAGTAGAGGAACTCTTTATTGCAGGCAAAGCAAGGCCCACGATAACATGCAGGAATCTATACTACAGTTAGATTGGGGAAGATGTATTAATTTATTCTGCTCCTCCCTTTTTAAATGAGGATCACATTATATATCCATTAAGAAGAGCCTCATTATGTTTAACGTTATTGCAGACACATCATGCTATATGATCGCTAAAATGCATCAGTGACAAAAAAAATACAGCTGATGAAACCTTTGTTAAACATCACTTTGAACAGATTTGCCATAGATTACATACAGTAATTTGGCTCCAGCGACTGGAGCCTTTCATTGGTGAAATTCAAGGACAAGGCAGCAAACATAGACTGATCTTTTCTGAAGTCAGCTTTCAGCTCTCGTGATGTTTTTGTTGTGTGGTGTTCAGACACTCTAGGTCTCTGACTAAATCTCTTCTGGCTTCTTCACTCCATCTCTCCCCTTCATGTTAGTTCTGGGCAATTGCTCAAAGAATGTTTCCCTCACACCCAGTGAATTCAAATCAAACCACTTGTACTGGTGAGTGACTGCAAACATAATCCAGCTGCTATAAAATGCCTTTCAATGGCTACGTAAAGTTACCGCTCAGTATTGGATTATGGGGCTTTGTAATGTCGTTCCAGATGTGAACCTTTACAGCTGATTTCCCTCAGTATGAATAGTAAAACATTATGAATATGAAGTGACAAAAACAGGGCCGGGCTAATTGAACAATGTACAGCAGCAGTTTACATGATGTTAATGACGCTGTGCAGGTCGATGGATGCTGCAGGTTAATGTCTCTGCCTCTTGCACCGATAAACACAATTGCAAGCTGCCCACATACACAAACCCAAAATTTTGCTTCTCTTCAAATTGTCCCTGATTTCTCAGTATGTTAAAAAAAAAAAAAAAAAAAGGAAAATGGGTGGACTGATTAAAGTCAGTTTTATGGGGAACTGTGAAAAATACAACAAAATAAATAAATAATGCCAGTGTCTTTCTCCCCTAGGCAACAGCCAACTCCAATTTGCATTTAATTTTACTTCAAAAATGACTTCCACAAAAAGAGAAGTGGAGAGAAACAAGAAAATGTTTTTGGAAAAACACGTTTTGTTGCATTTACCTTTCACTGTCTTTCATCAGTTAGTTTATCTTTTCTTTACATAAGAGAACCTGAATGTGTGACTTTCCTTGAATGCCACATCTTCATAGAAAGAACGTGCCTGCATTTACATTTTAACAAGAAGCTCAAATGTATACTTACATGTGCATAAAGCTGCTTTCTTATGGTCCTGTAAGATATACTTCTGTACAATATGATGTCTAAGAAAATAGATTTGTGGGTCTAAACGCCACAATACATTTTGCATCAGGTGAACCACAGGTATCAGTATGTGGTTTCACTGTATTCAATTGCTGCTAAGTAGATAAAAATTTGGGGTAAAATGCTCCAGTAGAAGTAGAAACAGTAAGAACTGGTAAGCCGCCTGTCTCAGTATTGTTACCACACCCAACAATTGTACAGCTTTTCAGCCACACCTCTGCTCACTTCCTGCTTATTTGGGCTAGGGACTGTATAGGGACTGTATAGCTGATCACAAAGTTGATGATTTTTTATTTTTTTTTTTTTTTAAGGACACTTTCCGAATAAGGGCTGCGTATATTTCTCCAAGGAGGGAGTGTTTTGATATTTTTACACTGTGAATATACCACAAGGGCCTCCTTTATCGTGGAAAGAGGAAATCTGCAATATGGGATTGATTTTAGTCAGTCCTTGGGCATCAGGTCCTTCATTCTGTCAGTTTCTATCTGCCTGTGTCTCAAACCTTAATGTTTTGAAGGGCCAAGTTTGCAGCTCTCAGATCCCATAGCATCTGCTCTTACGCTGTTAACAAAGACCAGAGCAGAGGCGTGTTGTCAGTCTCCTTGCTGTGAATGCACAGAATAACATGTCCTTGTCGCTGCAGCTTATCCCCCAAGGTACTGCTGTCCAGCTGAATTTGCTACATTTCCTATTTCCCAACTTATTCTTTGCCACACCACCTTGAATACATTCAATATGAGAGAAAAGATATGTTGAAAAAAAAATGCACATAGTTTTAGGCTGTGTCATAACTATTCTGGAAAGACATTGCCTAATGTCACCTCATAACAGTCGAGCTCCTTCACGTCAAGTCCAAACATAGCTACAGGTTGCAGCTTTGAAAAAAAGACTGAAAACTAATTTTCACCTCAACTTTTACTTGTGAGAGGGATCATTTTCCCTAACAGGTAAAAAGAGGGTGCACGACTTGCCAGTGTGGCCCGTCCTTGTACCCCTCCCCCTGGGATCAGCCCATATGCCTCTCTCTGTCTCTCACACCGGCTCTGTGGATCCCTGCGGCACGCTGGGCCTGATTACCTTTACATTTAAACAAACAGCCACAAGCTCTTAGGAGGCAGTCAGCCATGAGCTCTGACAGGGAGGCTGGGTTTAGGCAGCTGGAGTATACTGGCCAAAAGAGAAAGACATTTGCCTCCTCCTCTGAAAGATAAAAGGTCCCATCTATAGACACAATCACACAGACACATCATGGTGCTCGTCCTCATGAGGACTCTTCTCTGGCTACAATGATTCCTATCTCCTCTTTCCACCTTTTCCATGATTACCACCTCAAATCTTACCCAGACTCAAATCCTGGTCACTATGTAATTCAAAAAGTGGAAACACAAACTCCAAGCCCTCAAGCCAATAAAGAAGTGAGTGCCAGACAAAATGGTCACGCTCAACCAAATGAAATTACAGGAAAACATCTCGGAGTGGAATCAATAATTCAGGACCCGGATTGCCCAGTTTGTACAGATTAATACTACTAACTTTGGCTGGCACAGTTTTTTGATGGAACAGAACAGCAGGCTTGTTATATTTAGCCACTTTGTTCATTTAGGAGTAAATTTATTTAGATTACAACATGCAAAACTTCACAGGACATGTCAAGCTATAGATATTTTTTGTAAGCCATTTTAACGATTGCATGTCATTGAAGGAAAAAGAATAGAAGCAAAGACGCTAATAGCAGAAATCTAATACAAGTTATCACTAATGTATGTTACGTCAATGAAATAATATGACATTAACTGACAGGCAGTTATTTTATGAACTTTTCATATTCTATCATTGCTGAGCGCTTATCAAAGGCAAACTCACTGTTCAAAGATGCCTCTGGTCGGAGCTCTGTCACATCAGTGTTGACACAGTTCAGTTAGGGCGCACACAGGAGCGGTAAGTGGTACGGCCCAGTTGTGGGAGTTGGACCTGAGGTACATCGGCTCATTCCTGCTTGTTATATTATCGTTGGTCAACTTGACTGTTCATGGCAAGACAACAAGCCAGGCCGCTGGGAGATGACGGGCTGTCCGGCACCGAGCACACCACATAATGAATACATGCACTTACACAGACACACACACACAAACGGATACATTCATAGTCCTGTCCTTGCCTTTCAAAAGTGGCTCCTCTAGCTGTCTGTTGATGTGTGATCATTTTGTATGGCTGAGTGCTTCTCAAGAAAATAGCCCTTTGTGCAGACGGGCCACAGAGTGGACACAGAGAGGAGCCGTGTAAGAGGAAGATAGAAAGAGATTTTAGCTTGAAACAATTTACTGTCCATTTCTGTATGATGCAGAAAGACCTCCTCTGTGTTATCTACTGTATTATATTGTTGTTATCATTCTAACTTAAATTTATTGGGTACAAGTCGGACGAATTTCCAGGAAATATAACGAGTATTAGAAAGCAGACGGAGTGAATAACAGTCTATTCAAACAATATTGTCAATCCAGTCAGTAGAGCAGTTGATTTAACTGACAAACCAATGAGTCCATCAAAGCAGCTACACTTCTAAATTTAAAGCACACAGATGCGTGTCAAATAGGAAATTTCGACCTGCTTTTATTAAGTGTTGTTTGTAAAGACATCTATTAAACTCTACAACGAGTGGATGTTACTTTTTCGTATCATTTGGAGTCAGTTCGCCACACACTGTTTCTCACCATGAAAACATAAATGGAAAAAATGCTTTTTGGAGAACCGGCTGGCTTTATGTGACGGTCACTTTATCGGGCTGTCTGGGACAGAGATACAGGAGTCAGTCACTGCATAGAGGTTTTTGAAAAATTCACAGTGAATGCTTGTCAACTTCCTGAGTCAAAAATCTCATGGCCATGGCTATATCGTATTGACCAGATATTTGTCCAACAGAAACAATGACAAAGACAAAGAAGAGGCTGGTATTAGCACTTCACTTCACTCGTTCCTTAAAATGTACTAATTTGAAGATTTCAGGCTTTTTCTTTTCACTGTCTTGCTTTAACTTTCATTAATTGACCTCAATTTAGGTTACATGTTTACCAGCCGATTAACATCAAAGTTTAATTTCTACCTTTTCAGGGTAACTTGCACACAGACATACACTGAGAACTGCCTATCATTGCAAATATGCAGATTTTTGTACAAAGCATGCCTGCCTCCCCTTCATGTCAAAGCAAAACTCCCTAACAGGAATCCCTCTTCCAAAGATGCACGAGTTCTGCAGTGGGAGTTGTGCTTATCAGTACGATGCGCGTATCTCTAAACAGATTGCACGTTGTCACTCTGGTAGCCTGTCTCTTAGCTCAAGCTCAGCTCAAGATACCACTCAACAATCAGGTTTGCGGTGATGCCATCAAGGCTTTACCACTGAGGCTCTGAAGATTGAAGGGCTTTATGAGGTGCATTTTTATAACGGCTCCTCGGCCCCACAGTGTCCACTGTGACACAGCAGGTACATACAGTACAGCTACACCTGCTCCAACCACAACTATGAGTGGAAATGTAATGACGATTTTATGGGTTGGACTTTTACATTGGTATTTGACCACTCTTGCCATGACATATGTTTAAAGATTTCATTACCTCCCCTGAGCATAAGGGATCTTTTTACTATGGTTAGACATGGTGGCGTCAGGGACCCTGTTCTATGAAATGTCTTTGCAAGAACTGTGAGAATATGTGATCTTTTTTTCTTCTTCTCTGTGTTCATGGTGTCCAGTCCAGTGTACTGATGGTTATTTCAGGATTAACACTTGGTTTTAGGGTTGTAGTTGGGCTTACATTGGGGTGTGTGCATGTTTCTGATGGCACATACAATTCTGGGGATGTGGTCTTTGACCAGGTCTTTGTTCAGACCTGGTGTGAATATCTATGTGCAATGCGATCGCAAGTGAACATGCACCTCAGATGCATTGAGGATCCATTTGAGACCTGATCACTTTCAGACCACATTCAGAGGCGGTGTGAAACATGCAAATATGTCCTGGTCCACGCTGAAGGTCCGCCCACTTAGTTGGCATCCTCTGAAACAGTCTAATTCGCTACAGCTACAGAAAGATCAGAAATAACAAACTGAAAATGGACCCATTGTCAGATGGATGCTTATTCCAGGTGTGAACAGGGCCTTTATGAATCCCTTTCCTTTGGGCTCTTTTTTAGATCACCTCTCTAATCTCTTGGAGAGCTTTAAAAGAATAATCTGGCAAACTATTGCATGTCCTAAAGCCGTTGTATTCACAGGGTACACAGCAAATTAGAATTACTATTTCCACACACATTATATAGATGTTTATTCAGAAAATTTAAACAGCTTCATACTAAGCTAAACCATACTCTGACTTTTTAGTGGAATATAAATCATTTTTGTAAAATTTTCCCCATTTACCGTTGAAGCCTTGCAGATGAAGGACACTTAGTCTTGTTTCAATACCAGTGAATTATTGATAAGCTAATTTCAAATGTGAAATATGGATGCATGTGTCACCTCTATGATTAATTTAAGTGTTCCCATGATTCACTCGCTTAAACATCTCAGCCAAATCTACATGCTGTGAAATCATCACCTATTTATATGTTGGACTATGTGTTATAAATCCATCAAGTAGTTGTGCAGTTTATATATTTTATGAACATGCACTTAATATTGATGTATTCAGATGACCATGGGGTAAGTTTGTGATCCGAGCCCTTTGGATTGCTAATCATGTACAACTTGGTATAACTTTTTTCCTTTTTAAAGGATCAATGAAAACTTGTCCTTAAATCTTCTGTGCAAAGGATGATATTTATATTTAGATTAAGAGTAGATTAAGAAAAGCTGTTGTGTTGAAAAAAAAAAAATGCAGTTAAGTGATGCATTTGGGCACAAAACTGTGGAAACTGTTGAAGGCTTCAATTTTTTTTTTTTTTTTTTTAAATCTGAGAGATTTAAGATTTAAAAGCCTTGTATTATTGAGTCCCTCTTGCAGATTGTGTGTTGTTTTAGTATGTTGAGAATGTAGGTGTACAATGTTGACTTATACCTGACAGACAGAGCTGTATGAAGTCTTCTCTCATGGTGGTAATACCCATAGACATGGCATGCTGTAATTCAAATTTCACCGAGGGACAGGTAATTTATATCCCCTGCAACTATTGTAGTTCCACTTGCTGCTCCAAAAGCTTTGAAAGAGCCTGCCCGAAGATGTTGGGTCAGTGGAGTGAACATTTCCAATTTGTCAGTTTCACCCTTTTATTAACGTGTGAAGCACTTGAAACATCTCCTGTAAAGAGTTATTCAAAAATACAGTATGGAGTGAGGTTCATTTGTGTTCAGTCAGGAATGCTTGGGAGTAGATTTTCAGTTTAGATCATGTTAAATTTAAATTACTGTATTGCTGCAGTATGTTGAAATTCGTCAGACAACTTTATAGCGGTAATGATCGAGTTTCTTTAAGATTACTGCACAGAGTTTGCTGTTGATTGGTTATTAAACACTCGCAACACTTTGACTTTCAAACAACTAAAAGTTTTTAGTTTGTTTTTTTTTTTTTTAGGTTAATATCTTCCTCTCCCACTTATTTATTTTTGCTTAACTTTCTCTTGATCTGTCAGTGGCAGAGTGACGAGGTGGCACATGTGGGAGGCAGGGATGGGGGCTCTAAGAGAGAGGACGTGAAAGGGTGAGCTGAGCTCTTACAATCACACGCCTGCTGTGTCGGGAGCGCAGAGCAGAAAGTCTGGGAGGAACCGAGACCTTTGCGAGCGGTGTAGGTGTAATCATGGCTCTATTGTAGTCGGACAGCTGGGCCTCTGGAGCTGGAAGCAGCAGGAAGCCCAAGCCTCAATACTGCGCCTGCAAATCACCATGTCTTTAACATTTCTGACAAAATAAGAGCAGAGCATTGTTCTCAAAAGTCAGTCAGTTTGCCATGGTCTTTACCGGGTAGACATGACTTTTCTGAATGAATCCGCAGGTGACAGCCCAGAATGTTCCAGACTTTTTCCATGCAGGTAACAGGGCCAAAGGATAGAGCTTCAGTTAGTGCCAGTAAACTCATCAACCAGCTGTCCCACTAACTAATACACATCAGGTGAACTTCTTCACTTGATCGTCAAGCTTTCCTGCTGCAATGAAGCTTTAGTGCTGCTCCTCATCGGTGACGCATTTTGGTTAAAAGCTGCCAAATGAGTAAATGTGTATGTAAATGTATTTGTAGGTGGAATTTGAAGCCGCCTACACTGCTCTGCTACCTGTTATGCCACCTAAACATGTTAACATGTTTCATCTGCAATTTTCAGCATACGCTTTCACAGGCCCGATCGCTATGATATGGCAACATTTAGGAGGGAGGCATCTTTTGTTTTGTCACTGAGCTGTTGACTATTTGGCTGGAAAATATCTGGATGAATACGCTACAATTTTTTTTATGCACAGAATTAATGCTGTCTCCTTGTTAGAAATATCATAGATAAGCAAGTCCTCAGCAAATGAAGCACTTAAGTATGGAAATGTCAGTCATATTCACTGAGCAGATAAATGGAAGAATGCCAACCAAGTGCAACAGAGACCAATATACATTTCCTTAGAAGAAGGGAAAGTGCAGAGAACAAGTATTTCTGTAGTCTGCCTTTAAATGAGAAACAGAGACGTGCTATTAGTGCAAGATGTTTGTCATGCGCTTCTTTGATCGCTCTCACTCTGGCTGATAATGACTATTCTTTTTAAATAAACTGTTATGCAGAATGCAAAGAATGACTATTTTCATATCTCGCTGTCATCTCTCACTGCGCTTTCAGTAGCACAGTATTTCTCCATTTGAAGAGTTGTGTTTGGGTGATTTGCATAATTTTTGGAATAAATCATACATTAATTTTGGGCTTTGAGCTTGTGCACGTGAAGAGGATAATTTGCCTTTGCACTGCATACACTGCTGAATTTGGCTGCAGTTCTATCATAACTGAAGTGAGACACATACGAATTAAACTAAGTCACAATTGGACAGAGTATCATCACACTCTGGAAACTATACTCTCTCTCAAGGACTCCCTGAAGAGGGAGAGCTGATGTTTAACTGCAGGAATCCATTATGGTTAGAGCTGCAGCTCTCAGTAGATTCAAGCCCCTGCCATCCCTCAAAGTCCCGCAGGGATGCTGGGCCATGTAGTCTTGAAATCTGGTCAGCATTGAGGCTCCAAGGCCACAGAAGTCTCCCTGTCATGTTGAACCTGAAAGTTGGCCCATAGGAGACTTGAACTCCATCGCTGCCTTCAACCCAAGCAATAAAGACAGCTGTGTAAACCCCACTTCATTATACAGCATAGGCCCAGTTAAAAGAGAGCAGGGAGTCCCCTCTTTATTAGAGATGTCTTATGGCTGTTAGTGGCAGACTTTCACGTTCATATGCTCATAATTGTGTTTTGCCTTCCTTCTCCCTTCACTGGTCGTCTTTCTTTTAATTTGTTTTCTTCGTCAACTTGAAACTTGTATTCTGTCATTTTTTCTGAAATTTCTGACGCTTTTATCCCCCGAGCTATAGAGGGTCTGAAAGATAATCTGACTCCATCACACTTTTTTTTGGTAGTATGACATACACTTAATCCAACTACAGACATTATCCCAACATTAAATTGGGCAGGCAAAAGAAAAATGTACCTTTTACAGATACACTGTGTTCAGACCCTTTTTCCAGAACTCAGCACTTCAGTGTTCCTGGCGATTCCTTCATTGTCCCTCTATCAAAGGACTGAGTGCACAAGTAGTCTTTAATTGTCTTCAACTTTGCTCCAGCATTGTCTGTCCCTCTGGTGGTCTCTGCTATATCAGCGGCGTGTCTGGCATCTGGGTTTTTGGTCGGCTGCTTGCCCAAACAATCAAGAATCATGGTGGTCTCCTCTCTACAATGATGCCCGCTGTGTTCCTAAGAACTTCTATTAACTGGGTGCCTGTGAATCCAACACCAAGACCTCAGACGTGGTGTTTCTCAAATAGACCGGCATTTTCCTGCAGTGACCTTAGAGAATGAGTGCACTGCTATAAAGCGTAATTTTGCATCCATCTGTGCAGAACAGGTCAACTCGTTACATTTTTGTACGTTTTTTTTTTTTTTTTTATTTCTGTGTTCTAATTTGTACAGTAACCACCTAAATGATCCTGCAGACAGTGAAACATGCCAGGCAGAGGAAAGGGTGACATTTCCTGTACTGAACTGTTTCCTCACACTCTGATACTGACTCACTGTAAACAGTTTATTCTGTCTGTTGGAAGATCAATTACATCTTCTCTTTCACTAATAAATCCTTCAGGACTGCTTGTCACTGACCAAGGAAAAGGTTATTCAGTGGCAGTAGTAATACAAAAATCCTAATTTGTCTGCATCATGTTTATGCTGCAGTATGAACATGAAGCAGATAGCTATTTATTTATCTTTGAGAAAATATTTTCCATGTAAAACAGACAAACTCCGATTGATTTTTAGCATTTAGAATTATTTAAGAAATAATTAAGAAGAATATGAAAAACAGCATCTTTAATTCTACCTTCACTGTACTTGTGCCTCTATGAGATTTCTATTTAGTTTTTATTTATTTGAGATGTCCAAAGTGAGTTCAAATTGGAGAAGATATTATCTGCCCCAGGCTAAGAAAACTTTCAGTGCATCATGATGAGGAGAGTCCTGTCTTCGCGATTTAAATCAGTTACAACAGTGTGTGTAGTCCTTTACATTTTTGCCTCTCTGCAATCATGCTATAGTGTTTTTCCTCTCCTCTCGCTCCATAAGCAGTCGCTCCCAGAGGAAAAAGATGGTGATTCCTACAGCGCACTTCAGATAAGACACGGCAGGAAACTCTCTTCATTCCTCTCAAACTGCCTTGTTACTTAACCTTCCTTTTCCCAACGAAAACACTCTATTTGTTCTAAAGCTCCATAGCAATGTTAAGGTGTTTATGCAGGAATATAAGTCACGGCTAAGGTGACGCACTCATTGCTTCTCAGCTAGCATTCAGTGGTACCCAGCCACTTGTTAATCAGCCTTTACTGGACATTGTTTATTGTATTACCCATTTATGGAGCAGTGATTGGGCAAGCTAATAGGCTATTAAAGTAGACGGGGTTCACTGCCTAGCATTTTGCGCCTGGCGACCCACACTGACTTATAGTTACCATTGCATGAATCCAATCAATTTCCAGATGGTGACGCCACCGAGACCCACACAAGTAAAGAAGGCCAAGCAGCAGATACTACCACGATGCCTGAGCGGCTGTAGTGTTGTGTTTAGAGTTGGACTACTGGAGTGCAGAGAAATTTGTCGTAATACTCGGATGTTCCAACGCAACTGGTTTAAATGGGTTCCTTTATCGTTTTTTTCTTTGTATGAAAGTTTAAAAACCCATTTATGCAAACGGGACAGTGTGACCTTCAGAGTCATCCTGGGGAGGATAAAAGGAAAATGCGAAGATAAGAATGCATGAGGTGGATTGTCATCAGTCTAACAGCAGCTCTAAGATGATCTTCAGCTGCACACAGTCACTCTTATGGACTCCTAACCATCGAAACATGCAGCCGTGAGCTGGTCATCTGTACTTCTCAGCCAAGCTTTGTCCCTTTGTGTATTGAACCGCTTGTAACTTTGTGGCACTGTCAATTTTCAGAGATCAAAACTAGTGTTTGTGTGTGCGCTTGTGTACTGGAATAAGAGCGTATGATGTTATTTACCGAACCTTGTGGCACATGACACCAGGCGTTGTTAATGAGTCATTGTTACACGGGCTTCTGTGCAGAGAGAGATAGATTTCAGCAGGCTTTAGGGGAGAAAAGGGTACAGCGTATCTCACACTCTCTCCCCACACAGCCTGATTTCATACACATTTCCTCACACGCATGCACACACACACAGTCTCTCACACACTCCCAATGCTCAACTATTGAGTGCCTCCTTGACATCAAAGCAAAGTTGACAAAGCAAACACCCATGCCCCCCCCCCCCCCCCCCCCCCCCCACACACACACACACATTCAGGTACTCGAGCAAAAGCAAGAATATTTAATTAATTTACCTTCTCAGTTTGAGTTTGTGCATTTTTTATCCATTTCACTGTGCCTGTGCTTCAGTGTCACGCTGCAGGCAGTGGGGTACCTTTACAGGTGTTTCTAGCTTTCGTCTAAGTAGACAACTTGACAAGCATAATAAATATATCAGAGAAGTGCACCTTAGATGTTTATTCAAATACAGTTATTGTTGTGGAGGAGTGGATTAGTAACTCAGTGCTTTCATTCAGCACTCAGATCACTCAGATCTGCTCCAGCCACACTTCTAAGTGCTGCAGTGGAACTTCTCATTGACCAGAGTTAGTTGATTATAATAAATGAACAATATATCAAAAAGCTTGTTAAGTTTTTTTTTTTTTCCCCCTTCTCTTTAGGAATGAGAAGCTTCCTGCTCACTTATATTCTTCAATCTGCTTCAGTCGGTAATTTGAAATTTAACCAGTAAAATCTAAATGAACTGTTGCAATTACTTAAAACTTACTTAAAATGTTCTTCTAAATGAAAACTGAATTTAAAATAAAATAACTGTTGATGCCTTTGTCTCAGAAATCATCATGTCTGCCAATTTGCATGACAACACAGTGCAGGTCGCAACTCAAGGTCGAGAAAGTGAGACCTGCGATTTCTGCTGCTCCTCTGTGTCATCTGTTGCTCTCTTCACCTGCCCCTGTTGTTGCACTACATGGCTCTCGTTCCACTCTGTGTCCCTCTGTCCCCATGTGGCAGTCGGGCCTAATCTGGTTCGACAAGCCACTTCCCAGCAGTGCTCATGCATGCGTGCATTGGAAGCAGGAAGGAGGCTGTGATGGCCGTCTGTGGCGGCTGTAATGTACATTACATTACTGTGCTCTTTTGTAGTTGTATTGCCTGCAGATTAACACATCTCGCACACACATTACTAAAATATCACAAATACACCCAGACATTTCCTCAGACTAACACTCTATTTACATCCTGTGTTAAAATGCAATCTCTATCCAGATCTGTCATCAAGATAATAAGTGATCTGATCTTACCTTCGCCTTCACACCTGCTGTTTTTAATGTGTTCTTGTTATCCTCATTGAGATCAGATCCCTGTCCTTTGGAGCAAAACCTGTACGTGAGTAATTTCAAAAATGGGCAAGTCGTTCTAGACTTTCCACTAGTGTTAATATTATCTTTGGCTTTATGATGATCCACCCCTAGGTGTTTTATTTTTCACTGGCATTGCAGCCACATGTTGCTCTTCCACTGCTTTTGAAATTTCTACTTCTTATTTCAGAGCCATTCAGTTTCACAGCGCTGTCATCTGATAGCTTCAGGAACGCTCATGATCTGTTGATGCTTGTCAGTGTGGCCATTCTGCATTTCTTCACACTTTCATTGATTTGGCTCCTTTTTAACATTAGCTGGGGTTGACTGCAGCAGTCCCCTTGAGCCTGATGGATAAGTAGTTGAAATTGAATGAATGGCTCCTTCCTGTTATGAAGAGGTCTCAGAGCGGTCAGAGATCAGGTCAAAGGTCAGAGAAATTATGGCACTACACAACTGGGGATGTGAACAGTTGGTATGTATTACATTTACATCTGCCTCAGGTCTGAATATGATGTATGTCAGACTACTTCCAGATCCAGTCCCCTTCCGAGCCCAGTGTGTACATCTAGTTTTTCCTTATATGACTACGGGATCCAGATACAGTTTACACTTTAATGTTGGGTGTAAAAGTCATCTTGGTCTCATCCCACATGTTCTTCCAGTCAAACAAACCTAAACATACTCTGACCCAAGTACATGCACAAAGAAACATTTTTTGAAACTCTGACACAACTAAACAGGACAATAGCGCAACTAGTGTGTGCGCACAAACACTCTCATGCAAATACACTTCCACGCTCCCTTGACACCAGTGCAGACAGACTGTGGGGTCAACTGCTTGCTTACTGTGTCACTCTAGCTTTGGCTCAGAGCCTAGCTTAGTTCAACATCTTGACCTTCCCATGTGGTCAGACTCTACCCTGCAGTAAATAAGACCACACACTAGACTGTGTGTGTGTTTGTGTGAGTGAGAGAGACAGAGAGAGAATGGGTGCCTTGTGCAGGTGTTTCTTTCAGGTGATATTCGCATGCCTGCCTACAACATTTTCACCTTCTTTCTCTAAGCATTCTTATATCTTATTAAGTGTGTGTGTGTGTGTGTGTGTGTGTGTGTGTGTGAGACTGTTTTGAGATAAAAGTCCAGTTCATGAGGAAGTTCCTTAAACATAAAGACATGCATCACCTGGTAACTCTTTATATGGACTTTGCTCTTGCAGGCTTTCAGTGCTGACTATGGCCACGACATCGTTCAGCTCTGATACGGCATTGCAGCACCTTTCAGCTCAGTAGATTTTCCTGCTAGCTTTTAGATACCTAAGGCATGTTTATATTTATAGGCAACAAGGTGCAACAAATATTTTCTGACAGTAGGACATCTTCCATGTCATTGGCGTTGGTGCACTACTGTTTGTGAAATCTGTTTTATCACAGGAACTTGCAAAGTAAACTGCAGCACAGTAGATTTCATACTGCCTTACTGAGAGGCCATGAATTTTTCCTGTGCGTCCAAATTAAATTTTGCTGCCAGCAGGGTATTGCCACTCATCATAAACGATTTATAAAGTAAAAATTTAAACTTGAAAATAAAAATGTAGCTATCATCTTCCCAACCCCTGTGTAATCTCAGGTAAGTCCACTACACAGTGAGACAGACATTTTTTTTCTCCTTTCAAGCTGTAGAGCAGGAAAGTTTGTATTTTTTATTTTTTCATAAATATGGATATGTAAAAAGAAGCATATCCATATTTCCAAAAATCATGCTGTACAGTCCAAGGGTTTTATAGATAAGTGATTTCAGCATTTAATTCATTATGCAATGTTGCTGCTGAGTTTTTTGTTTTTTTTTGTTTTTTTTTCCCCCTTCTATTTTCAATTTCAGGCTGAGATGAGTTTCAATATGTTAATGCTTTTTTTTTTTTATAACTACCCTTTACTCTTTTTGAATTTGTCATCCAGTATGGTACCTAGGAAGAGCGTAGCATATGTGCTCTACCATTGGTCACTGCTGAGTGAAGCCTTTGGCCAATGAATAGTCAGGAGTGATTAAATTAGTCATCTCATTCATGGCTAATATTTATCCAGAGCAACTAAAAATATACTCAGTCATGAGAACACTCTGTTCCAAAAAGGATTTCCTCTTAAGGTGTAAACCACATAAAGTTCAGGTTCACTCTCCTCTTTAATATACAGTATCAATATTCATCCAGGACATTTCTGACTGCAAATCAGGAAAAGCGTCTCCCATAGTCTAAATGATGTTATTCACTGTATTATGACTGCCTTCCCATTGGCCTGTTCCTAATGCCAACACTGTGTGTGTGTTGGATTGAATGTGTCTTTCAGAACACTCCAGTGGGCAGATCAGTGTTCATGGTGAATGCCACAGATCCAGACCAGGGCACTGGAGGCAGCGTTCTCTTCTCCTTCCAGCCGACGTCTCCTTTCTTTGCGATCGACGGCGCCCGGGGCACGGTCACCGTCATTCGACCTCTGGACTACGAAACCACCTCAGCCTATCAGCTCACTGTCAATGCCACGGTCAGCACGCACCAAGCACCAAATATTCTGTCTACGCTGACACAGGTTGGACTGGGTCCATCATATTCCAGGGTTTTGTCTGTGTTTCTATCAGGATCAAGACAAAGTGAGACCTCTGTCTCGGCTTGCAAACTTGGCCATCACAATCACTGATGTCCAGGACATGGATCCCATTTTTACCAATCTGCCCTACAGTACCAACATAGAAGAGGACGTTCCCCTGGTCAGTAATACTTTCCCACACTGCTGTAGCTTGTGTCCTCTTCATGCAGCTTTTATGTGAATCCCTGTAATCTGTCCGTTTCTTTCGAACCCATCCTTCTCTCCTGCCAGCGTTCCCGTTATCTTTCACCTCATTGCTCATCTCCAGCTCCTCCTGTCCTGTCTTCATCCCCTTCTTTTATAATTCAGGAGATGTTTGGCACGGGCGCAAGAGAAATATGGTAAAAAAAAGTAAGCCTGAGTTATTATGAGGGCAAGATCTCTCACCCCCCCTCAACCACCACCACCACTGAACTCACACACCCCCAACTTCGCCCTGGGCCCCCTCCATACAAAACAGAAGGTGTTTGAGACTATAATTACTGGGGGAGATTTACACCTCTGCTTCAGGGATGTAAGGCCTCTAGCAAAGGTCATCGAGGCTACAGGATTTATCTCACTGTGCTCACTGCTGCATGTGTGGAGTATTCAGTCCAAGTATCGTATGAAGTACTGAACAGACCTCACCTTTGTCTTTTCAGGAGGCGGTTTAAAGTGCGTGTCTGTTGCACAGCCTATTTGTTTCCCTGTACACAACGATTTTCCCCTTAAACACAGTTCTGTAAGTTCCCAGGTGGCTGATGGGGACTCTGCCCATGAAAGTTGCCCTAACATACATAATTTTCCCTCCAAGACGAGGAATTGCACACAGGAGCACACTGGTGCCGTTCCTTTTTTCTGCTCTTTCTTTATCAGTTTTCATTTTACCTCACTGTGAGTCTCACCTCCTAGAACTCAACCACCACCTTCTCACACACACACACACACACACACACACACACACACACACACACCCTTTGTCCCTGGCACTGCATGCGCTGTAGTAGAAATGTCAAGTGCTACATTTGCATGCATATTAACGGGGCGTGACGGAGTCAACGCCCGGTGTCTCCCCAACTCTGATTCATCAGCTGTCACCAGGAAGGTCACAGCAGGGGGAAAAGGGAGATAGGGGAGAGGGGGGCATGATGGGGGAGAAAGAGAGAGCATGAGAAAGAAGAAATGGCGGAGGAAAGAGGGAAAAAAAGCAATGTCTGAAGTTGGCTGAAGCACCGTGAGGAGAGAGTTAAAACGAGCACCATTATGCTGGATCACCGAGTTGATATTGGTGAGTGGATTCCAGATTTCTCACAGTGGCTGGGCAGCGGTAACTCTCGGTAATACTGCCTTAGAAGTAACAGGATTATACACTGCCCCCTACGGTTAGAGGCACCAGCTTCACCACTCGAAGACGAGGTCACGTCAGGCATGTAACCAAAATCTCTTACTAAGCCCCTTTGACCCTACAACAGATACACACAGGCTAACTACTTTGCTTAAAGTGAAATACAGAAATAGGCCAGCAGTACAAACACACACACACACACACACACACACACACACTTCCAATGCCCTCATGTTGTATTCTAACAGGCATGTGTCATTTCCATTAGCCAGTGTTTGGCGGTGATAAGGCGAGGGCGTACAGTGACAGAACGAGTGTCAACTGTTCTCAAGGCCCATGACATTTACACGTAAAAGGATATCAAACCTGAATCCCTGTCATAGGTCATTTCTCAAAGGTGTGAGTGCACACACACAAAACCTGTCTATTTCTTCCGCTGTCTCTCTCAGTTACTGTTTGTTTCTCTCTGTTTGTCTTTCTCTTTTTCTCCAGCCAATCAACCCGCCATCCATAGAAAACTTTGACAAAGGAGAAAAAAATAAAACAACAAAAAAAAAAAAACATTTTTGAGCTGTTATAGCTGTGAATCCATGCTGCTTGGACTGACGTTTAAGCCTCTTCTAGGACAAACACAATTTGGCTGTCAAATCAATGAAGGGAAAGAGAAAGAACTCGAATGGGTTGGCGGGTAATGCAGTGTATTGCTAGAAATGAAAGGATGAAGAGGGGTGAGGCGGGTTTGGGAGGTTTGTGTGTGTGAGAGAGAGAGGATGGGGATTGTATTTTCGACGCTTGATTGAACATATTCTACTTGTGTGGACAGCTTGAGAATATTGCTCGTATTACTTCGGCATCGCTTCTTCTCCTCATTCGCTTTCTCTCTCAGTCTGTCCCTAAATCTTTTGCATGTGCGTGTTTCCCTCTCAGCCAGTGATTGGTGTGAATCAGTCTCGCTAAAAGGCTTGTAATTGATTCTGCTGTAATTGGTCAATGACAGGAGACGCTTTGGCAGAAATGGAGCATAAACACGCCTCAGACACAATTTGCAGGATCAATGGGAGGCGCCTTGCCTGGGTGTGAGCGAGAGCGCTAAAGGGGGTGAGGGATAGGAAGTAGGGAGGGTCTCTTCATCTCTCTCTGCAGCACAGGGGTTTTTAAGTATCACCAGCGTGTCTGATTGAGGCACTAAGGCTGAGAAAGCTCAGCGGATCAAAGACTTTTCAAATAGCTTTCTCTCTTTCTTTTTTTTTTTTTTTTTAGATTTTTTTTCCTTTTTCTCCATAACTGTCACACTGTGATTTTGTGGAGTTGTAGACCCATTGGCACAGCTGGAGAGTTTTGAAACAATGAAAGGAGAAATAAACCCCAATGAAATTACAGAAGATTTTTTTGTGTGTGTGTGTGTTGTTTTTGGTTTGTTTTTGTTTTTTTTTTTAACTGTCTTTCTCTCCAATGTAGAAAAACAGCAAGTATTCAAAGTACAGTGCTCTAATGCTTAAAAATTGATGAGTTTTTTTCCGTAGAAGTGCTGTGGTCTTCACTGGATAATGGCTATGTGAATGGGAAATTATGCATATCCAAGTTAATTTGGCAGTCAAAGATTTCATTAATTAATTCCCAAAATGCATTTTAACTTTTTTTCTTTTTTAGCTTATGAAAGCTACTAATATAATACTGTGCAAATTGCAAAACCAAAAACCATAAAGTAAGAATCTAATTATTTCTTTTCCAGATCTGTTTGCTTTGATATGAAGTTTCTTGGCATAGGTAACAAGCGATGCATTTATGAAGACTACATGCAGCTTTTATAAAGCATGTGTTTGTCTGTGTCTTTGCAGGGATATGAAGTGCGGAAGATAACAGCCATTGACCAGGATCTTGGCCGACCGAGAGGCATTGGCTACACCATCATCTCAGGTCTGAGTCACATAATCAATCTGACATCCACAGCACAGAGAGGGGAATCGATCACTTCTTATCATAATCCCACAGCAATAATAGACAAGTCTCATCAGGAACAACAGTCAATACCAGCAGAGAGAGGCGCCTCAGAATTGGAGAATAGGCTCGCCTGTAAGCAGTTATTAAGCGCTGTTTGGTGCACTTATGTTGAAGTCAGCCTTCATTTAGTGTTATCATTCATAAATTGGCTCGTGCTGTGCAAAAGAAGATTATAATTTGTCAGAATGACATATTTTCCCCTCGGCAGAAAAGGCTGATCTCATGATTTTCTCATGTTGCCCACTTGCTCTGGCCTGGCTGTTTTATTCCATATGTTGCATGGTAATGATCGCCATATTGGGTCTTATCCTAAAAATCCATAATGTGTGTTTCAAGAAGAGCAGAGGAAGCCACAGTTTGCATGGTGCTGATAAGGCTGTGGCAGTGATCCTGCTTTAATTCTCCTGAACTGAGTTTTCTTACTTCTGCCAGAGATGTGATGTTTACGCCTGCCAGTTACTTTGTCTGCCTGTCTGCCAGGTGGATATCTCAGAAAACTCATGACAAACAAAATTTCCATTAATCTTGGTGGACAGATGAGCAGTTCTAAGTTGAGCTAGTTGTTGATCCAGATCAAGGATTGTGGCTCTTACAGTATTTAGCTTTGTTGTCTCATCAGTATAATAGTGTGGAAAATACAGAAATAACTCTGAGTCCCTCTGCTGATGAGAAAATCTATTTAACATAAACTTTTAATGACAGAAAAACTAAGTGTCACTGGTGGTATTGTTTTTGTGCATATTAATATGCCTAGATTCTACTTTCTTTACACAACTACAATGTTAGAGCCTCGTCTTTGACTAATGTCGCTTGTTCAAAGTTTAAGTGTGTTTGCCCAGCAACACTTGTGTTATGACAGATTTCCTCATTAACTTCCTTCCTTTCAACTCGTCCAGGTCTGTGGATTTGAACCGAGAACCATCTTTTACACTTCACTGCACTGACTGTGGTTGCTGCCGCAAAGATCAACCTAATTTGCAAATCTGTGAAACAAAAATTTGTGCTAAACTCGCTTTAACAGCTGAATGTGGCCACAGAGACAGACAGACTGAAGGGATACACTGAGTTTATGCTACGATTTTACCTGGATTCTGTCAATGGTCAGATTCATGCAGCTGTCATGTTTACATTGGAATCAGCTCATTTCAGTTACTGACTTATACTTAATTAAATGAAAGTAACAGTAACTTCTGCTGCACTGTCCACAGAATGTAGCACCATTTGTGCAATAATTGTGCACAGAAGGGTCAATCCCTGGAATAGGTGAAGAGCAAGTAATTCCAATCTCTTTCCAATATTTTGTAGTGATAACATTTTACCTTCATGTCAACGACTCATCCCACTAAGATTCACCTGTTAATTAAATAACTCCATTGATAAGAACATCTTGAATCGTAATTGAATCGCCTGCAGGACATTTTTTTGTGCAGTAAGTCCCTCAGATTTGTCTTGATCATAGCTAAGACCGTTGTTGGACACTCATCTTGTCTTAGTATATAGATCTTATTTTATCCAGCTGTCTTTTGTTCGTTGTTGTCTACAAGAACAAATGATCGTAAGGCTTCTCCCTTGTGTGGAGTTTTCACACCTCTCTAAACTCCGCATTTCTATTGAGATAAAACACACAAACACTTTTGACTCTGCGGCCCATGCATTGCTGTAATACTACTTTAATACCCCCATAGGGTGTTTATTTTCACCACAATCAACGTTTCGATCCTGAAGGACGAGAAATCCCTCCAAGATCCTTCAGGACTGAAGCATTGATCTATGTGGTGAAAATAAACACCCGCTGGGAGGATTACAACCGTGTGTTGACTGTATCCTTTAAACTCTGCATGCCCCCCTGTCGAGCCCTGAATGGCCGGGATGGAAGGACATCGGTGCCTCCAGTTTTGCCAGCTGGCTGATAAGGGCTGGCACTGCTTGATAAGGCCGGTGGACCATGGGAATTTTGTGTGATAAAGCTATTCATTGTTCTGCCATCTGCTGAGTCACCGCCTGACCTCAGCTCTGAACTAAGGAATTTGACCCTGTGTGTGTGTGTACATGCATGTGAGCATGTGTGCAGTCATGTATTATTTGTGAGTGTGTACATGCTCTAATGCACATGTGTACTTGATTGCTGTACACTCAGGACGCAGGCTGGCCCATTTCTTCATGGAGCCCCCCCCATAAACACTGCTCCCATTCAGTGCACACACCTACTCAGTCTTACTTACCGTCTGCTGCCACATGCTGCATTGTTGTGTGCGTTGTTTGTTGCAAAGTTGAAGGGCTGAGTTAAGCTCTAGAGGAGAAGAGCATTAAAAAGACATTAATTAGGTGGTGCGATGTATTCCCAGTCGTTGCAAAATCAAGAGTTATAGCACCGCACTAAGCCCTTACGGAGACGGAGCCTGTAGGCTTGATAAAATCATTATGAGTTTGATAGATAATGGAAGTTGAAGGATGATGCGGTGCCAGGAGACAAAGGAAGGAGGGTAAGGTTGTGAGATGATGCATTTTGTGTGTGTTTGTACATGTGCGGGTGTGTTGTTTACTTTTTTCCTAATTTCATTTTGCCTTTTTCTGTGCATGTGTGCATGCTAGTACACACGTCTGTGTCTATCCGAGCTCATGTGTTCTGCTGCAGTCAGATTAGTGCGAGTGCATTCTTGTTGGCAGGCTTGAAGTGTGACTCTGCACAATGCCTTTCTTACCTCTGTGCTCCTCGCCCCGAGTGTCCTCAGAGAGCACAGCTCACTCCTGCGGGACTCGTCTCATTAGTTAGTTAGTAATTAAGATAAACGAGGTTTTAATTGCAGCTGTGATTTATGCTAATGATTGTGGGATTCAGGATGAGGATTTCCTCTCCCTCCTCCAATGAGAGGGCAGATCTGGGATTTGATGTTCACAGGCGATAACAGCAGAGCTGTTTGTTATGGCGGTGGAGATTCAGGGGGCGGTGTTGGCACTAAATTCCTGCTCTACAGGGTTTCATGCCTCCCTTATTGGACTGCTGACCCACTGGTCTCATTATAAGCTGTTAGAACTACTGATCAGAGCTATCTTTTGGCACAAAACTTATGTTTTCAGAACAAATACCATCTTAGATAATGAAATGAAGGAATAAAATACATGAGCTCAGGGGGTTTTACTTTAAATGACATAACCAAACATACATTTGATTACTAATCTCTGTAGATGCTGTTATAATTTCTCCATATATTTCCTTTTATTATGTGAAACAGTGAGATGATCTATCTACACTTACATTAGACCCCGCCTCATCTCTTTACAGCATAATTATCAAAGACTAAACCCTGAGCAGCATTAACTGTGTGTTGTGTATTTGCAAATATATTTAAGATGCAATATAAAAAAGAAAAAAAATATAATAACTTGATAAATCAATCAGTCATTCAGTCAGCCTTTATTTATATAAAGTTGGTTGTTTCAAATGTGCTTCACAGAGTAAAAGATAAAACAAACAAAACATAGATCATCAAGTAGTGGTAAAATATGCTAAACAAAGATATCCTCAGGGGGCAATAAAAAAGCAATAATAAAATCAAAATAAGATTCTACCTTAAAATGAATAGCAGGATCAGATTGGGATAAAAATAGTTCGTCATGAGATGAAAGCTATGAAAATATGGGTCTTCATCAGTGATTTAAAGTGTACACAGTAAGGGTCGGTTTTATATCTCTTTCATATCCACTGATAAAATAGTTATAGATAATATAATTAGTAATTGTTGCTTGTCTTTAATCCAGCAGTAATCATATTAGTTTGTCTCAGATTGCTGTGAGGCATCCTGGACTGAAATGGAATCACTGGTCTGGGAGGATTTTTATTATTTTTATTAGCACATGTGAGATGACGACCAAATCCACTTCCCCTTGATCTGAATCTCCTCTCTAAAAATTCACATTTTCAGTGCAGCAAAACTGGAACCTTCCCCTGGTCACCATTACATTCATTGAGTCGGCCTAATTTGACCACTGGTACTTTTAAATCAAGTGATGCTTTTTACTGTTTCTCAAAATATGCATTGAAGCCCTGTTTGGAAAAAATAGACCTGTTCTAGGCCCTCACTGGAAATTGGCCCATTAAGGAATGCAGGAAGGAAAGCAGAAGAATTCACCAGGTGTTCAGGTATTTGTTTTGAGTAGCAACAATATGTTGAGGGACGTTGAATATCTGCCTGCTCAATACTGTTCCTCTTCTGCTATGAGTGCAGCGCTGTTGAGAATATTGGATGACCCTTTCTTCTAACAGTTGATCTCCATCATGACCCACGTTCTTAAAATTTTCACAACAGCCAAATAACATATACATCCTTTACAGGGTTATTGTTTTGTTTTTAGTTTTTTTTTTTTTTAAACGGCCTCTGTGATAACCTCGTATTCATCTTTACTGTGCATTGCACCTTAGCTTTTAGCCAGCAGCTCCCAAAACATGAGCCATTATCCACTCAACCCATCCCCAAGGACAATAAGACAGGAGCAAAGACCGCTTTGGTCCGTCTCACTGACGCTAATGACTTCAGGGACGGACATGCCAGGGCCCAGATGGACTCACTGTGGCAGTGTCCTCACAATACACACTTGCATACATACATGGGCAGATGAATTATACTTTGCACAGAGCTGGAGACACGCACAACGGAAAGAGGATATTAAAACAGCACAGAAAGACAAGAGATCACCTTTTATTTGTTCACCTTTACCTGCGTAAAAGGAGCTTGGCTATCTGCGATTCCTATTACACAGAGAGACGCCAACAAGTCCTGTCCAAGAGTATTGCTGTCCGTCAGGATAAGAGTTAAGCCCTCGTGTAAACACCAAGTAGCCTTTCTACTGTGCTGTGGTAATAGTGTGAGAACAAGCAGCAGAAAACCAGAGCTTCTCCCTGAATAAAAGGACATGCTCCAAGCCTTTCATGTCCGACTCTTGTTTATCTGTGTGCTTGTGTCTATCTCTTTTGGTCATACGCAAGCACAACTAATCCCGTCTTAAGCCCTTTTCCATCGCTATCCTTTTCTTCCCTTTTAGATGATTCTTCCTTTCTCATTGCAACATCTCAGTATTTGGCGACACTGCAGCAAACAATCAGCTGCATTGGATTTTAATTTGCAACAACTCAAGCAGGTTAATCGACTTAATTGATAAGAGGACAACTTCTTCCATTTATTTACTGAAGCAGGAGTTGTGAACTTTGTCCATAAACAGTCTGGACACAGACAGCATAGCCACAGGCATCCAATGACCGACTGGCCTTTGTCTGGGGTAGCATGTGAACACTGTCTGCCCCTGTAGGCATGAGTTAGACAGACAGTCTCTTCCAGTACAGGGGGTCAGAGAAGCAGATGGGGACAACCGGCTTCATCTTGAGGCTCCGTCTCAGCATGCAGGTCAGACAGGTACGGCCTCGCCATTTCCCACCTGGATAGGCCGATAAGTAGTAAAGGCGATTATTTCCCTCGTCTGCCTTTCCAGACGTATCTCCCTCATTCAGTGCTGCTACACCCTGATGCTTTGATTCCACGCTCCCACTATCCAACTTGTTTCGGCGGGCATGCTGTAATACGGACAAGGCTAATACCTGTTATTCTGTGGGGAACTCTTATTGTGACTGCCACGTCGCTGGGATTTCTCTGTGTTTTCAATTAGACGCTCTGAGGCTCACGGCGACTCGTCGCTGTGTAATCTCTCCGAGACGGCAGATAGTGTGTGGGACAGTGATCACAACACCATCCAAATGCTAGTTGAATCAAGGAGCTGTGTTCACAATCAAGTCCACACCTTACAGACTATGATATAGGCTTTAGTTGTACACACAGTTCAAATTTTTTTCATTTGATCTTCTTTATCCTTTTCATTTATTCAGTTTAATCCAAATGAATTATGATTTCCTCGGTCCAGCACTGGTAAAGAGAAGTTCTTCCATTATGTTTTTCGTACGGGATAAAGAGGATGCTGCTGGCTTTGAGAAATGTTATCGCTCGCTATCTACTTCTGAACGAGCACATATCCAGATGTCCAACCCAACTTCCTCTGCTGCTGTCTCCTGGCCAGCTGCTGTTGTGTGAAGAAACTGATTTTGGATCATCTAGCCAACTACATTGAGAAAAAAAAAAAAAAAAAAAAACACACTCATGAGAATAAATCCCAAGTATTGTTGTTTACTTTACAAGACTCCATATGTCTCTTGGATTAAAAAGTGTGAGAGACGGCTCAAATCCTGTGATCAATATATTTGATTACCTTCTATAAGAGCTAAAAATGTGGATTTTTCTAAGTCTGTTTTGAAAAGACATTTATAGCCTAAAAATGTAAACTTTAAAAATCTTAAATTCCCTGCGCATCATTGTATACAGCCCTGTTTAGTTGAAGGTAGCAGCGTGTCCTGTTTGGTCAGCTGTTCTTTTAATGACACTACGATTTGCTGGTGGGAAGTAGGTGTCTGATCACGTCCTACAGTAGTTATAGAAAAGACGACTCCTACAGGTTTAAATGTAGAGATCTGGCAGGCTTGAAGCATGGGGGGGGGCCTCCCACAACATCTTCAACACCAAACATAACCAGCTTGTGTGAGGAGGCATCACAGCCGAGGAGCATTAAGTAACGCATTATCCATCCTACAGGAAGTAAACGCGTCCAAACTTATAGCAACACTTTTTTTTTTTTTTTTTTAATCAAGCTTCAAGTTTTCCCACTCAAGTTCCAGTAGTATCAAAGTTTATATGAATTTATGTGACTGACCAAAATGAGATGAATTTAGTTCAGCTTTAACTCCAGGGCCTCTTTCACAGTGCTCCACTATTTCAGCAATCTTCAATGGAAAAGAATAAACCTGCTCTGCAAAATATAGCACTGATTCTTCCTGTGACACCTCTTGTTGGGATTTGAAGATGAAAAATCATTGTCAACAAGAACTCAGAAGGAGGGGCTGCTATTCAGTGAGTCAACAGAACCTCCTCAATGATGCTGAAAATCCATCTACCTGGGCAAAAAGGAAGTCGCTTTCATCTGTCAAGCATTGTCTTAGAATATCTGTCCTTGAACCTTTTTGGAAGAAAAACTTCTTTTTATGAAACTAGATTCATAAAGAGTATTCATGAAATGCAGCTTGTCTGCCAATGGCAAGACACCCACAGGGCCATTATCACTCTGCATTACATACACACACGCACAAAAAAGCCCAACATACAAATGCACTTGTGGGTGTCACACACTGAGGGGTGTGTATCAATGTGCAGATGAGCCTGTGCACAAACAAGTGTACGTGAGGAGGCTTTTCATTTAGATTTGGAAGTAAAAGTAGTTTTATGACAATAACTTGAACCTCATCATCAACACGATTTGCCTGTAGGCGTAATCCTTAAAAGTGACACTAATTTGTGTACATTTATCAAAGTACACAAAATCTTAGCCCCAAGACTCTCGGCACTGGCTGCATGCCATCTCACATTACTAGAACGTTCCAGCGCCCCCATGGTGTTGTCACAGACTGGAGAAGACAGTTGTCACTAGCTTAGCTTTGGCAACGACACTTGGAGAACTCTTTCCTCCTGTCCTTAAAAGCTCATTGCTTGGAGAAAGTCGTCGTCGTCTACCTGTTGCACGTTCAGTTGAACGCATCAGTTCAAACGCCTTATTTCATAATCACCACATACAAACACCGCTTTTGCAACTCAGCCTCTCCGTTTTCCCTCCCTGCCTCCGCGCTCGGTGCTCTGCTCTTTTCAACAGGACAAGAGAATTTCAATGAGGAAAGGAGCCTTCACTTCACTTCACTTCAATTTAAATGTGTGTCAATAGATTATATGAACGTTGTAGTCTCTCTGTGTGCTTTGGTGAGATTATAGTGAGATTATTCAAAGTGGCAAATGTTTTGGATTACTTGTATCATGTAGTTGTTGTAGCAGCTATGAAAGTATCGCACAAGCACTGAATTTGGACAAGAAGGAAAGAATAGCTGTTTGTGTGTGACTTTGTGTATGTGTGATTCCCTTTGGGAATTTATTTAGGGGTGGCTGTGTGTGTGTTTCTGTTTGGTTGTATGTTCACCTCACTCTACACAAAATCATGGCATGGTTTCTCATTTTCCAGTCCAGTACAGTCGGTAATGTGAGAGCATGGCTAATTCCCCCGGAGTCTCACATCTTACAGTGAGACTCTGCCAGTTAGCACCACAAGCACTTTAAAACACTCTTTCTCACACACACACACACACACACATAATCTTTCACTCAATCTACATAAGAATACAGGATCATAATACCTTCACACTGACTCACACATGAAGCCCATAAATATCATCAATAATAATAATAATAACATGAATAGTTGTCTTTGCTCTCAGTATGAGCGTGTGCTCGTATGTGTGTCTGGTTGCGCAGCTGTTTTGGCCCCCCTGGGGGTCTAATCACAGTGTCCCTGCAGATCACTGGAGAACAGTCCCTATCAGCAATTAGAATATGATTATATTTTCTCTCTCAGCGGAACCTGTGAGTCACTCTGTATAATTTCAGTCTGTCTCTCTGGTCAAACCCGAGACACAGCGGAGCTGAGGTGGCGGGTTTGTCGGTGCAGTCCGAGGCACTGAGTCAAACCTCTTCACCGGGCACATACAGAACAGAACCAACTGCCCGCTGCTACCGTGCACGTGTACGTCGAAGCACTGCATCTTTGGAGCTCTGTGTGTTTGTATATACACGAGGGCGTTTGCTTGGTCAGGTGAGTGCCCAGTCGTCCAGTTAAGCAGCGGCTGTTGGAGTAGTTTGGCATTGTAGTGAGGCCACTGAAGCTGACAAACCAATTTAGAGGCGTGATGCCAGCAGTGAGAGAGTCCAATCCCTGATACGCACCACCAACACTCATCATCTCCAACCTCATGTCTGCTCATCACATCAGGCAAAAAACATGTCAGCTTAAAATGGCGACGATGATTCTGATTTCAAGTTTTTACAGCATTTATGATACCTGAGCAATCTGGCCCTAGAAGGTACTTTGGGATGATTACATTCATTAACTGTGGACATCTTTTGCAAGGGAACATTTGATATTATTAAAACGCTGATAATATTCTGGACATGAGTGATACATTTGGAAGTTCACATTCCCCTTAATGGTGGCTGTCCTGTTGTTCATCGCTGCTCAGAACTTTTCCTGTAGAATTGAGGGTGTTTTTGGAGAGCATCGGGCATGCTGTCCTTGTCTGTGGTCTCCACCCAGCTGGTTGTTGCTTATTAACCTGATGAAGGGCACCTAAACCTTTTCATGAACTTCTCTCTAAATGAACCAAGTACTTTTCAGCTCCTTTGTCTTGGGTGAATAAGAAAATAAAATAAAAACGTGATCCTGACCAAGAGATGCATTTTCCAATTTAATTTGCAGACATTTGCATTTGTTGCTTCGGTTAGCTTTTACATAACTAATTTTCATTTCAACTAAAGTTTTATCATGTTGAGGCCTTTGTTTTTGGAATAAATCTTGCACCATTCCCGTACTCACATTTCTCCAGTCCTACAATTAAATAGATAATGTAAGACGGATATAATCAGCCGTGCTTTTTGTCCTTCCTGCCTTCCTCCCCTTTTTTCAACCTTTTGGCCTCAATCCAGGCTAATTACCCAAGGGCTGTGCTCTCTCTGCTGGCCTCCCTCCTCTCCCATATGCCCTCACTGTGCTCTTTGTTCTGTAGTTTCCCTCCTCTCCATTCCGCGATTGGTGCAGGGCAATAATAGAGCAGCCAGTAGGGAGTGGGGAACACAAGCGTGGGTTAATCTGTTGACCCAAGCCGTTGTGCACTGTAGACTTACCATCTGACCACGTTTCTCTGGAGTCTGGACCTCAGCTATTACTATAAACTATCAGAAAGAAAGTGATTCTTAATCCTTCAAAGTGAAGCTCAGGGTTCATAGTGTGGCCCACTTGGAGTGAATTGGTTTTCACACGCACTCATAACATACAGGAAAGAAAACTTCAAAGTTGATATTTTCATATTTAAGTAAGTCAGACTTTATTGTCCCAAGTCGTAGAGGGGATATTGGATGTGCAGCCACAGTTTAAAATCCATTTCAGTAATTTCTTACAAAGGCAATAATAAAAGAAGAAACCACATAATGTGACAAATTGGTTCCAACTCACATATTTCAGAGGTGCAATCACTCTGTGTTCATATTAGAGTATTTTAAGTAAAAGCTGAACAGGGACAGTTGTTGTTATACATTTCCATCAAGTAACCTGACTTTTAAAGAGAAGCAAAATCACTTCATGGTTGGCAAGGAAACGCTGATTGGTTGTTAATAGGATGGGGACTCTGAAAGCAGTTCTTAAAGAGACACATTTTACAGGAGTCCAGAGAAGATAAGAGTTCATTGGCAAAAGGCAGTTGAAACTGTTTTGTGACACTTTTAGACTGGCAGTGTTTTGTTTTTTTTTTTAATTTATAAATTACAAGTCCTTGATTTCACTGCTACTGGGGCAACTTTTTCGTCCATAGTTTCTATCCTCTGGGTGTAATTTAGGACAGTAGAACAAGATGCAATGTATATATTTTATGTTATTCCATGGGAATATACATTTTTTGCATTTCATTTCCACATAAAAAAAATTGAATTACACTGGGATCTGCACAAAACAAACATGTTCTCCTGTGTCTGGAAAACATGATTTTAGCACCACAATGCTTCCATTGTTTTGCTCAGTTTACTTTCTATCAAAAAAACATCTTGTTATTTAGATGTTGCATTTCACCCTGCAATGATAGCAGTAATGTCAGTTGTGTGTTCAATCCTGTTGGCATGAGTAGACCACATCCACAAGTACACGATACCTGACAGACAGAGTGATAGTGTGGAAGTGAGAAAGTTAACAAAGGAAGAGAGTGATATGAGCGGCGGACTCAAGTGAGTCTCACTATAATATTTCAACCTGTTTAACTGAAGTGAATCGAGAGCACCAGGCACATTGAACTTGTTAATGAGAACAGTGCAGCGTTGATAATTTGAAATGCTCGTCTTTGAAGGCGTTCATAGACTATAACAAAGTTAATGCAATTCATCAGCCCATGTGAAAAGACGTTGTTCAGGGGAAATGTGCAGTGCACCGACACAGTACTCAACCAGTCTTGTGTGCAGGTTTATTGTTGTTGGTTTTGGGTTAAAGAAAATGAGATTGGAATTGGGTCACTAAATGTGGACTTGACTGTAGATGCACACGTTGCAAAGGATCAAGGTTGCGCCAGATTGTGTTGTAAAAGTGTTTCGTATTTGCAGTGTTTTATACTCATTTGAAATTGATCCTGTGAAAACCACTTATAAGAAAAGCAGCTTCAGTATTCAGCATTCACACGACTCCCTTTGAAGCAATTTTTTTAAAAACAAATTCACATCAAATTACATTGTTTACATTATCTTCATGTGAAAGCTATTGTCCTCTTCAATTCTTTTATCCACAAACTTCTTTGTGTTGGTGCACCAAAGTCAGCAGAATAATATGGAGCCAGTGGCAAGAATATGTGTCACCCATGATGCTCATGAACAACACAGGCAGAGATTCATTCATAAATCATCTCTCCATAGCACAAGTGGTGGTCAAAACATCTGCAGGGTACCTTTAAGTTATTAGTTGAGGTCTGTGGTGTTCATGGGATTCTGCTATACTCTGGCCGCAATTACAAAGAGAGTTATTTTGACCTGAACTACAACTAAAATATAATTAACACGGGACGCAGACAGGACGCAGACAGGACAGAAGTCGGTGGATATGAACAGACAGTAACCTTTTCATATGCTCAGCTGATGAAGAAGAAGCAGCAGTGGAAGGAGGGCAGGCAGTGACAGATGAAACAAAAGGGATGCAGTGGAAGGAGTGGACAGGTTGGAGGTGGCCAATCAGCCTAAGGCACGCAGTGAGACAAAAGACAGCATAGACAAAGCCGTATCCATATTGCATGAAATAGATTCGCACACATACTCCTTCCACCAGCTGCACTTCCAGAGGATTCTTGCTGCATCCCAGGGGTTATGTTGAATTATCCACAATGCCAGTTATGTTTCTGACTCTTATATCTCTCTCTACAACTAGGCAACACCAACAGCGTTTTTGCCTTGGACTACATCAGTGGGTCTCTGACAGTGAGCGGCCAGCTGGACCGAGAAAACCCGCTCTACTCAGCAGGATTCACACTCACTGTCAAGGTGATGTGGACGTGGGGTAGAGGGACAGTTGCAGCCTACACATTCATTCACTCACGCTTATCCATTTACGGGTTGCGGGGGGTGTTGGAGCCAATCCCAGCTCAAGCTGGGCGAGGGCGGGGTCATGCTGGACAGGTCACCAGTCCATCACAGGGCCAACACACAGAGACCAACAACCAGTCAGTCACAGAGTCAGCAATTAACTGAAACATGCATGTTTTTGGACGGTGAGAGGAAACCTACGCCAGCACGGAGGGAACATGCAAACTTCACACAGGCAGGCCGCAGCGCTAACCGCTATGCTGCCATGCTGCCGTCAGTCTACACAGGGGATGGAAAATCAGATTTTCTGGAAAGAACTATGATAAGGTAGTATGTAAAATCGATGCAGTGTTTGGATTTTGTATTAGCACACTTAACCAGAGCCTGTCATCCAAATGTTTTAGATCCATGCTATTGTAATTAGGAAAGATTTCAAGGTCATTACTAGATTTGATTAAATTCATGAAGCTATAGATTGTGTGTCAAATGTGACCAGTCAAATTCAAGTGTCTTTATTGCTGTTGAATTTCTTCATGTGATGCCATGATAATGCCCCCTTCAGAAGTTTGTTTTCAGTGAACAGCCTGCAGCCAGAGAGGACAGGAGGAGTGGAGGAGGACAAGAGAAAGGAAAAGGATTTAGAGTCCCTCTCGGTGCTTAGGGCTCCTTTGTTCTTCTGTCTTTTTTCTTTTCTTTTCTTTTTTATTTTGTTTGAAGCAGGTACAGTCTCAAAATCCCTCTGTCCCCCCGCTGAGCCACAAGTCTATCTCTTGGTGATTGAGAATGTCAGCCCTGCCCTCTCACCCTCAACCCCACCCCACCCAGGGCAGGATAATTCTTTTTCCATGTTTTTTTTTCCCTGTCATTTCTTCTCTTCCGATATCCAGTATTGTACAGCAAGTGCTTCCCACAGGGTGGGAGAGGGTGCATGAAATGGCTTTCATAGAGCTCCTGAAAGTGGGAGGATTTGCGATCAAAGACCTAGTTTTTAGCATGTAACTGCAATGCTACATTGTGGATTTTGATGGCTTGTGAAGTCAAATCATTTGCACCTCTTTAGGACAATAAATTGCCTTTAAGAGCAGCTAATGGGCTCAAAAGCACTCGTATATTTACTCATTTCGCTGCAATAATTATGAAAAAGCAACGCAGTTTGTGTGACATTTTTATAAGAGCACTCAGATACAGCTGACTCTAATGCTTAATACAAAAGAGATTCTAGCTAACATATCCCTGCCTCAGTCTATCTTCTTAATTGAAATCAATAATTACAATGGAAAAAAGTAGAATAAGCGAAAGAGCTGAAAATGAAAAAATGTCGCCCAAAAATGTATTTGTAAGGTATGGATTTTTTCCCTCTACATTTTCTCCCCCTCTCTCTTCTCGTCCTATCTCAGGTGGTGCTGCTATTGATTGCGGCGTACCATCGTAATACAACTAATTTCTCAACTTCAGGCAGCTTAGATAGTGCTGGGCGGGTGGAGGTCGGGGTCAAATGATTCAGTGGCGTTGTGACGAGAGAGGCTAAACTACCTTGATTACCCAGAGACCGGCATGTCGTACTTACCACTTCTTCTACTGCTTGCGACACTTCTCCATCAATAAAAGAGAGTGTGGCTGAATGTTCCCATCATTCTTTACCATTTTTTTCCATTTCAGAGGCCGCACATCTTCAATAGTCAGGCAGCCAGAAACAGGGATTGTGTGTAATTGTGTCTTCTCAACGGGGACTCCTTTCTCCTTAATCTCATTTTGTGTGTGTGTGTGTGTGTGTGTGGATGGACACACACGTGTGCTGGCCTTCACTTTGAGCCTGTTTCTATGATTGCTCTGAGTCTTTCTGTCCACCTTTTGATCCAATAAATGAACAGCTGTAAATACCAGGTTGAGATTGCGTTCTGACTGCCTCCATCCAAAATGATATTTTCAGTACAATCAGATTCATCTCCTCTCTCTCTCTCTCTCTCTCTCTCTCTCTCTCTCTCTACAATGGCCACTTCCCCCTATTGCTCTCTATCAGGCCACCGAGTTGAAAGAAGATCGTAGTCCATCGGAAGCAACAGTGATGACCACTTTCACCATTCTGCTAATCGACAAGAACGACAACGCCCCAAAGTTCAACAGTTCTGAGTATCGAGTGCGCATCACTGAACTAGCCCAAGTGGGCTTTGCCTTGCCCCTCTTCATCCAGGCTGAAGACAAAGATGAGGTGAATTCTTGATATTGAGCTGATGCATCCATATCCATCTGTATCCAGAAGGTGCAATCACATTGTGCTGCCTCAGTATGTTGTGATTGAGAGTAGAGATGAAATGAAATGAATCTCACTCTTTCTTTATTGTAGTCTCTAGTGCTCGGTCCTCTAATGGTAACAAATCTGTTATCTCTCTGAGGAAAGATCAGTGTGCAAAACATTCAGCTAGCAGCTGGATGCCAGCAGAAAATCACCTCAGCCGTCTCTAATTATTGTTAAAGAACTTCACTTTAATGATTTGAACTCCATTGTTGGCTGGTGAAAGTGCTCTGTTCAGCCGGCGACTGCTCGCTGACAAAGATCATTTGTGAGGGTAACGCTCAACTCTATAACAAGTGAATAAATTGAATTAATGTTTCAGCAGCAGAGTGATACATTGTGCCTTTAGCTGACTGCCCCGTTCTCCAGTTCAACTTTTATGCATATTAGCTGTCATTTTATTGCAGCACCACACTGGATACAAATTAAGTTATGACTGCTATTACTCAATGTGAGGTAGGTAGTATTTTGCAACACCAATAAAGGACTCATCAGGAAAAGCAGCCTGATTTCAATACACATTTCGCTCTTGATTATATCTGATAAGGTCTCAGGAATCACACCTACATCTGTGAGGTGTCTATTATGTGTTTTCTTTTGTAGATTTAGATTCATCTTGTTTATAAATGCAGCAAACCAAGAGACCACCAGCCACGACATGAAGCTGTGTGCATGACAGCAGCAGTGTATACTACTATACTTTAGTGTCTCCGCCACTTTGCATTAGCTGGATCTATCAGCCTAATGCGGGGACACACGGCCACATCCGTTCACCGGCACAAACACAACACAAACACTTTTTCACTTTATGCTTTCCCTGCCATTTTGTCTCTTTCTCTCTCCCGCTCTAATATGTGCCCATGCCCGCTCACACCAGCGCATTGGACTTGACTACAATTTAATTTGCTCTGGAAGAGATGGGATAGAGCATCAAATTATACCTAACGAGGAAAATCAATCACCTCGGGTGCAGATAAGCCGAAAGCTAGTCAACTCTGATTGATTCAGGCACAGCAGCCGCCAGGGTGGAATTTGACAGATAACTGCAAGTCAAGTGGATAGAGAAAAAGGTATAGAGCAAAGAGAGAGGCATATAAAGAGGAAGGAGGGATACCAAGAAAAATTTGCAAGCAGAAAGTAGCTTGCAATGAAGCAAAACCGGAATCCTGAATAATTGTTGGTGCAGGATGAAGTAGAAAGAAGAGCAAAAGGTTTTACTTGGAGGAGCAATATGCAGGAGCATTTAGTCTGTTTCTTCATTCTAAGCATAGTGTGCAATGGCAGAAAAGGGCAATCACGCTGGTGCATGCAGGCAGGCTGACAACCCAGACACTGAGCTGGTGATTTTACCAGTACCAGCACTCAATCTGGAAATCTCCCGCTAAAACTGTTCAGTGGAGGAATAGCTCTGGTATTTCCCGTAGTTTTACTTATATTCACCAAAGATGCTGCATTGGAAAACCTCTAATTCAGAATCAGTCTATTAGAAACAGCTCACTGCCTATTCGGATCCACGCACCTGAAGGAGTCTGTCGAATAAAGCTGTGCTCTAACGTTCTGAGCTGCAGACATAGGAAAATAGGCACTCTCGTTTTAACATGATACTTTTTGTCTTGCCGTTTTCTGCTGCTGTTTTGATTCTCTAAACTTGCATGCCAGCGCTGATACACACACTCATTCACACTCAGCTACACTTGTGCTGTAATCTCACTTTTTCCAAGTGTGAAGGATTATAGGCAGAAGTTTCATTTCTTAGACTATGGTGCAAGTGGTAGTTACCTCCCCGTCTGTTTCTGCTGCTGCCTTCATATCCTCTTCTGCTCGGCTAGAATCTTTAAAACTTTTTGCTGCTGGAACTTGTCGCTAAACTTTGTGTCATTCGTATCTGACAGGGTGCTTTTATTGGGGGCTTCTAAAGGCAGAAGCAAATGGACAGGCAATTACGTTTATGGGCAGTTTGAGGTGACATCCCTGCATATTGGATGGTCTTTTAAATAGGAGTCATCAACTACAATGGTTCTCCCAGAGATGAAAACAAAAACAAGGGGGCTATTTCAACCGCCAACATAATGCCAATCCACCACCCCACCTGTCTTCCTGTGTCTGCCACAATGACTACGTGATTGGCCACCCTACAATTCTATATATGAACACAGGATGGCTCTAAGGCAGTTCCCCCCCCCCCCCCCAGCTCATGACAGCCACAGGCATTTTAGGGCTGTGATGACATTCTGACCCCGACTAGGTTTGCATTTACCCATCGTGCCATTGCACTTGGGGATTTATCTGAGAAACAGAAATAAAAGAGAGGAGAGGTTTGTAGGTGCTCTTTTTATTCCGAATTTTATATAACCGCTAATCAAACAATAGTACCCTCGTCATACAGACCCACCCAGTGATGCAGCACATCATATTTCTAAATCAGACTGCCTGCTCACATAATCTAACATTGTCTTGGCAGCATACACGGGTGCAAGCCAGGAACCTAACCCATATGTGTGTATCTGTATTGAGAAAGATAGTCATGGTTGTCATCATCGATCACATCAGCTCCTGTTTTCTTCTCATAAAACACACACTATAATTAAAGCACAGAGTTTCAACCTTCTCCGCTGGCTGGATCAGCCCAGTCTGACGTCCTGTATTCAGCTCTGTGGGCAGTGCATGGGGATTTACTCCACACTGCACCCAACGGCAGCAATTTATATGACCTGAAAGTGAAGTTTCCGGTTTATAGGGTTGAGAATTCTGAGAATTCAGTTGCTATTATAATTCTTATTACTGTTTCTCTTTCCCCTTTTTAATTGCTTCCCTTTTAACTGCACACTGCACTGCACAGTGTGGAACGTGTGGCATCTTGCATCTTCACGACTGTGAAGAGTCTTTCAGCAGCAAATCGTTTCACACAGGAACACCAGCAGGGGCTGTATGCTTGTTGCTCACAGCTGATGAGTGAAGTGAACTGGCTTCCCAGCTGATGTTGTTTGTGAGGAATTTGCTTGGAAATGGTGAAAAAAAAAAGATACAAGCAAATATTGATAAATGCCAACCTTTCATCTATTTACTGTAAGTTGCGTGTGAAATTTGTGAAAAATAAGTTGTCTACTAAGAATATAATTGATTGCTTCATACCCATAAAAAACATGAATTTTTGGTATTAATTAGCAATAGTGAAGTGGTATACACACAGTATTTTTCTATTAGAAGTTTTTTCTCGTAATTGACAATTCCACAATTCTAATTATTGAAATGGATAACTGTTACTTTCTGTCCTCACTCTTCAACAACTTTTTTTTTTTTCCCTATACTTGCTTCTCTCTTATCTTTCCTGCGGCAGGGGGTGAACAGCATGTTCCAGGTGTTTCTGACAGGAAACAATTCAGAGTACTTTACCATCTCCCCCACAGCAGTACAGGGGCGTGCCGACATCAGGATGAGGGTGGCCATGCCACTGGACTATGAACAGATTCGCAGCTACAGCTTCTCTGTGAGTTTTCCACTTATCGGTTCCTACAGTGACAGTGAATGCTGGGACGGAGTCCAGTCCCCGTGACTCAGATAAGGATTAGACGATATGAAAGAAAAATATGCACAAATGAGCAAGTAATCAAATTATATACAGCGACACAGTAGCCAGTGTCCCCTCCAACATCCAGTTTTATTTAGCTGATATATATAAATAAGGCTGGTTCTTTCACAGCAGCTCATCTTGCTGAATATGTTTTCAGTCGCTGTAAATATCCAACAGATCTGTTTTCTGAAGCGATAGGAAAAGGCAATCCTCCCTTGATGACCAAAAATTCAGAGGCAAAAAAGCCTACGGTGTCCTTTAGCGGCGCTGACCTTGAATGAGCCGTGGAACTCGCCTGATTTGTAAGCAACAAGACTGAAAGTAGCTTCATTATGTTTCCAGCAACTTGTTTTTATTTGTTTTGACAAAAGGCTCAGTCAGATTGGAAATGTATGACTTTCTCAACACCGCTGACTTGTTTGAACAATGAAATTGGTATTTTGTCACCTAAATTTACACCAAAGCCATTTAAAAAAAAAAAAACAAACAAACAGTGGGAGACCCGGTTCAGTGTACAACGCAAGATCTCCAAACCCGAAACAAGTCGGTTCTCTATGACAGAAATGTCTTTGACGCAATAACAAATTAAGAAAGTGAACTGTTGCGTTTAAATAAACCAGCGTCAAACATGAGATCTTTCCTTTTTGGGTGGATTCTAATGCCTGGGGCTACAATTAAATATTTTGGGTAAAACATGCTGCTTGTTGTCTCTCCTCAGCTCTATGCCAATGAGTCCATGTCCGACCATGTTGGATTTGCACGCGTCTTCATTGAACTAATCAATGAGAATGATAACCGGCCCATCTTTAGCAGACCGCTCTACAACATCAGCCTTCCTGAAAACACACCACCTGGTACCTCGCTGCTGCACATCCTGGTGAGTGTCTCAGAAAACTACAGCGAAGTGCTCATATAGCAGAGAACGTGATAAATTACTTACAGAGCCATTTCTTGTGATTTATTCCTGAAGATAAATTTCACTGGAATCCAAAGAGATTACAATAAAACCAGGCTTGCACTAGTAACTTTATGGGGCTTGTTTTATAGGGAATGACTTTTGGTGTGGTTGCCCCATATGACCCAATGCTATCTGACTTTACAATATGAGTCATGATTTATAGTGACACACACGCACTAGGCTGCTACAGATGAAAGCTCAAAAAGCACAAACGAGAAACAAATTTACTTACTGAAATCTGTCATATCTGTGACTCTTAATGGCCTGCTGGTGACTAATATATGTCCTTGGAAATGTCCTTGGACTTTTTCGTATTCAACATTTACTCTGTGATTACAGGGATTTCCACTTGTGTTGTAAATGTTGAATTAACTGCAACATGGTCAAAAAGGCCTGATTTTATGAGTCCAGCAGTGGAATTGATTGCTGTTGATTTAAGTCTAAAGAATAATTTTGGCAGTGCAGGAAATGGTTTAAGTGATTTCTCTTAAACTGCAGCTCATAGTTATTAGTGAAATTTAATATATCTATTTATTCTGGCAAATATAAATTTAATCTGGATATTCTTTTTTTTTTTTGCATTTCATATTGGATTATTACAGATGTTGACGAGAGTGATGGAAATGACTCAGTTAAAACCAATGCAATTATGGTTTATATATTAATCATTCCCTCCAGCTCTGTTTGCCTTTGTTTAGTTTCTCACTATTCATCATCGCTCGTCCTCAGTCACTGTCCTGACCGACAGTCAATCCTTTGACTAGATTAGAAAAAAACCTCCAACCATCTCCCCATAACTCTGAATTACTATTCATTACCAGCCATGCCTGTGACAGAACACCCACAATCCACTAGATACAAGTGCAACAAGCACCGTGTGAAAATCAATAGTGTTTATAGACAGAGTGCTCATGAAATGGAGATTTCAGGGCAGTCTAATACCCGATAACTCTGGCCGATGTTGGCCCCGTGGAATCCTGATGCTGGCTGTGCAGAGTGGTTGGGCTGTAAATAAAATGAGATGTGACGGCTCTCAGCGCGGACAGCACTGGCATGGATGGCAGCACTCGTATTGTATACGCTGTTAGATGGGGGATTTGATATTCTGACCAGCTCTCACATGCACACAAAAGCCTTCCGAGATGTTTCTGAAGACAAACTACACGTACAATCCACATTAAACAGATGTTTCCCACGTGCTTGTTTGGCTCTGAAGCTGAAAAAGACAGACATACACAAAAACACAGTGGACTGCAGTATCCCTGAACCCCACAAGGGGAACACATGACAAAAACTGGACTAAAGAAGGAATCGATTATTGGAAGCCTCTAAGTTAATGTGTATGTTCCCTAATGTGTTTACATGGGCTTATGTACTCATGTGGGTCTTTCATAATTTGGTTCATTAGTAATTCAGATGGTAAGTTCCATCGATAATACTCCAATGACATTAACACAGACTGTTTATTTATATCCTGCAGACTGATCAAACAAGCAGCGGCCACTTCGCTCGTGTTTGGATGAATAATGAGCAATTTGTTTTTGAAAAGGGGTGTTGAATATCTGTATTGATGGAAAGTCTGTCGTGAAGCACAGAAAGAAGTAATATCCATCACTGTTGGGTTTCACATCAATTGTTCTGGCCAAAGTGGGTGTGGAAGTGGAGAAATTATGAAAAGAATGATGTCTGCCTCGAGGAAAAATTATAGTGTATAGAATGGAGCACTTATATATGAAACTAGTCCTGATTGCATTCGGCAGCGAGTTAAAACACTTTTCAACCCACCCTGTGAATCAGCATCAGGTTAAGTAATACCTTCACCTGCCCAGCGCCTCACAAACTTGTAGAAAAGCTTATTGAGTTGATGTGTGATAAAATGAAGGTATTAGGTCGAACAGCTTGCTCTGTTGTTACAGGACTAATATTCCTTATCTACTTAACACAAGCTCATTTTATTCCACACTTTATTTCACGGTGACCTGTACCTGTGCTTTTAGCAGTCATTTTATTTGCTCAAATGGGAGATCAGATTTTCATTTTCCTTATACTCTGTGTACCTGTCTCACTTAGTCTCTTCCAGCACTTCGAGCAGTCTGCTTGTCTAAGTGCAATGAACAACTCAAGGCAGTACAACATAAGCAGATTGTTAGGCTGAGACTAGCCTCTCGGTGCTCTCTGTCAGATGGCTGTGAGGTGCAACAGATGGTGGCCAAATTATGTTTTAGTACCAAAAGGGAGGACAACTCTTTCGTTTTTTGTCTCTCACCACGCTCTGGACAGCCCTCATCAATGTACAATAACGCACACACATAAAGTCATTAAACTAATAGTTAGACAGTTTGGAAAATTCGCTCATTTGCATTCTTGCCAAGAGTTGATTTCTGCCGCTGTCATCACTCTCATGTGCACTCACTACGTAACTAGAGGTGAACAGCCCAAAAGTACTGGGGGTGGTACGGTAGGACAATTTATTGTTTCCTCTGGATAGAGCGAGCTGTTTCCAACTCCTTTCGCACAGCATGATATCAATCTTCTCCTTTTGGTCCCAGAAAGAAAGCAATTACATGTATGACCCCAAAAATGAAGCCAGTCCTTCAAATCGGTGATGAAGGTCACATTTGTAACATTTGTATTTTTGCATATAGCCCCAAAAAAGTAATGGATGAAATGTATTTATTAAAACACTCATTTGGTATGATGGCATTTTCAATCAGCAAGTTGCACTTGCGACATTCGTTGAATCATAGTACATCATACCAACAACTGCTGAGACGACTGACAATTTTTTTTTTCTCACTTTAAAGCAGCTACCTTCAGAAGCTTCCGAAGCATGTACATATTTCTGCGGTTTGCTGTGGTGGATGATGTTTGTACAATACTTTATACCTATGCTAATTGAAATTATGCACATTGATTCCCAGTTGTATTTAAAAAGTGCCTTACAAGCAATCTGATAATGCAATTGAAAAGCTTTGTTTGGGTTAATATTCATAGCTCATCTGATCGGCGCTTATGTACAATGTTAGTCAATGCATTACTCAATGCCCTCTCTGGCATCCCTGTGGATAGTTGCATTTAACATACGAGTACACACACATATACACGGACACAGAGGCAGCGGCTCTTTAATATTTATGTTCTGCAGCATTATTTATCATTATAAATATTTATTGTGATTTACTCTTTTGTCTGGGTCCTTTTCTCCCCTCTCGCTCGTTACCCTACCCTGGAGACTTTAGACACCGACAGCTGCTGGTATCGGAGGAATCACTGTGATCTTCTGTCTTTGGATTTCAGAAAATTCAGTGCCATCTTTCATTTCTTATTTATTGTATGCCCTTAGTTGTTGTTTCTCCCCTTTCTCCATTTTACCATTAGATTGCTAATGGTTTCCAGGTGCTGCATTGATTTGTCAATGTTTCCCTGTCTGTTTCCGCTTGGATTACACTGCCTAGCTCTGTCAAACCCATCAGTCTCGACCTCAGAGGATATATATGACAAGGATGCATGCAGGTTTAATATGCACATCGAAGTACAGTTTCCTTGTGCCTGGCTTTTGTTCTTAAAGTGGGCCTCAGCTCGATAAAGTATATCAGATTCAACATTGTTATTGAGGTAGGGTCTCTGTTTTCTGGTCTCTGCTCAGATGCTGAATATGTGAGAGCTAAGGCACGATGATAAATGCTTCCAGCTGGAGGTTATAAATTACAGAGTGGAGGATGTTCCACCACCACTGTTGAGATAATAGTCACACCACTAATTACAATTCATTACTCTAATACAAGGACTGAGACCCGGCTCTCTCCGAGTGGTAGCCGACACAGAGTCATTGCTAATAATAATAATAATAAGATTTAATCGTGGCGGTTGTGACGTTGCTGGCCAGGGTTTGAAAGGCTGAGCATGTCAGAGGACGAAAAGGTGGGAACCTGAGACTAATGAAGGGTCTGAATTTGTTTGTTCGCTCTTGTCTTTTGGTTATCTGCTCGTCCATCTATCCCTTTCATTCAGACAATAATGATCAACCCACTGCATCCACGAGTTTTTCATAGATTCAAAACAAAACAAACTACTGCTTATTCATACCACTAATAAATTGGACAATTATTTCCTCTCAATAAATCCTTGGGCCATGAAATATCTAAATAGGCATAAATGCCATTACAGTTTCCTCAAGCCCAAGAGCATTTGCTTTTCTTTTTTTTTTTCCCTTTATTTTTTTGGGAGGGGGTTCCAAGACCTTGAGATATTGAGTTTACATTTCATCATTTCTTTTCATTTCATTTCATTGACTTTCTTTCCCTCAAAACAATGCCATGAGATAGATACAATATACGTCTGAAGTTTGCTTCATCCTCTCCTTTGTATTCAGTGTCCCGGTATATTGCATTCTTTACTTTTTATCCTTTTTTTCCCATTCTCCTTGTGCTTGTGCTCCTCATGTCTTCATCACTGCGGACAGAGGGAGAGAGGAGAACGAGGCGGGGATGACCAAGGCCTGTTGGCAAAGTGAAGCTGCCAGCCAGAGAGCTCTGCATTAAGGCTTTTCACTGGCAGCTCCAACTCTCTCCAGATTATGCCCACAATGTGTACCCCACTCCTGCTCTCCTTCTCCACTCTCTTTTCTTCATATTCCAGAGGAAACAGCTGTTTTTTTCTTTTTTCACAAGTGCCTGGAATAATTATAAACTGGTTGTGCGTGCATGCAGTAGTACTTATCTCACAAGCTGTCAGAGTGAGCTGTAAAGACATCCACTCCACTTTATTGAACTGTTCTTGTACAAACGTACACATTGTTTAAAAATGTTGTTTCTCTCCCCCGCCTGCTCTCACTCCGTCTTGCTTTTATCTGGGTGGTCAGGAGATAATCGAAACAGGCTGCTCAATCCTGTCGGCGGGCAGCAGTCGCTGTGAGCACCCCCACCTGCTTGTTAATGGTTTAGAGAAATAAAGGCGCCGTAAACTTACATTCGCCATCGCAATTATGCTAAAGTGTCCGCAGTAAAACAGACACGGCTTCCCTCCATCCCTGCAGGTGCTCTGGGTCACAGCTGTGGGACCGGCGAGCGCTATGAGTCCATCCTTGTTTGATCCAGGTAGCTGCACATGCATGTGGGCAACATGGAAATGAAGGAAAGAATCTATGAACTCAATCACTTTAGTTAAGTCACAGGAGTGTTGACTGATGAGCTCCTCGTGACGTGTGAACATCAAGTGGACACACCGCAGGGAAGCCCCAGTTTCTGTGCGTTTTCCAGGCTGCTGCTCGGCTCTGAATCCTACTCTGTAGTGTTGATCAGAAGTACAAACAGGCTCTGCAACAGTCCCACGGTAATTTCTGGATATAGAAACAGAGACAGAGACGGTCACTGAGAAGAGAGGGGGGGAAGACTGCAGCATGTGAAATAAAATCCAGTTGAAGTCATGCTTTTAGTCACCTCTTCCTTTTAATCATCTCTTTAGATGTTTAGTTTAATCCACTTACCTTATAGACGCTCCAAACAGAGGAAGCAGTTCAGTGTAAAAAAAAAAAAAAAAAAAAAAAAGCATTCTGAAATTCAGCCATGAGGCTTCAGCATTATTCAGCAAGCAGAACAGGGGCTTTTCTGGGCTATATATTTTTTGACTGATACTTTACTGCAGCCTGTTAAGACAGGTGTGTCTCTCCACAACTTTCCATTTGATTGCTGATTTACTGCACTTCATTTATGCTGAAACGGGGTGTTGCTTGAATATTCAAGTGTGCACAGCATGTAATGTGCCACACGAGAACAGCTCTACATACACAACCCACATGAGTGCTGCTAACCAGAGCTGAGGAACTGAAGCTCATGAAGATAACCTGGCAACCGTCTCGTCATCATTGTCTCCACAACAATTGTCAGAAACTGGACCTCTTCACTCCGGTGTTGTGTGTGTTTGTTCGCTTGTCTCTAGCTTGTGGTTGTGTTTAGGTGTGAAACACTAAGACACAGGTCGTTGTCTGTGTTTGGACTGAGGGTCATCTCTATTTTGACAGCAGGCTTTGACAGCCAGTAATTGGTTTCCTTTTCTATGCCTCTCAAAGCTTCTGCAGAAAAAGCAATTTTAGGAGCCAATCAATTCAAATTCCAGCTCAGTCGAGATAGAAAAGCCTTTACAGCTTTTACCCCCCTCGCTGTCCACACGATAGTTTGGCTGATAATCTGCTCCTGTACCCCCTCTACACACATACACACACACTGCCCCTGTCTTTCTGTTGCTGATGAGGGGAAAGCTCTCATTTCTGCTTTTTCCTAAAAGCAATTGAGTGTGATAATACGAGTTTATACTGTAAGTGGTTGGGGTTTGTATTCACCTCAAGAATGAAGCTAGAAAAATACTGAGCATCTCTAACCATGTGTGTCCTTTCCATATGCGCATCGTACTTAGCATACACACATTCATTCATTCATTCATCTTCGACCACTAAACCTTTTCCGGGCCGCGGGGGCTGCTGGAGCCAATCCCAGGTCACTAGTCCATCACAGAGCCAACACACAGAGACAGACAGAGACCAACAACCACTCACACTCAGGCCCAAAGACAATTTTAGAGCCACCAATTAACCCAAACATGATGTCTTTGGACGGTGGGAGGAAACCGGAGTACCCGGAGGAAGCCCACACAGACGCAAGGAGAACATCCGAACTCCACACAGAAAGGCCCCAGGTCCAGGGAACCTCACCCACAACTTTGTTGGTGTGGGGCAACAGCGCTAACCATTCTGCCGCCGTGCTGCCCTACTTTGCATACAAATATACTCAATACATGCATCCAATCATCAGACACATTCTGTCACAGTTGCATTAACAGGCATGCAGACACACAAATGAGTGCACCAGTACACAGGTAAACCCGCATCAATACTGCACACACAGAGTTGTGTTTGCCTGCCGGCTTCTCCTCTCTGATGGGAAGAAACACATCATTTAACCAAACTGGTCAACTGAGAACTAATTTCTCTTTTGTAGTTACTGCCTGAGGTCCCTAGGGTTTGCAGAGTTTATATTGGCAATCAGTAGTGCACGGACTCTTTGTGCAGAAACTCCTTAACAACTTAGTTTGGATTTTGATCAGAACGCTAACTCCGATACCTCAGCGCTGTTTAGCAGAGGGCAGATTTTCTCCACTTCAGTCTGGGCTCAGTATTTATCTAAATACATACTGCCATTATCTCATCTCTGAGTGTCTCGGTAAGAGAACAGGTAATCAACCGAAAGGGTTTCATACAATCTTAGTCAATGGCGAGTACTCCTAACAAAGTTCATCCTCCATACTTCTGCTGGCTCCCGTAATTCGTCTTTCTTCAGGTATTTTGGAGGGTCCCTAAAAGCGATGTTTTATGAATCCATTAGCTTTGCTTTTTTGGCATGAGAACAATTGCCATGAATCATTTCTGTACTTAAAATACCTGCTTTATTTGTAAGTGATGTTGTTCGGCGCATTAATTTGGCACATTGCCCAGCTCAATTTCCATGTCATTTCTTTCCTCATTAAACAGCGTACACATATTCCCTCTCTGTGCAACCCAACCTAAAAAGTTGAAACTACCCGGTGATGGGGGCAAATATGCAATACCCTGGTGTCCAGGATTCGGCCCCATGGTGACCAATCTCCATTGTCCATCTGCTGTGGGCCTTCTGTGTCAGAAGTTGAAAGTCTTTGGCAAGCAGTTGGCAAAGTGACTGGGCTGTACTGTTATGGTAATCATTTGGTGGGAGAAAGTAAGGGTGCAGGTTGGTGAAGGATTGGGGGACAGAAAAGATAGCTATCGTCTTTCTGTCTTTATTTCGCTCTTTCTGTCTGTCTCTCTCTCTCTCTCTATCGTCTGTCTGCCGTTGTGGTGAGGGGGGCTTGGCTGTGGAAGCAGAGGCAGTATTAGCTCCCAGGCTGAGCGTGGCCCCTGTCACTGCCTCGATAGCTGTCACACTAACACCCCCACCACTATCATTGGAGCACTTATGGGCCTGTCAGTCACCTGGGAGAGAAAGAGCAAAGGAGGGAGAGCGGCGTCAAAGGGGAAGTGTGTGCCAAGGGAGATATGTAGAGGAGACTGGAGACAGAGGCGGAGCTCAGGTTGCAGAGAGGAAAGGGAGGTAAAGACAGAAGGAGAAAAGGAAAGATAAAGAGGAGAAGGGAGGCTTGGGCTGGAATGCAAAAAGGCAAGGGAAGCGAGTGTTGAGTGGCATTAAACAATGAGGTCATTGAAATACAAGAGATGAAAAAGGCTCATTTAAGAACCTGACTGGCGTCACAGCCATTGAGTAGGACATGTTGCAGTCCACTTGACAACAAAGCGAGGGCCATTTGGACATTAAAAAGAAATATTGTTTTTATCCTCCAAGACGATGTGGGGGTGGCTCTTTGGGAAACTGCAGGCTTGACTTAAACAGCATGGTGTAATTTTTGGAAGGAGGAAAAAACACATTGATGGCTGCAGCCGTTGTTCCATCTGTGAGAGGCTTCATAGATGAGCATCAACACGCACACACATCCATCAGTGCATCTAGTTTTAGAAGGCATAGATATTCCTACTGCCCACACTCATGTTTATTCACATTCAGCGCTAAAAGAAGAGCATTTTGGTGTTAACTAACACATATTTGATCCATTACAGAAAACAGGGATATTTCAACACATTAGCATCGGCACATTCAAGCTAATTTTCAAATGCTTAAATAACGTCACCATGCAAAAAAAAAAAAAAAATGAATGCATGGGTCCTTCGCACAAGCCTAGATAGTATAAATGGTATCAGAGCGTCAGTGAAACACGGTGGCCAGCATTGTGGTTGACAGAGCAGGCTGCAGACACATTTGGCCCTTCAACTGACTGCAGAGCTACTGAAGTGAAACTCTATTACAACAGCCTCTCCAGCCACGATCCATCAGCCTCAACACAACACCCCTGTGTGTACGCGCCAGTACATGGGCGCACATGCGCACGCATGTGTTTACAAAGACAGATTGTGTTAATGTGGCATTTCATAAAGTACAAAACTCCTGAAAGTGTTGTTCTTTATGTGGCTTTCGTTTGACACCCCTTTTATCTGCAAAACATATGACAGCGGTTGTTACTGCTTTTAAGGCAGTGGTGGGTCATGTGGGTGAGGAAAATGTATCAGTTCTCCCATCAGATTTAATCCAGTCAACACCTCTGGAGAGCGAAGCGTGGCTTGCATGTTTTATCATAAAGTCGTACAGTCATAGGCAGCTGTTGGAGTGAGAAATTTCGAAAACTGAGCAAAACTCCCATGGCAGATGATTTATGCAGCTTCTTGGCTCCATAATATCAGAAAACAAAATACACATTTTTGCTGTGAAAATACATAATAACCATTATATTGTCTTGAAATGAATTATATCTGCTATAGTGAACATGTCCCAGTCAGGAAAAACCTGGTGGTCAGTTTCATTTTGCAAAGCACAGAGCACGTGCTTGCTGCCGATACACTGTGTGTGTGTGGTAGTCCAGCACTGATTAAAGAGGTACGTTTTTGTCTTTCAAGAAGGTTGTTTGCAAAAATTGTCCTAAAAGAGCATAAAGACAGAGCGCAGTTTTCTTCCTCTCTGCCTGTATTTTTGCATCTCCTAAGTCTGGATGAAAAGTAAAAAATGATGGACAACACAAGATGGATGTGCTATAAAACTTTTGAAGTAAACATGATTTTTCTTTTCTCCTCTCTTCGCTGTACAGGCTACAGATGGAGATGCAGGCACGTTTGGGATCGTGCGTTACTACTTCAGTGACGAGCCAGACCAGTAAGTCACAGTTACAGAGACAGACGTACTCACAGTCCACATCAGCATACGGCCACATAAATGTTTAATCTGCCCACTTGTGCACCAATGTGCTGCACTTTTTGTGCCACACAGCCTCGGCAGAGACAGCTGAGCTACAACGATATCTGGCACCTTCTCACAGACAAAGAAAAACATAGACTCACATTAATCATGCTTTTGGCTGCATTTGAGGCTTTATAAGACAACATCAGCTGTTGTAGCATTTAACTTTGTTTCTATAGTTTCTAAAGTTTCTGTAAGGTATGAGCTTGTCTGTTCTCGCTTCTGTCCAGGTTTTCATTGGACGACGAGACGGGCTGGGTCATTCTGAAAGCCAGTCTGGACTATGAGTTGATGCGGCGTTTCACACTGACCGTGCTGGCGAGGGACGGTGGCGGTGAGGAGACAACGGGGAGGATCCGTGTGAACGTGCTGGATGTCAATGACAATCCACCGCTCTTCCAGAAGGAGTCGTACGTGGGCTCTCTGAGGGAGAACGAACAGGCTGTCCAGGCGGTAGCAAGAGTCAGGGTGAGATGTGAATAGACTGCATGTAGTGATATTGAGCAGAAGTACATTGTTGAGTTCCTGTGAGACTTTGGAACAATAATTGAAAAATTCACTGGCAGTAAAAAAGAAAACCACACCTGCCCTCTCACCAATACTCAAATACCAGCAGTAATCAAACTGCCTTTCTCATCCTCCTTCCTTTTTTCCTCTCTTTGACTATAATCGTTCTGCTATGGGTTTATGTGAAGAACGGTTTGTCCTGGTGTGTTGGTCATCACTCACTGCCATGTGAAAGGCAAAGGTACACGGGCACAATGGTAACCAATGACTCAGCATTTCCTTTGATTGAGCCCTGGAGAGAAATGCTATAATGTCCCCCGTGGCAGTGGGAACCCTGGTGCACTGTGGCGGTGGCTTGCCTTCACCCTATGGGAGTTGTGCTCAGGACTGGGCGCGCTGCTTGGCTCCCTGCATTTGATTGGTCTGAGCTCACTTTTGATATTAAGCCACTCGCACAGCTCTGTGTGTCAGCAAAATGCCCTCGAACCAAGTGTGCACATCCGCACACACAAACACACACATGCTGCTCCAGAAAACAGGCAGAGAAGAAGGAAAGAGGAAGAAGACTGAAATAGATGGAAGGAGGGTTGAGAGACAAAGCAAAGAGAGGCTTTTCAGTTGTTTGCCTCTTTCTTTTTCCAAACAATGCCTGGGAGGTTTGTGCCTCCTACAATAGTCCTTATACTTTCTAACAGCTAAACCTTTTTTCATTTTCTCCACACTTCTTATTCCTTTGCCTCCTTTGCCGCTCATTTATTTGATTTGCTGCCCCCAACTCTTCTTACCCCTGAGTGGTAAATGGCAATCTAATATAAAAGTATTTGACAAAATATGATATAGAAAAAGGAAAAAGGCAGCTTACCAGGTTGTGGGGGAAGAAAGGAATTGCTTACATAAAAATTTGGCAACAAATCATGGAGTAGACGTATGCATGTTGGGGAGAGATATAAGTGAATGTTTCTGACAACCTGTCCATACTCTAATGATGCCAGTGAGGCCCAGTAGACTCCCCTCACAGCCGGAGGACTCGCGTTCAAGTTTCTGCCAACTCAAGAATAATGAGGGGGTGTCTTTGTTGTTGTTGTGGATTAGCCCTGTAAAGTACAGTTTCATCTGTCCTCTGCCTGCTTGGCTTGTCTGAGCTCAGTTGGTGTTCATCCAATATTGACGCCTGCGTCACTAATAGGCAGAATCAGCTCTAATCTGTCAGATAATGTGCTATCACTGACTGACAGCTTCCTGGCCAATGCACATGTTGTGGACACATACACATATAAAAACAATAGCACTGTCTGCTGCAGCATCTGTCCTGTCACCTTATATGTTTTCTTACGCTACTCAGTCACAACTTCCTCTCTTTTGACTGTCACTGAGGTATATCCTAAAAGCATCCTCTACTCTGCCACCCCCGTCTGCCCACCCGCAGGCTACAGATGAGGATTCTCCTCCCAACAACTTCCTGACGTACACCATCACTTCGGCCTCAGCCTTCCTCAACTTCTTCAGCATTGTCATGGTGGAGGGCTATGCAGGTACACTCACCTCCAGGAGCATGATGGGAAAACATTGTTGAGCATGCCAGCTTTAATACACCAATACGCCTTTTTCCATCTTTGCTCCCCCCTCAGTGATCAGTGTGACCAGGCCTCTGGACTATGAGCAGGTCCCTAAAGGAATGATTTTCTTGACAGTAATGGCCAAAGATGGAGGAAAGCCATCTCTCAACAGCACCGTCATCGTTACAGTGGAGGTGATTGTAAGTACAACTTGGCAACATACACACCACACGGACACACACACACACATATGTGCAGGAGCATACACACACATTTCACGTACAAATGTACGTATATCACACGTCAAACTAATATTTCCTGCAGCCTCAAAAGTGCATTTATCCCTTTTACAAGGCAGTCTCTGTCATCTGCATCGTGAACCTTATCCAGAAATAAACATGAACTTCCCACATTTACACTCAAGCTGGGAGAGATGATTTTCTTTGTAAGTTAGAAACTTCTGCAGACTGAGGTCAGATGTAAAACAATAAACCTGCACATCTTCTGTTCTTATCGAAACTCACAGCATGTGCTGTATAAGGTGTAAACTTCTGACAGATGAAAAATAGAGAAGATGATATACCTGCTGTAATATCTTTCCAGATACATTGATTACAGCATATAGCACCTATTCAAAAGTTTTGTTTTATCTATAAAAGTGTTAGTTTGTGTTGATAATCAATGAGTACAAGTAGGACACTGAAGAAACATATTTTTTCTGTCAGGAACACTTTTCAAGTGTTCTCGTTGATATTGGTATAAATCCAGTTTTTGATGTTTAATGTCATTGATAAGGATCAGAGGGTTGGCTAAATCTTCTCAGAAAAAAAAAAAAAAAAATACCGCTTCAGAGTCGGACACAGTCTGTCCAGTTTAACTGCATTCAGTCAGGAGAGACAGGAGAGGTCCAGATACTGATCTCTGTGGTCTTGGTGGGAGTTGAAAAGGGAAGAAGAGACTGCAGATATAAGATATAAGACTCACAGATATAAGTGAATATAACATGGAACTGCATGTTAGCTGTGTTCACTGTCACTAAACAGTTTAGAAAATACATGTAGGTTGCTGAGACCGTTTAACAATAAACAGACACTAATTGGAATAAAATCTAATGTGTGAAAGTTATGAATTCAATTTAATTACTACTTGATGGACAGAGAACTCAGAACTCATTACTACATTACCCAAGTGCTCGTACTAATGGCTTTGGACCAAAGCCATGTTCAAACTCTGTAAAGTTTGTAAAGTTTCATGACGGCAAAATATTGGTTCTGTGTTAGTTCCCACAATGTGTGATGTCCCCAGGACCTCAGTTTGCCATGGAAAACACACACACACACAAAATAATAATAATAATAATAATCCTAGCAATACTGTTGGGCCAGTAATGCGTATAAAACTGATAAGCAAATAGCCGGGTAATAATACAGAGCAGGATACAAATTGTTCCCTTATACTCCCCTCCAGCTTGGTGTCTAATTGAGTCTTTGACATTTGTCCTGGTATGTGTTACAGTGTTACTGGATATATTGCAATTAACTACCAAATGTGTATAAAGTTCTACAGAAGATTCTTCTTCTGGCTGCCATTGTTAGTGTAGAAATCCTTTGAGCCTTCCCAATTACATGCAAATGTGTTTGTCTTTTCCTTCCACAAAGGTGCTAAAAAGTTAAAAACGTGTTTGTTGATGACGCTTCTCCTTTTAGCTGAAAATCTAACTGATAAATCCTCAAGGCTGGATGTTTTTCAGAAATAATTTAATGACTGTTTTGGTGCTGCAGCAGATGCACCCTGTGACAAAATCCTTACAGTCTACCCGGGTTCAAAGGCACAATATCCAAACTTGTACACGATTCTTTTAATGTAAGTTCCCCTCAGATGTGACTCTGAAAAACTTTTGGGTCAAAGACTTGTGCCTCCTGAGGAATTTGTGAAACTGTTGCGTCATTTGTTCTGAATAAAAACTAAGCTCTCTATCATCCATCTAAATGCTGATTCAGTGTATGACAGCTGTCAGCCAGCTCATGCTGGATTGTTTCTCGCGTCTTGTGCTTCCTTTACATATCCAGTTACATTATTCTATATTATTCTATATTATTCTGTTTTTCTCAGTACCTTTTCATCCATGTCTGACTGCAGCTTTGTTTGCATTTTTATCACAGACTGTGCTATCTGAGCTTCCAGTTCAGTTGCTTTTGTCAGTCTTATCGCTAAATGTCTTATTTTAAGGCAGTGAAAAAGTCACAGCAGTCTACACACACACAGAGACTGTAGACTGGAGAGAGAGAGGGAGATGCTGTGGCTCAGAGATGGTTTAACATATTAAATACTTAAAAAAGAAGAAACTCTGCTATTTTTAAATATTGCATGTTCCACTTCTGCCTGATTTCAATTTTAATTTCTGCCCCTTCATGTTCTAATTTTTCCTGTTATGTGGTGATTCTCCCACACGGATGTTTTCCTTTGTTACGTAGTGTTTTTTCCACGTGTTTCTGATTTATCTTTTGATAAAATATAACGTGACAACAACTTGAAAATTAATCACGTAATTTATTTTTAAACGGCACTGGATATACTTGTGCATATTATGAGGGATGGAATTTTCCATATCTGTTCTGTCTTTGTACGGTTTTATCATAGCATTTCATGATTAGCGACAACCCATGAAGCCACAGTGCACTGCTGCTTGTGCATCCCCACATTATTGACATTGAGACATCTTAGGAGTTATTATGTTGTGAATATAACAACTGTGTTTTTCCATTACTTTTTACTTTCTGGTCTTGATGGAATTAACTTTTTTCATTTCATAACTGTCAGAAGTAATCCCTTAAAACTTTTTTTTTCCCATTTAGTTTCTTTATTTTTCTGTTAACTGTAAATATCAGTGTGGATTCTGGCTGAAAAACTGTAATCACAGCAGTAAAAGTGTAATGAGCAGGGAGCTCATAAACACTATCTCTACTGGCTCTTAAGATCATCTCCCCTGATAAACATCCATTACACTTATAACCTTCAGTCATAAAAGAAGAAATGACACATTAGAAAAGATGAATCCAGCTGGAATGTTATTTGATAGGCGCGCGTTTGTGTATCCGTTCTACATGAGGGAGAAATGCTGCGTAAAACAATGAAGAAATCTGCGGTCGCATGTTAAAACCAACAGGGAGAGATGTGCACAATTCTGCATTCCTCTGTTTCGCTGTGTCTGTCCTCCACAGTGTCATGACTCACACCACGGGGGTTTATCAGTCAATGGCAGAAATACACACACACACACACACAGTGCTTTGCAGCAATTTGTGACACAGAGCCCAGATAGATAATGGTGCCACTGACTGTTGTTTAAGTGTTAACATTTCTCAGCAGCTCAAACAGTGGGGAGCCTCTCTGCAAATAGCCACACAACTGGATGCGTTGGTGTGAAATGGAGTTAATTCAGTGAGTGGGAGGTTTGCGAGAAATATAAATGCTCAGGGGAAGTCCACATGGCACGTTGTAGCCGTTCATTGGTTGTAAATCAGCCTTTATCTGTGGTAATTCTGTCATTGGTGATGTTGGGTTTGACTTCCCTGTCTGTTGTTCAGCTTCTGCATGATAATAGTCTGGTTTGTTAGTTTAGCTAATTGCATTAACTGCTAAATGAACTGAGTAATTTTTGAGATACTCCCCTTTGTGCTGCTGAGTGTCATAACTCTCACAAATGTTAATTTCAGTGTTAACGTGTGATGACAACTTTACATGTTAAGTTGGATTTTTTGTTGTTTTTTTTTTTTTTTCTCTCTCTCTCTCCATGGCGTCATTCGCATTTTCACATGGTTCAGCTCCTTGGTTTGAGCTGTTGATTTTTATATCCCCTCCAGGACGAAAATGACAACCCACCAGAGTTCAGCAAGCCGTCGTACATCGTCAAAATCCCAGAGAACATTATTGCTGGTGAGTCAATTTATACATTTGGCGTCGCAGTTTAGTTGCTAGAATGCAATTTCTGGTCAGTGAAAGCAGCACAGCACTTAAACACTCCAAACTCCTCCTCCATAGTCTCTTCTGACTTCAATTGCTTTACTATTAGCATATTCACCAATAGCTCTGCTTTCTTGGGGGCATATTTTTATGTTTTATCTTATTTCCTTCCTTTGGCCTCTACTGTCTTATTTGTTGTGATTTTGCATAATGTTTTAAAATGCTCAGTAAGAAGGCAGGATGTTGACTATTCAAGGCTAAATCCCTTGCTGCCATATTCATTCTCATGCATGCATTTAGAAGACTCTTTTATCCCAGACAATAGATTACTTTCTGGTGCTACAGGGAAATGAGATATTTGACCGCCCCTTTCTATGTCGGCGCTCCCGCAGAAGGACACTGGGCACTTTCTGTGTTTCCGACCCGATTTGGAAAGAGCACATAGCTCGGGCCACGGCCGAGGTTTAGAAGACTATGGCTAAAGTGCTTGGCTGAGCTCGACTGAGCCGGGCGCCTCGGGCTTGGGCTACATGGCTGGGCTCAGGGCTAGCCCTGTGGCTCTGGCTAGCCTCTCATCTCCCTGCCTGCCCCAGTATTGATCTGAACTGTGCCAAGAATGGGCTGTGCCAAATAAGCTGATAATCCACTAATCCATAAACCCACTCACTGCCATGCCATCAGTGGAGCTGTGGATGGGGGCGGTGAAAAAAATTAGCTGTGTGAATGCCATTTCAGTCTGTCTCTGCAGATTGTCTCTGTCTGTTTTGCCTCTTTAGTAGACTTCACATATTTTTCCCCATGACTCCATCTCCGAGTTTTGTTTTTTTTTTTCCCCTCTTCTTTCTGCCACTCTGAGAGTTGTACCTTTGTTTCTGTCTCCCTCCCTTCATCCCCTCCTTCTCCTCCACAGGGGCAACTGTGCTGCTCGTGAATGCTACTGATTTGGACGCCTCCCGGGAGTTTGGCCAGGCCTCACTCATCTACTCCCTGGAGGGCTCCTCTCAATTCCGTCTCAACTCGCGCTCAGGTAGGTGTATGTGTGCGCGTGTACTTCCACACATGTGCGACTGTGTGCATATTACTCATCTTTGATTCCTGTAATTGAGACATAATAAGACTTGATTCAAAGGTTCTACTTTGAATTTAAATCGAAATGAATAGATTTTTTTCTACTCATTTTGTATTTCATACCACTTTGAATGGCTGTTTTTAAATCTGAGCTGATTGAGTCTGACTTTTAACTCAGTCTGACATGGGAAGCTGCTTTTCTAATGGCACCTGCCAATCATTTGAGTTGCCTGGTTGTTGTTGTTGTTTTTTTTGTTTTTCCTTAGGTTATTGATCTCATTTAATTTTTGTTACCGCCCAGGAGAGATCACCACCACAGCCCTGTTGGACCGAGAGCTGAAGTCGGAATACATCCTGATAGTCAGAGCTGTGGATGGAGGGGTGGGCCCTCAGCAGAAGACTGGCATTGCCACGGTAACAACTTTGAGGCCATCATCCATTTGATCAAACTTACAACTCACAGAAAAACATATTTTCTCATCTAACACTTTTGGCTGTGATTGTAGTGATTTGTGTATGTTTTATATCTTATGCTAGTCCAAGGAATTCTATACAACTGACATCATAAATAGTAAATTTTCTATTGGCCCTAATTTCCACTTCCATCAGGTGAACATTACCATCCTGGACATCAACGATAACGCACCGGTGTGGAGAGATGAGCCATACCATGCAAATGTGGTGGAGATGAGCCCAATAAACACTGATGTCATCTCTGTGAGTGACTTTACTTGGATGATTAGCTGACAGTTCATGAAATGGTCATCTGAATGACTAATAACTCAAACTGACACGCTGAAATAATGATTAAACAATTTGCTGTTTGTTTAATTTTTGATTGGTTGCGTTGGAATCAACATATGGAACTGCTGGTAGTATCTACAAGTTGAGCTTTTTCAGTTTTGATTTGAGGTCATGCTGCGGTTTAACTTGATTACTGTGCAAATTCGAATCAGGCAAAACTTGTGGGTTTTTATATGAACACTTGGTTTCAGAGCAGAGTGATCAAAGAGGATCATTTTCAATGGAAGCTCATTAAAGGCATACTGTAAAGGAAAGCAGGGCATCTGCATGCATACTCTTTTACGATTGATTGACAAATAGTCATTACTGTGTAGGTAATCACAAAGTAAACACTGTAGCACTATCCCAAACTCTCTCATTGTCCTGCTGGTGTCTATGGCAACGTGCTGTTGTTAATGAAGCCCTGATTGTCCATTAATTAAAGAGGCGTCAGTGAGTGTAATTAAGGGCGTCCGATTGCTAATTAAAATGTAGCCTGCAGTCAAACGCATAGGAAATTATTCAGCTGCTAGGCATAGAAGGAAGAAAGAATCCATCGTGAGAGTGTGAGAGTGGGTTGGAAAAATACACAGGAAAGAGAAAGTAAAGATACAAGCATCGCTTTACGAAAATGTTCCGACATTTTCCACCCATTCCTGTTCTCTTGCAGCCATTCCACAATTGAGGTCATTCATGGTGCATCCAGTGATGCGATGCACACTGTATGGAACTCTTTGCGTTCAGTGGACAGACACTGTTGCCCCTACAACCATTTTTCAATAAAACGGACCACCCAGGCTTATAGTCCTGTAATCAGCCGCTGTAGCCCGGGCCCAGCCGGCGTTTCCATGGTGACAAGTGGCAACATGCTGAGTCCTCCTGTAGCTGTGCCTAGTGCAAGGACCAGCACCTGCGTACATAAACGCACACAGTCAGCGTCGTCTCTAATGTCCGACTGCAAAATATTTACTTGTCTGCCTTTCTGTCAGTCCACAGCTGCGGTTCTACAAACTAGGTTAATATATTTTCTTACTCCTCTTTACATGCTCTGCTCCCGCCATAATTAATTATTTCAAATGGCACTTCCCCACGTCTTATATCACCCACCTTTGTCTGTGCAGTTGCTAATCAATGCGCCTCTGAGATGCCTACCTACTATGTCCCCTTAATAATTGAATACCTGGAAGACCGTTGTTCCTCTAATGACCAATTAACCAGTTTCCAGCATTTTTAGTCAGTGCACTGAATAATTGATCAGCTCTTTAAAAACCAGCCAGTGTTTTAGTCGGGCTCCCAGCTTTCCGCATTCATCACCCATCGTCACTTTGTGTCAGAAAAGAGGCGTGACCATTTTTCTTTAAGCTGACCGACGAGTTAAGCAGTCAGAAAAGGTTGCATGTGTGAATATGCTCTCGGACTGCAGTGTTCTCATTACTATTAACATGAATGTTACAATTACTATTTGTCTCCCTCCCTCCCTTATTCCTCCTCTCCTTTCTTCGCTCTGTCTTGAATCGTTGCTGTCCCTTTAAACTGTCACTTTAGGATTCTTATGCAATATCTGGTTTAGCTAGTAATAGAAAAGAGGTTTGTTGAAGGAAGATCATGAAAAAGGAAAAACGTGTTTTCCTGTCCTTCCTCTTTACAGGTGTTGGCAGTGGACCCTGACAACGGGAAAAATGGGACAGTGGTCTACAGTATCAGTCCAGAAAACCCCTTCTACACCATCAACAGCAGCACAGGGAAGATCCGCACCAGCGGCGTAACCTTGGACAGGGAGAGCTCCGACCCCAGGGACACAGGGCTTATGAGAACCATTATCATCTCAGCTGTCGATCGTGAGTAGTATCTGTGTATGTAGTGGGATGCCCATATCAGTTTTATCTCATGGAAGTCATGCAACAGCAAACCATTTATAAAAGTGCAAATTGCATTATATCATTCTCAGTAGAGAGCTTTCAATTCTGAACGATTACCCTCTTTCTTCAAGCCTCATTCCTCAAGTTTTATGTTGACCATGAAACTTTTTACTGTGGCTTATAAACTCCTTTGACCATGAGATGTGGGGTGTGTGTGTATATGTTTGTATTTACGTGTTTCTCTGATGCCCCCTTTAGGTGGTACACCTCCACTACGTGCATCAGCAAGTGCCACTGTGTTTGTCAACCTGCTGGATCTGAATGACAATGACCCAACTTTTCTCAACCTGCCCTTTGTGGCAGAAGTACCGGAGGGGCTGCACATTGGATCCTCAGTTTTTAGGGTAAAAAATAAGAATAATCTCCAGTATGATGGCATTTCATGAAATTCATTCAAAATTCTAATTCGGAATCTTTTCAGATTTTAGTGGTGCATATTCTCTGAGCAGCTGTTGATACATCTATTGTTATTTGTTACTGAACCCTCCAAAGAGTGCAGGGTTTGCTCTATATTAGCTCTTCGTAGTTATTTAGCCAGTGTGAAAGCCTACATATTTTCCATTAAGTAGTTTCAGGTAATAATGTTCCAATGTGGTGGTGCCTCTTTTAGGTCCAGGTGGAAGACCCTGATGAGGATAAGAACGGCTTGATAACAATGGCATTGCAGATGGGTATGCCTCGCCTTGATTTCTACCTGAACACCACCACTGGCATCCTCAGCTCCACCGCTGTCCTGGATCGGGAGCAGATTGGACAGTATCACTTGAGGATTATAGCGTACGATGCAGGAAGGTTCCCTCGTACGTCTACTTCAACCCTCACCATCACAGGTGAGAGTCTGTGGCTGATGATGAAAAACTGGGTTGGATTTCCATATGGCTGTCTCTGAAATTACTGCACAAACGAAAGTGCCAAGCCACGGTAGGACTGGATTCTGGGTGACATGAGGGGTTACTTAAATATGACAGACAGTTAACCGCTGACGGCTCAGGAATCTGCTGAGAAGCATGCTACCACCTACTGGTGGCTTTTGGAAAATAAGAACTAGGAAAATACTAGAAGTGACAGCTGTCACCATGTAAGGGATGGAAAGACTGACTATGGTGTTTGGGATTCTTTAAACTGAAGCATCAAAATATTTTGATCCGTTTCATGGACACCGGTTTCACATCTTTTAACTCCACAGGGAAGTCAGCTGTAAAGCATCACATTCAGAACTGGTTCAGCACAAACATTTGAGAGGCAGATGGTTTTACTAAACATTGAATCCCTTTGACATTAGTCTTTCTGCTCACTGCACCACCCTGCTGCACTTTGTCCTCATGTACATCTATTTGTGTGTCCTCATGTCTCTCTGTCTGTGCGTTTGTGGGCGTGCGTCAGTTCTGGATGTAAATGATGAGACGCCCACCTTCAACCCTCGCGTGTACAATGTTTCCCTGAAGGAGAGTGTCCCTAGAGACCACATTGTAGTACGCCTCAGCTGCTCTGACAACGATGCTGGCCTCAACGCCGAGCTTAGCTACTTCATCACAGGTCAGAGGTCACAGTGGGAGGTGTTGTGTGTGTTGTGTGGGCTCCAGTGTTGTACAGTTACAGGGACTATGATCGTCCATTCATCTGTGTGAATTTGTGTGTGAGGTGAACTCCTCTTACATGCATGTTTTTGTTTTTTTTGTTTGTTTTTTTTTTTGTTGTTGTTTGTGTTGTTGCTGTTGTATACATATGCTAATTGCTATTTTTTTACTAATAAACTTTGAATTCATTAGGAAGTTTTTTTTTTTGTTTGTTTTTACTTCCAGGTGGGAATCAGGATGGCAAATTTAGCGTGGGCTTCAGAGACGGAGTGGTTCGGACAGTGGTTGGCCTGGACAGAGAGGCCCAGGCAGCGTACTCTCTGATCGTAGAAGCTATCGGTGTGTGATAATTTCATGTCTTTCGATAATGACAATGAAAACCTTTTTCTTTCACGAGTCATCTTTTATGACTGTCATTTATACATAGCCTTTGTTTGTATTTGTTATAATACGGCTTGGGTTCTTACTTTTGTTTTGTTTGTCATCTTCAAAGCTGCTTTTCTACTTGTGTGTTACGACGGTGAAAAAAAAAAAGCAATGCCTGCACATCTGCAGTGATTTCAGGCTATTGCTCAACTGCCTTTGTTCCTGTTTGAGAAAAAAAAGAACAAAAACTCTGAGGTTTTCCTGTTTTGGAAACCATTGAGTCAGAGTGGCTTATCTGCTATGGGGGCCAGCGAAACAAGAAAGAGGAGAAGAGGTAGAGATAGTGTAATGTACAAGAGAGCAGAATTACACATATTGTCCTAATTCACAAGCAGCTGAAAATGAAGTTTTGATAAGCTAACAGTATTCCAGCCTTACTTTGTTACAGCAAGCTATTTTCAGATCCTTTTCTGTTCTCTGATAATTAATGGCTCCTTTAATGTCACATAATAATACAGAGCCTATTCCATTTTTTATATTTGTAATAATGATATACTTAATGTATTAAACGTTTTAATTCATGGCTTTTGCCTGTGGTATGGCCATGTATATTTCAGATCTCCTGGCTTCAGCTGTAGAACTGCCATTAATCTGAATGATTCCAACTGTTGGTGGATGTGTCTGTTTCTACACATAGACAACGGCCCAGCTGGCAGCAGGAGAACAGGCACAGCCACTGTGTTTGTCGAGGTGCAGGACGTCAACGACAACAGACCCATCTTCCTCCAAAACAGCTATGAGACCAGCATACTAGAAAGTGTGCCACGAGGAACAAGCATCCTCCAAGTAAAAAAAAAAAAATAAAAAAAACGAACAAAACACACACACAAAAGTAAATACATCCAAAAACATTCTGTACTTTCTCCAGTTGATCTTAAATGTCAATTTAATTTTTAACACAACAATGAGAAGACACAGAATTGGTTACAGAGTGGTCTCTTTTTGGCTCAGGTTGCATTTGTCTGGTTTGAAATCATGTTTTGAAGTAAGTTTTTGTCTTAATTCACATGAACTGTCTGATGGATGGGCTTCATAGAATCACTACAGCTGATGTAAAGGAACAAGAGTTTATCAGAAAAACTTGAATTTGGTGAAAACTTGAAAACTAAGCAATATAACTTTGACTGTGCAAACGTCAGCCCTGGTCTGTCCTTTGAAAACTTTGAGAAGTATAATTGAATTGAGTTGTCGTGATTAAATAATATTTACCTCCAGTGAATGTAGTACAGAACTGTGGCAAAAAAGAACATAGTCAGTCACCAAATGTGTAAACCTGTTAGACTGACGCTTCGATTGATCTTAGTGGTGTTCATGGCACCAACCATAAAATATACAGTGTAACACATTTTTTGGGAGCAGTGAGTCCAGTGAGTCTGTCAGATTTCAGATTTCAGTGACATAGTCAAATAGACATGGCACAGTGAGGTGGGGCTCCATGGTGGCTCCTGACTGTGGAGTCTGTCCAGCTGGAGACTGGGATGAATGTGTGCTCTCACGCTCATGTGGTCTGCGATGCGGCGGTCGTCTAAAGGACAGGTTGTATGAGCGCCGATAGGAGCCCAGTCTCTTCCACACCTTGAGCTGAGGTTCACTGGACCGGCCTCGTCCACGGGTCAAGCTCTCCCCGGGGTTACAGCTGGCCTCAGAGTCCCCGTCCTGTTCAGAGCGCCGGCACACTGCCAGGAAAGCTGCTAGCCCCGCCAGCAGCAGCGACAAACCCAGCACCACCATGATGGTGAATTCTGGATCGTGGACATCTGCAGAATAGGATGGAGGCGGTGGGATGGTGAGAGAAAAGGTGGCGGTGGTTGTCAGGCTGAGCAGAGTGATGTTGTCTGTGTCGGAGGTAAAGGTAAAGTTGGAGCCTGTCTCAGTGGTGTTCATGTTGTCTTGGCCCTGGATTGAGAAAAACAACAACATATTTCAGGGTTTTGTCAGGATGCTTCAGAGAGGCATGTGTGTATTGGTTATGTTTGAGAGTGTGCATCTGTGTGTGTGGTCACCCTCTTTCAAAGTGCCACAGCAGCTCTCTTGATGTGCCATGTTTTGCCTCACCGGTCAAGCCTAACCAAGCTGAGTAGGTTTATTTGGTTGCTTATTTTCACTTTATTGGGATCATACACTCAAAGGCTTCCAATAAACATAAACAAGCACGCACAAATATGCACAGAAATGCTTGCATGCACATGTAGATGTGTGGCGTGTTTGGCATTTTCAGCAATTATGCACCTATTACATCAAGGACTACACAACACTCAATGCTTGACAGGCTTTCTTCAATGTAAAACAAATTGCGTTTATTAATATTGCCCCTTGTAAAATGCAACGCACCCACCTCATCTACCCCGGTCTCCAATTACCCCCCCACAACCTCCCCTGCCTCATTCTGTGTGCCCCCATCTTCAGCATGGTAACATTTGTAAATGTCATTGTCCCTAATTCAGCGGAGACAAAGCATGGCTTATCGGTTTAAGGGAAACACAGTGGGACGTGAAATTATATTTGAGACCAAATGCCAGCAAAGCTGTGAAAAGGCCAGTGGAGCAGGATGGCTCGTTAGAGAGTCAGTTCATTAGTCAGCGCCTCCAAGCACATATGCTGGTAGCGCACACACACACACACACCGACACAGCTATTCAAACACAAACTTTCTTTTGCACCCACACACACTGTAGGCTATACTGCACATATTGGTGATTAGGCACGCTGCTCTTAAGCTTGGCAGCTTAGCTGTAAGGTACTCTCCCTCTCGATCACCCCACATTGTTGCTCCTCCAGAACTGACTGCTCAGCGAGTTCTGAAACAATGAACTCATTTCTTAACTTCTTCACAAGCACACTTTATCTAACCTACGCACATTTGTAAAGTTTGGCCTATTGTGTGCTGGCAAGCTCTCCAGTAATTTGCCGGTATCACATAAACAAATTCTTATTTTATTCTTCATTTATAGCCTGTTGATTGGTCTCTGGTTCAGGTTTCTCTTTTTACCTTCACACTGGAAGAAAAATACGGGAAAAGTAGTTGTCAGATATGTGAACTTGTCATACTAACATCCCAAAACAACTTCTAACTGCACTAAACCAAATGCATGTGAAAGCCTCAACATACTCTCTTAGACAATGTGCTGGTCCACATGTCCAAATGGGGACTTTAGCTGTTTCATTCAACCCGAAGACTTCAGAACAAACATGAAACATATTTAGCAGGCAGCAATGAGATGATAACAATCTTGCGAGTTTAAGATTGGAAAGAACTTCAATTTTTTTCAATATTTAGCTCCAAACCGCTAAGCAATCAACATTATTTTCTTCACATTCAACCTTTCATAATTTGTTAATAACCCCTTCAAAAATAGATACTCACACCCACACTTTAGAATCTCTTTAAAACTGCACCTTGTTTAGTCCCAGTAACTGAGGTCAGACCTGTTTCTTGGCTGCACACACTTGTTTTTCCCCCCTTAAACTGCTACTTTCTCAGAGACAGAGGAGAAAATGCTGGGAAGGAAGAGGGGAACAAGGAGATAAAGGGGGTAAAATGTGGGGAACGGCATCATGGTTGAAATATCTCCCTTTTGTTTTAATCCCTGGGAACCAAAGACAATGGTGTGATTTGTGAGCCATGCAGAAGCTTAGTGAATAATCTCTCAGTGTTTTTTACTCCACATGCTTACACTTACAACATCTGTCTCTGCAATGTAGTCTTACACTTTATGCACCCCCTTTTATGGCCTAAGTGGTGCGGTCCACTGTGTAATACCCTATTCATCACTCACCAATCTGAACCCCCCAGCCTCTGTTTTCGCCTGTCTCCCCCTCCCCTCTCCTCCCCTTTCTCCTCTGCTCTCCACATCTCTTTATAAAGCTAATGAGACTGAAGTTGGGCCCCTTTTTACAGACGAAGTGAGAGAGAGCAAAGGAGGACATACAGGGCAAGAGAGAGAGAGAGAGACTGTGAGAGTGTGGACCTGAGTGCACGAACATGTTTTTAAGTGTGTGTGGGGGGGTTCACCCCTCTGTGTTTGCCTCTCTCTATGCAATTGAATATTCACTTTGTGGGCAACTCCACAGGTTCTGACACATCCACAGAGTGTGACACGAAGTCAGCCTCATCCAGTGCCAGTGGCTCTGTGCCTCTGTGGATTCAGAAGTCAGTCTTATGACATGGCCCATTCACCAACAGCCCAGCATGCTCCACTATTTATCTGTGTACGCTGTGGAGCCGTGCTGTCTGCACCGGTTTTGAGATTTTTGGCTGCTTCTGGCCATTTCCCTGTGACAGAGCAAGAGAGTTTCTCACCGCCAAGCCATGATGGGGTTGTTGTGGCAACAAGACACTAAGCACCACTAGGCACCAGTGAATGTGTGCTGAATGGAAAAAGTATACCAATACATACATCTGTTTAAGGAAACCACTAAATGAATAAAAGTGTGTCGAAAATGTAATCTCTATTGTGTAAGTGGATATCCAGCTAAATTTTAAAAACCTACAGCTCAAGTCTCACATAATTATAGCTATACCAGCTCTGGCATATCATTGTCAGACTGCCAAAAGGACAAAAGAGAATGGCTGCAACTTTGTAATTGTACCCATTTTTAGAGAGTTTCCATGTACGTAGTCAGTCATTTTGGATTTGGTTGTGCCTAGGGATCTAGTTATTTCATCTAAGTGCAGAGTTTCTGCTTGTTTGTCTCTGCAGGTTCAAGCGACAGATGCAGATCAGGGGGAGAATGGCAGGGTTCTGTACAGGATCCTGACTGGTGAGGACGGCGACTTTGGCCTTTATCGTATGGTTACCTTACTCACAAGAAACTGCGGTGAAAGAATGGGCTTCAATGATGCACCGTCCTGAATCATTAACATTGTTCATCCAGTTGTGCAAATAAGGCCTCAAAAAGAGGATTAGATAATTTGAGTGATTCAAGATTTTCTGGTAAAATTATGCTGATGCACAGGTATGATAATCTTTGTATTTAGTGTTCTTGTGTAACAGCAGTCAGTGTGTATAAGTTACATCTTGCCTCGGTGAAAATACCAGTAATGACAGCTTCTTTAAATGAGTAAATTTGCATTCAAAGTCACTGCAATTATCTCATCCAACTGGCAGATGCCTCTGGCTTAATATCCTAAACTGAGAGACCAGATTAAATGCTAAAATGTGCATTTTTGTAGACATCTCTTAAACAGTCGCGCTTTCCCTCTCTCTCACTGTCATTGTGTATGTGTGTGTGTCTGCTCCTGTAAATGCATGCATTCAGGGAACAGCAACAATCTGTTCAGCATAGACAGACAGACTGGGCTGGTGACAAGAGGCCTTAGGGCTCTGGACAGAGAGACCAGCAGCTCCCATGTGTTGGAAGTGGAGGCCTACAACAGTGATGAGGGCAGCATGAGGAGCTCTGTGAGGGTGAGGACAATGATGCAACACTTCAAAAGATAGATTTTGACTCCACCCCCCCATCTTCTTTTTTTTTTTTTTTTAATGATAGATGCCAAACTCACTTTTACTTGATAAAAATAAAAAAAGGACTTCCCCATTGACTTAATTCCTTAAAGTTAACATATAGAGCTGATGCAAAGATACAAAAATGTCATCACCTGCAGGTGATCATATATGTGGATGATGCCAATGACGAGGTGCCGGTGTTTACCCAGCAACAATACAACCGTCTCGGCCTTCGGGAGACAGCTGGCATTGGTACCTCTGTGATTGTGGTGCGAGCCACAGACCCCGACACTGGTAAGTCCTGTATCAGATTGGTGAAAAGATGAGAGCAGATGGAGCAGAGTTTCATTTAAGGTCTTGATCTCCACTCACGCTTATTTTTCCAGCATAAACAGAAAGATTTAGTGGACTGTGAATTTTAAATACTTCTCACTTCTGCTTTGCTGGCACAGATCAGTTGTTTGCACTTCACCAACCCAAACACTAGTTGGTGCCACAGCAAAGATGCCCCATAACTGTCAGTACGAGCCATCTAAACATGCTTTTAAATGTCTACTTCTGCTCCACACTTCAAACTTCCTCTATTCACTTCCTGTGTTGTAAAGCACTTCTCAGACTTCTTGTGACGCATATGTTACGATGAAATACATTTTCCAAAGCAGGAAGCTTGAGCCAAACACAGCTTAGCCAACAGCAGAGGGTGGACAACTGTGTCGAGTAAAACACAGAATGGAGGAAGCTGTTTGTTGTTACTACAGCACTGATACAAGGTTTTGAAGTTAACTATCCTAACTATTTTAAACTCTGACAGAAGTTGGAAAGTTTGAGAAAGTTTTGTTTTAATCACATCCCCATTAACCAACCAGCCACCCACCCCCCTGCCCGTTCAGGTGACGGAGGAGCTGTCGCTTACGCCCTTGTGTCCGGCTCGGATCGCAAGTTTGAGGTGGATGTGAGCACTGGCCTCGTGACCACTGTGGACTACCTGGACTACGAGACCAAGACCACCTATCTAATGAACGTCTCAGCCACTGACCAGGCTCCACCTTTCCACCAAGGTTTCTGCACCGTCTATGTCACTTTACTTAATGAGCTGGACGAGGCCGTGGCCTTCTCCTCCGCCGGTTATGAAGCTTCACTATCCGAGAACATTGCCACGGGGACCGAGGTGGTCCAGGTGCAGGCTCAGTCGGCCGACAACTTAAACCAGCTGACTTACCGCTTCGACCCTGATACGTCACCTGCAGCTCTGGCCCTCTTTAAGATAGACAGCGTGACGGTGAGTTTTACACAGTCCCGAGATTACACCCACCTCGTGTCAGACACGTCTCATCCATTAACCGCAGCGTCATTTGATAATACCTTTCCCTGCCTGATTTAAGATAGTGCTCTTGTTGCTGCATGGCTGCAAGATGATCAAAGAGCTTGTTTGCTTTGAAGTCATTTCATTCCTTTGATAAATGAGAAATGGGGATTTTTCTGTTTATTCTGTGACACCGGTTAGTCTTTGTCTGTCTGATTCCTTGCCGCCTAAATCCTTGCGCTCTTTGTGCCATATTGGGAAAATTTGTATGTGGTGTGAAGTCTTTGGTGGAGGCAGGACACATGCTGCTGTGTTTGATGTTTCAGGGCCGTATCACAGTGACAGGTTTGCTGGACAGAGAGAAGGGTGATATGTACACCTTGACTGTTGTAGCTGATGATGGTGGCCCTAAAAAGGACTCCACTGTGGTATGTGGCTTCTTTGTGAACATTATTTAATGCTTGCCACTCGTTTTATTTGCAACTCGAACGCTTTACGGTACATGTTGTATCTATTCTGTTATAGAAAACTTAATGGCATTCCTCTTTTATTCATTGCAACTCTCTCTGGGATTGCAGAAGGTAAGACTCTACGCCTTTTTATGGGTTTAGAATATAAAGTAGAGCAGAAAATGTGTTTATCTGTAAATGAAGTTCTTAACTTTTATTGCTGGGTTTGGTTACTTTGGTTTGATGATTATCCAAAGTGAGTATCGTGTCAGTGTTCTGCGGGACAGCCTGGATATGATCCTACCTTTTAACAGGTTTCAATCACCATTCTGGACGAGAATGACAACAGCCCAGAGTTTGACATCACATCTGATACCTCAGTGGACATCCCAGAAAATACACCCATGGGAAAGAAAGTGGCGGTAGTGCTCGTGAGGGATAAAGATGCCGGATTGAATGGACTGGTGAGAATAAAAACGGGACTCTGACATTTGACATTCTCAAGTCAAATGTAAAGGTCTTAGAGTACATATCGCCCTTAAACATCAATAATCACTGCAATTCATTTTGCAGACTTGGAAATAATTTCTACAGATATTAGATAACCAGCAAATCAGGTCTTTACAACTCATTGTGCCCTGTCTGTTTTGATTTGGTGTGAGCCCTTCCACGTTGCTTTATGGCACTAAACCAACTCACTTCATGACACAAAACAGAAAAATGTTCCTCCAGAAAAGTTTCTACTATTTTTTTTTCCCCTTTTGATAAGTTGAAGGCAATGTGACAGCATCTGAATATCAATTACGGCTTAATGAAGAAGTTATTGAAATCTTTTCATACAAGGTATTATAAATGCTCGCTTCAGAAAATTAGAGCACAATAAATGAAAAAAGATCTTTCTGACGTTCTCAGGATAGGAGTCCACTTTGGTTGCTTCATCCACCAACCCATCCCCCTCTGTCCTTTTTTCTTCATTTTCTTTTTTAATCAATCTGTTTTGCTCCCAATTGCCTGTGCTGTGATTTATTCAATATTTGTAGTGTGCATAGCCAAAAAAAAACAACAACTTTTAAACTGTTCATACTTCACAAGTACTCTTATGACTAAACTGAAATTGATCGCGATTCTTTTGTGCATTCATTCTCTGGCTCTCTCGCCTCTTCACTTTGTCTCATTTGTCTCTCTCAGGTCAATTTCACTCTGGTGGCTGGCAACATGGAGGATGTGTTCAAGATCAAGACAGTGAACCACACGTATGGGGAGGTTTATGTCAACGCTCCTCTGGACAGAGAGTCAGTAGACCGCTACCTGCTGAAGGTCGGGCAGCAATACACTTTGGGTTATCACATTTTTTCCTGTACAACCAGAACCCTTTTAAAATTAAAAATCTGATTTGTGTAACTCACAAGATTTATTTATTTTTTTTTTTTTACATAAATGTTGTATTAGGATTATATTCAAACACAAAGAAGAGGCGCAGACATGCGAATTGGATGCAAGTATGCACCGTTGTATTATTGTTGTATGTTGTTGCAGGTGCGGGCCAGTGACAACGGCTCACCTCCCAGACACACAGACCACTCCCTCACCATCAACATCCTGGATGTCAATGACAATGCACCTGTTATTGAAAGCCCGAGGGGCTACAATGTTAGCATAAGTGAGGTAAACACATCACGTTTTATCTAGCTGTGATTCAACTTTCAACTTACATGACCCTGGAGTTTTGCATATACCTACTTCCTGCCCTGTCAGTAAGTAGAGGTAGTGATTTTCAGTTTCCACCATAATATTTAATTTTTCAGTCACAAGCTTGTGTTTGCTCTTGTCTAGCCAATCTTTAATAGGAATTTTCTTAAAATGGGAATTGCAGAATGTTGGAGGGGGAACATCAGTCCTCCGTGTGATGGCGACCGACCGGGACATTGGCCCCAATGCCATGCTGTTTTACTACATAACCGCTGGGAACCAGGACCTGACCTTCCGCATGGACCGTGTGACAGGAGAGATGGTGACACGGCCGGCTCCCCCTGACCGAGAGCGGCAGCAAGAGTACAGACTCACTGTCACTGTGGAGGATGACGGGACACCACCTCTGTCGGTAAGACGCAAAGAACAGCAATAAGCAATACATTGCACAATTGAATGTAAGCAGATCCATTCTTAAGTCATACCTGGTAGATTGTCTTCGGCTTCCGTTGTCTACCATCTTAAAGCAAGGAACTCAGAAATGAGACATACTGTAGAAAGACTGACACACTTCAAACATAGTAGGTTGTTTGATCTAGTGATGAGCTGATCAGCTGTAAAGGCACAGGAAGTACTTTCATCTGTAAACAGGAAATCCACAAGTCACATTTCCAAAAGAGGAAGATTTAAGTTGTTGCTTTTCCTGTTTAGAAATGTCTGCAACCTTCAAACACCTTTGTTAAGGTGTTTATGTGGATCGACAGATCGACTGTCACACTGTCACGTTCGAGTCAAGTGTTGTACTCTCTAAGCATTTTTCTTCTTATAATAATGTACGTCCTGATAATACAAGATATAAATATTTCTCCAGTCTATGCAGAAAAAGCAGTGGAGAGAGGACATGGCCAGCACTCTGCATCCCCTCCTCCCATCAAGCATTCTGTCTCTTCTCATAAAGCAAGATACTAAGTTTGGTCTATCATTTTCTCCTCAATGCCAGTCTCCCTCTGGTGTGCACCATCTTAGAGCTAGGCAAGTGGAACAACCTTGTTCCATCTGTAATGGCTCCCTAGGCAGCAAGTGCAGCACGTCCTTGTACAGTGATAGTTTTGGAGACTTGCCAGTTGAAAGGAACAATGATTTCAGAGACTAGACTCAAGGTTTAAGTGTTTAAGAGCTCCACTTTATTGTACAAGCTACAACCTGGACAATTTGAAAGCAATATATGCAGGGAACAGCACATTCCATGTCACAAGCATTTTAATGTGTTGAAACACACAGAGAAACTGCAAAAGTGAATGTGAGGACACTTGCAGACACCCATTCACAAATGTATTTCAACCAGACCACATATCTGTTTTTCAAATTATAAACCCAGATTTAAAAGCAAAAGCTGAAACACACACACATAAACAATGTCAAATTAAAACTCTAGTATTAATATACTGACTCCTTATCAAAGTATTAAAATCTTCAAAAACAGAGTATATAACAAACACACATACACAATACCCTGTCCTGTACACCTGCTAGTCAGAAGAGGACTTCCGCTGAGTCACCTGCTATGCACATTTCACCTCACTGTGAAAGAACCTCCAGTGGTTTCACATAACCGCTCCGACAAAATGATCAAGCTCAACATAGTCATTTGCAACAATCTCGCACACTCTTCAGAATCTAGCTTGACATTATGAATCTTCTGGTATCATTTCAAAGCTTGTCTTTCCTGCATGTGCTAAATAGTCTTTCCTTTTTAGGAATGTAGGAATGAAGACAAAAAATGCACACAAAACTTCACAAAACACCATCATAAAGGCAGTGGTAAAATTGACAGCAGTTTGTTTTTGGTGGTGGGTTTTTTAGTTTTTTGTTAAAAATATATATTGCTACATTCAGGAGAAAATAAAGAACCATGTATTATGCATCACACAGAGGTTTAGCATGTTGGACATCATGAGCAAAAAAAAACAAAAAAAACTGATTTATTCTGAAATACTGTACTTTCTGAAATTTTCAACACTTGCTGAAAATAATTAAGGCTACTGTGAAGTGCTGTGCTCCTGAGAGTAAAGGAAGGAAGGAGAGTATTTAAAGCAACAAAGTTGACAGAAACTGAGGTAGCAAAGAGGGAAGAAAAAAAGAGAGCCAATGACACAGAGGACAGCGTGAAACCACAGAATAACAAAGTATGTCAACTTGTAGAAAAATACTGGGACTGTGCAAAGGAGCCTGGTTTGGTATGACACTATTATAACATAGTAATGATACGTGATTGTCTCGTCGGTCCAGACTAGCTTGTGTTCCTGCTGACTTACCAAATTACAGTTGAATTGAGACACGTAAACAACACTGAGGGTGAGGTCTATGTGTGTGGATCCACAGGAACTGCCCAATTAGAAAGAGTAGGAAATTTGAATTGCACCAAACAATTTTAGAGTCCACAGCGACTGCCTGCCACAATGACGCACCCCCACCCTCAGCGCTCCAGTTTGTCTCGAGTAGTGGACGCCGCCATACTAATGTGCACGTTGGTCCACGAGCTGCTGTCAATCTAGATGCAATTTCACACAAATAACTCATCCCCCAACACGACACAAGTGCTCACAAACAAAAGTTTGCTTCTGGCCTTCAGCTGTTGTTGCAGGTGGAAATAACCCGCTCCCTCCTGCAGTCCAGACAGTGTAGAGATGACAATCCCAGCAGAAGTTATTGTGAGATAGCTCATAAGAGCAACATTGCTCCGAAGGCGAGACAGAAGAGGAAGAGAGGTGCTGGAGTGTTTCCAGTTCAGCAGTTTCAGCAACAGATGGGGTTTCACCCCCCATTTAAACCTGCAGAAAGTCTGGAGACTCGGGGATGGTATCTGCAACAGAGAAAAGTGTAGGTCAGTAAGAGAGACAATAAAAGGCAATCCACAGTGTGCACAAATTTCATGTCTACTGCTGATGTGCTCATGTAGACTTGTGGGAGTTTGTACGTTCAAAGTTCCACTTCCTGCCCAAAATAAAGACAAATGTTTTCAAAGGAAACGCACCATTACAGCACAGCCTTTCTTTTTCCAAACCTCCAACTCTATACAACAGTACAAATGGTAGACCAAGTTAGATTTCGTGTAATAAAAAGTCTTTAACTGGAAAGCCTTCAAAAAGCAGAACAAGGACTCAGTAAGTTGCAGTTGCAACATGTTTAAGATAACACGGAACTGCTTTTAGTTCAATTTCACTCAGCTCGGTCAAAGGGCTTTAAAAAAAAAAAGAAGAAAAAAAAAATGAAGTGTAGCTTTTATCTGCACAACATGAAACTTGAGATGGAAAACCAACTCTGCATTTTAGGCTGTGAAGAAAATGAGCTTTCGGAAAAGTTATCTTCACAAAAGAGCGAAAAGGATTTTGTTTCCCATAAGTTCTACAAAGTCTTATCAATATTTGGAAACTGCTGCCCTCAAGCAACAGAAGTTTCCATCACACTGTGAGTGAAATACAGTATGTAATTGTTTTGGCTTGTTTTGGTGTTTTTGGCTGTTATTGAAAGTCAGCAGTGTCTGACAGCAAACATGAGGAGAAAAAAAAGTTATGACTTGCAAGAAGAGACCACAGCCAAAACCTCTGCAAGTTGAAATGATGTGGTATGTGCCATTAGCCGCACGAGCACTCCCACAATACAGAGTACAAAGAAAACACGGCATCTCAATTTGGGTTTGGTTTTTTTGGTTGTTTCTTGTTCAACTTGTTCAAGGTTATAAAAATAAGAAGTGACGGTTTAGGTTGGATTTTCAGTAAGGCGGGCTCTGTCCTTTCTGAGTGCATGCTTCCAGAAAGAGGGGCAATTCACCTCAGTATGCCTGGAATGTCTGCACAGGTGTCCTGGGAATCGGTAGAATAACACTCAGGATTGAACCCCTTCACCGTAACTAATGTTTCAATATTATTTCAAGTCGAATCTGAGAGAACGGCTGAAGGGGCCATTAGCGTTAAATGAGGGTGCAGATGGGTGGAGAATGATTTGCGAAGGAGGCAAGACAAGTATTCAGAAGATGACAGCATGAGGAGGTGGTTTCAGTTGTGTGGGAGAGAGTTCGACTCCCTATGCAGAGTATTTTTTTCTTCGTGGCAAAAGCAACCCATCTGTTCCAAGTGTGAGCGTGACATGACACACAAGAATGTGAGCATCTTTCTTCAAACATCACAACTGCAGGATGTTTCAACAGGTGTTAAAATGTGCTCTTTGATTTCACCAGTATTTTACCGCATTTTGGATGGGTATTTCCAGAAGTAGGTCCTTGTGTAATTCGGTTAATTACTATTGTACATCATAGCAGCATCACGTGGGAGGGACAGAAGGAGTTATATGTCTACATTCAGAGTGTTGTTTATTAAGCCAATAGATGTGTGGCACGATCAATACAAGACTGAAAGGCACCCGCTCAGAAGGAGTCATTGAAGTCCCCTGAGAGTGAGATTATTCATACCCGACTTTCTCTGTGTTGTGGTGCTGGTCACAGGAAGGTTAAGGCTGAAAGGATGAGGACATTTTACGGGCTGCCAGTGCTGAGTGATTCAGTAGTTTTGTCCTATCCTACAGTATGTCCCGTGTATCTAGTTCGCTGTCTTTGCCTGCTCCCTGCAGCGTAAACAGCTGTTTGGAAAGGCGTGTGTGTGTCGCACCTTCTATTGGGAAGAATACATCCCCATGTGTAGGAGGAGACAGGGGAGTTCCCGGGTCAGAGAGGAGGTGGCGTCCTGTCTCAGAGGACTGTCTGGTCATGATCTGAGAAACGGTCCGGGTCTTAATCTGCGGTGATCCCCCAAGAAACACTGGGTTTTCATGGCCAAGGGCCTCACTGAACACACACACACACACAGGAAGCATACAGATGAGTGAGGATTTGCATATAGTGCATCATGTATATATTGACACAGCTGAATACATGTAGCCTGCCATCTCTTGTTGTCATGCCTGTAAATGAAAGTAAGTATGGTCTTACTCCTGTGAGCCATAAATTCATTCAGTAGATTTCCCCACAAAATACACAACATTAACACACAAGACATTTGGTCTTAAGAGGAGAAAATCCTGCCGGTGTTCAGGGTCAAAGTCATTTTTGCGTTACAGTAATTTAACTCACATCATTGTATGAGTGTAGTTTGGTGTAGGTGGTAGTATAATATTCATCTAAGAGCAGCTGTGTAGCTGACCCGTGAGATCAGCTGTCTGACAGACTGTGGGAAAACATACCTGTCCATCCTCACCAGCTCTTGTGCACCTGGGAGAGAGGAAACAGGAAACAGGACATTGTGAATGAACTGAAAGAGGGCGAAACACTGCAGATACAGGGTGAATGTGCTTCCTACTGTGTGAAATGCAGTTAATCCGCCTCACCAACAGGAAACGTGAGTCAGGCAAGAGACTATGGGACACTGAGTGTAAGAGATTTCTGTCTAACCCATAGCATGAGTGTGTGTGTGTGTGTGTGTGTGTGTGAATGTGCATATCAGCAAATACGTACGTCTGCTCGAGTGGCCGTTCTCCCTCTGTTTGTACACAAGCACCAGAATAAGAGGCAGGGAAAGCAGAGCCAGGACGCAGGCCGCTATGGCCAAAGCCACTGGCACCGTGCCTGGAGAGGCAAGAGAGGCTGAGAGTTAAATAAATGGAATAACTGTCCAGTTATCCACTGGCTACGAAGCCTTGAATTATGTAACATACCTCCTGCTGGTGCTGGATCCCAGACAGCGCAATCTTGAGATCCATTTCTCCCTGAAAAGAAAAACACAGTGCGTCACAACATGCCCCTTATATGTAACAGCATCTTTTCCAAAGGATATGACATTTAGGCACAAGGTCTAATCGTCGACCACATCACATAGACGTGGAAAAATACTAACATAGTGCTCTTGTTTTAGAAACTATAAAATGTCTGTGCTATAATTATCTATGGTCTGCATGTGCGTTAACCCCTTTAGTGTACTTACGTGGTGTAACTTGGAGAATAACATGGCTGTGAGGTTTCTGCAGCACAGCGGCGTGTTTATTTTTCACTTGCACATCCAGGACCAAGCAGCAGTAGCGACCCTGGTCAGAGTGAGACACGTTTTTCAGAAGCACCCAGAAATTTTCCTGTGAATGTCCAAAATCCACATCCGGGTTCTCGGAATGGGCATGGTCAGTGATGGGGCCGTGGCGAGGTCCCTCTCTCCCCATACAGTGCTGATCGGCATGAGGTGTAAAAAGCCAGCTTTGCCTCACGACATCATTGCCGTACAAGGCGGCACCTCTCTGGGCACACACCAGTTTGACAGTTGCACCCTCTGGACAGGTGTAGAACAGGTGGGGGGCAGAAACGCTCAGTGTGGCGTGGCCATGGGACATCTCCCTTTTGGCTACAGAAAGAGGACAAATAAGACAAAAAGTAACTAACACAGTCACAGTTTGTAGCAACTTTTGTTTCCAAAGTTAAACCATTGGAAAGGGTTAGACAGTCCTCCTCCTGTAGTTCAACAAATAAAGTCTACCAATCTCTGAAGAATTTAAGAAGTGGCAAAGTTTTGGGGTTGTGACTGTCACGAGGGCGTAAGTCTGCCAATCATTAGAAACTAGGTGAGATATATATTTGCGGTAGAAAAAAAGGGAAATCCCTGAGATCAGCCCAGACAAAACAAACCCCATATACAGTATAGGAGAGATGACAAATAATAACCAGGGGAAACCAGAGAGTATATTTAGTTACCAAAAACAAAAAAAAATGTTATTGTGTTTGGAAAATACATCAGAGAAACACATAACTGGAACAAAAGGTAAAAGCATGAAGGCCGACTTCAATAATTTATTAGAGATGCATGTGAATCTTTGAATGATAGTGGTGACAGTGTAACGTGTTTACACGTGACATTGTATGGTAAACCACACTTCAAATCATTCAGTTGGAACTGAGTGGGTAGCTACACTAAACACCACAGTGCAAACAGCAGGTATAGTAACTACCAATCTAAACACGATATTGAAGCCACAGGCCAAACATTTTCCATGCTCTGTTTCTGCAGCTACATACTTTCTAGTTTTTATGCACTTTGGCTCAACACAATGTTTTTCCCGCTCTGTACATTATTGATTTGTCATTTAACACACCAACATCCCATGTTGGTCTAGATTGCCTCTGGAATTACACATTCCAGCCAATGAATGCAGCATCTCTTGTGATCAGTGTGGAAATCTGACTGACGGCGTGGTGTGACCCAATACTGTGGTGAAATAGCCTTTTCTTTCTCAGAAGCCTGCCACTGACGCTGATCCTCCCCATAAGTTTTATGTACGTTCTGGTAACCAAACAGACAGCTGTGACACATCTTTTTACATGTTGCATAAACCATTCTCCTGCTCTGTCTCAACCACATCCTGTTCTGACTTTACTGCAGCAATGGAATGCACAAATACAACGTTTAATGTGTGCTCTGAATGATTATTTCATTGCAGTAACAAAATAAACATATCCTCCGGCTGAGCGGCCTGGAGCCGTCATCCAAGCCCAAAGAAAAAACAAAAACAAACAACAAAAAAAAGAAAAAAAAACCAGCGTACACAATATGGTCTATCAAATGCACCCACACCACGCAGCTCAACACATAATGAATGACTCCCACACATCCAGCACGTAAACCAACACAACAGCTGTTACTTTGGCTTTCTTTGCTTAAATAGACATTTACCTTCTTTTTTTTTTAACTGACTGCGGCGTAATTTTGCAGATATGCATGCGCCGTACTACAAAGACAAGGCTGCATGTGAGTGTGTGTGCGCGTGCATGTGCACTTCAAGTATATGAGAGAGTGGATTGTGTGCAAGCCACTGTGTGTGCGTGCAGTGAAATATTTTTATGAAGGATGAGAAACTTTACATTACGGACTTAAGCGTGTGTTTGGAGGGCAACTGGTCAGCGCCAGAGTTGAGGAGTGGACTTCCTTCCTCACTTGTCCCAGCACGCAAACACACAACTCTTATTCCTCCTCCTGTCTGGTGCCTTACGACTCAAAACCCTGAACGGCCGCAGCTGCTGCAAGGCTCTTTATTGAGTGGAAATTTCAGGTTGTTCCCAAACTAGCTTCCCAGTCCATAAAAAAAGTAAGTGATTAATTCAGTAAATAGATGTAAAAGGCACAGAGAAGGAAGCAGCAAACTTAAAGAGTTAAAACAGAGAACAGGGAAGCAGCTTTCATGCACTCCCACTTCTTTCGCTGCAATAAACTGGTTTAGACTTTGACTAATAGGAAACACAGTAGCTGACCAGCCAGCAACCTTTATTTTTTGATTAACTGTGCATGTTTGTAGGGGCAGTACGCACAGCATCCTGTGTATGTGTCATGGAGTGCAGCGTACGTGCCATGTTTCTGTGCGCGCTATTGTCTATTCGGAAAAGCAATAGGAAGACGAGGGAGGGTGATTAAAGTGAAACTGTTGCCCCTGTGGCTGTTCCTGCCTGCGCGGTGGGACAATAGAGGGGAAGCCCTTCTGCACTCCTATTTCACACTCACTCCGCCTTCCTCCCTGCTCTTTTTTCTGATGACACCACCGAGTATCGCTAGTCCTATTCGCACAATAACGCTCCCTCAGACAAAGGAGAGCATTATTCATCCATGTTTCATGTACATTTCCACATACTTTTTGGTCCTTTGGGCGTTGCTGTCAAAGAGATAAAACTTGATTATCTGCTCTGCCGCCAGCTGGGAAACATCTCTATGCACATGAAATGGATAGCAGATAAAGCTGACTGACATGGCTAAAGCTTTCTAAAGGAGTGTTTTTTTTTTTTTTTTTTTTGGGGGGGGGCAATGGCTGTAGGTTCTCAGCATTTTCCTGAAAGTGAGCAGAGTGGGTGGGTTACCGCAGTATCAGCACAAGCTGAGCTTAATGTGGCTGCAACCAGGTAAAAACCGGCAGCAGCCACTGCTCTGTCTGTGCTACACACAGAATTTCTTTCACTTGACATCTGTGTTTTGGATCTATTATAGATGTAAGTTTCCTCCTCTGATGTCTGTTCTCAGGATCCTGATAGCCCCCCAGGGCCCAGAAACAGGCCCTCCTTTGTTTTAGGCCTGGATGCCACCTGTTAAGGACATGTTGCCTATGACAGCTTTTCTTTTTCTTTTAGATTTAGATATGCAGCATAACTTGTCTTCATTTCTTCCAAATGTTGCTACTTAGACTGAGCTTTTGCAGAGCGTACAATATTTGTCGTATTAGACATTATTATTTAAACAGGTTTATGAGCACACCCCACTGATAATCATTGTATCCTTTCACTTGCACACATTCTCGTTGCCTGTGTTGGTAAAGGTACTGTGACCCCTCTCCCACCCCAACACACACACACACACACACACCCTTTTTTGCCCCCTACTGTAATGGTAATGATTAGGCAACCCATTAGCGAGTGTTAATGAAAACAGCAGGAGGAGCCCAGATTAGCCCACACCGACGCACCCACAGAAAGTGAGAGAGTTTCAGTTAAAGATTCTCGTATTACAGAATTATGCATTAGGCTCGTTTTCATTAGTGGGAAGTGTTCAAAAGTGGCATTTCAGTTACTTCCTTGTAAGAGAAGGAAGTGGTTAAAGGTCAGTGAGGTAGGTCATTATGTTCAAGGATCCAAGGTGTCTGAAAATAATCAATAAACGTGTCTTTTATTATTTTGTGGGCCCGTTTGAGATAGAACATATTTGTACAAGTGCTCTTTTGTGAAAATTGAAACATTCAACCTTTTCTTCCTTTCAAATTAGTTGAATAAATTTAAAGATGCTGTCATGGCAGCTTTGTAAATATATTTCTAGCAGAATTACAACACAGTTTCTTAATTTGTCATACTGTAAATGGAAATGTGAAATGAAACAGAAAAAGAAACACATTTCTTTTCACCTTCTTAACAAGCTGACCCTATTGTGAAGTAGTTTGCATGTTTCCTCTTCTTGGGCACTTCCTGTTTTGCGTGATAAAGTATTTTTCATGCTGTAATATATTTGAGAGCTTTACTAATTAAAGTAAGAGTGAAGGCTCTACTGCTGTGCTGTTTGGAGAGATCTCTTTACTTATGAAGGCCACTGCTGTTTGGGGATTTTTCTACTTATAGTTCTTGCTGCATATGTCAGATATAAAAACTACAGCTACAACTGTTTGTCATCCTATTACAAAGGTTATTCCCATGAAAATCACTGAATTAGAAGGGGGCCCCCCCCTCCTTCTTTGTCTCCATATTGCTCATGCACATGCGCCTACACATCAACACACGCTGACTGCGTCTACACAGGCCTGCTCCTGTCAGTGACACTGATCCAGGAAAGCCAATTTTTTATTACTTTATCCATAAGATGATTTATTCAACCAAGCTGGGGATCAGTGCACATTACCAGCTCTGGAGAAAGGAGGAGAAAGTAATATAGATAAGAGAGAGCGTTCGACCATTTTTGACTGGACCTTTTTCCTTCCATGTGAGGTAAATTCTTATCTAGAGGGGAAAAGAGGCAGTGATTGCTGCTGTTTATCTCGACTCATGTTTTGTGGAGAAGTCCATTATTGGCAGTGGCACAAACAGCTGTTTTCATCATAGCCTGGAAGGAAGGAAACCTCCAAACAAAGCAGACTTAATGGGATGATGGGTGGGCACAGTGGGTCTTTAACTACAGCTTTGGATCTTCGTGGGGCTGCATAAATAATAGGAAGACTTTAAAACCTGACTATAATGTTATCTTGTTGTGTTTTAAGTCTTATATTATTCATTTAACAGATGAACACATTCAGATTTTAGCCCTGGATGACTTAGTTCAGAAAGTTGGAAGCATCCCTTTTTGCCTTTGACTGACACTTTGGCGTGAGTTTATCTGAAGTGAACAATCCTGAAGCTGAAAGCTGATAACCTCTGAGCTTTCAGAGCTGCTTGAAGTGAAGCTCCGTCTCAGAGCCAACAGCTGCTTCTCCTCCATCCTCCAACTCTCCAGCCTTGGAAGTAAAAATCCACCCAGCATTTCAGTGCTCCATATGGACACAACAGCCAACCGACAGGTCACCAGACTCATCCCCTTTTTTCCACTCAATCATTTCTTTCTCCAACACTTTTTTTTTTTTTTTTTTAGAAACACCAAAAAACAAAACAAAACAAACAAAAACTCACAAGAGGACTCTCCAGTTTGAGGCTTTGTCATAAAGAGTGTATTTAAGGTGGATTTACACTTCACTATATCCCCTGGGAGGAGCCTTAAAACAGCTCCACACCAGATGTTCCATCTCAACAACAACAACAGCAGCAGCAACACAAACACACAACTCTTTCTACCCTTCCAGTTTTTACAGACAACACGAATCAGCTGTTTCTGTGACGAAAGAGAAGCAAGAAAAACAACTTAAAACAGCGCAGCTTCGGGCTTTTATATTCAACACGACACCTGTGGCCTGTTTTGTTTTTTGTTTTTTTTTTCTATCATTATCGTTTTTATTTCCATCCATCCGTTAGTGTACTTCAGACTGCTCTCATTGAAGGATGGATGAAGGCAGACAGACTCACTCACCTCCGGCCGCCGAGAGCAGCGCGCAGCAGATCCAGAGCAGGAGCTGGTGTCTCCACAGAGCTAATCCGGCTCCCATGGTGCTGTTGGCGGGCAGCAGAGGTCACTGTGCTCGGTCTCCAACTTCACTGGGTGCTGGTGAACTTTAAAGCCCGGACGCACCGGAGCCCCTCCCCGCTCCCTCCCCGCTCCCTCCCCCGGCTGTCAGGCTGTGACCCCGCCCAGAGACAGAGCTCTTCACTGCAACATCACTGACATGTTAGCCTGCATGCATGCAATCTAACTGTGGTTTTAAAAAAAAAAAAAATGCTGATGATTTCACAACTCAAATCCTATAATTTTCAGAATGCACCCTGTTGCAACCCTGATGTTTTTGGGGGTTTTTTTTTTCATAAATGGTAAAGCATTTTGCAAGTGTAAGCAAAAGTTTGATTTTGCATTTGATAAGGCTGCTGACTGCAGAAAAGTGGTCAGACTGGCCCTCTTGAACTGACCTCAGTGTCTGTCACTTGATCTGTCGGGCTGGTGTAACAGGAACTGAGTCTTCACTCTGACATCTCCACTTTCCATCAGGTATCAGAATCTGGTAGTTCTCACAAGATGTTTGATTTGCTATCACGTCAGAGCAATCCTGATTATCAAACTGCATTTGTACATTTTGTAAATATGAGTGATTGTCTGCTTTCTGGCAAAGGACCTTATTAATCATTCTGAAAGTAAGATGGAGCATGGGGAGAAAAAAAGACAGGATTTAGAAAGAAATTATGGGCAGGGCATTATAATGATGTGATTATTGTAAAATGCAAACAAGGTGATAATTGGGCAGTTGTGTACATGTGGTTGGTTTTTGTTTGTGTTTGATGTGAAAACACTGGTGAATGATGAACTAGACTACAAGATGGCATATTGTCCAGGAGATGAATCAAGTGCAGTAAGCCACACTTAGTTGGTAGAGCTGTAAAAGTTATCACACGTTTCTCATCTCACAGACATCGACCACCATTTACGTCCGCATTGTGGACGAGAACGATAACGCCCCAGAGTTTCCTGAGGAGGAGTATGTCACCGTCCTGAGTGAGGGACCAGACACAGTGGGTGCCACAATCGCCACGGTAACGGCCATCGACCCAGATGAGGGGGTGAATGGCACCCTGCGATATGCTATTGCCCATGGCAACCTGATCCAGACCTTTAACATTAACAGCATCACGGTAAGACATGGATGGGGAAAAAAAGAATTGAACACTGTGGAGTTACAAACAACAAAAGTGTGTTACCTCCTGTGTATAATGTGTGTGCATAGGGGAGAATTACTGCTGTTAAGGAGCTGGACTTTGAGATCAGCAATGGACACTATGCACTGGTTGTCACAGCAACGGACCAGTGTCCGAACCCCGCTCTTCGCCTGACATCAAGCACAACGGTAATGATGCAGATACCTTCATATTTTTCAATTTCTTTTCATGACCTCTTTAGTATATCTGAACTGAATTTACTGCGGGAGCCTCAAGTTCCTGCACAATCCCTGAATGTTTTGGATTTCAGAAGCATAAAATGAGTTAATCAATCAATTGTGCAGACAGAGACAAAGTAAAGACACTTTTTTGTGTATTTTGAGACGTACATCTATACAACTTTACAGACACGTACGGTTGTGCTTAAGTGTATTTCAAACAGCAAGTGATCAAAATAAAATCATGTGATGGTGCAAGTGTCTTCCAAGCTCTAATGCATACTGTGTATATAATGAGATATAATAATGGAAGAGCAAGTGTGTCAAAACCTCACAACTGAAACTACGCTAGCGTGAAGTTAGCTGGTCAGCCACTAGAGTCGGGGTTAGCAGGGTCATTTTTGTCGGACATACTTGTCACTGTTGGTCACTTTTCTCCTGATTCATGTGTTTGAAAAGTCTTCCTCTCTCTTCAGGTGCTCGTAAATGTCCTGGATGTGAACGATGTGACGCCTTCTTTCCCCCGGGCTTATGAGGGACCCTTTGATGTCACTGAGGGCCAGCCAGGACCTCGTGTCTGGACATTTCGAGCCAGCGACGAAGACTCTGGGCTCAACGGCAAAGTGGAGTACAGCATCACCGGAGGAGATCACCAGAGTTAGTGCTGGATTGGGTTTCTGTGTACACAGCGATCTGTCGTTAAATCCTGTACCTCTCAGCTCATTTTCCTTCCTGTCTTCCTGTCAGACGAGTTCATGGTTTCTCCAGTGGAGGGCGAGCTCCGGGTGAGGAAGGACGTAGAGCTGGACAGAGAGACCACAGCCTTCTACAACATCACCGTCACAGCCCGAGACCTGGGCACCCCGTCTCGCAACAGCTCGGTGGGCCTTTAAAACATGGAGGCGTATATATGTGTGGGAGAGGTCGCACTCGTACATGCATGTCTCATGTTCTTGTTAAGCAATGAAAAAGATTACAGCAATGGCTTGGTTAATATTTTTGATGGGTTTGTAAGAAATTGTGTGGCAAAAAGTACTAAAAATATTTCCAGGTGGTGGTGGGAATCCACGTCTTAGACATCAACGACAATGACCCAGTCCTCCTGAACCTGCCTATGAACACCAGTGTGAGCGAGGGCGCCTCCGTGCACACTTCTGTGGCCAGAGTGCAAGCGAGGGACGTGGACAGTGGACGTAATGCGCTGCTCACTTATAACATTACGGCCGGCAACCACGGTGGAGCCTTCTACATCAATGACACAGTGAGAGAAAATGATGATGTGGTTGAAGCAAAAAAAAAAAAAAAAAACTGAGAAATATTACTTCCTGATGTGGTGAAGGTGGAATTTAGTGGTAGAAATAAAAAGCTGCCAGGTTGACTTGTGTTCCAGCTGTAGATATTTAACAGGTCTACAAATACTGCATGTCAGTTCGAAAAGAGAGGATTCATTGATTTTTAGAGTATTATTGTAAGATTAGAATTAGGCAATATTCAATTACACATAATGTCACTGTAATATCAGAAAATGTCTACATGCACCTGACTAAGCCTTCATTTCTTCTTCCTCTCCCAGACCGGTGTGGTGCAGGTGAACAGACCACTTGACAGAGAGCGAGTGGCCGAGTACAGACTCACCATCACTGTCAAAGACAACCCAGAGAACCCGCGCATCGCTCGCAGGGTAAGCCCTCTCTGCTGTGCCAGCGCACTGCAAGCGTTCACACGTTCACACAGTTTCACCTGAAGCCTCACAACGAAAGAATGAATGATCAATCATGGCCAAACATGTAAAAACCACCTGTCTCTTCAGCTCTGCTTTCTAGTTTATCACAAAAGCCGCAAAATGTACAAACTGTGAGACCTTATATGGAAAAAAAAAAAAGCATTGACTATAATATGAATCAGAAAGCTAAGATAAAGGACACCCGTGTTTATGTATCAGTTTAGTCGTTTAACTTGACAACTGTAGTTTTTAACAAGGTTTCCTGGTCCTTTGTGTTCTCTGCCCTTCTGACAGCGGAAATCTTTCACGCAGAATTTGCTCGAATAAAAGCATGCATTTTTTTTTTGCAAAGTCTGTAAAGCAGTTTTTAAATGCTTCCTTTCTGCAAAGGTGAGAAACAGCCAAGAGCTGCACTGTACAGTCGACACCTGTGACAGCAGCTGCTTGAGACTTTCACAGCAGAGCAGCAAAATCATATTCTTACTTCTCTGCAGCTTTGAAGGCAATGTCCATCTTTTTGACCAACTAACTTTCTCATTCCCTTTTTCTTATTGTGGCATCACACAATCCTTTCAAAGTGCAATTGTTTCCTTATTCTTCCTGTTTTGCTCCACTCTGCCAGGATTCAGACCACTTGGTGATCACCATTCTGGATGAGAATGACAACAGGCCCATATTCACCCGAGCCAGCTACAGGGCAGAAATCACTGAGAACTCTGCAGCAGGTAGCATCCAAGCTGGTGTGTCTGTCTTTCTCCTTAATCTCAAGTGCAGGAAATCTCTACTTGCACCACAGGGCGCTGTGATAAACATCTGAAATGCTGTCTACCCTTCTTCCTGACTTTGTTTACACATATCTCAGGTTAATGGAAGAGGACTTTTTTTTTTTTTTCCCACTAGGTGAGAAAGCTTTAAACTTTTATGATGGAAGTTGACTGTGATTGTTTTACCTCTCCATCTGTCTCTGTCTTTATCTCTCCCCGTCCTTTAGGCAGCACAGTAACAGTTTTGAATGGACCGGTTCTGGCTCAGGATAAAGATACTGGAGCCAATGCTGTGGTGAAGTACCGCCTGACTGGGGCAAGGGTGGACCTCTTTACTGTGGACGCTTATACAGGTAATCTCACCACTCCCCAGCATGCAGATTTAAGAGCAGTGCAAATGCCATTGTGTTTGTTTCTCCCTCCAGGTGTGATACTTGTGCGCAAAGGGGCAAAGTTGGACCGTGAGGCATTTCAGGAGCCTCGGGTTGAGCTGTTTCTGATCGGTGAGGATGTAGGAGGTTTAAACAGCAGCGTCCCTCTGACTGTTACCATCCTGGACCAGAATGACAACCCTCCCATCTTCAACCCATCCAGTTTCAGTGTTCGACTCCCCGAGAACAGCCCCACCGGTTTGTGGAGTAATGGGAGTAATATTTGGGTGTTTCGGGTGTATATATTGGGAGTTTGGCGATCTAAGTCACTCCTCTGCATCTTCCAGGTGTGGTCGTGACTCAGCTGTCTGCCACTGACGCCGACTCCGGTTCGAATGGTTGGCTGATGTATCGGCTGGAAAGCGGCGCTCAGGACCGTTTTGTGGTGGACCCGCTCTCCGGCGCTGTCCTGGTGGGCAACAACACCCTCGACAGGGAAGAACGTGGGTCCTACTGCCTGGTCGTCATGGCAACGGATCGTGGAACACCCCCTATGTCAGGCACAGCCACCCTGACCGTCATCCTGGACGATGTCAATGACTCACGGCCCCGTTTTATCGAACCGGTAACCATGATAAGTGTCAATGAGTCCACGCCGCCAGGCGTAGTGGTGGCCACGCTGATGGCTGAGGACCCTGATCTACATCCCAGGCTGGAGTATTACATCATCTCAGTGGAGGCAAAGGATGATGGGAACAACCCAGTGGAAGGCCTGCAGGAATCCTTTGGCATTGATTTACACACCGGTAAATCATAGATTGATTCACATTTAATTTCTGTCTTATCTCCAAATTTGCTTTGACTGTTGAAGTTATACAGCTGAACACTGAACAAACTGGGACTCTCTTCAAATAATTAAATGTTCCTGTGAATTCTCAGGTGCAGTGTTTGTGCGCAACCCACTGAACAGAGAGCTGGTAGCTGCTTTTGAGATCATTGTGTCCGTACATGACAATGCCAGTGAAGTTATTGACAAGTCAGGGAGCGTCCCGAACGGTAAGTTCATATTCAGATGTATCTTTAATTAAATTTAGTTTGAGGTTATTTTCATTCAGTTTCTCTTCTCTTCAGCGAGACTAACCATCAATGTGCTGGATGTGAATGACAATGCCCCTCGTTTCCGGCCCTTTGGAGTGTCCAACTTCACAGAGAAAATCTTAGAAGGAGCCCAGCCGGGTACAACACTGTTGTCAGTGTCAGCTGTCGACCCAGATAAAGGACCCAACGGCCAGGTCATCTACCAGCTGCTCCATTTGCCCCGAGGGGGCTACGTTAGACTCGAGGATCCTTCCGTTGGTATGACATCTCAACATCCTTCTATAGACTGCAGATTAAAAATTAAAACACTGAGCAAACTGTCAAAATTCACCAAATTTAAACTGACCATATAGATCCAAACTGTAACTACCATTGTGTTAAAAATTATCCAGGTAAGATTATAGCCAACCAGACGGTGGATTTTGAGCAGGTACAGTGGCTGAATTTCACCATTCGAGCCCGGGACCACGGCTCTCCGCCCAGGATCGCTGAGCTACCAGTTTACCTGCGCATTGTGGATGTCAATGACAACAATCCTGTCTTCCTACAACCCTCATATCAGGTAAAATTGTAAGGCGGCAGAATTGTAAAGTGCTTTTGAATTTGCTTTTGTGTTTTTAAATTGGCATTCCATTCACATGAAAACTGAAATACTTTGAAGCAAAGATTTCCACAGAAAGAAAGCATGTGTTACTAATAGCATCGATGATGGGCCCTGGGAACAACACTTACTGATGCAATTAGTTGTGTTTGACAAGTCATCATTACAAGAATGGCCAGCAAACATGCCATCGTGAGATAAGCTAAAGACAAAAGGGAAACCATAACATGCGCTTGTTATACTCAGTGAGCCGTATTCCAGGGAAATTATCATCAGTGCACTTAACATCTTCTCTGTCGTATCCACATGCAGTTGCTAATTAACTTCCAGCCAAGCATTCTGACTCTCAGAGCTTTTTAATGCTCGAGCTCTGTAATGTAACCTCTGCCCAGCCATATAAGTGTGTGTTTGTGTGTTCGCAGGAACCTGTGTTTGAAAATGTGAACCTTGGCACCACTATAGTTCGTGTCAGTGCTACAGATGCTGATTCTGGCCTCTTTGCTGTCATTGAGTACAGTCTGGTAGATGGAGAGGGCAAGTTTGCCATCAAACCTTCCACTGTGAGTTGAACCACTGCTCCCGTTTTTGTGTCGAAGCAGAATATTTAGTTAGGTAAATGTCTGGATTCGTGCTATTCCGAATAAAATCTGAATAAAAGTTTTTTCAAATATTATTTATTTATGTATTCACTTGATGTTGAGTTCTACTTTCTGAGTATTAAAAGTAAGCTTACGATTGAATTTCTTGAAATTTTCTGAAAAAAGCTACAAAACAGAGAAGAGCCTAACCTTTGGAAGACCAGTGTCAGTAAACAGATGTGAGGAAATTACTGAGAAATTAGACAGAAATAAGGCGTTGGATTCAGGTGTTACTTTTCTTTGGCAGCATTGCTGGGTGTCAACACTGAACTTCATCCTCTCTGGAAATGAAAGTTTAAACAAAGCATTTCAGGGCAATCAAAACAATCTAAATAGTTTATCGCCATGCTCCACTTCTGTCACACGCACACAGACTCAAATAATTATTATACAACCACCCCTCCCATATCAGTGCTGGTGCTTCCTTTCTAATGATCTCTTCTCATCTGCTTCAGGGCGACATCTACATCCTCTCTCCTCTGGACAGAGAGACAAAAGACCATTACACACTAACCGCTGTGGCCCGAGATAACCCTGGCGGCAGCCACAACAACAGAAGAGAAAACTCTGTCCAGGTAAAGAATATATATTTAATCTGAACTCATAGAGTTAGTTAATATTTATCCCAAGATCCAGCCGTCTGCAAATAAACTGCTTGCAAATGAGAAAGCACAAAGGTGTTAACCTTGTTCCACATAGTTTAAGTTTCTGTCGTCGGAAGGTTTGGCTGCCTGAAAAGAATCCAAATAATTTTGCTGATGAAAAAATATGAAATAATATTGGTCATGAAACTCCTGTCCTGTCCTCGCACATCAGGTCCTGGTCACAGTTCTCGATGTCAACGATTATCGGCCACGCTTTACAGAGCGATTGTTTAACACCAGCGTTTTTGAGAATGAGCCCAGTGGTACGTCTGTGATCACAGTGAAAGCTACTGACCTGGACGAAGGAGAGAATGGAGCAATCCTCTACAGCATGCTGGGACCCCATTCAGGTGGGAACACGCCCAAAAAAGCCCCACAGGGGGTCACATAACTGATTAGGTGCTTCAATTATCTGTACATCACATTGATTGGATATAGTTTAGAAAAGCACACACCTGTGTATACAAAATCCTGCCAATCACACTGAATGTCAGGACAGAACCCAAGACAGGAAGTCCAAGGAACTTTCTGAAGACTTCAGAAAAATGTTATGACCTTGGCCCCAAGAATAAAGACAAGACAGGTGGCTCAACCAAAGCCCAGACTTAAGCTAAATCAGAAATGGGCAGACTTGAAGATGACAGTTTAGAAATCCAGTGTTATTGAGCCCGACAGCATCTGTCTGGAAAAATGGACTAAACTGTCTGAAAAGCTGGAAAGCAGTTTTTGGTCTGTCTGTCTGTCTTAGAGGTTCTTATAAGGTATTAAATTTAGGGTTGGAATACCTCAGTAAAGTGGATATTTCCTTTTGACTTTGAAACATTTAGAAAACAGGGTTTTAGATTATAACCTTATGAGCTATTTCATGAGGATTAATGCCCAAAAACTGCAAATTTATGTTTACAATTAAGTGCCAAAAAGTGAAAGGCTGATTATTTTCAGCCATTCACTTTTGGTGAAGCCACTGCATATTTTTCTAAACGGTGTCTCTCCTTTTAGATGCATTTTCCCTGGATCCAAACACCGGACTGGTGCGTTCTCGCCGACTTCTTCAATCTTCTGAACGTTTCAACCTGACTGTGGTGGCTACTGACCAGGGGCGCCCCCCCCTGTGGGGCACTGCAGACCTGTTCATCACAGTCATAGACGTCAATGACAACAGACCGGTGTTTGTCAGACCAGCCAATGGAACCATCATCCATATCTCAGAGGTGTCTGCTATTCGAGTCATTGTCAGCAGATGGATACTAGATTTCGTTTCTTTAACATGCAGCAGATATTTATTTAGTCAGTATCAAGCTATCATTATATAGATATAGCTGTAAATATTTCATAGACATAAACAAACAAAAAAATAAGCAAATTACAAAGTTTTAGTTTTCCAGATACAGTGTTTTTTAATGAAGCCAGCACAGACTGACACTCTTTGTCCTCCATGTAGGAACAGCCTCCAGGCCTGCCCGTGTACGAGGTGCATGCAACAGACTCTGATGAGGGAGTGAATGGAGAGGTCCGTTATGCATTCCTACAGACTGGAGCAGGTAACAGAGACTGGGAAAACTTCCACATCGATCCGTTGTCTGGAGTCATCACAACAACTGTGAAGCTGGACCGAGAAAAGCAGGCCCTGTATAGCGTGAGTCAACTGTGTGTGTGTGTGTGTGTGTCTGTGTGTCCAGTTAACGTGCCAAACTATGCAGCTTTGTATGTCCCTAACGGAGCCCAAATAAACCCTCTCAGCTTATCATTGTGGCCCATGACTTGGGCCAGCCAGTGCCTTATGAGACCACACAGCCTCTGCAGGTGGCGCTGCTGGACATTGACGACAATGAGCCGGTCTTCCTCAAACCACCCGTGAGTATGATGCTGTGTGAATATGCCCTGCTGGGGTTGTCTGCGCATCATTGCTTTTATTAAACTGTATTTGCCAAGTCGTCTTCTTCTTTGTGTGTGTGTGTGTGTGTATCTCAGCGTGGCAGCTTGCCCTACCAGAAGCTGACTGTGCCTGAGCACTCCCCTCCGGGGACTGTAGTGGGGAACGTAACGAGAGCTGTGGATGCTGATGAGGGCTCCAATGCCATCGTCTACTACTTTATAGCAGGTGATGCTGTGATCTTCACATCTGGCTACATGTATCCAGTGCAGCCAAAGAATGTTTGGGAGTTGAATAAGATTTAGAGCGTGTCTGGAAGCGCTTGTATCCATTGTGTGGTCAGATTAAAATCCTCATGATTCAAAAGCTTAGGAATAATGGGGACGTTTGTATAGATCCATCTGTGTTCCTTTACTATTTATAACCTCTTCCTTTTTTGCTGTACATGGCTGAGTCTAAATCCTCTCCATCTCTTCCTGCAGGGGGAAACAGTGATGGCAACTTTGGCTTGAGTTTAGATGGCGAGCTGAGGCTGCATAAGAATCTGGACCGGGAGGAAATTCCAGTCTACTCCATCATTATCAAGGCCTCCAGCAACAGGAGCTGGACTCCTCCTAGAGGGCAGAGGGCAGCACGGGTCAAAGCCCTGGACCCGGCCCGTGATCCCAGCCTGCTAGAGGTCCGTATTGAACTGGAGGATATCAATGATCAGAAACCACGCTTCACTAAGGCAGAGTACACTGCAGGTGATCTATGTTCCAGCATGTCTGTCTAAGCTGGTCCGTGTAAAACCACCATAACTGTCCACTTTGCTTTCCCGTTTCAGGAGTCGCAGCAAATGCCAAAGTGGGCTCAGAGTTGATCAAAGTCGTGGCTGTAGATAATGACATTGGCAACAACAGCTTGGTCCAATACCATATCGTCACAATCCGTTACTTCCAGTCACAGAGCAATGGCAGTGAGGATGTTGGCAGCATTTTCACCATTGGTGAGCGTCATTATATTTAAGGTGTTTTGAAATATTGATTTGTAATTTCAAAGCATTTCCTTTTTACTTATTTATATACTAGATATTTACACATTGATGCATATGACTAATGAAATCACTGAAAATAGACAAACAAAGTCAAGAGATTTTTTTCGCCGTTATAAAATGTTTTTGTAGAAAGCCTCAGCCAAAGTCTATGACACCGGTCTGGCTTTTTGTCTGAGGCGTGGGCCATTGTTTTTATCTGTCTTTTATCTATGTTTATCTTTGGAGAACGGTGGTGGAGCTTTCAGATGTGTCAGACTTTGGGTGCACTTTGTATTTGTCTACAGAATAAATTATTTGCTGGTTTTGTCTTTTTCTGTAGACTTGTTTTTAAATACAAATTCAATGTTTCCCTTACAATGCACAAATGAATGAAATGAGTTCAACAAATATGACTTAGAAGCAGCAGACAGCTTGTCAACACTTTACAATATTTCCGTATATATGTGTGTATGACAGTATTCTATCCCATGATTTCCACAGGTTTGACAGATGGTATCATCAGAACCTATGACCTCTTCACAGCCTACAATCCAGGCTTCTTCCAGCTGGAGATTTTGGCGTGTGATTTAGTTGGACACAGCACAACCACCAACGTGAATATCTATATCCTGCGCGATGACCAAAGGGTCAAGATAGTTTTCAATGAGATCCCTGATTTGGTCCGTGAAAACCAGGAGGACTTTCTCAACTTGCTTTCCAACATCACCGGAGCCATTGTCAATTTAGATGACATGCAGGTAAAGCTTTCCTGTTGTTATGTTTCCAAGTGAACTTTTTGTGTATGTTGTACAAAGATGTCTGACATCTTTGTCTCCCTCTCCTTTAATCCAGTTCCATGTGGACAAGAAAGGCAGAGTGAACTATGCACAGACCGACATGCTGATCCACGTTGTCAACAATCAGACCAACACTATCCAAGATGTAGAGAGGTGCAGCTTCGTCATGAAATAAATCTGCCACTCCAAACCTACATGATCCACAGAGCGTGTTCACACGTGTGCTCCCATTTCGTGTTTTTTCAGGGTGATCCAGATGATCGATGAGAACAAGGAGCAGCTGAGAAACCTCTTCAGGAAATACAACGTTGTGGACGTTCAGCCCGCTGTCACTGACAAACTGCCTGACGACATCACAACACTGCAGGTGTGTGAGGCTGGGACCTCCTGATGCCCACTGAGGTCGTGGATGTTTTCGTGTCGTCAAAACGAAACCCATTTTCTTTTTCTCTTTCACAGCTGGTCATCATTATCCTGGCTGTGCTGCTGTGCTTGGCAGGAATTTTGTTTGTCACCATGAACTGGCATTACCGCAGAGTGTAAGAATCACTCCGCTCCGTAAACAGGCAGTTTCAAATAAGGCTATGATTTTTGTAGTGAACCAATCACAGATCAAGTTTTTTTTTTTTTAGGCTCAGTCTGAGCAGCGAAATAATCACTAAATGTTTGTCTACTCTTGGCAGACACCAGAGGAAGCTAAAAGCCATTGTTGCTGGATCAACAGGTGAGGAGCAGCTTCTGGGAGGGAGACGGCCCTGCCAGCTGTTAACATCAGGCTGTAGCTTCCACCATCTGAACGCAGACCACAACATGTCACTTAACTGTAGGAAGGCTATTTTACTTACACAATTATTTATCTTCTACCATCCAGGGAACCAGGGTCTAATGGATATCCTGGACATGCCTAACACCAACAAATACTCCTTTGAAGGGTGAGAAAATAGCTTTATTTTAGACATTTACCGGTACTCTAAAAATACCACAGTGTTGTTCTACAAGTCCCACTTTCTCAAAACATCCTTTCCAGTTGTTGAGTATTCATCTGAAAGACAAGATTTTCTCTGAATTCAAGACTGAAACACATTTTTTATATTCAATAGAAAGTACCATGGAGAAATGGTTTCACAGTTTGGAGAATATAATTACTAAGACAACCAGTGAAGACTCCAGGAAATCATAACAGCAAATATTTACGAAACGTAATTCACCATAAAATCACAAAACATTGTTCTTACATTTCCTTTTTTGTCCAGATTCACCAAACAAGGTATAACATTTTTATTCTGTTTATCTATGTGAGAGCTAAGGTCTGATGGCTTTAACTACAGGAGTGTTACCATGTTTGTTCCAGCGAGAAAATGTCCGAAGACGCCAAAATGCTGTGCATTGATTGTTGACTGTCGTCGACTGTTTTTTGTTTCCATACTGCTGTTCGTCTCTGTAGAGCTAATCCAGTGTGGCTGGACCCATTCTGTCGCAACCTGGAGCTGGCCGCCCAGGCTGACCACGAGGACGACCTGCCTGAGAACCTGAGTGAAATAACAGACCTGTGGAACAGCCCTGCACGCACTCACGTCAGTACTAACATTTACCTGACTTCCATACATCTCACAGCTATATTTCTAAGATCTTGATAGATTAAATTTTGTTTCTGAGAGATTAAAGCCGAAACTGTCATGCCACTCCACCAAGTCCACACCCCCTCACACCATTTCTAAGCATGCATGTGTGTGACGTCTTCACAGGGTACATTTGGTCGGGAGCCTCAAGCAAAGCCAGAGGATGATCGCTACTTGAGAGCTGCCATCCAGGAGTACGACAACATCGCTAAACTGGGCCAGATCATGAGGGAGGGGCCCATCAAGGTGAGACACCCACATGTCAGATTATCCAGGGAGCCACACAAAGATCAGCATGTCCACAGCCAATATCAGAAGGGTTTTTTCGTTAGTTGTGTACATTCTCCTTCCACCATTCCAAAACACATTGGGGGAGAAGATCAGAGGACGGGGCCTAAACTTTCTGAGATAAGGGGCCTAATATCATTCTTGTGGATTCTCAGCTATGACTGCTGTGATGTTGAGAGTGTGTAAGATGAGACGTTGTCTTTGATCCTAAGTGCTGTCCTATTAGGGTTCCCTGCTCAAGGTGGTCCTGGATGACTACCTTAGACTGAAAAAGCTCTTTGCAGCTCGCCTCGTCACTGTATCCACCAGCCAGGGGGATCAGTCGTCAGTCACTGAGGTGGGCTCTGAAAACAGATTATCTATCTGCACCTCTGGCTCCAAACTGACACTGCTGGCCTTCCCGTCCTGACGTCTTGTCTGCTGCTCTGGCGTATCCCCCTCCCACCATCTCTGCCATCTCTGCCTTCTCTGCTGCCTCGACCAAGACTTTTGGTCGTAGATAGTTATTTACTCTTCGGTGTCCAGCTGATATTCTCTGTGGTCAGGATCACTCGTGCATCAAATGAGAAATGTTGTGCTTCCTAAAAGTTAATGCTGAGTGTACTTTTTAAGCCAGGTCTGCTTTGACATCTGATTTCTCTCCTGAAATGTTTCCCTTCCCTTATTTTCCCCTTTCCAGCCCTTCCTTCACAGCAGTTTCTTACAAATCTTGAATTCTTGTCAACTCAGTGCATCCGATAAAAAAAATTATTCAGCCTTTTCACACTATCAATCCTTCCCCCTCTTTTTAGCTGATCCAGAGTGATCTGGATGATGACGAGGATGAACGTCTGGGTATGGGCGGCGGTCGTGGCACTCTGCGTTTTAAGCACAAGCTTCCTGTGGAGCTGAAAGGTCCTGAAGGCGTGCACGTGGTCCACGGCAGCACAGGTACCCTCCTGACCTCTGATCTCAACAGCCTGCCAGAGGACGACCAGCGGGCCCTGGCTCATTCTCTGGAGGCATTAAACACTGATGGGGGACTTTATTGTGAGCGTAACGCCCGTACAGAATCGGCTAAGTCCACGCCGATGCACCGCCACAAGGAGGGGGACGCCGTGTCGGAGAGTCCCCTGGAGATCACAGAGTTATGACTAGCCGAGGCCTCGCTGGTCTGAGCACAACCATGACTTGTGTGTGTCCTTGTGCCTCCACACCACCACCCTGACAAGGTTAGGGAGGCCTGGGGGAGGAGTGTGTGTAGTCTAGGGAACCTCATCAGCCAACCTCAGTGCATCAGTGAGACAGCCTGCAAGAGGATTTACTCTGAGCTGGTTTAGTTCTCGTGTTGTAAACAGTCCCACTGACTTTTTCAAATGACCTTTGGGAAATGGAAAATCATAGGAAGGGCACCGGTCTTCAGCGAGACAAAATCAACTGATGTCATTGACTTTCATCCAAAGAGCTGGTTGTTAAAGAAAGATCAAATTTCCCTGCTGCAGAAGCTTGAACCATGACCTTATAATCGTCGTGCCTCACTCTCACTAATCCTCTTGAAGTCATACCTGGACTGCAGACACTCATACAAACATTAATACACACACTGAAGAAACTCAAGATACACACAGTCAGACCAGCGAATGGCCATCAATGGGGCAAGGAGATAATGACACAATTCTTTATGTTCGACTATTTTTTCTTTTGCAATGATGCAATCGGCGCTGAAGGAGTGGACGCAGAGGAGTAATACTTTTGTATTTCAGATGTTAGATACATATTGGTGTGAAATTATAGATGGGCACTTAATGAAGACTGGAGCACCCCCACCATTTTCCCAAGTGGTGCTTATGGAGAGGCGTTTTCACCTGACAAAGGGAGGAAGAAGAGCCACTTCGTAGCACTGTAAAGGTTTGAAAGAGCTTTTCTGGTTCATTGACACATCAAAATGTCAAAAGGCTCCGTCTGCCAGCCAGCGCTGAACATTATAAGACCTCGGTCCTGCTCTCCATTTTTAGCATGGACTCAATCAGCCATGTTCTAGAAGACGTGAAGCCACGTGAAGAAAAAAAAAAAAAAAACAACTCTAAATCTTTTCTGAGTGATTTGATATCAAAGGCAATCAACGAAGGCCTTGGAAAAGACTTATGAAATCAAATTTTAAAAAAAATTATGAATTAACCTGTTTTTATAAATGTGAAGATGGCATTGCGCCCACGGAGACTTTACACTGCCACCTGAGGGAGTAAAAGAGTCATGCTCAAAATGAGCCATTTGCTTTATTTTTTTATTTTATAAAAAAAAAATGTAATGGAATCAAGATATTTTTGAAGAAAATTGCTGGCTTCACTAAATAGGTAGGGACTAATTTTGGATGTTTGGAGTATGTGTGTATCTTGTGGTACAGTGACGTCGTTTTGTTTTCCTTTATATGACAACCCTGTTTCCAATGAGTGGTGTGTTTCTAAAATTAATTTTTATATTCCCATTTTATATTCTAATTTCCTCGTCATTATTGTCACCAGCCCTGAGATTTGTGTTGGGAAATGTTGTTGGGTGATATGTGATAATAAAAGAAATATGCAATGCGCTCAGTCAGTGGCATGATGGGAGGCAGTAAATACAAGATGGTTTGCAATGCAGCAGAAAAAAGGAGCCAGCTAGACAGTCTGAAAAACCTTAATGACTCATGACAGTACTGTAGTAATTGCTCCCCCATGACAATTACCCTGACTTCTTCTCAGATGATTTCTATTGTACTCACTGGTTCAAAATGTAAAGGCACTTCAAGAGAAACAGCTTCAATAACACGGTCAGTATGACTTCTGGTAAGCCTAGATAGAAATGCCTTCATCTTTTCGTGTCTACGTGTCATTTCACTTTACTGCATATGTAACTCAGTGTGTCAAAACTCAGCATGGGCCATTGAGGGCTTGGCAAATGCTCCCACCTAGTGGTTGTTAAGAGTAACAGCACGACAGACTTTGAAAAGGGAAAAACACAAAGAGGATTTGAGCACACCACTCCATCCTTTTATTGTTACTACGCTGTATAGAAAAGTCTTCATCATAATAGCTGTCGAAATGCACAGAGAGGCTGCAGAGTATTAAGAGATCTTCACTGCTGTTGGTCAAACTGCTCGACTTGTGGTGCTCCCTGATCCCGATGTGGTGCTGTTGGGCATTTTCTTGAGTGTCCTATTCAGCTGTAGGCAGACATGCAACAATAGTCTCAGTGTTTGACAGACAGCTTAAATAATTAAAAAAATAAGAAGGCGAGCAACTAAAATTAAGAAAATGTGAACCTTCTATTTAGTCTTACATAGTAATAACATTTCACATTATTAATGAACAGATTTAATTCCAAATTTTTCTTCTTTCCCATTAGTTCTAGAGGCAACACTTCTTACCTCCTCAAACTTGTGAATCTGTCTAATGAAGAAGTCTCCATACCGACGTGCAACTTTAGTGTCCGCAATGTGGATCATGTCCTGTCAAAGAGAGGCATACAGATCTGCTTAAAACATGTGACTGACCCTTATAGATCCCCTGACATTATATACCTATTATCTTTAATTAAATGTAGGCAGTGTTTCAGTGTCTATCCACCATGTCACCAAGGGCATCCATCTAACCAAACCAACAGCACTTTTGAAATAGACATACACATGGTGCATCTGTTCACTATTTAGACTATGGGACCATATAGGAATTTAAAAGATGTGTTCATTTAACTGACTTTAACACACCTTGTCAATGTAGAAGTCGACCTCAGAAGCAGACTGGAACTCTCCATCCAGAGCTGAGATGCCACTGGTCCACACCAGGTTCTTCATTTTGTGCTTGAAGACGAGCAGCTGAATGCGGAACTCCTGCTCGGTCATGTCCAGGAATCCTGCCAGCTTAGCCACTGGCATGGTGGTGTACAGCTTCAGGAAGCTGAAGGGAGACATAGTGACATTTACACACATCTGAACATCACCACAGCAACAGGTGACCACAACAGAAGTCATTTCAGGTGTTTCTAAAAAAGCAGAAAAACAAAACCTATGCTGAACCCCTACATATAAATATATAAACTACTACCGACTTAAAGATGCTGGTAAGTAAGCTCTACCTGCGGATAGTGGAGAGCTGGGCTTGCTGCTGCACCTCCTCAGCAAAGACCTTCAGCTGCTGCTGGAAAGGTTCTTTGTGGTAGTTCGGGTGGACGTTGTCATAGTTTGGCACCACTGGCGACAAGAACTTTGGACAGGCAAAGCTGAACAGTTCTTCAAACACCTGCAGGTCTCTGATTTTGGAAAGAGAGAACTTCATTCATGACACGATCGCTGATGGACATAACTGTAAGGTGAAAGTATTTTAGTGTGTAACTTTATGGAAGTCTTTGAAGTATTGTAGTATTTCTAATATATAATATGGTGAATTCCGGTCTTACCCTTTCTGCATTCGCAGCATTTTGTCTCCGTACTTCTCTCTCAGTTGGGTGTGGATACTCTCATCAATTCGCATTGGGTACATGGTGAGAGCGATGGCTAGCAAACCGTGCATCTGCTCATTTTGTTTGTTAATCTGTGAATAAATCCAAATAGAAAAACCTTACTGGGGCTTTTACAAAACGTCTGACATAATGCAGATACTTACACCACTGGATTTTAGAGCAAAATATAGAACACTGGTATTGGCCCATATTTTCAGGTATAAACGGATGTCAACAACTACAACTTTATCTTTTCAAATTCAGTTTGAGGGAAAAGTAGAATGATGGAAAGCTTAACCAGACAACTACAGACTACTACTACTCTTACTGACCATTTCATATTTATATGTTGACCTCTGGAACATGTTTCTTGTCCTCTGGATGTAGAGCAGGATGTTGGCAAAGACTCGAATGGCATCCTGGTAACGCCTCATCATCAAGTAGGCAAAACCCACATAGTAATAGGTGGTGATCTGGCACTCGGGCACACGAGAGTACATACTCTGAAATACAAGAAACAACATGGATGCAGGAGAGTGGACTAAACAAAAAGATGTGGTGTCAAACCAAGAGAATATAGGTTATGAAAGAGGTACAGGACAACGGTAAGAAGAGAAGCTCTAAATGAGGTCTCACCTTCTTATTGAGCTCGATGTTCTCCAGGACTTTGATGGCCTGGTAATAATCACCAAGCAGAGAGTGGAGCCTCAGAAGCCCCACCAAGCTGAAGTAACCCAACATCTTGTACAGGGAGTGACGACCATATTCTCCAGCTACACTCTCTGGGTCTCCTGCAACACGGCAACAAATATACATGTTTTATTAACACACAGCTACCTCATGTACTTAGTTACTTTAACACCAGAAAAGCACCAAACTACTTCAACTACAGTCTCACAGAGCTATATATCTCCACAGAATCTTGACTACACTTTAATGTGGTAACTAACAACGTCTAAGGTTCATTTAGGTAATTCCTCTAAAAACCTAATATCACAGCATTCATCTTTACCTCCACTGGTGTACACCTCAAGCTGGCGGTTGATGTTGCTCTTATCCACCAGGGAATGGAGGACATTGAGGACGCTGTGGACGTTCCAGATTTTTGGATTATTCCTCAGGAATTCAATCTCCTCCTCTGACTTCTTGGCCGTCTTACAGCGGTACTGACTGAAGGACTGGAACTAAAGGGGGAGGAATCTGTGTTTACTGCATGTACATATACTTTCTATTGGTCAACGCGAGGGAAGTTACTTAGATGGGTCAAATTGAAAAGATTTCCACCCAAGTACTATGTAGCCTAAAAAAACCTTCAAAATTGTCGCCAACTATCATTTAATTTCATAATATTTTATCTTAATAGAAGATTATTAACTAAACCTGGTAGATGAACTCATCAATGATGTCCCAAAGCCACTGGTTTGGCAGCTCCAAGGGGGCTGGACCATCAGCATCTGTTTACGATTGCGTACATTCTGTTGTAATTCACCAATCATCAGTTGTTATTTAAAGACTACATTCAAAAAATATTCTTGAGACTTACTGAGAATGTAGTTGAAGAGGTTGCAGTAATTGTAGTATGACTCAAACCTCTGGTCCAAAGTTGGCCCACCCTGATTATCAAAGAAACAATATTTACAGCAGAAGTCTGGATATATTTTGATTGTTACTCTGAAATAAAAAAGAAACTGGATAACTGTTGGAAAGAAAGTAGAGATATGAGTCAGGTACTTACGCTGACTTTAGCGTAGATGTGTCTGTAGTACAGCTCCTTATACAGGATGAGGAATACAGCATCTTTTCAAGAATGACATGAAACATTTCGGTTTCTCAGTTTATACAGAAACATCATTATTCACATCCACAAAATTCTCTTCATTTATTTCTGATTAAACAATACAGACGCGTAAGTATCAGTTAACAACAGTGGAAAACTATTGTGAAGTTTTTGTTTGTGAATTGCTTACAAACACTTCAGGAATCACAGAGTTTTTACATTGAAAAACAAACAATAGTGTCTGCTACAAAAACACATTACATAATCAAAGAAACACTCACCATTGCCGACAAGTGATGCGATGGCCTCAGCCTCTGGCCAGGGTGAGGTTTTAAAGAAACGGTCAGTCAACTTGTTCCAACTAACATAAACAAAATAGGAAAGTTGATCACTCAAACAGATCTAATGTGTCTGCTCAGAGGCAAAAGTGTCATAATTTGGAGGAGTTACCTATTTTCATAGACATCCTGGATCTCATAGATCTTCTGCTCAATGCTCTCACTGGAGACACGGTTGGACTGCAGCTCATAAACCTTCTGATCAATCAGGTCAGAGATGGTTTTGTGGAAATACTGCAGGAAGTTCTTGATCACCTCGGGAATGACGTGGTAGGTCTGCTGCTCGTACTGCCTCTCATAGGCGAGGTCTGCTTTAGGATCACCTGCAGGGACATGGGACGGTGAGGAGAGGAGAGGAGACTAGCACTTAGCAGGAGAGAACTGTACATGCTGACATCATGCATTGTGTTACTGAGAGATCAATTGTGTGTTTACTAACCAGTGTGCAGGTCGTAGTCGTAAGGATCGTACTGCAAGAAAACAGAGAAGTTTGACATGTATTACGATGCAGAGACCACATTTGTGTCAGACTGACAGGTCCATCATTCTCAGTGGCCGACTTTATCTCACAATTTATCTTTTATATGAACAAAACATGAGTAACAACATTACAAAGGCTGTGATATTTCATTTTCATACAGAAACGACAATCATCTACATCATGTTAGCTCAAAGCAGCCTACTAGCCAGCTAGCCGCGCAGCTAACCGGCTACCACTAACTAGCGTCTCATTGTTATTATCCTGAAAGAGGTTAAATGTCTCTAAGAAAATAAACTATTCTGACCTCTTCTTCGTCGTGGTAGGACATGGTGGTGGTTCTTAGTCTGCCCGATTAGATACCGGATAGAAAATGGAGAGAATGTGCTCCGCTAGCTTACGCAGCTAAACCACGCAGCTGAGTCCGGGCAACGACCGGAAGCGGAAAGAAGAGCCTATGACGCAGGAGCGCAACATGGCGGCATTGGAGCATCGTGGGAAATTGAGTATTAGTTCATGTGTTTGGTTGGTAAGCAGCTGAGGAAGCCTTTTCTGTTTTTGTTTTTGTTTTTTTTTACTCGGGGAAACTCACTACAGCTTCGTGAATATCCACTGAAAGGACACCAAAAACCTGTCACTGACATTGTGTGTAATCACCAGGACAAACTAATTGTCAGTCTGTCCACCGACTTTAATGTGCGTTTGTGGACTGAACATGGATGGCTATGCAGGCAAAGTTTCAACATTAACGGTATGACAAAGGCCCCGATCTCCAGTATGTATTACAACACAATGAACAATGAGCTAGTCATTGCTAATACAAATGTTGCCAAATGTTACGGAAGAGGCACAGATGTTTTTCAGCGCATGCTTACTTCCCATTTGAGTCCCCATGGTATGGGTACAAAATAGGATGTTTCTGTCAGGTAGGAACTCCAAGATCATTTACAACCTCGATATGGAGGCAAATGACCACAAATACATGAGACACCATTTGTTAGAAGACATTTCCTCGTTGGATTACAATGAAAGCACACTGATTTCAGCCTCTAGAAGAGGAAATATTGTCATCTGGGATGTGGAGGATTTGGAGGTTCTTTACGTGATTAAGGGTACTGAGAACCCTCGAACGGTCATTGCAGATAAATATAACGAGGGCAAAACCGGGAGTTTGGTCATTGAGAGGAGGATTACAAATATCAAATCCCCTCCAAAATTTAAGCAATTTGAAAACCATCGATGTCCGACTGGGAGGAAGACCACTTTGCATTCCAGTCCTCTAATGAAATGTCTGAGGACCAGAGAGATCTCCTTTAACACAGTTACACTGCTCACTTCTGCAGGTCACTACATCTATGGCTGGTCCAAGAGAGGTTTGTTAGTAAAGTTTAGAGCTGTGGATGATGAAAAGGCAGTTATTACTGCTTGGTCGACTGATATGGAAGAGCAGATACTGTTGACAGGGGACAGTACCGGAAGGATCTGTCTGTGGGACCTTCAGCAATTTGGTTTTAAAAATCAGACAGAGAATGGACCATTTGAAGACATAAATGGGTGCCAAGTATCACTCTGTCCACCTCCACTGTTACGCTCCTGGAGGGCTCATCTCAGGGGTGTAGTGAGTGTTAGATGTGATCCCGCTTTTAAAAACATAATTACTGCAGGTTTGGACAAAAATGTCTGCTTATGGTCAAACAAAGGTAAATATGTAGGTCGCTTTGGGAGTGACAGATGGGAGGCCAGGGCTGGTCCAGGGACATCACTGGACAAACAACAGGTCAAACAAAAGCAAACAGCAGAGGCTTTAAAGCACAGAAAACCTTTATGTGACAAACTGTTCCCCTCTCAATGTGGCACTTACAAGTTGAAACCGGCACCAAGCACAGCTCACTTACTTGCTAAGTTTTCACTTCTTGCTGAAATGTTGAGTTTGGATGACGCTCATGAAGGCAAAGATGAAGTAGCCACGTCAAAGAAGAAGAAAGAAGAAAGTGATGAGGACATTCAGCCGGCACAATCATCTGTGCCTGTCCAGAACACTGGATGCACTTTTTCTGGAGGAGGATGTACTCATAAAAGACTTCCACATTTGAAATGGATTAGATCAGAAAAAGGACAGCTTGTACTGAAACATGTCCCCCTACCACGCACCACGTAACACCACGTCAGATGGGTGACGGCACCCCTCCACGGGACGGTACAAGACCAGACCGGAGACAGGACGCGTCCACAGACTAGACCAGTAAAGCGAACAAGTCAAATAGATGAACAATTTTAGTGAAAGATTATGTAATATTTCATATATTATATTATTCATATTATATTTCAGTATATTAACTTGTTTTCTTCCTAATTGCTAATCCAACAACAAATGGTTTGGCCACCGATCCTTCGCTAAGCCCCGCCCCCATTGGTTACTGTTGCTATGCTAGCCTGTTGTCTGAAGTTCGGTAGGAAAATGTCAGCATCAGTCCAGTGATCAGAAATGAAAATAAAGAAGAAAAAAAAAGGGTTAAGAAAATTTCTATACAAATGTTTTTCAAAAAGGTTGTGACGGGGGATTTGGGAAGAGAAACGTAGAGCAAGGTAAGAAACAGGGCCGTTAGCTTAAGCTAACTGGGCAGCTCTAATGCTAACGTTCATTAACCTAGCTTGTATTAAAGCCCGACACCAAACGTTATCTTTGACAGAAACAGCTGAGTTTGGGAGCTCCATTAGAAAGGACATGTTGGCTTTATTTCAGCAAAAAGATTGACCGCAAATTTAGAAGTACTCCACCGCTTCAGACACAACTCATCACAGAATACAGGTCTGTCTGTCTGTCTGCCTGCGCCTGCGCCTGCGCACGCGCACGCACACACACACACACACACACACACACACACACACACACACACACACACACACACACACACACGCACAAAACATTACCAACGGGTAATGTCGCGGTCTTTGTGTGTGTTGTGTCTGAAGCGGTGGAGTACTACTTCTAAATTTGCGGCCAGGACGAGGACGGTTTGTCATCTGAGTGTATGTTCATTATGGTAAAATGGACAAACTTGTGTTCAACGAGTTCGTGAATTATGAAACATACGGACCCTTTCCGGTGGGTGTTTCCGAGGGGCAGAAATATGTCATTCGCAGGCGCTCTGCCCGTTTCCACATTAACGGTAAGCAATAGTAACGTTATAAGTCAAAAATAATGTCATTAATCCGTCAGTCGAGCATGCTAACCCGTTAGCTAACCAGTTAGCTAGCAGTCCATTTCGAAGCGACTAACTAGTGTAAGTGATCCGGCAGGGAGGTTTACTTAACGTAGGCTACTCCGGCACAGATATGCTAGCTGGTATCCATTTACACAAAGATTAACAATTAATGGCCGAACAAATGCATCCTCAATTGATTTTGTTATATAATAAATGACATACCAGTAACCTACACATTGGCTTGTTCCATTTCGCTTTCCGTACACTCAGCTGTGTTTCCATTTGCGTTTCTTCTTTAAGTACGTACGGTAACTTAGCAACTACGCACGACTCAGCAGTAAATCGGCGTAAAGGGGAACAGGAACTTGGTGGACCAAATCGGTTGACACACCGTCGGAGTCCCAACAACGTTCTCAGCCTCAGGTAAGTGAAAATGTAAGGTTGTAACCTTATTTAGTTTAACACACACTTTCTACAATGTTCATGTGATAGCCTAAGTTAGATTAATATCGCTCAAGAGGTGGGTGTATTAGCCAAAAGTTGTACTTTTTTGATGTAATTCTCCGAAGTTTTGAGATGAAAGAAACATGAAACGTGGTGTGTGTTTGTTTAGTTTTTTGTTTTCTCTCTACACAGTGGGGCAGTGACATGGACCTCTACTGGATATCCTGCCACTTCAGGCCTCTACCAACAGAAGACAAAAGATCAGTGCAGTTCGGGTCTTTTTAATGGAAAATAGATAATTTTTTTTCCCAGTGATTATTTCATGTACATTTTTACTGTAAATACCAGTGGTCCACATATGCTGTATCAGCAGCACAGTAAATAAGTATACATTTTACTTCAGTGGTACTGGTCACAACATAACTGGTCAATAATCTGGTGTTAATATTTGACACTTGGTTTGTGTCACAATTGATTTAAACTGATTTAGCATGGACTTAATAATATATTATAGACATTTTCCTCAGATGACATTTAGGTTTGTCAGAACAGTTGGCTCCATTAACATTAATAAAGGAAGCTTGTTGGCAGAAAAGGAAAAACAAAATGTCCACCATTTTAGGCACAGCCATTAACTGTAAATCAGCATCAATGACAATTTATATATTCACTTTATTATAGTCATTAAATCATGATTGTTTTTATTGCAATGTTAATGTTTTGTTACATTTTAATGTAGATATAAAAATTTCAGTCAATGGGCCTACAAATGTAACAGTGATTTGAAGTCTCATTGTTTTATAAATCAGTGATCAATTCACGGATTGAACTCATAAACAAACAAACCATATAACACGTCTACAAAATCAGTGACCCGTGCAGACCCGATGACAGTTCACTGTATCCTGGTGTAGTATTGTAGGCTGAGCATTTCTAAGGTAAAGTAGGCAGTGAGAACCACAAGGTGGCGTTGAAGTCACAGGATGGAGCTCTGCATTGATTCTGAGTTCGGATGGTCAGACAAAATACCAACATGAAGAGACTAATGGAAGTAAATTAACCGCGTCTCTCTTGAATATCGAACATAATCGTTTAATCTCCTAACTCATGAGTTTTGCTCTGGTTTATGTGCAGTATGATGTTAGACCCAGTCGGAAAGGACGACTGCTGAATTATTTTTGTTGTCTTAATGTGCCAGATTTAGCTATTTTCACGACTTTAGGTAAATCTCTTTAGATGATAGGACTGAGAGGGAACTCGTTAGTGTGTGTGTGTGTGTGTGTGTGTGTGTGTGTGTTGTCCAGTCTATTGTACTGTCTACCGATAGAACATCACCATAGGTCCTCACTGAAAACAGGGATTCAAGTCGTGGTTTTGAAGGGGGAGGGAAAAGGGAAAAGAGGGTGAAAAAGAGGAGTACCTGACGTGTTTGCCTCTGCTACCAGCAGCAGTCCCTCTAAACCTACACCTACCTCCCGGCTGGGGAACTGCCTGCTTTCGATAAGGGATCTAGTCCACAAAATCAAGTGTGGTGGGAGGGGGTGTGTAGAAAAGAGTGGAATAGGAGAGAGAGAGAGAGAGGACTTATTGAGGGAGGGGGAAAGGTCAGGGACACGGGGGGGTTATCGCAGTGCCAGAAGTAAGGAGACCGTCTACACAAACTGCTTGGCAGACGAATCCAAGGAGACGAAGTGAAATAAACCAGCAGCTCACCGCTTAAACTCTGACTCTTTGTTTTAATTATTTTTCGCAAGGACTACTTTTGGATTAAAAAACATTTTCGACTCCTTCCTGAAACTAACTGTACCCTTTGGTAAAATCCAAGCAGCACAAAGAACTTTTTGGGCCGTGCGTAATTTGGAGAGTTTCTGGCCGCGCTGCGTCAGGATGCGCATCTGTCCGCTACTGGTCTTCCTCTTTCTGCTGAGCGCCGGGCGCGCTCAAAAGTTCTCCGCTCTGACGGTAGGAAGAACCACAACACCGACCCTCACCCTCCTGACCATATGCTACTATATGCATTTCACAGCAGGAACACCTACCTGAAAACTTTTTGTGTGTGTTCGCAAGCTAAGGTGGTTCGTCATCGTTTGTGCGTGTGCAGTTTGAGATTTTCTTCTTATAATTTAAAATGCTAAATAAACATAGAGGTAAATTTGATTTAGTCATAATCATGATCCATGTCGATAATGTTTTACTTTCGATGCAATCTCTCTCTCAAGGAAAGTTTCCCTGATTGAATATGTTCCATATATGGCAGAAACTTTGAGGTGGCATTTCCATCTCAGGATAGGTTCTTTTTTAAAAAAACTTTCTGAACTCCAGCCCCCCTGCGTTTAAAATCTCTGCACATTTTACCTCAGACAGCAAAGCTGCTGCCTTGCCTCAGGAGGGATACAGTATTTGGGGTTTTCTTTTTAGTGCACTCACATGCCTCTGTGGCTGTATTGCCATCTATAAGAGTAGATGATGGTGAGTCAGTGTCAGAGGGTCAGTCGCACAACAGGACCTTTAAGGCAGATGAGATGAATTTCATGGTCACAATCAAGTACAGGTACAGTGCTGAAGGAGGGATATAATGGAGAGCGGAATGTGCACTGTCAGAAACTTCCCCCCTTGATTTAGAGGTTGAAGTGACAGGCACCACCTCCAGCACCGTTATTTATGGGCACGGGTGAGGATGCCTTAATATCCAATTGGAAACAAATGGTCATGAGTTGTTAACCTGCAGGTGAAGGGTCAGAGATCGCTTCTCCCTGACGGCACTATGGAGTTGCGGAATGTGGGAGGAAATGTTGCACGGAACAACCCCTTAATTTTCACCACAATACGAAACACATTTTATTTTTACAGATTAGCTCTTTCTTTTTTTTTTAAATGTTATTGGTCTTAGTACTTACCCAGCAAATGATATCAAAGTTGCATCTGTTTTTGGGTGCTCTGGATATGCTTCAAAGGAGAAAAAGCCTTCAAATTTTATTTCATGTTACAGGAATAACTTTTGCAGCCATTCCTCCCCAATGTGGTTAATTAGATCTTATTTATTGGAATAACACATGGAGCACCAGAGTTTTTATCCTATTTTTATTGAGCTTTATGAGTGATTAATGGCTTATTGTTTGAATGGGACAGGAAAGGACATTGTGGGTTTTAGGAAAATGTCTCAATGTCATATTTTCTACATACTTGAGGTTAAACAGACAGTTAAATATAGGGGATATTTGACTAGGTTATTCGGGAGGCAGACTTTTTTCCATGTGTTAAGGAAGAATGAAATAGTGTGTGAAAAGATGAGAGTGTACAGATCATAGCCTGCCTCTTTTCCAAACCTATACAACGCGATTAGAGTATAACATATGGGCTCCCATGCTTTCATGAAAGAGTGCACCTGCCCAGTGAGGTTTCTTTATTGTCGCATGACCACCTTTCACACCACCTCTTTCTTTTTAACAACTTTCACAGCAATTAAATGCCTTTACCTTTGATTGAGTTAGTATCCTGGCTAAAAGCTGTCACTTTCTTCCCACTCCGCTATGCTGGAAACTAATGATCCCCTTTGCATCGTAGCATCCATGAAGGAAACTCCCGCCAAGGTTATTTAACACATTTGCCACGGCTCTCAGCTGGGGCCCCCATTGACCCTGCAGGCCGTGGTGTGAGGGGCCTCTTGGGGTGCTGGAAGTGAGGGCCTCCCAGCCCAGAAGGCCCTCATCAGCCTATAATGTGCTCTCTGCTGGAGGCTCACCTCCTCCGTACTCAATTCAGTCCCACAATGCCACAGAACCAGGGGGAGGTAATAGGATTTGATTTGTATGCTGGTTGGTCTCAGAAAAAAAAAATCCCTTCCACTCCGCCCGTCTCGTCCTCTCTTGTCTGTCTTTTGTCCCTTTGCCAACTTCTTGTATTATTTGAGCAGATGCAAAAAGCATCTTCCAAAAGCGATCACATGAAAAAAGATAGATATCATGAAAGCAGACAGCAAAGTTAAGAGAAAGAAAAACAGAAAGTGAGAGCCAACTGTCTGGAAGTAGACAAAAAGGGATTTGAGTCACAATATGTGTTCTGTCTTGTTTGAGTCTCCTCTTATGATTAATAAGGGTGTAAGTTTTGCTGCATGTAGCTGAGGGGAAAGCCATCCATCACACTCCACCGTCTTGCTGTGTACAACGATGGTGCTCGCTTGGAGAGGCTGAAATGAGACAAGTGGAGTGTAAGGGCTCTACCTCAGCACTGTCCACCCATCACCACAGGCCAAATACTGCCATTACGTGTACATAGGAGGAAAAGTCTCTCACTGGCGTTCACAGCTTACTTGTTCTCCTGCCACAATGTGGCCAGCTTTCACTGAGATAAACACAGAAATGCCTGATAGTGAATCTGGGTGGCTGATTTCATAGCAAGCTGTTTTTCCATGCTGCGTTCTTGGAGCTTTATCATAAACTTGCAGTCACTTGGCAGTCTGCTGTGTGCTGTACAGTGGAGATCGAGCTGGATGCTGGGCTGCAGAATGGCTCTGTCTGAGATGTCAGTCGGCTGGCTGGCAGGGACTCATGCTGATAATGCCGACCTAGTGTGAGCACCGGGGTGGCCACTGTGGACTGTGGCCACGTTGGCGGTCCACCACCAAGTATGGCTGGAGAAACTTAGTCACCATCAGGACAGTTACTGGCTTTGGGTGGTTGCAGTCTCCTGCAAAAATCATGCTCAAGCCAACCTGTTACGCCTGCTGGATTTTACGTGAAGGGGTGAGCTGTGAAAGACTGTGTGGAGGGTGAGAGGAGGTCACAACAGCAGAATGATGTCCTGATGCGGTGGAAGGACGGGGGAGAGGGAGGGAGACTGTCAGTTAGGTGCAATGATGCAAACAAACCCAAAAACTCAGACACTAACAAGGAGGGGCAAGGACATGTTAGAGACCCAGTTTATACAGAGACACAATAGACATGAGTGGCAAGAGAAAGTATTTTGCAATGTAATCACACCAGCTGTGATGCCTGTCAACATGTTGACTTTCTGACCTAGAAAAATGCCACAGAGAAAGAGAGAGAATGGGAGGGAGAGTGTTTGTAGACATCTATACAACCCGTCTCAAATTAAATGATACTCACAATGCAAAAGAGTAATTTTAAAATGGAAAATCAACCCAAATGTAGCAAAACATTTTCTAACTGCTTAAAGTGAAGTTTAAGAAGGTTAAAAACACTGAGGTTTGAGGTCAGGTAGCAGCTTAGTGGACCAGTTGTAAAAGCACTGACCGTGAACCTTAACGTCCACTTCAAATCCACATGGGGTCCATTCATTCCTGTCACCATCTCACCCCACATTTCCTGCCATTCAACTACTGCTGTTGCAAAAAAGGCATAAGATGCCATATTTATGTCTTTGTTGTATTGTCTTTGGGTCAGAGTAAGGCGTGATATGTAAAAACCAGCGGTGTCCGCTGATTAAATTCCGTTTTCCTGCACTGTTGAAAACCCAAACATTTACACACTGTGTGACAAATGACTTTGCTTAAGGCAAAGAAGATTTGGGGTTTCAAATTCAGGATATCTTCATTATTCTTGAGGTTTTGTTGAGGTGCGATATTTTTGACCCCTAGGACAAAGGGCGTATGCAGAACATGGAGACTGTTCAATGAACAGTCAGATTTATCTTGGAACACGGCATGGCTTCCAAACACCCAAAGGTTGCCAGATAAATTTGTAGTCCACTGATATAATCTTCACTTTGAGTTTTGCATCGGCCAAGTGAAACACGATACTTCACTTCTCTTCAATCACTGGAAATGCACAAGGTTTATTCATATTTTGTTTTTACCAAAAGAGGAAGAAGTCAAAATGTGCAGGAGGATGAAGAATTAGAGTTGAGGCTTTGGACACAGACTGCATTGATGAAGCCAACATCCAGCTCTGTAATGTCGGGATACTCTTTGTGTTCTTATTGTTTTAAAAGCCAAGGAAGAAAGCTTGTTTAAAAAAAAAAAAAAAAAAAAAAGAAAAGTATTCAATCTAAAAGACAAATTTTCAGTCCTTCTCTTCCAATGTGTTTGAACGGGTCTCTGCTCTCTGATCCCCCTGGGAAGATTTATAAGGAGGGCTGACAGAGTTGCCCCAGAGCGACACTGCCTTCCCTGCCAACCTTTTTCCAGGTGCATGTAGCCCTACAGCGCTACTCATCTGAAAGCAGAGGGGCTGCCACCAAACCTCATCTGTCACTTCATTTGTTGGATGTCAGACACAACAAATTTTTTATTGCTTATCATCCCACCCTCCTCCTGGATGTGCGTCTTCACTTCTCTCAGGTTGTCTTAACATAACTGTTACAGATTTTTATGGCGTACTTTTAACTGAGTGCTTTGACTGTCTGCTTTGTGCCACAGATGGTTTGTGTGAGTAAAAAGAGAAAGTTTGTAGTTGTCGCGGACAACAGAGGTCATTCAGTCAGATTTTTTAAATCTGTGTATCATCTGAAAACTGAACAAAAATGTCACAAAAAACTAAAGAGCCAAACTGAATGAAAAATTGCAGTGTTGCATGGAGGAGACAAAGAGATTCGAGAAAGTATTTATTCCTGGATATGACTAAAAACAGCACCTGCACTGGCAGCAGTTTGGGTTTTCTTTTCCCATTATACTCATAATTCCACAGGAACTGTACGAATGAATCATGCAAACTTTGTGTTAACCCAACACACATACTGTAGCAGAACAAAGCTCCCTGACATCTAGTTTATTCAGCCGCTCTATCATTCACTGGTTTTTCATTCATTGTAGCAGTCACAGCTTGTTGCCCCCGCCTCCCTCTCCTACCCACACCCTCACCACCGTCTCATTGTGTGGCTTGGCGAGGCGGTTTCATACCAGGGTTGAAGATACAATGGTGGCATTGACACAGGTGATGTGATGCGTTCAGCCAAGAGTCTCCGTCCTTGTTTCTTTTTTTCATGGCTGAGTAAAACATCCTCAGGACAGATTCCAGGAAAATACCTTTGCAGGTGTTGTCACACACAAAAGATGAAGCGTCAGTTGAATCTTCTCCAGCTTTTTAGGTATAGGCAAGTCCATTGCTACACCCTGGCAGGCTTGTAGTGACACTGCCTCATCTTTGTCTTTCTTTGCTTTATACCGTACCTATGAAAAGATATTTTTACTTTCATATGAACCTGATGACAGGCATGAAGCTGAGCTAATGACTTGAGATGAACACCTGTTCTATCTTTGGTGTCGTAGTTTAAAAAAAGAACAACATTTGCCTACTCAAGGCCCAACCCTTTCCGTCTGATCCCTCCAGAATGACACCTGTTCTGCAGATTGAAATGTTTTGGTGCAGAGCTGACTGATTCAATTAAATGACTCATTTATAAAATCTTTCCCCTGCTTACATCCTACTTTATCACCTATGCAGTTCCTGCGGGTGGACCAGGATAAGGAGTGCAACATGGAATGTAGCGGAGCTCCTCGCAAACCCCTCTGCGCCTCAGACGGCAGGACCTTCACATCTCGCTGCGAGTTCCTCCGAGCCAAGTGCCGCGACCCCCAGCTGGAGGTCATCAGAGGGCCATGCAAAGGTCAGGTCATGAGTCACGCTTCAGCGCCGCCTGACGCTCTCAAATGTGCGGGGAGGGTCACAGTAGAAACTTGTGGGTTAAATTCATTTCAACATAATTAATTCTTTGAGTGCTGGGAGGATGAGTGGGGTTGACACACAGAGAGAGGCTGGATAATGGGAGTTTGGGAGAGCTTGCTGCTGCCTGGCTGGTTTCATGATCGCATCCCATTTGCACCCATGAAAGAAATTTGAAAGTATTTGTCACAATACACTGTTTACTCTGTTTTATCATCCTACAAATTACATGGTTAACTATTTATATATAACAGTCCCATGAGACAAAGAACTTCCTCGTGTGCCTCCAGCTTTAGGAAACCTAATTCTTATTGAGTGGTGATAGAATTTCAGTGATCGATCTCATTTTCGTCGTACTAGACGTAAAGCTGTACGTATGTGACCAATGGAGGACTGGAGATGAAAAACAAAAAGGGAAGGAGACCCAGTGAGGTCAGGCGGCTCACAGACTCTTTCATTGTTCGTTGTCGTTGGAAGGAAGAATCCCTACGCCCAAATGCTGAAGCCCTGAACCCGCTCACCCCCACCCTCCTCATTCGCTCTATACTGCTATTTCATAGTTCTACAGACTGGGCACAAAGCCCCATTCTTGCATATTATAATATTAGATCACTAATGCAGGGAGCGTGAGCAAAAGCATTTGCTTAAAAAGAAGTCTCATATGATGGAAAAGCATTCTGGATTTTATGCCCGTGCTGTTTCTCTATGGCAACGTCTCTAAGCAGACATCTGGATGTGGCGGATAGTGCCGGGATTCCAGCTAGGAAGCTGAAAGGGACGAGAGTCCATGAAAGTCTTATTGTATGCGTCAATAACATCGGGTGTATAAGAGTTCTGACCCCCCTCTGCTGCTCGACGGCTGGGGTGAAAGACACAGCAACGGCAGCCGTGTCAGCACCCGAAATAAACCAGAGGGCTGATCATGCTTAAAAGCACAGAGATGGGATTGTGTTTAAGGATGGCGAAACTGGCACCACATTTGTTTTCTATCACTCTGCTCAGACGATTCAAGTGTCCTGTCATTTTTTCCAGTCAAGTTTTTGGTCGGAGCCCCCTGGAGAAGGACGATGATTTTTGGTTTTTCCACTGGAGCAAACTTTAGAGCTCCACAAGTCTGTTATCCTCCATCCAGAACATCCAGCGTCTCTCTTCTCCAGTGACAGTGACACACGCACACACTAAACAGACACTAGACTGAGAAAAACCAGTCCACATTTCCCCATGTGTCTAATGGTCAATCTACAGAAAGACATGCCAGAGACCTGCGGCCTCCTGACCAAACTGGTGAACGTTTTTAAAATTAGCATGAGTCATTGTTTTAATGTGATTTGAACCTACCAACCAGACGAGGACTGCGTGGCAGCATGTGTCACTCCAAGTTACCATTATACCCTCTGCTGCCCAACATTCCCTGAGAGTTTGCACAGCTGGTGCTGTTGGCCAGGTGAGATGAAGCAGCTGTGGAATGACAGGATGAGCCATGGCCCTGGCAGAGGGATGTGAAAAGACACAAGGTGCACGTCGGGGAAACCTCGCTGACCCTCATTTATATCAACAAATACTTCTGAGGACAGATCAGACTGGGCTGAGGAGAGAGTCGAGGTTTCTGAAGAGAATGAGAGAGACCCAAAGACATTAAAGAAGGGTCAGGTTTTCCTTGTGCATCAGCCCTTTTCTTGGGTGACTGGAATGTTCTACAGGAGCAGCACGAGCTGCCTTGCTCAGTAATGGCTTTACCACCAGGCCCTATGCAAGTTTGCCTGACTTGCTCCTAATAAGACCGGGGGTGTTTGTTTCTTTTCCCAGCCGCACAAGTATCTCCTGCTTCCGAAATGTCTTGAATTGTTTCCCCTGCATCTGTCCGCTCTCCCTTCATTTTTCCTTCCTTCTTCATCCTCTGCAATATTCACCATCATCTTATGACTTTTTAAGTATGCTGGGATCAGAGCCGTGCAGCAGGAGAAAATAGTTGAGCTGTGGGTTGAATCATGAGTCTCTGTGATGTGCTGTGATTCCAGTGATTTGTGGTCCTTCTCAGATACATCCAGATGTGTTGCAGAGAAGAAGTACACGGAGCAGCAGGCCAAGAAGCTGTTCCCGCAGGTCTTTGTGCCTGTATGCAACCCTGATGGCACATACAGCGAGGTAACAAAAAACACAATTTAATTATACTTCTCTTCAATATGTGGCAATTTACAACACTACATAGGCCACAGTAGAAAAGAGTCATTCTTTTGCCACATTTTTTAAAGGAATTGTTTGTTTCTCCTGAATCGGATTTACTGTTAAGCTTTTAGCTCTTTTCCTTTACAATTCGTTCTCACAGATGTCATCCCTGGCTTAGATTGTGTTGACATTGTGTTTACATGCTGTCTTAATTACAGGTCCAGTGCCACAGCTACACTGGATACTGCTGGTGTGTCACCCCCAATGGCCGACCCATCAGCGGCTCAGCAGTGGCCAATAAAAAACCTCGATGCCAAGGTAGGTACCCCCTCTGTTTTACACATTCGCATAGTGTATTCTCAGTCGATTATTATAAGCCTTACATTTTGTAATAAGCAGCCAATTTAAATGACTTGTACTCAAATGTGGTTTCTGCAATTACATGAAGCAATGATGATAGATTGAATTCAGCATGGAAAAGCATGACAGGCCGTGTTTGTGGGGGCTGTAATCTTTAGTGCTGTGGGAAAGCGGTCAGTGACTGGACTGAGAGTTTGAGGGCCACCCGAGGACTGAACGTTGCTCAAGGCATGAGGCTACAGTGTAAATAAGACCAGTAGAGAATCCTGAGTTGAGCAACAAAATGAAACTGTAAGAAATGTAAGTTCTTGCAGGATGGCCTCTGCCAAACAATCAAATAACCAATGCCACATGTCTTCCCTGTGTGTCTTCGTGGGGCTGCCTTGTAAGTTGCTGCTGTCTGCTGAGTGAGAAAGTTCCAGAAGCAGCTGCAGGAACTGCCGCACTTTGCACTGCCAGCTGTACTTTAATTATTAGTTGTGTATATGAAGTTTAGACATCTCTCCGGTGACATGCAGCGTATGTTTGTTCTTGTGCCACAAAACGAGGCCAAAGATTTGTGGGCATTTGTCTCAGACTTTAAAAGTTTAATTAGTCTGAACCTGTCTCTTTTTCAGGATCAAAACAGGAGAGAGCTACCACAAGAGAGCCAGGTAAAGCAGGTGAGACTTTAATTCAAGGGAAATCGATTCTCAGGGGCATATTGACTCTTATGTATGTGCATGTTTGCTTTAATGGTTGTCCATGTGCATGTGTGTACCTAGCCAAGCATGCATGTACACATGTGTATGTACTCATTTGTATTTCTGTGCCGGGCGGATCGCCTGTTAAGGCTTGCCTCTAATATTTTGTCACTTAGAAAGAGTACAAGCAGCCCGAAGGCTGATATAAAAACAGCCTTTCACTGACTAACAAGTCTAAGGAGAGAGGCTGTGGTGATCTTTAATGCACACCACCAGCAGCTACGGCTCCTATAACCCCTTGTTGTCTTTAACAGGTTGCTAAATGACCAGGAAGCAAGAATGGAAGATCACTGAGTTATCAGAGCTCTTCTCTAACTTTGTGTTTTTGTTTTGTTTGTTTTTTTACATCTTTGTTCTTTTTCAGTAGCAGTGTCATAAGACAAAAGGAAATGTTCACACTTTATCCTCCACCTACTTTCACGCTGTCTCACATCAATGTCTACCCTTATCCAGACATAGAACCACTACGTTTCTCTCCAGTTCCACTACAGATACTGGGTTTCTTTCTTTAATTGAGAATATTTATCTGCTCAGGGAGAAAAAAAGGGTAATTTGGGTTGATTTAGATCACTTCCTTATGTGGTTGTAAATATGTCCACGTGCGTGTGTGTGTGTCTGCATGCATGAATGTGTGCATGCATTTGGAAAAGTGTGTATCCATCTACTTGTGTTTGTCACATGGGTTATGCCTGTCAGTGTGACATTTATGTCTGGATTTCTCTCTCTCTCTGTAAACAATCTTGGCTATAGTGTCTGTCTGAGCTCGGCCAACTCATTACACATAGATCAAGTGGGAATGCAAAAATTTGAGATGGTGGGAGAGTGAATGAGGGTGGAAAGGAGGTGAAGGGAGGGGGGTTGTGGTTCAGTCTGAACTGGTTGGATAAACAGGGTGGTGAAATGCAGAATAAACTGTAGATTTGTGGTGTGCCAGCACTGAAAATAGCAATGATTGCATCAATATTTTGATTCAGCAGAAGCCTATCAGTGCACAAGCATTCTGCAGCAGCCGTTGCTCCACTTTTGTTGTCAGAATATTCATAAAGTTAAGCATTCAAATTCACTCACATGCTGGAATCATATGCAGCTGATGACTGACAAACAGCAGTAAAACTATTGCTGTATAACCACAAATGGCACGGGGGTTTCCTGGCAGATGCTAAAAGAGGTGTTACAGTCATGTTAAAGGCTGCAAAGTAAAGATAGGTCATTAGTGGTTTATCGTAAATCCAAATCATGAATGCACTTTTTTAAATGGCATTTCCATCCATAAAGTGAGCAGAGTAATAATATGTCTGCCTCAGTCAGTCACACCGACTGTATATATTTTTATCCACCAAGCGTGATTGAGGAAATGAATGGCTGGCATAACGAACTTGCATTAAATGTAATAACATGACTTGGAGAATGGAGAATTTGTTGCTAAAGAAAAGAACTTTAAGTTTAATCTCTGTTTGTGGAGCCGCCCATTTGAAGATACCCTGACTCATGGATTAACAAAGGTTTACTTTGTGCAGAATGCAGAATGAGTGTCCCACGCAGAGGTTAACCACACCTTCGGCCGTGGATTCACTCTAAGCGCTTGAATCCCTCTATCCCATCTCCCTCCTTCAGCAAATCATACAAACAAGCAGACCGAACAAACACTGACCTCAGTTTTCCCTCTGTTAATTGGTTGGTCTCAGACTTGGCTGCTGCGTTCTTCATCTGTTGTGTCTCTCCCACCTTCACAAACACAGGAAGGATGAAGAAGAACATCAAGGACAACTCGTCCTCATCCTCTCCTCATCTATTATAATTGACCTCAATCTGTCCTCCATAGCATAATCTCCCGTGTTGCATGAAGTGAAGCCGTGGGAATATATGACCACTATACTTATGGTTTTCTTCTTTCTGTCTCTTACTTGAAGTCATCTCTTTCAGCTTTCTCCACACACACACCTCTAATTCTCCTCACCTCTCCTTCTGCCTCTCTCATTATTGGCCGGGCAACGTGCAAATCTCTCATAGTTAAATATTCTCTAATCTACCTTACTTTCGTAATTGTAGTCTCCTTGCAAATATTCTCCATTCTAAATGCAGATGAGACTGGTCTAGTGGTGGATCCGCAGCCTCCTACAGATGAAGAAGGTGAGACTTTATTTGCCAGGACTGTTTGTAAAAAAATGCGGCAATATTTCTGTGTTTACTGTGAGGCACCAAACGGACTCCACATCCTTAAAAGGGCAGTGAGCCTGCACATGAGACAGCTCCAAAGCCTTTTCTCAAAAATAGTCACAGGGGAAAATGCGATAATAAAACATTATCAGACTCTCAAGATTTAATGAAGTCATAAACAAGATCAAAAATGACATGATCTATACAGATCTGTACAGTGTCTTTTTTAAGCATATGCTTTACTTGAGGATATTCCCTTTTATGCCAATTTATACCTGCGCTGCTTAACACTTCTGTTTCAAACATAGTGCCTCTGACCATATTAGCCTGACAGGTCTAGTTACAGGTTAATTTTTATATTAAAATGTCTGTAAAACATGATTTACTGTTGCCGATAGAAATAACTAACTCAATATAAAGTAATTGGTATTAGCTCAAGATCACAAACAGCTGGAACATTAAAATGCCACTTGCACGTTAATTCCCACACAATTATGATTTATGGTAATGTTAAAAGGGCCAAGGGAGAACTAGGCACCTTTGATTCTTCTAATGTGCTTTTCTGTATGTCAGTGTTGTGGCATTGTTACAGTCACTTCCTTCAAACTCCAAATGACTTCGAAAATAACTTCCTACATTTTCTAAGGCAATAAATGTAATGTAGTACTCCTAACGGCAGGATGTCACATCTTGTAAAGTTGCATTTGAGCACTTTTATCACCCTTCTAAATTTCCAAAGAAGTGTTTTATGATTTCATCTTAATTCAGTTATTCATAATAATAATAATAAAGGGAGAAACCCAGTCAGTCATGGTTTACCTGCCCCCCTTTTTTAGCTGCTATATATCTGTTCAGTCCCGTCATATGCAATTTATGGTCCATATCCACTCCAGCACTTTGAGAGACGATAACCTTGATGTGCATTTTACAGTCTGTGAGTTTTGGCACCACCAGGTTTGGCTCAGATGATAAACAAGTGTGTTTTCAATTGAAGCTAATAAAGCTGTCTTGGTGATTTCTTTCAGATATTATTTCCCAGTACCCCACTCTGTGGACAGAGCAGGTTCGCAGCCGGCAGAACAATAGAACCAGAGCACCATGTGAGTTTCAAAGAAGACTTTTCCTTTAATGACGGTGATCGGGTGTTTGCAAACCTCAACTGAAAGCACGCTCTGTTTTTCCTACTTGTGTGAGCAATCATGGTTTGAGGCTGTTCTGTCTTTTAAGGACAGATGGTGGGTTGTGAAAGCAATACATCTTGGTATTGGAGTGCGTTAGGCTTTGAGGTTCTGCCTCTCTGTGGTTCTCAGTGTTGCAGCATATCCGTAATTATCAGCACATGGCACAAACACAGGATCCCCTATTCTTTTTGTTACCTCATTGTGTCCTTCTGTTTCGCACATGCACGTTTGCACTTTGGGTATATATTTTGCTTTCTGTATTAATTTTGAAGCCAGTCTAGAGATGAGAACCCTGTGTGCACATGTGCATTTGTGTGTGAATCCCATTATCATAATTTACAGCCAATAAAAAAAGCCTGAGAAATGCAGCATTGATGGTTTTGATTACCATGTGCTCTTTGGGGTATTGGGGTAAAAAAAAAAAAGAAGAATAAAGCACCCACCCAAACAATGAGAGCCCATACGGAGGAACTGGAGCGAAGAGAGTCTGTTGAGAAAGAGGGGAGGCATTTCATTTGGTCTCTTTTGTGTGGGTAAAGATCTCTAATGAAAATAAACAAAGAAAAGGGATATCCATAATCCCGCAGTAGCTTCCGAGCCTTGAGGCAAGCAGCGAATGGAGGGAGAGTTTGGTGATGAAAGCCCTCATGGCCAGAAGAGCTTTACTTCCATCCCTGAGTTTAATACTCAAATCTCCGTCAGAGGGCTACACATCAGAGGTGGAGGCCACTGCCCTAAAAAAACAATCATTTGATCCTGCTGCCGTTTCTTTTGCATGGAGCTGCTGTATTTTTCCTTGTAAATTTTGAATGTGTAATCGAACACTGTTTCTGCACTCTAGTACTTTACCCTACAGTATTATGTCACTGAACGTAGGTGTGTGCAGGCAAAGACACAATAGACTACTGATCTGCTTTTGTCTCGTCTAGCTCTCTCTCTGTCAGACACATCCACAGAGGGCAGTTGAGTGTCCAAATATTTACTTAACTCGGGGCATAGGGATCTGTATGTAGTCATTAGCCTGTTAATGTCCGTAAACAGTGCCATGGGGGGCTGATATAGCCGTCTACACACACTGTCTCCAACTATGCGTCCTCCTCCTTTACCTCTGGGATTTTGCAATCATTGTTCAAAGGTGCTAAGAAAGCAGCTGCATGTGCTCCATTAAAATATTAATTCAGACATATTATATGTTACATAAATCTTAAATGCGTTAGCCAGATCTAGTTAGGAATGACTCCAAATTTAAACTTAAAACAGACCCTTTTGTTCACGCTGGGTGTGTCTCTGTCTGGAGAATGTATTTACAAAATCATACAGCCTAGACCACCGACAAAAAACAAATGTCTTGGTGTGTGTGTGTGTGTGTGTGTGTGCGTGGACAATCCACATGCCTTTGTTGATTTCTATATAATTTCCGACCTCTCTCTCCAGCTTCATCATGTGACCAGGAGCAGCAGTCTGCCCAGGAAGAGGCGAGACAGCACAAGAACGATGCTGTATTTGTCCCTGACTGTGCCCAAGGAGGACTGTATAAGCCTGTCCAATGCCACCCCTCCACTGGCTACTGCTGGTGTGTGCTGGTGGACACCGGACGGCCCATCCCGGGCACCTCCACCAGGTTGGACAGAGTTCAGCTCAAACTCATGTGTGATATGACTTTATAGGCCCTATCTGTGGTACTTAAGCCTAATTCACTAAGATTGTTAACATTTATTGCGCAGTTATTCGTGGCTAACAAACCAGACAGTTGTGACACAAAGCAGGTAAGTGATTATTAGCCAACCTAGACCACTGATAGAGAAGTTGTCCAACTGGATGACCCAGTTTCATCATCTTTTTTTGGAAAATAAGTTCTGCATTGAAATGCCCCCAGATAATACTGAGCTTCTGTACTTCAGACTCAGAAAAAGCCCCATAAGTCTGACATGAGCATGCAGACAATGACTCAGTGGTCCGGTAAGCAGCAGGTCAGAGGTCACTCAGCCTGGCAGAGTGGGGCGCTGGTGCGCTCTTGTTGAGCAGCGAAGCTGGGTATCCGATTAACAAGTCTCCAGGCAGAGTGCCAGACAGCACATTAGCACACATATGGCAGCGTGGATTGTCCCCCTTCTCTCCCCTTGTACCCAGCCAGCTTTTGGCCCTGTTGCACAGCAGCAATCAGGACTCCACCAAGCTTCCTTGTGTCCCACGCTCTCTGTCTGCCTCTCTCCCTCTATCTATGTCTTTCTCACAATCTCTCTCCCATTCTGTCCTCATACCAGCCCCAAATCCCTCCCCTTTTTTGGATGTGTTTCACAGCCTCTGGTTTGCCACAAAACAATTATTTGAATCCCTGAGATTTAACTGCACAGGCCTAACTGGAAAACATGGGGTTTCTTTCAGGTTATACAATGAGGATCGTTTTACTCTTATAAACAATCCCTTCCACCAATCACTTTGAACCAATTTGCATGTTTTGTTTTTGTTTTTTACACGGTGTATTTCTCTTTCACAGGTATGAACAGCCAAAGTGTGACGGCAATGCCAGGGCTAATCCAACCAAACCTAAGGACCATTACAGAAGCAGACATCTCCAAGGTAGATCTGCAGAGACTGGGCCCACTCTCTTTCCTTCCCCTTTGCTCGTTCTTCAGCAGCTGGCATCCAACTGCCACTGAGCTTTCAAGGTTGGGTTAGGTTGGGTTAGTGTCAGTGTGTGTGTGTGTGTCTGTTGACATCATTAACACTGTTAGTCAAGGAAATGGTTGATAAAGAGTTGAGAATTGCCAGATACTGCCCTTAACTGGTCAATAAGCAAGAAGACAGAGACAGATTGGGAGGATTAATCTTCAACTGACACGGGAGATGGAGGATAGTGGGATGATAGCACAGAGGAGAAACAGCAGGGAGGAGAGGTTGAGATAATGGGTAATAGGATGCCAGAGACAGCAAGAGACAGAAAGACTGACAGGACAGCAGATAAGTAAATTGAGGGCAGGAGGGTAGTTTAGGAGTGGTGGTCATGGGGTGACCTAGGTTTCAGGTGATACTGTATGCTGCTATTTACTGCTTTATTTTGAGCTATCTGAGTGGAGTTTCGTACAGGATGACAGTCTAACCAAAAGTCACTGATGGTTTCTCTTGACTGAAACTACTGCCAATCTATAACCTGAACCACTGATTTATTCTAAACCAGAATAAATCCTTTCCCAGGATGTCCAGGATGCTTGTGAATGTAGGTGCTCCTCCACTGAAACAGAAATTTTTACAGCTATCTTTCCATCTACTGACCTGATTGCGGAGGACGACAACTACTCCGCACTGCTTTTCAAGTACAAGTGGTATAACTACTTTTTTAACAGGTTCAGCTTAATGCACTTATCCCAAGTATGTATCCTAGAGTGGAAAATGAAAGTAACTCTTTCCAAAACCATCTGTTGTAAATGTCCTCTTGCTTTTTGCACAGACACTCTATAACATTGCAATAGATGGCGTTTACTCAGCCTGTTTTCATTACATTTGTAAATACTATAATTTCATCACTCTAAATAACATCATATTTCATTTTGTCAGTAATTTCATGACTTGTCATAAAACCAGTGCAAGGCAGTTATAGCCTTCCATGTGCCGCATACAACCAAATCTCAGTTTAAAGCTAAACGGTGCTTGGCAAACCTGTGGTTTTTTGGTGGTTTGGTAAACATTTTAATAATCCAGCAGCATATGAACAGAGCTACCACTGTTTCTGTCCCGTCCGTAGCTGTTTATGTAACAGTTTGCCAGACTAGAGCCGCGCTCTCTGCTCGCAGGTGCCTCATTTAGCAGAAGAGCAGCACTCTGTCTCTACGTTGAGGTCTCCTCTATAGTGTGCATAAAACTGTCAAAAAAACTGAATGGACAGTCACAGATCGATGCTCCTGGGACCAATAAATGCTACGCATCTTGGCCTTCCAGCACCACCAGTGGTGTATATTATTACTAAAATGGTGAGCAGAAAAAATTCTAGTGTCTGTCAGCAGATAGCTCCAATGAGGTGGAAAACATCCCATGAGAAAGAGCTCGGGCCCAACCAAACACCTTTTTAAACAGTGTGTGGTAGGAGCGAAAACAATACACCCATTGAGCCATGTCAACTAACAGAGACGTTCACACAAGTACACAGACATGAGTTTGAACCCGTCAAAGAAGCCTGCACCACATCAGCCAGGTCTCCCATTATTAAATTTGCTGGGGAGCAGTCAAATAAAACAAAGCATCTTGCTTTCTTTATGAGCAGTTGCATCAGCAGCTGTAAACACTGTTACTATACGAACCGAGGATAATTATAAACGCTGCCTTCACATCGCTGCAGCCTATTTGCTCTTCTAGCGCTGGTGTTGAGAGGTTTATGGGGCAAGATGCAAGAAAGGAGCAACTTGCCCTGAAAGCAGCAGGAGAGGAAAGCAGAGTGTTTGGCTAGGTTGCTCCCCAGAGCAGGATCATGGGATAGCGTTGGGGCAGGCGTTGGGAACTGCAGCTGTGAGTGCTGACAGTTCTCTGCCCCATGTGGCCACATAGAAAAACACTGCTTCTTATTGACAGTAACACACAAGCATACACAGGCAAACATACATTTACTGAGCAACTTTTTCAAGGCAGCAAACGTGAATGCATGAATAGTAGTGTAGACGTTAGATTTTCAACAAAAAAATGAAATCATGTGCGGCTTTCTCAGCTTGATTCCATCCTGCATCCATCGAACGTGGACATTACATAATTATAATCATTATGAGGTGAGGGAGCAGACGTTTACTGCTTCAGCCTTGGACTAAACGGAAAACGGCTAGACTCAGTTTCTTTTGAATGACAGCAGGAACATTTGTGTCCTGCCCCTCAGTAAAACAGTGTCCAGACAGACAGAAGCTGATCTGTCCCACCCCCACATGAAAATGTCCTGCTGCCAAGAAAAAAAGGACTGCAGCTTTCACCTGATGGCTTCCCATCTGACCGAACTGCAGACGTCCTCAGATTCCTCCAGCATTACGGAGAAGACGTGCGCTCTCCATGAAAAACACTGAGCCCAAGCAAGTCCAACCACCATTCCACAAATCTCGCCTCAGTCAGAAGCCAGATAAAAACACTTTTCCTTCTGAGGGTGCAATTGTGTGGCTGTCTAGACTAATTTACCACAAGAGGCTCAGCAAGGCACCACTTTGGCCCTTCACAGGTGGGTCAGATATTTTACTGGGCTAGGGCCAGGGAGGGCCCTACTAAAACTTAAGTGCAAGTCTGTTCAGCATTTAAAGAAGACGGCAGAACAGTTCGGACATGTATGCGCTTCAGCCCTTTGCTCGGCACAGGTCGCTGAAGCCTCCTTAGGAAAGGTGGAGTGGAGGCTGGGCGCTGGGTGTTTACGCCAATGCTGGTCACCACCTGTTATAGAGCGGCAAAGCATGCTATTATCTCCAACACAAGAGAATCTGGCCCCGCAGGCCTGGGCCATAAAAAGGTGAAGCAAACTGCGGAGAATTTCTCGTGCTTCTCAGGCAGGGAGAATAGGAGAGCGAAGTCGGACTGTGAGAAAGCAGAGGACAGCGGGAGAGGAATTCAGGAATCCCGCAGGCCTCCATAGCCTTCAGCTCTTCCAGAATAACCTTGGCCTTCTCACTCTTAAAACTCTATGGCCTAACAGGTAATTACTATCATTAGGGCCATTCCACTCCAGTTGTCCCTCATTTTATTTTTTTCCTTTAATTCCGCATGTAAAGATGTTCCTCTGTTGGTTTTAGTTCGGGACTTCATGACAGATTTTGCTTTATAGATTTTTAGGTTGCTTGTGTCAGTCCCATCACTACCTGACATTTCAAATAGTTTCAAATCGGATGATCTGTCTATTAGTCTCTGACTGCATACCTTTCAATGAGACATCCCTCAGAGTAAATCCTCAGTAACGGACTCTGTCAGGACTCTATTTGGGCTTCTTGATCTCTCAGTTGGTGAATGGAGACTCTTGTTCCTGCATACAACACCCAGTATCATCATCTGGGCCTCCAGCTGTCAAAACCACTCAGGGGCCTCTGCGATGATTGGCAGGTACCCTCTTCCTCCTCCAGATGAGGGGAGGTCTGACACTTTATGAGAGGGAGTTAAAGACAACTGTGAGAGTCGTGTTTGGGTTTATTTTCTCCTCTGCTGTCTTTATGTGCTGCTCACCTCAGACCCACGCTGCCTGTTACGTGACGTTCCTCCCCAAACATTTATTAGGCCACCTATGACGGCAGCATTCCAGATCACGACCCATGTTGTAATGCTGTGGGACTGGCTGATCATTTGCGTTTGCTGACACACATGTTGCTTTAATTAATATTATTCATGCTCACACACACTCATTCACACACCAATGGTTGTATTTTCCAGGCTGTCCTGGGGCTAAGAAAACAGAGTTCCTGACAAGTGTTCTTGACGCGCTGTCAACAGACATGGTGCACGCTGTTACTGATCCAGCATCCGCCGGAAGGTATGACGTTATGACGTATGTTCATCTCTCCATCATTGATGTATGTCGGGAGCTTCAGAGATTTACATAAAGTCCATTTTGCTGCAGCTGATTTCTGCAGGAACTTCTGCGACTCAGTGATTTTAACCAGCTGGATGAGCTGATGGAGCAGGCTTTATTTGCTGATTAACTGATGAGATGGTATCTGTCATTCAGGATGGCTGAGCCTGACCCGAGCCACACCCTGGAGGAGAGGGTGGTCCACTGGTATTTCAGTCAGCTGGACAAAAACTCCAGCGGGGACATTGGAAAGAAGGAGATTAAGCCTTTCAAACGCTTCCTGCGCAAGAAATCCAAGCCTAAGAAGTGCGTTAAGAAGTTTGTGGAGTACTGCGACATCAGCAATGACAAGGCGCTGTCTCTGCAGGAGCTGATGGGCTGCCTCGGGGTGACCAAAGAAGATGGTGAGCTGAACAACACAACCGCACAACTTAATGTCTAATGGCTAGCTGCAGCTAATACAGGCTGCAAGGCTACAGAAAAGGCATGACACATGACGATTGTTTCTGTCACTTTCTCCGTCTCACAGGGGCCAAACCAGGTGAAGGTCTACCTTCTAGTAAACTAGTAAGTAAACCACTTTTTCCAAAAGTGGACTTAGTTTCACTTCTAGTGCAAAACTGAACAAAGTCAGGAATATGGCGCTGTTAATAAAGTTGTCAGGCAAAGTATCAAGCTGACGTCACTGCAATCCTCTTCTCAGAATCCTTCAAAGAAGCAAGGCTAAGCCCACAACAGAGATTTCCCCTCCCACACGGAGAATCTGCCCTCATCAATCGGCAATAATGGAAACCATAGTATTTGCACTTTGTACTTTAAAAAAAAAAAAAATGTAAATTCACTTTGTAGAAATAAGGTATTTAAACAGACTGCTGAATCTGTGAATGATGTAGTTAGCTTTTTATGTCCTGACAAACAAAAATTATTTAACACATACAATGTATGTGTCCTTTGTGTGTCGAGAAAGTATACTTTTCAGAGTTGTACAAGTTTTAATGTTTGGTGTTACATTGTTTTCCTCACCGTCCCCCACTGTGCTTTTTCCTCTCATATTCATAACGGGATATTTGCTAAACGGCTACAATACTTAAGCTCATGCCATCTCTCATGTACTGACTTGTAACAGTTTTTCCTGTGCCTTGTACAGCAGTTTGAAAAAAGTCCTAAACATCCATCATAAAACATGCTCCCATGTATTCATGTTAATTAGAAATAAAGAACTCCTTTTATACATTTTGCACTCTCATTTGTCAAATAAGGTTCGTTAGGTCAGTGAATTCAGTTTTCTCTGATCCAGAAGTTCCTCGACGGTTTCCGCCTTGCAACAGAAATGCTGCAGCGTCTTTGACATTTGGTGTTTTCTTTCTGCGTCTTTAATAGAACACCTTGTTGACACAGTCTTGGGGAGCAGAGCATTAGTCATACATAGCAAAGGTCGTGTATCATCCCATTTTCAGACAACATGCCTGTTCCCCTGAGGCAACGATTCTGAATGAGGAAAAAGTAGGATGGTACTTGTTTCTGTCCTCGTCACAGATTTCCTACTTCGACTGAAGACAGATAAATGGACCAATCTTAGTTGTGTGTTGTATGACTGCCCATTAATAGGGCGTTCCGTGAGCCAGTCTGTGTGTGTGTGTGTGTGTATTTGCATAAGGTGCACTTACATGGGTACGGTGACTGTATGAACACTTGATCAGTCAGAGAGGTTTGAATAGATTCTTTCTTAACAACATGCGTGCAGGGCAGCCTTGACACATTACAGTACTGTACATTGTTCCTGTCTGATTATGTTTGGGCTATTAAGTGGTAACTTATGGCTTTTCACAGACAAAGTCCCCTATAGGGCTGAGCGACTGACCTCACACTGACCTGCTCACTCTGGCTAAACCTCTAATTTATGATTAACACATCAGTCTCCTTTCTGCAATATAATCCAGCCCAATGGTCTGGTTTTAACACCCCAGGGGGGCCCAGAAGAGAGATTATGACTGTCTGCTCTAAAATGGTGGATTAGCGATGGATAACCTATGGCCTTCTTAAGCACTTTCTCCGTACGGAGCAAGCGAAAAGCTAAAACTGGAGCAACAAGTCCTGAAGCAGCAAGGATATATATGTTTTTCTCAGCCAGAAAAGCCCAGCTCATAACTAAACCTTAATATGCATCTAAAATCATTTAATGTTCCTTATTTGCTGGCTTAAATACAGTCTTCTAATTATAAACTCACAATTCAACCTCATCTTTTTGCAACATTCCTAATTTCCCCCTGTGTTCCTGGCCTAAATCCCTCCAATGGTGATGTTAGCACCGTGCCCAGGTCAACATTTGCTTTTCCCAAACAGCCATGTGATCTGTTAATGTGGCTGTGCTGGCTGCAGGTGTAGCAGCGCTGAAGCTACACCTTACTGCAGCTCTCGTTGTCCCGCAAACTCATCAACCTTCACCCGAACCCCTGGCCAAGCTCTCGACTGCAGCTGAGGCTCCGATCTCCACCCAACACAATGCAAAAGCCTTGTCATGTGTGATTTCAGCTCCCCTGGGCTGAGATGCACGTAAACACCTTTTACGATTTGGCCTAACGTCAAGGCATGGGTTTGCGAATATGTTTCCCTGATGGTTTGGACTCTTGCCTGAACTGATGGAGTAGCTGAAGAAAAAAAAAAAAAAAAAGCACCCAAACCTTTTGGCCCGGTTACCAGCACCTTCTCACGATTGGCAAGGCTTCCCCCTCTCCCTTTCCTCAGCCCTGCTTCCTCACTTCTCTCACTCACACATGCACAAACACACTCCCTGAGCACAGAGATACCATTGAGCGGGATTTGTGGGCACAGTTTGTGTGCTTTAATGGGCAAGAGGAGGCACCCGATCTCACCATTGGCAGGGCCTGCGGCTGTGGACTCATGAAGAAATTACTGTCAAAAACCATCATGGCTTTAATAACCTCTGGCCCCGCTGCGGCTTCCCCCTGGCCCTTGGAGGGGCTCTGGTCCATGGGTAAACAGCGTGAGGACGGCCTGCACCCTGGGACTCTCTCTTGCTCTCTTACTGCTTCCCATGGTGTGGCCCAAACAACCCAGCAGTCCAGCCAGCACCGCAGGACACCGTCAGTCTATATGCTCAAAAAAAAAACCAATTGCTAGAAGAGGTGTGACTTTTTAATGGGTGCAAAAGAAAAATAAGTGTGCTAAGTGTCGTACGGGATCCGCTGCTCCTACACAAGGGGCCCTCTCCAAACATTTATTTGTTGTGGGGAAGCCGTACTTGTACATTTTGATAAACTCTGCATATTTGCTCTGTAGAAAAATAGTCAGTACAATAATTTTGAAATGATAGCCAAGAACTGGTTGGCTAATATGGGAAAGACCGAAAAGGCAAAAAACTAGACCAGCTCTGTCCAAAGGCAACAAAACTCACCATGCAGCATTTTTAAAACTTATATCTTCGTCATTAAATCTGCACAGAAAGCAAAAGTGTAGAAAAAAATAACAGGTCTTTTACAAGAGATTGCATTTTATTTCTTTGCTTTGTAGCCAACAGACTCTCAGAAGTTATCGCTCCTGGCTAAGAAACAGAACTTTTAAAATGCTTTTCTTTTGTATGGACTAAACAAATGTGACATAAAGATTTATGTGATGGGCTTGACATGTGTTGCTGGGGGCGTTTTGTACACTTAAAACAGAGCCAGACTAATTGTTTTTAATGAATTTCCATTTTACACTAAGCCTACAGATATTGAGGTAGTTTATATCTTGTTATTCAACCCTCCACTACTAAGTGAGAGAACATTTTTAGCAAAATGGAGAGTTATTCTTTCAAAGCAAACATGGCCCAGTGGATGGAAAAGTTCTGATGACACCAGCCATCTGCATAGACCAGTCAGCTGATCCTTCCTCAGTGCATCAAATACACAGCATCTGCTGCTGTTGCCCAGGCAGTTAAGTCATTAGTTCATTAGTCGTTGATGCCAAGCAGCCGTCTGAGCAAGATAAAACGCTTTGCCCGAGACAAAACATATGCAGTGTCGAGGAAAAACCGAAGGGAACGTCTTCTTCAGTGGTAGGGAGAATCGTGCATCGTTTCTCATTTATGTGTTCCAGCTGAATGGAGTGACTGCCAAGTTGAGGATCTGGCCTGACATCAGAACTCCCGGGGTGATAAAGAGACTCTTGTTTGAGTCACAGTTAATAGTTGGACAGGAAAAAAAAAACTGTGATACTGAGGGAGTGATACGGGCAATTAGAGGAGTGAAATTTCCAGTAGACAAGAGACAGTTGTTTATGAGTGCATGGCCTTCACACCTCACAAACACCCCCAAATCACACACAGAAGACACACAGTGGATAGCAGATTTCTGGAAATGTGAAACACATGAGACTTGTGATTTGTAACGACTTTATAGGAACAGCGGCGGATTTATGGCAACTGCATCAAATTTTTACGCAGGATTCTGTGTCCATGTGGCCTCTTCCCTCTAAAGATCTGGACATAACAATATTTGCTTTCATTCTTGAATATTTGGGGGGATTAAAACCTCTGGCCCTGGGAGTTGGAGGGTGGCTGTGCATGTGGGGGGTGCTCGTCCTTGAATCTCATTCTCACAGCTGCTACCTTTGACATGGCGGTATCCCATTTGAGCCTGACCAGGGCTGAGAGGGAGAGCCATGAGGAAGGGTTAGCAGCGATGGATGAGAGAGGGAGCGGGAGAGAGAGTGAGGCAATGAGGGGCATTGGAGGTAGGGGAGGGGGCGGGGGTGGTGGTGATGGGGGGGGGGGGTTGGTCTGTCGGGCCTAAACTCGGGGGATTAATGGGGTGACTTCTCCTCTGGAATGTTCCTCTGACAGCCAAGACCCGCCCACCCACAGCTGCTGCTACAGACAGGTGCACGGACGAGGTGAGGGAGGCTGGCGGTGGGTGGATGGGTGAGAGCGAGAGACGGGGTGGGGGGGGGGGCAGGGAAGAAAACCAAAATGGACAAAAACTGATGAGTATATCAATAAAGGATTTGGCTGAAGATCCGCTCTGGAGCATTTCGAAACATCTCTCAGCCTCGGCCATGGCGCTGAGAGATTAAACCACCTGGAAATACAAAAAGAACAGATAATAGAAGAAAGATTGCTGAATTCAAAACCACTCTATCAGGTCCTGATTTGAGATTTGAGATTTGATTTTAATTCTCACAAGCACCACACTAAGTAAATTTAAGCCTCAGCTGAATTGCATTCTGCCAATTCAGATAATTAACACTGAACCTTTCTGTGCAAGAAAACGGAAGAAGTTACAGTTTGACCTCACCAACAAACCTCCAGAACAAAACCTGTGTGTCTCTGTCAAGTTATTCAGCAGCCATGGTAGCATTCGATAACACCACAGAACAGTAGGTGAATTCATTTGTCCTGCCATAATTTATGTTTGGGAATGTGCGATAGCTTGCCCGTACTTGCTGTGCAGGGTTAAGTATTACTTAGCAAAAGTGGAAGACAAAGGATTAATTTTCCTCACAATTATTTCCATGTTGCATTAATTCCTTATCACTAAATGCGCCGCGGTCTTAGCAACATCCTCAGGTGGTGTCAAGTAGCAGCAGAAGACGACAGACAGTGCCACAGAAGTTAGGAAAACGCTCCCCTTTGAAGCCGGTGGGATTCCCGTAGGTAGCACGAATGTGCTTCTAAGATGTTTGATTGATAGAGGGTCTGTGAAATCTGACTCTTTGTTTTGTTCTGTCTTTGGTGACCTGCCCTGTCATGTCTTGTTTTGAGAAGCAGGTAGTCTATCCAAACACGGATAGGTGAACACCAGGGGACAACACACCGCTCAGGTGGCAGGACTTGAATCGGTGAGGGGTCAAAGGTGATGGAGACGGGTCATTGTGGCATCCAGGTGGATGCTGCAGAGGCACTTCAAGTTTCTGTTACCAGCAAAAAAAAAAACAAAAGGGAACAAAAAACAAACCCTGGTAAGGTATAAAATATTTCTACACTCTTACACATCAGTGGAAGCAGTACATTTTATCTCAGCCAACCAGTGGATGGATTGTCTGAAACATTAATGGGCTCAGGATGACTCTGAGCCTTTGACTCTCTGTTCGCCATCAGAAGCAGGTCAAAGTTGCATCTTATGTAAAATTTCTCATCTACTTCATGAAAATGTTGTTCCCCAGATGATGAATCCAAAGTGGAAGGGTAATCCTTTAACTGCTCTATGATACCGCCAACAGTAACTCAGGTTGAACGCCATGGAACTGGGTACACACTTTTTAAACTTTTCCTCAGTATGCTTTCATTTAGCTTTAAGTGTGCAATAAAGTGACAGAGCCGTTACTGTTGCTGAAGTCTTTTTTGATTCCTTCAGTTTTCACTGATTTAATTCTCACTTTTTACATTAAAATGCGCTTCCCTTTACTCAAGTCAGGGAAGAATTTCCAAAGATAAACCAAATTGCAACAACCACATTTCCCCATTGAAAACAAATGGCCGTGCTTAAACACAGGAAATGAAAAGATTTCCACACCTGGATCAAGTTCAGTGACACTTCCTTTAAATGCTCACATTACATTTTCTGTATTCTACATGTATTGCTGCTTCAGATCTGTGGTGCCTTACAGACTTTGCAATTATACAGGATGGATTTTCAGTTGGCCACAGTAGTGAGGAAGATGGTGTTGACAAAGCAGGCGTGTCTCTGCCACCCCACCATCCAGGCTGTTTTGGGCAGATCATCCAGGCATGTGTGCAGACCACCAGGCAAGGCTTTGTACTTTCCCCTGGAAGAGCCTGACTGCTGAGCTCTGGCTTTACGCAAGTCCGGGACAAAGCGGCAACTCATCACACAACTCTCCTTTAGTTATTCCCTGCGCATAATCACAATAGCGCAGAAGTAGATTAACAGATCCCTAAATCACACGACCCACAAACAAGCCAGGTGCAGCGAGAAAGCAGCTCAATGGGCCGACAGTAAACGCATCACACGGGCCTTTTTCTCATTGATCCTGTTCTGTAATTGAAGTATGATGCTTTGTATTGAACAAACATCCCTCAGCTCTCAATGGGCTTGAGTTAAACGATACTTTTACTAAAATATCAATTTACTCAAAGTCCATCTTGTCACATGAATGCTGCATTTAATATATCTGAGCAAGTCAGTGAACATATATCCTGTTCCCCCGTCCTTCTTCCTCTCTGCATATGAATCTAATCTCCCTCCTTCGTTTTGTCAACGTTGAACAAGGTGATTTAATATTTTAGTAGATCTTCTCAATCCAGCAGAGCTACAAATCATGAAGGCTTTTGTTTTCACATTGTTCAAATGTGGGGAGCAGTCAGCCGCTGTAATCCATGCTGAAATGCCCCTGTTGTTCTCCATCCTCCTGCAGAACGTTAGAAGTGAGGTTATGTGAATGTCCAGTGTCAGAGGTCTGCTTAAAGGGCTTTCGTTTCGAATGTCTGTTTCAGAGCAAAGAGCTGTCGTTCTGCCGGAGCTGCCTTGATGTGTGGAGCTGTAGATCTGAGAACAGGACGGGGGTCAGATCTGGGAAGAAGGAAGTTACTTTTGAACAGAGCCAGATGAGACCCATTTTAATTCTCAGCGTTAGACGAAGCACGCTGGCAGGAGCTTTACATTAAGTGTTCAGACACAAATGTGTCTCGCTTGGCTGACGTTTTCCAGTTGAGTGACAGAATGACAGATGTTGTTGTTCGGCTCATTTTAAAGTTTCTGGACACAAGCTGCGTGCATCTTTCCGCTGAATGTTTTTCTCCTTTCACAATAAAAAGTGGACTCTCTACCTTCCCTGTGAAAAAAAAGTAAAATGTCACCCACCATAATATCAGACCTTTAAAGTGCATAAAACAGGATTTATTCCTGCCAGCATGTCTCTTCTAATAATTAAAGGCAACAATGCTTAACACAAAGGACAGATGTTGCTGTCCATGTGCCAAATAGTGAAAGACAATGGCTTTTATTTTGTTGAAATTTGAAATAGAATGATAGTTAATGATGATTTGCAAAGATCAACCTCGGAAGAAACTGTGTCTTCCTTTTTCTAAATATAGAAGATAAACAATAGCTTCTTAATTTGTTACGACTGTTATGACATGCCATCCATTACTACCACTACCTGGGCTCTGACCAACACCAGCATTCAGATTCAAAGAGCTGCAGTGGTGTGGCCAAGTGATGAGGCCTCCCTTTAAAGGCGGACACGGCATGTCAACATATAGCAAAGCATGTTATGACAAATTAGACAAGGCGATTGTGGCACTATCATGGCTTGATGAGTGCACACAAAGCATTTCTTTGAGAGTTTTTTTTTTTTTTTAACTTGGCCAGGGATTCAGTCACATCCTTTCATAATAGGTCCTGGGGAGCCACTGACACCCCGACCCACAATCACACATCGCCGTCCACCCCCGTCGCTCCCATGCCCCCTCCACCGCCATCCTTGTCAAAGGCTTAGCGTGATCTGTGGATAGATGAAGGGGAGAATGAGGTTTTCGCAAAAAAAAAAAGTTGGAAAAGAAAAAAATGTAAGAAGCCAGTGAAGTGTGAGGGAGCTGAGAGTAGCACTGAGTTCAAGTGCTGATGGACCCAGGCCATTATGAATCAGACAAAAAGCCTGTCACCCCATAATTCAACCCATCTCATTGAGTACAGTGCACTGAGCCATCAGAGCAAAGAAATCCTCCTGTTACAGAAGAAGGTGCACAGTTTGGTTCAGCTTACGTACATTTTGGACCCCCTCTTGTAATATATATATATAGATATTATATTTTCAAGCTGCAGGTTCCTGACTTTAAAGCGAGAGGAGAAAAAGTGCTAACGGGGGAGGCAGGGCAGGAGAGGTGGGGGTATGATAAGGATGAAAGATGTGTTGTTGAAGGAGACAGCATCCGAGGTGTCAAAGCAAACAGGACTGAGCAGAGGGGGCCACAGGTGTGCAGTCTGCTGGCTCGCCTGCAGACAGCCCTGAGCGCCCGGCGTGCATACCACACAGCCGTATGCCCTGCAGGACTCTCTCTGGCCGGCCTCCGCCATCCACCAGGATGTGCTGCACGAGCAGGGGGAGGAAAAAAACAAACGTTTGTTTGAAAATCAGCTCTCATTACAACAGACAGGAAAAATGCGAGAGGCCATTTTCCATGAACTTCAAAATGTCTGCATCCTGTTGAACATGACGAAGGGATTTGGGATTACCAGTACACGTGGCCTATTGTTGAGTTTGTAATTAAGAAAGAGGCCACTTTAATTTGCTGTCATCAGTCAGTTTGGTTTTCCTCAGTGGCAGCAGAGCATTCGAGAGTTTGAATCTTCTTTGTTAGATCCATGGGGCTCGATGGTGGCAATGCATCGGTGCAGCACGTCTGTGGAGAGCACAACGTGCGACTGTCTCTTCTCCTTTACTCAGCTCCCACTTCTTCGTATTCAATGATGTTTGCTCTGCAGACCTTTAAAATGATTTCTCTCCTTCTCTCCCACACTTCATTTTTTCTCACAGCCACACTGCACCCCCCTTATCCCACCTCCTCCCTCTGAGGATAAGCTGTGGTTGGGCCCTGACATCCCAAGTAATTTACTAAGTCAACACAGAGTGAAGAGGGCCCGTGTGCTGCAGAGAAAGCCCCTCTGTGCAGCAGCCGTGGTCCCTGAGGAGGCATGGCGCACCACAGCACACAGCTACCATGCTGGGAATCTTAGAAAAACAATAAAAAAGAATGGAGACGTATTAATAAATGTTTAAATATGTACTAAACGTAATGATCATTTATTTTATTTTATTTTATATTTTCTCCCCCACATCAGTGGAGTGGTCTGTCACACATTTAACACAAATGATTTCTATTCCATTTTGGTTTGCCCTGATTTTTTTAATCAAATCAACGTACAGTGATCATATTTGACCGTAATGTTGATCGGTGTGTAAATTCACTGAAAGCAGTTTTCAGCAGCGTAAGAAAAAAATCTGAAGGATTTATGTTTGGTGTGCTCATGTTTTTTATATATTGAATATTATACTTCATTTACTATATATGCTAATATGATCTGCTCTTTTTGCAGTTTGGGCACATTATTTAACTTGATGGCTTTATAAAACTGTCATTTTAAAATTACACCCTGACTGTGTATGATTTCCAGTTTTTAACATTTAACATTTAACTTTTAACATTTGTTGCACTTTTATGATTCTGCATATAGTTTCTGCACAATTGCGTTCTAAAATAAAAAATGCTCCATAAACTTTTAACTGTATAGCATCAGAAGCAGGACGCAGAGCCTTCCTCCTGCTGCACAGACAACTTCAGCTACACGTGCTGCATGGACATGATGTCCACGCGTGCTTGTTCAGGTGCAGCACTCCACTCTCACTGCAGGCTGTGCCTTGTAAAGGGGCCTTGGTAATCACTGTGTTTGCTCTTCCATTAGGCCGCTCTTCAGATGTGAGGGCTACCTGGGCCCGTTCACTCCCAGAGGAGAGCTTTTCACTCCTCTCCAAAATGCATTATGAAGAATTAGTCACATAAACACCCGCAAATTAAGAGCCAGCCTCAGAATCCCACCTAACAGAGTCAAACTGCAAGTTTACCAACCACTTAGATGTCCATCTCTGCAGTTACTTGATATAGTTTAATGTCTCCGAATGACTTTTACTCTCTTTTCTTTAGGTGATTACAGTCAAGGTGCCCTTGAGCAAGGCACTGAACAATGTTAGCACTGTGCGGCTGTTGAGCACCCAACAACAGTGTTTGTACTGGGAAGCTCCCAGGCGCAATTATCCAAAATGTGAAGCAAGGCGATGCAGAAAGACACTCAGCAATCTTGTTCCTTAGACAAATGGGTGTTTAAGAAGTACTTATTTCCTGAGAACGAACAGCTTTGGCTTGATTTAGTCTCAGTTTGTCTTCATTTTCAACAGAGCACAAAGAGGCTTGTTCTGAATCAGTGGCAAGGCCCATGCAGGTGTTTACTTCTGATTATTTGTTAAGATAATCCACTTGGGCTTGCCTGCACCATCGCTGAGGTGAACACAGGCGCCTACAGCCACGGTTGTGTGTTGTGTTGTGCACTGGTGGGCCTTCGCTGCACATTTTCCCAAGAGGTGGATTAGGGAGATACAGGCATCCAGGGAGGCGATGCAGCTTTCAACAATGAGGGCCCTGAGAATTTACTGCCAGGATCACCGTAGACAGAAGAATGGGCTGCTTCTTCACGGGAGAGAGTGAGGTTTATGCAATGACGGACGATGAGTCAAGAGGAACCCCGTCTTGAACCCGGCGCGGAATGTTTCATTTACAGTCACCCACATGGACACCCGGCCTGTGGCTTGTCTGCCAAGACACGAGAGGGATGGGGATTTCAAACAGTGTAGATAATTCACAACTCAAACTTCCCCCACTGCATAAAAGGTCTACATGCATTCAGACAGAAAGGCACTCGCCACGCTCTGTCTTTCCTTCCCACACGTTCGGTGCCTTGCTGTTATCTCGCCGTCTCCGTCTCTATCTATCTGCCAGCGATTTGTCATCTTTAAATGATTCTGCCTGGAGACTTCCAAAGCAAAATAAAAACAAAACACGACGTGACACTGCTTTTACAGAAATTATTAAAGCCAACATTTGCAGTGTAAGCAAACAGGTTTTTCCTCCACAAACGTTTCCTTATGTGTGTATTTTCCTTAGAGCGTGCACCATACCGTTTCTCAGGTTCTGAGACAATATTTTGACTGCAGAAATTGCAGTATATGAAACTTAATCATTACAGTTGTCAATAAAATAAGGTGTAATGTTCACAGTTGGCACCAAAACACGGAGTCGCGATGCTGCCATGCTGGGATTGAACCCAGCAGAATGAAGGTTCGCCTTTATGAAAACATTATAATGAAGATTATGTTGCAACATCTGGCAAACACCGACTGAAATCAAGCACTTCGTAAGAGGCATAAAGCAAGAGGTATTTTTGTAAATTTAAACTATCCTCTTAAAACATCCCGTTCAAAATATAGATTTTATGGGTCTTTGCAGAGAGTACAGTGGGGCCAAGCCCACGATATCAAGGTGAGAACTTGATTTGCTCTCAAGAAAATATCACCGTCTAAGAATTATGGGGCTGCATTCTGGGTCTTTTTAGCCTAATGTAGGCCGAGTAAAACCCCGCAGTGTTCAGTGTTGGTCAGTGCTGGGAACGCTTCTCACTGGGCTAGGTCATGTATAAGCCACGGTCATCAATCACAAACAGCGGGGACTGAGTAGCGACGAGCTGGCGAAAGCGGTTGATGGCTTGACACGACTTGGCCTTCGTTGCCTCCTCGAATTCCAAACCATCGCTGACTGAAAGGATTACTTGCATAATCTAATATTTGGTGGCACAAGAAAGCATTCATTCCTCATTTTGCTAAGTTTTTATTGGCTTTTTATATGTGACTCAGCCACGTCTGGCTCCCCACCCTTATATTTTTCTTTGCATATCATTAATACCTTTTCATTAGAATAAAATCTGTTCGTGACATCCAAATTCAACTCTTCATTTAACCTAGCTTGTAGAGACTATTCATTCTCTATGCAGGTCAAGCCCCTGTTCCTCTATTCACAGCCCCGATAACATGCTGTTATGTGTCAGCTGCAGATGTGGATAGCTCTTCCATGCACATGAACTCCCCGTAAAAAATGCTACAACGTCTCTTGACGTTCGAGTCGGTATGACTGCGTGACGTAACCTTTCAGCGCCACAGTGCACAGAGTGTGTGGCAGGTCGGTGACTTGGAGGAGGAACACAGCCTCTCAGCAACTCAGCAAACCTTGAAGAAAATCGCATAACTGGATTTTAAACTGTGTTGCTAAAAAATAAATTATGCAGCCGTGAAGTGCTCTGGGTTGGTTCTCTGTTCGAATAACTTTAGACATGTTGGGACAAGATCATGACTTTAGGCAGCACAATCATGACTTTACTGGTGCTGGCAATCACCACTGTTGATTTTGGTGGGCATTACAGACAGATGGTAATCATGCTATCAATTCCCATATCTTTGATTAAACATCATATTAGCCAACCTTTCTTGTATCATCCTGCAGTTCGGTGAGCGATGAGTGATAAAGACCTGGCACCGTGGCACTTTCCTCTTCATCTCATCATGGTGATGACATTATCTGTGACTCATCCTGCAGCCCAGCTGTGAGAGAAATCTGCTGCCGTCTCCTCGTGCACATCAGGGGGAAGGAGTTTCTGTGCCACGACCCACAGCGGTGAGTTTACATAGCTCAGATACCCAAGGAGATACCCAGATCTCTCACTGTGCACATCCCCGTCAAACAGAGAGCTGATAGGAACTAATCAGTTAAATGGCGGTTTTAACTGGCAGGGGGATCTGACATGAGTCGGACCTCACAGGATCTCCGTCATGTTGTCTGAACGTGGGACAGATTGTATCGTGACACAACCAGCCTTCTACTGTGAGAAGGCCGCATTTAACAACAACTTTTTATTTTACATCAATCAACATTTTTCAAGTTTGTGGCATATAAATTGCTTCAGTTTTGTGCTTTGAGCTGAACACAAAGTAGGCTAACTCTCACATTAGCAGCTCTGAAGGCTTAAACACGTGCATCGCCTTGCTTTGAACTAAATACTAAATACTAAATTTTCAGAGCAGTAATCTAATATGTTTATGTGTAGAAAGGGTAATTTACCACTTTTACTTATATTACTTTTCTTCCTTGCTAGCACGGCTGGTTAAAAAAAAAAACTTTGACTATTTGGTCAAAAAGTAATTGCACCAATTAAAGTCGTGCTGTGTCTGTGTCTGTCTGCAGCAAATTCTACAATGGTAAATACAGTGTTCGTATAATTTCCCATTTCCCTAAAACCCCAAAGTGTAAGAGAAAAGCTGTTGCACGAGTGTGCAGATGATGTAACAGCCATGTGTGGATTAATGCATTGAATTGGATTGATGAGTTGGTGTAACCTCCCCTAACCCTAACCCCACATTAGGCTGAAATTCACTCTTAACCACAAACACAAGAGTAAACATATTTTATCCGAATGTTTGGTTGTTGTTTTGTTTTTGGTTTTTTTAACCAAAAAACTCACAAAATCAGAATCATTTGTGGATTAGCGGACGTGTTCCAACACAAACCCCCTCACAAGTAGGAAATGAGCAACGAGTATTCAGTTTCAGACACAATACAAACACTTTGTTACCGGACCTTTCAAAGAATTCCTCTCAGACATTTTCTTTTTCTGTGGTCCAATAACCTTCTAAGAATTCTTCACACCTTCAGGTTGCTGGTTGCCTCATTGTGGAGATTGTAACGTTATTCATAACATTTTGTAAAACGTGCTGATTCACTTTCTTTCCAAGAGTCCCATAGAGATTAACATCACTCATGTGTTTGTTCAGCAAATATTTATTAGTTGAAGTTTCTCTTCAGTAGCGTTTATAATCTGTAAAAATCTTCATTTGGGAAACAAAATGCAGGTGAGGCTTCACAAATTAACAGAGGAGACGTGTGGCTGTTGTGGGACGCTGTTAGCGACAGCACGCGGGGGTTTCCACGCCGAGGAGGGAGGTGACAGGGTTTCTGTGGTTGGCTCACCACACAGACCTACTCTGTCCCAGCCATCCCGAGTGTCGGGCTCCCTGCGTCACACCTGGCCTTGGAGAGAAGGGCTATATTATTGGGCCTTGGCCCCGGCCTCTCCCCTGTAGTTCACAACTTTTTCACCCCAAGAAAATGTCAGGGATGGAGTTTTTTATTTCACCCAAAAAAATTTCCCTTTCTAATCACGCATCTCAGCTTCTTGGCTAAAGCAGCCGGGGAACTCAGCAACCCAGGCGTGTCCAAAAACACGTCTATCCTGTCAGCTACTCCATCAAAATCTATTGCCATCTAAACGCTGATCATTTCATTCAGAGCCAGCACGCTGATTTAAATAGCCGTCCAGCCGTACCTTTTCAAATACCTGAGCTGATATGTGATACTGGGAGAATTTACATGAGTGCTTTGCAGGCCTCGTCTGGAGATATATGACCAATAAAGGCAATGGAGACCTCTTACCGTCCCTGCACATGACATCTCTAACATCTCTCATGTCTTCCTGTCACAGTGGAAAAGCTTGGATTTCTTTCCTAACATCAATAAACATAATAGGAGTTGAACCTTCAACAAAGAGGATTTAAGCCCTATAACAGATAAAACCCTCCTGCAGCCTCCACCAACCACTCTGACATTTTTATAAATGGCTCCATGTGCTCTGCAGCCTGACCTTTGGCTCCCTCTATACCGTGTAAGGTGTCATGTCCTGGTCAAAGGAAGATATCATTCTGCATGATGCAAAGACTTAACAGTGTGCAAGTACCGTTTGAAGCTTTCATTCTTCAAATATGTGAGAGGCGATTCAGTGGAATTTGCAAACATTTGCTGCACATTGTCTTGTTACAAACAGTCCTAATCCTTCTCTCTTTCCCTGATAGAAGAGAAAGATAATTGCTCATACTCAGCGAGCGGTTGATAGCTATTGGTTCTCGTATTGTGCCAAACCCCAGTTTGCCAGATTAACAGACCAACTTGCTGATCTTATTTTCCCGACTTGATGACTTCAAAATGAAAGAGAATAAAAGTCGTGGGAAAGAAAATACTCTAGAGTGATCCTCTCTTCCCGCCGTGGGCCCCTTTGTACAGTATATCTGCTCATAATATAAATTACTAAAAGGCAAGTTGCAGAGGTTGTGGGGAAACACCTACAAAACAAAAGATACATTTTTCAGTGGAGATTTATTCTATGATGGCTCTGGGAAACTGGCCCTGGTCTTTGTTTGTGCAAAATCAAACTTTAATCTGGTGCTTTTGATCGATGTTGCCTTTTATTTCAAATGTTTATGGAAATACCCAACAACAGTCTTGTGTGGTCCTGCGTCTAATGAAACACACTCACGTACGGCTCACGCAGCCATCAGATCACCGGCCAGCACGCAATATTCTCCATGGAGAGCGGTTTATGAAGGACCGGGCAAACGGTGGGAATGTTGCAGGACGAGTGGGTTTTAGTCCTCGTCAGGGACTGTCATGGCGGACTGGACAGGCCAGCTGTGTTGGTGCTGTCAGCCTCATCGCCCTCTGGTCCATCTCCTCTGGACCACATGAGCTCCCATGGAGGGCTCCAGGAGGATTAGCACACCAGAGGAGGGCTGAAGGGTTCAGGAGTAAGTGCTCAAGGGTCAGCCTGGGGTCTTACATTTGATCTCCTCTCTTGTACAAATGAATGTGCTCTGATGTGTTATTTTGATTGAGCTGGTTTAAAACGATATGAGCTTTGGTTCACACTGGCTCTGCTTGTCTGAGGGGCACAACATCACCTGAGTCTGATGTTTTCCTCTTGAGTGCAGCTGAGGAGAGAGCTGCAGGTTGTTTTGATTTGGGCTGACAGATGGGGGTCAACCACACAGCACATTGAGTTGTCATCGGTGCTCAGCAGCAGAGATGTCACGCCTTGGATGCATACAGCTGGAGCAGCACTTCAACTTGGTCTATTTCTGAACGGGGAAAGACGAATGTGGCAGTTGTGTGTTTTCTCGTTTGATGAATAATAATTCGGTGCAGACAGACAGACTGTAATGGCTCCCCGAGGGCCCTGGGAAGCTTGTCCTGCTCTCCACAGATGGAAAAACCTCAGGTGATTTTACGAATAAAGAGGCCTCTTAAATGTGCACACCTGCATGGAGAGGGAGGTTACAGCACTTCAAAACTCAGCCTGTATAGCCTGTGGTCATATCCATCTGAACCCAAACTCCGGTGCTCAATATCTCTGCACAAACTCATCTCCTGAAGATTTGATCCCAGAATCAGATTACAAAATCAGTTGCTGATCAAACATGTGGGAAGTTTAGACAAGGCAGGTTTGGTTCGCCCGAGTCTGAGTTTGTGTTGCAAGTGTATTGTGATAGCTTAGTGGATGTCTAAAGCCACGTCTGCTGGTGTTCCTGTCTACAAGAACAAACTTGCTCCGTCAAAAAAGCTAAAGGACGAGAGGATATTTAGTTGTTGCAGCCAAACCAGGCTTTTATGTCGCTGCCCCATCTTGATAAACATACATAAACAGTGTGCACGATACAAAAGACACAACAGCTGACATTGTATTGAAGCTTTCTATGACAGCAGCGCTTCCCTTCACGGATGCTGGGTTGAACAACAAACTTCCTCTCTGTTTCTGCTTCTCTTTGTACATAAGAACGAGACGGATAAGGGATCCTTCATTTCAGCTACTTTCCTTGACATTTTCAGGTTCCTGAGATTATGAACTTTTTATAGAAGTGTGGCTGTTACAAATTTCCACAAGACAATAAGGGAGAAAATGCATGTCAAGAGACAAGAGAGGTTTTTGGAAAAAGTGAGAGGATGCAGGCAGAAAATTGGCTAATTAGCATACGAATAGATGTAATGCCATTAGTTATTGGGTCCATTCGCTTAAACAGATGGAGCTAAATATGAAGTTAATGATGAAGAGTTGTAGCAACTTATCCTGAGGGGAGCGTTAATGTCTGGACCAAATTCCATGGCAATCTGTTTAATGGCAGATATAAAATTTCACTCAAATTAAATAAATGTGGACTTGCGGGTGCTGAAAGACTGAAAGAAAGTCGTGAAGAGTCGCCTGCTGGGTATTGTGGATATCTGTATCAAATTTAATGGCAATCCACTCGTTGGCTGGTTGAGACATTTCAGTCTGGACCAAATATTACCAGCCCTCGAACCACACAGCTATAGAGCGGCTAAAAACAGAAACAATCTTGTTTTCAGAACAGCAGTTCTTTATGCACCATTTCACAAAGCATCTCTTTGGGCAGCGCTACTGAACCACAGTTGTGTTATCCACAAAATGTGCTGACTCAACAACTGTTGCACAATGAACATCTTTGACCAAAAGAAGAAATGTCAGTGTCTTTCACTGTGTCCCACTTCAGTGCACATGGTTGGTTGGTTGCTCAATTCTCTCCAGAAAGTAAAGAACCACCTTCAGAGCTGCAATAATAAGCTCCCCAGAGAAAGAATAAGCGTCTGGTCTGTTCTGCTGCTTGGGCAGATACGGAACATAGACGGCTAGCAAACCATACGAGACTGTAATATAACACTTGTGTGGTCAGTCTAAAACTATTTCATCATGAAAATCTGATTAGCGATGGGGTAATAGTTTTCCTTTAAGAAGTAGATGGAATTCATTCATTCAATCCTCCGCTCATCGCAGCCTGCAGAGTAGCATGGGTCTCCAGGGCTCTGCAGACAGTCCAAGTTCTGCACAGCTCAGACGTCTCTCTCCCCGCCTGTAAAAAGCTAAGGGCCGTTGGAGACTCACCACGGTAAGACTCCCTTGTAAGGACTTTGACACTTTTACATCCATGGCTGAAATGTAGCCGTCCTCAGGTAAATGATGTCTTTCAGGCTTGTATCTAGTTAATTCAATTTTTTCTTCTTCCGAGGACATTTATATAGTACATCCCATAAGTAATATCAAACCTCCATAAAATACTTGTCAGGGAAGCAGGTGCAAACATATAAATATGAGAAACTTCGCATTGCATTTGCAGCAATTGTGCACTGCACACTGTGCCCTTTGACAAATCCACACCGGGTTATATGGGGGTTGGGGGTGGGGGCATTTTCCAAATGGCTCCCGCAGCTTGTCACACACGAAGTGCACTGGAACTTGGCTTTAAGCAGTACTTTGCATTCCTCGGCGAGGAAATGCTAAATGATAGAATTTCATCTTCGGTCTTTATGATTCGGGGTACAGCATGGAAACTTTCCTCTCCCGCTAATTAAAACAAAAATGTGTTCGGCTCAAATGAAATTTTGTGAGAAGATAATTTTACAAGCGCACAGGACAGACGTCTCTCTCTCTCTGTCAAACGCAGGGGATACGGCACTCTGACAAGACATTCGCTCAAAGTCATGAGGTAATTCAACACACAGTGACAAGACAAGATGATAGATGGAGATACAGCTGATCAGGTCCACCACTAAAGAAATGCCTCCACAAGCCAAGAAGACAGCCTGCAATAAAGAGCCATGATCAAAAGTCTGTCTACTTAGAGGGTCTCCTTAAACCAAACTCAAAAATCCTTATGAGTGTATTATAAGCTTCTCACAAGCTGACTTAAATACACCAAAGAACCCGTTTTACGACAGATTTAACAGATATCCCGTTCTATCATTGAATCAAATATTATTGGATTAAGCAAATAAACCTTAAAGAGAATTCCAGCGGCATTAGGCTGTTCCTTCAACTTTTCTTGGCATGAGCAACTCCGAATCAAAGCTCAAACCCACAGAAATGAGTCTCTAATCTGGGATTTCATCAGCAGATAATTCCCGGAGCTGCTCCACTGAGAATGAATTGATAACTGACATGGTGGATGGTGCAGCGGCTGTCTGCTCTTTTGCTCTCAAGTAGGTTTGACAGTAACTGTAAGGCGCTAACAGTAAAGAAGCAGAACATATCTCCTAAGACCTTGTAAGACGTCGGGAACCATCACACTGATATCAGTCAGAATCAAAGGAGTGTGTTTCTTGGATGCAGTTTCGACTTTGGGTTTTAGCCGAAAGTATTCAGGATATTGAGAAAAAACAAAAAAAAAAAAAAAATGGTTTTTGCGGCTTGACTTGAGGACAAACTTACTGGAATCCCTGACATGTCTCATGGGTGAAATAGAGTTGGAGAGGTTTTTTTTTTTTAGGTTAGAAATCAGTTTTGAAAAATAAGTTTAACATTTCAAAATGCTCAAAACGGCGGGGATGATTTACTGAAGGCCCTTTTTAAAAAGACCCATCTAAATAAGAAAGAACAGATAAAGAGCAGATGCAATTCATTGCCATTCCACAATATGCCTCTGTAAGTCCTGAGAGAGGGGAAGACATCTGGTGAGCGGCTGCACATTAACATCAAAAAGTACTTTTCTTTCTTCGTTCATTCATTAAAACAACTAATACTTGTTTTGCGGCTCAGTAGTGGTCGGAGGTGGCAGAGCGAGCGAGGATCTGTTGTCACAGACGAGAGGCCACTTTGATCTCCACAAAATCTTTGCCTTCACTGATGACAGAATACCTGGGAAAGGGATTTTCAATTAGAGTACCTGCATGGGAATCCCCAGACATGCAAAAGGGACACGGCGCACACAGAAATATGTGAAAATGCACAGCCCCCCCTCCGGAAATAGTTCTAAATCAATAACACCCAACATGGGATTTCTGCCTAAGTGTCTTATGTGTGATATCACAGCCGCCTTTGAAGTTGTAAGCTCATAATGCCTACATGTGGAAGGCTTGTTTTTTTCCATGTACACACAGCTGACAACAGATTCACTCTCCGGCTCCTTCGAGACACTCGCCCAGTCCCACATATGACAACACACCATGTTTACCCCTTTGACTTCCATCCCACACATCCTGTTTGTGGCAGCATCTTCCATTGTTCCTGTCTGTATCTACCTGAGCAGGTACAATCACTCTTTCCACTGCGGCTGCTCGTGGGCGCAGTAAAAGGGATCCTCGCCCATGTGCTTTTGTTTTGTTATCAACATTTGGCTGCTTTATCATTTCTTAAGTGGATGAGGAAAAAAGAAGAAGGAGGGAGGATGGAAAATCTGATGATAAAGGCAGAACACAAAGAAGAAGCCACACAAAGAGAAACCTCCAGTGAGACAAAGTCTTTTGGATTTGGCCTCACAGAGGGGCAGCTAAAAAGTTGTTTTTTTTTTGTGTGTGTGTTTATGTGTGAATGAAGTTAGGAAAGCTTCAATGAAGCACAAATCCCATAAAAAAATAAAATAAAAATAAAAAAGATGGCACATTTTGGAGCGGCACACCAGCTGATGTCACCCTGGAGGAAATGCTTTGAAGGGGATGGGGGCAGAGGGACATTCAGGCATCACAATGCCGAGTTTTATGCCAGCAGCATCACAAGGACATGACGCTATCCCCGTGAGGAGTGGGCTCCACAATGCACCATATATTTGCTATAATGTGAACATCTTGATGAGGGGCCCATCAAACGGTCACAAGTATGTGTTTTTGCAATCAAGGATGTGTAAACAAATGATTTAGCCCCACATCTCCTGAAAACTGGAGATTTCCTGATCGATTGCGCTGTAATACAGTGAAACTTTATTTTGCAACATGAGTCATTCACTTCACCACTCCAGGCTGATGATACATCCAAGTAAGGATCTAATCTTGCAGGATTGAGAAGTAGCATGACACTGCCCTCTACTGTCTGAATTTAAGAAACCTTACCTTTGCCTTTACCTTATCTTTGAACACACACACGCACAGGTGTACGCCCCTCCTGGTATTTTGGTATTTCCTTTGAACTCCAGCTTCCAGATAGCTGCAGATATGAGCATGAAAGAATCCCACCTGTGATGCAGCGTGAAGGGCAGCAGTGTAAGTGAACAGTCTGCAGCCGGCCTGACGTTGCCCCGGCCTGCGATGAGGGCTCAATCACTCCCTTATTTATTTTGTTATCAGATGATTGACGACAGGAACAAGTGCGTCCCTCAGCAGCAACTCAGGTGCTGCTAATCAGAACAGGAATATTTGTCCTGTGAGGTCATATTATTCTGAAGACTTAGATTTAAACTGGCAGCAAAGAGAGAGAAATTGAGCAAATGAGGGCTGTGATATGAGCCGTACAAGTGGTGCAGTTGACGGGTTAGGGTTAGGATAGGATAGTTTGAGGTTTGACCTCAACTTATCGCTTCTCCTATCTCATGGCCTTGCAACGAGATAACTCTGTTTTCATGGATGGATTAACAAACAGATAAATTGGGCACTGGGGAAAGGCCCCCAAGAGTTCAGGAGGGTACGGAGCCTCTGCATCAAGGGTTGTTAATACTTCCTGATAAAGACACTGGAAAAACACCAAAGACCAAAAATTATTGGTTTTTTGTTTTGTTTTTTCTTTCTGTAGTTATTCTGTGCCTCTGTCAGTCTCAGCAACCATGTTTTTTTTTTTGTTTGTTTGTTTTGTTTGTTTTACTCAGGAAACGTAATTCATGATAATAATTTAAGTTAGTTCTAAGTCTAGTTTCATGTGTGTGGCTCAAACTAAGGTCACGGGTCCATGTGCTGGTCAATAAACTATAAACTGTTCATCTATTTGTTATATGTTTATCTATTTTCTCAAATGTTGTGGAAATAAAATATATTTTCCTGTGTCCAATGTTTCATCACACTCACTGCTGTCTGTCAGCCATGAATCAGCTGCCATGAAATTGTATTAATCTTTACTGCCACAAGGGGGCGTAATTATTTCACCTATCTGTTTCTGTATAGCAACAGCAGGCTGATTTTAATGTAGTTCTCTTTCCAGGCTATTTACAAGGAAAAAAGACTCCCAAATGAGTTTGATTTGAAGTGGCTTTATGTTCTTTCTATTGATAGATCCATTAAATACTAATATATTTTAGGATTTAAATTTAGGACTCAAGGCTAAGTAGTTCTAAGACCAGTTCTGAGACCAGGTAGTGAAATGCTTACTCTTCATGCTTCAGCTCTTACTTTGGGTTGGTGATTATCTGGTGATTATGGGGAGACGCGCCATATGAATGAACCCATCAAATGAAAAACACAACAGCAAGTGATAGACTTTCACAAAGTGGGGTCACGGCCCATTTCTGCTCAGCCCAGAGAAGAAGAGGAAGAACAAAAGACTGGTGGCATGGTAAATATGGCCGTCATGTCTTGTGGTATTATGCAGATGAAGTGAGTACATGCCTGGACAGTTTCTTTGAGCACTTTAATGGGGAGGATTAGTACCAGATGTTCATTGGAGGCCGGTGGCCAGCCAATGGGGAGGAGAGCCATTTGGTCTGGGGGAGGAGCTGAGTCCCCCCCCGTGTTCAAGATTTCCTCTAACAGGTAGTCTGAAAACTAACCAGATCTTCAAGAGGCAGCAAACCCAGCAGCCAGGAGGCTTATTTGTGGATACTGCCCGGACGGTCTGCAGCATGCTGAGCAGGAAGGGATCTTGTGCGGGGATGATGAGCGTGGACCGCGGCAGGGTCGGGGAGAGGCTGCAGGCTGCTCTGGCCGGGCTGCAGGAGCTGCATCTGCTGAAGGACAGGCAGGGCGACATGGTGAGCTGGGCCCTGAGGATGGACCGGGAGGAGCCGCTCTCTTCGGTCCGGCTGATGGGGGCTGAGGAGCAGCGGCTGGAGGCGACCCTGACAGCCCTGAAGCAACAGCTGGTAAAAGCATTACACAGGCACAGGAACTGTCTGCATGTGGACTTATTTACATGAAGTTCGTGATGTGTTTGGATCAGCTGATGCTCAGGCACATTCACTCTTCAATTATTACCAGACACACTTTAATGCTCCCAGCGGGGGGTGGAAAAGTGGGATAGGTGTCATAAATCAAGGTTCAGTGCAGGACTTAGGGTTGTGTATGTGTGTGCAGGGAGGGGGGGGGGGGGGCTCAATCATTAACCACTAATGTCAGGAAATCAAAAGGAAAAAGAGAGAAAATGGTGGTGTGTTTTTAAAAGGTGGATTTTTCGCTGTAAGTGACACCCATTGGTGTGTGTGTGTGTGTGTGTGTGGGGGGGGGGTGGTGCACCATGACAAGCTTTTTCCATGTTGGCTGCTGTGGATGCAAAGGGATTCAGGTGCCTTGTTTGACTTTCGGCACATTTAATGAAGGAAAAATTGGCCAGCATTTAAAAATGATGTTTCACATTCCTTTAAATTACAGCAGGAAAAACACAGCGATAGACATCTTTGCAATAGACCCCACTCCGTCTTGCAAGAGCCTGAAATGGTAATGAAACGGTGCGTTTTTGCAGACTGTGACCCCGAATCTTCGTCTTAAGACCCACTGTAACAGTAAATTCCCAGCCAGAGCTGCAAAGCAAACAGTCCTTTATCCCAACCCCCAAGCTTTCCTCCTCAAGTAGTTTACACAATGGCCAGGCCCTCGCCGTGGGGGAGAAATGAGTTACCCACCACTGCTTCTTCCATGCTCCCCCATGTCCTGCTGGGGTTAATCATCAGCCACAGCTGAGCGCTTTGTTCTCCTGATGGCTGTACATTAGAGCATCCTTTATCTGGACAACACCTTTAATCAAATTACAGCTTTGGTAAAGCATGCCCTGAGCATTATGAGCAGTTTCAGCTTTTCGTACACATATATGAAAACCTCTGCGTAATTGCATGCATGTGGAGCCTTGTTGTACAACTTGTTTCTTTCCTTGAGTAAATCCAGCCTGACTTTCCCTTTCAGTTTGCGTTGGAGTGCTGCAGATTTTTCGGTGGGGGTTGACTAAAATGTTTTGCGCTGTCTCGTTTACAGTCTCGCCTTCGTAAACAGGATGTAGGCCTGAAGTCTCACTTGCAACAGCTGGACCAACAGATCAGTGAGCTTAAACTGGATGTAAGCAAGGCCTCCACAGAACAGCTGGAGAGTGACAGCAGGCCAAGTTCAGGTGTGTAGACAAACACACTAAAAGTCCTATAGTTGTTTACTTCAGTGAATTCAGTGAACACGCACACCCAGCTGAACATCAGGTATGTTACATACTGATAGTAATGGTAATGTGAAAATGCTCCCGATCTCTGCAGGTTTTTATGAGCTCAGTGATGGCAGCTCCTACTCCCTGTCTAACTCCTGCACCTCCGTGTATAGCGAATGTCTGTCGTCATCCCAGACAAGCCTTCTTCTCCTTCCCATGAGCCCCGCTAATTCCATTATTAGCCCTCCATCACAAGTTGATGTGTGCCGCCGGCGCTCTGCTGATGAGAGCACCACCCAGCCCATCCCTCCACGGGCCACAGGGCTCCATTTGGGCAGCAGCAGGATCCGAGCAAGCACTGCAGGCATCGAACAGGCCCGACCGAGACCTGTGTCGACAGGTAAACCCCAACTCTAATTAAAATCACTTAAGGGTAATTGGAGCCACGCAACTGTTGCTAAGCAACTTAACACATATTATTCTACATAATAACATGCAATTTGAGTGAGTTAGCGATTTGAAAGGTTGATCTGTGTTTTTTGTGTCACCAGGTGATCTTGATAGGATGATGACTCAAGGACCAAGCTACTACAAAGCTGTGGATGTGAAGAAACCCTCAGTGTGCCCAAACCTGAAGACCTCTGCAGTGGATCCCAAGTTTCAGAATAACCTTGTGTGCCGCGGTGGCACTGAAATGTACCACTACCCCAGCCCCCTGCATGCTGTGGCTCTCCAAAGTCCAATTTTTTCTACTGGTGGCAACCCAGCCATACCTGGACTTTTAGAAAGCCAAGGACCCCCAATGAATGGTTCTGACTCCTTTCGCAGGCCACAAATGGGTTATGAGACCAAAACCCTGGGTTACATTGACAAGCTCCTCCAGAGAAGCTTGAATAAAATCCAGAGTGAAACCAGCACAGAGCCTGATTACCACAGGAGGCCCACTGAAGTTGTAACAGTGTTTCCTGAAGTGTCTCAGAAAGAGGTGTGCTTGGTGGAGCCTCTTTCTGCTCAGACCACAAACATCGTCCCACTAGATACTGACCAGAAGAGGCACTGCCAAGAACCAGCTGCGAGTACAAACCACAAACAGCCAGTCAGAAGCCAGGAGGTTTCCTACAGGTACTCCTATCCTGTGGCCATGAGGGAGTACAGCTCTGATGAGGTCACCACCAGGTCATCGTCCCTCAGGAAGAGTAATAAGTCCCAAGGAGAATATGAAAGTGTAACAAGAAGCCACTCAGAGAAGAGATGTGGGCATAGTCCAGAGTCAAGACCGCAAGAGAGGAAGGGCCATAGACAAAGATTGGCAATGGCCCACAGCTCCAGCACAGAGGAGAGTCAAGGCCAAGAGGTTCAGGCTGGTCAAAGCGCTTCCCCTGAGTTTGTGCATGCCAAATTTGTCCCTGCTGGATCTCAGAGGGTCAAGGTGAGGCAGGCAGACCGTAAAACCAAAGCCGTGAAACTGAGGAGGAAAAGCAGTGATAAGCCTCGAGCAATGAGGCAGCAACATGGATACTCCTCCTGCGAAAGAACCAGAGAGGTCAGCGGTGGAACCAAGGGCGAACAGAGAAGGTCTGGAAAGGGAAAGGTGACCCAGAAACTTACCACCTGTCACACAGAGGAACACAGACAGGGCTCTGGTTCAGACTCCAGCCACTGTAGCCCAGGAGTCATGTACCCCCACAAGGTTCACCCGAAGTCACATCCCATCCCTGCTGCTACAAAGTCCGGCAAAAGCCGAAGACCTCAGTGCGTGGAGTATGAGCAGCCTGTGGAACAGAGGAAGAAGAGGCAGGGGGCTGCCAAGTGGCCGTCCAATGCAGAGATGTTCCAGGCCTCGTGTGCTCAGCATCAAAGGTCGAAAGAGTCCCGTGCTCTGGCTCCAGGGAGCATGCAGATGGTCCGCAGTATGAGTGCCAAGCCAGGCCAGTGGATCGGACCCCCCCGCCCCTTCCAGTCTTCCATGTCCTCTAACTCTTTCCTCCACACTCTCAATGCCAGATACCCACCAGCGCCTTTCCAACTGTCCAGCCACTACCCACCCAGATGTGAGTCTGAGTATTCAGCTGAATGCGCCTCCCTGTTTCACTCCACCATCGCTGAAAGCAGCGAGGGGGAGATGAGCGATAACACCACCAACCGCTTTGGAGATAGCGAGTCCAGCCAGAGCTTCCACTCCTTCTCGGACTCTGACAGCAGCCTCTCCCTGGATGAGGAGGACCAGCTGGACAGTCACGAGGAGGAGGGAGGCCTTGTGTGGGCCGAAGCCGCTCTGGGGCCCACCGCGGCAGGAAGGCCCCTCCAGCAGCTCCCACGCCCTGAGCCATCAGCCTGCCGGATCAAAGCTTCCCGAGCACTGAAGAAGAAGATCCGTCGGTTCCAGCCTGCTTCCCTGAAGGTTATGACCTTGGTTTAGTGACCTCCTCTCAGGTGCAAAGAAATCTGGTCAGAAAAATGGTTCAGGCACGCCTGTTTTTTTTTAACACAGCACCCTTAATCATCACTGAGTCCCAGTCATTAAACTGCACTGCATTCGTGCACTGATTTATTTTATTTTTTTTTGCTGGAACTTAAAAAAATATATTAAGAATTTTCATTTGGTGAAACCTGAACGGTGTACAAAATGGTTCTTTGTATAACATAAAAAACATGTAGAACACGATTGTTCCAGTTACTCTTAATTTGTAAATACTTATGTTGTTGTCATGACAGTGGCTGGGAAGTGGCTTTCTTTGACAGTTTCATTGAAGTTTATGTCATATAATTGTTTGTATCTCAAAAATAAAACCAACCTTTTTACATTTATCGAATATAATTGTTTATTTTCTGCTAATTTCTTAATATTGATCATGGGTTATCAGTACCTACATTTACCTTATTAGAATAAACATATTTATTCTATATCTGGACATTTTGCCTTGATTGCTCTGCATCCTCCAATTCTTCTCAAGATCACATCTGCCAGCCTCTCTCTTCTCCTGGTGAATGTCTGTCACACGTGGAAAAAAAAAAAAATCTCTGCTTAATCTTCAAAAACGCCCCGCTGAGGCTGACTAGTTTAGCACAGATAGTACTAACGGCTCCTTATCTGGTTTCGTCATCGTGCCCAGCTGTTGGTTTAATAAGCTGCGCCTTCGACAATCCAACCAGGCAGTCGCGTTTAATTACAGGGTGAAACTTATCAGCCTCACTCATTTGTATGCAAGTGAACACACTCGCAATGCAGTGACACAGGATCACGCTCTTACGGTTTCACAAATAGACATTAAGATGATGGTAGAGGAAGCTCGGGTTTCTGGGGAGAGACTTGTTGTTTTTTTAAACAGCTGGTGTATATGGCTGGGGTCGCATGGGATTAAGCAGGAATGACAGACCACAAGAGGCTCCTCACTTCAGAGCTGTCATGAAGAGATTAGACAGTGGGTAGCTGCACAGAGTTGCCCAATAATCTCATTTTCAAAATCTGCCTCGGTATCTTTCCATTAAAATTTTTGTCAAATGATGGGGTGAGGAAAAGGGCACGCACAAAGGTAAGCAGTCCAGTGACCAGCCTTCCAAACATCAGCCCTCTCTCCCGCGGTCATATGTAATAATGTTTTCTCCCATCAGGCAGCCACTGTGACCTTAAAGTTCCCAACTAAGACTAAAACTAAGAAGCTTATGCGGCTGACAAACATTTTCAACATTTCATCAAAATGTACTTTGAAGTTGTGTTCCCTGCGGATCTAATCACCGCGGAGACCATTATTTTTAAGACTTATAAATCATCTATTCAGAAGGACTCTGTCTCATTCTCTGGTAACAAGAAATGTTCCATTCTCTTTCAAAAAAAAAAAAAAGAAAAGAAGAAGGCATCATTCATTAAATAGAAGTATTCGTTAGGGCATGTGTTAATTCAGCAGCATTCTTTTCTCTATTCATCTGACAAAAAATAGGTCCAAAGGGCAAAAACCCTAATTCACATCAAAGACTTCAATTTAAGTTTAGCAAGTTGCTTCAGTGGAATGAACTTATTAGGACTTCTACATCCAGCTGACCTCTGTCCTCTTTTTAACAGAGACAGCAGTGGGATTAGTGCTGCTGTTTTCAACCCAACACAGAGGCAGCATGACAGGCCTGGACTTGTCTTTGATGTTGAGGATAGCTGGACTGCGTCAGCTTGACCTTGTGTGCTTGCTGACCTTTCCATCTGTAGGGCTGACTCATCTCTGAGGGCACATCTCATCACAATAGAAGGGTCAGGGACCTTTTGGTAGCTTCGCTGTCTCTGGTCTCGTCTCTTTTTGTGCTTTTCTATGTTCAATTTGTCTGTCATTTACTTTCTTTTGACGCATTGTTTGGGCCTGCTCTTAGAAGGTGAGTTAAGTCCACCTGTGCACTGCAAGTGCTGCTCTTTGGTTTTTCCAGAATAACAAATAGTCACTGCCTTAACATCTACATGATGCAATCCCAAAAGCTGGTTAAAGATGATTCAGCCAGGGAGTATAATCTCTAGGGATCCAATATGCAGCAGGTGCAAGCCTGCAAATATGAATTGATTGTGATTTATTTTTTGTGGTATAAAATTGAGTGCAGAGGGAAGAGTTACAAAATACTCCCTGTGGATGGCTGTCAAGTTGACTACAGATATCACGTGGGATATCATTACGCAAACTTCAGTTCAAGCGGTCTGTCTTAGACATTGTGTACATGAGAACACGGGCCAATGAGCAAACAAAACCCTCCACTCTTAGCTGAGGTCACTGGGATCTTTTAGAAACAGCAAAGAAAGAACCATGACGATTTTTTTCTATTGGAATATCTGTATTTAATGTTTTAATTTCACGCAGTTGGGAAAGTGTAAATGTAAATGTAATTGCACCCAAACAAAAAGGCGCTGAAAATAAATAGTTTAACCAATGAAATAAAAATACCGTGATTGATGTCGTACTCACGCCCCAGATTTCCTCACACGCGCTCGCTAAAATAGTCTCTGCAGAGCGTGTCTGTTAATGTCCACTGAGATATAAATAGGTGCAAGTGTCATGCCAGACCACTCGAAGTACTAGGACAGGTAAACACTGAAGTAATGCAGAGAACACATGCCACTGAGCTACTTTGGACAGTGATCTTATTATGCATCAGGTCAGTTTACTTCTTGAGTCATCTGCTGACACGCATCTTATTTAATTCACAACCATTTCATTCAGATCTGAGCCTTAAGGTGTCCAAAACAAAACGGACTATTAAACTGTATCCAAATATAAATATAGCACATCACATTTAACAATCTGCTGAGAAAGTGATACCTGGAGAATAACAACAACAAAAAAATGACACACAAATGCGGGAGAGACAGAAAACATAGAAAGCAGTGAGAACAACAGTGGGTGTGCCACAGACAGGTACTAATTAAACTTTGACTTGGTTCACATTAGGTCACAGTTGGAGGAGGGGTGCTCCATGAGGTAATCCCAAAACCCAACACGCACCAATTCTTCCCAGTCCGTCTCCACACTCAAAACACACAGTGCCCCACCAGGCTGTCTGTGTTTTCTCTGCTTATCATAGTTAATATATTATGTCTGCTGAAGCAAACGATACTTGATTTTCACGTAGTTCCCTCTCTTGCTCACGTCCGTTTGTGTTTGCCTATTTTTCACTGGATATTTCTGACGTCATGTTGCTTCCCTGCTGTGAATACTAGAGCATGGGTGCTGGGCTTCAGATATAAAATGTGGATTTACTACATTGACAAGTGGGAGCTCAGAAACTCATTACCACACTGATGAGAAGAGCCTCCATCTCCTACCCACAATTCATCCTTGCAAATGCAGAGGGGAGGAGGGTCGTGCTCTTCCAGGTTCCTGCAAAGCAAAAAGGATTATCTTTAGTTTGACATGTTAAATATCTTCAACCACCAACACTTAACCAGATGTACTCATGAAAGCCTACAAACTTACACACAGACAGTTGTTGCTGTTTTAAGCTGCAAACGTGGTGTTTTCTGGGAAAGCATCATAACTAGATGTGATGACAGCTGGAAAATATGCAAAGGACTAGGTCAAATTTCAATGCTGACAAATTAACAAGGTCAGCAGTGAGGTCATACTGAACATTTGTGGATTCTAGTTGTCTGTAGCGAAACAGCTAAGATTCACTCAGCTCCCGTTTGACCCCTTCGAGGGGGGATGGGCCTGACAGTGTGTGAGGTGGCTTTTGTCCCTTTGCTTACAGTACATATGAATGGGGCTGGACCGGAATGTCCAACCTCATGAATGTCAATTGTCTGAGGCCTGGGTTAAGGAGAAGACTCCTCTGGGTGTGTAGAAGCAAACAATAGAGATAGAGCACAGAGAGATGAGGAGATGGAAAGCGGAGGAAATGAGCAGGAAGAGATGAGCTGCCAGAGGACAAGTGTGAAAGATCAGGAGCAGTAGAGACAGAGCATGAAGATGAGGCAAATGGAGGAAAAGCAACGAGGAGATGTACGACGTTTCGCTCCTGTGAGCCCTAACTGGCCTTTCCTCAACCACCACCTGCTCCTCTTCAAGCACATCCTGTCATTTAATACCTAATCCCTTCATTCACTCCGGTGTGTTTACTAACCATTGTCTCAGTTCCCTTCAAGCTGTGGTCAAGAGGTGGTTCAAAAGTTCGCAGTGTATAAAGAGCATGCACTCACAGTAACCAGGCTATTGTGAGCGCACTCGTCCCTACCAAGCAATTGTCTGAGACAGAGAGAGAGACTGCATGCAAGTGAAGGCGTTTGGGTCCTCGTCTTTGAGGCCAGCGTCAGTTTATTTCTATCGGAATAGATCATTGGACTGCAGTGCGCTTAAAGGCTTCCATTTAACTCCATTTGTTTCACTAGTCAACACACTTTATTGCAAAAAAAAAAAAAAAAAGCCAACTTTTTTCACATTATTCATTCTTCTCTGAATACCACTTAACATTTTATCAGTTTCTTGATCACCTCTATTACCAAGTTCACTCTCTCCCAGTTGCTCAGTTTGGCCTGGTCGAAGAAGATTCCCGGTTGCTTCAAATTTCTAACCCTAACCCACGGTGTAGTAAGGTTTAGAGCAGATAACTGGAGGCAGACATAGTCTCTCAAATGAAGAGACTCAAGCTGTAAGATTATACAAATTGATTAGGATCTGGAAAAGATAAGAGCTGTAATGTAACTTTACTTTCATTGTGGCTGAGACAAGTTGGTGCTACTTGCATTAAACTTTATAGAAACAGTCTAGTCAATGCTTACAGCAAGACTTCATGCTTGGGTAGTCAAAAATAATTGCTCCACAATTTTTCTGTGACTTGCTCAAGTTTTTACCCAGAGTGTGCACGTTTCAGGAGTAGACATGAGCTCATGAAGACGAATGGCAGCAAGTGCATTTGCAAAGTAGTTTCCTTTGAATATGTGGTGCTTCCCCCCTTTTATCAGTCCCCAGTGTCTGCGAGACAACGTCCTGGCTGGTTTTATGAGCAGGATGTCCTGTGTCAGCTCTGAGCTCTGACTCTCTTTTGTGAAGCCTCAGGCTCTAAACAGCTAAATTGAGCCACCCCAGGCCCACATGTCCTCTGAGAGCTGTAACTATCTTGCTTTATCTTGCCTTTTTCCTTCCAGTGCCAGGTTTGTCAAGTGACTCGCCAACAAAGCCACCAATTCTCATTATGAACAAAAACAAGCCTCAACTCTTCTGAAGTTTTGTGTGTGTGTGTGTGTGTGTGAGAGAGAGAAAGAGAGCTCTGAAGGAGGACATCAAAAGAGCGGCGAGAGTGACAGCTGGTCCTCCTCTTGGTCGGGCCCCCTGATAAGATCACAGTGACAGGAGAACATGGGACCCAACAGGTACCTCCCTCTTCCTCCCGCCCCTACACCCTCCACGCTGCTCCCATATGGCCACTAACAAGTCCTTTACCTCACAACATGTTAATTTCTCAACTTAGCATTTCCGTCCCTTAAAAGGTGACCATTGATTCTAGAGCATTTATTTCTATTAAAAGCATGCGCTTGCCTCTTTATCTACAGCCACAGGAACATTTTATCTTCTTAGCCCTCTCTACTCATCACCTCCACTCTATTTGTCTGCCCTTCATGTGTGACTGCTCCTCTTCTACAAGGAGCCATAAAACTGTTGCAAGTGTGTTCACAGCGTGTTGTGTTGAGTGCTGTGGTTTTCTACAGCTCCTAATGGACTCCAGCCGTCTAACACCTATAAAAATATTTTAAATATCTCTAAAGGTGTCTTTCCTCTAGATGCGCTCCAGTTAAAGACGGACTCAGCTGGCATGTCTGAAACAGTCAATATTGTATTAATTTTATGAGCAAGGAAGTGTTTGGTAGCCTCGTGGTTTTATGGTTCCTCATCCTCCTCATTCATTTCCATAAGTTATCCTGATTAACAGTTCCTTTAATTGCTTCTTCTTGATGTGGGAAAAACAAAATGAGAATGGAAGTAATGATCTAAATTAAGATTTAAAAATTAAAATTAAAAACCACATATACACAAAGCATGGGAGACAGTCCAATTAAATTTTATTCAGCAGGGGGGAAATTGCTTGTTATGGGGAAAACTGCTGCATTTCCTTGGGGTCAGCAGCTTGCTGTTTGATTTGTTTTGCCTTTGTCTCCCAGGTATAGTTAGCGGTTAGCTTGTGAACCTCCATCTGAGACAGGTCCCAGCTTGCAGGTGCAGCAGAAAAGATTTAACAATGTGAGATTGTGGGGGAATAATGAGGCTTGTAGTTTCCCCCAACAGAACCAGGTTCAGATATATTGTATAGCGTGTCCATTCCTATCCTGTTGTTTAGCATTGGTCTCTATTTCACTGTTTCTTTTTTTACTGCATGTCTCAAGGCAAAAAGCAAACAAACACGAAACTGAGGAGCAGACAAATGTAATTTCAGCTGGCTCCGCTAACACGTTACAGGACACCCTAAGGTCTTGTCTCTGGACTGATTAGGACAGGTCGGCCCTCCTTTCTCAGTGCAAAGGGTCAGAGGTCATGCAGGGAACAGACTGATTCTCCATGCACTCAAGTCTCTGCACCAACAGGAAACTCGATGAGGACGGACAGGTTCCAACAGCTGTCACCATCAGACCAACCAGTACCTGTTTAGTTTATCATAACTTGTCTAAATGCATTGCTTATGAGTAAAAACACTTAAAGTTGCATGTTGTTCATGCCGAAGAGGGTAAAAGTTTGAAATTATACATGGTATTGTCATTTGCGTGGATTATGCACTGATGAATGGCTCTTTGAAACATGACACAAAAGCATCTGAGGGGGGAGGGCTGGCCTTAACCCTTTGTGTTGGGGTATTAGGGAAAGTTGAAGGAGAAGGTTTACAGGAAAGAAAATGATATTGTGAGCAGCATTGCGAGGTATTAATTAGGGATCTGTGAAAGGAAGGCACTGCAAATTACAATTCTTTCCTCAAACGTAGTGATATCTAAAGGATAGATGTTGGTGTTGTGTTTTGACACCCAAAGGTAACATATGGTGAGGCTTCCTTTATGTGCTCCTGACAGTTCGCGCCACAGCTTCCTGGCATAAATATGTTAAAGGGGTGGCAACTGAACTTCCCTTTATAGCTCTGAAAGTAAACATTAACACCTGACAGTGAATGTGCTTCCAGATAAACCGATATTACAGTTCTGATTTACGTTCTGCTGGCAAAGATGAAGGGACTTCTGATCACATCCCCTCACATGCAGGCCATGGCTAATATTTCATCATATTAACAGCACAGAAGTGGATAAATCTTTAAAGTCTGGACAATAGCACTGTGAAAAGCTACCCCCAGAGGCCTGGCCGATGACATGTGGATGATATGTTTATATGGGGTGTGTACCGAGGCAGTAAATCACGGTAGGTCTGCGGTGTAAGGAAGGATGATGGTCTATCTGGGGCCCCATGTGTTTTTTTGAGAGTGAAAGGGGCTAGCTTGGGGGTAAACCCTGTCACTATGAGAGAGGCTGACCCGGCAGGTTTGACCTCGGAGCTCCTTTGAACAGGACAACCCAGGGTAACACTCAAGGCCAGTTTGTTGAGGGATTTGCACATGAAGGATGGAGGATTTAAAGGCTCTTGCAAGAGGACTGCAACTGGATCCCTTGCTTTTTTTTTTTTTTTTTTTTTTTTTTCTGCATGTGTTTTACATTATTAGAAAAACAGATGAGGTTCACGTGTATCAAAACATGATTCCCTTGGAGAATGTAATATATGAGTGTTTGAGCGTGTTTTCAGCCATATTCTGATGAGGTCAAGTTGGAACATCAAAGCGTCCTTGTAACTCTAACTATCTGACTTCAGTTAACCATCTGCCCTTGCCTATTTATGCACTGTATGAAAACGAGGTTAACTGGTAGAATCTGCGGCGACATGACAGGTTTATTCATAGAAAATGTACATTATATGGTCTTCATAAAGGTGGTGCAAAAGGGTGTAAAAGAGCAATAAAACAGCTACAGTGGAAGGTCCTGTAAGAGAGTAGGTGACAACCCAGCTAAAAGGAGCTCTATCTTTCTAGCTGAAGTACTAATGTCAACAGTATAGGTTTATGGTTCTCGTATGCTATGGTAGACAGGTTTTCCACTTGAAAACAACAATTAAAGCCTTTTGCGTGGGAATGCTGCACAATATGGCCTCATTTAGGATTATGTAGTCACGCTACCTCATGGCGCCACTTGACAAATATCTCAGTCATTAAATAAATATGACAAAAGATGAAAGATAAGGTGAAGTAGGCCATAGAGCCCGGTGGTGTGTGTGTGTGTCAACGCCACACTCAAGGCTCCCTGGAAAATCTATCTTATTGATCAGTGCTGAAAGTGCTTGAGTTAGATCAATGCCCATCCCTTTTCACTGCTCTTTACAATCTGTACCAAAAGCATATCCTCATCCCTTGAGATCAATGTCAGTGAAAAAATCCTCTGCGGGGTGGGCGAATGGATTTCCCCCCTATCTGGTAAGGAAGGCTATTAAAACCATGACTAAAAGGGATGAAATAAAAGAGAAGGACAAGGTAGACAGTTGGGGAGAGAAAGGACCCCAGCTTTGATCTCGCTCTCTCTGTGGATCTGGCATCCAGATGACCTGTGCTTACAGAGCAGATTAGCCTTGACAGTTGTTTCTGGAGCAAAAGGGCCTAATCTAAAGATGTCTGGAGATTCTCAGCCTTGCAACGTAAAGGCCAGAGCAGGAACGCTGTGTCAAAAACCCACGCAGCATTTCATCTGGCTTTATCTCAAGACTGCAGAGCAAAGATCCATGGGGCAGATTAGCGTGTTTACATTTGCCTGAGATTTTTATCCTGACATTCCTGTAGATTCAGGCATGCTGTGAAAGCCAAGAGTGAATTCCTGTCTTTAGGAAAACAGTGAATCCCTGCAGAGAAGAAGCTTTTTATTTTGGTGTTGTGACAGACAGTGCATAAGCTAAAGCTGCATGTTCTTGCACAGAAGAGCACTGCTTGGGCATATCACAGTGTGTACCTACCAAACACCGTAGCTCTGACATCTACTATGTGTTGTCATGGCATTCCTCCAAACACAGTAGGGATGCATTTAGGAGCTTTGTATTCCCTGTGTTTACCAAGTGTCTTGGGCAATCCAGCAATGAGGCACAGGATGCTAGTCTCCACAATGACAAGTCTCTGGATCCTCTGTGAAGGAGTAACACATGCAGAGAACGGCGTCTAATCTCATAAAACAATAGTGTGCAAGGACTGAGTTGTTATGTCACTTATCCATCGCGTTGGCTAGAATGCTAATGGCACACATCCTCTTCACTCTTTCCCTTCCTCCCCATTGCTTCCTACCTCATCCATCACATCAGTAGGGAGGACTCAATATTTAGCGCATTCTTACACAGGCTTTAAGACATCTCTGTGCCATAAGTGGATTTGTGAACCAGGAAACGTGGCTGTATTTATAGAAGGATCTCAGGAAAGGTCAAAGGACAGTAATCTGACCCCTTTTAGCATGGCATCAGCTAATATAGCCAACTGCAATCTGGGTTAGATGCTTAAGTGGCTATTCCAGGTGTGAGATGAATTTCTCCAAACTTGCTCCTCCTCACTGAGCATACATGTGCAGAAAGTAATGGACTACTGTAAATCCTTAATGTGCTATTGAGTTTACTGGAGTGGTGGCAGGGGAATAACTCTCATCAATCACCCATTGTAAACACCAGCTCAATTAAGAAGTGATGCGTACTGGCGTTTAGCATAATGAAAGGGCTAAGACTGCTCCCCTGTTGATGAAAAGATCTTTACTGCCGAGGCTGTTTCTGACACAGAAATCAATATGGTGGGCTTCTTGGCTTGAAGTAGTATTTGTACTATGTTGGATGAGATTGTTTCTGTTGTTGATTTAATTTGGAAAAAAATTTTTACTGACTGCAAATAATTTCTAAAGTAATGTTGTGCAAATATATAAAAAGTAGGTGGGAAAAGATGTAAAAGCCTTCGGTTTGTCTGTTTCAGCTCATTGTTAAAAGTAGTTTGACTTTTTTTTAAATCTATGATTGACAGTATATTCCTGAAGCGAATATAAAGATTAAAACTTTAACTGGATGAATTGGCACATTTTTTCCATGAAGATTTGATTTAAACTTTCGTGTCCTTCTGACCATGATTTTTAATAACCTTGGATATCCCCTGAGTCAGCACTTTCCCTTTTCCCAACTCACAAAATTGATCTAATTACCATCACCTTCAGCTGTACTTTGCATTTCGTGGTAAATGTTGCATCCACCAAACATCACCTTGTTAGTAATGCAAGTATAAAATGCTGACGGCAGTATGTAGCTCCATAAAATATATGATTTCTGTGGCTAAAATGAGAACCAGGCTGGATTGCCAGGCACAATTGGAGATTTTTAAATCAAATTATAGGCATGCAAAAACATGTTATGCTTTATGTGCTGTTTGGACACATGCTAAAAGATATAGGAATAAGGGAAATTCTGATGTAAATGTAAAGTGATTTGACCACATGGAGTGAAACATATTGAAACTTCGATTCATTACTGATCTCTAGGTTGATTTATAGGTGATTAAAAAAATGCATTGTTGGTTATGTACTTTGCCAAACTAAATGTTTAAATACCCATCAGCTGACTCTTATTACATATTCCTACTTCTTTGCCATTTCTTCATCGCAAATCTGACAGCAGCCCCCTGCACAGTCCATCCTTCATCCCTGAATGAGCCTGTTGTCTAATGAGGGGCTTAGACTCAGAGCCATTACTTCACCACTGTTGAGAGCCTGTCTTTTCCATCATGTTGCTCAGCCTCTCTGCTCTCACCCTCTCTATTTTACCGTTCAAAGTGGTCTGAGAAGAGCACACTGTGGAAACTCAGCAGTGGTTGAACTCCTGTGCTCCTTGGGTTTAAGTCCTATGTCCAGCCCGGTGCAGCACTAACCTTTAATTTTTAAACTAGAAACGTGTGTGCTCCCTCTTCTCAGCAAATTTAAAAACATTCACTCTGAATAATTTTGATGCATTAAGGAATGATTTATTTCATTGTATTATCAACATTTATTATAGTTGACTTGGCGTTCGTATGCATTTTCTTTGCTAAAACCTAAATGTGTTGCACAATATTGCACAATTGCAGCCATCTTGTTTTAACTCTAAAGTAATGTAATTACAAGGCAAGCATTGCAATCAGCCTGTGATATTCTAATGGTAATGCTAAGATAACAGGTTCCACATTCAGGTGATAAACATGTAATTAAATCCATTATGCTGTCAAAACAATGGAGGGATATATGCAAAAGTCAAATTTATCAAAAAACGTCTAAAAAAAGTTAATTGGTATAACTCAATGGCAGAGATCCGCACACTCCACACACTCCACACACTTCACAGAGAGTGTGTTCTGCGCTGAGTAGTTGGTGGTAAAACGAGTTCCTCCTTTCACACAAACACAAGTTCCTCTTGACACACAAACACAACATGTCTGAATGAGTTTTGGTGTGAGGCTTCTACCTCATGGTGTGAGGTGCTTTTTTCATCTAACACCCATTCACCAAATGTCAATTGGCAAATAAGCTCAGCCCACCCCCACAGAAGGCCCTGATTAGACTGGCTACTCTCTTCGCAAAGGATAGGAGACAAGAAGATGCTAAATGTAGGCAAATAAGGAATTATAGACCTTTAAATGGGCGCCGCCTCACACAATACTAAACATTTTAAATCCTGCAGCCACACAGATGCACATGAAGACACGCCAAAACAAACACACAATTATCTGCATCACAGAAGTCTTATTTATGGTTTACCCTTTTACACAAAAACACAACCTTTGAGTGCTTGAAATGTTATCATGCAACGATCACAATGTAAATAGAGACAACCAACTAGAGGAAATACACTAACATATCGTCTGCACTACAAAAGGTCTTCATCTCCGACAAGATAAAGACACAAAGGGACCAATGAGCCCCTTTTCAAGCCAGTGGACAGCATTCCTTTATTAGCTTTTGAACTTTCTCTGCTTTAGGCCTTTCCTGCTACTCCAACACTACTATTGTTCTGGTGTGGTCATCAAGAACGTCTTGGGTGTGTATGTTGGTTGTCTGCAGTTGAATGCTCCCCTGATTCTTGTTTTGCCTTGTGAACAGGCCTGGACGACACACCCCACACCACTAATGCTCTCTCAGGTGAGGCAGGAGGCACCAGCCACAGACCTGTGTGAGAAAACCAAGACATCCCATAACGCTTCACTGCCAAAGGACAATTCAATATAACTAGACTCCATTAAGAAGATATCACTCATGACAGCTAAGTGAAAAATATAATTTTTGTGTGTGCTCTGATGAAACCAATGGTTTTCATAGAGAGTTGCACAACCAAAATTTCCTTGGTAGCAGGCAGTTGTCATAACATTTGGTAAATATATGTCTATTCTTTTTATCCACAATGTAACAAATACACATCTTTTCACTGCTTGAATTCAGCTTCTCAATGAGCAATGACCCAATTAGCTCAACTCAACATGTTCATGTAAGACAGCCAGTCACTGAGTTCAACCCCACAGGTGTCCAGAGTGGAAGCCCAGAAACATCAAAAGCCATCTTTTATGATCCTTTTTATGGTCTACTCGTTTTGCCTATTCTAGTTGCCCATCATGTCTTTCTCAATGCTAAGTGAAGCATCTTTCAAGAGGAATTCCGGGGCCAGTTATGTAGATATCTAATCCTTTGTTTTACATAATTAGAGGTAAATGTGTCGCCGTTATTTTTTGTTATGCCACATCTTCATTGTGCAGAATTCTATTTCCATTTGAAATCCATAAAATCCTTTTTTGTTTTGGGGAACTCAAGCATAGGAATATTGCAATATGCAATATAAGAAATATGGCAAAGACAGTGGAGCAAAAATACAGGTTGTGTGACTAATTATAAACCTGAGGAACAGGAAAACATTTCCCAGGAGGACTCATTTTGTTTGCTATGACTAGTTTTAAACAGAGTATTTGCAAAAGTACCTCCTAGATGTTTACAGTGTGATTATGTGGTATTTAAGTTGCATTTCCAAAATATGATGTGAGAATTTTGTATTGAATGTATATGATACCAGTCATAATCATGTCAAACTAAATACACAAGGATGTTAGTGCATAAAACATATTAATGTTATACTGGAGATTCTCAGCCTTGTAACACACTATATGTCGGTTTTATTTAAACCCATCATCGCACTCCTACATGTTAACTATACATTTCAGTTGGCACTGCTCTAATTGGTGAAAAGTTTGTCATAATGTTGCTCGTCGTGGCTGAGCTAACCACTTGAATAACAAAGCACATTCAATTTTTACAGCATCCAAGGACCCGGGACATGCTGTCCATCCAGTATCCGCACCTCCGGTCTACTTTGCCCTCTCCCTGCTGCGTCCACTTCTTGTCCTGTGTTCCTTGAAGACCGCAAAGGCGTAATCAATGAGTCATGTGTCCTGATTACCACCAACTCCCTATGGGGCATCTTCAAAGGGCTCCAGAGGGGATGGAGAGAGGGAGCAGCATTACCTTGCATGGGGTAATTACAAGTTGGGGCTCCAAGGTTTGTACTCCCTTTCCATGGAGAGTCAGGCTGAAAGACAGGCCAGTTAACAATTCAGCCAGTCATGTTAGCGCAGTGGGAGGCTCTTTCAACTACTGATTACAAACTGGTGGTGTATACCCTCCAAAATTATACAAATCCACCCTCATGCACACACAAAAACACATGCTGTAGAGGTGTGTGCTTACCAAGTGACAGTAACAGATAAGGAGAACACAGGCAAAGACACGAGAGATACTAAACAGAAAGAACAGTCGAAATGTTCAGGTTTGTTGCAGCTGAGTACACGCTTGTCTATCCGAGGAAAACAAGCAGAAAGCTTCACTGTTGGTGGATTAAAAGGACCATAAAACTAGACAAACAAACCTGAGCACTGTTTGGATGGCTTTAGGCATTTCTCCATTACTTCCACTTACAGTTTATCCAATAACATGCTCTTTTTTTCTTTTTTTTTTTTTGGTTTCATTGCAGGTGGAAGTCTTTTATATTTCTTAAAGCTAAAATTCAAGTCCAAAATCACAAGGTTGGTTATTTTGTCTTGGCTTTGTGTCTGTTTTCGAAACAGCGCCGTTCTTAATGTTATTAAGTTAACATGCATAACTCAAAAATATTCTATTTGTTAACCAAATGTTTTTTTTTTTTTCATTTACGAAAAACTCTGTTGTGTCAACACAGCAATTGCAAAGGTCACAGCATTTAATTGCTGTTATTACATTTCGATCAGCAGCTGTTTAGTTCCGTTTAGATCCAATGTTATGCTTGTATTGTCTATTTAGATGTGCTCTTTTATCATTTATGACGCTAAAAGGTGGTTAATTAGTGCTTATAGAATGATGATTACATGGAAAGTTTACTAGGAGTGGTGACATGGAGACTGTATGGCGGTTCATGTCTTAAGGTTAAGACTCCAGTAAACCTTGTCTGCACGGCAGCAAATTAAGAAGGGTGATCAAAGACAAAACAGTCATTAGCTTCCTGTAATATGGTAGAATAATACAAAAGCAAAGTGTGCGTTTGTATTTGCGCTTAACCTGAGTTTTGGTTGTCAGTCAGGGGATTCCCATTCAGGTTCTGTAGCTCGTTTGAATGAAAATCTGTTTTACAGGTGCTTTGCTTATTAAAAATACAAACTAAGAATATCCATAATGTTGGTGACAACAATATATAGAAATTATTGTCAGTCTTCCAATACTTAAAAATTACAGATAAAAGAAATACATTTTTGAAACGCAGTTCTTTCTTTGAGTCCACTTATTTACATGAGTGTAGCCTCCAATCATTCATTTGCACCAATGGTCTGCCTTTCCTTTTTGCTTTTCTTTTTTTTTCCTCTCTCGCTGCCATTTCAAACAGGCAAGAAGGAATTATCCCATCCTGCCCTCTTGTGGTTAAAACCTATGAGTAAGACTGGCATTCAAACAATAGTAATGTGAAGGCTACTTTCGATTTATAAGTGATAAATATACTATATACTATATAATATAGATGTTTATATGACAGACTTATTGTTATTTTGTGTGTGTATATTTTATTTATTAATTTATTTCTTATTGGATAGATAGATAGATATATAGATTGATTGATTGATTGATTGATATCGAAGGTATAAAGTTAAAATACAAAACTTGCTGGTGTACGGCAGTTTCATTAAATGTATGTAAAGGTTAAATGGGATTGACTACTTTTAAAACTTAAACCATCCAGACGAGCTAATTAAAAGGGGTCAGAATTAAATGGAAAAAATCCTGGGTTTAAAAAAAAAGGACGGGGAATGACCTAAAATCTAGAGTAGGCATCGGACCAGGCGCCATTTACGGACAGACAGAAGACATAAATTGTATGTTACAGTTGGGTATTTATATAGTAACAGTCACACCGGCAGTTTGCGTCATTGCCTGTTGAGTTTCCATGCTGTCAGCCCCTAAAAGCTAAATCCTGGCAAGAGCAGTAAAGGACGTTTCATACTTTGGAAAAGCTCTCTCTCTCTCTCTCTCTCTCTCTCTCTCTCTCTCTCTCTCTTCGCGGTCGGGCGCAACACTTGACATTTTGTTGTGTCCGACGGTCCATGAAGGCAGCATCACACCCCTTTTTTTCCCCCTCTTTTCCCAACATCCGGGAGCTTTCGGGCTCTCACCAGGAGGACCGTGGGTGAGGAGGGCGGCGGAGAGCGGCGGAGAGGCGGGCCGATGACAGCTGTCAGTGGGGACAAAAACACCGCGAATCTCCGAGCAGGGGGCACTGCCCTGAACAGGCCGGGAGAAAACTGGGGACAACTTCTCGGCTGAATCGCTGGTTATTAAAAGGTAACGACTTGTATTTTTTTTTTTTTTCCTTGGTGGCGGGAGGGAGGATCTGCCAGTTCGCCGTGTCTGTCTCGGGAGAGTCCACGGTAGCCCCGTAGGCTAACCAAGCTAACCAAGCTAACCACCCAGCTAAACGGGTCAGCTAGCCCTTCCTCCGAGGAAGGGGAGGATTGTCTTCGGTGAGAGGGGAGGGGGGGGGGGGTCATTACCCTGGGAAGGACGTGTCTTGATAGTTGATTTTTTTTTTTTTTTTTTTGGACAGTTACCTTCAGTGAAAGCGCAGGGGGATGAAGTGTAATTAAAAGGGAGCGTTAAATGCAAATATCGGGAGAGTGAAGTGCTATTTAGCTTTCCTGGTTAGCTTACCAGGAGCTGGCTAACCTTGTTCAACGTTGCCGTTGGTATATTTAGCTGGCTAACGCTAACAGGGCAGGATAGTGGTGTAACTTTAGCCTTAGATCAACTGGTAGTCCCCAATATCCTTCTATCGGTGGACTTATTTTCAAGCCAAATAATGGTAGCTTTGTCAGTGTGTGGTGGGAAAAGACATTAATGTCTCCGTAACTGTTAGTAAATGTTAGTTGAACTTGGTCGATCAGCGTTAGCCATCACCCTGTTGCCGTTTCATCAAGCATTACCCGTTTTTCATTGATTTGATGGGCAGCGTTTATGAGCCGAAGCGACTGATTTATATTTCAAGTTTGGATCCACCGGGTTTCGATCATCAAACGTGGAAAAGAAGCTCATTCTCCGCTTTGGTCCTCTGACTCAGCCGGGTCCTAAACTAGGCGTTTTCCCCCCCCTGGTCTGTACCAGCCAGCTACGGCGCTCTTTTGTCTGTGGGATCTGTAAACTTTGCTATTATCTGGATGTCCATCCAACACTTGTCAGCATGTTGATGATGGGGAATACTACTATACCAGCTGTTCTTGTAGTATTCCTCCAAACCATTGAACACTCAATGGTTTGTTAAAGAAATCATCCTTACTGTTGTTGCTATTAATAGCTATCTTTTATTGTGTTATGTTAACATGCTGATTTATGGAGGAGGTTGCAGTGGTCCTGCATGTCACATTTAAAGCTGGTTCATGTCAGCTGCAACTGTTTATCCAAAGCCCTTGTAGCTGCCATACATGTGTGACTGTCTTGCTTTTGAAGGAATGGAAGTGAGAGATAGGGAGTATGGGTTGTTAGAGAGATTGCACAGCAACCACAACCAAATGTAGTGGAGTTGAAACTTTGCCTTTGTTTACAGCCTTTTTGAAGTTTCTTTTTCCCCTGCTTCCCCCCCCCCCCCCAGGTGTTTACCAAGAGTCTTGAGGAATTTTCTGGTCTTATACAACATTAGAGGAGCTACAGTTGCAGCATCAACATGGGCACACAAGGTTCTGGTAGAAAGCGTGCCCCTCTGAAAGATCGATTTTCAGCAGAGGATGAGGCCTTGAGCAGCATTGCCCGAGAGGTAAGTTCATACCCAATAACATACACTCTATTTTCCATTTTAAAATATCCTGTGATGAATCTGGGCTATATGCTCTTTGCGCTGCTCAATTCAAGCATTGCTGAACCAGTGCTTACATGATTTTATCCATTTTAGATTCTCTTTTTTATTCTCATTCAGATAATGGGTTCTTAATTCATAAATGGAAGATTGATTCTCCAATCTCAAATGTTTTTAACAACAGCAGCATCATCACATTTACAAATAAATTAACCAGTAGCAACCAGTTAATACCATTAACAGCTTTCACATTGTTGTTTTACCCTGCATTATGGCCAAAAGAGATGCTTTTGAAATTAAGATATAATGCTAAGATGTAGACAGGCATACTGAAAGCCTGAAAGCATTAATGTGACTCAAGGCTATTTTTAGTCCTGTCTGTATTACTTGTCAGTACTCAAACCAAAAAGATACTTGGTGTGTTCACTATTTCCCTCATTTCCCAAATTCATTTGCAATGTTATCAACATTCACTCAGAACTTATACTTACTTAAACTTTACTGTAAACATCGTGAAAATGATTCACCTGGACTCTTTCATACTCCCCTATATCATATTTCTTTGTTGTCCTTTGAAAATCTGATTTCTAATATGCTAATATGCTAAAATGAAGGATCTGACAACAGTTGAGTAAACTATGGATACCCTAGCAGTTTTGCAGGTTTAGTTTGGTTTAGAGAGTACAACTCCTGATAGACTGTATGCCAGGTTTGAAAAACTGAATAAGGAAACATATCAGATCAGCCTAAACTGTCAGTGTGGGATTATTGGAACTACAATCAAGTTTTAATGTGGAACCCAGTAGTAGTTGATGATATGTCAAATTTTAGCCTTGCTTAGAAAACTCTGAGTTGTTTGGCCAGTCATGTGTAGAAAGGTGTGTTGAATCTGTTATGCAACCAGTTACAGTCAAGTGTGATGGAAGTATTCACCACATTGGGCCATGAAAGTGTATACTTAAATGTGGATATTCAGGTTTTGCAAGTCTATCAGTGCCTCAGCTCCAGCGAATGGGGACAGCTGGTTTGGACCACAGAAATTGACTTAACTTGTAATGTTTTTGTTTTGGGGGAAACACAGGCAGAGGAGGGAAGGTGCCTGGCCTGTAACAACTTGCCCTCAGATTATTCTATTTTGTTCCACTGCAGGGCTGCCATTCCTTTGCATTTTTCCAATTGGGGTGCTAAAAAACTGATATCCAAAGATAATTTTCAGAGGTTAATGGGGCTCTTTATTTTTACTAGACATAAAGCCAGTTTCCAGGTTTGCAGGTCAAATGATTATTTGATTTTTAAAAGTAACACTGGATAAATCGGCTTTTCATTCATGCTTGCTTTGGCTGTCTTCAAGAATGCTTGGCTGTTTGAAAGTTGTGCAGTGCCTCATTCTTGGGCACCAAACACAAGGCTCCATTTGCTCTCTTTATAGTCATGCAGGCCGATCATAGAAACATGAGTCATCTGACCCTCCCAGTCAGGTCCTAAATCTGAATCTCTTTGTGGAGCAAACCCGCGATTGGATCAAGTGTGCAGGGAGTTTGTGGGCTTGGTGTCTAACCCATCACCAGTCTCCCAAACAAATCTTTAGAACAGCACAGCTTCAGCTTAAGTTAAGTTAGAACCTTCCTGCCCAATGCTTGGCACAGATCACTGCTGAGAAAGACTGTGAATTTGAGCCTGGGCCGTCACCATCCTCTTACATTACTTGGCAGTCACTCCCTCTGAATAGCAGCAGCGTGCTTACAAATCTTACAGTGGCCAAGTGTTAGAATTAGAGGTTTGTCTCATCCCCATCTCAGATTAGCATCTAAAGGAGATAATGGTGCTTGAAAAAGACATTCATTGATTTTCCTTTATTGTACAGATGGATTGGGCACTGTAGTTCATAGTCCATATAATTCTATATTCAATATTAACACGTCACAATTTCAAGGGCACACTTTCTTTCCATTAGACTGTTTTGGCTGCAGTACTAACGTGGCTGCCAGTAACTGCATAAAGACTGCCAGTTTTATCGAACTTCATCACTTGACTTTGCAGGTTTTCAAACTGTTGCATTTTATTGCACAACTAAAATGTCATGTATTTGTCTTGACACAGCAAGCAATTGATAATTAATGTAATTTTCAAGGACTAGTCTTATGTAATTGTGATATTATAGGAGAGGCCCAAAGGTTAATCGTTTACTTAACACACTGCAGTGCATGTTGCATGACTATATGGGTTCACTCTCTCAGTGCCCCAGCTAATCTAATGTTGGATTGCTGGTCTGTCATTTCCCATAGTGCTGTAGGTGTGTTTGATAGTGAACCTATGCCGTTGAGGTTACCCTCCCAGCCTCATGATGTTGCTGTCGGAGAGCTCAGGCCAGATGGGCTAGGCTATAGATAGGACAGAGACAGAGAGCTCAGCTGTGCTGCTGTGCAGAGCAGGTCATACTGTCAGACAACCCAACAGGTGCAGCACACAGGAGCCAGCCGTCTCCTCTGCTTTCTCATATGCGTACTTTCTTTATACATTCACAACGTCACTTCCTTTTGCCAATTTTTACAAAGCATGTTTCATTTTATGGCCATCAGGTAGACTCCAAAGTCACATTAATCAGGAGAAATGGTTTCAAGATGTCCCACATGACATGTACACTTGCAACACATTGTTGACAGTTGATATAGTATCATACAAAACAGTCAAATTATTTGATGCTATTTGTTGACGTCAATGAGCAACAGTTTATTGGCTATGCACAAATGAAGGTTTTCATGTGATTTGTCGGTCTTGTATCTCACCCATCACCTCAAATGTCCTCAGATTGTTTATTCGATTTCAACCTTTCACCATCTATTTTGAAATGTCACTTTAAAACATGATGGTTGAAACCATAATAAATATTTTCTCCTACTACCTAAGCCTCCTTTGTGTGTGCCTTTTTCTGTTTTTATATCACAGTGTGTGATATTGTATTGATTTATTTAAAAAAAACAAAAAAAAAGATACTTTCACATGATGTTTGGATGAGAAGAATCTGAATTTTGGATGGTTCCACTGTTTGCTCACTTCAGGCTACTATTGAAACAGGAATAGCTTTTGCCCACAGGCCTTCTATTCTGGCAGCACAGATAAGAAATTGCTGGAATGCTCTGTGTGTTTGTCTGTAGTGAGATACTGAACACAGCATGAACAGAATTTGTGGACTGTCTTTTAGTGAGAGACAAATGGTTGTGCTCGATGAGCAGGTGTGCCATTCTTTGCACACCTGCTCAGGGGTGTTTACTCATCAACTATGGTAATTGTGTAATTAGTAATGTGCGATGTAATGGAAGGATAGTCTGCATTGTCACCTGTGTGACTCCTCAAGGCTATGTAAGGGCTTGCTTAAATTAGACCTCTCTGCTGAGGTACTCTGTAAAATTACCCCTGTTCATTTTCTGACTCAGTCAGGGCCCAATTTGTGATGATTGTCCTCACTTTCCTCGCAGAGGGTAGTTTACTAAGCTTAATTCTGCTTTTTAGTGACTTATTTGCGCCTACATAAGGCATAACACAGGCACATGAAATGGCCTCCATGCTTCGTGAGTGAGCAGAACCAAACAGTTGTGAATTTTATTTCCCATGATACAGTACTTCTCTGTCAGTTTGTTTGTGTACTGTTGGCAACTCCCACACGAGGGCTTTAAATGAATCCTCCTGAAATTGATTGTGAACACATTTTGTTGCTCATGAGGTATCCCAGAAACTCACTGTGGATAGGATCCCAGAGCTAACACAGGAAACAAGGGCACACTGTGCAGTATGGAGTCTAGATCGTAGCCCAAATGTGGCCGTGATGTTGAATTGTTTTGTAATTAAGTCAATGGCGGCTCAACAAATTATTCTTATGTTAAGTTTTGCTAAATAAATAATAAACCACTTGATGCATGACAATCATAAAGTCAGCAAAAAGCTTGATTTATTTGCTTCTAACTAGAGGAACATAATGGTCTATCGTAAGTTGTGACAGGGTCACTTTAGATGGGGCATTGAAATAAAATAATGCGAAAATCATGTGAACATTTTCCACTGCCTCTCTTACAAGAAGTGAATGGTTTCATATTACATATTCTTGTAAATTGTGCTGTGTGATATTCCTTTCCTCAAACAGACAAACCTTAAATAGTATAAACAGCTGATAAGTGTGTTCATGTTGTGTGTCACAGGCGGAGGCGAGGCTTGCAGCCAAGAGGGCAGCTCGAGCAGAAGCCAGGGATATTCGAATGAGGGAACTTGAACGGCAGCAGAAAGAGGTATACAACACAAAACGGACCTGATTGGTAAAGGTGGACTGGGACCATTACTCAACCCAACAAACGAGCCAACAGCTGCTGTCATCACAAATCAACAGTAGAATGAACATGAAGATTTGTTTTGTTGTCGTCGTTATTCTTTGTGCATCTTTCATGGAAAGATAACTCATTGTTTTTCGAAGCTGCTCATCTACATCTATAGCCCCTGCCGCAGAGGAGCTGTCTGCCACTATATTAAACAAGATATTTTTAGATAAATTTGACATATAGCTTGCATAAAAAAATTCATACCCACAGGAATAAAATTACAAGTGCTGCATGACCACAGATACCAGAACCGAAATTTCTATTCCTGTAGCAACTGTCACCCAGGTTTTACGGTTCCATAGTTTTGAGTGACCTATGATTGTCTGTTTTTCTTGGTGCTTCTTCCCCTTGTTCAGCTTTCTTACCACTCATCTGGCAGCAGCAACAGAAAATGGGGTCAGATCCACCAGTGGATGGTAGGCAAGCAAGAGAGTGTTGCAGCCTAACAGTCCTCTAAAAGCTTTTTGTGTGGGATTGAACCCCAGTCAGCCCTGACGGTTTAGCTACACTTCACTAACAGACTACACTGTACCTCACTATGGAAATATGCCTCGCTGCAGAAATATCCCCCAAGTGTGTATTTGCTTTGGAGGCACCGTAATCTGTGACTGTGTGTAGCTGTAGAGGCTTTGGCCTTTGACTTTATTTAGAGTGGGTGAGTCTGCATGCAAGAAGATGGATTGGACATTTTAGCTGTACTCCTCCAGCTGCCTCAGAAATAATGGATGGCTCTGACACGTTAATAGAGTTGTTGTTGCATGGATTAATTTGTGAGTGTGCATGTTGGTTTATTGACACAGTATGGAGAAGCAGAGGTTTTTAGGGATCACGGTTAAGTTGCCCTTTCAAAAAGCAAAAACAGATGAGACAAAAAATGTGCAGTATGTCTGCTGGTCTTGTGTATCATTAATCTTGCTGTGACGCTTAAGGAGATTAACATTTGCAAATGTTTATGGCCTCCAGTTGGTTGTAAACATGATGACAGAAGTTGTTTTGCGTGGTTTGGGCTTTGCATAGCAACTGTTAAGTATTTCTTTGACCTCATTGAGCCTCTCTACTTTTATCAACTTTCCTCTCTGACTCCAGGCTGACACAGAAAAAGCCAGGGCCTCTAGTAGTAGTAGAGCCAGCAGTCGTCATCGCCGGGTCTGTATCTCCCCCACACACTTCCTCTTTGTCTGTCTGTATTTCCTTTCTTCTTTCTCCTATAATCCCGCAGTTAATCTCTCATCACCCATATTCCTCTCTGTCTGCTTTTTTTTTGCTGTGACACCATGTTTCCACATAAACAGGGGCTGGATGATGATGTCATGTCAGTCCGGAGCTACAGGGTGCGTGCTTTATACACCTCTTGACAGTTTTATTAAGAATGTGCTCTCTGTGTGCGAGCACTTGTTGTAGTGATACATCAGGTTGAAATACTACTTTGAGTTCATGAATATTTGATTTGTCCTAGGAAAAAACGTATCTCAATGTTTCTTTGTTTTTTACTTTGAAGTCAACTTCCTCATCACTACGTGACTTGGGCTCTAGTAAAAGTCGATCCAGTTCCCGCAGAAAAGACCACTTGGTGCGTTATGCGTGCATGCATGTGTGTACATATTCGTGTTTGGCATCAGGTTTAATGCCTGGATTCTTAGCTTGTAACCAGACTTCAGGTCTGGCTAACTTTAAAGTGCTAAGCAGAACAAGCCCCATTGTGGGTACAGTTCTGCCCTTTCATGCATTTGTACCTTAATAAAGGTACATTGAGCAGTTGGTGGCTCTAAATAAAACAGCATGGACATGAAAACATACCATCAAGAGTTCAGTGGGATTATCTAGAGAGTAGAGAGGCTGATAGGCTGAATTTGTTTCCTGTTGTTCCAAACTGTTATATGCTTTGTTCCTTCATTGTGGCCTCGGCAAGGTGGATGAGAATAACTGGTTTGCTTTATCAGTTGATGTCTTGGATTGCTATAACTACTGCACAGCTAACGTAAAGTGTTGGTGTGTTTTTGCCAGTGTGGTCATAGGACCTACAGTAACCAGCTGTGCTCAGAGTTTCTCAGATGTTTGATTGTCTGCTGATCATAACACTTATGACTCCTGTCCTTTCTTCAGTCTGATGGTCTCTCCACTAGCTCCACCCTCCGGACATCCCGCTCCACTGTATGTACAAGTGTGTTGATCATTGAATTATTGCTGCGTCTATGCTTTTCTTCTACTCCCTTTTTCTCCTTTTATTTTTTTATTGTTGCCTTTTCTGGACTGAACAGAGTTCTGTGTACAATGACCTGCATGGCCATAAAAAGTCTTCATCCAGCTCCTCCAAGAAGGATCTGCTGGTCAGTGTACTCTCTTAGTGTTGGTGCCTTTGCTGTAGCATCAAGCATGGAGGCAGTGTAGATGACAGTGTCTTGCTGTGATGAGTTACTCCCTGATAAAACAGTTTATTTACTACAGTTTAAAGTATCACATAAATGTTGATCAGGCCGTGTTCATTATCGCCTCTGAATTATAAATTGGTCTCACACATGAGAAAAATTTGTCGTCTGTCTTTGAGGTCATATCATGTTACTACTCTTCCAGACTGGTCTCTACCACGATCAAAGGAACTACACCAGCTTAACGAAGACCAAACCACTACCTTCACTCTCCACTTCCACCTATCAGCCTCGGGTCAGTCCTACTCTGAGTGCTGTCCAACTTTTCAGCCTTTTGATACATGGCCCGATGTGGTTAAAGGGCACCCAGTGAAATTTTATACCAGTTGAAGCAGCATACTCATAGTCTAGATAGTTAGAAATTAAATGCTCAAAGAAACTGGGATATAAGTGCTCTTGTTGGCTTCTCATAAAAGCAAAGAGATAATCGTGACAATTTCACAGGTTTAGAAGTTGTGCTGAAACTAAACGTTGACTTTTTGATCCAATCTGAAAGGCTTCTTATAATCATTTGAATTCATGTAAATCGCTGGCTGGCAAAGGCAGGGCTCTACCAGCATTAAAACAGTCACCTCACCTGACTTTTCCACTGAACACTTCTAGCTGAAGGACCTTAATGCTGCAGTGTCAGCAAAACAGTCATCCTGTTTCCACTCTGGGGCTCTCTAGTCTTTCTGCACTTCACTTTCCCGCTACAGCCCTCCTCTGTCTTCTGTATTGACCCCCTGCCCCTGCTCCCCTCCCCTCCTCTCTGACAGGCCAGCACTTCCTTGTCCACCACCTCTGGCACGGGGCTGGCTCGCAGCTACAGCACGGTCAGTTTCTGTTCACTAGATAGCCAGCGTCACTCTGCATGCCTCTAGTTACCTTCAGAAGTAGACCTCTTCCCCTTTCCCTTTCTCTCTCATTTGATAGGATGCCCGGCTACTTATATTTAGCTCCTGGACACTCTGTGCACTTGGCGGTGTCCAGAGATATGTGGTTCACTTAGATAACGCAGAACTTTGTGTGGAGCCATTTTTTTTTTTTTAATGATACTGAAACAACCTGATACAGGAAATACAGTGTCTGTCTATTTATTGCATGGCACAGAGAAAGTCTTTCTAATCAACCTACTTAGCGAGTGCAATTTATGCTCCCTCTTCTGTTTTGCTGAGTCTGGCATTGTCTCCCACATGTGCCCTCAGGCCTCTATTTATGATGACACCGGTCTTTACGGCTCGGGCTACAGTTCAAGAGCTGTAAGTCTTCTGCGTGTTTCTTGAACAGCATTTCAGCAATGTCACCGTCACAGCTGCGTACTGGTGCGCCTGTGGCCTAAAGTCTGTCTCCCTCTCCTCCTCCTCCGCCCATCCACAGCCCTCTGAATACAGCTGGTACTCCTCTGGAGCCAGCTCCACTCGCAGCAGCCCTGTGGTGAGCACCTCCTAACCACCACCACCACCCTGCACAATGTCGGCTAACACTACGTGCACACACACATTGCTAACAGGCTCACCTGAGCTCCCTTCCACCACGAGGCCTCCCTGCTTCTATGTACAATGATGGCCACTGATACTGCACTGGCTGTAGCTTGTTTTAGAGAACAGCCTCTTTGATTGGTTATGAAGTGTGTGAACTAAGAATTTCATTTTCGGTGCTGTGTAGGTTTAGATGTTATCTTAAGGTTGTCTTATCTGATTTAGATCCAGTTGTTACTTATATGCTTACTGTCTTTAGTGTAATCCAATAATCTGTTAAATAGAGAGACTTCTACTGTGGAGTATGTTTACAGATTGCTATTTGTGAGAGATGTGACAGAGAAGGCCCTTGGGCATGCAGCCATCATCTACTTTCCTTTGGCTTCTCATCATGTGCGTGTGTTTGCATGTGTGTGTATTCCTCTCAGTCTTCCTCAGATGACGACACTGTCAGCAGCGGATCCCAGGAACGTGTCCCCAGAAGCCGCAGAGACAGTGCGGTGAGCTGTTGTGGCTGGGCTGAGGAAAAGCTAGAATAATGTTTGTCTGCCACAAAAATCATAGTCGTCAATGTTGGAGTAATCCAACTGTTGAACAGTATCGGTTGTATCAGAGTATCAGTTCAGAAACTGAGTATCAGAAACTGCGAGTGATATCTTGCTGTGTTCGTGTGGGGTTTTTTCTTCTGTACTTTTCTTCTATGATGCTTTTCACTTTGTGGCCCATGTTGTTATTTATTTTTCTGCCTTCATCTTCACCTTCTGTGTGTGCTGTAAGCAGTCGTCTGACTTCTCAGACATTAGTGAGTCGGCTGCTGATTATTTCAGCCGCTCAAACCGAAGGGGCAGTATCGTGTCTGACCTTGATGATCTGAGCATTCCAGATCTGGACGTAGTAAGTGTAAGTGTAAGTGGCTGAGCAACGCTCAAAACACTGGACTGGGGAATGCAGTGCGGCACAATTGATGGATGAATTATTTTTTATAACCAATGCATGAATTTAAAAATAGCGTTTGGTTTTCAAAACTTATCCCACACCTTTGTTTTGTTTTGTTTTGTTTTGTTTATAACCAAATAATTGAGTTGACTGATATAGGGTCACTGGAGTGGATGTCACTCCAGTGTGTAGCAGCATGCACTGAGTAAGCATATTCTTTGAATTAGTGTGATTCATTCAGTGCTTCATTTGGTTTTCTGGTTGTCACCTCTGTGCGATCTGTGAACATGCAGCACTTACCCCCGACTCATACCGACTCCTGGACTAACGCCCTGATTTCCAGATAGAAGACAGCAAGCGCACGCAAAACGCATGATTCTGGAAATTGTGTGCAATTCATTCTATAGTGAATTTCCTTTCTGTTTCAGCTGGATGAGAAATGCGACAAACAGTATACGGATTACAGTCGGGTGAGTGCAAATTTGTTGTGTAGTTTAGCTTTATGCATGTGGTCTTCAAAGCTTTAAAAATAGGTTTTCACTCTGTGCCATGCCTTCATTTCAAAGTTTAGCCACGTGTACTGTAGGAAGTACTGAGATATTTGCTCAAGAATGGCACTAGACCAGAGATCAATAGGTAGCTTCTTACACTGACCTATAATTTAGCACTGTGGTTAGTTAGATTGTAACCACGGCAACACATCAACAGAGAAGCACAAGATGGCTTAAGTACAAAGCCTGTGGTGACTGTGAGCTAATTTGTGAAGTTTATAAAAAAAAAAAAATGCATGCTAGCACACGATGTTGCCATTGCCACCCTCTGGAGGAACTGAATCGGCCCCACAGCATCAAAGGACAGTGCTGTGTTGTTCTGTTTTTATGTCTTTATCTGACTGCCATGTTGCGTTCACAGCCATCATCCCGCTGTGCCACCCCAGGCCTCTCAGCAGCCACCCTGGCATCGCTGGGTGGCACCTCGTCACGGCGGGGCAGCACAGACACTGGTAGCGTCTATGACCCCGACACGAGTCTGAGTGAACTTCGGGTAAGGTGTACAACTTCCTCACTCTGCTAACTATCTGTATTTGTCAGAATGACGTGATTAGCAATCCACATCACTGAATTTAAGAGAGAGAGAGAGAGTGATTATACTTGTTTTACAGTCTGCTGGTCGTCATCACATTCTCGTAGTACTGAAATCCATGTAGTCTTTGAGCCACTTCTTTAAATAGTTGTTCTTTCTGCATTTGAACTTCCCACAGCATTGCCTCTGTTGTGTCTTCCCTGCTGTTCTAAGTGTCTGCTTTAACCAATTTTCTTTGAAGTATGCACGGGAGGTCCTGCATAGCTGTTCCTTTATCTGGGTGGTCATGTGTATGCCAGCTAGACTGTCTTTGGGATGGAAGCACGTGTGCTTTATTATCTCTCCTTGATGCTCCCCACCCTCTCTGATGCCCCAGTTCACTGCAACCATCCCTTCCATCTGCCCTACAGGATATCTATGAACTAAAGGACCAGATTCAGGATGTAGAAGGGCGATACATGCAAGGGCTTAAAGAGCTGAAGGTAGAGGGGCTTGAGCTCGCAGCATGCCTTCTCTTGTCCTCTGGGAGCAGTATGGCATCACTAACCCCTCAGCCTCCCCACTCATACCCCACTGTGCCCCCGTCCTGTAGCTCTTAACACAACAGCCTTGTCTTTGCGTGCTCCCAGTCTCAATTGTATAATGACTCTTTCCTTTGCATGATCTTCCCACATTTCATGTTGTGATTGTGCTCACCTGTTGTGAGTGACTCTCCCAAAGATTCAGCTGTGTTTAGAGATGTGAGAAGAAGCGTAACAAGCTCCACCTGCTGACAGATAACAGCAGTGCTTTCAGCTGTGAGGCTCCTCTTTTTCCCAGGCTGTCGATGCCTCACTGTTGGATGGCCTTCAGGTTTCACTTCTCCCTTCACCTTCAACAGCTGATCCTGATCTCTTAGAAAGGACACTGAATATTATCTTGAAAAACTAGTTTACTAACAAAGCTGATTCCTGGCTCGTTCTTTGTAGAGTTTGAGTTGATGCATTTAAGCATGATGACTTTTCCTCATCTTCTTTCCTGGTTTAAGTGTAGTTCTCTCTTTCAGATCCCTTTTTTCACTGTTGCCTTGTTTCACTCCTGAAAGTGATTCTACACGTTCTATTTATTGTGTCATCATTTACATGTCCCATATTTTGTGCCATATAACCTGATTGAATTGCAAAACAAAAACACCAGATGTGGTACAGAATGATACCCGTGTTCAATTTCACATTTAGAAATAAGACAAGGAGTTTGTAGCATGTTTGGTGTGTGTTACCAAAACATCCTTTTTATACCAGAGAGTCCAACTGATGCATGTAGGTGAGATGTGCTTTAAATTTGTAAGTTGTTGTTTGTTTGTTTTTTTAATTTGTATACTTCTACCTGAATCAGGAGTCACTTGCAGAGGTGGAGGAAAAGTATAAGAAAGCCATGGTATCGAACGCACAGCTGGATAACGACAAAGCCAACCTCATCTATCAAGTGGACACACTAAAGGACGTCATAGAGGAGATGGAGGAACAAATGGCAGAGATGAGGAGGGAGCTGGAAGATAAGTCAAAGGTGAAGTAACAGTCATGTTAGATTATGTATCAGATCAGTTTCATAAAGTTGAGAAATATTTCTTTTTTTCTGGAATATCTGGTTTAATAGTTTACTGTGTTTGGTTTCAGGAACTAGAAAGACAAAAGCACACATGTATAGTCCTGCAGCATAAACAAGAAGAACTGAAAGAGGGAATCCGCCAGAGAGATGAGCTTATAGAAGTAAGGGCCACATCAGCCTGGTTTGTGTGTCAGTGCCAATGTACTGGCTGCAGAGGAGCTTGATCTACGGGAACTTTGATAAGGGTTGACTGACTCTGGCCTACCTCTCTGTATATTGCTCTGTCCCTCCTGACATCTTTTCCTGTATCATACAGTCTGACTCTGAATATCATTCATTCCTCTTTCAGCATCAGCTCCTTTCATCTGTTTCTATTGACCATTTCTGTATCTTAATGTATTTATGTGCATTTTCACCACTTTTGTCTTTGTTTCCCATTCAATTTCTTTTCCTTCTCTGTTCTTATCCTTTGCTCTGTCATCTTGTGACTGATAAACATCGCTCCAGGAGAGCCAGCGAATGCAGACTAAGTTAGATGCCCTCACCAGAGAGGTGTTTGACCTGCAAGAAACAATAAACTGGAAGGACAAAAAGATTGGGGTAGGAGGTCCCACGCAGGTGCTCTGGCAGAATGTGAGAGGCAATCCATCTGATTTGCCTCTCATGCTGTCTCTGCATGATGGAGAGTCTTAGGCGTTAGCACTACCTGGACCCATCCACAGTCACAGTTTGGATTTTTGCATGTCAAAAATAACAGTTTATTCAGTTTGGATCAGTCTGAACTAACAATGCAAGTGCACTCGCACTGTGTTACACCCTGAGGTGGAAAACCTGCAAATTACAGTTTTGTTTATCAAGGATAGTAATGTAATCTGCGTAAATCTAACCCATGAGCTCTAGCATGACATGCATGTTCCACCTGTGGACCAGAGAATTTAGTTAGTTCGTGAAGTAGGGCGCTTTAAGATGATAAGCATATTGCATATATTAGCAAATTTTTTTATGTCGCTTTTCAAAAAGTGCAAAATCAGAAGAAATTTTCTCCTGCCTTTCAAACTCATCAGTCCTTTTGCTCTGCCTCTTCTCTTAAATTCCCTCAACAAAATTTGCTGTGAGCATGCCACTGTGTCCTCATCTGCTTGTTTACGCTACATCCTCGTGGATCCTACAGTGCATGTTTTGTGCATGGGACATGTCTTGCTGTAGCAGGTGGTGTTGCATGTCCGTCCAGAGTCTATCCAACCTGTCCTCTGCATCTTCTCCTCTCTCTTTGTCTTCTCTCATCCGTGTGGCCAGGCCCTAGAGAGGCAGAAAGAGTACTTTGATTGCATTAGGAATGAGAGAGATGAGCTCAGAGATGAGCTTGCTGACATCAAGGAGAAGGCCAAAGCAGGAGAGGTAGGTCCACTAAGTTCCCAAAGGAAAAGGTTAGAGGAATGACTTTTTGGCCAGAAAACTAAGCTGTTAGATGCTGTCAAACCCATAACTGTGTTGTACTTTTTCTTTCTATCTCTGTATTCCTTTCCACCTTATTTTCTTGGGCTCCTGTGCACTTCATCAAATGACTTCTGGATTTGTCGTTTATGTTGCATACACCTGTACTTAGACATCACCATGATTTTCTTTGTGGTAAACACAAAATCCAACATCTGTTATTGTTTTTACATATGATGGAAATGGCATTGGACACATTGATGTCGTGACTTAAAAAATAGAGGAGGACAATTTATTTTTCTAACTGCCAAAAGCTAAAAGAAGTAATGTGCAGCAATATTATGCCACGTGATTTGCTGAAAATAACCTGGAATACAAACCTGTTTGAACAAAGACAGAATTTCATTAGAAGTCCTCATTCTGATCCAGCAAATCCTGACACATCCCACTTCAGACCGTGTGGTGTTCACTTTGTGCCTTCAGGTTTTGATTAAAAAAAAAATCTGGCAGTATTGAGCTGCATATTGCATATTTGCATGTATGTAATTAAACCCTCCCCCCCCCCCACCACAGAAACATGGGCTGGTCATCATCCCAGATGGTACACCAAATGGAGATGTCAACCATGAGCCTCTGTCCTCAGGGATCACTGTGGTCTCCCAGGAGGCCGCCCAGGTGCTGGAATCTGCAGGAGAGGGCCCACTGGGTGAGTCAGAGGAAGAGAATGAGTGCTCAATACACACATCTGACACCCCCGCCCCCATATTTTTGTGATTCTGTGTCCCGACATGTTTATCCAAAGCAGCAAGTGTAGCAGAATGCGGTTCTTGTGCAATGGCTTTGCTTGTTAAAATAAAGCACATTGAAACTATTTCCCTGTGGTACAGATGTCAGGCTACGGAAACTGGCAGAGGAGAAGGATGAACTGTTATCCCAAATCAGGAAGCTGAAGAATCAGTTGGACGAGGAGAGACAGAAACACTCTAAGGTTGACTCTGCGTACACAGACGGGGAAAGGATGGAGAATGGTACAGACCTTCACTTTATCGAGATGCAGAGTAAGTTTCCATTATATTAGTGCACAAGCATGTAGCCAAATGAGCGTTCTATTATTTAACCTACTGGTTTCTGTTTTTCTAATTCAGGAGATGCCAACAGACAGATAAGTGAATACAAATTTAAGCTTTCTAAGGCAGAACAAGAAATGGGTACAATGGAACAAAATGTGAGTGAAACGTACAAGTCAAACCAAATAAGAGTTGGCATTCAATTACAGACATAATATGTAGATGTATTAAAAAGCTGTAAGTCACTGGTTGTGTTTTTCAGATTAACAGACTTGAAGGGCAAGTATCCAGGTACAAGGCAGCAGCAGATAATTCAGAGAAAATAGAAGATGAGCTTAAAGCAGAAAAGCGGAAACTTCAAAGAGAGGTAAAGACTTTAGCCAACTTTTCTAAGTTATATTTTCTAAAAGAAAATGTAGCAAGCTAAAATCTCTCCTTTGCACCCCCTCCCCACTCACAGCTGCGCACAGCTCTAGATAAGATAGAGGAGATGGAGATGACCAACAACCACCTAGTAAAACGCCTTGAGAAGATGAAGGCCAACAGGAATGCCCTTCTGTCACAACAGTGAGGCAAGGCAACATCACCACAGAAGCCCTTAAACTCGCACCTCAGACCTCTGACTGCCGTATTGCATCTAGACCACATGTCAGTTTTCAGCTGTAAAACTCTTAAGATTTGTAGCTAACCCAAAAACACTTAAAAAAAAAAAAAAAAAAAAACTACAGTAAACAAACTTGTAGCACAGGTAAACAAATGAACTGTCTGCTTTGGTTAAGTGTTGTTTTCAGAGAAATGATTCAGAAACTAAACTAATAAAACTACAATGTTGCTGGGAGATAAATCTGAAGAAATTTCTCAAGCCACTACTTATTTTCAGAACTTTGTACCACATCATGTTATCCATGAGAATTTATTTCTCCCTGGTTGGGTGCTTGGCTGTACTTTTGTTTTGTTTTTGTTTTTTTTTTTGTTTGTTTTGTTTTTTTTTTTTATTGTGTTTTGTTTTTTGTTTTTTTGTTAAGTTGCATGAATGAGTATAATGATGCTTTTAAACTACTCCTCCTCCCTCACGGCTGCTCCAGCCTTGCACCTTCTCAGCTTCCCCTCACACAGTGAAGTGCCTTTTCACACTAGTAGACTGGGGGTCTGCGCCGCTCAATGAAACAATAATCGTTTTAACAGGTACAGAATGATGTATTTAAGAAAAGGTGCAGTCATTATTTTAAAATATATAGAACCAACTGTGTCTGCTGCAGTTTCATTGAAATTTTTTTCAAATATTTAAAAGATTTCTTGACAATAAATGTGTAATTTACAGAACAGTGAATACAATCTGAATCTTTATTTTGCATTCTCGTTAGTTCAGCTATTTGATGCTTTGTTCTGTACCTGCATCGTCAGAACGCGAAGTGTGGATGCTGTTCATTTGCAGCCTTTTCAGCATTTCTGTACATAAAATTGTGTAAATACGGTGAAAATTCTTGGCGCACACTTCAAGCCAGATATTTCAAATTATTTAATCTGACTTTCCTGCTGTATCAAATTACAGCAGGAAAAGACAAGGCCCACCCCCACTTTTTTTTTTTTTTTTTTTTTCCCCCTTCCGCCTAAACCTCTGGTTTCCAGATTAGCGACTGCCTGGAATATAGACAGAAGCAGTTTTCCGATCACGCCCTCGACTTTCCATACTAGTTATAAACCCGTAATTGTAAAGAATTTGGTAGTGGAGGTTTTCCTTTACACTGAGCTCTGATTCCTCCGTGCTTCACAGTCGAGTGATAGGCAAGATGTCAAAGTAATAACTTGAGCTTGTGTGCCGGCACATTTTTGGTATCCTTATGGGACGCATGACTCAGCTCTTTTTCCTGGTTGCGTGTCTCAAGTCTTACTTTTAGAAAACCATGTGAAGACTTAGCAGTTAAATAAGCCACTCAGCAGAAGGCTTCCCTGTGAGAGATATGTTCCCCCCCTATCCATTAAGATAACCAGCCAGAGTTTTGTTTCATCATAAGTATTTTATTTACAGTACAAATGTTACAAGTATACAAAAAGCAGCATGTAAGGTTGATTTATCAGTCAGGCTTGATCATCACATTCAGCACCTCTCAAACACTTTATAGAGATCAGGCAGGTTGGCGATCTGCAGCACTGTGCCATCCTCACTGAAGTTCGTTGGAGGACAAAAGAGGGTTCGCAGAGCTTTGAAGATGACATGCTCCACATTCCAGCGCCACGGGTTTCCATCACCAGCCTGAAACGAACATTGCACATGTCAGCTGTTTTTTGGTTTTTTTGGTATAAGGTATGGTAGAAAAAGGTGAAATGCCAGGACTAGGACACCTGCTCTTCTCCTGGCTCTGGCTCCAGGACATAGTGCTTCCTGATGGAGTAAAACATACTGCACTCCTTACTGAAGTCTCTGAAGCATTCCTTCTCATTGTCCCAGTTCACCTGCACAACACCACCAAACAAATGTCTTCAGATACAGAGTTTCCAAAATCAGAGGTAAATGAGGAGACACTTCACCTCAGTGGCCAGACGCAGGATGAACATCGGGAGACCCTCCATGATTGGGCTGTATTTATCGAGCAGTAATGGCAGTCCTGTTAAGTTTCCTTCCTACAAAACACGAAACTCCAGTTTACGAGGCCTGTTGTGAAGCCCTGGTAGACATCAACTTAATGCCTGACCTGGTCTATCTCCATGGAAAAGTAGTCCTCCAGCATCTCTGCTTTCTTCTTCAGGAAATCCACAATGTACTGAGCCAGGCCTTCTTTGGGTCCATCCTCTTCAGTCCAGCCGCTCTCCTCACAGTCCAGAGCCAACATGGCCAGGTCATAGAGCGGAGCGGGAGTCTAAATACACAAAATCATTAAAATTCATACTGCACAAGATCTTCTACTCACTCACAATCTAGATTTTACTTACAGACAGTCTCATTACACCAAAGTTCCCAAAGTCGTAGACCAGTATTTGGTAGAAAAGCTCCTGGCTGGAAGAAATGAAGAATGAAAGGACACAATCTGCAGCAGGCTGAAGCACAGTAGTGACCCGTGTGTTTCCTGACCCTGACCTGAGTTTGGTGGTGTTGAGCAGGTACAGTTTGGTGTGATGTTGGATCAGAGTCCATTGAGGATTGACGCAGCCCACGAATGAGTGATTCTGCAGCATTTCTTGAAGTCCTGCAAAAAAAAAATAAATTTAATTCTTAAAAACAGGAAAATTTGCTGACGAGTGAAATGGAATCTTTTCAGACAACTACAGAAGAATTATGGAATTATACATTTGGCCGTTTACCTTTGTGGTTGTTCTCGGTGATCTCAACCCTCAGCTCTTTGATGCTTGTCAGTTTTATGGCTCGTCTCTTGGGCACTTCTGCATCTGTCAGGTCCTTCCCTTCAGCTTTTTCTTCCTGCTGCTCTTTCCTTGAACGCTTCCTGGCTCACAGGAAAAAAAACAAAACACACACACTGGTTTCATAACTCAGCATTACATATTCTGCATGACTACAGACAGAGCAGGAAGACAAACATTTTCATCACACACTTAGTGAGTGACATATGAGACGTGCCTGCATGAATTACTGTTTCAGCCACACGGGGGCAGAGTCCACTCTTGGATGAATGGAATTTGGTCATGAAATTGTTTTCAGTTTTAATGACTTTCCAAAAAAAAAAAAAAAAAAAAAAAACACCTGATGAGTTCAACTTGAATATTTAATCTATTAGTTTTTAATCAACTACTGAGAAAACCAAAGTCTTAAGCTGCTGGATGTTCTCTGGCTTTATCAGCACTTTTTGCAGAAAACTAACAGTAAACTTGTTTTAAAATATGCAAAAAAAAACAAACGTGAATTCATTAATTTCATGCCATCAAAAAGATAACAGAATGAAATGGTCATCTCTCTGTGTACTTTAAATCTGTTACAACAGAGACAACCAAACTGAAAATACCAGGCTGACACTACTCATGAGGGATGATTATTTCACTTTGGCACTCCTCGGATCTCTTAATTTACTCTTATTCAGATTTGATCCTCAGGATCGATTATCCATCCTGACATGTCCTGATCTGACACAAAATAAATCTGTCACATCTGGATTACTCATGCTGGCTCTGAATGGCTGCCAATCCTCTGATGAATAATGGCTCACCCAAACAAATAGATGAAAAGAAGGAAGGAAAGAAAGTCAGTCACCTTGGAACATCAAAAGCGTTGCTGCCGCTTTCTTCTTCACCTTCAAGGAGTTGATCCTCCTGCTGAGCCACAGCCTCCAGCATATCTGCATCATCAGTGTCATCCATCTCTACGCTGTTGGGCAGGGCGGTTTTAGACACAGCCTCTTTGCTGCCAGGACTGGCAGGTTCAGGATCAGGAGGCAGCTTCTCTTTGGGTTGGAGGAAGGCGTCCAGCTTCTGAGAGCGACAGTCAGTCCTCACCATCTGATGTGCGTAGACTCTCTCAGTAGAATCTGCTGTAGCGCTGGAAGCCTTGACCTCATTGCTGCCTGAGACTGACAGTCCTGGTAACAAAGTCTGCAAAAACAAAGCGCACGTGTCCTAATACACCCTCATGCTTTAAGTCTTGGGAAAAACAAAACAACAACAACAACAAACTGATTGGCTACCATCAGTAAGTGAATTGACACTGCCAGTGTAAATATCCAGAAACAAGTTTCATACTTGGGTGAAATATGTACGTGAAGAGTTGGAGCCCAGCAGTTTGCTCTCAATGTGTTTCTGGACACTCTCGATAATGCTGTCTTCGTGCAAGAAATGCACCTCGTGTTTTGTAGGGTGAACGTTCACGTCGACATTGTGTGAGGCGATCTCTAAACTGTTGTTGATCAGAAACCACGGTGAATATAAATTGAATTTAACAATGGTGGAAACTTGTGAGAGAAGACAAAGGAGCATCTGGTCACCTGAGGTAAAGGAAAGGGTGAGTGTTCTTGGGCAGGTATGCAGCATAAACCATCTCAATGGCTTTCTTCAATGCACTCGACTCCACCAAACGATCTGAGACGTCGCAGATCACAATCTCCATTGAGCAAAGCGCTTACAAGATTTAATTATCTTCACTCATGAGCAGCATTTCCAGTAACTTCTCCATGATACATACGGTTAATGAAGAGGACCAGGATGCATTTCTTCACTGAGTAGTTGGCGTTTGAGATGTAGCCTTTCAACTTATAAGCAAGCTTCTGATCCTCACAGCCAACTTCAATCAGCTCCCTGGTAACATAGCGCAGGGCCAATCACGCATTCAGTGTTAGGCTGATAACACAACTGCCAAGAGTAAAAACACATTTTTCTTTCTCTTTTGGTTGATTAATACCTGCTGACTGCATTTCCAAATACTGCTCGAATGTTGTCCACTACACTTGCATTTGGTAGCGTCCTCACATCTGCCACTGTCTCTCCTTGCTGAAAAAAAGAAAATGAGAGATGTAAGCAGAACATTTATAATGCTGTCGTATGAACAAAGAAAAAAAAAAAAATTGTAATCTTTGACATCTCACCTTTTTGACAGAGAAACTTTTTCCTGAGTTGTGTATGGCGTACCTTCAAAGCAGCAACAGGGAAGAAAAGATTACAACTAAATACAAAAAAGCCTTAATTTACAGGACACAGAGGAAAAAGCACAGACCTGCTGACCACTTCTACGATCCTGGCATACTCATCACTGGGGCTCTTCAAAGCTTTTCTCCTTGTGGACACATTATAGAAGAGGTCCTCCACCTGCAGACAGGGAACACAAACCATTGGAGGTGTCTGAGTGACCCATCTATTTTATTCTGGAACAAATGATGTGTTCAATAAACCCACGAGAATCTGTGTTCCCTGGTTTCCAGCACATGGTTTGGGCGGACCTTTCAGTTTGCCATCGCTGTAGTTGGCTCTGCACGACAACAGAAATTATTCATTACAAATGTCATTTCCGTATCTTCCCATTTATTATGATAAATGTGATCGGCAAAGAGAAGGAAGCAGATGCGTCAATCCTGATTTCGAACATGATCATACCTGTAGGCACACTTGGCATCGACGGTCTTGGTTGTTATGGTCACATGTGCAACATGGCTTATACTAGCAAGAGCCTGCAACCAAGACAGAGTAGGCATGATGGACAACATACTGGCTGGCGGTATGTAACACAATGGAGACTAATGCTCACCTCTCCTCTGAAGCCATAGGTTGCAATAGCAGACAGGTCCTCAAACGTCTGGAGCTTGCTGGTGGTGAAGCGCTCACAAACTATTTCCATGTCTTCCTTCTGCATCAGTGAAAGAATAAAAAGCAAGAGATGTGCAGTCTCACAGTCACGTTGAAGGAAAAGAAGACCAAAATAGTGCACAAACATCTGTGTGAATGATCATTGTGTGTTCACGTTATGTCTTATCCTGTCTTTTTTGTTCCAACAGCTACAAAGGAGAATCGTGGCAGTGCACTTTATTAGTAACTCCATACTAATATTAGTGTTTGGCTTCCTTTTGTTCAGCTAACAGTCTCCCTTTGAATCTGTTCTATCGGACGGCTGACTCTATTGAATTACATTAAAATCTAGTTTGCATTGCTAAGGCCCGTAAAGTTCACCTAAGTTGCTGTCCCATTCATGATATCAGTTTGAGATGACTTTTAATTTTAAAAGACCAAATAAAAAATAAAAAAAAGAGAGAAAACTTTTTCCAGCCGCCCCCGTCACTCACCCGGATCCCGGTCCCGTTGTCCTGGATCTGAAGCAGCTTCAGTCCGCCGTCCTTCGCCGTCACCTGGATGCTGGTGGACTTGGCATCAAGACTGCAACAGTGGTGAAGCACAACTTGTAGTTTGTACACAACCGTGTCACCATTTTGAAAAGATTTTTAACGAGTCGCTGTACTGTTACCGATCTACGGGTGCCGACGAGGACGACAGAAACGCGATTTAAAAACAACAGCGCCTCTTTCCTTACACATGTCGACTTTATTTGGATCCTGCTGTGTGTGTAACCATGAGGTGGACGATGTGAAGAGTAAATTACCAGTTTTCTATCATTTCTTTGACGGCGTTAGCAGGACGCTGGATAACTTCCCCTGCAGCTATCCGGTTCACGACAGTCTCGTCGAGCCTCCGGATGACTCCGGCCATCTTTACAGCAAAAGAGAAGGTCTTAACTGTAGACACACGCAGCTATGGCTGAAGACAAATATTAATATTTAGGCTGCAAATGAACATGAATGAGGAAATGAAACGCATGTGTTGGACCAGAGAAGGCGATTAAAACGAAGAGGTCTTCCTCCCTCAGAAAATCAGAGTCCTACGATAAATCGCTTCTGTCATTGACTCAAATCGTTCCCAATCTGAACATTTATGTGGAAACTTAATTTCTTATTTTCCTATAAGGAGATAAATGTAATCACAATGTTAATTGTTTTATGTACGTTTTAATTCAGCGACGTTTTTATCACGATAGAGCGACTCATCTTATTTGCAATCGACGATCTTTGAAGACAGAGCCGGGAGATCATTTGGGGGCGTGGCCTACGTTGTGCCGGAAGAGGACCGTGACGCCGTCGTTCTTCTTCTCTGGTAAATATAGGTACCGGAAGTATAGTGCCTGATAACATTTGATTAACAACGAATACAAATACACACATTTTCCACAAATATGCGCCTTAATGTTTGCGTGGTGTAGTAGTTGCTTCATGAGATTGTATTTGCTGCTGTAAAGTAGGAAAAATGTTGATCTCAAATGTTGCTTTGTATAACTGCAAAAAGGTCAGAGGTCAGAATCAATTGCAGAGTAGTAGCAGAAACTGTGCCAGCCTACAGGAATGGAATTGTTTAACTCTACTATATATTTTAAAAAGTTAAACAATGACAAAAAAGGACTTGCTCCTTCAGACGCAATCAATGTTTTACTGTCTCTATCAATGGTGAGTTACTGGAGATTTTAGTGTTTAAGATTACCACATCAGGTAGTCCAAAATCCAGGTTGATTAATCTATAGTTACACTTTCCAATCAAAGCCTTTTTAAGTGACTCATCTTAAGAAGTATTCAACTCAAGATCGCAGGATCTGCACTGACTACTATTATCTGGCAGGGTAACTTATAACTAAAGGCAATGTTTTATATGTAAAACTGTCTTTTTTTTTATTATTATTATTATTATTAAAAAAAAATATACACGCAAAGGCAGTTTTGATTTTCACTGCTTTGCATCCCTCAGCACATTGACTTGTAAGCAGTTCAGTGTAATCTTCAACTGTGCACACAGTTGGCCGCACCACATATTTGTCTGCATTCCTCACAAAGCTATTGGCGTTTGAAGGATTCATTATCAGCAGAAGAGTGGCGCGGTGAAATCCAGGAACACAACAAATAGTTCTCCATAATCTGTTTTGTGGACGGTAATATTTTATTTCATAAAATATATGTACTACACATATCATCAGATTGTGTTAGAAGCCCCCAAAATTGTGTTGCAAGGCTGATAAAATATGGCCTCAGGCAGGATGATCTCAACTGAATGAAATGCTGTTAGGTGCCCATCCAAGGAGTGGCGCTGTTCGTATATCATGTTCAGAAAGCGTCTCTTATTGCAGTCCAACCTGAATATATATGACAAACTGATAGCTGACAATGGAACATATTACCATTGTCAACCTCTTGTACCTGCACAAAGAAAAACAGAGAAATGACAGCCAATGAAAACAAATTTGAGTTTAGCTCTGCAGTTTCGATTTAATATTTGGATTGCACTGAAACTAAAGAATATAGCCATTTATTGTATGCATTTGAGAAAGCCATTGAGCCTCCTTCATTATAGCTGAGGATTATGTGAGGTGAAATGAAAAGTATTGTCCAAATACCCTCCACTCTCATGGAGTCTAGTTAGAGCTTCTTTGGCAGAGAGACCTGTTGGATCCTGGTTAGAAAACACCACCAGAAAATGATATCCAAGAGCAAAATAAAGATTAAATGCAGCAGCTGACCAACGTAGAATAGTATTTAAGCTTTAGTGAGCTTATGTTGATGTTTGTGTTTAGAACAGGCTAAGCTCACGCTCTTGTGCGGTAACATTGCACTTCTGATCTTCTAGATCTCTTTAATTCTTCCACATTTCATGACAGCCTCTGAATGAGGAAATCTCAGCAAAAACAAACAGGCCAAAGACTTAACCCGTCATTCTTCAGTAGTTCAGCAGCCTGTTGTATTGAGTCTTTGGGCCTATTTGAGTCTTCAATTCCGCAGAAAAACTAACCGCAAGCAGATGCAAGCCCAAACCACAAAAGTAAACAGTACAACCTGTAAGATCCTGTATGAAGCATCGACAAGCAACTAGCTGGTACTGCATGTTGTAGCTGAACTACGGGGGTTAGTAGATACAGCTATCATTGAAGTTTCTACTCAGCTGCCTTTAGGCTGAGAGAAAATGACAGCCATTGTTGCGTCTTTACATCCAAGGTATATTGTGGGGATATTATGTCTGTCCTGGAACATGTGTCCCTGACTCAATGCAGGATGTTCCATTACTTGCTGCAGCTGCAGGATGTGCAACAGGATACAATACAATAGAACTGGAAACTAATCAGGCAAGTTGATGTAAGCATGGCAACGCAGCAAAAACGTAAAGCACTGTTGCTGGTGTTCACCTTTTCTGCTCTTGGGCAGTGGTCATGACATAAATGCGGACAGCTATTCTTTGTCCATGTAAATGTACTCTTTCAAAGGATGAAACTGCAAACATTGTCTCTAGCAATGCTTCGGATAACAAAAGTCTGGGTGGGACCAAACTCTTTGTATATCTTTCATTTCGATAAAAGCATCATTGTCCTTTTTTACAGAAGGCCATAGATTATTATTTATTTTTTTTTCATTCTCTAATTGGACTCACTGAAATTTGGATAAATACTCTGTCAAACAGTGCCACACCTGTTTTTGCCACCTCACCTGTGATGACAGGTACACACAGGCAAACAAATTATTGTTATTGCTTGCAATTTCAGGAGCATACAAACTTGGCTTTAAACACGTACATGGACAACAGAAATGTATCTAAAGAGGAGTCCTAACTAGAGCAGACAAAAACAAAAAACTTTGTGATAATCCACAGAAGAAGTACACTCTTTAACACAAACGCCGTCAACAAGGAAAATAACAGTCAAAGCAGATACAAATGTACACCTGCTGCTTCACCGCGTAAATTGAGCACCGCCCCAACGTGGCCATCTCAACACAACCGAGGATCATTCCACATCTTCATGCTCCAGTAAATTTACACATTCCACAATGACAAGAGTCTGGTGTTTTACTGTCTTGGTTTTGTCTCACCTGTGTGTTCATGTCTGTTCCTTTCTCCTCCAGCGAGGTGACAGTCTCTGGCTGAACACCCCCATCCTCGCCTGACAAAACTGCAGTGATCACTGCCATCACGCTCACCAACAAAAGCCTGAAAGGTGTTTGGTACTCTCAGAGACACAAAATGTTGTAAGACTACAATCATCTGTGGAATTCGCCATGGCCTCTACAAGTGACAAATATAGAGGTGCATGTCTTTCCTGTCATTCCTCTTTGATACAAACAAACACTCAGTCATTCTAAATGTTACACCAAATTAAACCTGAAGTAAAATTACAGGACTTTTCATGCATTTTAAAATAAAATCCAAAAATCTCATCTGAATTACAGGTAGATTATGAATTAATATGAATTTAATGTTTCAAGACAATCATCCGTCCAGGCCAAATGCTCAATTCAATTTGAAAGTGTGTTAATTTGTCATCTTAATTCTTGTTTCATCGTCTCTGTGGTCAAGCCTGATCTCACCTCCTTGAGAGCTGTTATGACTTCCTCTGTCTCCGTGCCAAATGGTGAATCCAGAAATGGGTTATACAGCTGTGACACTTCCGTTTTCCATTGTTTCTTTAATCTCCCACTCTCTCCTTATCTGCACTATTTCCACTGCTGGTTGAATGAATTTGGAAAACCTGAATTAATAATATCACTGTTCATTTTAAATGCAGCATGAACATCTATGCCAAATTTCTGTGCAAGCCGTCCAATGGTTGATAGTTTCAATGAAAACTAGTGTTGGTGGTGCTCCTTGAGCGTCCCAACAGCACTGCAACGGCAGAAAAGGTACAACAGCAGCTCCATTTTCTGAGAGTGCTCAATGGGAACAATAGAGAGGAGAAGCTGCCTGTGGCCTTTTATCAAGAGACCATTGACCAAGGGCATCTGAGTCTGATATGCTAATTGTTGTTCTGCAGACAAGAAAGCTCTGCGTAGGGTAGAGAAGGCAGCACAAAAGATTATCAGCTGCTCAGAAACTTCCCTGGCTCTCCTTTAGACCAACTCTGGTATGGACATGCTACTTCTCTCTTTTAAAAATTACCTGCCACTACCTGTCCAACCCCACCCAAGAACAGAAATATACCTTAACATTCAGCAGAAAAACATCTCGTCTTCAGTTATTATTTTGAAGCCATGAATTTGCCTTTCTGATTTATGCTCTGTGTTGGTGTTCAAATGATAATAGCCACACAATCAGCTACAACCAAGTACGGGATATTTAATATTTTATCAGCAGTGTGTTTTCGAGTCATGCCACTCCACTTGACTCATGGCAGCTTGATGGTGGGGTGGAGGGGTGTGACACATGGTACGCTGGAATTGGCATTGAAGATAAAAGCTCCTCATGTTACATCTGACAACAAAGCTGGTGTGTAAGATGTTGATTATTTAACAAGGTTGTATTCTTTATTGCAGCATGTGCGGCGTAATTCGGAAGTATGTATTGACATTATCTTTTAATACTCTCATTAAATTTATCTACATTAGATTGATCATAGAAGACCGCCATATAAAAACATTTACCACCCAAATCAGCTTCAATCTGCTGCCTACTTCAGTATTTATTGACCAAACAGGATACTGTGTTGTTATTCCCCCTCAGCTATGACCAGCTGATATAAATTTCTCTGTATGTTTGACTTACACATTCGTGGGGATGTGACATAAAGCAGGAAGGCTCGAACGGTGAATCATTGTTAGGCCATATTCATATTTCACAATCAGCACTGTCAGTCATTAAATTAAATGGGCAAGACACCAAACTCACATTTTTGTGTGAGCTACTGGGGTTAAATGTGTCGGGCTGGGCGTCATTCATGGTATGCTTTCTGGCGACTATCTGTAGGCTGAGTGAATGCTCATTTTGATGTTGTTTTTTTTTTTTCCAGCTGCTCCTCTGTGTGTCTTGGGTGGTGCCTGAAGGGAACAATAAGGGATTGTCTTCAAGTCTTCACTTGAGCAGCAGCATTGCATCACTTCCTTTGCTTTAGCTTCATCAGATTCCATCCTGACCAGGCTATTTTTGGTCTGACTGTGGAGGAGCCCGTGAAGGTAAAAACACTGAATTAAGCTATGAGGTCTCACATGGCCTTCTTCCAACTTCAGAGCAACAGTATGTTTCAGTATTAGCATTCTCAACAAACCGTGTAAAGATACATCAAAGCCTCCATACCATCCCAGTCCAACTGTAAACGGTGCCAAGAGATTATGCGTGATAAGACACACAGGAATGAATGTTGGCAGCTTTGCAGGTTAATCCACTTCTGTCTCTGTCTTTTGACGTCTTTACAATGGTAGTAAATTTGATGTTAACATATCACGAACTTTGCTTATTCTTGCCATTCATGCATTTTACCTTAATAGCACACACATTCCTCTCTTTACTCGTGAATAGTTGTCTGACTGTGCTCCCTTCTTTGGTGCTGTTCTGGCCACTTCTTGACATTTTATTAGTCTTTCAATTCAAAGTATAAATCAAGTCATGTTGTTTTTGTCTGGCCACAGGCTCATGGGAGGTTAAATTTCCTTGTACAGGAGAGTCTAAGGGGAAATAGTCTCCTTTTACATTCACAAATGAAGTTCCTGTGATAGTTTAGACTAGATCATATGTTGCTCATCATCTTGCTCTGAAAGATATATATTATGATCAGGTGTGTCACTTAAGGTAGGTAAGTCACACAAGATACAGAAGGGCTGGATTCATGCAAGCAAAAACTTTCCATGGGTCTTTACTGACCACCCAGAGGATTGTGTGTGCAGATTTCTGAAAATGTCCCTTTAAACAGAATATAAACTGGAATGTTTTTCCTTTTAGATCCCAACTCAAGACCTAAATATAAATGAATTCATTTACATTCAAGTACAAACTTCATGTGCCATAAAAATGTTCTTTAAATGTTAAATTGGAGGCTTTGAATGATCAGGGCAATAGACTACCATTGATTTTTAGGTCATTTTGTATTATTTAAAGGTTTTCCCAAACACGTTATCTTAAGAGGGTGATGGTGGCCAACCACTGATCTAAAATGAGTAACTTATCCATGATCCATTTAAAAAAGGACTAAAGATAAACGTTACAAAACACAGAAAGTGGTGCAGAAGACAGTTCCTCTATTTTTCTAACTGGAATGGCATGGCACTGATTTCACAATAAAGCTTTGTTATTCTTCACGATGTGGAAAAAAAGTCTGTTAAATAAAATAATTATAATTTACTAAACCCAATGGATTGATTTTTTTTTTTTTTTTTTTTGGGGGGGGGATCTCCTGAATATAAATAATATAAATAACATAAATAAAGAATACCTGCCAGCCTTGACTTTCCAAATGTGTTGTACATGTACTTGTACGGTGGAGTTGTTATTTATCATTGGCTGATAAATGTCGTTTCTACAGCTGGGAAGGTAACACATGTGCAGAGTTCAGCTGCCAAGGGACACACACAGACACACACACACACACACACACACAGCACAAGTGAACAAACTTGGAGTCGAGGCGGGGCGAAAGCTGTCGGCTGAACTTCGGCTGTTTTGTGGAGCTCGGTGCGTAAATGCGCCCGGAGTCATGATGCTTCCAGTTTTACAGTAAACTGGTTTATCTGGCGAAAGGGTGGGGAGGAGGAGGAGGAGGAGGTGGTGGGGGTACAAAACAATGTAACACAACTGTTTCGACGAGTCCCACCAGGACAGGAGACACGGCAACAAAAGAGAGAGAAACGCGAAGAGGAAACACACGATGAGTGGCTGAAAAGTTTCACCGACGACAGGCCGGACCTCGGCGGGGTAAGTCCTCCACACGGCGGCGGCTCCGGACGAGACACAAGAGGCAGATCTTTATTTTACAGGCCGATCTAACAGGATCATTGAGGATTAAGACACCCCCCCCCCCCTCCTCCTCCTCCTTCTCCTCCCCCCTCACCCCCCTATGATTTAAATGCACAGTGTCGAATCGATGATTTGTTGTTATTTTTAGTTTTTTAGTTTAGGTGTTCATTTTGTGGACCGAGTTCATTTTTTCAGCTCTTCTCGTTTTTGTTGCTTTTACTTGAACTGGCCTGTAGAGACTTTTTTTTTTTTTTTTTTTTTTTGGGTCAGAAGGAAGAACCACACCCAGAATCATCTATTCTGTGGTCAGATTCCATCTTCCCTCCTTCACTGTGTGATTTTCTTCCATTATAGTTCTGTAATTCACTCACATCATGGCTTCATCTCCTCTGTCCGGTCTGCAGATCTGAGCAGGATGGCTGAAACAAACTGGACCTGTCAAATAGTTTGGACACGCTTTATTCATTTGAAGGAAGGTCATCAATCACCCAAACGTCTGACTGGAACTGTATATAAAGCTTCCATTGTGCTTGTTGTTGGGATGTGATGTGATGCAATCGTATCTCTGATATTGTAAGAACTCGGTTTTGAAAAAAACATTTGAGCCCACTTGAACCCGCGCTGGTTTTCGAAGCTGTCAGCCTTGTTTCACTATCATAGATCACACCTGAAAACAGGCACGCATCAAATCAACGCTGCAGTCTTGGATTTCATTGCTTTAGTTGAGTTATTCACTTTTGAGCTTTAGTTGAGTAATATTACTGTGTTAGCATGCCACAATATAATTGTTGTTGAAGGTAATGAATGTTGGTATGACATTGTTGGAATAATTGTCATGTACATCTCCAGAGTTCAGGGTAAAGTCTCTAAATGTGTATTGTTTTTTTTTTTAGACAAGCTGTCCAAAACCTAAAAGCCAAACTGGAAAGTGGAACTGAAATTAACAACATTATGGCCTTTGTTGATTAGCAAACATATCACAGCTGTTGGAAAGTATTTCCACTAACACCGTAGTTCAGGATTGTTCGGTTGAATCTTCACCCTGAAAATCAGCCCTGTACACGACATGAACCACGTCTCCTGTTTTGCCCTCGCCTTCCAGAGACAGCAGTATGGCGCGTCGATCTCAGTGTTCCTCTGCTGGAGATAACCCCCTGGACCCCAACTACCTGCCTCCTCATTACCGGGAAGAGTATCGCATAGCTGTCGACGCACTGGTCGAGGAGGATTTGGAAGGATACTACAAGTTCCTCTACAACGCTAATGTGGTGGACTTCCTGTCCACTCCTGAGATCCAGTACATCCAGAACTCTGTTCAGGCCCCTCAGCTGAGCCAACACCCCGAACAGCATTTTTTGGAGCCCGCTGGAGATGGCTCCTCAGACACTTACTGGCCCATTCACTCTGACTTGGAGGTCCCAGGCCTGGACCTTGGCTGGCCCCAGGTGCATCACTTCATTGAGCCCACAGAAGTTACCACTCTGGTCAACCCCCCGGAGCCTGACATGCCCAGCATCAAGGAGCAGGCACGGAGACTCATCAAGAACGCCCAGCAGGTCAGCTTTCTTTACAAAGGGAAACTTGATGTCCAACTTTGAACTATGACATTCAAACTCTTCACACGGTGTTGTCTTGACGCTGGTTCTCTCTTTGGCTTTTGTCCTCTTAGGTCATTGCTGTAGTGATGGACATGTTTACTGATATTGACATGTTTGCGGATATCCTCAACGCTGCCATGAGGAACGTCGCTGTCTATATTCTTTTGGATGAGGAGAATGCGCATCACTTCATCAACATGGTGTCCAACTACAGGGTCAATCTGCAGAGCATTCAAGTGAGTAAATGTTCCTTCAGGACAACGTTACATTTTGGTACAGGCTTTGAGTTTCAGTTCAATAAATAAAAAAATGTAAATGAATGCAGTACTCTTCTATACACTCCTCCACTGGTTGACATGTTCCTTTATCAAAATGAACATGAACATTGTCGTTTATTTTTACACAGCGAATATGTCGACCTATATTTCCAGCCTGACTTTTAAAGTTTGACATCTTTGGCAGCAATGCATGTGCTCGGAGCCTGGGGACACATCGAGAAAAGGGGAAGTTGGAAAACACAGAGAGCTATGGTTTCTAAGGATATGTCAACAGCGACATTAATACAGAATCACACTCCTCGTATTGTTTGTGTGTCCTCTGTCTCACGTTAAGCGAACACATGAAGTTATCAGCAGTGTGCAGCACAGCCGTTCATAGAGGTGACTCCATAATATAAATAAAGAATACCTGCCAGCCTTGACTTTCCAAATGTATTGTACATGTACATGTATTAGATATCTGAGATCGTTGCTGACCAAACAGCAGTGAGAAAGATATTAAATAGCACCTTGTTTTTTTTTTGTGTTTCATAATCTTGTTTGTCTTTCTCTCCTTTTAAATGATCTGTTATTAGTTTTTGCTTTGTTTTGCCGTCACTCTCCTACATTGTGTGTGTTTTCTACTTCTCGTGCAGCCCCGTCACACTAAACTATGCTGTCTTTTGTGATGTTGACTGTTCTTCTATGAGACTTGTTTTTTGTGTACATGCTCAGGTGCAGACAAGGCGTTTAGGAAGGGCGGTCACATTATTTTTTTCATGTTGTCTAATATTTGTTGTCCTTGCTAAAATATGGTAGTTGTAGCTGTAAAGTATTTCTGCCATCGGAAGAAATCACAGTAACCATATTTTCCTGTAAAAGGGAACTTGATATTCAGCCATTTTCTTCTGCTTTCAAGGGTGGCAGTGTGCATGCAATGCTGCCACCTACCTTAGACTGAGATTAACATCACTGTCATCTGATCGCCTGAGCTCAACTTTTCTCATAATTAGTGGATTTGATGTCTGTCTTGCAGTTTTTACGAGTGAGAACAGTGTCTGGCATCACGTATCACTGCCGCTCAGGGAAGTCTTTTAAAGGCCAGATGATGGATCGCTTCTTGTTGACAGACTGCAGGGCTGTGTTGAGTGGAAACTACAGGTGAGGAAATGTAAAGTTATCACAGAGAGCTTTGTCCTGTACACAAGGCAGCCGTTCATACTGAGATTTTTTTTTTAATGACTGCTTTTATTTTGCATCTGCTGATATTGAAAACCAGACATGAATATCCAACGGCCTGATTCTACTAAGTCTCATTTTTGTCATGTTTTTGTCCAGCTTCATGTGGTCTTTTGAGAAGCTACACCGCTGCATGGCACACCTCTTCCTCGGGCAACTCGTCACAACCTTTGATGAGGAGTTTCGGATTCTGTTCGCTCAGTCCCAGCCACTTATCACTGAAAATGTGATTGCTCCAGTAGAAGATTTTAGCCGCTTGCAAAAGAGGCAGTACACAAGCGAAAGAACTCCTTTATTCAGGGATTCCCGGAAATTCCTTTCTTTGGAAAACGTTCATCCAGATGACCGGTTCAGACACTATGATGAACGTATGGATCCGGATTGGAGAATGGTGGCTCTGGAAAGGCAGGGATCCCTGCATGGCCCGTCAGATATGCACAGGAGGTTTCCCCCCCAGCATTCTCGCATGGATCCACCTTTTGATCAGGGCTACGCTAGGATGCCAATGATGGAAAATGCTGCCTTCAAACGTCACAGTTACGCTGAGGGTGTTCATGGTCGATTCTCTCACCCATTCCTGCAGCACCCGGGAACGACAGAGCCTGAGAACCAGGGAAGGCAGTTTCACAGGGGGCACCAGCCCTATCCAGGGCCCGGACCGGAAGCCGATTCCAGTGGCTATGACAAGCCCTGGGGTCAAGACTATCATTCAGCAGATCAATGCTATGAACCTGGTTTACCACAAGAGATGCAACCGCCTGACAACTTTGACCCAGTGCTTAGATATTTATCTTCTACCAGAAATGTGGACTTTGACCAGGACTCAGAGAAATTACTGCCGAATGCAGATTTACCGTTCAGTTCAACAGCTCATCCAAGAAGACTGAGTTTGGGCCATCCGTATGCCTGTCAGACCTCCCCCAGCCCTTCAAATCCATCTGATCAGAAGCAATGTTTCAAGGAACCTAACACTCTCCGCAAAGATCCTTCAGTAAAACAGGGGCTAAGAAACTGGAGGATTAGCTCATACCTCAGTGCATGTGATAATCCAGGAGACGAAGACCTGCCAGTGGTGCCACCTCAAGGACCAGACCCTTTTGAAGAGCCTTCTAACCTTGTCGAACAGACGGGACCAGGCATGGATTTACCAACTTCTAAAATACCAAATGTCAGAGAGTTTAAGATTCCCGCAATACCTCGGGCAAGTCAGATGCCGAATTATATCAAAACCACTGTACGAGAGCAGCCAAAGAAATCCCCCGATGAACCTACAAATAAAACAACACCTACCCCCTCAGAATCATCATCTACGGCTGAAGGGGAAAAGGCCGAGGAGGCAGAACAAAAAGAACCAAAAACCGTCGGTCTCCGAAGGGAGGAGTCATTCCGTAGGAACTACAATGCCGCAATGCCAAGGAGCTCCAGGTTAAGATCCTCTTTGATATTCAGCTCTCTTGAGCAGCAGCACACTTCTCAAGATACCAAAAGTGCGGCAGGCCAACCAGATGAGGGAAGTGAGGTGAACGAGGCAGAGCAGACCTCGCTACCTTTTCTTTCACAGGTTTTAGGAAAAAGGCGACCTGCAAGAGAGCCTTTTGAGTGGAGCCGCTACATAAAGCCCAAAACAGACGATGGAGCCAATAAGGCAGATGATCAGTATGCATCAAAAGAAGAACGTTCAACAGATCTGGTGGAAAACAGCAAGGCACAGGAGACACCAAAACTACCAGATTCAGAGAAAATAGAATCTTCACCATCAATGCCCAGATCCAAGGCTTCTGAAGCTGCGCTGCCTAAAACTGATCAGCCAGTACAACCACCCAAATCTCTGCTCACCACTCCACTGACTGTAGATATGAGTAATCCTGATGACAGGCTCTTGTTTTTTAGGGAGATGGCAGCAAAACGCAAAGCAGCCAAGGCTGCAGAAGCTGAAAAGAGCAAAGACAAAGGCCCGATGAAACCCCCAACAGATCTAACAACCACCGCTGTTAAAACGGAGAAACCTGAAGCAAACCAAGTCTCAGAAAAGGTGGTTCATACTTCACAATCTGCAGATTTATCACCAAAAAATGTTTCCACAGATGAAGGAAATAAAACAATACCTGCAGAAGAATCTAGGTCAGTCAGTCTGTCTTTAGATGCCAACGATAAAACTAAAAAGCATGACAGTCAAGTCGAAAATGATTGCAGTATCTCTCAAAGCTCTAAAGATGAAGAAACCACGATTTCAACTGATGCGGAGAACTCAGAGCTAAAAGACAGCCAACTAGCAACATCGCTGCCTGTTTCTGCAGAGACAGAATCTTGTCTGAGCAACCAAAACCCAAAACCTGTAAAAGAGAGTAGCCCACTTCATCCACCTACACAAATAACCGCTACTCCCCTTCCTCTTATGGAAGATATGCATGAAAGTGAAAGCCCAAACTTTAATTCTACTTCAAAGGAGTCAATTTTGTTCACTCCCATTTCATTGTCTTCTGCATCTGCTGGATTGAACATCCAAAACCCTGAATCGGTCCAGTTAGAAACCAGTATCTCCTCCCTCTCACAGCTTCCCGAGCAAGAAACAGGATCTGAGCTGAGCTCTTCTAAACCACCAGTAGAAAGCTCTTTCTCGAATCAAGATCCGACAGATTTTGGTTCCCAGACTGGTTCAGCTCTCCCCTTTGCTCCTTTTTCCATTCCTGAAGAGACTTTATCTTCAAATCTCTCTGACTCAACCACATCCTCCAGCATTTTGTCTCCAAAATTGGACAAAACAGAAGTGCAAGAATCTGTCAGCACCTCGTCATGTGACTCCTCACAAACAGCCGACAACACTCCTGCAGTATCTGAGTCCACCCTGGCTCATCTGGATCCCGATTCCCAAATGATGTCACTTGAGACCCTTTCAACAGTCTCTGCACACAAGGAGTCTGATGTTTCTACTGACACACATGCTGTTAACAAAGAACAAAACAAATCCTTAAACTCCACCACACAGACAGATCCCAAAGAATCGTGTGCTCCTACACCTTCAGAAAAGTCTGTACCTGATTCAGAAAATGACCCTCAGATACCTGAGGTTATTTCATCAAAAGATGTTAAAGCTGATATTTCACCTCCTTGTCTTAGCCCTTCATCACCTAAGTCAGATGTAGCTAATGTTTCTGACCTCGAGAGTTTGGCCTTCAGATCTGATCAAGCTGAGAGGATTAGTTCACTCCCACTTTCTAAATATACCCTCTCAGAAGCATGCCCTTCTGTTGATCCAGACATTAATTCGAAGGATTCCCAAGCCACAACAAATGCATCTCCACAAGATGCACAAACAGAAGAAGCCCCTCCCTCTGAAGTCAACCTGACGGGATCTGTCATTCCAGCTCCTGTTGAAACATTATGTTCTTCTGCTCTAACTGACTCAGCTGGATCTGTTACGTCCCCCGAGGCTGAAAAAGCAGAAACCAACACGTCCACATTGTGCCCCTCAGGTGCACCCACTGTTGCCAAGCAGGTTACAACAGACTCAAACAAAACTCCTGTGCTCCCATCAACAGAAACTTCTCACCAAACTGAGCCTACCTCAAAACTCCCAACAGAGCCAACACCAACACTTGAGGGCCCACCTTTAGAGTCACCTGTGCCTGCTGAGAATAACAAACTTGACCAACAGAGCGAAGAAAGCAAAGTAAATGAATTGCCCAACAAAAAGCCTGAGGACACCGAGGTCACAAATAAGGTCAATAAAAGCCCAACGCAGGAATCGATCAAAAGTGATCTAGTAAACCAAAATAGCTGCTCCGAGTCAACAGAGATCACACCAGAAGAAGTTCCTGTATCGCCACAGTCCAAGCAGCCAAAATCAACCCTGTCTCGCTACCACTCATCAACAGCCAACGTGCTCTCAAGCAGCAACCTCAGAGACGATACAAAGCTGCTTCTGGAGCAGATTTCTGCCAACAGCCAGAGCAGGAACGAGGCGACCAAAGAGTCTCCTGTCACCGATGACGAGAAAGAAGATGAAGCGGACAAAAATGCCAAAAGGGAGAAAGAAAGAGGGCTCAGGACACTTAACAGAGGGCAGCCTAAGTCATCGCAGGAAAAGGACAAGCTGCTGGAAAGAATCCAGAGCATGAGGAAGGAGAGGAAAGTTTACAGTCGATTTGAGGTATGAATACAGATAGCACTGTTGCTGCAATTCCCCGTTTGAACGACCCCATTACTTTCACAGATGGCACCCTAACTGGTATCGAAAGAAAAATAAGAATAGAAGAGGATAAATTGTACAGTAAGTGTAGAAAGAAGACGTGAAGTGATGCAGATGTTCAACAAGGACTTATTGTGTGTGTTTTGCCAAGTTGTTATGAATGAAAACTTAATGAACTGAAAAGATGAGTGGGGTTGAATATAGTTTTACAGACTGCATGGGTCAAGTGCAATTTGTGCAACAGATTTTTCTATAAATATGGCCGTCCTCATCTTTTATGAGAGAACTGTTATTCTCATGTAAATAACTAGCTTTAATTCTTTGAAATCTACTTTGAATTTTAAAACAATTTTAAATAAACCTGAGACTGAAACAGGATAGCATCTCTAAAATGACACACAATATCAGTGTGAATTACTGCGCACCTCACAATATGTGAGGTTTCGTTTAGTTTTTCTATTGAACAGTATTTAATAGGACAAATTCGGGTTTCATGTTAGTTTTACAAGATGAGCTGGCTGACTTAAGGGGTTGTTTCACCCAAATCACCCAATTTATTTACTATTTGAGTTGTTAAACACTCTAAGGCATTTAAAGATGCAATATAAAATACGCAAAGTACAAATATATGTGGAGTTTTACATTTGCTTGAACAAACCCTTTAATTGTCTCTGTACATTTGTTTTAGTTCCTTTTGCATGAAAACCTGCCATGCATGTACATTGGAACTACAGATTCCCAAACAAAGAATATCAATAACTATGTAGAGTTGTGGCTCTCACAGTGGATTCAGCAACATGTATATTTGTGAATAAAATGTCTTTTGAAATGTGTTTCCTCAGCTCTTGTCTGTCTGATGTTGCAGAATTGCATCAATCAGAAGTTATCTTGTCCTGTTAATGAAATTTAGAATGAAAATATTTTGCATGCATAAATCATAACAGCAAAGTCACTGATAACATTAGCAATGGCTATTTGAACCACCACGACAGAGTGGCATCATCATTGACACCCATGCTCTGATATTAAAACATATGAAAAATCAAAATGTACTTTCTAAATGAACCCAAACTTTCTGCAATATATATATATATACATATATAAAATGAATAATTAGTTCTGTATAACGCTGTAAAATATCACACTAATTGTATTTCACAGAATTTAAACTTAGCTTTTAAAGTATTTTAACATTTCCTTTTCTCCTTAATGAGATCATTTGTGGAGTTGGAAATGTGACCTGCCTGTATATAATATACTGTGTAATTGTGGTTTGTACCCACATAAATCTTTGATCTTGACATCCTCATCATAGCATTGTGCTTCACTTAACTGTTGATTCCCAACATTACACAACCAATTATCACCATCTCATGAGAATCACATCTCGTCAACAGAGATCACATCAGAACAAGTTCCTCTGTCACCACCCGCAGGCCAAAATTAGAGCTACTGTTACACAAAACCATCAGAGGAATGCTCACCAGGGATTACCAGGCATTTTAGACCCCATGAAGAGATTTCGCACTGTGCCCCATTACCACAGGCCCAACCCTGGAAACGGAACAATATGCAGACCTGCATTCGGTGAAAATCACTATTTGACTAATACCCTTGTCAGAAATGTACCGAAGGTTGTTTGCATGTGCTGTGTACTATTTCTACAAGTTTCAACAGCCATGTGATTTAAAGCTTTTGCTTTAACTTTGGTTAGCCTGATTCTGATTCTGTTCAAACACACCTCAGCATCCTCAGGACAATTCTCTCAAATGATGCCAGCGTGCCTTCTATCGACTCGCTCTCCTCTGTCATAATCAGCTCTTGTCGTCTTTATGAAATGGTCCAGATTTATTTGTGTGATTTACTTTGTGGGGCTTGTCTTGCAAAACACTGAAACAAATTAAAACCGATTAAGCTCTGGCTGTGACTGTAACTGCCTGCAGTCACATGCCGCAGTGTGCTGGTTATGAAAGGAGTGGTTTGCCTCAGAAACAGTGGGGTCTTGGAAATGTCTTGATAAGGTCGAACTGAACTACACTAATCTTTAAAGGACCCTCGCTGCCTTGAGTGTCTCAAGTCTAAAGGGAAAGTGCACACTTGATTTAGTTTCGTTGTTTATAGAGGGTCAGTTTAATATTAGGCCAGAATGACTCTAACCCTGAGGAGAGTGTATCACGTCACAGCATTCAGCTGGTATGCTTTTGTTGTTAAGTCTCTGGCTGCTAAAGATGGAGAGGAGCTGCCACCGGGAATCTTTGTCTATGGAGGACCTTGGAAGTACCTTACCTTTTTGAATTTGGTGAGCATACATGACCCCTGATATCTATTAACAGTAACGGCACATCGCAGATGTGGAAAAGGATCACGGACGGATCGTGTTTGTATTTCAGTTATTACAAATGTCATTCTTTGGACTGGCTGCTTTGAATGATCTACATTTGGAGAAGAAATCAGAAACAACGTTAAGCAAATGGAAAGACCTCCTCTTCTCTGTCTTTGCCTTCCCTGTGGGCATGGTAAGAAACACACACTGTAAAAACCTACATTTTTATCGACTGATTGTAACAATTTCTGCTCTGTGCATGTTGTTTAGTTTGTTGTTCTGCTTTTCTGGAGCATCTTTGCCTTCGACAGAGAGTTGGTCTACCCAGCTTCTATTGACGCTTTCTTCCCTCCCTGGATGAACCACGCTATGGTCTGAAAAGTGTTCCTTTTTGTTTTTATTTAAACAATATTGTACACAAATCGAAATAAATTATTCCTCCACTGTTGTTTCCTCAGCACACATTTGTCCTCCCTGTTCTACTTGGAGAAGTGATGGTGCAGCCGCACGTCTACCCCCAAACTAAACATGCACTTGCAGCCTTAGGAGTTGTAGGCCTGGCTTACTTGTCTTGGTAAGTGACGAGTCAGCACACTCGTGACAACAGTTTCCCAACTACTTGGGAAGTCGATTATGACAGAATCTTAAAACAACAGCCTACTGGATTCAATGTTTTTAATGTGGCTCTGACTGCATTCTTAGTGTATCAGGTCTAGACTGGACCGGTTAGTGTCGTTTCACTGCAAACAGCTTGAATGTAAAAAGCTTTACTATTGTGTGTCACATACTGTATTGCAGCACGTAGGCCACTTTGTTTCTGATGGTGCAAATCAATAAACATGTTGCAAGTTGAGGATGACATTTCTTTATTATTATAGCGTCTCCCTGTTACAGTAATCAGTATCATCTGTGCCACTGGGTGGAAAGTAAATATTTGTGTGAGACAAAGTCAATGTGCTTGACAAGACAGTGCAAGATGATCTGATAGATATATTCAGCGCTTTTTCTTTCTCTCTCTGAACACGTTCTGCAGGATTATATGGGTGTACTTGTCTGTTGGGATTTGGGTGTATCCGCTCTTGGGTCACTTCAGCACTGCTGGTCTGGGGGGCTTCTTCGTTTTTAACATGTCTGTGGTGACTCTGTTCTATCTGCTGGGGGACAAGCTCAACAGCCATGTGTGGAGTAAGTGACAACAGCAAACATACAACTGGAGACGAACAGCTGGATTCAAGTCGACTCTCATCTAATCTCTCCCTCGCTTTCTTTTTCTCTCCTTTGCTTTAGGTAAGGACATGAAGATAACAACAAGCACAATGTGACTTTCTGCTCCAGTACAGTGCTGAAGCCTTAAGGCAAGACTGTGTCACTTTTTACTGAAGAGTTAACACATCCTTCCTCTACCAAATAAAGTGGAATAAAAAGTCCGAGACAATTTTCCCTGATAATATTAACACACCTCAATATTCAGTAACACACATTACTGAGTGACTTGCTGTTACGTATACATAGTATAGGCTTTAGCTAAATGCTAAGAACCAGCTCAACATTTAAGTCGCATTGTACTATTAAAAGCAACAGTTTACAACATCTCTGATTTAAATATTACAGTTTATAGTTAAGCTAAAACAAAGGCTATTTGACATTGCAAAACACCTGAATAATGCAAGCTGAATTTCACAGTAGGAAGGAAAGCAAGCGGGGCTAAGAAATCCTTCTGTGACTATTTATAGTTGCTGTGTTTCTGATTTTAAAAGGAATATCCACAATAAAATGCGATACATGCCCTGTCCTCCACATAATTCACTGCTTCTAAATTGGAGTTAGTCAATTAATCAAGCAAAGAGGATCCACTATCAATATAATCACTCTCATTTGAAGCACATTGAAGTTCCTCTTCCTGTTTGACCTGAATAAAGTGCATATTTCCCGTTAATCAAGGAACATCTGGAGGGGTTGCAAGAATAGCTCAATTTTTGGCAATCCAAAACACAACGCTGAACCATCCTGATTTGATGTCATCACAAATCCATCGAGGTCTCCAGAAGCAGCTGTGTTGTTGTGTTTCCGAGAGACTGAAAGAAGGGCTGGCGATCAAGCTGCATGCAAGTCTCTGTAGCCTTTAAGGTGTTGGAGATAGTTCGGATCTGCATCCACCAATCCGACTGAGAGGATCTTGGCCAGTAAATGTACATCCTCTTTGCTCAGATCCCTCTGTTAAAGGTCAACATCAGAGATTTCAACAATTAGATGTTGTGATAATCAGAAGCTATAAGTAATTACTGAACCCATTTTTTTTAATATAATCACCTACCATCATGCTGTTGTTAGTGATGTCAAGCAGCTTCTTAGCTTTGCCTCCCTACAAGAGATGATCATTTCAGAAAATCACACTTTGTTTCTTATTTCCTCTTATCCGTCACATCTTTTAACCAGTACAGTTCTGTCTTTGAGACTATCTACTCAATGTTACTTTATGTTTCCTTCTTTATCAGACATTCATTTTAAAACAGGTAAATGCTGTAAAATTCTACTCACCTCTTGAAGTCCTTTTGAAAAGCACATGATGATAAAGAGAAGACCAGCAACTACCTGATCATTCAAAGGAGCAGTCAGTCATTGTGCAAGATTAAAACTTTGAATAGTTCTCAATAACAACACTGTACACTAAAATAAAAATCATTGATTAAAGTCACGTATAATTGTTTTACTTACTCCCAGCAGGTGCAACATCTTTGTTCTTCTTGGCTCTGTCCTTTCTGTACAGTGATTTGCTTTTCAACTGAACTGCTCCAAATAAGTTCCTCCTCCTCAGATAATCACATGTTCAGTCAGGGAAAAACACACATGAAGAACCAGAACAACAAGACACACTGCATTTTCAAGAAACGCCTATTCTTTCAACTGGAGGATGTTAATCAGAAGACAAATGTAGTGTTACACAAAAGATTGCGTAAATGGGAGTTTGTTATTGAAAGAGGATGCTCATTAGCTTGAAGTGGTAACGTAGTTTCCAGGCTGAACTGTGTCTTTAATTGTTCCTCTAAAATACATTCACGTCAGAGCTTCTCTGTGACCATCAGATATGTCACAGCACTGACAATCATCGGGAAAATGAAACCACCACCTGCTCATTTGAATTCCCCTGAATGACAGTGTGTTGATGTTGTTTGATAAAAATCAGGTTCCCACCAATAGAACAGAATAAATATTAAAGAAGAAGTCCCCCAAAGGGCGGTGTATCTTTTTGAATCTAAATAAATCAAGTCTGGTTAATGTAAAGAAATGCCAGGAGCTGAATGCAAGTTTACATACAGGAGCAGTTTTTATTCTTATTTCCTTTTAAGGTGAATCAACTGAAGACAGATACACAACTGTGGCTTTTCTGCCTTTTCTGTGTGACCAAACAACCAAATTATCGGACAACTAAACCCACATTGGCATATAAATATGAGCATGAAAATGTAAACAGTCTACACAAGAATAAAGTTCAAATTCCCTTTTTGTCACACAGTGGGCATTTTGCCATCTTTCCTAAGTAAAAGAAAAACTAAATAAAGTAATAATAAGTTATTAAATTGGATACAAAGCGGATACAGCTAAAGGAAGAAGGAAAAAAGAGATAATCAGTAAATACGGTGCATATCATATTTGATACATACACTTATGAGACCATCCGCTTGGCAAAATAAAAGAAAAAGAGATTGAAAAAGGCAGCTGTAAAAATAAAGATGCAGACATAAAGACACAAATGTTACATATGACCTAGGAGAAAAGTATTTGTCATTGCTTGAATTGGGTGTAATGCCTGATGTAACAAACAAGATACAAACAAAAAGAGCCAAATAAAGACTTCAGACAAAAAAAAGGGAATTTTCTGTCCATTATTTCTCTGGTCAGGCATCATAGGGATCCGTTAAAGAAGTGGGTCTTATTCACAGACGTGTGTGGATTATTTACTGATGTATATGTATGTAGACATAAACACAAAATATGTGCAGTTAGAGAACATATTAAGATGCAGCTCAAGTGATTCTCTCTATAAATATTTTTTTTAGTTTCATGTTTTACTTGTTTTATTTCTCGTTTTTAAAACCTGTAAAACCTATTTTATTTATGGAAAACACTCATATGATATTGAATTATAACCTTGTCTTAATGTAAATATTCATGTTGGCAAACGTGTGTGTGTGTGTGCGTGTGCGTGCGTGCGTGCACGTGTGTGTAATTTAACTGCAGACACACGCATGCGCGCGTGCGCTCCATCTAGAACATTTTCGTCTCTTCTCAACGTTTTTTTTTTTACATCGTCATCAAGTAAAGCAAAAAAAAAACAGCGCAGCTTCCGGTGTGCTGAGCGCACCTTCAAAATTAAAACTCACTCTGCTTTCATTTATTACACTCTAAAAATCACTTCACGTCTTTCCAAAACACGGTAATAAGATAAAACTTTCTCCATTTAGCGAAAAGGAAAACGTATAGATGCTCTTTGTCTTTCTGCGTCCTTCCTTTCTGAGCCTACTCTGCTCCTTTATCGGTGAGAGAAAAACCGGAAGTGGAGTGTGTATTGACGCCATCTTGACGGGTCTCTCCGGGCACACGGTGGTTGTTGACAGTGACCGGATCGGACGGATCGTGTGGAGGATCGTGTCTGCCACATGGTGGCTGCCTGCCGGCTTTAAAAACAAGAGAAGATGCGCTGGTATGTCGGCCTTTAACAGTCGGACCATCTAGTCAGCAAATCACTGGGAAAAGACAGTAAGGCTGTCAGATCTGTCGGGGTCGGTAAGATTTCTGCTGTCTGTCTGCACCCTTATGTCGGTAGATGGCTGTAACTTTTCACGGCTTACACATAACACAGAAATAATAATAATAATAATAAACAACACAAATATCTTTGTTTTTATTTATCTGTGTAGCCAACTAACAAAATTAACTCTATGCTAGGTGAAGACCTGACTAATGTTAGCCTGCTAAAATCTGAAGAAAAAAAAATGTCTTAACCTGTAAAAAAACAACTAACTGGTTTTATTTCGTAAGTTATTCACTCAATGCAGAATGAACTTGGACAAGTTGTGGCAGTCGGTTTGCGTCACTCTCTGGGTTCAAACCCCGGGGCTTTGGGGCCTCTGTGTGCAGTTTGCAGGCTCTTTGCTCCGCCTGTATGGTCTCTCTCTCTCTCCCTCTCCCTCTCTCCCCCCCCCCCCCCCCCCCTCCTCCCTCCCTCCCTCCCTCTCTCTCCCTCTCTCTCCATGGTCATGCAGGTGGAGTGAATGTGTGAGCATTGAATGGCTGTTGTTGGTTTGTGTATCTCCATGTGTTGGCCCTGCATCGGACAGCCGACCTGTCACCCCCCCTCGCCTTTCCTCCCCTCCCCGGCCTCGCCCCGGTCCGAGCCCCGGTCCATCCACAGGATCCCCTGCAGGCCGGTGCAGGAGACGGACGGATGGATTTGAGTTGTGTCTGTTAGAAAACCGAACCGGCTCGGTTGTGTTCACGCTGAAGGGTAGTCAAGAGGAAACCAAGCAGCGAGAAACCAAAATAAAACTTCCGGTTTTGAGAGTTTAAAACGCGTTCATCCAAATCGCAGCATCAAACTACCATCCCCGTGTATATAAAACCCATCTTTAACACGAAGTGTTGGTGTTTGGACCCAAAGTGGTCGGATAATAATCACGAGCTGTCATTTCGCTTCAGAACTTACTTGCCATTTTAATTTGAAGTTTCGCCCAAAGCGGAAGTGATGCGGTCCTATATTTCAGCTAACGTTACTCACCTACCTCCGTTATTCTAACTATAGCTCACTTGGCTAATTTGTTGACATGTCAGCCGGAACCGGGCCGATGTCACCATAAACCCATCACACCCCGGAGACCTCATCCAATCTAAGATAGCCACACGTACGGGTCCTTTGTATGGAGCGAGTGTGGCGTTTGGCCGTCTGGTTTTTGGGCTCCTTTGCTAGGTGATAGTAGCTGAAGTGAATCTCTGCAGCCCAAACTGTGGCGGTGTGGATGAGCCCCGTCGGCTTCCATTAGCCGAGGCGTCTCTCTGGTCTTCACAGAGACGCTGATCCTGCTGGCCCCGGACGGCCGAAGGGGGGCTGCCACGATGCTGTGTTGGGGAAATGCCTCCTACGGACAGCTGGGCTTGGGGGGGATCGATGAGGAGATTGTGCTGGAGCCACGCAAATGTGAGTACTTCCACGGGAAGCAAGTGTGTGATGTGGGGTGTGGCCGGAGACACACAGCCTTCCTGCTGGAGGATGGGACAGTGTACACCTGTGGCTGCAACGACCTAGGACAGCTGGGACACGAGAAGTCCAGGAAGAAACCAGGTTGGTTTTTATTATTATTACTATTATTATTAATCGTTATTATTATGATAATGATGCTCAAACATTTGTTTTTGTCTTCTCCTAGAACAGGTCGTGGCCCTGGATGCACAGATCATAGTGGCGATGTCATGTGGAGAGTCCCACACACTCGCCCTGAATGACAAAGGGCAGATTTTTTCGTGGGGTCTGGGCTCAGATGGCCAGCTGGGCCTCAATAACTTTGAAGAATGTGTTCGTGTGCCTAGGTAAATAGAGCAATTACTGCCACCTTTTCTCTTTTATGTGGGTCCATTTCATCACTTTTTCATTTGCATGTTCTTTCCTTCGTTAAAAAAATTTACTTAAATTGGGTGAATCTGTCGGCACAGGTTTATCTGTCAGAGTTACTCTGATGATGAAACGCGATTGCAAACTACATTAACTTTTATACGAAAACAGACGAACAATGATCGTTTATCTGTGTCTGTAAACAGAAACATCAAGAGTTTGTCAGATGTACAAATCACTCAGGTAGCCTGTGGGTATTGGCACTCCCATGCACTTTCAAGAGGTGAGGATTGTTTCTAGCTGCATAAATTCACTCATTCACCTTTTAATGTTTACCACATTAATCCAATCCCGATGTTGTATCTGTTTGTTTGCACAGGGGGCCAAGTTTTCTCCTGGGGCCAGAACCGATACGGACAACTTGGCTTGGGAAAAAAGGGACAAAGCATATCCACACCCCAGATCATCAAGTCTCTCCAGGGCATCCCTTTTGCTCAGATATCAGCGGGTGGTGCTCACAGCTTTGCTCTCACTCTCTCAGGAGCGGTGTTCGGTTGGGGTCGCAACAAGTTTGGTCAGCTAGGTCTCAATGACACGAATGGTGGGTTTTCAGGAACCTGAAGTACTTGTGAGCATCCAACAACTAAAGTCAAACTAACTGTCAGAATGTCTTTTTCAGATCGACATTTCCCAGCTCTGCTGAAGTCCCTTAGATCACAGAGAGTGATTTACATCTCCTGTGGAGAAGATCACACAGCAGCATTGACCAAGTTAAGTTGTATACTTTGTGAACATCTGATAAACCCGCAGCTCTGTGTGCCAAAGTCTTTGATTTGAATTTGTAGTTACTTTTAATCAAAGCAGGGTATAAGTGAGTGGATGGTTTTTACAGCCTGCATTGTGTTTCCGCAGGTTTGACTGTGATTCCTAATTGCTGATTATATTGCATTATTTTTTAGATTGTTTATTCATCAGCTTAATTCCTGATATATTGGGGCAGAAGGGTAGACATGCAACCTTTCAGGTTTTAAGCAATTCAAAGATTTATTCAAGTTTTTATGACTTCACTAATTTGAAAGTTATGTTTTAAACAAATGAATGAAGATGAATTATAGTCATCATAACCTTCTCTTACAAATAATCATAATAATCAATAATCTCCCAGCAGCTAAGATATCAGGTTATGCTATTATAATTAACGTGAATAACGGTTAGAAGTAAGGGTTATTGAAACAAACGTCGACTTGAATTTCAGCAATCGCTACAGTTTACAAGGAAAACCTGGATTGAACTCACAAAACATGATTGCATCTTGGCTGCTCACTGCGTTCCAGTCCCACATGGTGTGCCTGCTACATTAGGCCTTGCATTTCTCTTGCCATCAACAAGGTCAGAATAACTGGTGCTGCTGATTTTACAGGAAGGAGGTGTGTTTACGTTTGGAGCAGGAGGATATGGACAACTTGGACATAACTCTACAAACCATGAAATCAACCCTAGAAAAGTGTTTGAACTCATGGGAAGTGTAGTTACACAAATTGCATGTGGAAGGTAAAATTTTCTTTTTTTCATTTCCCGCCTTCTGTCTGAAATGTGACAAAATTTCTTTTTGTTTTGTTCCAACATCAGAGTCATCAGTATAAAGGTGTCATAAAACTACAAAAACCTTTATTTTGCAATCACAAGGCAGCACACGCTGGCTTTCACACCGTCATCTGGAAAGATGGACTCCTTTGGGCTTGGTGGTAATGGGCAGCTTGGTACACGCTCCTCATGCAACAGAAAAAGTCCCGCCCCCGTCAAAGGTCCCTGGGTGGCCTCCAATACTCCAGGAGGTACAGACGAGGCACAGCAAATAAATCTCCATCAAGGCATTTTTCAAGACTGCAGGACTGAAAGAAACAACAAAGGCCACAGGAATTTATCCATACATTTATTTCTTGCTTCCATCCCGTTGTATTGCAGAAATGGAGCAATGTTGTGTCAAGAGGATTTATGCTGGAGGAGATCAGAGTTTTGCTAACTATTGCACTGCCAATGTAAGTTTTCAGGAGCTCTCAGTCATTCTGGTTTCTCAGATCATAGATAAATAATACAAATTGTGTATTTTAACACACAACTACCATGATTACAGAATTTTCAAATTATCATGGCTGAAAAGATTAGCTGCACCAGATGAGAACATGGCGCCATGTTTTTGTTGAATAATTGGTGATTTTTCTCTTTCTAGAACCTCCAGAACCTGGACGATGTGAGGATAAAAGATCCCCACAGAGGGATTTGCACTTTGACTGAGGACATTATACAAAAGTGGCTGAACCATTCACCAGGAAGAGTCCCGCAGGAAATTTCCAAGTAAAGTCTTCTCACATAAGCTCATAGCTGACCACATCTTACTGATGGTGTGGCTAGTTTTAGTGCACTGCAGACATGTTCTTAAAACTGAAAAAGGTTAGTCGCACTAATTACTTGACTTTTATGATTCCTTCAGTGAGATTGACCTCGTGTTCTCCTCAGCAAGCTGCCTCAATGGATCTTTTCTCTCAATGAGGTAATCACATTTTAAATGAGGTATATTTTTAATTTAGTATGTAGTACAACCTCATATATCATCACCAATTCATTTTTTTTGTATTATTTATTGTCAAGTCCATTTTTATTCTCTTGATCCTTTGTCTTTACACACGATTTACAACTGATACACAAAACATTTTTAATGACTTGATCCAACTCCAGCTGGTTTGGAGCTGAAGTCAGTATCATGTATTACATGTATTTCTAAGACCGTAGTATGTCAGCAGGGTTGTTCTTATTAGGTGACCTAAATACTTGGACTATTACCTACATGGTCTCACATGGACTGTCTGTTTCTTTTCCACAGTCATCCAGATCACTATAGTACCAGCAGCAAATGTTCAGGCGTGGATATGAACATGGCTCGCATCCTGTTTCACAGAGTGATTCAACAAGATCATCCCGAGATAGCTCAGCAGGTCAGTGACAAAAAAAAACCTGAGGCTGTCCTGCGTAGTTTACCTTACCAGTATTCTTTCATGTGGTCTGTAATCGCTCTAAATATACATAATTTGCAATTTTCCAACATTATACTTGGCACCATATATCATGTTTCTGTTTGGGGAAAAAAACTACTTTACTACTACTACTTTATGTTCTATATGTGTGGATTATGAATATTCCTAACGAACTAACTGTCTATTTTAGGGCACAGTGCCCACGATTTTGAATATGTGGCCCTGTGTCGCATTGGCTTTGTAATACCTTTTCATACAGTTTCTTGATTGAGAACACAAAATACTGATCATTTAAGCTTTTTATTTCAAAGTTATTACTTAAAAATACTGCAAATTATGAGAATTCTCTGTTTATGGTGTTGCATCATAAATTCTACATACAACAAATCAGGCGACATCAGGTTTGGAGAGCAGCATCAGCTCTATCTTCTGCCACCTTAACAGCCTCTCCTATCTTAATATGTAATTGCTCACTTTGCCCTGGAACCTCCCCTCAGCATAGTGTTGGGATTAATCATAACATTAATCACTGCATCAATGATAGCAGGCCTATTTACTGCCTCTTGCCTCCCTCAGATTGCTGCTAGTCTTGAAAAGAACCTCATTCCCAGACTGAGCAGTTCTCCTCCAGACATTGAAGCCCTGCGGCTCTACCTCACTCTCCCAGAATGCCCTCTCTTCAAGGATCGAAATAATTATGTGACCATTGTGATCCCATTTGCAAAATCACTCCTCAGCCTAAAAGAGGCGGCGCTGAGGGTGCTAGGTAGGAGGATGGTGATGAAGTTTTTTCACGATTAATGGCAAAAATGATGCAACACCATGTCAGCTTTAGTTTTTCATCATTTTTTGTTTTTGCGTCAGGAAACTGGTGGTCTACGTTTGAACCCCCAGTCTTCCAGTTGCTGGTTGAGTTGTACAAAGACGTGGTGGTATATCTGCTCCAGATGCACAAGGTGGGCATTCCCTCAGTAGAGCAGAGAATATTCACCTGTTTCCTGGACACGTCCTTGCGGTTCCTGGAGATTCTGCACACGGTGAGAAATGAGAAAAGAAAGGAATGGATTTATGTCAAAGCAGCTTTTTACGTGTCAAATTAAAACAGTAACTTGTCGTTAACATCCATTATTCTGGCGCTACAGGTGAATGAGCGAGCAGGACACATCATTCAATATGATAAATTCTACATCCATGAGCTGGATGACCTGATAGACATCAGAAATGACTATGTCACATGGATTCAGAGGCAGATGTACCCAATGGTGAGTCTGGTGTAGATGACAGCGCCATGATTCACTTAATTACATTTGTTTTGTTTAGGTGCCTGTATGATCCATTTGTTTATTCTTCTCCATCCCCAGGGTCATGATGGTGTGGTGACTCTGTGCAGGTATCCCTTTGTGTTTGACGCCCAAGCCAAGACCACTCTGCTTCAAACTGATGCTGTGATACAGATGCAGGTAATACAAAGTAAACCACAGACATGCTGCTTTTATTCCTCTTTTTAATCCCTGTCACTTTCTGAATCTAATACAACCAAGAACGAACATCATCACCCGAGTCATCTGTTCTTTATTTTCACAGATGGCAGTCGACCAGGCACAGATGCAAAACTTCAGCTCCATGTTCCTGCCAGCAGTGGAATCCGTCAACCCATGCCTCATCCTCATCGTCCGAAGGGAAAATATTGTCGGAGACACCATGGAAGTCCTCAGGAAGTCTAAGAACGTTGACTACAAGAAGCCACTCAAGGTAAAATCATGAATAATTAAAATAATACAAAATGGTATTCATACATCTAATTTAAGATAGCCAAGCATGAATAAACGAATGTGTAGCTAAAAGGACACAATTTCATATTTTCTGTGTTGCCAGTTAGGTGAAGGCATATAAAGTAGTGCCGTTGTGCTAATGTTTTCAACGTCCATGGCAGGTGATCTTTGTGGGAGAAGAGGCGGTCGATGCAGGAGGAGTGAGAAAGGAGTTCTTCCTCCTGATCATGAAGGAGCTGTTGGATCCCAAATATGGCATGTTTCGTTACTACGAAGAGTCCATGCTCATCTGGTTTTCCAACAAGGTACTTTCTGTACAATTCTCCTTTTTATCCTCACGCTGCTGAAATATCACTTGCTCCCTTCAATACGGGGCACACAGGATAACTCGTTGACTCAGTGATGGTCTTTTGCAGACCTTTGAGGACATTGACTTGTTCAACCTCATTGGGGTCATCTGTGGTCTCGCTATCTACAATCTCACGATTGTGGAGCTCAACTTCCCTGTGGCCCTTTACAAGAAGCTCCTGAAGAAGAAGCCAACACTAGACGACCTGAAAGAGCTGATGCCAGATGTGGGAAGGTCAGATCAAGCAACAGTCATCTGAGGTTTCCATTTCATGTTGCTGAACGTCAGTTTACCCTACTGTTTTCTTTGCTGCATCTAAAATTTAAACTTGTATGATTGTCAGAGTATATTACCACACAGTGTTGACATAAAAATGCATTTGTTGTCTAAAAAAACAATACCAATCAAAAATGTTTTCTATTTGTGTTGCTTCTAAAATCAGGAGTCTGCAGCAGTTGCTGGACTACACAGAAGATGATCTTGAGGAAACTTTCTGCTTGAATTTCACAGTAAGATCATTTCCAAACAGGAGTCAACAGTTTCTGTGAAACATAAAGCCTCAAATAAAGTTGTGCTGTCTGCATATCGTATAAATAAAATAGAAACACTGCCTTTCTGTTTTCTTTTTTTAGATCACAGAGGAAAACTATGGTGCCACCGAGGTTTTGGAATTAGTACCAAATGGCGAGGACATCAATGTAAATAAATCAAACAGGTAAAATTTTCTCATTTGTCTTGTAAACCAATAGCAGATCTTGTTTAAGGGAATTGTAGCAAAATCCACCAGCTGTCTGCTGTCTGAAATCTGCCCATTTTGCTTGCTTCATGTGTCTCATGTGCATGAGGCATTTGTCTTTATTTTCATACTGATTCCCTCTTTTTTCTCTCCAGGCAGGACTTCGTCAATGCATACGTTGACTATGTTTTCAATACATCAGTGGCCCCACTGTTTGAGTGTTTCTATGCAGGATTTCACAAAGTGTGTGGCGGAAAGGTTTTAGAGCTGTTCCAACCCAATGAACTCCAAGCCATGGTCATTGGCAACACCAATTATGACTGGACGGAGCTTGAAAAGGTCTGTTTCAGTATTGGCAAATGAAAATATGTCATGTCAGCAACTTAATTTGTCAGTCTAACGAGTTTAAAGGAATAGAGTGTACAATTTGGTGTGCTTTATTGAGAGAAATTAGGTTTTCTTAAGAACATAATCGCTTAAATATTTAAACATTGTTGTACTACAAGTAGGTTAACGTGAGCCAGTCATGCTCCATAGACAACAGGAGCTGCCATGTTGCACTGCCAGAACTGACTTTCACCTGAAGAACAATAAAGGTTCTCCTTCTATTATAGAAAGTGAGAGGATGGGGATAAAATTGTTTGCTATAAGCAGCCTCACTGCTACATGCCGGTAAATACCACACACTGGTTCCTTAAACTGTACAAATGATTTTTGTCTCGCCTCCCAGAGCACAGAGTACAAAGGGGAGTACTGGGCCGACCACCCCACCATCAGGCTCTTCTGGGAGGTTTTCCACTCTCTTCCCTTAGAGAAGAAAAAGCAGTTCCTCTGTAAGTACGATATCAGAGAAGCTCGTGTTTCGGTTATGTGACTTCACGTATGTCTGGTGTTCAGCTGAAGAAATGAAAACCTGTCTCTCTCCCTTCCAGTGTTCCTCACAGGAAGTGACCGCATACCCATCTTAGGCATGAAATGCCTGAAACTGGTGATCCAGCCCACCGGGGGAGGAGAGCATTATTTACCTGTCGCCCACACCTGCTTCAACCTGCTGGACCTTCCCAAATACACAACTCTGGAAACGCTCCGAGAGAAGCTTCTACAGGCTATAGATCACAATCAAGGCTTTAATCTTGCCTGAACATGCACTGAAATGCCTAGAACTCCGCATCGAGACTGATGATGGAAACCACACTTCCAAATAGTTTGTTTTCTGCAGACCTGAACACTGGTTGGAAAGGGAAGAAGGACATGTGTCACTAGAAATGATTAAGACTTGTATAACTAGACTTTGACCATAATCTTGATTTTAGTTTCTCAGCTTTTTTGTTCAAAGCCATTGCAGTATTTGATGCCCCGTTACAAGTCAACTCACATTTGATATTGCTCTTGTACATAAGCTTTTATTCATGTTTGGATATGGCAAGTATTAAGAAGATGACTACTAGTATTTACAGGGCATAGATACAGCAACATGAACACCTGCAAGATATAATTAAATACAGCAGTTCTACCGCTCTGGAGCTCACACTGTAAATGAGATGTTTCTGTCATGTTTATACTGTTGGACCGTTTTGTTTTTTTAACACAGAATCTAATGAAGTCCAAGCACTGTGGCCTCAGAACAAACAGATTTGGGTCAACACTGTTCTTTTATGGCGTAGCTTTAGCTGCTCACATTGTATTTTACAGGTGTTCCTGATTGTTGTGTCCACCCCCTCGTGTACTAAACATTTGAATCCAGACATGTGAGCTAACCCTCTTTATGTTAATTTCTGTTGTGACATCGACTTGAGAGCAGTGCAGAGCTTTGAATTTTCTCGGCTTTAGGCCTGAAGCAATCCACAAATAAAACAAAGTAAAGCCACTGAAATTACAGTGTGTTACTTTGGAGATAAAATATCATCTTATTGTTTCAGAAATTATCTTTATTTGGTCAAAAACATTTTCTTTTTTTTTTTTACTGTTAAGGATGCCCTGTCATCATGAAATGTTTGGTTAATCAAGTGGAACATTAGAATCCAGTTCATAAGAAGTCGGGGTGTCCTTAGTCTACAGTCTTTTACCTTTTCATGAGCGAAATTGGCATTTTTTTGTGATAGGAGCCTAGTGGAGGTGGCATGCACGTAGGATCACTCAAATCCAGTTACTTCCAGTCTTTGGTAGTATGAATGTATGCATCAGTAGTCGTCTTAGCACTGAACTCAGTTTGTTTAAAAAGTGGACAGCAGAGTTTGGGCAATTTAAATCAGTTTTACATTTTAATGATAAACTGTACATGTTGAATGATATTCACACACACTGCAGTACACGGACATGAAGGAGGCCAATATGAATGTCTGTGATATTCCATCCGTAACGGGGCAAAAACTTCAGTGTAGTTTCAATGTGGCAGTTCATTGTGGACCAGTTTATAGTAGGCACCACAAGAAGGGCAGCGCTGGGACGGTCCATCATGGAGCCAAAACCACACAATAGCAGTGTTGTCCTCCTCACCTACAGATAATTCGAATATCAGTAATCTGTTTAAGAATGTACGCGTTCATGGGGGGAAAAAAGAAAAATGGGAATTACGTTGAATATACAACACTTACACAGGCAGCCCACCAGCCTCTTGTTTCCAGTGCACGGAACAATCTGAGGGTCTTCCTTGGTGGCGCTGTAGGATTTGGGTACTCGCACACTATAGGGATCCTGTGATGTTAATGTAAAAGTAATGAGTGCTAATTTAAACTCGGTGCACTTGTTTGAATAGTTTCCTGTATACCTTTCCCTCTTTGAAGCCCATAATTATACGCCGCTCCAGACCAGTGGCCTGTTCCTCATCTGTGGGAATTCCTGAAAAATGACACAGCACATATATTTATGAAGACGTTGGTTTTAAATTATAAAGCACCTTCAGAGTCACCAGGCAGGGGTGATATTCTCTGTATGTCACAGTGGGACTGCCGTTTGCGCTCCAGTGCCAGTGAAAGTGCACGTCTGCAGCGGACACCTCCCACATCAACATGCCACTGTGCCCTATCACAGAGCTGGCATCGAACCCACGGCCGGCTGCCAAAGGAGGCGGGTCTATCACGGGCCTTTCCGCGAGTTCCAGTCCAAATGACCTTCATTATTTTGATTTAAACCAAAGTGGAGCGCATCTGTGTGTCTACATGTCACCGCAAAACAAAGACTCCTCTAACAAGATATGAGAAGAAATATTATGCGTAAAATTTCAATGTTACTCATCTTCTGTATTAAAAAAGTATGAACTAACACAGTTATAATGAGGGTCTGTGTGTGATACTGAGTTTAAGGCAACAAACTGCGCCATAAACTAAAAATATAACTTCACTCCAACACCGCTGACGATGACAGTTGCGCTTCTGCTGCAGCCTGCGTATTTATTTTAAGGCGCAAATCTTCATATGTATATATATATAGATAGATAGATATAGATAAACAATAAAATAAATAAAATAAAATAAAAAAGAAAAAGCAGACTCACCTCCTCCTGAGGCCATACTGCGGTACAGCGGTCTGAGCGCCACATTGCTCCTCAGTGTTGTAGCACAAGCCCGGAGCAGAAGTCGTCCGGCCATGACTCCAGGTCTCTCTCTCAGGTACCGAGACCTGAAAACAGCTGTCTCCTGGACTGACGCGACCCCGAACCGCCTGAGTGACAGGTGAGGAGACCAATGAGGAGCAGGCATGTCGGCTGGACGGACCAATCACAGTGCAGCAGGTGGGACTCACTGAGAAATTCAGAGGAAATGGAGAGATTTAAATTAATCCACCACTTTAAAACAATATGGGATTATTTTAGATCTACTTATTTGAAAGTAAAGTCACCACTGTTTAAATTCAAATGTTATTTTGTCAGTAAAAATAACAAAATGCGTTAAAGTGTCTGAGCTATTTGTATCGATTATCGATTTTCTATCGTTTATTTTACAATTAAAAATATTAAAAACGAAATGAAAGCTAGAGTTTTATCAAACGTTAAAATCAGTTGAGTCAGATCACAGACTGTTGTGGTTGTTGGTCTTTGGTCGTCTGCAATTAAATTCAACTCAAATTCAAACTCTGCAGAGCCTCTTCTCCGTCAACTTCACCGCCAGGTGTCGCCATCCACGTCGGTGACGTCACCGGCGCAAAAGCTAAAAGCCCGATCCGGAAGCGTATCTCTCGCCGGGTGCGGTGGCGCGCGCCTGTAATCCAAGTTACCGGGAGGCTGAGGCTGGCGGAGCGTTTGAGCTCAGGAGCTCTGGGCTGCAGCGGACTATGTCGATCGGGTGTCCGCACTAAGTTCGGTATCGATATGGTGCTCCGGGGGGAGCCCCGGATCACCAGGTCGCCTAAGGAGGGGTGCACCGGCCCAGGTCGGACACGGAGCAGGTCAAAGCCCCCGTGCCGCTCAGTAGTGGGATCGCGCCCGTGAATAGACGCTGTAGTGCAGCCTGAGTAAGACAGCGGGACCCAGTCTTTATGCTGCCTCTACACACACACAGCGCCTTTTTAACCACACTACACGGCCCCCATCCTTCCTCTTTTACTCCATCTTTTACACTGAAACCCTCCACAAACCTCCACAAACAGAAGGACACTAACGCTCCAACACCGCCTCCACCTGGAGGACCGGATACCAACATCTCTGAACTCTGAACTGAACTAATGTACTTCGTTTGTATTTTATATTTTACTAACTGCTGCAGTGACCAATTGCATTCGTTATTTAATTCAAATTGCATATACCAATAACATGTTGCCTATGATACTCTCCAACACTGTTCATCCCCTTTATTTTAATGCATTCATTTCAGGGAAGTCCGGAAGATTTAACTTGCAAAGAGTAAATATGTATCATGCATATACATACATGCATACATATGTATGTGTCATATGTATGTATTCAGTAAAAAAGTTCACCTTTCTGTATAAAACAACGTAAAAGAAAAAGGGGAAAGAAAAATAAATGAAATCAACAAAAGTGGCTTAGAGGGATAAACGGAGTGTCTCTGATCAAGCTTTCATCCCGGAATGAAAAATATAAATACTGAGGTCACTTACATTTAGACATGGAGTGAAAGATTCACTTCATTCGGCGTCCTGCAGCTTTTTCTCATGTTGTAATGAATGAAGTGAGATCAGTGTGATGTGGTTGTTGGTATCCGGTCCTCCAGGTGGAGGCGGTGTTGGAGCGGCAGTGTCCTTCTGTTTGTGGAGGTTTGTGGAGGTTTTCAGTGTAAAAGATGGAGTAAAGGAGGAAGGATGGGGCCGTGTAGTGTGGTTAAAAAGGCGCTGTGTGTGTGTAGAGGCAGCATAAAGACTGGGTCCCGCTGTCTTACTCAGGCTGCACTACAGCGTCTATTCACGGGCGCGATCCCACTACTGAGCGGCACGGGGGCTTTGACCTGCTCCGTGTCCGACCTGGGCCGGTGCACCCCTCCTTAGGCGACCTGGTGATCCGGGGCTCCCCCCGGAGCACCATATCGATACCGAACTTAGTGCGGACACCCGATCGACATAGTCCGCTGCAGCCCAGAGCTCCTGAGCTCAAACGCTCCGCCAGCCTCAGCCTCCCGGTAACTTGGATTACAGGCGCGCGCCACCGCACCCGGCGAGAGACACGCTTCCGGATCGGGCTTTTAGCTTTTGCGTCGGTGACGTCACCGTCGTGGACGGCGACACCTGGCGGTGAAGTTGACGGAGAAGAGGCTCTGCAGAGTTTGAATCGACTGATAAAAAATGTGAGAATGAAGACTGCGGTGAGTTTATCTGCTCGGGTGAAGTGACTTCTCGCTGTGTTTGGCTTTGTTGGTGTTGTCATAGTTAACGTGCTGCTGCTTTAGTTTGGTTTATTAGCACATTACGGTAACTATGAGAAAGACTACATGATAAAACACTGCAGGGGAAGTTAGAAGTCAGAAAAGGCTGATGTAAGTACTAAAAGCATCAGATGCCTTTTTCTGCTCAGTTGAACTCGCTTGGTGGTTTGAGCTGCTCTGTTTGTTCCTGGATGTGACTTTATTATTCGTGGCCTCAGATCACTAAAGTGCAAACCTTCCTTTGACATGAATGTCAATCTGCATCTATATGGAAATTTTTCTTCTTTTCTCCACTCATGATACAAATACTAGTTAATTCCAGAGTTAGGTGATGCCCAGAAGATTTAATTTCCAAAGAAATCACTAAATATAGTGTGTAAAATGTGTGTACTGTAGCAAATCCTTCTGCATAAAAGAGCTTAAATAAAGTGGCCAACATGCACCTAAACTTGGTATTAGAGTAAATATCCTTTTCTCCCATTCATGCAGAATTTACTTTGACTAATGTGAAATCTTTGTTTTTCTATCAGTGAATTAAGAAAAGGCATGTTGTTGCTTGTCCATGAAACTGCGATTAAGACCCCAGATTCTAAAGTCAAAAGCAGTTCAGGTATAAATTTACTGGTGCTTCAACTTCCAGACCAGTTATTAAAATTTAATTAGTTGTTAAGAGAAAATTATCATGTGTTAATGAAAATGCCAAAGATTTTTTTCAGAACTACAGAATTTAAATAATCATCATTTTATGTATGTGAAAATATCTAAATGTTTGAAGAAGAAATTGAGAAAAACTTGTAAATAAGATATAAAAAAGAAGTTTATTATGACATGAAGATCCCATTGTAGGCCAACAACTATGGATGAGGTCAAAGACAGAAGCATCACATTGTACATCATCTGGAAATGAGCTGCAAAAACCTGTAAAACAAAGGGAATGATCATTACACAGGGTCCAGGTACAGCACAGCATGAGCTTCTAAAACAAAGTCATGAACAGTGAACAGGAATGCACAGAACACATTTAGAACCTGTCTGACATTGGCTCTTCGAAGATGAAACCAATGTTGGAGAATAGTTGTAATCCAACATTGATGTATGAACTGTTTCTGTCTATCTTTTGTCATTTACGCACAACATCAGATGAAGATCCAATGGAGTGAGAGTGAAACAAAGTGAAAAATAAACTCTCAGTACTCTCTGGTGGACAAAGTCACATTTTTCAGCCTATTGCAGCAAAACCTCCCATGCCCAAATATTGGTCTCATCATTTTCCATGTGTTAATAAGAGAGGTGGGCACTGGTGGGGCGATAGTGGCTGTTGTTGTTGTTATTATAATTAGATATAATTATAATTATAATTAAAGATTCCACAATCTTTAATATGCAAGCTCTTAGTTTTCCATTGCTATTGAAGATAATTTTTTTGTAACCTACACCTTACACTGTAATGCGTTTGTGATGGCGACTGCAGGTTAAACACTTTACTCACAAACTTTAAGCTTAGACTTTAAATGTGTGACTACCCAAAGTCCTGGCTGATGAAAAGATGGTGATGGCTGCCTGTCTATGTCATTTACAGCAGTCTCCAATCCCATTTTAACTAACAACGTAGTAACACAAATCTGTTAGTGTGTAGAAAATCACTGCTCTGGTGATTAGTTTCAACACTGCTGACTGAAAATGTATTTACTCCGATTTATTTGCAGGTTGTTTACAATCTATTAACAGCAAGTTCTGCACACAGGTACATAAAACGGTCAGTCCTGCTGGGACACACACTTGTGGTGCACCTTAACCTGCCCTTCCTTACATTCAGTCACTGTGTGGGGCCACAGCAGCTGCTGCCGGGGCTCCGGGCCTCCTTCTTCAGCACAGTCGGTCTCACCACGTCCACGTCGCGGTGCAGGTGATTCAGTAGGCCGGAGAGGATGTCCGGGGACGAGTAAAAATCGAGCAGAAAGTAAGCCCCCCGGCTGTGCCTCTCGCTGTGTTTGGTGATCTTGTACGGCAGCAGTCTCTCTCCCAAGTTCTCCAAGCTCCTCACCACGGCCCCCCGCTCCATCAGACTCTCCACCGTCCGCCGGAGAGCAGCTGCTGTCTCCGGCCGCTGCATTGTCTTCAAGATCAGGGCCAGTTCATATCGAGGCATGGCTTCAGCTAATAAGTCCCCAAATCATGTGTTTAAATCCAGCTGCCTTTAAGTCCGTGTCAATGCCCGATTATAAAGACGACCATGTTATGACACGAGGGACGGGAAAGGTCCTTTGCGGTGACGTATTAAAGAAGCGCCTCTGTTGACAACGGCTTGGCTAACAAAATGTGAAAAACAAGAGGAAAGGTTTATGAAATGTGGTGTCAATCAAGTGAAGCATTCACTTTATTGAATGTAGTGTTATTCTTGGATCATAGGGCTGCACATTTGTATCTGAAAACGTTTTAAACAAACATAACGCACACGAGTTGGCATGAACGGTCTCAACTTATCAACTTCCGGGTGGATATATTTTTTTTATTTAAAGCTCTAACTTTCGTAACTTTTATAGACAATATGTTGTATATTTTTTAACCTAATCTTTATATTAATTATGTTCAAACAGTATGTTTTTTTTTTCAGGGGACCTTGACTACGTCATCATTAGGCGCCGGACTCCGGAAACTTTCTTCCCTTCCAGAAAGAGCGTGGTGAAGATGGCGTCGCAGAACACGGTGCCGAGCGATCTGTACAAATGCGTGTATTCGTTTCTGGTGGACAACAAATTCACGAAGGCGGCGCAGCAGTTCCTGAAACAGACGAAAGTGGTGAGCGCGACTAACCGGCCCGCCGCCCGCCGCCGTGCCTCTGATCGTGCTGACGGACCGCACGAGGACAAAATCCCGTTGAGACGCCGTGGCCGAATCAGCACGTGCAGAGCTCACGCGCAGGCTGCAGCCCGTCGATCCCGAGCTAACGGAGGTTTACGGTGGTCGGACGGTGGCCCGGAGGGGACAGGCTGTGTTCTGCGTTATGGCCGATTGTGGAAAAAGTGTTGAAATTGTGTAAACTTGCCGGTCTCAGTGCGTCGTGTTTTCTGTCCACAGACTCAACAAGATGAGAACGAAGAGAGCCTCGTCAACATCTACAACTTCTGGGTCAAGTGAGTTTTAAAAGTCTTCTTAAGCGTTTGTTTCAAAGCTAAAGATTTGGTTAGTTCACTCCTATGTCGATAAATCTGGAAAACATTATTATTATTATTTGATCATGTCAAATTCTGTTCCCCCCTTCATTTTAACAGACGGATAGAAACCAGGACGTCAGCTCAATGTGTTCTTCCCCCTCAAAATATTAAACATTTTATCAGTTGCTGCTGTTATAATATTCCCACTTGAGCTGTCACAAGTTCACGCCAACGTCAAGGCTTGAGGAGAAAACTAACTATATTTTAACTGAACTAAAAGCTGTTTTAGCTGTTTAATTGTTATGGGTCCTTTCAAGGTCTCCTGAGGCCAAGAAACGAAAAGCCCCGCCTGGTAAGGGTGAAGCTGCCAACGGTCCATCAGCCAAGAAAAGAAAATCCACGGCAGAAAGTTCTGACAGCGACGAGTCGAGCAGTGAGGATGAAGATGCTGCTGCAAAGCCGACAAAGGCAGCTCCTGCAGGTAACTGCGATGGGTTTGACCCAAAGAAATGGCACGGTTGGTTGAATTTTGTCAGTGAAGACATTTAAACAGCATTGGCTGGTTACATTTCTCCTTGTTTCAGCAGCTAAAGCGGCACCTGCTAAAGCAGCAGCAGCTGCTAAAGCTGAATCCAGCAGCAGCGAAGACTCCAGCGACTCAGAGGAGGAGAAGAAGGCTCCTGCAAAGGTCAGAGGGGCTTTTAAGGAATTAAAGACATTCAGCCATTGCTGAAAGGTTTAAGAGGGAGAGATATTATTTAAATGTTGCTTCTGTTTCTAGGCTCCAATGAAGCCTGCTGCTGCAAGGAAGAAAGACAGCAGCTCTAGCAGTGAAGAATCTGACTCTGAGGATGAGCCGCCTGCTAAAGCTCCAGCACCAAGTGAGTTTTTCGCCAGATGCCGTCAATGCTGTGTAAAACAACTGTGTTTAATTGTGATCTTGAGTTAAGTCAATGATAGGAATGCACTGATCTAATGTCCCTTAATGAACGGTGAATAATAGAACCTAAGGCTGCTGCAGTTGGAACAACCAAACCAGCTACTCCTGCCAAAGGTGCAGTTCAGAAAAAGCAGGAGAGCAGCAGTTCAGAGGATAGCTCCTCGGATTCGGAAGAAGAACCACCGAAGGTATGCTAAAGAATCTGGGCGCATTTCAATACTACTACATGGATTTGATTGTGTTTAAAATGTTGTGTACTGTGATGATCAGTGGGGGTAACTGATTACTTTGTGTCCTAATAGGCTCCAGTCAAACCCGCTCCAGTAAAGGCTGCTGCTGCTGCCGAATCAAGCAGTGAAGACGACTCCTCTGAAGAAGAGGCTCCTCCCAGCAAAAAAGCCAAAGCAGGTGTGGGTTTTTGTTTTGTTTTGTTTGTTTGTTTTGTTTTGGTTTTTTTTTTGTTTTGTGTGTTTGTTTGTTTTTTTCCTCGATGCCAACACTGGATGGCTTTAACAGGTCAATCAACAGTGTTTTGATGTCTATTCATTTTGTAGGATTGTGGTGCTATCTTCAAAGTTTTTGTTTTTGTCTCCCTATTTTGCTGTGAAGCCCTAAAATAAGATTGTTACATGACCACCATGTTCATTTGCCCGCTCTTCCCTATACCTGTTATCTGTTATAATTTCTCACTTGTGGTGTTGAATGTCATCGATGTGTCTCTGCGCTGAAGAGCTGGCCATCTGCAGTGATTATTCTGTGGAATTTCAGTCATGCTGTCTTACCATGATGCTGAGACCTTTCCTCTGTCTTGTTAGGAGCATACAGTGCAGTCCCACCTCCAGTTACAATCCAGAAAAAAACTGCTGCACCGGCAGCCAGCAAAGCAAAGGACAGCAGCTCCTCAGACAGCAGTGATGAGGAGGAAGAAGAAAAAGTAGCTGGTAAGGGGTGCTTACCTTTTACGTGAACTATTATTATATTGAATGGCATACTTAACAGCATTGTTATCCTCCCAGCAAAACCTGCACCGGTTAAGACCACCGCTGCCAAACCTGCTGCAAAGAAAGACTCCAGCTCTGAGAGCTCAGGTAAAGAGCATGCTTCAAGTCAGGCATTTAAAAAAAGATCTAATCCAGAATGTGTGACTAACGTTTTTGTATCGTTTTTTGTTTTTTTTTTTCAGATTCCAGCTCAGATGAAGAGGAGGCAAAGAAGCCAGCAGCCAAAGTAACCCCAGCTAAAGCTGCCTCGGTGAAACCTACTGGAGCTAAAGCTGCCTCAGCTAAACCTGTTGCAGCCAAAGACTCTTCAGAGGAGGATTCCAGTTCAGATGAGGAAGACACAGCAGCAAAGAAGCCCACAGCAAAACCTGGACCTGCAAAGGCTACCCCAGCTAAGAAAGATGAGTCATCTTCTTCTGGTAAGGGACGTCAAAAAATTCACTAGAACAGCATTTCTTTACAAATTAGACACTTCTAATACATTTTCTTGTCAATTGTGACATAAATATTTTTTCTATTCACCCTGCTTTGCTGTATATACTTGTTTACCTGAAAAATATTCAGAGGACTGTTTGTTTCATCCCAGATTCAGAAAGCAGCTCTGAAGATGAGGCTCCAGCAAAACCTGCAACTAAATCTACAGCACCAGTGAAACCCAAACCAGCAACGGCTTCCAAACCTACAACTCCTGCAGCCAAGGCGGCTGCAGCAGCAGAGAGCAGTTCAGACTCTGATTCCTCTTCTGAAGAAGAAGAACCTGTCAAGGCTAAACCTGCTGCTGCTAAACCTGCAACCCCAGCCTCAAAAACTGTTACTCCTGCAGCCAAGCCTGCTGCTGCAGCTGAGAGCAGTTCAGATTCCGATTCCTCCTCTGAGGATGAAGAACCCGTCAAGGCTAAACCTGCAGCTGCTAAACCTGCAACCCCGGCTTCCAAGTCTGCTACTCCAGCAGCCAAACCTGCTGCTGCAGCTGAGAGCAGTTCAGATTCCGATTCCTCCTCTGAGGATGAAGAACCCGTCAAGGCTAAACCTGCAGCTGCTAAACCTGCAACCCCGGCTTCCAAGTCTGCTACTCCAGCAGCCAAACCCGCTGCTGCAGCTGAGAGCAGTTCAGATTCTGATTCCTCCTCTGAGGATGAAGAACCTGTCAAAGCTAAACCTGCAGCTGCTAAAGCTAAAGCGGCTAAACCTGCAGCGGCTAAACCTGCAACCCCGGCCTCAAAAACTGCTACTCCTGCAGCCAAGCCTGCTGCTGCAGCTGAGAGCAGTTCAGATTCCGATTCCGATTCCTCCTCTGAGGATGAAGAACCTGTCAAGGCTAAACCTGCAGCTGCTAAACCTGCAACCCCGGCTTCAAAAACTGCTACTCCTGCAGCCAAGCCTGCTGCTGCAGCTGAGAGCAGTTCAGATTCCGATTCCTCCTCTGAGGATGAAGAACCTGTCAAGGCTAAACCTGCAGCTGCTAAACCTGCAACCCCGGCTTCAAAAACTGCTACTCCTGCAGCCAAGCCTGCTGCTGCAGCAGAGAGCAGTTCAGACTCTGATTCATCTTCTGAAGATGAAGAACCTGTAAAGGCTAAACCTGCAACCCCGGCTTCCAAGTCTGCTACTCCTGCAGCCAAGCCTGCAGCAGCAGAGAGCAGTTCAGACTCTGATTCCTCCTCTGAGGATGAAGAACCTGTCAAAGCTAAACCTGCAGCTGCTAAACCTGCAACCCCGGCAGCAGCCAAAAAGCCTGCTGCTGCCGCCAAGGCTCCCACAGACTCCAGTGATGACAGTTCTAGTGACGAGGAGGAATCCAAGCCGACAGCACCGGCACCCAAGCCAGCAGTCAAAAAGACAGCCACTGCACCAGCAAAGAAGGCTGAGGAGAGCAGCTCTGAGTCCTCAGACAGCTCTGATTCTGAGACAGAGACCAAGTCCACCGCTGCTAAGCCTGCAGTCACCAACGGCAAGGCAGCAGCAGCCAAGGCCCCAGCCAAGGCCCCAGCAAAGCAAGAGGAGTCTTCATCCAGTGAGAGCAGCTCTGAGGAGGAGGAAGACACAAAAGCGACTGCACAAAAAGCTGGTACACCTGCTGCAAAAACAAAGACGACTCCAGCAGCTAAAGCTGCAGAGAGCAGCAGCAGTTCTTCAGACAGTTCATCAGATGAGGAGGAAGCACCACGCAAAGCAGTCACAGCACCCACCACCCCCGTGACAAATGGTATGTCTCAAGCAAATACTGCACACAACGTCGTCATTAACAGGGAAAATATGTATCTATGAGCAACCAACACACTCGGAAAGCCATTACACGAAAGGACATCTCTTTTTATCCCGCCTTTATTGGCTTTAAGGAATATCATTTCATGCATTTTAGGATTAATGAACACCTAATGCGTTCACTGGTATGTAATTCTCATCTGACTCATGCAGGTACTAATGGAAAGAGAAAAGCAGACGAAGAATCATCAGAAAGTGAAGATGAAGAGACTGAGGTCACAACACCGAAAAACAAGAAAGTAAAAACTACACCTCAGACTTTCCCTAAAGCCAATAAAAAGGTGAGACTGCCAGTAGAAGCTTTCTAAAACACACGAGGCCGATGGCAGCTGGTGAAGTGATTTTTCTTGATGGGACATGACTTGTCTTTCAGTCCAACGTACCGTTCCGCAGAATAAGAGAGGAAGAAGTGGAAGTGGATCCCCGTCTCACAAACAACTCTTTTGATGCAAAGGTGAGTTCAGTGAGCATCGGTGCAGCAGCATTGCTCATAATGACCACATAACTGATGGAGTCACCTCTTTCTTTTTTTTTTTTTTTTGGCAATTCCAGTTCGGAGCCAAGGGCGACTGGGGTGAGAAAGCTAATGACGTATTAAAGTTCACAAAAGGCAAATCGTTCCGCCACGAAAAGACGAAGAAGAAGAGAGGAAGCTACCGCGGCGGAGCCATCTCCACTTCGGTCAACTCCATTAAGTTTGATAGTGACTGAGCACCTTTAACCTTGAACTGTACTGTAGATCTGTGACCGGGATCTTTGGTGGTCTGCTCCTTCTCTCTGTATCTAGTCCCCCATCATCCCCACCCAGCAGCAGCACACTGACAGAATATGTCCCGTAGAGCTGAGCTGGCCAAACTTACCTGCCTTTAGTTTGTAATGGACACTGTTTGTTGGCGCTGTGGCAGCAGGAGTGTATCCAGCTGCGACGTCAGATGAAACTGGTTGACATCCATGTGACATTATTTTACTTATAGCCACTGGGTGGCTGCAGGCCACCTGTTAATGATAAAGAGCCAATGTGTTGGTTGGGCCCTTTTTTTCTCCTTCTTTTTCTTCACACTGTTAAACTGTCCTTGAATGAAAGACAGCAAGCCATCCCATCAGGTTCTTCTGCATTTAAAAAGGCTGATTTTTCTTTTATTGGTTCGCGTGGAGTCTGGATGTTTGTTGAGCCATTTGATAATTTTTGTGGCATAATTTAAATGTGGGGAGGGTGTGTGCTCGGGCTCTTAACATTACATAAACATGATGAGTAGAACTGAATTTTATACTGTGTATTTATTAAGTTTTATTCCACTTCCATGTTTAGGACCTCAGATGCTTTTCCACACTACTGTGGAGCCATTCTGCTTTGAAACAGTTTCTCCTGATGCCCAGTGTCACCCCTCCCTGTTTGTGTGGTATTGTTTATTATTCATAAACATAACAGAGAGCCATGATTATTTCAATGATTTAAATTTACTTAATGAATTTGTCAGGTTTTTTTTATTACCAGTTCTTGTAGCTGTTATTAAAGCCCTAATAGATTTAAGTTTGTTGGTGTGATGGGCATTTTATTCGATATATTTATAACAGATTTTTCTTTAAATCTCCCCTTTTTGTCTTCATTTAGAGTGTGCTGCGTTCCTATAAGAGTTCTGTTTGCTGCAGTTTTACTTAAATCACAGAAATGGGAAAGGATGCCTTTTTTTTTTTTTTTTCTTTAAAAAGACATGCTTGCAGGCATTAGCTCTCCAACGCTCCTTGCAAATATGTAAAACTTGTGTAGCAGCAGTATTTCTTTCCTGAAACTCCAGTGGGGGCAGGATAATACGCTGAACTTGAATGGCTCAGGAAAGCCAGCAGAGGGCAGTCAGGCATCTCTTTAACACCAACGCTGATTTATGATTTGTTAATGTGAACCAGAACATGAGCTGTCGCCTCCTCACCTGCTGCCTTGGGGCAGTTTTTGATGGAGGTCTCACAGTCTGCCTATAATGGTACACGCAGGACTTAACGTGCGCTCATTAGGACTGCAGTGCATTGCATTTATCGTCTGTTTAAATTCTATTGAAGCTGAACAGGTTTAGCTCAGACACTGAATGCTAGAAGTCTGGGAGTATTTAACAGCTCAGCAGTGACACGTTGACACAGTTTTACCCACAAAACAAAGCTAGGAAACGTCGCTGCATGTTGGCAGTGAAATCTAGGTTCATTGAAAGTATCAGGAATTAGTTTTTACTCAAACTGACATTAAACAGGCCTAGGTGACATTTGCTTCTTATTCCATCGCACTCGTAATGCATGACAGATGGCTTGATGAAGCACAGGCTCGCTGCGTTCAGTGGGAAAGAGAAAGCTTCTTTCCCATCCACAGCAGAGCAGCCAATTTACTGTTCATACAGTTCAAATGTATACACGCTCAGCTAATGTGCACATTTCTGTGCCTGCACATAAAGATGGTGTTGACCTGGTGGGGGGGGGGGTCTCTCCCCCTCCCAGCTCTGACAGCAGCTGAGCACAGCTCTGGTGCTAAACAAGCAATGAAACCTGACAGAGCATGCTTGCTGGGGTTTTGCATGGCTGGCCTGCTCTGTGTGTGGGGGGAGGGATTGGGAGCCTCCAGCCTACTGCAGAGCTGTTGGAGTACAATTTTCAGCGCTGAAACTTGAAACGTCTGGAGGTGTCGTTGCCTGGCTTCAGTTGTCTACAACAGCCCACATGGATCACAGGAGCCTTCACTGAGCTCAGGAAAAACAGTCATTGTTTAGTGCCGACGACGGTTCGTTCAACAGCTGATTGGCAGAAAGTTACTCTTTATTTTTAAGCAAAGAATTCATGTGTTAAATGACTTGTAACTAACACCGGCTCTGCCATCTCAAGTGTGGGAATGGCTGCCTCTGTTTTTTTTTTTTTAGTATTATTAAATAATTGACTTAATTTGTTTCTCTGGCTGCTGGACAGATGTCACCCTCAGCTGTGTGGAAAGTCGTTTTTTTTTTTCCTGGCACTGCATTGAGTTTAGCTGCTTTACAGTTGTTAACAGTTGCTTCTGGCTCTGCTGCAGCCTTGAGGACTGTCTCGTACTGGTCTTATGGTTTTTTTTCATTAAGGTCTTGATAAGCCGAGTTGGTATCAGTGGTATCAGCCACACTCACTCCATCACTGGATTCCCACCTTTCTCATGGCCTCGAGGGGACGTTGTGACTCACCTAATTGACAATCAGCTGCTTAATTATCCATGAAAATAACTAACAGCCTTAGTTTTGGAGAACTGGTGCTGCTGAAAAGCTGTCCAGAGAAAACTAAGCATCGCCAGAAAAGGCGAGTTTGATTTCTTCTGAATTCTAGTTTCCAAAATCATGACGAATCAGTTTGATTAATTTTTCACAAAGCTGGAAAACTATTAGCTAGAGAAAAGTTGACATCTTTAATCTGTGGATTTCACTGGACAGCAGGGTTGTGTTGCTGTGAAAGAACTCTGAGGAATACTGATGAGCGACCCTTCAATCTAATCAATGTCCAGCAATCACTCCTGCGAACTACTTCTTTCTGTCAGCTGCAATGTGAGTGAAAGTGCACACAGCTCATTTCAGGCAGATGCAGCACAGTGTGAAGGGGCTGCAGGACAATCTTTAAATGGGTAGCAGAGGCCTGCCCATCTTTTCCATTTCAATTAGACAAAACTGCTGAAAGCTCTTCGGCAACACACACACACAAAACCATGTGCCCAATCAGCCGGGCATTTTTGCCTAAAAATGTCTCATTACATATGACAGATGACTTCCTTCGTGCCCCACAGATTATTCTAGTTAATCCTCCGCTCTGCTTTTCTCTGAGTCAGGCTGTGAAAACGAGAACATGGCAGAACAATCCAACTTGCAATTCAAGCAGAACAGTCACCGTCAAAATAAATAAAGCTTCATTGGTTTCATGTTATTAAAACATCTTTAATAGAGCATTTCCATAACCATCCATCTTATATAAATTTCAAGTGAGCTACAATAATTGGAGGAATACACACTTTGAACAGTTCATAGGACAAAAATAAAGTAACATTGCATCCGAAGCTAGTGAAGTGAATGAAGAGGTGCTAACAAGATTAGAGACCTCTAATGCTGTCCGTCCCACTGAACAAATATCGAAGGGTCTACTGTTGGTGTAGAGCAGACGCAGTAAAGCGTTTATGCAGTTGAAGGTCAAAGAAGATTGATTCCATCACTTTTGCAGTAAAGCATGTTAAATACAGATGTAAAACTGCTGTTTGTAGCGTTAACGCACATTCCTCTGTAGAATATGGCAGAAATAAATGCACACAAGTTTGATTGTGCATCTTAAAACATACAAATACTTAGACAGGCACATTAGAGAAGCCTTTCAGAACACTCGGCGCTGTGTCAGCATGCTTCAGTCGTTGTAATGAGAGCTTGAACTGCAGCGACGTGTTGATGATCGATGATGCCCCTCAGAGGTGCAGTCCTAATGAGTTCATTGCATTAATTGTCTGTTTAAATTCTATTGAAGGTGAATGCTGATGACTTTTTGATGTGTTGATGCTTTATTCACACACTGTCTTTCTGTCTCACTCACATGCTGTCTCCCGTCTCCGTTATGTCTTCGGCATGGCGAAGTCCCAGGCAGTGTCCTGGGCACATTTCCACATGGCACGCACCAGCCGAGTGAAGCCCATGTCCTTGGGTTTCTCCAGCCCACGCATCAGCCGTTGCTTCATAATGGCTATGAATTCCTTATTGCTAAGCTCTCCATTCCCTAAGGATGATAGACGGGGGGGGCGAGGTGATGAAATAATAGAGGAGAAAGTAAGGATAGTTTACATCTGACAGCAATGTCTTTCTATAAATAAGTGCAGGGGGAGACATGATGAACCTGCCAGCGACTCACCGTCACAGTCGAACAGAGCGAACACGACGTCACACACATGGTCCGACAGCTCCACTTTGGCCACCGTGCGGGCCACCTGCTTCATGGTAACTGGGACACAAGAGAAAAGAGGAAATGACAGACAGAATGATTCAGCATTTATGAAAGAGAATAGCAAAAGGATTGAGTGGACAACAGCAGGCAGGGCTCCCATTCACCAGGGTGACCATCTGATAAACATCGGCAGAGAAAGACACTGAAAATGAAGAGCGGGGAAAAAAAATGGATAGAAGATGGGAGGTGTAGGAGGTTTACAGAGTAAAAAGTGAAGGCATGGGCCAGGCAGAGAAAAAGCCTGAGGCTCAGTTCAGTAAGACACATGACAGAAACGATGAAAAACCCCTCTGAGCAGGAGATGGCAGAGAAAAATTACACAAAGAGAAAAGAAGTAGAAGAGCCCATCGAGTTTGGAAAATTGGGCAGAAGCTTGAAGTAAATGGACAGTAAACAGACACATACTGGGACGCTCCCACAAACGCACAAATATCCCGACACACACTGACACACGGCTTGTTACAGAGCAAACATCTAGCTGGAACAGGCACCGAATGATAGACCCTGCACACCCGAAAACACCCAGCTGCTTCATCTGAGAATCACAACTAATGGATGTGCTGACAGCAAACATAAGGAAACACTAAACAACTGCCATATGATCAAAGATACTATCTCTCACAATAAATTAACTCCCATTGTTAGAATCTGAAAGCCAAATTAATTTGATGAAAAATAATGTGGTGAGAAAGATAAAGTAATTGGTCTTCTTGACAGCATACAGAATGTGATACATTGACAAACTGATATTAAATTATATATTAATCCTTTTCAGGAACTTAAACCCAAATTATGATGTTATTAATAGTCAATTTCTTCCTACAGGAGCCATACAAGGTATTCCTGCTTTGTGAGCAGTTTTGATTGTGGCAGAGAACAAAAACATTCAGCTGCAGCTGCTTCACATGTAAACTGTTCAAGTGGCAGAAAACAGAGTGAGGAAGCCACAGAGCTGAATGTATCTGTCACATAGCTGGAGCTCATAGCGATCATTTATCAGAAATGCATCTACACAAGATGGGAGTCACTTTTATTTTCGCTAAGTGTGAGCTGTTAGATGGAGCACACGTCAAAGCTCAGACACTCATGACATGATGGAAAAAGGCCAATTACTGACCAACTTAATAAAACAAAGCAAAGTTTGTTTGGCCGCAATGGAAACGGTTGCTTCTCTGGAGCTGCTCAATGACTGCTTCTTATCACACTCATTGGTAGGAAAGCAACCACATGTGTTGCCAATAATTCATTAACCTTGAGAATTTAAATTTTGACATCCTTCCAGTGTCCAGAAGGTAGAGAGAAACCATGCAGCCATGTCCCAACCTATCAATGAGCATCAGCAGCTCAATTAGGAAGTCAACTGTCATATGTGTACGTTCACGGTCGATCAATTGAAGCATGTGCATTTCCTTCACGCCTGAAGGAAAATGACGTGAAGAAACATGACGGATGGAGAAACAGATGACTAATGGCTGAGCTACAATCAGGAACAAAGCCAGGCATAAGGAGCTGTGGGAGGCAGATCGAGGTAGCTGGAGTGTGAACACAGACGATGGAAGTGGCATCAGTCAGTTCTAAAGAGGAGTCATTTAAAGAGAAGGAAAAAGGTCAGGCGGCGGCGTACCTTTATCTATGGAGGCTCCAGCCATGTGGTAGAAACTCAGGGCCGTGTCCACGTCGTTCACATTCTTGAGGAAAGTAAAGAAATTCTCCACCTCTTCAAAAGTGATGCCCTGCGAAAGAAGGATAAAACCAGATCAGACCAGAACCAGACCGGTCACGTAAAAATCCTTCCTGTTCTTTTGCTTAAGCCAATGTGTTCGTTTCTACGAGAAGCTGCACAATTAGATTTTTTTGGGGAGGGGGATTGGTTCAACAGTGTAACACAAATGACTAGAAGAAGTGGGCAGAAGCTGCCGACACACATGGATGAACACCCACTTAACAGACGATCTTAGATATACATGTACATAAATACACAAAGTCACACAGCTGTCACGCTGCTGATGAGCCAATTTGTAAAGAGAAGCAAACAGCTGGTCTTCAGCAGTAAAAAAAAAAAAAAAAATCACTTTTCTAATTTATGTTGCTGGTTAACTTACAGCAGCAGGATGGCAAAGGAGAGGTTAAACTGAGGAATGGGAAGAGAGTATCATCTCGTTCCTCAGAGAAAAAGTCTGGCTTTACTGCGTAAAGTAATAAGTCTGTGTTTGGTGGAAGAACTGCTGGGCGGCGGGATTGTAAGAATCTTTTTAGTTAAAAACGTTACAAAGTAAACGGAGCCAAGTCCGATGCAGGGAAGATACTGACAGAGAAAGAGCTTACAGTGAATCCATATCAGATGGATGGAGGACTAGCTTTTGTCTTCTGCTGAGCACTGGCTTCTCAGACAGACGGGCCCTGAATGGTGTGCCCTCTCCCACTGATGAATTACCTCTCATCTGTCTCTTTTACACACTTAAAATGTCCCAGCACAATCTGGCTTTGCCTCAGGCACACACACTGTCTGTCATGCATCCTTCAATGTAGGCCAATTGTTGAAGACACTCCATCACCACATAACCACAGAGTACCAATCACTTATCACAGTGTGAGATATATCTACCTGTGCATCCTTAAACATCTTTGTCAAGCCCTTCTGCATCTGCTTGAGTTTACGAGACTGGACGCCGCTGTAGGCCAGCAGCATACCTCCAAACTGCCTCTCGGTGATTCTGCCGTCCACAGGGTCGTTCCTCTCAAACTGGAGGAGGGGGAAGAGAGAGTCATGAAGACTGAGTGCTATGCAGAGGGACACACAGGAGTGAGAGGAGGAGGGCATGGTGAGATGGAGAACAGTAAATATTATCGTCAGGCTTCAACTTGAATCATGTGTTCAGGTGGCATCGGTGACATTAAATCTACATGTGCAATTTTCTTACAATATGGAGCATGGCTTCACGGCAGAGGGCCTTGACTGTGTCAGGTCAATCCCCTTGATTTATGTCTGAAGCTGTTTGACAGCCACACTGCTCCCTCCAGCCCCTCTCTATCTCTCTGAATGTGCTGACCTCTCAGAATATTAATTTGATCCACGCACAAGAGGCAGCTAATAACCAAGCCAAAATAAACCTGGAGTGAAGATTTCAGCGATGACCTAACGATTCACCGGCCCCTGGAGGAGATTCCATTTGTGAGGTGAAGGTTTTGGTTATAATGAACTCTCTGTTGTTTAACATGATATACAACCATTCAATTGAAGCTGCAATTTCAGTTCTACTAGGGAATTGAGCCACTTGGGATAGAAGCACTTTGACACCTGCTGAAAAATTGGTTACTGCTGGTAAAACACAGAACAGGTTGAGCTGCAGCTTCAGAAATCCCATAAAGACAGCAAGCGCATAAGATAACCCAATATTAAAACTGTGATGACCTTATTTTTGCCATCATGACTGCACTCTCTGAACATGGTGGTATCAATAAGACTTGACAGAGAGTGCTTTCGCTCTGGCAGATGCTCCAACTTGAGTCCTACTCTTGGCGCTTGCAATGACAGCACCCATCATGGTTCAGTATACGAGTCAGGCACTACCCACGCTAATTAAAAGAATTACCATATGCTCAACATCACTGATAGTTGCTGGTGTTTGAGAGAGAGGCGGCAGAGTGGGACTTTTATTACGTTAGTGTGAGAGAGGGAAACCAAACTTTTCTGAGCACATTTGTCATCTTTGTTCATGTTGTGCATAATGCGCATCTGTCCCTCCTTCCTCACTGGGAGCAAGGACAGTTTGATTAACTTCCCTTGAGTTAGAAAGCTGTTAATTTTCATGTGTAGTCCCTGAACAGGCACAGAGGAGACTAAAATTTAGGATTACCACAAAGCAATAACATTTAAATGAATTCATCCCAACAGCACACCAAAGCACAGTAAACTGGTAGATGAATATTCTCAATATAATACCCCAGCCATGCAATCACTTTCCATTTTTCATTACCTCTAGTTTAAGCACATCATGCTGCAATTTCCTCTGAAACTCTAGGAAACTGCTGATGGTGAGTTTCCCCTTCAGGTCTTCTCCAAAGAAGTAGGTGGTGAGCGCTGAGCTGCAGCCAGCTGTCTTCAGGGTGTTCCCTGTGGTGGAGCGGTCACGATGTCGCATGCCCATGCTGGTCTGTGAGCGAATGATGCTCTGAACCTGCGGATGGAGGGGGGTCTCGTATCAGTCTGGATGAGGGTCAGTGGCAAGACTCTCCAGAGTCTCCATTAAGTCAGGAAATCATATTTTAAATGATGATAGTAAATAAAGATTCGTCAAAGATTAGCATGATTTAAAATACAGAGCTAATTCTTTTAATTTATTCTCTTATATTAAAACCTCTCTCACATTAAAAATCTACCGCATATCAAAAACCCTATCAGGTCCAGGGGTATCTTTAGAAACATATCTGAGATGGCAGCATATCATTGGTTCTGCTCACTCTTTCTCGGTGAGAAAATGTCACAGAGGTGGAAAGTAATGCAGGGACCTACATTTTTCTTGGGCTACTGTAAACATTAAAGCGCCGTCTAAATGTGTGGGCTTGCTGGTTTAACCTTGCGTGTCCTTGATGTTGAGTGTGTCAGCTGCTAACCTGTTCGAACTCCTCCAGATCCACCTCTCCATCACCATTGAGATCAAACATCTTAAAAGCAATTTCAAAATTCCTCTGGGGAGCTGGACACCAGAAGACACAAACACAAACACAAACACACACACACACTGTCAAATGAGCACAACACAATATGAAAACACTGCATTGACCCAGACACCAGCAGAAGACTCTCATCAGCGCAGCATCTGCAGCTTTCATCCCACCCCACTGGTGCAAACTGGGGGCAATTTTGATGCGCTGAAGATGTGCCACAAATTGAATAAGAAATACCCTTAGCCAAGAGGGGAGCTGCTAGAGGACCCCCTGCATCGCCTATATGAGCCAATCTTGAATTATTACATTTGAACTAGTTATATTTTTATTTATATTACAGTTTTTCCATTTTTTGAGCATCTGCTTCAACACCCACTGCAATTTAATGACCATACAACCGGCATAAGTGAAAATCTGCTTTTATTACAGCACGATAACAAGGCTTAGTTCAAAATGTGAACACCCACAGTCTGATGGTAAAATAAGGAAAAAAAAAACTGGAGAGGGTTAGATAGGTCTTTTTTAGAAAACCATTTTACATGAGATATAAAAGCTTACACCCAAAATGTAATGGAGCAAATTCAATCAAACACAGCATTTATTAAATGCTGCAACATTTATTTTTATCTCAAACATTAATTCTCAAATCTGAAATCATGAAACCATTTAAACCATTATAGTTAAGGATTTCTCATATTATCCTCATTATCTATTATATTATATTCTGTATTTATTCTCTTTGTTTTGCCAATTTAAACTTACTGTTAAAATCTAGTTCCTTACCCCCACTGCCTGAATCTGGACAGCTGGTGGTTGTTTTGTGCAAATATGCACACAATGTGTGTAATTTGTTACACTGGCCCTTGTGAAACACAGAAGCAAAACATAGTTTTTCAATTTTTTTTTTTTTTTAAATAAACAAAAAATACTTTAAGCATCATCTTCTCTTCAGACTGAATGAAAGCCGTAAATATGTAGCAATATTAAGCTTAAACTAATGTCTGCATATGTTCGGCATAAAAGGGTCTTTTGAGCTATTTTTGTGGCCGTGTTAAACGGATTGAAGCCACTCTGTCCTGTCTGCTTAAAAATGATTTGCCCTTGAAAGCTTCCCAAGAGACACTCCATATGAACGGATTATAATAAATGGGTGAGCTAAGATGGTGGAAAGGAGTTTGCTCGTTATCGTAAAGAAGGAGCCAGAACTTTGTTTTCATTATCCAGAACTCTGACACATTCAGAAAAGAGGCATGAAGGTATTCCAGGTGCCTACTGTGGCAGTCACATGGATCCAGCTCAAATAAACTGACGCTGAGAAAAACAAAACCCCCAAATGCAGCTAGCTTAAGAGACTCACATTCATAAGTTAGACAGAACTGAGATCTGCAGCCAGCTTCATAAAGCTGGCCAATGATGTGATATAAAAAAATTTCTCAGTTGGCACTGAAGCAGGGAGGAAGCAGAGAGAAGACGCTGATCAAATCGTTTTAGGATTAGATTTGAGATCAGTGTGGAAGGCATTAAGGATAAGATGGACCACAAAATCAGCTGTTGGAAGGCAGTTCAACAGTGTACTTACTGGACAGCACAGTGGTGAGGAAGATATAGTCAGAGAAGGAGATGAGGCCACATTCTCCCAGTGTGTAAAATATACTGTCCTCATCTGCAAACTTCTCCCTCTCCTGGGCGATCTTCTGCTCATTCAGGCCAGGACAGTAAAAAAGGAAAAAGTTCTATTAAAAACATTCAACATGATTCGGCACATGCTGTCCTAGATGTGGCTTTCTGTGTGTGTGTGTGTGTGTGTGCGCAAGCAAGTGTGCGTGTGTATCTGACAGCACAGCTCAATTAGAGACGTTCAGACAGAATTAAACACACACACCGTACCTCCAGACACACATATTGAAAGTAGCCTTGGACTTTATATAGACAGTTTATCACTGTAACATTCATGCAAGTGCTGCATACATATGAAGCCATACAGCCAGGTGAGGGGGCGGTGGTGACAATCAGTCTGTGGTCAGTACAAGTACAAAACACGTTTGCAGAGGTTTTACTCACAGTGTGAGACTGACACAAAGAGAGGGAAAACATCACAAGAGACTGCAGCACAAACATACACACAAGTGATTAACCATACCTTCAACACAACCAAAATGCAAGATTCTTGTAACTGTTAAAAACAAAGTAACCTTGGCTCTCTTTCTCTCACAAACACACACGACAACACAGCCGTTTATCTGTTAGCATGTGTGTATTCACAGCATTGCATGAAAGTGTGGCTTAATCACATGCACACGACAGACTCAGTGATAGACTTGAAGCACAAGTGTCCCACTAGTTGGATGTTCCACCAAAGAGAGTGGACAGATGGACAGAGCATGACTAAGGAGGAGGAGGAGGCTGGGCCACTCTGAGCCCACGTGGAGTTACCTCCGTCTGCAAGCGTCCCAATTCAGAGGAGGAGGAAGGAGGAGAAACAACTGTTAGAGAACAGCATGGCCTCTGCTTTCTTTAGCAGGGCCTTGACAAATGACAAAAACACGCAGTACATTCATATTGTCACACACAGCACACAGACAGAGTAAAAGATCACTGGGGGATACCACTCAAATTAAGTAAATTATATTTTGTGGTCTCTGCTATCTGTGATTAAAACCGGCATGTCTCAACAACAGTGGCTGCCCGAACAAGAATAAATCAAGGAAGGGATGTCATTTTCCCTAAATACAAGATGATGCTGCTCCACTAACAAAGCTGGTTAGGAGTCATTTATATTTGTAGCCTTCTTTTTCCCCATCAGCATTGTCACTGGAGCTGCATGCACATTACAAAGTAAAGCTTCCATATTCGCTTGAAAGGGATATAAATTAGTTTGGGAAGGCAAATCTGAATAATAATATTTAGTGGGATCCCCCTTAATAGCATACAATAGCATTTCCCTTTTTTCCCCCCAGACCGACTCCTTCCTCATGATATATAGACAAGTGGTGTAAGGTTCTAAAATCTATCACAATTCCCAATTTGTTTAAATTAATGGTTTCAACTTTCACATTTACGCTTGCTGCTCTTTTATAGCGTAAGGGGAGAAGGGAACGGGAGAGAGGAAGGGATGTCCGAGAGGGGAAAAAAAAAAACATTTTTGGAGCAGTGATATTGGTTGACAGAGACAGATGTGACAAAAAACAATATTCGAACTGTTGGTATAATAAGAGCTGAAGGTTTTCAGAAGTTTCCATGTTTAGAAATGGACTCACACAGTGTTTAGACAGAGAGAGAGAAGGACGGGAAAAATGGGAACGTGAGAGTAAAAGAGGTTGGCTCTGGCCCCTGAGTTTGGAACAATAAGATACAGAGAAAGCTCTCTGATGCCTGAAGTGAGTCTCTGTACTGATGCTGGTCCAAAAATAAAAAATAAATTATAAAATAAATAAATAAATAAAAATCTCAAGTCCACATGTGTTGTAATGGCCGAGCACACATTCATTGCCACACAGACGACCAAACACATAAGAGATACATCAGCCTCATTATAATGATCTGGACAGGGGTACAGATCATATTAGGCATGATAACCTTCCCCATGTCCCATGTCTGGGATGACAACAGCCCTTCAAAATAGCCAAAATTCAAGAAAAACCAACCAAATATAATTGGCCAACTGGAGAAACCAAATAGCAAACTCATCCAATAAAATAAGAAATGTCAGGATGTGCATTTGCATACTAACTACTCTGATGTGCCAGAGAGAAGACAAGACGATTCTTTCTTTGCAGATCTATCTCTATGGCCACATTTTTCACTTCTGAGCTGACAAGATAGCTCTCACCTTCTCTCTCATCTACAGTGGCTTATCAGACTGTACATCTTCCTAACAACGGTCTGATGCAACACTGTGTACTCTCAAGCAGACACAGAGGTGTGGGAGTACATGTCCATCTCTGCTCTGGGTTTAATCTTGTTCTTTTAAACCCTTTCCATGGAGCTTGTGGCAATGCTATATGACGCTGTCTTCCCCCTTTACCCTCCATCCTTGTGTCACTGTAGATGATACTATGGCAACAAGGCATTTGGGGAGATGGAAATACATGTATACCATCAGAAAAACCTAAAAAAGGGTTTATCTCAAAAATTGGCACACTAACCCTAACTCTCAACAGTTTAGTCTGTCACCAGTTCTGATTTGTCAACCTAAAGATCCTGTCACTAGACACCATACTGCTATTGTTAAAGCTTTTCCAGATACGTTGGAGTTGGCTTTTGACACAGATTGTAGATCGTTCTCTTTTTTTGCTGATGTCCGTGTGACTATAAACCTAATTGCTGCAGCACTCAAGTTAATTAGCGGCTAACACCTTGTCTGCCAGAGTGTCTGCTAATCAGTGACAACCCTCTCAAGTGTCTGCATGAATATCAGCGTCAGTACTTTTGAAACTTTTGCGATGAAACCGTTCATGTGATCATAAATGTGCTAGCAACCAAGTCCGCGAGGTTTGTCCAGCTGACATGGTGAACAAGCCGACCAGCCTGTGAGCTGATGCAGAAACACAGCGCTGACAAGAGCTGCTGGCTGCCGGTGCTGTCGGCAGGGCAGTCAACTGTACTGCTGTCATCTATACACACACACAGATGGGGTTAGAGGTTGGTCAGGGATAATCTCTCCACTGTACACCATACAACATGCTTCACAGCAGGCCAAATTTTCATCAGGCCCAATCTTTAAGACCCTATCAAACGAGACAAGTAAAGCACCGCCGGAGGCACTCACGCAAGAGGGTTGAAATCTCATTCTGCTCATTACACACAAGAGGCTAGGAAACACTTTCTAGGCACACAACCAGAAACAGTCACACTCAAATACATTTCACTGCTAAATCTGGAAAGTATATTCTTGCTTGCTGGAAAGTATATTCTTTAAACCCTTGATTTATTTCTGCATAAGGGGTTAATGGGCCAACAAAGATATAGACCCACCATGTTCTGATAGGTTCAACTATATTACAGTTGTGCTGATGAGAAGGTCCATGTCCTGTCACCCCACATCACCAAGTCATAAAAAATAAAAAGGGAAATTGGCATTTAGGCGGCTGTTACTGAGCTGAAGTATTCTTTAGACAATAGTCTGCTGTCTTCTAATGCAAACATCAGGATACTCCAACCACCCATTCTCTGCTAGCTTGGATTGTGTTAGTTACACTGTTCCATAAGCGCTCTGTGTGGCATGACACTTTGCTGGAGAGGCGATGGCAGCTTAGACTTGGCCTCCTCTAATTCTGCTGTCCTGGCTGCAGTGCTTTGTTATTGATTAAATCTGTGACCCTGTCCAACACTGCAGCTGCAGATACCCCAATAACAAGAGAGAGGAAAAGAAGTAAGAGGATGATGAAAGAATGAGACGTAAGCCACACAGTTTTAAAATAGCTTTCACACTACAGAAACAATGACTTCTCTGACATACAGTCAAATGGGCTTGTTGTCTTCGCAGTCTCCTCTGAGCACCCCAAAAAAAAGGATGAATTTATATATCTAGGAAGAGACCTGCCAGTAAAGATGGAAAACTCAGGTCACAAAAAAGGAAAACAGCTCCCTTTAACATCCGTGTGTGGTGAGTGTGAGTGTGACTGAGTGATGCCTGTTCCTGAGCAACCTCTCATTTCTTGTACAGGCGAGTCTGTGTACTGGATCATTGCACCACTGGGGATATACTGATTAAAGAAAAAAATCTTGTGTGTACAATGTTTATGGAGAGGGTCAGACAAATACATTAAAAATGAATTAGTGCCTTTTTGCAGCGTTTGTGTGGTCGCTCTGGGGGTAACTGTCAAGTTTCAGGGGACAGGGAATTCAAATTGACCTGCTTGAGGGTAAAGTCGACACCAATCTGAGTGTGACCTTTCTAAATGGAGGCTGAGAGTCTGACAGCGTCTCAGCAGACTGGCCCTGTTCTGCGATTCACACAGTTAGGGCACACTTGCCAAGCCCAAAAGAAAATCACACTCTAGATGATTACAGCCTTCCACGTACATGCCTTAAAACCACCCTTAACTATCCAAGTGCTCAAGAGTGACTAATTTTCCTTGAATTTGATGATACGCTGGGACCAAAACACTAGTGTATTATTGTGTGTTTTAGCTCTCCACTGCTCATCCCAAAGGTACTGCAGAGCAGGTGTACTGTTAATAGCTCCTAATGTTTTTCTGGGAGCAAATTCAGAATAATGGATCCTGAAGTGGAACACTCAGTAAACTGATGTCAGTCAAATTTCAGCTTCCTCATGAGAGGACAGGGGAGACTAAATTAGTTGACCAGGTGTGCAGACAGCTCAACCTCTTTTAGACTAGTGGGAAAAGGGTTAGAAAAAGATTTAGTAAGCATGTGTATCTATGTGCTCAAATGCGAGTTCTTATTCATAGACACCAAAATAGACATAGAAGGCAAAGAAAGCAGTTGAGACTTGAAGATAGTGTGAAAAGACAGAGTGACAGTCTTTACAGTGGCCCCTGGGAGCTTCCTGGAAAAATCAGAGAGAGTGAGCATGATAACAGTCGGTGTGATAATAGGTTCGTTTCCATTGGAGCAGCCCCCACCGTGCCCCTCTGAGTGACAGGTGTCTGCTCTCAGTCGATGTAGGTCCTGTGACAGGCGTTGTGGCTTTATGTACAGCGAGGGCCACAGCACATATGAACACTTCGGATATATTTTACATCGACAGATCAAGTGCTGTCTTCACTGACTCTAAACCATGCTCTACAGAAATCATGCAGCAGTGACATCCGGACAATCCAGAGGAAGGATTTGGGAAGGCTATCAAGCACATCAATACAGCCTCGATGTTAGCTAACAGAGCCATTTCCTGGGTCCAAAACCACCCTGTGATGCCACCATGCGCAGAGAGGAGGCGCCACCAGCAACTACTTTCTCTGTGAGACAGGCAATAGAGCGGTGCATGCTGGGAAAAAGGCTAAAGTGCCAAAGCAAGTGGAAAGCTTGAGGTGATATTTCTTAGAAAATATGAAAGGATGAGCAGAAAGGTGCGTGTATATAGCAAGACGTAGGGAGTGCAGGGGAACAGCACTACGATGATTTGGCATTGACATTACAAGTTCCTTATTCATTACTTATTTTAGCTCCTCTTTGCATCTGAGCTTTGCAAAACTTCACAATCTGTTAAGAATTGGAGTAGAAACATATGTGAATTAACTGCTATGTAAATTATGTAGCAGTGCAGTGGTGTTTAATACCACTAAGGGTAAGTACGGAGTCGTTCATTCAGTAGGGAAAGCACAACAGGCACTTTGCCTCCAACAAGCTACAGAAAGACGACAATCTCCACGCCCCTGCCCAATAACAATACACAGTTTGCCTTTGCATATTTGAAAAGCAGTTCACGTACAATGGGGTGCGTATTAACTTCAGCCTCTGACACTCCCTGCCATTATACAATGAGCCTGTCGTAACCTGTCCTTTACTGCGCCTCACGCTATCTTGATTGACAGAGGCATTTAGACCTGTTTAAGGCCAAATCATTCAGCAGATAAAGCTTACTGGCCAAGGCCGATTTATCCACCCTCACCAACTTAAATGTGTAAATCACAACATTTTAATCACAAAAGGCTTCTCAGATGCACTCTGGAGAAACATTTTGGAGCATTGCTGGAAACGAAGACCAAGCAAATGCTAAAATGAACAAAGTCATACACATTTAGGTAAGTGATATAAGTGAATGAAGGGTTCTGCTTGAAGAAATTAACAGATAAGGCAGAGTACACTGTGTCAAATGTCAGACTTTTGTTTCCTCCACCAAATTTGTTATTTTCTATATTATGTTAGCTCAGATTATATATTCTACTTATAGCATGGCCACTTACCCGAGGCAAAAAGAGGAGCTGCATTCTTATCTTATAAGTTTGTATGTAAACGGCTAATGGCTCTTACCAATGGTTGGTTGATCAGCCAATCAGAAACTTTAAATGGCCATGATATAATCTGCCTATTATATAGGAAAATAATGTGGCAGTGCTTTATTCTATTTCCATCCTCATACAGTTTGACTTCTGGCTGTGTTCAGCACCTACAGCATCTATATCCTGTAAGAGAAAAGCTAGATGTGAATTCCACATTTCGATTCCATTCAACTAATGTCTTGCAAGGAATTATACACATTTTTTTAATTTTTGCTGCTCTATTCAGGGTGGCTGTTATCGGAACTGAAGATATTTCTTATATATTTTCCAGTAGCTTGGAACGGGGTAAATACAGAAAAAAAACTTTGCTGTTCCCCTGGACTTAAAACAGTGATTCGCTATGTACTCCATGTTACTACAGAGAAGTGAGAGAGTGACTAGTAGAAAGAAAGGAAGGAAGGAAAAAAAAAATCACAGAGACAGAAGAAGAAGAAGAGGCAAAGGTACAAAGAAGAGGGAGGGAGTAGGTAGTGACTACAAAGTGCAGTTTTTCATTCAGGTGCACACATGCTGCTCGGCACACACCCCATACCTGCCAGAAGTCCTGCAGAGAGGGAGGGAGGGAAAGGGGGTGGGGGGGAACACAATAGTTGGATCAGGAAGGTTGTGGTTGGATGAAGGGGAATCAGTAGAAACAGGGGAGAACAGGGGGGATTTCAGGAGACGGGGAGTTGAGGATGATAGTTAATGATGAGGAAGGGAAGAGAGAAAAAATGGCGGTATTACTTGTTATGTGAATAAGAGAGAATGAGTGACAAAAGCATGAAAAAACAATCAACAGTTAACAATGGCATTGTCAGGTCACTTAAAATTAAGATTACAGCAGCTGAAAGCATGTCCACATAATGGGGGTAGAAGGGGGAATTACAGGGATGGCATGAATTAATAGCAGAGAAAAGAGGCAGTGAAACAATTCATAGAGCAAACCAAGCAATCCAATTTAAAGGCTTCTAAAATAACTGTGTTACCATAGACAGGAAAATAAAAATAAAATAAACAGCGTTAGTCAATATGAATGACAGCGTTTACACATCCACATAAGGCATGTTATGTTTGTCTACATAGGGACTGAACCTGAAAGAAATGAGTGTGCACAGAGAGAGGGCTGGGGTGGGGTTGGGGGAGGGGTGGAGGTGCAGTGGGAGGTTTATAACAAGTACACTCTTAAATTATATTCAACTGTCAACTGTAGCGCTGCACACACAGAGGTCTTTTAAGAGTGCTCTCACGTTACCTTGACAAAACACTGTCCTGGTGTCTGCCATCGACCTTTGCCTCAATCATAGTTTACCACACAACTCCCAGCTGTAACACTGCACCACGCCCTCCATCGACACCAGATTTTGCACCACTGGACATTTCACCTTGGTTTAATTCACTTTTTTTTGTTTGATGTGAACTAGATGGCATGGTTTCTTAGATGAAAACTGAAAATTTTTATTCCCCTGCCTCCTAGCCAGAGCTGGCCATGACGCCAATGAGTAGTCACGTGTCTATGGGTTTGAGGGGCACTTGGACAGAGCCTTTGAGAGGAAAGGGGTGCTGTCAGCCTGCTCTGGCAATGGCTGCAAAATCTCAGGGGACAACCAAAGCTAAATACAGACTGTCAGAGAAAACTACGTGTCCAGAGATTTGCCAGGCAAATACAAGGCCTGCAGATAGCAATGATATTTACATAGGCAGACAAGGCCCATTAATGTACAGTGCTCCATTTCTGTTGGAGGCTGCTGCAGAACAAAACTTTTTTTGCCCCCTCACTGTACAAGCTTTTTAGTTACAATGGTGAGCCAAAAGTTAGAAAAATCCATCACGAAATGTAAGGCTCTGTAAAACTCAACTGCACAATGAGCAGGGTTGGAGGGAACAGAGGAAAATTGTAGCAAACAAATGTACCTCACGGATTTGGTGTGGTTAATCTGCGTAAAACCTGAGATGAGGTACAGACTTATCATTGCTATAAAAACCATAACAATGGTATCAAATCATAATAATGACAACTATAAAATGAATGAGTACCATTGGCTAGTGGGTGAAAGATATGCTCCCTGAGATAAGTGAGAGGGCAGCAATGGTCACAAATCAATATCAAGGAAAGCAGAAATATAAAAATACTGATGTTGGAGATTTATATTGATGTGTTCTATTTTCCTGACTGTAAGCAGAGAAATGTTAGCACAGAGCCTTGTCCATTTTGAAGTACGGCTGTGGCCATGGAGGGGAAGGTGTGGGTGGGTGCTCTGTCCAAGGTTCACCCGCTGTTGTTTTTAAATAGGTCACTCTGTACTGGGCGGGCCTACTTAGTCTCTCGTAATTAATCTCTGATGAGTTGTTCTGTTAAAGATTCAGCCTTCATGAACTAGTTTAAACAAATTGAATGCTTTGAAAATGAGGGTAGGTAGGAAGAGGATCTCTGCATATTGAACAATTTTCCTGAATACATTTTAAAACTACTTTACAGGCCCAACCAACTATTATATTCTGATCATTTTCTCTTATCTCAATTCACATTAATTGCCCATTGAGAAGATGTGCTGGCATGACCAGATGTTACGGTGTTTTCTGTTTTTCCCATTATCTCTTTCTACATGTCATCTTTTGCAATGATGTAACAGTCCTGCTGTCTCTGATGAGTATTCATTCATTTCTATGACACTGAGTTATCACCTCAATTTATACATTGCTTCTGTTCTATTTATCCACTTTTCAATGTCATTTCAGCCGAAAGATGAATGATTGTAGTCATTTTATGCTGGTTCTGGATTTTTCCCTTTTTGAAATAATAAATTACTTCCGTTGTCACTTTATTTCATTAACATTTTCTTCACTATCGCTCAGAATTAAGATTTTACTTTTCATCAACCCACTCATAATTTTTTCTACTTGCAGGTATCTTTAAAACCAAAACACAAGCAGATAAAAAATAAAATGTACTCTGGGCTTATGAAGCCTATTAAGCAAGTACAGGTGTCATTTGCTTGATATTTCTGTAATGAAAATAAGAACCAACATGTTTCTGATAAAACTTCACCAAAAAATACAATTCGGTCTGGAAAGTAGCTTGTAGATTCATTCTGGAAAGACATGGTTTTTAACTTACAATTTTACATCTAAATTGTTAAAGTCAACTCAGTTACATTGTGGTGGTGGCAGACGTTTCAGAGCCAGAAACTTTAAAACCTGAGCTAATAAAACTGAAATTATCTACATGGCCAAACTGCACCATTGATAATTAGGATAAGCGTGAATGTGATTTTTGTATATTTGAGGAAGTGATTCTTCAAGCTGTCATTAACATTGGCCATTCTGAAGAATAAACTCCTGTGGAGAGACGTGAGCTGTTACATGTTATTAAAACAAGGCTTTCGTGGGATATGTAATATTCTTGGTGTAATTATAAAAACTCCCTCCTGCTGACCTCCATGATTGCCAATTCTGAATTTTTACGCTAGCTGTCACCAAGACGCCTACTTCTTACCTTGCCATCATAACGCTTGACAATGAACTGATCAAGGCCTAGATCTGAAAAAAGACAGACATAAACAGAAATTCTGATTAGGAGACAAATATGATAAATAAATATGAAACAAATTAGATGAGCAGCAGAGCAGTTACACAGCAGGGGCATCAAGATATATGCCAAACATGAATCAGAGGAAATGCATGAAGTTGGTCTCATTACTGAACCTCTTTCATTCAATGACATGTGCTTGACATCAATAACAGTCATTAACAACTTATTTACATTTTTCAAGTTCTTTGAAAATAAACAATCGTCAGCATTGAGCTTTGGCTCTTTTAATCATCTCCGTTCTCAATATGGGGTTTATTTTCTAGACCTAGTTCAACACCCAAAAAAACAGCAAGAGCAATTGCATTTAGTTTTTGTTTTTAATACATAGTTCCTTCAAATAACTATTTGAAAATTATGTATCAAAAATCACAATGCATAGATAATGAATAATCATGTCAAAAATGCATATATATAACTGAAAATGGGAAAATGCATTGCTGCTGTTTTTTTTAATAATCTTATTGTGGGTTTGCATTCTATTCAAAAGTCACTGATTCATTTTCTAGCAAAACACCATTCTACTCCCTGCAAGGAAGATATGAAATGTTACTTTCCAGACTTTTTCACTAAATTGAATCAAATATACATCAAACATGAGTTATGAATTCTTCATCAAAAATACAACCCTAACTCAAAACTAATTCATCCTAACAAACCTTGCTGAGGTGATTTTCTGACCTCTTATGAGAATGCAGAGGCTGTCATCTGTTAAATACTGAAGGATTTAGTACTTCAGTAAAAAGAAAATCCAAGAATGATACCGGCTCTTTATATCACGCAGAGACTACACTGACCTGATACAACAGACTCAAACCAGATTAACTTTGAGGGTGATGATTAGACTATAATCCCTTTACACTAATGCTAATGCTAATAAAGAGCCTATCATCATTTTCCTTGAAGTGGGCTTCATCAACATTACAGAAAACCCAGTTAACACCCAAGACCACTGCAAAAAAACATTTAATTTTCTTCTTGTAGGTAAATAACTCTTGAACTTAAATGATTATCTTTAATTCAACAGCTTGACTGCTAAACTTGTACACATTTCTAGACCACACATTGTGCAAGTAAGATCTGTCCCATTTCAAAAGCTATTTTAAATGGACCTGAAAAAGGCAGCTCTCTTTCACCCAGATTTTAAAGGAAGAGGTGCTCTATTCCCAGTAGCCCTCACTGTTTTACGATGTGTTTTATAAAGCACAACATCCTTGTCATAAAATGGATATTTTACCTTAAGAAGTTAATAAGAAACAAGTGGGGCTGGGCATTTGAATCTGATGATTTGATATCCTCCTCGTGACCTATTGTACATATCTCTAACTCCCTGTTCAAACTAAAACAAGACTCAAACTATGTTTTAAGTCACTCATTGCCTATGCATGCCTTTTGAGTCATCCTTGTGCCAAAAAATTCTGTTGAGCACTAAAACAACAAATGCAACTGACACCATTACGATTTAAATAGAACAGGGAGCTTGTTGGCCTCACTTGGGTTGAGAGGTTTAAAACAGAGGTTAATAACTGCCTATACAATAAACTTTAGTTTTGCCTTTTTTACTTGCTCTGCGGAACCTTCTCTTATTCAACAGGGCCTAGTTCATTGTTACATTAATTCCATTTTGGAAGGGCAAAAGACAAAATAAAGAAGTGCCACAGACTCTTGAGGTTGGGATGAGAGCTACTGGGTCTAAGAATGGAAGACCCACGGGGGTTAAGTCTTAAACGTGGTTAACAGAGAATGGCTGAGGTGAGCAAAAAAGGCAGCCCAGACATGGCAGATCCAGTTGTGTCCTTATTAAGTGCTAAATAAATGTATCCCCTGAGCTGGGGATGAATGCTCAGGATGTAGTTATTACACACAAAGAATTCACCTTCTTCTGTGATGGAGGCTTATATACAGTCACGCAATAAAATGTCAAATATTTAACCAAATATAGGGATGGTAAAATGAGACAGTAACAGATAGAGACAAGAGTGACATTGCATCAATGCCAAGTTAAGTGCCCTCCTGTCCCGACCCTCCCCTGGCTAAAGATCAAATATCCCTTACTGGCTCCATGTGATGCAGAGATACGCTCTGGTCTGGACCTGTTAATTGAAACACCAACTGCTGTGTCGTAATTCCCTCCACCCAGCATGTTCAGACAGCCTTTACAATCCCCTCCCTCCTTGCGCCTCCCTTTACATGTGTGAACACAGTCACTGGGATCATCATACCATGAACTGCCACAAGCTAGTAAGCTTTAGTTACTCAGTGTAAAGGTGGGCTGGTAAAGCTCCACCAGTGAAGGGAGGTAGGTATAATTTTGCACCGTCTACTGGAAAGAGCTCACCATGGATAATGCATACCACTATATACCATTATATATACACATATATATATATATATATATATATATATATATATATATTTATTTATTTATTTATTTATTATTATTATTATTTTTTTTTGGGGGGGAAAAAAGAGTGATAGTGGTGTCACAGTCGTTAAGAAGTTACTGAAGAAGACTACATGAATGAAATCAAATGAAATGTATGAAATGTGACTTACTCTCAGGCTGCTTCTCATTAGGTGTGATGGAGCGGATGAAGTCCTGAGGCGTCATATAAACCTCAGCGTCTCCATGTTCACCAATGACCTTCAGTGTGGCAAAGTAGCGGAAAATCTTGTCTGGAGTCGAGTAGGCCCTTATCCGGTTCTCATACTCCATCACCTATCAACCATACAGGAAGTAGAATTAATTATATTAAATTATGGTCATTAGGCATAAATACCTCAACAATAAAGAAGTTCAATTTCAGAGCTAGGAGATATTTAAATTCTTTGGGCAGCAAATAATTTGAGGCAGAATTAAGATTGCTTGGAGGCTAAAGGATAACCAGAAAAATAACAGGTAGCAGGATGGGAAAGTATATTAACTTCCTGACTCAGCCACGTCATAATAAAAACTGGGAATAAAAGACGCTGCATTAGTCTGACTGATGCATTAACAGAAAGAGAGACTGCAGGTCTAGAGAGCTGTGACAGCTCTGCAAAAGGACAGAGTGGCATCAGCGACATACTGAAGGCCAAACTTTTGCAAAATATACAAAACTAATTTATTCTGCTCTGTCACACACATTAGCAATGTCAATGTTTATTTTAACACTGCCATCCGCTCTTGAGGAGAAGGTTTCAAACACTTGCAGCATAATTGGGAAACTGACAAAGTAACATCTGTTTGGTAGCTGAGAACAGTCACAGTGTTCACTGCATAGGCACTTATTTTATGTGACACTGAATGATGTTGTACACTACACAAATTCCCTGTAGAAAAGGCAAAACACAATTTACATCATCCAACTTTTTGATGCAGTTATGTGCTCTAAGTGGATAACAGAGATTCATAGAATTTGATCAGGCTAGATTCTCTTCTTCAGAGTGTAGCTATGATTAAGTGTTTCTGTGATGCTTCCTGTTTCGCATTGGACCTTACTGGCCTTTAAGGAAATCACCAGGAGCATGTTGCCCCAAGAAAAAGCAACAGTCAGTGTTATGAAGAGGACAGTTCTGTTGAAGTGCCAGAGAGTATGACTGATGGAAAGCCTGTGACACGCTGTCATCTCCAGCTTGCTCTCATCTCCTCAGATGTACAGGCTACTGAACTCAGTATGACTGAAAGTAGGATTTGTTCTTTTGAGCTTTCAGCCTTTTTATCTTCTCTCTTTCCATTACAAAAATAGCATGTACACAACCGGATGAGTTGAAATTGAAGTCACGCTAGTTATTCCTTTTTACATCAGATTCTCAAAGATTGCTGTGTACCATCTGAAGCAAGAGTTGTGAATCAGCTTTAAAGCACGAGGGGGAAAATGCTGAGTTTTTATACTTCATATACTGGAGCTAAAGTTTCCCTGGTTACACAGTTTTGCGTTAAGAGTTTATATACACAATCCCTGTCACCTTTAAAAACATCAAGAAACAAAAAAAGAAAAGCACATGGGAGAACAAAATAACTCTAAATAACAAAATACATATTACATTTGACATGTTGATAATTCATGTTTAAGGTCTTCCCAACCCCACCTCAATCAACATTTGACCACTGACAGAATCTCAGCCTGAAGCACAGCATGAGCAATTTATATCAAACTTTGAACTTTATCAAACCTGAACTCTTAAATAGTCAGTGGGCTGGCACAAAAAAAAAAAAAAAACTTTTCTGCCACCACAATCCTTTATTGCTCTAGTTTGCTAAAGCCGTTTTCTCCCTAGATATCTATGTTTTTAATAGACTATAGCTGCTGTTGCAGAGGCAAGATTGATTATACAATTTCCTCATCCACCCGTAAGTCCATTTCACCATTGCATCTTATTATGTGAAGTGCAGGCATTTATTGGTCAAAAACTATTTCCCTGTTCTTTTTCTGCTTATCTTTTGTCATCTGCTGCATTTTTAACAGCAATAACATATTCCAAGTGGCAGATTTTTGTTGTTTATGACAGCAGAAATGCACACCAGTTAAACTTGTGTGTCTCCTTAAAATATTCCATCAAAATGTACTTGCATATTGGGCATTGATTTGGAGGGCGTTCAAACACCATTTACCAAGTGAATTAAAGAGGGGACTGTTTGAATGGCTGAATATTTATTGTTTATTGATTACCTTGCGGTCTCGGAATCCAGAGCGAGGCTTTTTTTTCTTCCCCTCTCCCCCTTCTTCACCCCCTTCTTTATCTCCACTGGTGGATTCCACTGATTTCTCTGACTCGGTCTCAGACTCTCTCACGAAATCCGCTTCCTGTCCTGCTGGCTGCTCAGAGTGTCGAACGGAAGGCCCTGCATCTGCATTTGCTCTTTTTTTTTTCAATAAAGAAAGAGATCAGAAAACAATTATACCAGATATTAACTGTCAGAAGGTCAAAATAAAGCAATATCCCTTGTTGTTGTACTGTTGCACAAGTAGAACTGAGTGTTGTAAGTAAAATGTTGAAACTGAGAGAGGTTGGGGGATGAGAGAAATCTTGTACTGCGCTGTTTTTCCTTGTCTCTTCAATGCAGAGCCAAATCCCACTTCACCATTTTTCCGAATAAATTGGAATACCAATAATAAATACCTGGGTCTGGCTGGAGCAAGCTGAATAATTCAGTTTAATGAGACATAGAGAGAATGAAGCCTGGGGTAAAGGCCTGGAACAGTCTTGTCCCATCAGTCTGAAAAGCCCTGAGGCACCATCCATCACTCTGGCTACTGCAGCACCGTCATTGTATCTCAAAAGAGCTCTCACATCAACACTCTCTCCTCCTTTGCCTTAACTAAACACAGGTCTTCTTAGTAATGAATAGTCGTGAAAACCTTGTGACATCCCTTATGGTGGGAGCTTGGACTGTCATAAGAAATGCAGGTAAGCAGCATCATGTGGTGATTTTCCTTACATTTGTGCTATGCTGTGAAATTGAATTTGGCCCATGCTCAATACTCAGCTTGCTGTTGAATAGTTCACCCCAGGCATACTCTAGGGGGAGCATCCAGGTGTGTCCTTTTATTCATCACTAATTAATGATTCATCAATGCCAATGGAGTGAAATATAGAGATATTTCAATTACAATACAGTTTTTTTTTTTTTTTTTTGGAATTTCCCTTTTGCTCTTTTGTACTGAAAATATTTTTTGAAATTATGATGAAAGTACATTTTTTGTAGACATGGGGCACCTCACAACCATCCTTACATATAGCAATGTTTAAATTATTGGTGAGAGACAATCTTGCTTCAAGCTGAATAAATAAAGAAGCAAGTAACTCATAAAGCAGCATACCTTGTCCAGAGTAATCCAGCACTTGCAGAAACACCAGTTACCCCAGCTAGGGCTGCCAGCATGAGCCTCCTGCGGCCAGACACGTGCACTGCCCCGCCATGGTAGCGCCGAGACAACTGCACGAGCCCGACCGAAACTGCGGACAGCACCCGCAAGCGGAACATCCTGCACTGTGAAAAGAATAAATGTGTGATGAAACTGCAAAGCCACCCTTTGAGACGAGCAATGCTGTCCAATTTTGTTTTGGTGCAAACACTGACAAATGAGAGGAGAAACTGCTTCAAACTATAAAACATAACGTATGTCATCTCAGCATGACACAGAAATAGGCACGGTGTTAGACGCTTTCCTTATCCAGTCTTAAGCTGCTGAAGTGTTAGGTAAGGATTTGGAGAATTTGACCAAAAACTAATTAACACTTATCTAAAGAGGCAAAGCTTAGAACAACAACAGGCCACTCTCGGGATCTGTCATCACATTGAACTACAGGCAAAACTGTTCCTTCAATGGCAACATGCATACATGTCCTGAAATCCTCACACACACCACAGTTAATAAACAACACAAAAGAAAGGATAAAACTAATTGCCATAAGCGCAGCTAAGCTGCAGAACTTCATTTTCAATCAGTCATGAAAGGAAGATTAACAATTAGGCGAAGGGCTACTCGTGTGTATCGGTAGCTCCTGTGTGTGCACTTTTTAAACTACAGAACTGAGGAGTTCTTTGCACAGAGACCCATAGCTGCCACCTGTCAATACCTTATTAACAATTCAGACACCTTTTGTCAAACTGATTCAGCAGGAAGAAAAGAGAAAGACATGGCATATGCTAATTAGGCTGTTCAGCCGCCCATGACAACTGACTGAAAAGACTGAGGGGAATAGCAAGTATGTCAGCACACCATTTCACATCTTTTATGGAAGTAGAGATGGTTTGATTTTAAAACACTGTGACCAACGACTAAAAACCACCAAAAATGTGTGTAATGCAACAGTAAAACCTTGGTGGCACCTGCTGATATAGATGGCATTCCAATTAAGTACCAAACAACAAGACCAATGGCCTAAATTTGTACAAAACTAAATAAGAATTATGAATGGTGAAAACATGAGTGAACGGTGAATCACAATCATTCTTACTCATTAACATTGCCACCACCTTATTGTGGTTTGTGTGAAGATTAGATGGTACTCACAATTATACCATCCAGGTGGCAGAAGTATAATGGGTGGGTCAAATCAATAGCCTGGAGCCCTTACAATGATATTTTATGACCTCATTTGAGACCGGTGATGCATTCTTCACAAATAACCAAAAACTAAAAACTCCAAGATGCTAAACTTTGCATATCCCTGGTGTTCACATCTGTGTTCTGCCTTCAAGCAGTAAATACAAACAGAGAAAGAGGATCGTCAGGAAAACCAGTAGCACAGATGAAGGAAAGTTTTCATGTTTACCTCCTACGCTTAGTTTCTTATGAAAAACAAAAGTCACCCATTTAGAAACTTACTGCAATTTCTAGGAGGCATGCAACTTACTCACAACTTACAACTTTAATTATAGAAAAAAATATTAGCTGGTGTTTTGTGTTTTTTTTTTTATAGTAAATCGTAAATAGTAAAAAATGATAATATTGGACTATTTTGACAGCGTGGTGACTCACGTTACAGTTTGCCACTTCTCACTGCTTGACTGGAATATCAAGTGCATAGAAAGATTATGTACTGCTGATGATTTGATCAATGCTGACAAATGTGATTATTGCTTAAAGTCCATAACATTTTGACCTTAAACTTTGGTCCAGAGAAAGATTTCCCAATAAACTGAGAAGTTTACTTTGGAAAAGTTTGAAAAGTTAGTCCAAAAGCCAACCTGTCAGAGAGAGATCACTGATTTTAATCCACTCAGCTGTCTTTAATATTTAAGGGAACCAGAGATGTTTTCAGATGGAGATAAAACCTGCTTCTTCACGCTGATGTGATTATTAATATAGTGTCTGTCTGACAGTAACACGTTATCACCAAAAGCTGGCGGAAAACGTTCACAAATCGTAAATGTAATACAGCCCATATCATCGATAAGTTTGAAATGTCAAATCAGAAAAGTTAGAAGTCAAACTTTCATCGTGATGCGCAAGAAAACGCGTCTTGTTTTGTTTTTAGCTCCAAGTTGAGCTCGTCGTTTGCGGTGATATAACGTTGGCTGTTAGCTGTCTGCTCTCCAGGAACAACCGGCACGTTTTCTTTTTAACGCCAAAGTTTCTACAGCTTAAATTTTCAACGGGGAAAAGATGCCATTGTGTCCAGCAGCCAGGAAACTGTTTCGCAGGACAGCTAACGCTAGCTAGCCCGCAAGCTAACAGTAGACGTTGGGGCAAACGTCTGCTGTTAGCGGCTGTTAGCAGTTAGCTTCGTTGTAACGCCAATCGAAGTGTTAGCAAAGAAGAGACGTGTATACTCACATCGGCTACAACTCAAACGATAATCGGTTCCCCCCCCTCCAAAAAAAATGTGATAATGTCTTCGGCGTTTCAGGAGTCCGTCTTGTGTCCGCAGAGATGGATCGCAGCAGTTCCGTGTTCTCCAGCAGCGGGGTGGCGCAACATCTCAGCACCCCGCCCCACGCAGCTCAGCCGGGATCCCTCCCCTCCCTTCTCCCCGGCCCGGGATGATCGTTCATGTGGAGGAAATAAAAATGTATATATATATATATATATATATATATATATATAATAAAAAAAAACAGATAGCTAATCAGTAAAATCAGAAGATGATTAGAAACATATCGTGCTCCACTTCGGTCACAGTTTCTTGCAAATAATAGATCTTAAATTTCAATTAACCAAACGCTAAAATTAAAATAATAACTTTTCACGCTTCAGAAAGCTAAAGAAAGTTTCGATTAAATCGGTTTCACTCTTATGTTACTGCTGCAAATTGAAGTTAGATTGAGAAGAGATGAAGTGATTCCTATGTCACTTAGAATCTGATTGTCCATTAAACAATATTTACCATTTCATTATAGTCTGTTTGTGCATTTTTGGGTTAGGGTTAGGGTTAGATAGACATAATAGACATAAATAAAGTTTGGCCAGTTCTTTTTATGATAAAAAAAAAATACTCATTTGATAACATAACAGGATTGGGAAATGAGGAGTCACACAAGCTGTCAACATGCATGGCTTGATAGAGAGACAACATTAATATATATCAGAATCAAATGACTTTCCTTTTTGCAGCGTGGCTTCATAATTGTTTCCTTGAATGCATATTTGCTGGACTGAATGCATAATATTAGAGGAAAACCTGGGGAGCTGCTGAGCTGCCTGACAATGTGTCATAAATGACTGCAGGTCGCATGAGCTCATCACATCAAATCAAAGTGCAGGTTAGATTTCTGCTTGATGTGACCTGGCATCAGTGTTAATGATATTATGAGTGAACTGAAGATAGACTGCTGGGCAATGCTGAACAGCAGCTACTGTTAACTTGAGGTCAAACACCAGCTGGGTCCTCCAAAAAAATGACAGAAATACCAGAGTAGTTCATATGCCCCTCCACACATTAACACGGTGTAATCAACTCATGCATTCATATTTCTTGATACCCTGTTATTAAAATCTACCCTACAAACAATTTTAAGATGCTGAACCAAATTGCTCTGTGTAAAGCCTCTCTGATAGACGCCTGGTCCATTGATTTTTTATTAAGTGCCATTGACACAAAAAATTCTGAGAAAGCTCAGTTGCCACTGCGGTCTGTAATATTTACCTCTTAGCTCTTGGGTAAGGTAAAAAGATTCAATGCAGTTTGTTAAGCAAAGAAATCTAGTTATTAAGTTTAGGCAATCATTCAGACTAGAAATATTCACTTGTGTAGTTGTAATAGCAAGATGAGGGCCATTTACTTCTTTGTTTGCATCACTCCTGTGATAAACACTGCACCCTGCATATTGTTGATAGCAACATATTCTTTTTGTTGTCATCCATCTTTGGTTAAATAATTTGTGTTAGATAAAGGATGTGATCACAGCAATTTTGCTTCTGCCAGATCATCAGATCTGAAAGAAATTTTGTTCAGTACAAGGCATCATAAGAGGATGTTTAATGACTTGACTGAATCTTAAGCTACAAATTGTGTAAAATGAATTCAAAAGATTCTCCTCTGAGGATTCATGACACATGAGGAGGGTATGATTTAATGAATTTATAAATGGAACAGCCTGGACAGACAGGCTGGACCAGAATCTGAGCCCTCTGTCAATATTTTGCCCAATCAATACAACAATTGCAATAACAAATGGACCTGTGGTCAGGTCAGGGGACAGCAATTCTCTGTGAGTGTTTTCTGTGAGCCAATACGATATTTTATCACTGCTGCATGCATCTGAGCTACTGTTTTCATTAAAGCCTCACTGACATTATGGTAATTATTTGTCTAACAGAGCACCACTTTCATATCATGTGCTCATACCACGGTAAAAAATGCCAGTTACCCTCTCTATTACAAGTTACTACCTATTTTTTTTTTTTTTTCACAAAAAGCAATTATACATACCCCCAACCCTTCCCTTCGCTCTTCCTCTCATTTTAATAAAGAAGGTTGTACTTAACTGTGCCTGCAGCCCTCCCTCGTTAGTGCAAGCAATTTATTGCAGTATTCCCATCACAATATCTAACTGTCCACTACTGAAAGTTCATACTGACTTTGAAGAACCTCACAACAATACTAACTCCAGCATTGGGTTATCTCATTCACAAACCACACGAGTGTCCCAAACTACAGACATTTTCAAATCCATAAGGGCAAACAACTTAACACATTCACATATTACATAAACACACACATATTTGGGAGTGTTGGCTTTACAGTGATGACAAAAGCTTTTGTGTGCCCATGTCCCAGCTGAGCTACTTTGGACAATGAAGGCTACGGTGAAACTTGATCCACAAGTTGCACCTACATATAATAGTGAAAGGCAGCTCAGGTGAAGACCTGCAGACAAAAGTAGGCTCCAGTTTCAGCTGTTATGTCACTGCATGGTGTGGGTGAGCCTTTACACGTAGAGTTTGCAAAATGAAGAAGCAGCATGCACAAAGTAATTAGATGTTTGTTTAGCTTAGGTACTGCCTTATTGGTGGCGTGACAAGCAGAGTTAGATTCACAGGTATGTGTGCTTACATTGGGATCTTTGTAGGGCAGAAACATTTCATTCACATTCATGCTGGCACAAACACACATATATACACTGAAACGAGACTACAGAGCTCATTTTGTGTGCTGCTCTGTGCATTCATGCCTGACCTTGAGATATGGATGCAGAATTTCTTAAAACTGTTGTGTTGCTTTCAAATATTTCTTTTAATTACAGTTGGTGAACAACTGAAAAAAGAAAATTAGCGTCAGCACAGATTATATTTGAATGCCATAAATCTTAATTTGTCCCTTGAATTTGTCCTGCTCATATTGAGCATATTGTTTGTTTGCTTTCTTATATTTAACCACTGGATGGAATTTTTAAGTCAGTGTGTTACTATTAACCATGTTTCTTCATTGCTACTGGCCATCTTTACGGAGGGAATTGGCTTCTTCTTCCTCGTGTCTGGCCATCATATATATCACGTCCTTCCAGTAGTTGGCACAGGCAAGCACTGCAGCAGTTGGATAAACCAGGTAACATTGTGGGGCTTGGGTACAGTTCAAAATGTGCTCCATCGTTTGAATTTCCCCAAGCTGGATAATTCATTATTTTCAATTAATATAATTGTTATGCAACTACTCTTGTTTTAGTAGTTGCATGAATAGATATTTAGCAGAAAAGTCCAGTCACTGAAATCATTCCACATACACCATAGGTCACATTAGGATCCATCAATCTCCAATAGAGGTCTGAATAAGAGTTGGTAAAGGCATTGGTAATCACCTTTAGTACAACTGATGGCAATGATTTTCTTTAACCCAGCTTCTTTCATTCAAACTGCTGACACACCATGTACAAATGTATATTGCCTGGTGCAGTTGAAGTTGCAGTGAAAAGGTTTATGTGAGTCAGTGCATGGTAGTGTTTGGCATCACACGAAAAATTATGTGAATCGATAGAGCTCAAGGCCTTGAGAATATCTGAGAATTTGCATTTAAATTGCATCACCCACACAGCCTGACACAATACACCTGAAGAACTACAGAAGAAACTGAGATAAACTCTGGAGCAGTGAATCTACAACAATAAAAAAAAAAATCTCCATTCAAAATGTTTTTATTACCTCTCTCTTTCTTATTCTCTTAGGTGATCATATACATTGGTTCAAAAAAAAGCTTTCAAACATATTTACTCTTGTAAATTAATACTGAATGCTATCTGATTCACCCTTGACCGATCCAGGTATGGCAGACTGTGTTCAATGACAGGCTTGGTCAAAGATAAAGGAGAACAGAATACATTCCACCAAGGGGAGTTTCCTCGACATTCATTGACCAAATAGACCCATTACTGCTCCTATTACCTGCACTTGCAGCGGTTGGTTGATTCTACTAAACGAAACACCTCATACTTGACTGTTGGTCCTTGTGTTCTACCATTTAGGGACCGGAATGCCTGCAAATGGTTACGAATTAGGGGGAGGCAGGGGGGGAAGGGGGGCATATTGTTTTAAATGTCATCAGAAATCAGTTCAATTAGATTTGATCTTGTAGGTTTCTCTTTGGGGACGCAGTCACAAGAGTGACTGAAGGACAGTCTAATATTAGAAACAGTTATAGTGGAAGGGATGGCCAGGCTAATGATAGCAAGACTGCCAAGACTTAGCCTAACAAGTCATATTGTGTCTGTCTGTCTGTTTCATGACACCTTGAGATCTCCGAAAAGAAGTCACCTCCAGACTGAATGTCAAGCTTGTCTGTGGTAATAGCTGAGAGAGTCAATACAGACAGACAGGCTGGCAGGCGTGGATATCATTTTTTACAGTATGCATCTATCATGGAAAACCTTGATTTGATTTAGCAACAGGAAAATCATCAAAAATGGGGCGATCAGGTATTTGGACACATTTGACTGTAATTGTATTTCCAATTTCAGATACATAGGATCAGTTTCTTCTAATGGCTTTTTCACTATGGGGTGTTTGATTTCCAATACAATATCAATACATTTCAGTAGGCTATTACAGAGAAACTAAAAAAACAAAAAACTATTCTCCACTGAGAGAGGAAGGTACAATTATAATTCAGCTTTTTCTTAATTCTGCCGAACTACACAGCGACACCTAACATGCAAACACAGTACTTTCTCTGCACAGGACTTAAGTGATAAATGCATCATCATCATCGGAGTTTTATGAGTGATTAGTCAAACGCAGTCACTGTGCATTGTATTTCGTTTTGAATCAGCCATCGCAGGAGCGCTTTAACTATGCACACTGGTGCAACACTGGGCATGTGTGCGGAGCCGTAGTCCGGCCCCGCAACCCGCCCACCGCCCTCCCTCTTCCCTTCGGTGCGTCTCGGTCCGCCCGCAGCAGTCTCCTTCTCGTCTCGGTGTCAGTCCAGAGATGGCTGCTAAAGTGTGCAGGTCGGTCCTCCTGTTGTCCCGGAGCGGCGGAGCGGCGGCCGGCAGCCTCCCGGCACTTGTTGTCTCTTCACAGCTACATCATCAGCACATAAGACCGGTGAGTCCCAGGACGTGTGTGGCGTTGCAGGCTCGGAGAGGGAAGCGGAGAATGGGTGGTGGGTGGTGGGTGGTGGAGGAGGAGGAGGGGGGCAGCAGAGGACCGGGCAGGCGGGCGGGTTTGACCGGGAGGGAGAGCGGCAGCAGCCGCCGCTGCCGGCTAAGGAAGTGAAGCTAAAACTAGCCTCAAGATTTTCCGTCCGCGGCTCCTATAAAGAGATTTGGCCGCAAAGGAAGGTGAGGCACGAGATGACTCATGATGTGTGGTGTGTCCCGAACCGGAGCTTATTCCCGATCTGGATCTTTGACAGAGACAATGCAGTTTTTTGTTTTTTTTGTTTTTTTTTTTTTGGAGCGCTTCATCTACACCCCCACCCCACCCCACCCCACCCACCGGCGCTGCCCCGCCGTTTACTGTAACTCCCCTACATTATGCCCCACATCTCATGTCTTCTCCTTCAACTTTGCAGACATTTTTTTTTACCCCTCCCCCTGCCCAATCCAGTCTGATCGGTGTGTGTGCGCATCTGAATGGGAGGTGTTGGTTTTTTATTATTTTTTTTTAATGTCTGCAGGAGGTGTTGGGGGTGCTTGTCTTATTCTTATGCAGCAACAATGACGGATGGCTGGTCTGAGCAGTCCTCTGTCATTTATTTGTTTGGTTTATTTGGCTGCAGTTTTGCAGATCATCTCTCTGCTCCATGGTTCACGGTGTGAACTGCAGCGTGCTGGTGCAGCAGCAGCAGCAGCAGCAGCAGCAGAAACTCACAATAATGAATGTCTACACAGAGCTGGAGAGAGAAAGACCACACTCGGGCCTGTGTGAAAGGAAGAGAAAGCCACACACACACACACACACATGTATATGAAACTTACAGAAACATGGACAGCCCACACTTATGATGTCAGACTCTCCAGTAAGCCTGCTGTTTCTCCCCTCCCTGCGGGTGTTTCCCCGTTCAGCTGGGAGATCCTGGGCTTTCCTGTGAGCTGATTCAGGTCCTTTGCTCAAACAGACACCGTAGAAGTAGATATGACCTCAAAATTGCCTACAATAACTGGAAGGTAATCACGTTTGCAAAGTAATACTATAACTGTACGTGCTGTTTCTGGCTCCTCTGACCTACTCTCTCCGCTGAAACTCAGCTGCCCAGGGAGAGGAGGTGAAGCTCAGGATGGAGCTGAATGTGAAGGAATGAGGAAGTCATTGCAGCCCAGGACTGAGTGGGCCCTCCTCTGTAGCGAAGAACACCGCTCTGCTCTCATTTTTCTGAGTCTTCCCCTTTGCTACACAGATCACTCCCTCTGTCTCGCGCTTCTCATTCTTGTTTTTTTACGAACCCCTCCCATATACAAGCAGGCAGACACTTGCAATAGGCCTTGTGAAATCAAATGAGGCTCTCCTTCCTGCCAACGTAGCCCGGTCTGGGGATTAAGCAGCTACCAAAATACCCAATACTCTTGACCAGCCCCCATGCTGTCACCTGCTGTGAGCTATATTAATGGAGCACATTTGCCCCCATGGAGAGGAATTGTCTCTCCTTTTCTAAAATAACTGGTTCTGTTTAAACTGTAACATATTTATCTGGGTGAACTGTATCTCCTCAGGGAGGGTCATAACAGGTTCTGATTTTATTTCTGCTTACTCAGGTTGTAGTTTTGTTTGCCTGTCAAATAGTTTCTCTGTCCATCGAAGCGTTGCGGCAGCAGCTCCTAAAGCAGGTGTGTTACTGTGTGACGGCCAAGCCGCTGTCCTCGGCTGTAAAGCGAGAGTCCCACGGTGTGGGGACTCTTTTTCTTTCCAGACTTATGTCTATGCAGCTGCAGAGGAACACGTGCTAATGAGTTGCAACTAAGCATATAGTGTCTGTTTGTTGGGACACGTAGCTGCAAAGACATAAAAATGCTACCTGAAGACAAATGAGTATCATGCCTGTATGACGTACTGCAGTCATGACAGGTCAACTCCTCTGGGATGCACAGCAGACTGTCGGCTCCTGAGGCTCACATTTAACCCATGTTGGATTACTATTGAGTCTGTCATGTTAAGTGTGGCTGCCTTGAATTCTTGCAGAGGAGGGGAGTCATTGTGAATAAATAACTGTTGTTAAAGAGTTATGAATTACAAGTTGAAGTGACGTTTTCTATAGTATGAGTAAAGCAATAAATATTTCCCTATGCTGAATTAATATTTGGTTTATTGGAGTAAAAAATATCTAATCATTATTATTTATTTGCATTTAAGATGAAATGGTTATTGAAAATGAGCAGTTAGTGGCCGTGGACTTGGGGCTAGGGGTGTCAAAGCCCGCTCCTGGCTTTTAATCCAATCAGTGTAGGAGTAAACTAATTCATCCTTGCTGGCTTCACAGGCTTCCTGCTGAAGTTATCCGGATTAGTGTGATAAGAGAGTGACTGTCGGCTAGTGGCTGTTGTCTGCTGAAGGTGATAAGACAGTTGAATGATTGATAAACCTGTCCACTTAGGCAGTTTCATTTATGCAGTCCTGGTTTCTAGGCTGTATGACGTCTATAATCTCCCATTTATGCAAAGGAGTGGAAAGGAAAACAGGTAGATTTTATGGAAAAAACATTTTGACATGTAATGATGAATGTCATCTTTTTAAGACAAATTAAAGATTTTCCGTCAATGTGGGGTCAGTTGATCGACACGTGTGTGCAAAATAATGAATGACGTTCAATGCTGAAGATAGATTGACTGTTATGTTGTATGTAATGATATTAGAGGTTTATGATGATTAAAGTCATAACTGTCGTAAGATTTTATTGTGCGTTGTCACTGCTAGAAGAGAGTCTTCAATGGCCAGCACACTGCTGTACTGCTCCATGTTTTTTTTTTTTTTTTATATATATATTAGGTTACTATTTGCAGGCAGATGCAGTTTTAATGGGCATGGAGTGAGTGAAACCAAGAGGGTTTTCTTTGGTGGGTGAGAAAATTGATTTGAGTTTTCCTGCAGGGTTGCACGTGCACTCCTTCTAGGCTATATAAGGCAAATGGATATACCATTTCAGTCAGTCAAAGGTAAAGTTACAGAAAAAGATTGATTTGTTGACTGGATATTCCAGTCGGTCTGTATACTGTACCATGTTCCCGATATCTCTCCTCATACACTTACACTTTCCACATTACTGGTCTGTGTGCCAGGCGAGCTGTATGAGGTTCTTTATTGTTAGCAACACGTATGGACAGTAAAATTCAAACCGCTTAGGGAGGGAACACACAAAGCGGACCCTCTTCCTCCAATGGGAACTATCAATTTGGCAGCATGACAGGATCACTTCGGCAATATGATGTCATTTAGTTTATAGAATATACTTCAGAGGTCATTCAGAAACATTTAAGTGTTGCTCAGTCAGTTCATTCCCCGACTGACTGCCTACCTCTTCACTCTTTGAATTAGTTTTAGATTGTGGCTTGAAGAGCTCTGGACGGGAAGCAGCTAATCTTGCATTGCCAGGCAGGCATGTTAGTCTGTTCGTGTTGAGCGGCAGCCTGCCTATCTTAGCATCAACTCGTGTTTAGATACAAAATGACAAAATTTTTCCGTTGGAGAAACATAGATTTCGTCACAAGGAATTCATTTGCCAGAACTGAGGGTGTGTTGCTGTTGTGTTGTAAAATAGACTGTCTCTTTAGTGCTGCTGGTCTCTCTCCTTTGTTTGTGTGTGAACAGGGGATCATTGTGTAAAATGGATGTACAGCAGCTCATTGATTTGACCATCAACATGATGAAACTGCACTGGCTAATTCCATGGCTCTGAACTTGTGTAACCCACCATTCCTCACGTTCTTGACTAAAAAAACAGGTAGTATTGCAAACATGTGCAACACTGATGGCAAAGGCAAAACCTTTCCCTTTGAAATTCACCCTACGTACTCATCACAGGCATCATAAACGTGGCACAACAGAATTAATGGTTTACATTACATTTTACCAATACAATTCTGTCATCACAGAAAATGTTTCTGGTATTAGTGCTGTGGAAACCCAGTTGAACTTTGTCCAAGCACCCACTTCAACTTTTCATTTATGTTAAGAGGGCTTCTAACTGCTGTCATCTTGACATTAAAGCAGTGTGCAGTGGGCTTACCCGGGGGGTAATACTCAGAATGTAGCAAAAATGACATTTAGAACTGCTCACTAACTTAATCCGTGTCATGTTGGTTAATATGAGTGTTCATAAAACATGCTCATAAAAATGACTCTCTGCTGTTCAGTCACTTACCATATCTAAGAATTCATGTTCACTGTAAAGCTAAGCTAGAGAATAACTCTAGGTTCTCTCCTTTGGGGACACTTTGGCTGCAGTGGACATGACACAGAACAAAAAAGGAATGCCAGCATTTCAGAAAAATTATCTCAGCATCTAATGGCATCACGGCCAATTACAAAATACAACATGAGGAGTGCATGTCATGTTTCCCGGTTGAACTCAGGATCCCATCATTTCACTAAAAACACGAATCAAGCCACACTCGGTGTTTTGTCCAGTGTCGTGACCTTTACTGCTGAAATCATGGATTGTCTCACCTCCAGACGAAGACTGCATTGTTACCCTGGCGTAGTGATGAAGAAAGAGGCGGTGTGTCTGACAGAGCTCCCGTCAGCTCAGGTTGTGATCACCCTGGTATCCAGAATATGTTCCAAGGTCAGCTGCAACTGAGGAGTTGACACTTCAAGCTGTTTCCTGTCACCCTTCTCTACCACTTATAATTAGGCTGACAGGTCAGAGAGATATCTGAATGTTTGAACTAACTCTTGAGTTTTTTTTGGTTGAACTTTTGGTTGCAAAATAAGCAGGAGAAGAGATAATATCCCTTCAGCAGTTCAGCATCCTGTTGACTAAAGTGGGTCATTATGATGCAACCGTCAGATGTTTACTTGATGTTCTGCTTAATCTGTCCTCAGGCTATGGTGGAACTGAACTTAGTTGAGACTGAGCAATATATAGAGCAGCGTCCAATGCAGGTATTTTCACACAACAGCTGTAAATTTCATAGTTTTATGATTGCATTATTTTCTACAGAAGGTCAGTGAAACTGCTGCCTTCTCTTCCTCCTCCTGGGCTTTCCAATAGCTTTCAACATATGCCAGTGCGTGTTTCCCCTGTGCTCCTCTTTTCTAAGTCAGCACCTGCTCAGCACGGTAACCTTTCTCACGCTCACCAGCTGTTTGCCCTGTGGTCAAAGGAACTGTCCTTGAAGGTAAAAAGATTCAGTGTTAAGACACTTAACTAGAGATAGTACTCTGTTAGTACTGCAACACACCCCCATCTGTCTCTGAGCTTAACCACACAGTTACGATTTTGATGCTTTACGTCAACTCCTCACAAGTCTGGGAGCCAAATGCTTCTGTAATCAGCTGTTCATTACAGCTGAGCTTTAGAAATCTAATGGAGGATACTACTGTGATGTACAAAACCTTTATTAATTCTCTGGTAGGGAATTCACCCTTGAGGTGCTAAATGACTGGTGAACCTCTGCTGTTGGCATCGACTAATTAGCGGCTTCCCATGTTTGTGTGTGGCACAGTGTGTCTCCAGTCAAGTCTGAAAAGGACATTAAACTAGGCCAACGTCTGTAATGCAATGATGGATGACAGCAAACGCTTTGTTACCCCCCCCGCCTTTATCTCCGGTATGCCAGGCTGGTGGTGTCCTCTGCCAGGAGAGCAGGTGAGGCTGCCGCTGGAGCCTGAAGGTCATTTGCAGTCCATCCTTTCGTGACAATAATTAGATGTGGGTTGGCCTCATTATTGTGACCAAAAATCAAATCTGTCCGGGTCAGCACTGTAAATTAGACCGGACAGATGAGGGTCAGCTGCATCCTTATCAGTCAAAAAATATGTGACAGTGAGTTGAGAATGTTTCTCGATTGAGGTGCTCGGCTTTTGTTTGGTCAACAACTTCCTTCTTACTTCAGTTGTGAAACTATTGTAATGCCACTGACACCATTTTCGTATACTCTCTGAATAACTTTGCATAATTGTGCATAACAGTTGGATATTATGTGTCGGCCAATGTTGTGGGCTCATTCTTTGGACCTGGAATGTTTAAAATTACACAGGAGCAAGAACAGTACAATGCAGGAACATTACATGGGGGGCAGCTAATTTTATCTTAAGGCCAGAAAACCTTAAAAATAGGCCAGCTTTAATTGCAAATATTCATGTATATGCTAATGTGTTACTCGAGTCTGCTCATGTGTGGTTGTCTGCCTTTCTTTTGTTTGAGTTGTCCACCTACCAGCTGCTCCTGAGGTGCTGTCTCACCCAAATGAACTCCAGCAGAAATGGGATGAGACGCGGTTGCTTCCTCTTGCATATTGATCCTGTCTTGTTCGCTCTTCACGGAGTTGAATTTGAGAGAACCTATATCAACTAAATATCAAGACTCTCTAATATGCAGCTAATTAGCATGAAGGCAAGATGGGGTTGACCTCTCTTATTGATTGTTTGTTGTTTATACAAGATGACGGTGAATTAATACAGGAAAAGGAGGACAGATGCTGTCCGACGCTGACAGTGGGCATTGACAACCAAGCTTCTGATATATATCTGCGTAACTCTCACTTATGAATGCTGGCTGCTTTTCCACATTACTTCCCATTTTTCCTAACTTTTTCATTGTTCAGGTGTGTCCTCTCCTTTACTCAGAGGTGGGACCTCTGTCTCAGCGGTAGCACCAGCCTGTTAGGATGTAACCTTCCTATTTAAATGAATCCTGAACTACATAGCTGTCATTATTTTGTGAGCAGTTCCTCATAAGCCCCCTGACAGAGCTGTATACTTAGAACACAAACTACCTGTTATTCCTACCAAGATCTCACTTATCTACACTGTGCTGTTGATTGGATTAAAAACAGTATGGCAAGCTGACTCTGACAGATCCTTGAATTACAAATGATGCAGTGGAAAGCAGAAAACATTCACATCAGGGCAAGTCGCGAGTCATCACTGTGAGGCAGGCAGCAGAGGAGAAAAAACTGGCTTAACTGCCAACAGCGAGGCAGCTCTTAATTGCAGTTGCTGCCTATTATGTATGAATGAGTCCCACTGTACTGACTAGTGGAGTAATGGCTGGGAAGACGTTCAGAGGAACATTGGGATGCAGCGATGTGAGATTTCCTCCGGCCTCAAGCTCACCTCCTTTATTGAAAAGGAATTGGCTGAGCAATGCTGCGTCTAATTACAGCTTTCCTATGTCTCTGCCAGCTGAACTGAAATGATTATTACAAACAGCTAACCATCAGGCACATTTTGTCTCCAAATTTTAGTTTGACTCAGGCATCCATTACCCCCCCTTTTCTAGAAAAATAATTACATACAGATAAAAACACTCTTTCAAGTGTTAAACACTTTTTAACACTTCAGATAGTTGTGAATATAAACATTCATGAATTTCTGATAATTATCAAAATGAGACCGTGTATGTTGATGCATTTAGGATCGTTGACAAACTATGTCAATACATCGCCCTGTAAATGATCGATGTATACATAAGCCACTTAGGAACTTCCTGTACGTTTCAGCAAAATACAATTCATGCATCTGCTCGTCGCAAATGAGACAATTTCAAAGGAAAATAAAGCATTTATTTAACAGATCAGTTTAAAAAAGGGAGAAATGCAAATTTAAACTTGAATAGTGGAGATTTAATAGCGTTGCTGTCTTGAGCACAGACGTACACACACACACGCACACACACTCTTAAGTAGCCCTTTTGTTCTAGCAGGATGGATGTACTAGGTTAATGGCAAGAGAGCTTGACATTTCAAGTTCGTTACACCTTTTCTGTCCCGGTGATGTGAGAAAAAAGAGCCAGTGTCTCCTGTGATAAGGGCAGGTGATCTCTTGGGTGTACAGAGGACCGATGGGCCTGCTCAGCTGGACGGTAAATCTTCATGCATTTCTTTGTGGCAAAACATTGTGGTGTTGAGTTAACATGGAAACTAGGGCTCAGCTGGTCACGGGTAAAAAGGATGCACAGAGAGCTGTGACATCATGCTTATGTTGGGGGGTCATCGTGGCTACTGGGAATGTGCGCTGGCTTGGGAGGAATTATCTCTCCATGGTGGCTCAGGGAGGCGTGATGCCAGGCAGACTGCTGTTTGTTGTTTTCTTGTTAACACCAGTTCATATTGCTCGCTTTACCCTCGGTGGTTGGCACGCATTAGTTACAGCCATCACAATACAGCTTGTTCAAACTTGCATGCATGTAGTCCATGTTTAGTGCTAAGGCCAAATTACAGAAGGGTGAACATTTGCCATGTGTTATCCCTTTAAAGGGTATTTAAATGTAAATGAGACTTGTCATTACATTTTCTATGGATCAAAAGAAACCCAAGATGCAACACATGAAAAAGGTATTGGTAATACAGATCCAATTGTAAAATTTATTTTAATTTTTGATACAAATACACTTTACGGTGTACTTTAGGCTAGAGTTTCATGTTTCATACCCAAAAATAGTTAAAAAAAAAAAAAAAAAGTCAATGTAATGTTGCTCTTTGATGATAACATGGGTTAGCAAACCCTACATCAGCCAGGCGAAGTTGAGGAAGCTCGCTACTTGTAAGATGAAAAGGTGCCTTTGAACATAAATAAACAGTATCTGAGAAGGCACACGCGTACAAGTGTTTGCAATAAGAGAACAGGATGCCTGCCACTTATTTATGCTGGCTTGCAAAAACTTCATTACTTCTGTTTTGTTCATCGTAACCAGCCTGCTCTGTCCCTGAAATGAGTCTGTATTTTCTGAATGATGCTTTTGGCAACCTCATTACACAACCAGAAGTCAAGAACCTAGCCTTAACTGAGACTGATCACAGTCTGAGCACATCCACAGAGTCAATGGGCCCCAACAAGCAAGACTCAGTTCGGCGTGGCGCCCAGTTTGTTTGCACTGTAATTATCCAGATTGTAGCAGTGCCATGGTAGATGCAAGCACACACAGGGGATTCACCGTGGGCAAACAGAAATGCCCACCTTTGTCCAAAAATCAACTATAAGCCCACAGGCTGCATGTTTTTGCTTTATAGTATTTTTTATTTTTTATTTTTTTTTTGTTTTTTTGTAGTAGTAGTGTCCGCTCCCCACGGCCTGACTCAAGGTTTTCCTGTTAATAGGAAGCCTCTCTCATCTCAGTGCTTAATGATACGTTTTAAATGAATCAGGGGTCTGAGCTTTGAGTCTTGTTTCTTTTAATTAACACTAGTGGCTCAAATGCTGGAAACATACATGTAATAAGCATGTCTGTTTCAGAAGGCTGAGCTGGGGTTGTATGGGAGGGGTCAGACCTGTCGTATTGCCGTGGTGGTTAAGGCTTTTTTCTGCAGCCTCAGCACTTTGGAGCCTCACTCAAACCAGCCAGCCATTTTAATGGTATTCTATATTTCTTTGTGCTGTGTAGGTTTTGACCAGATAATCCTATTAGAGGAGGTTTTTGTGCAAATGTTGCTCGTCCTGGGAAATATTGCAGAATTATCATGTCATGGTTTTGACGATACAGGAAGCAGGATGGCACTAATGTAGTCTTCCGGTTGACAGATGGCACTGCAGTGAATTCGATTTAGCTTGCCCATTCACGTGCAATGTGTGAGTCGAACTTAAATATCTTTTTAGCGACAATCCAACTATATATCATGAGAGCAAAGTGATCAGTAGACTCATCCATCATGTGCACTATGATTACTCCAATGTGACTTTAAGGTTCTAACGAATTTCCTCCCTGCTGTTGCAAATGAAACTATCCAATGAACATAAAGCAGATTGACTAACAATGTGTTCATCTCTACAGTGGGAATGGCATCGGCAGCACAGATAAAGTCACCTGTTGTTGCATGATTCATTTTACATACACACTATAATTTGTGACACAACGGGTAATTTCCCGTTAGCTGCTTTAAAAGCAAAGGTACATTTCTCTTCTGCATAAAAACCATAAAAATCCAAACTTTGCATAAAACAGTCCTTGCCCATTGGTTTCATCATTGACCACGATGACCTTATACCATCACGTTTTGATTGAGAAAGAAAAAGTTGCTACCTCATTATAAACTGTGTAGAAAAGTATGACACATAATCTATATGCATATGTGCAATATATTGTCATTGACCCGCCCAACTTCATAACAGGATGGGATATTCAGAAACGCTGTACCACATAAATAGGTGTTAATTTTCCTTTTAAATGAAAGTCCGCAAGGACTTAGAGGGCACGACGTGTGAGAGATACAATCTCTGCTCAAATGCACCTCCGGGAAGAGGGGCAGAGAGTAAATTGTTTATGTAAATAGCTGTTTTTATAACCCATTGTTGATTTGGTCTCTGACGGGACAGCGCCACACAAGTGATTTTGAAATTCTTTTGTTTTGTGGAAAACAAAAGAACTATTAACTCTTGACTCCCGGCCGGTGTTATCAGGTGTGAGGAGGGATGTTCGGCAAAAACAACAGCGGCTCTGACAGACAAGGCAGAGTTTGAATAAAATGATGGTGATTCGTGGTCTCATTAGTGGTCATTGAGAGTGAGTGTGTTTGCTAACGAAAGCTGACGGCCATAATTGTTGTTCTCGGTCATCGAGTTAACGCCGTGCTGTTTGTCGGGGGCCCATCTTTGTGGTGAAACTGCAGTCTGGTATCATTAATTCATGTAGGCTAATGCAAATTAGCGTAATCAGCATGACTGAGGAGGACTTTTTTTTTTTTTTGTTTTCTTGATTTCCAGCATTGTATTCAGTCTGTTATTGCTGCATTTAAGGCACTGAGGTGATGTGTGTGTGAGGGGGGGTCTTCTTACTGCTCGTGCTCTTTCACCCCCCCCCCCCCCCTTGCTGGACTTTGTGGAAGAAGCTTCGACTTGAGACATGCCTGTGGTTTTCTCATCCTCAATCCACACGTGAAGGTCAAACAGCAGCTAACCACAGAGTCCCACGACCTTCTGCCACAGGAGGTTAGCTGTGACCCCCGTTGCCTGCTGTCTTCTCTCTGATGTCTGGCCGGCGTGTGTGCGTGCATACTCCAAAGGCCTTGCATCAGCTTCACACACACAAACACACAAGCTTCTCACATGAAATATGCTTTCTCCTGTGGGACTGGAGATAGTCAGCTGTTTGTGGGAACGCCTGCTCAAAGCTTTTTGATTTGAAATGAAGCAATGAGCAAAAAGAAAGGCAGCAATGGAAAGGTTGGGATACTAGACATTTCCATTCTCACTACACTGTTACTCATCCTCTGCCAGTTAGCTAGCACTCCACCATTCTATAAATAGGATGGAGGAGATGGTGGAAAGGAGACTTTGTTGGAGAATGTATTTCCATGGAGACAGTCTTCATTGGGCTTTGGCTTTGTGAGCACAGATATGATGTGCAGGGCTGAATTCCAGTCAGTGTGTGAAAGCAAAATAAAAACTACCTTGCCTCTCTCTGCGTCGTCTACATTTTGATTCACAAGTATTATGATAAGGTCCTGCAAATCATGTTGATTGTGAAGTCGACTCAGGATAGCTTTGTACCACGCACGCGCACAGACTGTATGCAAAGCAAATTTAGCACTGATCCTTCCCCGCATGCATGCGGGCCAAGTGCAAATTCAAATAAAATTTTCTCTAGGTCAGAATCTGAGAGTAGGAGCAACCCGAGTTTATTAAATACACTGGAATCTCAAGACATTTGAATTTGTTTGCTGCAGAACAATTGTGCTTCACTCTGTTTCTCTTAAGGTATTTACTTGTGGCAGATGCATTTAATCATTTGAATGTTTTCAGTCAGTTTCCTTGTTCTGCTTATGTAGGTGTCAGTTGTACCTCAAGGGTGTTGGTCTTTGAGTGGGCGTGGCTGTTTGCTGTTGTCACTCTGGCATTGAGGTAAAACCCCTGTAGGGTTTGCCTTATGCAGGAAAATAATATGATAGAAAAGGTATTCCTCCATACAGCTGCAGCATCCAGATCAAATGTTTGACGGTTAACAGGCTGGTTGCTGTTTTCTCAGGGGGGAAAAAAAAAAAGTAAAGCAGCAAGGATGCAGAAGAGCTGAGCTTGGCAACAGAGCAGATCACAGATGTACTGCCAGCTGAGCTTTCAACTTGCACTGCCAGAGCCTTTACCGACCCGGTCCATAGGGGAACCCTGGGGAAATCCCTGTCTGGACACGGCATGGATGGGAAAGCAAAGGGATGCAGGCTGGGGGCTGAGAAGTGAGGAGATGATGGGAGCAGGGTATTGTCGGAATATTTTACTTTATGTGAATAGCAACATAATTGCTGTGTTGTTGTTTTTTTTTTTTTCTTTTCATGACCAGTATTTTAAAATTTCCAATGTATTGAGTCATCTTTTAGATCTGACCTCAGCGGGCTGTTGAAAGTGCATACACTAAGAAAGGCAGAGATTGAAGTGAGGACAGAGGAAAGTAGACAAGTTACTGCAGCATCCCAATGCTGCTATTGGGTGGATAACACTTTTTCCTTTCCACAGCAGCCAGGTTATCCATCACATCCTCACCTGTTCTCTAGTTCTTATACAAAAATAGCCTCTCCAATATTGCCGTCAGTCCCTCAAACCTGAAAAAGTGTAGAGTAGCAAAGAAGGCGTCTTTCTCAAGCTTCTGATTTCACCCGTAGGAGCATCCCCACTGAAATGGCAGAGACACTAAAACTGCCTCACATGTCCTTCTTCCCTCCTGTCGTGATTATTACAGCCACCAACGATTAGATCTAGTGAATTATCATTAAGCTTCTCGCACAAATGACCCATTCTCTTTTCAGCCTCCATCTGGCGTTATACATGCTTCTCCATGTTGACATGTACTTAGTAAAAAGCCCTCTCCAGAACTTGGCCAGCAGGCCACTACCCTTCACTCTTCACTACCTCCCATTCAGCTGGCTCTTTGGAAAAAATGTAACGCTACAATGCACAGTGACAGGCGGTTTTCATTCCAGTCTTGAATTATTGATTTGCCTTCAAGGCTTTCCTTCAAATTTATACCTACGCTTATGCAAAATTAAATAAAAATAATTTTTTTTCAACCGTAGCTTGGAGAGAAATGTTACTACTTTAGGTTTATCTTTTCCATTTCTTACATCTGTTACATATGCCCCCAGAGAAAGTTTCATTTTTGCTGGATTTCTCTTTATTGCCATTTTTGTTCATAACTCATCTGACGTCTTCCTACACTCCAAAATACATTTCTTCTATCTACAGCTGGACCAAGTTTCTCATATTAAGAGACAGACATGCTACTAGAACTGGCACCTATGATCAGCACTTGTTATTTAAGCTTGTCAGTGGTGGTTGTATGTATGACAGGAGGGCACATGGAGGTTTGAAGTTCACCCTTAACAGCTTTTGCCTCTACCAGTTACTGATCTGTAACTGCATCTTTTTCTTTTTCTTTTTTTTTTTAAACTTAAGAGCTATTGAGTCTTGACTGTGACTTCCAGGAGCTGCTTTGTTGTGGTTTGCTTGAGGAAGTCTTTTCATTTGATGGTGCAGCACTAAATGTTGTAGATCTTAAGAAGCACCGTCATACTGTTGGTCATTGCGGCTGTGTGTGTGTGTGTGTGTGTGTGTGTGTGTGTGTGTGTGTGGTGACAATTATATAAATCACACCGTATTGCCTGATCCGGTGTAAGGGGGATACAACTGCAGGTCTAAAGGAGAGGTCAGCAGTTCGACATATGGTGCTTGCAATCAGTACATTAGTAGGAATGTTACTCATGTGGCCTTGATGCTATATTTCTGATACCCCGTTTTGAATTTCTCAGTCCGTATAGCAAGTATAGCCAGCTTAATGCAATTCACAGAAGAGAGTACCCACTAGTAAACTGAAAATCATTCCAAGTATCCACTCCATTCGATGTGGGTTCAGTGTAATACAAACACAACAGCCCAGCTGTGTGTGAATTTGACTGATTATCATTTTGTGTGTTAAAAGGTTTTTTATATATATCTATATATATCTATATATATATAGATATATATAGATAGATAGATAGATAGATATCGATCTAGATATATCTCGGGGAAAAAAATCCCCTGCCACCTCATACAACTGACTAACCCATGTGCCTGTAATATAACAAAATATTTCCTGTAGAAACCAGCTTCAGCGGAAACAAATGAGAGACCTTTAAAACCTTGATAGATGTGGTTGGGTAGAGTTACAGTTTAGGCTCAATTTCTTGTCAGAGCTGAGCTGCAGTGCTGTGATGGCAGCCTCCACACTTGTAGGGTTATTCAAAAAGCAATCAGGATAGGTCTTTTTGCCTATGTGGGACACATTATTGTGTGCAAACTGCACACTGCAGGCAGTTACAAGTAGCTGCTTTCTGGAGGCACACATGCAGCTGCTGGCTTTGTACAGTAAGAGGTGGAAACCCAACAGTATCAAGTGTGAGCCACCTCATACTTGAGAATTGTTCATTTTTGCGCCTCCCTCAGTTTGCCGTCGGCCCTTACAGCAACAGTGTTCGACAATAGGGACAGGACCAACTTTTGCTATGAATCATTGGAAAAAAAATTCAGAAAAAGATACTTATTAATTGATATATATTGGTATGAATACTGCTGTCGACATCTACATTTTAAAGACTGAAAATGTGCCCCTTTCTGTCACTGGACAGTTATTTTCTATAGCTTTGTGCCAGTAGGTGGAACTTGCTATTTGTGGATTTCACTGATGTGAAGACTGGACACTTTGTAATGATTACACACACACACACACACACACACACACACACGCAAAGGCCAACAGACACGTGAGGACACACAGGCTGCGAAAAATTTCTGCAGCAGTCCTTCCTCTCCTCTCTGATGCTCGATCAGTCCGTCTCTCTCTCTCTCTTGTGCGTCCTCCCCCTCACACCCACGCTGCTCCTCCCTGTACTGCTCATCATTAGCTGTATCTCCACAACTGTCTTTGGGATGGGGGGGATGGGGGGGGGGGGGGGGGCAAATGGAAAAATCCAAACAATGCTGCTGGTTTCGTTTCTGCCTATCATACCTGCAGTTTGCCTCAAAAAGTTTCCCTTTCGACCTTCATTGCTTCTTTATATTTATGTCATTCTTGTTTACAAGACCATAATCTGGCCTTTTTAATAGATAGATGGGAGAACACGGCCTTTTGAAGTGTGATAGACTCTGCGGTGTACGTTCTGACATTTCTTGGCCATTCTAGCTTTCAGACAACACAAACAGTGTTGTGTCGCTCTTTATGCCCTTTTAAGTTTTATTTGGGTAACACAGAGGGCAGTAAAGCAGAACAATAGTTTTATGCTTGATTATCTTTTTTTTATGGGAAGTACCATTGTGCTGCCTGTACAGGCCTCATATCCTGTTCTATAGTCCACCCCCACCCCCATAGCTTCCCTTTTTTTGCCTCTTGTCCGGCCCCCCCAGTCCTGAAGACACCTGGGGATGAAGCTGCTTTGTTATTGTATTCCATTATGAATGAAAGCAGTTTTCAGCCCGCCCCATTCATCTCTGTTGCAGCAGGCGACGCCAAGCTGTCAGCCTCTGTGCACTCCCCTGCCAGGTTACCTCCTAGTTTACCTACACATGTGCATCTCACATAGACAGCGAATAAATGGCAGAAGGGAAGCGTTAATGTGTCACATGCATGTGCAAGTTTCTGAGGTGATACATCGTGTAGGCAGATACTGTCCAGAGTGTGGCTATTTTTGGTTTTCTTTGTTCAGCCCTGCAGCAAATCTCCCCACCTCCTCACACATACACAATAAATAAAGGTCTTTGAGAGAAGAGGCTGGTCGTTGGGTTATGTGACTGTCTACGATCGTATTTAACTTTGCGTCTGTCATTCACTCATCCCACTAGGATTGGTTATTAACTGTCTAACCTTGAGTTCCTGTCGTTGTATGGTTCTCTGTTGTCTGGGCACATCCAGGGAACCCCTGAGACTGGATCAATTCTCTGTGGCCATAAAAGGCATTCAACGGCCAGTGCCCACTCTCCACAGCCCCCACCCACCCATCTCTATATCCCCCTGCCTGTGCAGTCAGCATGTACCAGGGTGTGCTTAATGTGTTGGAAATTTCATTTAATTCTGCTCTTCCTCTCTTCTATCTCACTCTCTTCGTCCCTCCTCTTGGTGACAAATGATTGCTTGCAGCCTCCCCGGTTTCCTTCCCTCTTTACCCCTCCACCTCCCTGGGGCTAACTGCCTTTCTCGTACAACAAGCTGCCGAGAGGGTGAATGAGCAAGTCAAGAAGAAGAACTGACAGTGGAAGATGAGGGGATGGGGGTGAAACGGGCACATCAGACTGTGAATCACTTTTTCCAATATATGTTAGTTACTTGGGGGCAGAATCTCTTGGAAGACAACAGGCTGCACATATTCTCTTTATGTACTACATAACATGCAATATTTAATAGCTGTGCACATTTGAAACTATGGCAGGATAGCAGGATGCAACATAGGTTAAAATGGCCAGCCTCCATCTCATGGAGTGGTCAACTCACTTAACCTGGACCAGATAATATTCCCGTTAATTTGTCTGCTGTTATCTCTCAGCAGCTTCCTCGTCCACTGAGCTGATTTGATCTGCTGCGTGAACACACACACTCACACTCACATTCGTCGTGTTCTGACAACTCTGTCATACCCTCTCTGTAGCTGATCAGTTTTATAAATGAGGAGCTGGTTAAAAGCTAAACTTTCGAGCAGTTAGCGGGCCATCACCAAAATCAAGATGACTAAATTATCTTGTTCTGAATGCGAAGGAAAACTGGCTTTGATTTGTTTGCTTGGCACCTTTCCTTACTTAGCCACTGCTTTGGTAGGTATTATTTTTAGACTTTTGGATCATTTAGTTATGTGTAAAGTAGGTTATGAGGTGCTGGATATTCCCACTCTCATGCTGTATCTGTATATATTTGTGCTTTTTGTTTGTTGGATTTTCATCCTGCCGTGATTTGAGCCGTTGCCAAGATTATAGAAGACACGACCCACTGTTTCCCCAGTGAGAATTATTTTCTGAAAGAAATTGTTGAGGCAGATTGGGTCCAGGATACATGGTGCTGGAAAGTGAGTCTGATGTTTTTGTTAGTCCAAAGAACACACTTCAAAAAGGCCAACATAATTTAGCATTGTGATTTCTACAATTAACCAATTGACAATTTGAGCGGTGAGATGTCTTGCGTAAGGAGACATCTGAGTCCTCTGGCTGCTTGCTGATTAGTCATTTGCAGTAATTAAAGATGTTTAGGATCATGTCAATTCAGGCATGGAGAATGTGCAGAGGGGACAGAGTCAGAAATGAGTCTGGCCCTCGCTCAAGTTTCACATTGACGTTCCAGTATGTGTCACCGCGGATCAGGCGCTGCTCTGGGTCTCAATCGCAGTGAGACGGACAACATGTGAACAGAGAGAGTTGGTCTGACGGGCGTTACCTGAGAACAAGAGACCAAGTCCGGTTTTGATGTGTCTGTGATTGTTGGGTATTGGTCCCAGAGCAGCAACAAGCTCATAACACACCGTGCCATAAGCCAATCAGCAAATCAATACATGGCAGCTGGAGGTCACTTATTTTCTCACTGTGCCACACATGATCTGGCTGTCTAAAATCCAATACTTGCCATTAACACAGTCTCTGATGTGACGTGTGCCACTCTTTTCTGAATACTTAAATGATTTTGTAATGACAATATCCAACATCCTTGCCTGCTTGCCTGTAGATTATTCCAGTAGAGTGGAATCGAGTGAAACCGTCATGGGGAGCAGACTGCCTGTTTCCTTTCTGCTCCTTTTCTTTTTCACATTTATTGCCTTCAGGAAAGATATGATTCTTTTACTTCCATGACAGATTTTTTTTTAATTAAGTCACATAGAATTAAATCTGCAGTTGGTAAAGGCTCAATGTGATATTCAGGCAGAACTGACCTTTGCCCTGGTGTCTCTATCTGCTTGGAAAATTCTATTGCAATAATGTATTTTTCATGGAAGGATCAAACAGATTCAATTTCGTGACCAAGAAAAGCATGTTATGCTGATTATTGTTAGCACTTTATTCCCCAGCTGCTCAGAACTACAGATGACCCAGTGAAAGCCTTATGGGATGGTTTTTCTTCTTGATGTTTTCAAGTCGCTGATTTGTGTAAAATAAAAAAGAAATAAATCTGTCACTCCACCTGTTTGTTGCATACTGTGTTATCCTAAAGAAAAGCTGTCGTGGGAGAGGACTCAGCTGAGCGGGGCCTCTTTGTATCAGGAGAATAAAGTGGTGTGCTGTGAGTGTGTATACGGTCTGTATGATTCTACTCCAGTTTGTTGTGAGTCGCTATCTTGAGAGAGCAGCTGTTGTCCTCTGTGGCAATCTAATCAACAGAAATAGATGGGGCCCTCCCCTCAGCAGGCCGCAGACCTGCTAGTGCAAAGAGGCCACAGCTACCACTCACACAGGCTGGTGCACAATGTTGTGCATGTTTAGAAGCACAACTACTCGCACTTTAAATCACACCAAAGCCTGATGGACATTGTCCTTTCCATGTAAGGACACATTTTCAGCTTCCAGGGTTGGCTCAAAATTGCTTCTGTGTCTTTTTACTCAAGAAACACACTTTTCAGTCCAGTCGCAAATTATCAATGAATACATGAATCATGAGTTGGTTATACGTTTGGCTTCTCTGCCTTTATTTATTAGTTTGAAATGGTCCCACACTGCACTCCGTTTTAACCGCTTCATGTAAATGTGTTTTTGGAACACAGTCCTAATCCTGGTGAGTCAAAAACTGATGCTTGGTCAGCACATGCTTGTGTGTTTGTTTGTTTGTTTTCCAGAAGTCCCTAAGGGGGACTTTTTTTTTTTTTTTTTTTTTTTTTTCCCCTAGGTTGTCTAATGTTAGGCTCTTTATGTAAATATCATAATGTGATTTCTTATTAATGTTGCAGTGTTATATTTTTGTGCATCTCAAGGTCATATTTATGATACAGCAATTTACATGTTTGTTTGTTTGTTTGTTTTTTTTTTTAAAGAACGGGAGGTCATTGACTCACACAGGCATATAATTCTGGGAGTGGAGTGCTGCAGCTTCAAATTACTGGAAACAGTCAGTTCTGTTGCTCGGCAGAGAACTAACTTCAATTAATGTCCCACATCACCTCAACAATTGGACAAATGCTGTTTCCTTCTTCCATAGCACCACAACCAGCGGACAGACATTCTCTTGGCAGTTCAGGTCACTTGACAACACACGCCCACTTATGAGTGTATGTCGAACTCATAGATAAAGGGCAAGTAACAGTCCTGTTGAAACATCTAAGCACCAAGGTCCATCTGTTATCTGCGTGTTGAGGACACTACTTGAAAGCTTCATTGTGATATTACACTCTGCTCATGGAACAGTTGTTCTCTTCTCTTGTCGTGCTGAAAAGACAGACAAAAAGAATTATGAGTAATGGATGTTTTTTTTTTTTAACTAACTGTCTTCAACGGTCCATTACTGCATTTTTGGTATTTGCAGTTGAAGAAGCGGAGAGCTGCAGGGGAAAAACATGTCATGGGTGCCGGTTATCACAGCACCTCAGTAGAGTAGCTAATATTTGAACTTAACTGGCCCTGAACGTCTGTAGCTTTGCATGCTGAAAGGAAAACATTGCCTACCAATTAAAATCTCATATCATACCCTGGAAATATTTATCTCAGAGAAGCCAAAGACCCAATTTACCAAAGCGTAATAATATATTCATAACCACTGGCAAAAACTCAAATGGGCATAAACCAAGTCATGTCCTTGCTTGTCAGATGTAATTTACCAAGGCTCAGAGTTGTTAAAGGAAAGGTAATTGTGTGTATAATAACATGTAGAAAGGGATGGTGTTTAGCAGAAATTCACTCATAAATTGGAGCTCTGATGGCGGAAAGGACACAGCAGATATACCATTACTGATGCTATACCAACGCATCTCGTGCCATCCTTTGATTAATTAACCTAAAGCTTACATTTAGTGGTAGCGTGGTGGATTAGAGGTTATCTCTATCAGTGCACAGCTGGAAACCAACCTGCTGCACCGAGTTTAAATAGCTCCCCTCGTGTTTGTGTGGGCCCTAATGACACGCAGGCCTGCGGATTCAGTCAGCACTAAATTCAGTGCGAAGTTAAAGCTAAAATATCATGAACAAAACGCAATTTACAAAAGCACGTCTTGCTGTGCTGTATATATGCTTCTGCAAAAGAGGTTTTTATGGTATTCAGTCGCTTCCTCACACACATTTTCAAAGTCAGTTAGGCGTGTCCTCTTAAATCGGGTCACAACTGGTTCATTTTTTTCAGCGTTGCTTCTTAAATCTGCTGGTGAAAAATTACGTTGTTTTGTTTTTTTTTTTTAATGTCATCTTCATGACTGACCTTTAGTTGTTCATTTCTTGTCATAAGACGCTGACAGCTGGTTTGTGGTGTGTAATAGCACAACATGGCTCATATTGTTTAACTGTGTGGGTCACCCACCCAGGGGCTAAAAAAAAAAAAATCCACATACCTGGGCCTAATATCAGAGGTTTATAGGCTGCACTGGCGCTGCTCAGTGGTTACAATCAAGGTGCTCTCTGTTTTTGTAAGTAAGAGTGAGAATATCTCGCTTTATATCTGTCTACTCTCCAGTGCTGAACATTTGTGTACATACACTAACTTTGAAGGGGAAAGTATTTTTGTCATCCCGTAACCTGGTGCCACACACCTGCCTACACACACACACAAACCCTCTCTCTCTCTCTCTCTCTCTCTCTCTCCACACATATCCAAACAACCACGGTTTTCACCTTTCTTGACCGGTGGCAAGTCTGGATGTAAGCAACCCAATACGTAGATAGCTCCCTGATAGTCCTCGCTTTGGTGTGGAGCAGAGCAGCTGCAGGGCCGGCCATCTTTTTCATGTACGATGAACAGTTGCAGCAGCGGTTTCCTCGGGACACAGAGGAAGCTTCACGTGATATTTCCACCTTCTTACACCGTCATCTGTAACTACTTATTGCTTTTGAATTTCAACACAAAGGAAAATGGCCACTGATGGGATTAAAAAAAAAACAAACAAAACAAACAAAAACAAAACCAACTACCACTTTCATGCGTCATTATTTTAAGCCCCTTTCAAGTTTATTTAGCTCCTGATAATGGCTATTTAGAAAATAGCATAAATTTTTTTCTTCCATTTTCCCTTTACTACTGTGATTATCCCAAATGCCCTGTTTCTATTTTGATCTAATGATGATGCTCCTCAACTTAACGTTTGCTTTTTCTATGTGTGTTTCTTCTGTGCTGCAGGATGTACTGTCTGCCTCTTTCACCCGTCAGACTGTCAGGAGAGCACATGGCCTACGGTCAGGAGGTCACTCCACACTCTTCACCCAGCCTGCCACTGCCCTGTCTCCACAGGTTCGTGTGTCTGCATGCATGTACGAGTGAATGTGAAAGGAAAAATGAAAACAATAGATTACCTCATTTTGTGCTTGATTGATTTTTGTGCCATACAGCCTCAGACTCAAATCCATATTTATTAGGTCTGTAGTGAGCATGTGTCTGACTCACTGATGGAGACGGCACACTGACTGCAGAGCTGCTTCTTTATGTGTCGATAGATGTGAGCGTCGGCGTCATCAGTGCCTTGTGATGCCTTCATCACACCAAGGAAAAGTAAATCGGGAAATTGTTGTATCATCACGAAACAAAGATTTTTAGATTGTTTTAGTTATCGCGTAGAAATCAGTCAATTGAATATTGTCAGCCAATGAAACCTGAGTCATTCCACCCTAAGAAGCTGCCAGCTATTTTTAAGAATTTCAATTGCATCAGTTTCCTCCCTTGTGACCCTCTAAAGGTTGAAAAAACTGGACAGAAGCCCACATTTAAGGTCATATATATATATATATATATTTTTTTTTTTTTTTTTTTGCTGGCAGGCTCAGTTTAGGTGCGTTTATCTATGCAGATCCCAATCGATGCCAGATTGGGAATAACCTGCTTCTGTTATTTCCTGTTTAACAGGTTGATGAGGTCACTGGACAGTGGCCCTTTGATAAATCAATTAAAATGACAAATCTATTCAAATGTATTCATAAAGGCCTCTGTTCAAAGGCAGCCTCTCCGCTGGGGTGCCGTTGCTTTGATTTCCCATTGTGTATATCCAGATCGGTGTGTTGCCATATCAAGCTTGATCCCTGTTGAACCTTAATACAGCCTAAAAATCTATGTTTGCCACCTTTGCGTTTGGAATCTGAACTATGGGATGCATCATCTTAGCATGGAGAATGGTGGCATGCTGCTTTTGTGTGAAAGCAAGCTTAAAAAAAGCTTTTAACCACAGCGCGGTGGAGTGCGAGTGAAGAATAAACAAAGTATTGCAAATAATACTTCCTGCCACATGGGGAGAGTTCATATCGGCACAGCAGAGTTGGAGTCACGTAAGCTATCATGAAACCTAATTGACTTGCAGATGTTTGATACACTTGCCAAATTGTCTGGGGTTCTCAGGCTGAAATGTTGTCATCTGGCACATTAATGGATGACTGGGTGCTGTCGTGCACTTGTTTATCTTTTTTTTTCTGGGTCCAGTAGCGCAACAATAATTCTGTATTAATCTCTCCAGTTATAAAATTGATTGAGTGCTGCCGTCTGTATGTGGATCAGATCGTGGCGCAAACCAGCAAGAGTTGAAGTCATCTGGTTGTTTTCTATTGCGCAGTTGCGCTTCATTAATACAACTGCAACAAACACGACATGTCATCAAGATTCTGGCCCTTTCTGCCTCTCAATGTAAACCTAATGTCTCCCCTCCTAATGTGACCAAGATAAATTGTATAGAAAATGAGCAGCTGTTGACATTTTACATTGAGTATGTACAGTAGCAGTTTGGGGACTTGTGATCGGACCACATGATCTTCATCAGCAGATGATGAAGTTTGCTTTGGCCAGACCACAACTCCTTGCACTTGTTATTCCTGTGAGTATAGAATCCAGCTAGAATCCAATAAAGGTGGCGCATTATGTTAAAAAGATCAGCTCATGGTTAAGTGTGTAGAATTGTCACCAGGAAATGTGCTTGGCCCACCAACAAGCCTCCACTGGATGAAAATTTTATGATGAGACCAGGATATTTGTTCCTTGAGAGCTTGAAATCCTTCTGCCGTACGTAGCAGTGCATTAGCTCGTCTCCTGTTCTTTCTATGCATGCGCCTACGTGCACATCCGTGTCGATTGCGTGCACAGGGCCAAGGGAACGTTCGCTGGGCTTTGCTTGTGTTTGTGCATATGTGTTTTTGTGTCCTTGGTCTATGGGAAACCGAGAAGGCCTGAGATGGGTTTATACACAGCAAGGGGCCGGTTGTGCAGTGAAAAGTGAGCAGAGGCTTCCCTTGGCCAGTGTTTACGTTTTACTGCGGCGGGTCACAAAGAGTTGGGGGGGGGGGGGGGGGGGGGGGTTGTTGAATGAGGGAAGTAAGAACATTAGCCACGAGTAGCCGTACCAGGGCCTTGTTTACATCATGGTAAAACGGCGGAGCTGAGAGCCAGTCGATAGTCCCGAGTGTCCCGCTCTCTGCCTTGTCGCCTCTAGAGAGAGAGAAAGTCAGAGCTGTTTGTTCAGAGAGCAGCAAAGGGAGGAGCCAGATGAGGCTCAGCGGGGGGGGGGTGTTTGCTTTGCCAGGGCTTGTTGTCTCTGCTAGGTAGGCTGAAGGTGATATTGTCAGAACCGCAGTGGAAGGAGGGAACATCAGCAGAGCAGTGACACTGAACAGAAACTCAAACAAACTAAGCGGCCCCTAAGCATGGCTGGTGCGCCGTGTGCCATATGTCTACTTCATCACCTCCATTTCAGCAAGACTTTTTTTTTGTTGTTGTTGTTGTTGTTGTTGTTTTGTTTTTCAATTTTTCATTGACATCCACTTTCTTTCCTCCTGCATTGCTGCAGTACAGGCACTTGTCTCCCACGTGGCAGAGCCTGCACTCCCTCCCTCCCTCCCTCTTTCCGTCGGTCCTTGGCGACCATCAGTTTAGCTGCAGCTTCCCATGAGGCCTGATGGGTCACAGCTACACACTCTTATTTACACAGACGTCTCACACACAGACACACACAGATTTAAACAACCAATCTCAAGAACAACATTCATGCATGGACCTCTCAACTCCCCCATCTGTGCCTGAGCTCCTACAGATGGGAGCTGTGTGTGATTTGGAGAAGTTGTCACATATTATGTTGATGCTTGAAGGGAGAAATCTAAACAAGGAGGAAGCAAGTGGTTTTTTCCTCACTGTAAATTACCCAATTCATACAGTTCACACTGCACCATGTGTGCAAGAATAAACTGAAATGAATTTGTGGATGGGTTGAAGATGAGCTAGACAGAAATGAATAAATGAAATAAGGAAGGATTGCCATGGGAACTAGTAGAGATTTAAGGTAAGGGCATGGGGAGGTAATTTTACAACTGCAGTTGGCAGAGCATTTTGAGCTTTCTGGCTGACTCATGTCTTCAGTAAGCCTGTCTGTGTCAAAAGCATCTCTCCTTCCCGTTGTAATGTTCCTGTTGAAGGAAGAGCTGACATAGATCAGTATCGAAATAACGTTATTGGGTCAGTTAAGGTGTTTATCCATCTTTTGTTGGGGTTTTTTTGTCAGGAACTTATATTCACTTTGTCAATCACTCATTGTCCAGTCTCTGTCAGGTGGGTGTAGTTCAAGAGGAGGATCAACCTCTTTTATATAGACAGCTCATTGTATACAGAGTGCTGCAAAGAACTGAGAGAGAGCCCTGTATTTTAAAACAATGGCCGCTGCATTCTGCAGGAAAAGAGCCATGAAAACAGCTTCTCTTTTATTTCAATGATATCTCAAACTCTTTAAGCAGACGCAGCAAACACCATTTAACCCTCAGATAAAAAAGGTTATTTCTGAGTGAAAGTTTTCATCACTTCCTCTCCTCTTTATGACTTTTATGAAGTCAGCAAGAATTTGTGCCATATCCTCCATTTACCCTAATTGGCCATAAACTGTGGGGAGATGGTTTGTCCCACCTTTTGGCTCATCACTTACCCAGTCAGGGTTAGAGAGGAATGTTGTCTGAATTTCACAAAGTATTGTAATAGTAAATTTAATAAAATCCATTTAAAGAATTATATAATACAATCTTTCTTACTTTTGGATACGTTATTTGGCCATGAAGTTTGAAGACTTCACAAAAATCCAGTTGTTGGTGATCTTTGTATTTCTTTTATCCTCCCTGTACAATTATTCCGTCCAGCTATTCTTCTTTTATGGGGCAGTATAACAAATCACGCCATCTCACCTTTTAAACCCCAAACCCCGTTTTCCAGGCTAAAGCTTTTTCCCTGCAGTGAGGTGCGCCACCTGAGGAGGAGCCGCAGCACAGTGGAAATGAGGATGTGCTTTGTGAGATGAATCGCCACAATCTGAGTCAAGGAATCACACTAATCTTCTCTGAGTCACAACTGAACACACAGGCACGATACACATATTTTTAGATAAAGCTTCACTCACACCTCTTCTGGATATCATTGCCTCTTTCACTTGTAAGTACACATCTATAATCTGCCTTAGAAATTTTAGTATATAAAAAAAAAAAAAAACCTAATGTGACTGAGTATCTTCACATTTTTTTTAAGTTTGCTTCCGTGATAAAGAAATCCAGTGATAATAGACTGCATATCCATTGGCACTTTTCAATGAGGGAATACTACCAAATAGCTCGGCACAGTTTTAATGGTGACATTATTCCAAAAAGCAAAGACGTTTTTATCCTACAAATAGATGTTAGATGAACAATAAAAGGAACGATGCAATAAATCTGAAACAGTTTTCCAATATATTCAGCACAACACAACCCTTACCACACCCATGTGGTTGGTATTATGCGCACAAACACACCTTCACATCTGACATCTGACTTGTGCAACGCCTCCATTAACAAATCAGAGTTGAGCAATCCTCTATTTGATATTCTCCTTCTCGGGCAGTGAGGTATGGAAGAGTGCATATTTCTGCTGCATGCAGTTCTGTAAAACAAACCGCTATTGTCCATTTCCTAGTTTACAAAATTGCACTTCTAACTCAGCCATTTATTAGGATGCAGTAGAGTCCACTCTGGTATAATTGTCTGTAAATTTTCTTTTGAGAGCTCATTCACAGTAGAACAGTTCAGAGGAGTCAGCACAACTATTATCCAATTTTAAGTGTCGTTTGTCATCTGATATCAGGAAAACAATTTGACTCCATAAGAAAGAGGTATGATGGGAAGAGAGAAATTCTGGAGATCGTTGCCTCTGAATCAAAATGATTATTCCTTTGTGACAGACAAATATCGGTGGGCTTGGTAAAGTTTAAAACTACCGGTAAGACTGAAATACTATGACTGTGCCTAATTACATTATTGATCTGTTTGTTCCTGTCTGTGCGGGGTGTTAGTGCCTCTCATGAGGAGATGTTGATCTTTTTTCGTTTTCCTTTTTTCACAGTTTACGTTTGTGAGACAATGTGTCGGCAGTCTGAAGGCATTCTGAATACAAATGGATGTTGTTAAACAAACCAGCAAAGTTCTGATTTGAAGATTGATGGCGATTTTCTAACAGAACTGAAAATGATATTACTGGTTATTATGAATATTATTGATATTACAGTTTCAAATTGATGCGCACCAATGTTCAGTCTCTAAAGTCCTTCATAAAACATGCTCTCGCCAAATTTCTGTGATTGTTCACGCAGTCGATGTGAAGAGAGCATTTTCTTCCAGGAGATTTTCGGCCAAAGCCTAGGACATCAGTCTGAACAAACCCATTGATGTTCACACTTTAAACCTTCATTGATTGCAACCTGCCTTGCCCAGCAACTCATCACCGCTGTGTAAAAGTTAATGCCATTCTTAAAACAACAAGCAGGAATTTGTGATAAAATGCTACCAGCTGGACGGAATGAAAGTCTTCCCTGAGGCTGTACGTGTCGATTAAATCAATGTGTGACTTTCAGTAGGAGGGAGAGAAAAATCTAACAGGTAAAAAAAAAAAAACAACAACCTTTTGTTTCAGTTTGGTAAGGGTATCGATGATGATGAAGATGATATTTACCCCCAATCTCTGCTTGAATCCATGACAGCAAACGGTAGTTTTGTCATAATTGAATAATGAATTTCGGTAACACAACCAGCATGTGGGTGTATCCTTGTGGACGCCATGTGGAGCCGATGCTTTGGCCGAAAAAGTGATGCTGGAGATTTGCCTGAAGAGTTTGTGCTGATATTCAAAAACGCACAACCTTGCAGATAAAAACTGTCCCTGTCATCAAACATCTCATGAAATCTTATTAAGCACTGCATTTACAGAATCAGTGCTGTCATAATAATAACGTTTATTTTGTGTGACACAAGCTTTTATGCACTTATCTGTAATAAAACAACATGAGTTAGAAGCTTTTACTGATTTGCGTTATTAACAAAGACACTTATTCATTAAAGTTAATTTCCTTTTTTAGTCTTTATAGTACGAGGATGACATGAAAGACTAAGAACTGGAAAAGCATGATTTCTGACTGATTACTAAAAATAGATGCAGCACAATGGCATAAAAGCATTGTAATCTACTATTAGATCTTTATTTGCATCCTGCAATGGTGAGTGTTTCCTTTTTAACATTAGGGACATTAGATGACCAAGCCCCTAATTTGTCAGGATGTCAGGCTGTGACTAAAGCAGGGAAATGAACATTTACATAAAAAAAAAAACAAAACTACATTGCGTTGTATTGAACAAATATTGAAAGTAGACTGATACTGTGACTGCTGCTGCTTTACTGGGCATGTAAATAATTTGAGGAGGATAATTTTCACCAATCTGACTTTTTTTTTTTCCCCTCAGTCAGAGCTGTCCTTTGTTGGTCATTAAGAATGCTCTGAATTCACTTCAGCTACTTTTATTTGAGTCTATATTAGTACAGTACTCTTCATAACGTGCGTCGGATATTATGAGTCCACCGTATAGGGTACATTTGGATCCCTACACTGCAGAGTATATAGAGAAACACAAACTCCACCACCAGGAACTGAAAGGGCAAAAAAAGCAATCAACAGCCAAGGACAAAACAACCGAAGAAGCCAGAGGGCCGTCACAGCTGGATAGACAGTGGACAAGTTTCTAGTCTATCACAGGGCTGACATTTCGAGACAAACAACCATTCACACTCGTTTTCACACCTGCAGGAAATTTATAGTTGCTAATTAACCAAAGCTGCATGTTTTTGGATGGTGGGAGGAAGCCGGAGGACACAGAGGAGACCCATGCACACAAACTCCAGACAGAAAGGTCCCACCCAGGTGGTTGCACAGCAGTGCGTGGTTAGCTCTGATGCCTTACAGCAAGAAGGTTTGCGTTCTAATCATATTCGAGGGTGCAGCTTCATTATTAGACGGCTTTATTTTTAGCTTTCGGTTTAAGGTATTTAAAAATATTGTTGTATTGTTAGAAGGACAAGCCTAAAAACAAGATATAATTTTTTTTTTCAATGTCAGTGCTGTGAAATGGAAGCAGGTACATCCTGTAATGTAAACATGTCACCCACTAATGTAAGCAGTGGCTGTGCGTGTCAGAAATCTGAACATGAATATCTTGCTGCTGGTATCTGCTGGTGATAATCTTGTATTATCATACAGTCAGAGTATGACCGACCTGCATTAATGCCTTGGCTCCATTGTGACAAGATTATATAGGTGTGTACTGTTGAACAAGTATGGGCCTTTGCATTTCAGCAGTTGATTTAAAAAAAAAAAAAGATGTTGGGCCAGGCAGTTACTCTGGAGGAATATTGGGATATCACAGTGTGCGATTGGGTTGTAATATGAAAAACCAATGAGATGAACTAGTTGAAGGTACATTTGTCCCCTGTGGGGAATAAGAGGACGGGGAGAGTCAGGTGCCTGTGCTTGAGCTCGCCTGGCTACATCCAACATAGATTGAATCCTGTAAAGGGGGAGAGTCGAAAATTGGCAGGAGCAATAGCAGTCAGGGGGAGGTGGCCGATGGAGTCGAGCAGTGCAGAAGGACACGCGAAAAAATGGAGAATCTAATCAAATTCAAGCTGGAAAGGCAGAGGAAAGGCGGCTCAATGATGATGATGAGGATTAAGATATTGTGAATGGGAGCACGAGGACAGAGCGATGTGGAGGCACGTCATTCTCAGAGCGTTACAGTGGCTGACTGGCTCACTTCGATTTTAGGTCACAATGTCACTCAGGGGAGATGAAAGGGAAGAGATGAGAGGAAGGAGCTGGAGGCCAAATGCGAGGATGGGGGACAATTTCTAACAAAGTCGCCAATGCAGCCTGATCCACCATTAATATCAGCTGATTTTAATGGAAACTGTTCAGCATAATCAGGCTTTTGTGGTCTGTGACTCAGGATCAGTGTTTGTCGTGACTCCCAGAGCTTATTTGTTTTTTTTTGTTTTTTTTGTTGTTTTTTTTTGGGGGGGGGGACACCACCCAGAGCCTTTTAAGATTTGAAGCTTGGCTGTTTGCTTATATGACTGCTGTATTTTCCAGCCTCCTGTCCCTGCAGGTGGGCAGAATGACGGTTAATAGACTCTGGCCCACTTTCTGCAAATTCTCCCAGGTCTGTGTGAGAGTGAGCGGCCCTGCGGCACAGGACTTGTGAATTTTTGATGCCTGTTGTGAATGGCCCGAAGTGAAGGGTTTGTTGTTATTAACAATCTGACAAACAGGACCCAGCAGGAAATTCCAGATCTTAAGTCTTTTTAAAATGTCAGTGTTTTTTCCGATAGTTAGCATTGTTCCATTTTATTCAACTGATTCCAAAACGAGGACTTTGGAGACAGTTGGGAGGATTAAGACCAGCTCACACCAGAGTGTTGCGCAATTATTTTGCCATGATGTCGTACAACTAGGACCAGACCTCCATTAGTCAGCCTCTGGGGGCCTCTTCTGATTGGCTGATTCAATAAGATTATATCAGATTTCACAAAAACACTCAATGAAACCAAATCTTGCAAAGTTGGGCGGTGGGTTTGGAACATGTCTGTGTGCTGTGACTGTTTTGTTGTGACACCACAAAGTTACAGCAGTACTGATGACTCGTTTTTAGCCTCAGTTTCTGCATAACTGTCATGAGCATTTCTCTCTGGACACATAAATAATTTCACAGTATTGATACAAAACCTAGATCTGGTTTATAAAAAATAAAACAAAAAACAAAAACACCCACATAAAATAAGATTCCATTTATCCATCCGTCTTCATCAGCTTATCTGGGGTCGTGCTGCGGAAATTCAGTTTAACCATGGATATTTTTTCTACCAAAATAGTAACAAAGAAATGGTTCACTCACATAAATACTTATATTTTTATTTATTTTATTATTTTTGAGAGACTTCCACACATTCTAATAACAGAGCGTTTTGCTCCTCCAGCCTGTGTCGGGCAATAATTGTGAGTGACATTTTTTCATTTATAAATGTTGTGTTCATAAAGTGAGATGGAGACTGATTGATGGAGAGCGATTTTATTTTATTTTTTTCTTCTCCTCAACTCTCGAGTTTTTGATCATACACAGACCAATAGCTAAGACTTTATGGTGCATGAAAGTCATTGCATAATTACTTTTTGAAATAAGCTGAATCCTAAAAGTTTTATGGCCCTCTGTGAAGTCACAGACGACAGCTTTCCTCTGTCATCATTAGTCAGTATAACTGGTGTATTTGATTCCATCAGATTATTTACTGCTTTAATTATATGTCTCGTGATTTTGTCGGTATCTGTATTTATTGTGGATGGATGGCTTTGGCCGGGATTATGTATGGATGTCAGTCAGTATCAGAAGTTGAGGTCTTAAGTCTTCACTGTATGACACCATAAATATGCTTTTTACTACTGGTTAGTGACAAAGATCTGTAAATATTGATTTAATGTTGCTGTGAAAGAACATTCATATTGCGATACTCTTGGCTTTAACTCTGAAACATGCTCTGTGAGAGGAAACATTTTTTTATTTTCCTTCCTTGTGCGTGAGGCATGGGATATAGTGATAGAGATGTAAAACACTGACATGAAATCTCATAAACCAGGGTTCAGCACTTATCAGTAATGCCTACAACCAGACAGATAGTGTCTCCTGTGGAGCACCAGGAGGTCTGCACCCTCTGCAGGCACAGCGGTGGGCGAGGCAGTAAAAGGCTCTGTCATGATGCCTCGTTGTAGATCTCTCAGGGGAAAAAAAAAAAAAATCAAGGCCATCAGTCCGTGGCTCTTGTTGCAGGAAAAGGCCACATGCAGTGAGCTGTGTGTCAGCTGTGTGTGAGTCAGTCGTGCCGTAGCCTCCTCTCTGCTCCTACAGCAGCGTCTGGTCCAGCTTGTGTCTGCGTTCATTATACCACTTCCAGCTCTGATGTGTGTGTGTGTGTGTGTGTGTGCGCCATATGTCCATGAGGAATGCAAAAAAGGGAAAACTCAAGCCAGCCTCACTGCCACAGCGAAGGGGGGGGCCGAGTGCTACGGTATTCTCTGTGGCAGTCCATGGACAGAGCTGAACAATGACCTCTAATGGATCGAACGCTGTTCCAGCCCCCCGACATCCTTACTTCCTTAGACTGTGCACTTTCATTGTCTAAGTCCTGTGCAAAGCATTGTAAGACTAGAGGAAAGACACCCTGATGGGAGAGCACTGTTAAAGTTCCTCAGTCGGAGCTTTCTCAGGCTCAGCTCCATAAATAACAGCTGCTGCTGCAGGAGGAATTCATAGTATACACTGCTTTCAATATCACCTCACATACCCACAGAGACACGAGCGTCAAGGGTCAGCTCTGCATATGGGAAATAAAACATGCACCCTCCCGGCTGCTTCTTTTCCATTTATGGTAGCAGCTGTCATAACTAACCAATATGTAGTTTGCTGCAGCGACTTCAGCTCCTCTTATGAGTCGCACGATCCAGGCAGAGCATGTATTAATAGTCCCTCTTTAAGAGGAAGGGAGTCTCCTGCAGATGATATAATTATGACACTGCTTCAACTGTGAACACAAACAGAATTAATACGCCAAACCTTATAAATTCTGTTTGTTTGATTTAGCACTTGTGGGTTTCTTGCTCAGAGTTCAAACTGCTTTCACTTCATCTTGTCTTTTACTAAAAGCTTATAAGGAGCAAACACACAAACTTTTCACCCAAAGGGAGAAAAAACAAAAACAAAAAAAACAGCACTCCAATCAAGATTCATCACTGCTTGGTTGCCTTGGAATTCAAATTTGGCATTTCATTGTTGAGTTTTCCCTGATGTTTTATCTCAGCTGACATTTAATTAGTCTCTCAACTGAATGAGCCCAAGAGAAAAGCTTTGTGGCTCTTGTCCATTTCTCGAATACTCAAAACTCTAGATTAGCAGGAAAGTGGATGTTGTTCATAGCTAGTTTTATATCTTCATTGTATAAGCTTTTGTAGAAAAACATTGAGTGTTTATCCAAATTAAATTTACAGAAGTTACAAGAGAACTATTTCTGCTTTAGATTTCTATCTGTTCTACTCAATTGATTCACTTTCAGATTGACTTCATAGGGAGCACTAGGTTTTGTTTTGTTTTGTTTTGTTTTTTTTATGTGAGGCAACATCCCTATATGTTCAAATCTGTTTTGCCAACAGAACAGAAATTAGTTGAGTTACAAGGTACAAAATGTGCACACTTGGCTCTTTGCCTGTGCAGAAGTTGGGGGTCAGGTTATGGTAGGAGCGTGAGAGAGTGGAGCATCTTGTGCCCTTCAGCATCACAGATGAGATAAACTGGTGATGACCTGGTACTAATGTGTGAGCTCTGAAAATATTTTATTCAGTACAGCTTTTGATAAAAGTGAAAATGAACGTTAAGAACTGAAGGGAACTTTTTTTTTTGGGGGTCTTTTATGCATTTTTATGGAAATTCTTCAAAAAGTAAAAACAAACAAAAGTTCGGTTTTTGCGCCTCTTTAATTGGTTCATTTTATCCCACGCCAGAGATATCGTTGTGATTTGCCTTGAAACTTCGGTAGATTATTGCTGGTCTTTCTTCGTTGCCAGAAGCAGCTTTAGCAGGAACAAGTAGTCACAGAGGACCACTGTGCTGTCTTAGTCAGAACAAATAGGATGGGCTTTATCTCCGAAATCAAAACAAGTGCCTTTGCCTTCCACCATTATTAATTCATCCAAAAACAGTGGGAAGTGTTGAAAAAAGTGGCTCTGCTCTCTTGCAAGGAGGATAAATAGAATGGTGGGAAGTATAGATGGACATCAAGACTGTCAATGTGCTGATGCTGGTGGGAAGAGAAAGAGAAAGGGAACATAATGAGAAGTGAACAGTGCTTATTCAGCACCGTCGTCCGGTGTGTGATATATGTGATGTGAGAGAGCTGCAGTGCTCCACCTTATCATACATCAAGACCGCTGTGGGTCATGTCTGCGTGGGTGGGTATGTGCGTGCACGTGCAGAACTAGATTTGAATGCACTCCTTAGATGGATGTCTGTGAATGCCACCGAGACTTCATTTACTTTCATGGGAAGGGAGAAATTGATCAAGCTTGAGGTTAAAGTCAAGAAGGCATAAGGAGAACAAAGAAAAGTTCCTTCTTCCTGCCAGAGCAGGTGAGTGGCAGGAGTATTGCGTGACCTGCAATGAAATTAACCCTGACAGAAGCAGCTAGTGCCATCTGGTGTATGAGCTAATCAAAGAGGCTGCATACCGACAACGCCTGCACTCGTACTATATATGCACTCACAGGGCAGAGCGTTTACGAATTCTGCACGGCCCATGTCTCAAAAGTGGCCCGAGGAAGTCAGAAAACAGCAGTGGTACGAGACTTTCGAGGAGCAGAGCGGAGACGGTGGCTGTCTTCTGAACTCCAAAGCGTGAAAGCCTGCACTGCTGTTTAATAATGTATCAGGTTCCAGTGATGCTGGTTTTCACGGAAGGGTGGGGATCGGGGTGTCAAGGGTGGAGAGGGTATGGCCGTATCTGGAGTGAGTAGCCCACGTGTCATAGTAACAGATAAATTCACAGCTGAGATTTTAATCGCATGCCATGAGCCAGGATTAATTAATCAAACCATGCCCACAGTATGAGAAGCATATTTTTTTAAATGAAACGAAGGATTACTGTGGAATAATTTATGCTGTGCCATAACTGATGCGGGGTTTTGATGTTTTAAACTTCCTAATCATGGGTAAGGTTGTTTTCACTATTAACTCTGCATTGCGGTGCAGAGATCAGATTGGTCTGGGCCTTCGAGGGGCGCTTTTTACTTTGTCTCGGTTTACCCCTCAGTGTGCGAGCGGTGATTACTTAATGCTGTGCCGTTCAAGAATGCGACTGCAGATTTTGCATCTGTTAATGGCTTTTACCAGGCGAGGAACGCAGCTAAGAGAAAAAGCAGCATTTTCTTTCGTTACATAAGCTCGGCTGCGCTGAGGCAGAAGAAAACGACAGTGATTACTGTCACACTGCACTTAAATCCACTTTCCTCTGTAGCAATTGCTGAGTGGCCCACCTTATCTAGGTGAATATGTGCTTTTGTCTGTATTTGGATGGGGTGTGTGTGTGTGTGTGTGTGCGCGCAGGGAATTGTGAGTTGCAGCTGTACAGTGGGGAGGTGTGGGCTGTTAAGGGGCCGAGTGAATAGGACCCCACTGGCCCCTGGAGCAAAAAGAGAGAGAGGAGGTGACATAATGCTCCACAGTGAGACAGAAAGCTGGACTCATCGGCTCTACTTTACAGCCAGTATACGCTTTTTGATGTGAGACAGCAATTTTTTTTTGCATCCTATTAAATACACTTTCTCTCGGTGTGAGGAAGTTTTCATCTTAGTCCCTGAACAGTCAGTCAACAAATTTTCATTGAAATTTTACCTTAACATCATTACTCTGAGAATTTGTGATGAATATACTCACCATTTTCAAATTCAAAGATTTTTCTTCTCAAAGCTGAAAATAATACAAAAGAATAATAGCGGATAAAAACATTTTAAATGAGCTGTTTGTGAAAAAGTAAATAATTAAAGGAGCTGCTTCTAAACTTTGCTATTGCTACGTAGCTTAAGTTAGCATTACTTGGCGTTGGCTGGAGAACATGCTGCAATTTGGGCATCAAAAAGTTTTTAATTTACTCATCAAGAACTGTGTCTGCTGGGAAGCAACACCAATGTTAACTCATCTCTCTATCACGTCCCTTCTTTTTCAGAAGTTAATACTCTAACCAGGAAGCCCCGGCCCTGATGATGTAGCGCTGCTTGGAAAGCGTATTATGACCTCTTTACTTGCAAACACAGGAATTAATTCGCTTTTTTTAAAGCGAATATCACCAAGCGAATATCACCATCTGCACACACTCACACAAAAAACTTATTCCAAAAAAAAAACAAAAAAACAAAGAAAAAACTTTTATTTCTTTGTTTACAAAATACATCTAAAGTTAAATAGAAATATCATAAAAATGGTGGTTTGCTGTAATTTGATTCTTTCTATAAAGCAATATATAAAAGATATTGGATTTCACTGTAAATAAGAGCAAAGACAGAATTTTTATGCGTTTCAGTAAGCAACCTTTTAATGCGCCGTAAAACAGCCATAAAAATAAAAGCAGCGGGATATAAAAGAAAACAACAAAGATCCAACTAGATTAATGAATGAATGTGTTGTCCACACATATTACCCTCCAGCATTTGATGACGAGGATGACGACGTTTATTTCCAATTTCCTAGCTCATAAATCTCACTCACCTACCAACGGTACACCGAACGACAGTAGTCGTCAAAGTTGAGTCAGCAGGATGTCACAGCTAATTGTTTGGCATATAGTGTAAATTAGTGTTGGTGGTCTCAACAAGTTGGTGCACAGAGGGTGCAGTCATCTTGATGCTTTACCTCTTCATCTTTATGCTTTTTTTTTCTGGGTGTCACCATCTGTCCCCAGTCTGTCCTGCCACCCTGACGGGTTTCTTAGTGAGCTATCCCATCTTGTGTGTTCTTTCTACACCCAGTGACCTCCTGTTGACCCCACCTCACTCCTCTCCCGGGCGTCCGTCATGGTAGCGTGATGAAGCACCCCACCTCTCCTTCACCCTTGATTTTTATCAAACATGTGACCTATGGAGGAATCGATCTTTCCTCCTTTGACTATAAATCTATTGACACTTCATGATTCATGCCAGGAAGAGGAGTTGGAAAAGGAATTGGAAAAGCAAAAGACTTTATGCATAAAGTCTGATAAGTGGCCACATTAAAAGATAATTAAGCTGCTGGTGTGCAGTCATGAATATGGGTTTAGCATTAGCTCTGTTGATACATATGAGGTGTGTATGAGTTTGTGTATCTATGAAGGATTTTATGAATAACTTTGTGTCACCACCGACGTTATCTGGTCCACAGCCATGACTCAGGAGACCACATTACCACCTTGGATGGATGTAGTCAATTGTTTAGATAAACGACAAGGTTGCCAGTCCCTCAGAAGGGCATCATGAAATGTAAATTATATCAGAGACATTATTCTTCACTGCTGGTGTCTGTAACACACACACACACTTTACGCAATGCTCGGCTCCCAGAATTTCCCTTGTGGTGTGCAGAAGATAAAAGGATGTGTTTGGAGGAGGATGAGATTTCTAAACTGCTGTGTCATGTTGTATTCAGATCAGATCCAGACATAACCACAAAGCTAAAGGACAATTATGCTCCATACATGTTGAAAGATGGTGGAGTTGCTCAGCTAATATTGGGAAAAAAAAACAAACAAAAAAAAAACAGAAACAAGATTTTGACAGCTGTCAGCATCTTATGTTCTTTGTATGAAAACAGTTCTGCAGGCCAACAATGAATTCACTTTCTTAATTGAGTCTAAAAAAGAAAATATGCAGTCGTGAACATGACAGGTGATGCTGGTGAAGCTCCACATGTGGCTGTGGGCAGATGCATCTGACCAAGAGTGCCGCAATGTGTGTAAAAGAGAACATAAGGCCGTGTTCATTTTGACATTTGCACAGACCTCCAAAAATAACCCAGTTCCTTTTAGTTTAGGTTTTTTTTTGTGTGTGTGTGTTACAGTGGCAGTAGTTTTAATCCAAACCGTCAAAGCAGCTCTGCTAATAAGTTTTTGAACCAGTGTTATTGACAGAATGTCATTATGTTATGCGGATTTCAACACAGTAAAAGAAAAATGTTTTCGTGTAGGGGAGATATTGATAACCGGCAGAGCAGCAGCTGCAGCCTCACTCAGGTTTCATGTTGGTTCTCTCCCCTGGCTCTACTCTGCAAGTGCAATGTGCCCGTTTGAGGAAGTTTCTGTCATCCTGTACGAATAATCTCTGCTACACATCAGTGTCGTATCTTTTGCACGAGTTATTGCGTTATGTGAGCGCAGGGGAGAGCTGCCTTATATTTTCCCCAGAGTATTACATTTATTTTCCTCAGCTGCAGTACAGCCCAAACAATCTATGGGGCCCTCTGCTCGCAGTGCATTTACTTCAGTGAGAGTGATTTTATTTGATTTTATTTTTTTTCCATTTACTTTTCTTTAATGGAAGGGAAATGCACACATACACACAGGGGGCATGATAAAATGCGGTGGAAGGTAAAGCGCAGTGCAGATGAGAATTCAGCGAAGATCAAAACCAGCACAATCAGGATTCAGAGCGGGTAGGACGGAGGAGGGAGGGAAGGAGGGTGAAGTCGATGGGCAACCCCCCTTCCTAGACGAGGGATTCCTTTACTGCAGTAATCAGCAATCTCCCCCCTCCCCTCCCAGCCAGTCTACTGCTTCTCTCCTCCCTCCCTCTGCTTTGTCTCACTCTCACAGCTTTCTCTTTTTATCTTCCCGACTTCCTCCTTCTGCCTTCACCCTCTCCTCTCCTCTCCTCTCCTCTTCCTCTCCTCTCTCCCTCTTTTTCAGTCATCATATCCATTACAAACACAGATGCCACCAGTCACGTTTCAGTGGGGGGGGGGGGGCTCGTCTGCAGGACGGTACAGTATATGCAGCACATGGTTGGAAATGCAAGCATACTCATGACTCACATCCTCTTACTCCAGCCTTCATTTATCTCTTTCGCTCCCCTGCTACTCCCTTCATTTATCCTCGTGTCCTTTCTGCTCCTCCACCCTTCCACACTTCTTTCTCTCCTCCAGTTTATCTGTCCATCTTCTCAGCCATCCCCAATGCCCGTTTCTTTGTTTTTTCACCCCCCTCTCTTAGCTGTGTGACATTGATTCCAAGGTTGCTGTGCTATTGACTGCTGCTACACTGTTAAATATTTCAGGCAGCATTTCAGTGGCTGTGTGCCGGCTAGGTGGGAGGGGAGGATGGGATGGGGGTGCGCGGTGGGGGGGGTCACACAGTCCCTGCCACTGCCAAACAGGCAGGTGAACAGATTGGAGCACACACATACACACACAACACATAAAGTTACATTTGCATGTACATGTTCTTCCACAGATCAATCTACACACACACACACATACTGGCACCATATTGGCATATTTTTGTGATGCTGTCCTCTGTGTCTGTGTGTGTCCATGCATGTGATATTGCGGCGATGTATTTGGATGAAAACTTTCCTCCTGGCTTCAATCTGCTGAAATTAATGAATTAGCAAAGTACCTCAGGACCTTTCTCTGCAGACTGTGCATTTATTTCAACCAGCCAAAACACCTTCCTCAGCATCTCATCTGATCAGCAGCCTAATCACTGTTTGGGCTCCTCTTGGTGCCGTGGGACAGTAATTAATATTCTCACTGAGGCCACACACACACATACTGCAACACCTGGTAGGGACAAAACAAGATTTTTGCTGCTCTGATGTGCGAACATGAACTCACACACCCACATGGGCAGTGTGGCATCAGCCCCGTCCTGCATCAATGATGCTGCTTTCCCACTGCAACCTTTCCAAAATGTCTACAAATATGCTCATCACGGTTCCCCATAGTTACAGTGAAGGATATTCTAGAAAGTTTGTCTTTGCTCTTGGGAATCCAAAAACAGCAGTGGAGTGAACGCTCAGCAGGGCTCCTCCATCTGTGGCTCCTCACTGAGTCTCAGCTCAGCGGGTAGTCAGTACCGCACCACACGTACCTGGTGAGACTAAACGTGAAGGCAGGAGCAGAGATCCAGAGCTGACAAGAGGCTCATCGCTAATTAATATAGTAACGAGCAATTTCCACAGTCACTAGTCTCAGTGGTTGTTAATGGCCGCACATTGCGTTATATCAGGCCATTAATCCTTTTTACATAATCGCTATGCACGCATTCAGAGGCCTGGCTGGGTTGGACCGCCTGACTGAAAGCTGGGTGTGATTGTCAGTCGCAGTCTCTGAGTGACAGCCGAGACATTTAATCAGCAGCAGATGATTGTCAGAGGGATGCTGGAATTACAGGTATTCCCACTGATGGCCCCGTCCTCTCACAAATATATATGTTTTTCTTTTTCTTTTTTTTTTTTCAGTGTTATAACTGGCATAGTGTGTTACTACTGCGCTGGAGTTCAGACAGCGGTCAGTTATAATACACTGGACTGAGATCATCTGCAAAAGCCCCACATATGAACTTTTCATTAAGTTTTTCCCCTGACTGGGTGTGAAGAAATTCACCAGCAGAAGCCAAACAAACAAACCAAATCCATCCATTAGAGAGAAATCTCATTTCAAACTATGAAACTTGAACCAAGTTTTAGGAGTGAAGTGGGGGAAAAAAAATCACAAGTGCAAAATGAGAACTAGAGCCTCCTCTGTTTTTTCCTGTGTTGCAGTCAGAATTAGCTCAGGATAACGCTGACCTCTGACCTAGCCCTGATTTGGCCTCCCGAACCATCCAGCAGAAAAACGCTGTGATTGTTAGATGGAATTCCATTTTTGCTTTGTGCTTCGCTCAGTGCATTAACAGCACATCCACTGACATCTTTTCGGCCTATAACCGTCAGTGCGGAGAAGCTGTGAGAGCTTTGTTTCTCCTCTTTGTGATTCAGCCCAGAAGGGGTCAACAAGTGCGTGTATGTTGTACAAATCTAATATTACAGTAGTATCAGACCTGCTGGATGTTGAGTTGCATGCAGTCAAATCTGTCAACAGCGTGAAAGCTGACCGATTCATTTAGAAACTGGAGCGATGCTGGATGTGTGTTTTATTTACTGGTGATGTTGTGTACTCATACATACATTCATTATTTATTTTTCTGGCTTTATTTGATAGCCATGGGGGACAGAGAGTGGGGCAGTCAGTAACCAAGCTGCACAGGACACCGGCTGGAACCGAACCAGGGTCAACAGCGAGGACCTTGCAGCGTTGGGTTGATCAGGCCCACAGTCAGCTACGCCACTGGCGTCTGCCCATGAATATATTTATATACAGCACAAATCTCATGGCTCCAGGCACCACTTATTAAAAATCAGGACCATTTGGCAGAAGAACTTTTTTTGTTTAAGGTGCAGTGGAGACATAGTTTGTTTCTGTGCTCATACAACTAAAACATTAGTCAAAATTGCCCCCATGAAGCTCCTCCCCGCATGATGTCTCATCCCGGTCACCTTTTTTGCTGCGTTAGTGTGAAGGGATCTGGCAGCTGGGCTCATGTCTTAAAAGGCTTGATCACAGTGTGTCTGAAAACACGACAGGCTCTGTAATGTGAAACGTGTGCAGAGCACATGAACACTCCTATTTCACTTCTCAGACAAAAAATAAATAAATAAATAAATAAAAATAGGAGGGTTTCCCCGAGCTGTGTTCCTCTGTTCGTCATCTTCCCCTCTTCCCTCCTGCCTATGACATAAGTGGAGATTCAGACTGAACCACACTGCTGTTATTCAAGCAGCATGTGTCTGGCTTCTTCCTGTGTGTCCCACTGAGGCGTTTTTCTCCAAGTGATGGTTTGTGTGTCTGGATGCTGGCGTATTTAGATGGGATATAAGAGGCTGTGTGTGTGTATGTGTTTATGCATCAGCCCGTTGTAGAATATTTCTGTGTCTGGGAAGCTGCAATTGGATCAGTTAGCACTATTAATCTGAGCTGCTTGGGTGCGGCTCCAGTCTGTAGATGGGAACATTTCCAGAAACTAGAACAGAGGACGCCATTTTGTAACGTAATAAGTGGTCGATCTCACAAACACAGAGCTAGAGAAGTAAATTCCATAGACCAGGCTAGTGTCATGCTGCTTAGTGTCACACGCTGGCTTACAAAAGAGTGCTGTGTACATGTGAGATAACCAAGTTTTCGCTCTTTCTCTCTTTTTCTCTTCCTGTCTGCAGGTTTGGAGGGGCGGCCCCTCATGGCATAGCCAGAGGCTGTTGTGTTCCTCCGCTGCGCCAGAAGGTCAGTCCTCATCCTTGTTCATTTCTGACGATCTATATGAAGGGTTTCCCCCTTTTGAAAAAAATAAAAAAAGCAGCCCCTGTCCAAGACAAATGGGTTCGGCACTGAGAGGAGAGGAGTTGTGCATCAATCATGCAGAGGAGGCTATTTGGCATTAACAGGCAGTAGGCATTAATATGGAATCTATCTTGGGGAACATCTGCTCTTCTGTGTGAGAGGCAGGAGGGATGAAGAGCAAGGGCAGAGCAAGGAAGAGAAAGGTAGCAAGACTGAGAGGAGGAGAAGCAGCGGCAAGTGGATTTGATTTTAAAGCAAGCTTTAATAGCAGAAGCTGTGGAACCGGATCGTCTCTCTTTCAGCAGTGTACTTTTGATACTTGGATAAAGGAGGTGAAATGGAACAGGTGCAAAAAGAAAAACGCACGTTCAAAGTTCCCGATTCCCACTGTAATGAATGAAATGCCCGTGTTCGAGCGCGGCTTGTGCCGCCCCTGTGATCCTTCACTTCTTGGTGTGAGCCCAAACAGAGATGTGCTGATTCACTGCAGTGATCCTGAGCAGGAGGGAGAGGTTGGTGGGTGCAGCAGCAGCAAGGCAGCTTGAATCTCCCCCCTCCCAGGATTCACAGCCCTCTGCAGTGATTTATGGCTCTGCCATGAGGGACCACTTAACATGATAAGGGTTGGATCGCCATAGTGATCAGTTCGGTTACAGACTGGTAATTAATCTGGTATTCATTGGCACATCTTCTTTGGTCTCACAAAACCTTTCAAGGAATGATTAGATCCTGTTGGATTGTCAGTCATCATTTAGTCTCAGCAATGGTAGTATTTAGCAACATTATACCTCATGACTTTCCAGGGACTGATCATGTCATAATCTAGGAATAGAAAGAAGGTACAAGGAGGTCCACCAAATCAGAATTAACAAATAATAATCCGGAGTTAGCTTCTGTCACTTTAATTTTGCATGACACCATTCAAATGTCAGCGCTTCGGATGTTTATGGTTCAGTCAAGACCTTTGGGTGTCGTTTTCCATTTTATGATATAGTGACAGTTATCTGACTCCCATTTCCTTTCCTGCCACCGTTCTCTCAGAGGTGACGGTGGTGTACCAGAACGGGCTGCCAGTGATCTCAGTCAGTTTGCCGTCCAGGCGAGAGCGCTGTCAGTTCACCCTCAAGCCTCTCAGCGACTGTGTGGGAGTTTTCCTGCAACAGCTCCAGGCAGAGGACAGAGGCATTGACCGGGTGGCCATCTACTCTATGGGTATGCACACAAACACAACGATACACACCCCACTCCACTAAATCATTTTACCACAGCAGGTTGTACGTGTATGTGTCCTTATATGCTTATGTATTCTGAGGACATGAGGTTTCCCTGCAGCAGAATTTAATACAGCTGTATGCTTTAGGCCTGATTATCAGTAGAGGTAAATGTTGTTTGAAGTGGCTGTCCTTCACTGCTCCATCTCTCTTACAGTCTCACTTTCTATTTGTCTATCCATCCAGACGGAGCAAGGGTTGCCTCCTCCACCGGCATAGACATCCTGCTGCTGGATGATTTCAAGCTAGTCATTAATGACACCACACACCTAGTGAGGCCACCGAGGAGAGGTGAGGACAGGAATATAAATGGTGCCAGAGCCTGTGCTGTTTGCTCTGAGTCCTTCCCTGACAGTGTGACACATTGAACAGGAGGAAGTAGTAGTTTTACTGCCAACCAGCGGGTCGCACTAAAGGCTGTTTGTTTGTTCATTTGTTTATTTGTTTGTGTGCCTCAGAGCTGCTGCCCCATGAGGAGGCAGAAAGGCTGAATGACGTCAAGTTTCTGGTGCAGCAGCTCTATACCACCCTGCGCATCGAAGAGCACCAACTTGGCAAAGAGCGTGAGCTGATTGGACGTCTGGAGGACCTCAACTCTCAACTCCGCCCCCTAGAGAAGGTCTTTACACCGACGGTCCTGACATTTTAGTTGATGGCTACACAAGGTCGTTGTTGACTGAGTGTCTCACAAGTAATTGGGAAACACTCAGTCAACAAACACTTGAAGAAAATGTGTACAAGATGAACTACAACTGTGAAGGCCTGCTAATAATCCTCTTAGCTGCAGATAATTATTCTACAGTATCAGACATTGTTACTGTTTATCCATTAAAAATGAATGGTTGAAGAGGGTTGAGCCAGTCACCAGGGGTGTTCTCATGATGCCATCAATTTTGGTACTTGACAAAACAACAGTTAATGGCTTGATAACTAAGTCAGAATCTGGAAACAGTGATCTGAAACCCTAAACGCAGCTTTTTGTGGTGAAAATCCGTATCGTCATCAGTCCTCTTCCACGCTAGATTCTCAGTTTGTTTTCTTTTTGTCCCCCCCCCCCCCCCCCACCACGTCTACGCAGATGAAGGAGGAGTTGAGTAAGAAGGCAGAGCGGCGCACCACCTGGGTGCTGTGGGGCGGCATGGCGTACATGGCCACCCAGTTCGGCATCCTGGCCCGGCTCACCTGGTGGGAGTACTCCTGGGATATCATGGAGCCCGTCACTTACTTTATCACTTATGGCACAGCCATGGCCATGTATGCCTACTTCGTGCTTACACGCCAGGTAGGCCACAACAAAACGCACAAACGTCTTGGTTATGATACTACGTTGGTGGTCAAGTCAGAGGGAGAGATGCATGTTCTATTGCTGTTTGCGGTAAAAGCTGAATTATTTGTGATTTCATTTAAGAACAAAAGATCGAACATCCTTTGGATTCAATATCTGAAATCGGAGAATTACTTTTTTCCCTGTCTGATATATTTTGAAGTGCATATGTGAAATAATTTCTGTTAAGATTGGACAAGTAATTATAAAAGTCATCACCAGATAAATCTTAGTAATTACTGTACGGCTTAGTGGGTGGGCACAATATTACAAAAAATGCAACATCGATTCTGATATCAAAATTATGCAGAAACTGTTTCAGCTATCAGAGAACGAAGCATTGCAGAAATTTAATCTAATAATGATCTTCTCTCTCCAACAGTTTGTTTTAAATGGAAATATTTTTCGCTGCTTGAGAGGCTGAATGTGTGACACTGTTGCCCTTCGAAATTTAATACTCCATCCATGAATAAACATTTGATGTTCAATATGTCATCAGTGCTATTTGGCACAGGGACGAGGCGTCGGTCTGATGAAACTGCTCTTCTCTCCGTGTCTCTCTGAATCCTGCAGGAGTACGTTTACCCCGACGCTAGAGACAGACAGTATCTGCTGTTCTTCCATAAGGGGGTGAAAAGGACACGCTTTGACATTGAGAAGTACAACAAGCTGAAGGATGATATTGCTGAGGTACAGTGGCTTTCGTGGAAGCTGGTGGATTGTAAAAAGTTCTGTAATTGTAAAACGAGCACTGGGGATTTAGGCATTTTGCAATTTGGTACTTGGATTTGTAACAGCTATGCATAGCCCTACTTCCAGATCCCCCAGCACACACGTTCATCTCATTTTTTTTAAACCCAACCCACCACCCCCACCCACCCCCTCCTCCCCTTCCTGTGCACCCTCTCCAGGTGGAGTTGGATCTGAAGCGTCTTCGGGACCCGCTCCAGCTCCAGCTCCCAGTTCAGCAGCTCACCGCCAGTAACAATTGATGGAAAGAGTGACTCCCTCCCCTCTCAGCTCCTCCAAGCCCCCTTTCCTCTCTCCTCCTGTCACCCACTCTCCTTCTCCTTCCCCTTTTACCCCCAGCTATTTCTCCCCAGTTCCCTCCCACACCGAATAATTCCATCCCTTTCTTAACTGTGGGAGTTAGTTTATTTTTGGGTTGTTTTTTTTTTGTTTGTTTGTTTGTTTTTGTTTGTTTACTTTTTTCTTTTTACTTTCCTAACTGAAACTCTAGTTGGAATTGGAATTGAAAACAGAATAAAGATGAAGAAGGGTGCTGAAAATACCAGGAACAGAAAAACTACAGTGAGGATGATGAAAAGGACGACGACAATGACGTTGATGATGACGACGACTACAACGATGATGATGGAATACAACTAGGCACTATGGATGTGCCTCAAATCTACAGAGGGACAGCCTGCAGGGAACTCCAAGAGGCAAATGGAAATGATCGCACCTCAAGACGCTTCAGGACAGAGGACACGGAGAGTGGCATTGTTGAGTCAGTGTATGTGTCTATGTGTGGGACTTTCAGGGTCCTCTGGGACATCGACCCTGGCCACACTGCAGGTCGACGCAGTACAGTCCCGCTCCCTTGAGCAGTCAAACTGTCTACACACGCACACGCACCTACTCTTCATCGGGGGCAGGCTTCAGGAAGACTCTCTATCCCACATGTTAAAGTTTACAAGGAAGTCCTGACTGTAGCTGCACCATCAGGAGACCTTCGTCTTCTTGGGGCTGAACTCTGCTGCCCCTCCCTCCCTTGGCCACGCCTTCCCCGGGTGACGGACAGGTGTCCTTCCCAGCGTGACCTTTGTCAGGAGCTCGTCTCGACTCGCAGGATGTAGGCATGACGACGTCTCGTTTCCTCTTCCTGTTGACGTCCTGTAGCGGCCTGGTCTGTGCAAGTATGAGAGTACTACCGACAACAACATCACTGTGTGTTCTTTTATTCCAAAAAAAAAAAAAAAAAAAATATTTTGGCACTTTTTATTTTGAAAGCCATAGTATATTTGTTATGAAAAGAATATAAATATATATATATATGTATACAATCAAACTAACAGATGACCAGAGGCTAGTTTTATCAGTGGGGGGAGAGAAACTCAGTTAGATCCAGTGAACACCTCCTGCAGTGAAGGACCCCTGCTGACACACAACCGCTACATTACATACGCACAGAGGCGAGGAGCATTGTGCTGTTTGCTGTCCTTTCTTTACAACGGCACACTGTATATTTGACAGCAACTACATGCGGGCAGGAACATAAAGCTCCTGTGCATGGCCACCAATATTGAAGGCAAGTCAGACTGAAAGTGGCCTTGATTGAAATTCTTTTTGAGCAATGCGAAGATAAAAATAGAGTAAACATATCTGCTCAATGCTTCACATGACGATGGGGTTAAAATGTTCAAAGGCCACCAGCACAGACGAACCTACTGACATTTAATGGTTTAATATAGCTGATGAATGAAATGACTTAAAAAAAAAAACAAAGTGCACAACTGGAAACTACAGGAGAATCTGAATTGAAGGATATTTCCTGCAGTGTTCAGTGTCCCCCCTTCCCCTTTCTCGCTATCATTTATTCTACCTTTTCCCACTCACTTTATTTCTCTGAGCTTCTAAATAAGATACCCAAAGGGTACACCTGAGAGAAAAGGCGTCATGGCATTGTGTCTTAGAGGCTTTTTTCCATCCTGAACTAACGCCAGCGTTTTCTCCTCCCACTGTTGCTGTAATGCCACCCTGCTCCCTTGATGGTAAGGCAGGGTAGACTGCATGCTGTGGTATGCCCTCAGTAGAAATTTGTGAATGTGTAGGAGCATTAATGCAATTTTATACGTAATTGGACACTTTGTTTTGCCACATCTAGCTGAAGTCTCATCCCCCCTGATTGGTTTTATCAAAGGTTATAGAAGCCATATGTTTATGTTGTCTGCTGTTGGGTTTTTTTTTTTTTTTTTGTTTGTTTGGGTTTTTTTTTTTTTTTTTTAGGAATGGTCACCAAATAAATCTTTTTTCAGCTTTCCTTTATTTTCTGTTTTGGGTGAGGATTGATGGCCCTCTCTCCACTCCCGTTCATATCTCCAACAAAACATCTCGGAGACAGTTATATTTCACTCTGATCTGCTGTACATCACTTCTGCAGAGGTGGAAGCACAACGACGTGACGTGCCTACACATAGACTCTGACTCGTGATCATCTCCTGCTCCTGTGGGTCCTGCTGAGGAGACCATCGTGTTTAACTGCAGATTTTGAATTGAAATGCATGATTTTTAGAACAAATCGGAAGTTAGCCATTCAAATCTCTAAGCAGGACTTGGTCTGATCTGTGGCCGTGTCTGTTGGTGTGCACATTATGAGGGACAAGGTGCCTTTTTGGACGATTACTGATTTTAATAATATAGACAATATATCATTGTGTAAACAGGTCTATGAAAAAGGTTCAGCTCTTAATTGGAATAGCTCCTTCACACGAAGGAGGGTTAAATTTGATTGCTTGGAAATCAATTGTGCTGTGTGTTTGTGCGACTGTGTAAATGTGTATTTAATGAGTCCATGTGTTGACCAGCGGTGGGGGCTCTGGGGGCAAAGTTCAAATCATCATATTCTTGACTGGTTTGCCCCCTAATTCCTGCCTGTCAATAGCAGCAAAAAATCCATTCTGTCCTCCGTCATAGCTTTAAATTCATCTTCCCTTCACTTTCACACTAGCACACACCGACACACATGCATACACACAGTGAAGTGGCAACAACGATGTTGTCCTTGGAGATGTGATGTGGGAGGTGAGAGAGTTGTGGCCTCTTGTTGTCCAACAGTCCAATCCTCCCTTCTGTTCTACATAACATTTTTTTTCCATCTTCACCTCCTCCTTTTTTTTTTTTATCCACTCATCAAGCCATTCACCGTTTATTGCCTTTGTTTTTCTCTTGCTTTCATTTTTAAAAAACAAAATATATCAAATATAGGGAAACTTTATTATAAAGAGGGTGTTGCATGAATGTATGTTTACATGGGAAATTATGTGAAAATAAAAAAAGATGATTTAGAAAAAACAAACAAAAAACAAAACAAAACAAAAAAAAAAGAACCCCCCCCCCCCGCCCCCCCCCCCCCCCCCCCCCCCCCCCCCCCCGGCAACCTGCAAAGATAACTTAAAAGCGTCATTCTTTGAGATTCCTAGTTATAAAGGGCGGTGGACAGGGCTGCATCTTCACAGCCTGCCCTGTCAAATCTGACTTAATCCCAGCCAACCCACTGCTCAAACCCCATCAAACCCCGCTTCCATCTCCACCTTAGTTGCTGCCATGAACCGGCCCCAATAAATGGAAAATCGCCCTCCGTTCTCTTGTCCTCACTTTCTACCATTCTAGATCCAAAGGAAAGTCCTGAGTCCAAAGGAAACGTGTCAGGTGATCGGGGAACACCTCCCATCCTTGTCTCCCCCTCCTGCCATTTTCACCCGCCCTCATCCCACTTTTCTCCAAATTCTCATTATTATTCTATGTTTTGAATGTGTGTTAAATTTTGAATATCTTGTTTGTGTGCACTTACGATAAGACATGTTTAAAATGCATAAAGAGTGATGCAGAATATAGGATTGAAATGACCTTGTACTCCATTCTGACCTCTTATTTGATTTAATTTTATTTTTCTTGTCTTTTTTTTTTTTTTTTTTCTGTTGACATATGATGCTGTAATGTTGGCAAAAAAGAAAATGTAAAATCCTGTATCATTTATGAAATATGTATAAAAGAGAAATGTAATTCAATTATCAATAAAATCCTTATCCAGTTTTTGGAGCCAGTGGTTATATTGTGTGGGGTTTGTTTGTTTGTTTATGTTTGTGTGGTTTATTTTAGTTTTTGTTTGTTTTGTTCTCGAAGTAAAGACTTGATGATTAATGGACAATTTGCAGATATTTATTTTCAAGGTCTCGACCACATCGTCTCCTCTCCTTGGCCTCCAGCTCACCCTGCACAGGACATCCCATGAGATAGACCTGCACGGATAATTGTGTATACAATAGGTACGTGAAGTAACACATGCCTATGCTGTTCTGTTAAAGCTACAGATAAGAAAAAAATATCAAGTTTTATAAAACCAATATGGGGAAAAAAGGGATATGAGCTTTTCGTTTCCTTCTTAATTTATTTGTTATTTTTAGCGTTTCCTCATCAAATGCAGCTCGTCTAATTTATTTTCCAGGATTAATGTTAGTTATCTCTGGTATGCTCTCGTAGATTAATCTGCCTGGTTTAATGCTGCGGCACAATCAACAAGGATGAGGAAATGTAGATGGATATGTGAAAGTATCATAAGGACCAGTCAGGCTCTTTCCCATCATGTGTTTGTATTTGACACAGTTTGGAGTAGTTGTCCATCTGAGGGGCGATGGAGGAAGGAGACTGCGAGGACTGTTTGTCACATTGTTTGCCACAACAATAGGAGGATAGTCCTGTTACTGGATTTAGGGACCAGAGGGTCAGGAGGTCAAGGTGAGAAAGAGACACAACAATATGACGTATGCAGATAAGAAGTCACTATTAAAGACAGACTTCTCCTAAAGATGACGCAAAAAACATCTACACACACTGAGCTCGGACTTTATCTTTTATCAAATTGTGATAAAACATACGAGATGATTTTTTGGGTGATGACCAGCCTGTTGCAGGAGTGTCTTGCAGTCGCAGGTGAAGGTAAGTCTTTCAGATTATTTTAATATAATTGTATAATTGGAATTTTTGTCTCAAATGTCATAGTCCATTAAAGGAAAGAGCAGCTACATTTTTCTTTGTGTCACAAAATCCCATGAAAAGAGCAATAAAGTTTTTTTTTATCTTTCCACAATTACCTTTTTAATTTAAGACAGATCGACACCAATTCACCTCAGCTAAAAAAAAAAACAAGCAAAGTATTTTTTAAGTAATTTCCAAAATGGTTACTGTATTGTTTGGAAATGTCAAAGAAAAGGGCACCTCTCCTGGGAACAATTTCCCACCACGGATTAATACACATTTCGTGAAGTATTTACAGAAGCAGGATGTCCCGTATTCATATGCGTGATGTTGGTGTGGTTTTGACAGTGTCAGTTCAGGCCAGACAAATATATATTATCGCAAGTTTTATTCTTTAACCAAAAAAAATTGCTGCTGCTGGAGCTGGAACACAGTTGGACAGCCATCCATCTCATTTCCTGCCGCAGATACATCATCCCTCCTTTCACTGGAGTGGCAGGTTGTGACAAGATGGATTCTTGGTTAGTGGATTGGGGAGATAAAATGATGTGTGTGGTCACAAAATTAGCCCCATCTTGCATTTGAACAACTTCCAGGGACGAAGGTGTTGTCAGTTTGTGTTTCTCACCATAACGTGTGTTGTCATGTTCAAATATATGGAGAGGAACAGAAAGTTTCTGTTAGATGTCACACAGAAAGTTATTTTCTGTATTTTATTTCCATCGTCCCAGCTGATTCTCAGTGATTAACACTGACTGTCACTCTTTGCCACTTTAACCACTCCCATCATCCTCGTCTTCTTTCCCATTTGTTTTACATCTAATTCTTAATTACACTGTTGAGTGGGCGTGACGAGCAGAGAGATTATTAAGTGTGTTGCTGCACTTTGTTTACTTTGCTCATTTCAGCTGTTCCGATCCAATTTTATTTCTGTAGCTGTAATTTAAAACAGTTGACCAAGGTGCTAAAACCACATAAAAAAAAAAAAATGAATCATCTGTTTTCCCATTTCTGCATCATGGCAACACATTTGTTCAACTGATCAAGATTCAATAATACTTTATGGACTGAACAGACATTAACATGCTCAACTGCTAAAAGGTTATTTCACAACAATGACAAGTCAGGCAATTAATTCTGGTTTCAAAAATGTGTATTTTGATTGGAAATTGGAAAGGCGTTCTTAAATGATTATTATTGTAAATGATCATATAATTTTACCTTTATTATTTTAATGTGGAGACAGAACACTGAGCCCAGGACGATAACATAAAACACACATTTATGACTATTCAAGAAGAACATAAGCTAATTAACAGTTTTCTTTCATTTAGTTACTGACTCTGGCTGCTCCTTCCGATTCTATGTAAAGTCTGTTTCTGACCTCCCACCCACATGCCTCAGCCCTGGACCCGTGCTCGGCCTACATCAGCCTGAACGAACCGTGGAGGAACACGGACTACCACGTTAACCAGACGTCTGGTGTGCCCCTGTGTGACAGCCAGATGTCTGGGGAGTGGTACCGCTTCACTGGCATGGCCGGGGATGCCATGCCCACCTTCTGCATCTCAGAGAACCACTGCGGCACCCACGCTCCCATCTGGCTCAACGGCAGCCACCCTCAACCCCACGAAGGCGTTGTCAGCCTGCCTGTGTGCGCCAGCTTCAATGACAACTGCTGCCAGTGGAACGCCAGCGTAGATGTTAAGGCCTGTACGGGGGGGTACTTTGTGTACCGTCTGCCCAGACCCTCGGTCTGCTTCCATGTTTACTGCGGCTGTGAGTCTGTCAAAAAATGTTATTTTCTTCAATCCTATGACTGAGTTACTCTTTATTTGTTGGCTAACATGTTGCTGTGTATATCTTACGCAGATTTTTATGATATCTGCGATGAGGTGGACTGCACAGGTCCCAGATGTCCTGAGTCTGAATGCCACTGTGGGCCTGGAACTGTGCTGGGACCAGACGGACAAACATGCCTGGGTGAGACAAACACAGAGGGAGGAAGAGAGGCGACAGATAAGTAAGAGAACGTGGAAGCCAGATAGACTGGAAATGGTTTCTGGAAAACAATAAGTTCATTTTCAGTAAGTTCAGTTTTTAAGGTTACTGAAATATCCACGTTTACTTCGCTTAGATTGTAGTTTTTGATTTTGGAGATAGTCACAGGTATTTATTATAAGGGCTTGTCTTGTGGAGTAGAAATGCTCAAAACTGTGAATTTGGACAGTTTCACTTGGAACCAGATTGGATTCAACTTTATTTGTCACTGAATATCAGGAAGATTCAAAATTTACCAATTAATCATATCAATCATAAATAAATAACTTTCACTGTACTTTTTTTTTTTTAAACCATTTTCACCATTCTCTCCTAAAATACCAACATCCGTATCAGTATGAATATTATAATTACACCAAAGTATTTATAATAATGGCTATTACAGTTAATTTAATATGTTAAACGTAATTAGAATTTAAAATGTAAGCTTCTTTGATTGAACAAATTCAATCTTTGCATATGTTTAATATTTTTTCGATGACATTGACACAGTTAATCACTTTTGGCTGTTTGAATCAAATATCCGTTCTTTTACCACAATATTTCATCTTCCTCCTGGTTTACTAATTTTCACACTTTCAGTTAAGTAGACCATTATTCTTGAATTAACAGCTGTGTGTACCACACACACTGAATGGTCCAGCTAATGATGGGTGTCATCCATCCAGGAGGAACCTTAGCTAAGCTTGAAAACTGCCACTATCTCATTATTCACCCATCAGCCATTTTTTTTCCCTTTCCCCTGTCTCAGAAATGACTTCCTCATTTCTCCATCATCACTCCATTTCCTTCCCTGCCCTCTTGTACCTCTCACTTTAATCTCCCATTTTATTTCACCCATCATTATTTCGTTATCTGTCCCCTCCATATTATCTGATTTGAAGTCCCAAAGCACCAAGTCAGTTGCATTGAGGTAATTACTCTACCCTACGCAGTGGATTGAAGCTAGACCAGTTTGATCGTCTGACCACGTGCGGGTTGTGTCCTTTGATCAGATATGAATGAGTGTGAGAAGGAAAATGGCGGTTGTGCAGAGGTGTGTGTGAACACCAAAGGCTCCAGGCGCTGTGAGTGTGGGCCGGGCCGTGTCCTGGATGACGATGGACGCAACTGCAGAGGTAAATCTTTATTTGAGTTACAATTAAACCGTGACCCACACGGCGCTCTCCGTGTTGTTCATTATTTTCTTTGTTGCCTCACACAGAGATAGCTGGCTGTCATGCTAACAATGGAGGCTGCAGCCATGGCTGCTCCTCGCTGCTGGACTCCTATCAGTGTCACTGCCCCAGAGGTCTGGAGCTGGGAGGGGATAAACGAACATGTCAGGGTGTGTATGAGCATCAGATAAGGGGAGATAGATAATCAATTGACAGCAAGGCAAGCTCCCGCTCAGATACATGCTTGCATTAATATGAAATGATCCTGGAGATTTCACCAAACTGCATTTCTTACAACCAAATCTCATATTTTTAACATATTGCAGGATTTTTTTAAATTTATTATGGAGGAATGTAAACCGTATTAGCACAGGATAACAGGATTATTGTCTGGGAAATAAGAAACACGGGTGAAAACAATGTGTTTCTTTCTGCCAAGCATTAGAAACAGTAAGATGCTCAGTGTAAACAATGAAACATAAACATAAAACAACGAAAACAGCAAGTAATCACTGTGGAGAAACCGGAACCAATTAGTGTTCAACAATTAGCTCGAGAAGCTGCTTCAGTAATGAAAATTTACTTATTTGTTTCATTTTGATTGACCAGTCAATTAAATGAGTAATTACATCTGCTCATTACAAATTTAATTTCAAACTGAAGCAAAGCAGGAAGCTGCAAAGCACCGCAGAAATGAGATGCTGGAACTCCTGCATCTATAGCTTCAATGAAGGACGGCACTGACAGGACATCTTTACATTGTTTAGCTTAGCGTTTTTTTTCTTTCTTACATTAAGTGGTGGTCCCAGTCAGGAAAGGTGAAATTATGTGATAATATCATAAAAATCTAATAATCTGAGCCAAAAATCTGAGCTTCATAATTCAATTATGAACTTTATATTGTTATGATTTATAAAAAAAAAAAATTGCCTTAAAGAAATCATCGAAAATGACTTTCACTGTCATCGTACTGATTGTGAGGTGTTTTTTCTGCACTTTGCCACACATCTGCATACTGTTTGGTGATGAAAGCTGTTTTTTCTTCCTGCAGTGCCCGTCCAGTGTGATTCCAGCTCTATTACCGTGTCAGTTCCGAAGGACCTCGTAGGAGGACTGGAGCTCTTCTTGTCCAACTCGTCTTGCCGAGGCGTCTCCAACGGCACACACATCAACCTCAACTTCAGCCTCAAGACCTGTGGCACAGTGGTGGAGGTCAGACTTATTGAGTTTCAGGCTGAATGTGCTCAGTATGGTCTCTTTGGTCAGGGACTGGGGGAATAATATTGCCATATTAAAGAGCACCGTTGTGTGAAGTTGTCACTGAAAAGGCTGTGAAAAGTAAAGTAAGTGTTGACCTTCAGGTAACAGATGACAAGATTGTGGGAACCAACATGGTGACAGGGCTCCCCAGGAGCAGCCCCGGCAGCAGCAGAGACCTGATAGTTCGCACCAGCAAGTTAGTGCTCCCGGTCACCTGCGAGTTTCCCCGGGAGTACCACGTGTCAGACGAATACCGGGCAAGTCTGCGAAACTCAGCCCTGGAGCTGGCTGGCCACAGTGAGGGAGTCTTCCCTTTCTCCCTGGAGCTCTTCAAGAGCGCAGAGTTCTCCGAGCCGTATCGCACCCCACCGCAGCTCCGTCTGCATGACTCCCTGTTCTTCGGGGTGGAGCCCAAGGACAGAGTGGAGGGCCTCTCAGCGCTGGTGGAGAGCTGCTTTGCCACGCCAGGCCCCAAAGCTGACCAGGCTCTCAAGTACTACCTCATCAAAGACGGGTGAATGGCTTTAAAGTTTTATCGATTTAACGTTTCATCTTGTGCTATACTGATAAACAGGAAAATCTTTTATTGTCTGTTAGAAAACTATGTAATACAAATCAAATTAAAGCCACTTCCTGTTGGTGTTAACCTTTAGATCTAAAAGTGGCAGGTACCCATCTGGGGAAAACTTGACTTCTACACAGATTGTGACACGTTTAGGTTTGTTTGGGAGATTTCATGCACTGTGGTGGACCAAAAAAGAAAGACGTGGCAGTATATAGTCAAGGAAATAGGTTTAGTTAAGTTTTCAAGGGTTTAATTTAGCTGCCTTGGGTATTACTTTCTGCACATTGGTATATGGAAGAAAAAAATTAATTTGTTTGGGCTCAAAGTACCAAAGCATTTTCATTAAATAAGATCAGTGGTAATGTAATTTTGCTGCTGGTTTCATAGAGCATTTTTATGTCATTGGAAGTTGTTTCAATGAGCCGTTCAACGCTAAGGTTGTATCATGGAAAGAGAGAGGTGGTTAATCATTTTCAAGGCTCCACAGATGGAATTCCTCTGGATTCTTTGGAAAAACAAAACTGCAAGGTACTGTAATGCTTAAAGTGGGTGAACACTCATGCTCGTGCACTAAAAACTGCTGAATTGTGTCTTCTTAATAATACCAGAATTGCATTTGTTCCTGCTGCACTGAAATCTCTGTCGAGTTTCCTCGACAGTTATAGGAGGGGAAATCTCCACTCCTCCAAGGAAATATCACTCGGAAAAAAATGGCACTAGCCTTGTGCTCTGATTAATGTGGAAGGGAAAACTGTTTTGGGTAGAAAAATCGAAACATAGCAGAGCCTTATTTTCAGGGGAACACTCTCTTTCGGAAAACAATTTCTTCATTCATCTCACCAACAAAACAGAGGCTGTAATCTAGTTTCATGATTTTCCTTTGAAAATTGACCTTGGGGCTTCTAGACTTGATGTTATGGCATTTGAGGAATATATATAGATGGCTTAGTGTGGCGTTGTGATATTGCCTGCATTTGTGACTCTATTTCCCCTCTTTGGCTTCCTGTTCAGGTGCATCTCTGATGAAGCGGTGGTACAGTACTCATCAAAGGACCAGCTCTCAAAGCACTACCAGGTCCCTGTGTTCAAGTTCATTGGCAAGGACAATCAAGTGAGTAAAAGAAGCATGCAGGGAGCCAGCTGGCCAGTCTGTGTCTGACTGTATTTATCTGAATTAGCAGTGTCTTTACACCATGATGGTGTTTTTCTGTGTCTTTGTTTAAAATCATCTTCTTTCTTTTGTTTACAGCAAGTGTTCCTCCACTGCCAAGTCTTAGTATGCGGGGCAGGAGACACCAGGTGCGCTCAGCATTGTCGAGGGCGTGCACGCCGGGAGGTTCGCAGCAGTGAGCCTCAGACGAAGCGCACACTGAGCGGAGGCCCGATCATCATCCTGCCTTAGTCATGATGCCAAGATGCAGCCAGAACAAGCCAGTATATCAAAAATGACATTTACATTTCATTTTGTTCTGTTTAAAATACCCAACAAATGTAGCCATTTACACACACAGAGAAGTGCTGTGCTTTGCATGCTCTCCTCTTTCTCACGTCATTGTAGCTCTGTTTAATGTATCCAAGTTTGTGTGTGTCTGCCACTCTCCCTGGCAGCACGATTTACTGACATTAAAGTAAATGACATTTCTATTAGAAATCATTCAGAGGAGCGGCTGTTCATTCATAACAACTACACCATGAGGGATGGTTTTCTAGGTCACACTTTGAGGCATTTCTCAGCCTTGATTACAGTTTAAAGATTTAGTGGATTTATAGAAGTGGTTTATATTTCACACCATTACTGACTTGAGAAATGCATGTGGAACATCCATAGATGTATTCTGACTCATTTGCACAGTATAATCAATGGCTGGGGAGCGTGTCAGTACGTGGTGAGAAAGAGATATCTGTGTGCTCCGACCGGAAATTATGTGCACAGTTCATCACTCTGACAATTAAACTAAATATCATGACCGGTGAATTGCAATTATTTGGACATTTATTCATTAAAAAAAATAATAACTTACATCAAACATCAACATAGTAGATGTAGCAGGCGCTACATTTTACATTATACTGACTTGAGATTTGAATAATTTAGTTTGATAAACGTTAAATAACAGAACATAATGAACCACGTGTGTCAGTAATTATCTCGTGTCTTTCTATCCAGAGGATATTAATCCAACTACAATATCCTTCCCATCAAACACTTTGCTTGGAGTCATCAAAGTAATTTATGGTAATGGAGTCATACAGGCCTAAAATTGCCTAAAAATGAAATGAACAATGGAGAGTATAATATTCATGAGCAATATTCTGAAAGTCAGAATCAGACATCTAAAGTTTGTAAGTAAGAAACTGCTCCTTCCACGTTTATGTGGTTTGTTCCGTGTCTCCCTTCTGACAAAGAGAAAATACCCATGACTGTTACTTGGCTGTGAAAGTCTTGTCTGCTGCTCTATCACAGTTCATCCCTCTCCTCTCCCTCGCAGACACACGCTGCCCTCTGGCTGTTCATGTAAGGTCTGCAACCCAGAGTCCACACCGTGTTGTACAGGGCATCTGCCATTGACTCACAGGCTGGAAGAAAAGACAGAGAGAGAGAGAGAGAGAAGGCAGGCAACGTCATTCATTCATTCTAAAAATTCTGATCATATTCATAACATCCCGCCAAACAAGAAATGGGGGCAAGTAATCATTTGCAAACGTCTCACCTTGTACCTTTGTCCCAAAGCCCAGGCTCCTCTTGAGGTCAGAGCAGATGCCATGCAGACACGAGCGAAACTTGTCGTCGCAGTTGTACTTACTTGTGCCACAAGTGTCGTAGCACACGTCGAGCTCGTTACAGCACTCGGTCATAGCAGGGATCCCCAAGTCAAGCTGCCAAAATAAATCACTGCAGTATGTAAGCACAGTTGAGCATGACAACTGTGGTTGGCTTTGTTATAAAGGGCTCAGTGATGCAGTTTTAGGCTGTTGGTGCAAATAACAGGCCACCTACAGCAGCATTCACCTGGAATCCCACCAGAGAGGAGCTACAGCCGTTCGGCTCGGGGAGCTGATACCCAGGACGAGGCTGAGGAGCTTCTCCTGTAGAAAAAATAAATAAAACAAGGATCCTATTAATTCTTAAACAAACCTGATGGTGCGTTAGCTAAGACAGTATCACCTGCTCAGTCAGGGATTCATAGATCTGTTCTAGTGTTATCACAGATAACGTGTAACTGCTGTTTGAGAACATCTGATTGTGTAACTGTAGGGACAGTACAGCTACCTCGCAGACTGATGGGTTCAGTATCAGCAGCCTCAGGGCCATGTGTGTAATCTTGGACTAAGATCCCTAATGTCTATATGTTCTTGCTAACTTAACAGAAAGGTAAGTCTTACCGTATCTGCAGCGGTACTGGCACACACCATTGCGACCCCCCACCAGCTCCACCAGAGAGTCAAAATATCCATGCATAGTCTGGAGACTATTTCTAATTGAGTTAAGGCTCCAATTGTTGTTGTCTTCACTAGCCAGGAGTCTTTCTGGGGACTGTGTTTTCTTGACCTGTCTGATCTCATTCCACTCCTCCTCCTGTTTGGGAGCATTTTGTTCCGGGGTGACGGCCTCTGTAGCGAGCGCCTCCATATCAGGGATGTCTCTGGCAGGCCGTCCATCGCCGTCCATCCCTGGCTCCTTGGCTGTAGTACCGTCTGCTACCACGACATCCACGTCATGTCTGTCAGCCACTGTGTTATCCACCGAAAGTATTTTAGTCAATTTAGTCAATATTTTGTCAGTAAAAAGGGTATCAGCTACAGGCTCCTTGGGTGCAGGAGGGTCGCCTAGAAGGGCATCAGCTTCACCTTTAGCAGCATCTGATGAGGCAGCAGCAACGACACCGTCAGCTGAGTTCCCAGCAGGGGCCTCCACCTCCCTTTCCTCCTCCTCTTGAGCCTGGTAGTGGCCTAAAGTGGCGCACATGCCTACGGACACACAGAGGACGAGCAGGACAGCAGTCCGAAGCAGCATGATGTTGAACTGGCGACAATCCAAGCAGAGGAAGCTCTCCACAAGGCAAGCTGTTGTTAACAGGGTGAGAAGGGCTTAGACAGTGAGGGACAATAACACACCATGCCCTTACTGGCTCGGTCAGCCAGGGAGCAGACTTTGACCTCTGATTAGGTTTGAGCAGACAGCAAGGCACTCTCTCATAAGGGGGACAAAGGTAACTTCCATATCTATTCAAAGAATTCTATTTTATTTCCTTTAATCTTCTCATTTTCTGTGACTCTTTAGTGCATTAAATCAGAAATTTCAATGCAGTTTTATCTACAAGATATAACTGAATTTTTTAGGACTCCAAGGTCACATGGAACTTGAGCCCTGAAGAAAAAAAAACCTTCTTCCTATTCACTTTAAAACTCTTCACATCAAGCGCTGACTTTTCAGCCTGTGACCATTTAACATGATATCACAAATTTCAAATGATCCTCACTGTGTTTCGATGAAGGTCACACGCTGGCATTCGAGTGACCCGCACAATTACATTGGCAAACAGCATAATCCAATGGATTTGGCACGATTGTTGATTGTTCAAAGTAACTTATTGTGTAGGCTTAAGGGACATAAAACATTTTTCTTACATGTATCTGCTGCCATCTTGTGGTTGAAGAGTAATGTGTTCATTGTCAATACTGGAAATGGATTTTCAGTGATCCTGTCCAGAAACCAATCTGTTTTATTAATCTGCATTAGAAATAAGATGCTTCTTCTTCAAGAAAAAACAAAAAACAAAAAGCAAAACAAAACTATTCCTTATTCAGTCAATACTTACTGTTGTCTTACAAAAGAGAGAGGGGCTTGTCATCCTTGTGATCTTTTTAATATTAACGAATAGAAATTTGACTGCCCTGGGCTCCTAGTAGAACATATGCGAAGTGTCAAATTCACTGCTGTTCTGCTCTCGCTGCAGGGATGCTGGAAACTGTGAAATCTGACATCTTCTAATATGAAACACCACATATGCATGTGATCACTGTGCCTAAAGCACTTTCATAATTTAAGGGCTGAGACTCTTGATGGTTACACAACAAAAATAGATGGAAATGTTTACTGCAGAACCGAGTAGTTTACTCAGATGTATACATGTTAAATTTTGTGCTTTCTGTAACTGAATGTTTTGGTTTTAGGGACATATTTCAAAAAGCAAACATTTCACTTCTTGAATTCACTGTTGTTGAACGTTTTTATCAGTTAAATATTAGTCAATGTGCAAATTAAAGTTTTTTAGTGGCTGTGAAACACGATATTGTTACATTTTTAGTGTTGCAGAGGAAACTATCCAACAGTATATAAAGAAGCTAATACCAGCTTCGCAACAACCAACTGCAGCAACAATTTACAGCTAAAACATTCAATTAATTACAACAGTTTGAATGCAGGATTTGTAGCGGAGTATTTTTAAGTTGTCCCATTAATGTTAATAGCAATTTCAAGACATTGATCTATACTGGTAAGTGCTGCTGGTGAGGAGATTTTTAAATACATGGTCCCTCATTTTATTGCCTATTGCACATTATTACTGCATGACTTTGAAACAGCCATCCCAAAACACGAGTCTCTGGTTTACTTGGCGATGAAGCTACTCACTCTTTGTCTGTAGCTCTTGCAGTATTTCATCCCACAATGTTCTAGTTGTAAAGAGAGGAGAGCAGCAAGTAAGAAAGAGTCACTGTTTACTCTTTATCAAAGTCCTTTGATCAGTTGTGACATACTACAAATGTAACATCTAATGTACCGTTTTAAGGACTTGTTTAATTTCTCTTTGTTCAGCAACATATTGATTTGGCTTCTAGATTCTGGAGGGAAAAGCAGGCAGTTAAAAAAAAAAACAAAAAAAACTGACCCACTGTCACGTAGCAGCACATGCATTTAGAGTTTGTAATGTGTTAACAAAAGTGATGATATGGCAGGGATAAGGTCAAACTCCTTTGCCTTGTTGGGGGTTTTCAGTTGCTCATTTAAGGCTATCAGTCTTACTGTCTCTGTCTGGAAGGAAACGGAAAAGCCAAAGCAAAATAAAAACTACAGCCATGTGCATGTTTAGTATGAGTGAAATTCTTAAAAGGTGATGTAAATGTCACCCTGTGCTGTTCATGAATCTGTGTGGGCTAAGTGGCAAAATGTAGGAAGATAAGCAGGTCATCTTCCCTCACCTTCGTGTCTTTGATACATTTTTCCACGTCAGTGATTGTAACAGTGGCCACCAGCTTCTCCTGAATCTCCTCCTCCAGCTGTTGGACTTCCCTCCACATGTTCAGCACCTGAAGCCTCTTGAATTGGATGCTGCTGTCGTGGCTGATGGCAGTCCCACTGTCCTGCAGCTCTGACAGAGATACATCTGTCCAAACAGCAAGGAGAGGAGCATGAATGCACTGGAGTGGCCAGTGAAGTGACTAATCTGCACACTGAATAAAAGCTCAGTCAGAGGTAAGTGGACTTGGTTGTAGATACATAAAGGTTGTTCACCTCTCAGCCAAAAGGCTTCTTCTATTCTTTACTTGTACATTAACACCCCTGTAGGCATCATAAAGTCACAGCTGACTCACAGATACTACAAAACTCTCTTTATGCCTGTTGGCATGACAAAGTGATTATTTGTTCAGTCTGTCCACAGGCTGAACAAATGTGTTGTTGCCTTGTGGGACAGTACAGCAAATGCTTAGATGTGGTGTACCAATGATCAGATATGTGAGTAGTCTTGAGACTTACTCTTCATGTCACTATCCTCTGGGCCTGCAAGAGCTGGAACAATCTGCAATTCATTGCAGCTCTAAGGTTGAAAAAGAACAAAGGTGCTTGGTAAGAGTATATATATATATTTTTTTTTTTCTTTTTTTTCTTTTTTTCCTTTTTAAGACGCCTGTAAAGATGCCTGTAGTACAGTTTATTCTCCATGAGAGCTCATCTGTCCTCTTCTTCAGCATCATTCAATTACTTTTCCTTTAATTTGCCACTGCTGGGATCTTCAAATGAAGTATTAAGGGACTGTAACATGATGACATTAAAAACATATCAAAACTTGTATTGTTTGCCACAAATGAAAACATCCAAATAAAAAATGTTTAAAAAGATATTATTGCTAGTCATCCTTAGTTCAGTTCCTGTTATTCATAAATCCTTGAAATGCCAAAAGAATGAAGATATACTAAATGTATTTCACCTTTAAACATTTGAGCTGTGCATTTTCTGTCCTGCATTATCACACTCAATAGAAAACATTTGCCACCAACTTTTTAAACTCCTGACTAAGTAAAAAATGAGCCAATATCTTGTGTTTGCTGTCAGTCAGCTGACACCTTAGTGCAGGAGTCAATGCCTTTGACAAAACATAAGGCCAGAAAGTCACATCTCAGGTCTTTGTCTTATTATTATTGTTATCTAAACATGTATTAAATGCATTATTGTACTTTACCTTGTCATGTGTCAGGAACTTAGATTCCATCAACTGGTCCATCAACATATTCTGTCTGAAACATACAAAAGATGTTTATCACACTTCCGATTACAGATTTAGTATTTTTGACAAATATTGTAATTATTTTTCTTTAGCTACTGTATAAAGGATAATCTAAGTGCTCAATTCAGTAGTTTTACTCTGTAAAATTATAAGATTTTTAATGTCAACTCCACGGTCTACAAATGAGAACAGTTTCATTTCATTTCAGTTATGGTCATGTGCAAAAATGCACAAGGGAAACTTGCATGACCGTTAAACATTTCTTATGAATGAGCAGCATTGCAAACTTTGCCCTCTGATGACCTGTTTTCTGACGTATCATGACCAGGGTCCAGTGGTTGCTCTACTTCCGCTTGCTACACGAGGGATTCACTCTCTCTTGGATCTAATGCATCTGACGGCACATGCTAAAAATGTGCTAGTGGGTACAGAGGAAATGGAAAAACCTTAATTTCCCTCAGGATGCGTCCAAATACTGGCAAGCTTTCACATACATCATCAAAGACGTCACTGAACACCGCAAGGCGGTCTCTGCTGGGCCAGATCTGCACTGACAGCTTCCTCAGCTCCTGGATGTGACAGAAACACACACAATGTTAGCAAGTGAAAACGTGTGTAAGAGTCTGTCCTTGTCTTTCTTCATGCAGCTTCTGCAAAAGTGTTGAGAGGGCATTTCAGAAGTGTCTTTAAAAATGGAAACTTTAGAAAGTCTAAAAAGAAATAAAATAAAATAAAAATCACAAAACTAGTTAATGTTTGATTAGTCTCACCTCTTGGGGTTTTCTCTCATGCTTTCTAACAGCATTGATTCCATCCCAGTGGTCCCCTTTGGCTATGAATTGCCTGCGTAACCACTGATTTGTCTTTAGCTGGGCTCCATTATTCTGTCTTTTCTGGCCAGAATGGCCGGGCCAAAATGGCTGTTTCCCCTCTGAATCAGATGAGGGGTTAACCTTCTTCTTGGAAAAAGCTCTTGGCTGGAACAGCAAAGCGTCTGATGAACCATGACCTATGTTAGGTAGACTTATATCTTTTCTCCTGTCTGCATGTGGTGAGTGATCAGCCCGGGCTTGTCTTGACTCAGAGACTTCAGACTCAGCTAAAGCAGCGCTGCCACTGAACTCAGAGGGAGACTCTGTCATCACTTTCTTCTTTACGCAGGTCAGTGCCTTTGTTCGTCTCTGCTGGAGTGTTGAAGGGTTTGGGGTTTCTCTTTGGCTCGGAGATGTCTTCCAGAAAGACTTCTTTGTGCCCATAGGAGGCTGACTCGGGTCCAGACTGTGGGGCCCCAGATGACCTGAGGAGTCAGTCAGGATATCAGCCCTCTGAGCAGCAGCCTGCGGAGGTCCCTCCCAGAGCGCTCAGGCTTTGGCTTACTGCTGGTGGACATGCCTGTGAAGACACAAAGCATGTCATTGTGAAGTTTGTTAACAAAAAAAAAAAAAAAACAACACGAGTGATGACACCAGATACATACAACAGTGACGTCATCGCCAGTGTAAGGCATGTCCTATATTAGCCAACCATTACAGCTTGATTTTAAATAAATTAAAGAAGGCCAAGAAAGTTATCTTAAATTTTGTTTAAAATGTTTTTGTTCAATTTTTTGTTTCGTCCAACTAAATAAAATGGCGACCGCGAACGTTAACAATCGACGCCAATTGCTTTTATTTTAACTTGATTTACGTGATTTAAGCGTTTTGTAAATGAACAGCTTAGGCAGGCTAGTAAAGAAGACCTGAAGAAACCTTTGATAACAGCCTCACCTGGTCGAAAAATTGTACTTTTGAGCGGAAACGCCGAAGAAAACAAACTTTCTCCGGGTCCTCAACTGTGTCGGTTGCCTGGAGACGAGGCGAGCGTCATGCTTGCGTTGCGTTCAGAGTCTCGTTCATAATCGTACCAATTAGCTCTGAGGTGCAGGAAGTCATGTTTGCCAGCGGAAGTAAATAAAGGATGTTGATGTTTCCAGGAAGCAGAGCATTTATGAGCCAGCTAAAGCAAGCAGCTGATGAAAATGTGTGACAGCTGTGACTGAATAAAGTGGAAAGCTAGTGAAACTAATGTTTGTTTGTTTGTTTGTTTTTTTTTGTTTTTTTTTTGGGGGGGGGGGGGGGGTGTTTATTTGAAATTAATGATTCAGTCCATGATTCATTGATTACACAGGTGGTAGAATTCAACAAAAGGCTGGAATTTATTTTGAAATCTAAATTTTCTGTGAACTGGTGAATAAGGTGGTTTCGTTTCCCTCTTCTTCTTCTACTTCACTTTTCTTGCAAACTAATGTGAATTCAGAGGCCGACCCCATTCCCTTGCACTCTGCTGCTCCCACATGTTGAACTTGAAGCCTGTATATTGAAGGACAGAGAGAAATGAAGCTGGCCTAACGAGCCAGAATCCAAGAACAACACATTTAGACATGATTGTTTATGCAATATCCTTGTTCTTTTTCTTCTTCTTCTTCTTTTTTTTTAGCAAGGGAAACAACTAAATAATAATAATAAAAAAAAAACCATATTTAAATATGTTTTCTTATTTTGTGATACTCCAATGTTTTCTGCAGGCTACCACAAATCCTTGCACACAGTAACCAAATTGTGAAACCGGTGGTTGTTAGGTAAATCGATTTACTGCAGAACTCCAATCAAACTATTATCTTAATCAGGTTAGTTGAAATAATTGGGTTATTGTGTGCAAGTAAACACACAGACATGGCATGAATGATGCCTATAGTGCAACAGAGAGGGGGGAGGAGGAGAAGGGGATTGAAACTCAGGCCTTAGGGTGGGAATGGCCAGAATAGGAAAGCACCCAGATGGCAAAGCTGAGCATGAGGGGAGATACAGCGTAACGTGTTATGCTTCACTTAAATGAGCATTCAGTATTCAGAAAATGCATTCATTTGCATTCTTCTGTTGTCTATTAATGTTTGCTCAAATGCTGTTTAAAAAAGGAACGCAGTCAAGACTGCTTGAAGATCTGAAGTGTTTACTTGCTTATGTTGCTGATGATGACATTTGCAGTTTTTGACATCATATCAAAAAGAGAGAAATCAAGGATTACTCAGTGTCTCTCTCCAAATTAGCACTAATAGCATATATCTAAAATATGACCTCGTGGCTTGATTCAAATCAAAAGTGTGCCCTTAATAGCAGTTGTTTGGAAATGTGGAAATTTCTGTAGTCATGGACACTATAAAACTGTATGCATATACATATACATATACATATAAAAAAAATCAAACCTAATAAATAAATCAACACTGGAGAAACCGAAGCAAAGAAAAAATGAAACACAAATTCATGGATCACCCTTCATCCTCTTTCTACAATCATCAAATGGTTGCATTTGGTTGTAAGCTGTTGACTGCTGTAGTAATCTGATGCAGTGAGCAGCGTAGTTGTAGTAAAGAGTAGGTTTTCTCAGAGATGCCAACTGCGTAAGATGCAACTTTCTGACAGGAGACCATCTGCAGCTTGTGCAACAAATTAGTTCATGCATAATATTATACATTGAAAGATGGTAACATCTCCATTACTTATAAATTTTATATTTCACATTTTATATTGTGTTTAATGCACCACGTACCTTAATTTCTTTAACCAACAGACTCAAATATCCCCCTATTATAAAAGAAAAGAAGATTCAGCCATAAAAATCTTTGTTTCCATTATGGAACCTAACAGTGGAAATGACGCAAGAGCGCACAGGGAAAATTTACTAACCATTATTAAATGGCTAAATGAAGACTTAGGCACTGGCACTGACTCTGCAGTTCCGCCAATAAAAACAATGTGCATTCAGAGTTAAATAAATTTAAATGAATAGGCAGTGAAAAAATTACACCACGTGTATTTTTCAGATATTTAATAAAAGTCATTTGGGCTACTGCTCTTACGTTTACAGTTGAGACATTCCTCAATTATTCTGGGTAACAGTAACATGTCTAGACCGTTTTGCTTATTTTGATGTTTACTTTGTACAAAACAAAAAGGCCAACATTATTTTTCTTTGTATAAAAAATATAAGTTAATTTAACTTTAACTCTAATTAAGAAAATAACAATAGTAATAAGAGCAATAATAGTAATCATCATCAATAATAATAATAATAATAATAATAACAATAACAATAATAATAATAATAATAATAATAATAATAATAATAATAATAATAATAATAATAATAATAATAATAATAATGATAAAGATCATAAGCTAAACATAGTGCAGACAATGGGATATAACTGGTGCAGAAAAAATAGAAGGGACAGTGCAGTGTTATGGACTTAACCATGTTCTCATGTGGGGTCGGAGTGGGGATAAAGACAGCCAAAAACTTTCTCTCTCTCTCTCTCGCTCTCTTTCTCACGCACACTTACTCACCATGCACACACAATCTAAACACATTGTCAGAAAGCGCACGACTGTCGTTCAGTTTAGCACCATCAGAGCGAACGTCTCAGCCTGTACAAACTATTTCTTAGATTGTACACAGTACACACCTATCTCCGTATATATATGCAAAACAATATATATATATATAAACTTCAGTACAGGTGCATGCAAAATTGTTGCTCTTGGTTGAAGCTTACTGGAAGCAAATCTGAAAAGTAAAACAGAGGACATCATGGAAACTGACTGTGCGCTACAACCCACATGCCACCACTGAGGATCACCACATTCGTCAAAATGTACATTCACACCTTTGGGGTTGGGGTGGGGTCAGTGGTGGACGGGTGTTTGGGTGCTGGGGGGGGGGGGGGGGGTGCACAGTACCATTTGTTAAACAAATGAGTGGCAATTTCATTCTTGGAGGATGGAGGGGGGGACATTGTCCACTGGAATGACAGTTTCAGACAAAAAGTCTTTTGGAAGATCTTGGGATCTAACTTGAAAGAGTCCAACCCCCCCTCCAGCCCATGTCGCTGGAGGATGAGGTGATTATTTTCCTTCGGCAGGTTGTGGACATGGAGGGGGGGGTGGGGGGGTGGGGGGGGGACTTCAGTTGCACAAGCTGCGAAAAGTCAACCAACATTCTTGAGCAGACACTGACATGTGACACACTTTAGATTGAACAGGATTTGACGATGCGGGGAGTCACGAGGCTGACAGGTGCTGAGGCGTCTGCTGCGCCCCCCATCAACAGCAACATGACAAAGGGCTCAGCGTCACTGGTGTTTCCTACTGTAGCTTTGAACCTGACAGGACACCCGTTTATGTCAAAAGGAGAAAACATCTGAGACTACGGGCTCCTACTTATTCCACCCTTCACTCTTGATTTAATTTACATCTAAAAGTCATCACACCATGTGCAATAAATCAGGGTGTTGTCTGGACATCACACAAGGTAAGTCAACCTGTAAGAAGCTTGTTGTGTCTTTGCAAACAAACTGATCTTTATAATCCACTTAACCACCTTTTGGAGTGTTTTATTCGTGTGTGTAGAAATGATTACTGATTAATAAGAGGAGCCAGGCTGTGTAAAATAATTCATGATGCGATATGGGTGTGAGAAATGTTATGAGAGTGGAAAAAGAACCGTATGCAGTCTCGGCTTAATATAAATGATTTAAATGATGCTATTTGTGCATTTCACTCCTCTTCTTGTCTCGTGAACTCCTTCCTACAAACATTATGACTGCTGGCCTGGGGTCAGACACTGCCTTAGCAAAGGAGAAGTGGAGAATGTACTATGTAGCAGGTTCCTAAATGCCAGGGGGAGCCGAGGGGCAGTGCTGTGGGGGTCCACTTCAGGGAGAAACATTGTGACTCTCTTGTGACTTGTGTTCACAAGTGCTGACATTATCTAACTTCTCTCAGTGCAGCTCGTCCACGTTTTGTAGAATATGTTGCGGGGGGGGGGTTCTACTATTTCCATGTAGTATAGGCTGTATCTATTCAAGTACTGCAAAGGATTTTTGCTCAAAAAGTAATAAAAAAAAAAAAAAAAACAACATTCTGACACCAACCTCCTCAATAAGGTGGTTTTACACCATACGTCTGCTCTACACATTCCTTCTGTCTCTGGGAACACCTTGCTGAAGTAGTGCGCGTACGATAAACCTACCACAGAAGGCAAACAGTACCATTAAAAAAAAGAAAAAGAAAAGCCTGAACCGACAACAAGATTTCACATAACCTAACCTGTGAAAGGTTCAGAGTAAGGCCTCTGCAAATACAAGACCATAAAAGAAAAAAAAAAAAAAAAAAAAAAAGCCAAACTAACACAACCAAAAACGACACAAGTCCATTCTACCAAATGAATTCCCAAGCTGAGTGGACGCAGGGTGATGGGTTGAAGTCCCTCAGCCCCATCAGCTGTCTGTCAGTCTCTGGGATCGGTTAAACCGCCAGTGTTGACACCTCCGTCACCCAATGAGGTAACTGTGTGTTTTCAAAGTCAAGTCGCCTTTAGCTGATCTGTCTCCTGCTAACACAGGATGTGGGCTCTTCTTTGTAAAAAAGTTCCAGGTCCGTGGCAGGATTCAGGTTGTACTCCTCTGGTGGGCCAGTGACCCCTTTGGTAGTCAGTTGTCCACCTTGACGGGGCCTGAATCACTAGGTCGACTGGGCACCACGTCCTCCACCTCTCCCCGTGCTATTTTCTCCCACTGGCCCAGGTTCTCCCTGCAAACAAAGGCCTCAGATCAGATTGAGACTCATCGCAGTGCTACTAAAAAATACTTTTCCTTACCAAAAAGACTTGGTTTATTATATAAGTTAAGAAGGTAAGCGCATGTAGGCAAGCATTGACAACACTGTAAATAGAACCAATAATGGGACAAGAGCATTTCATTTAAGCCACAACGAATATGATGAATGAGACCATTTCATGTTTTGGTCAGTTCAAATTATATAAAACAATTAGGTTTTATCATGACATTCAAATACCCTGTGCTATGGACACAATATCAGAATGAAACAGAAGTTTAAAAAGATCTAAAATAAGATGGAATGATGAACCATGAGCTACGATGCTAGGTATATGAAAATGAAGCCAGTCAGATTAAATCTTTGAAATTTACAGAAATCAACGAGGCAGACCGCAACCACATGTTAATATACACTGGCAGTTTATCCAAAAACGAAGATTATACTAAAATAAATGATGGTCTAACAGGGGGAACAACTGTGTAATCCATTAGTCACCTGCTGTAGCTGTCCCATCACTTCTTGTTGCAATGAAGGTAACCTCTGCTCCCTGCGCTATGATGAAGCCTGACACATGAGCGCAAAAAGTGCTGTCCTTTGCTGCCACTCCATTCAATTAGCCCGCCTAGTTTACACGTCTGTGGCAGCTTCCACAACAAGCAGCTGGGCTCTGCAGGGTCTAGGCCCGCTGCCCGCCCGTGTCCCCGGTGCCAATGTTCTGCTGTGGCTTAAATATTACCCCCTTCACTTTGTTTGCATTCCCCGAAGATCAAGGTCAGAACGTTCTAAAAACCAGCACGTTATCCCAGAAGGGCATACAAAGGTGCAATACGATCCGCCACCACAACAACCGTAAATCGCACATGTAAACACATCCTCACACTTATCCTGTCTAATGACATACCATGTCCCAACATGCACACAAACACTCCTTCTCAACCTCTAATCTCATTTGACTGGCCAGTTGTTGCTGGCTGGACACACATGCTGTTGTCAGTTGACAATATCAGACAATATTGTCTAAAGCAGCTTTTTGACTTTCTACATAATCTATTCTAAAAGTCTTGCTTGGCTTTTTGTCAAAACTCAAACTGAAGGATGAGATTCTTGAGTACTTGATGAGTACTTACTTGCAGGCTTTTAGTAGAGGACTAGACGGAGGGAAAAGCTCAGCTAGTGTTGTGTAACATGGGATTGCAACAGCATTGTAGAATCCCACCTTAAGAAAAATGCAAACAAAGAAAAAAAGATAAAAATTTAGGCAGAGGAGATAAGTTAAAAGTTTTAAGAATAGTCTAAATAATAGAGGATGGGTACAGTCAGAGACATGTAAGTAAAAGTGCTGGTCTCACTTGGCCCTGGGGGACCTCGGCCTTCTTGTCTCTATCCATCATCGAGATTGGCTGCATCCCGATTTTCTTCATCTCATCGCCCTGAAAAAAGGAGCGAAATAAGGAAGAATTATTCCTGCATACTGCTTCAAATCTCCTGACCTTCGGACAGCACTATTTTGTGCTTTGTGAACTGTAGGCCGGCTAGGTGTAGCAGCATTTAATATGAATAACAGAGGTCTGGCTGTTTCACCACAGGCATGACCATGACACTAAAACTGTTCAAACTCCAACAGTATCCCACTGTACCTCAGCCCAGAACTCAGCATAGATGTCGTTGGCTGTGAGTCGTGTGATTTGCCATTGCTTGGTAACAGAACACAGGTCACATGCTGTCATCATCAGACCAATCACACGGTCCCTGGAGGGGGAACAAAGCCTTAATATAGCCATGTGGAAAAAAAACTCAATGTGCTGTTCATGTGCCCCAGGTTCCGCACTGCTCTGTGCAACTTTGGGTCGAATCCTGTGCAGCAGTGCTAGTTGATGCCGCTCACCTGTGTGAGTAGTTGTTAAAGTCCAGCCCACCGGAGGTCAGCAGCTCCGACAGCTGCTGGTGGTTGTTGAAGTACAGGGCGAGGTCGGTGGCGATGATGGCCTTCCGGATGATCTCCAGCACCTGCTCGTACTCGATGGAATTCAAGTTGGAGAAAATATTGTGCCCTTCCAGCTATGAGAAACAAAGAGATCAATAAAAAAGCAAAAGCTCCACTTATGAGGCGTTCAGCTCAGCTACACTACAACAGGTTGCAATCTCAGATTTATCCCAACAAATCCCGGACATCACAGAGGAAAGCGCTCAGCCGTGAACCGTGTGATCTTTTCCAAGATCTGTAACTGAAAATTAAAAACATCCAATTGTAATTTAATTCTGGTTCGTTGTCCAATTTCTGAAGCTCATTTTGTCTTCTAAAATGTGAGCCTGACAGCAGTATGTTTTACTAGAGGGCTTCTTATTGTGATCTGTTCTCCACACATCATTTCTGACATTGTCCCCTTGCTTTGTTCAATAACTTCCCGTGATTCTTTTGCATGTGGCGTTCCCATTCCTTTACCCACCATCTGCAAGACTTCAAGCAAGATAATGTGCTAAAATGAAAAAGCATGTTGAATTGGAATTAAATTGGAATAAATGATTGGGAAATGTAGACTTGAATTGCACAGTACATTTTGCATAGTGGAGCTCTACCTGCAGGATGGAGACAGTCTGAGAAAAGTGGTGCTGCTCCATGGTGGAGGTGGAGTACAGCGCAGCCAGCGGATGATCAAACTTCTGTAAGTATGCATTACTGTACCCCCGATGGTCAAGATCATGGCACAGACAGGCTATCAACAAACCTTTCTTCTGTAAACCACAGCAGGGAGATGTTAGAGATTACTTTAGAGTAACACAGACAATAATCATGTTTTACGTTTTACTTATTTTTGAGGAGTGATAAAAACCCAAAAGCAACAAGGAGCAAACCTCAAGTTCTGTGAAGATCCCAGAGGTTTTCTGTAGGATGGCGTACATGCAGTGTGCCACCGTTACTGCATGCTTCCAGTTGTGGTAGGGCACACGTCGGTAGTTTTTCCGTACAGACATTGTGAACCGACACAGCTTCTCCAGCTCAAAGCTACATGTCATGAGGAAAAGACACGCCGATGAGTCATCAGCTGGACGAAACAGTGACAGCGACGTTGCTGTGGCCCTGTGACTCTTTACCTGGTCTTTCCACAGGAGTTGTGAACCATGTAGATAAAAACAGCAGGCCAGATCTCCTCAAAGGGACTAATGTCAAAGTGGAACCTGGAGTAAGGAGGAAGGGGTGGGAGGAGAGGCTTAAATTAGCATGGACAGCACACCTGGGAGCAGGAGAGGAGAGACAGACGAGGGGACATCTGAGGTCTGTGTTTGTTGAACTGACAGGCTTACATCTAAAAGGCACGCCCCCTTCCTGTGCTGGGTATGCACCCCTATTCCCTCCCCCCGTCCAGGTCTGGACTCTTACACAGACATGTGGCTGCGGGCCAGGCACACTCAGGGTCTCGTGTTTCGTGTATCAGAACAGATAGTCACCAAAACCTGCTCTGGATCTGAATCTGTGAGGGCACTCACATTTCGATCTCTTTATAAATGGGTGCAGGGAGGTTGAGCTGGGTCAGGGTCTTCCATTCTTCTGACGTGCAGATGCTGTGATAAGACAGCTTTTCCATCGTCACTCTGTAAATGCATTCAGAGTGCCGGATCCTGTGGTACATCTGTGGGAATCACAGAACAAGGATCAGTCTATAAAAAGTAAGGAGAGAAGCCGCACACTCTAGTGGAATAAATACCATGAAAATTAAAATATCTTATACCAAAGTTGAAGTGCTTCAGTTTTACTGTTGGAATTTCCAAAAGGGTCAAATAGAGTTAACTTATCCGCAACAGTCCTGTATCATATTTTATCTGTGCGTCTCCAGAAAGTGTCTCCACATCTGGTTTGTATCCCTGTCCCCCTTCCCAGACAGGCAGGAATAAGACAGTCAGGTACAGACGCCAGGCCTTACACCTTCCACCATAAATCACCATAAATCAGGAGCTGGCCAGAGTCAGTTTCCTAGAGACGTGAGGAATAAATTACAGCTAAACATAAATCCTGTCACTGGACGGATGCAGACTGCTTGTCTTAAAATATTAACGCGCCTTATCAATTTTAAAAACCAACTTCGTGACGCCACTCCTGCGTAATTATGTCGCACGAGATGATGGTGAGTCAGGCGCCGCAGAGAGGAGAGGCTTTTGATGGACAGACCACACAAGGCAAGCTTCCAGAGCGAGCGTGATTCATGAAATGTGTTCCATGTAAAGGATAATCATCGCTGTCAATCGTCAAAAAAGATGCTTTTGTTCAGATTTTGGGTCAATGCACACTTTAAATAGAATCCAGTGGCACTACTTTTGTCAGCCTTAGAGAAAAATGACAGTACTAAGAGGAAAAAAAAAAAAAGTGATGAGAATGGATTTAGCATGGCAACGTCAATACAGACTGGAGTATTCATTGCTGTCACAGAGCAGATGTGCAGACACAGAAAGAACAGATAGGGGCTTCGCTGTTGGAGGTGATCCGTTAGTTATAACTTTCGTTGGACTAATTCAATTTACTCACATTTGCACAGTGTAAGGCCAGAGCACAAAAGACAGCAAACATCTTGAAATTGTTCTCATCAGTTTTAGTGAAGGCACTTCCGCTTAGCTTGTTCACCATCTGCACCACTCCTATAACGGTCCCTCTGCTCACGATGGGCATGCACAGGATGTTCCGCGTGGTGTAGCCGGTTTTCAGGTCCACCTCTCTGTTTACAAAGACACGTAAACATGAGACATTAGAAAGTTAAGATACTGAGGGCATAAAGACACAAAGGTGAATTTTCAGTGCAACTTTGAGAAAGTTTCTTTTTTGGATTGCCAATGATCAAATGTAAAGGCGTTTACCGGTTGAACCGGGGGTCTGCATAGGCATCTGGAATATTCAAGACTTCCCCTGTCCGAGCCACTTGGCCTGCTATTCCCTTGTCTATAGAAAACCTACAGGGAAAATAAAAATCAGATAAAAAAAAATATCAATAATAAGTCCATGATATGAATGCCCATATAAAAATCCAATTTAGTTCATTTAGAAATTGGTAAAAACTCAGGAGACCATTTCATTTTTTTCCTGTTTTCTTTTAACTCCTTTTTATCGAAAGCTTTTTTCTGAGCTGCATTTGTCCAAAGTGGACCTTGTTTGCTGTACATTATGGTGAAATACCGCCTCTAGGTCCTAATGACACAAAGAGGAAACAAACCAAAGAAAAGAAACAATAATAATAATAAAAAAAAAAAGCTCAAAGAAAATAGAGAAAAAGTTTGAAAATGAGTTTCAGTTAGTTGTAATTGAAAATTCAAATGAGAAAAAATTTTAATCTCACACACCTAATTTCTTTGGTTTTCCTAAAGACAGGTTTGCCTTCTTTCTCCTCCCCAATGTCGAACAGGTCGGAGTACAGTTCTTTGTTGTTGTGATCAACCTGGAAGAGTGCGCACCTGTCTGCATTCACCAAGTTTTTTGCATATATCTGCAAAACAGCACCAGCAAGACAGTGTTACTAGCAATATTAAGGATTTGAAAAGGACTGAAAGAAGGAAAGAAAGAAAAAAGAAAAAACAAAAAAAACTAAAACGTGGACATTTACATCTAGCACCTGTAACTTAATCAAATCAGTCACACTGCTGCAGTTGGAATTGTGTCTTTTGGATGGAGCTATAAAATGCAGAAAATCTAAAACACACACAGAGACACATTAAACTACGGGTCATTCCAGTTCATTCTGAAACAGATGGCTTGAATGACCTGACGTGACACCACAGTCAAAAGGCAACAAAGTACGTACACATAGAGAAGTATGTTTTTGGAAAAGAAACGCACATTCAGATCACTTCTTTCGATAAATAGTTGAAAAACCTGCCTATTTTAAGGCTGAGCCAAGTTTAAACACGTTATTTGCTCTGTATACTTACAAAGACAAGTATTAAAATGAATATTAAATGCTATCATTGAAAGCAAGCATAAGGAAATATAAGCTGTGCCCCACAAATATCGAGACACCCATTTTCGATCTGCATTAGCACACACTCCCGGGATGTGTAGCCTTGAAGACAATGTGAATGAACACATGCAGAAATCACACTCACCATAATATGTTCAAGTAGAGAATCTATTGCCACAATGTTATCAAAGTATGTTCTGTGCGAAAAGAAGAAATGACACATTGAGATGTGTGACAAATGGGAAGCTCTGATGAAGTTCACATTCAAGACATGAAAGCTAACTTGCCTAAAATGCTATAATTCTTTCCTGTTTTGTGAAGGCTTTATTTAACCATGAGCCTGACAAGAGAAAATATTAAGCACTAACTCACTTTTTTGTTATAGTTAAGACTAAAATAAGATCGTGGTGTAAATACAGATTCCAAAGGTTTTCATCAGTATTGATTTATTGCTAGCTGAACTGTCCCACCATCAGCTCTTACTTTGACACATCTAGTAGGAAGTCGTTGAGCTCAGTCTGTTTGGCGAGGCCCCTGCACACCTAGAAACAAAGAAAAATAGGTCACGACCTGGCACACAGACAATTCAAACGTTTCCCACAGTGCACATACAGCATCCTGCATGTACTGTAAACAAAGTGACTTGCTGTCCACACGCTTGGCTGTGGGCCACCTTCACGAGTTTCAGTAACAACAGTGTGTTTTGCAGAGATCAGCTAACAGTGCTGCAGTGGGACGCTGCTTCTCTGAGGTGCTATGCTATCTGTTCATATAAAAACACCACTGGGGCGTAATGACATCCTTGGGGAGCTGTTTGTTGAATCTATGGTTTAGTTGATTGGACTGGGCCGAGTGACAACCCAGTTCCTGTACACAGTGGATTTCCCCATTAAAAACCCCAGTGCAGAACCAGAACAAACAAAGTCACACAAGATCATAATAAGTGGGACGGGCGGGCTCCACCTTGTTCCCAGATCAGTCTTTAGTGAAGTGTTACAGTGCATCATTGCTACCTGCTACCGTGTGCAAATTAGCAGAAGTTAGCTCACCTGTACTTGATGAATGGCAACTGAAGCCCAGGCTAAATTAGCTGTCGCAACCTGGAAAAGAAAGTGAGTTTAGTTTAGTTTCAAAAAGAAATATTCTACTATTTCCCAAGTTCCAATTTGTTTTGTCAAACTTAAGTGTTTTGCACAGTGTATGGATTCCAAGTTATGATCCCGACTGGGCTCACGCCTGCTAAGCTGCTGGATTAAAGTTACAGCTATGCAAAATTAAAGCTGCACTAAAAGATATTTTTACATGAAAAGTGGGTCAAATGTGTATTGTGAACAGGGTCAAGCCACAGGGAGTTATCTAGGAGAATTAGCTCTGCAAAGCATTTTGTCATCTTTTAGCTCAGTTTTGATTTTACTCCTCTCTCTCCGAGATAAGAGAAAAGATTAAAGTTTAAGATTTTCTGGTTGTCAAAAGGGTCCTGAAGAATCATCAGAACTTAAGAAGGGGGAGTATATGTAATACGACCAACCTGTATGCTATTGTTTTTTTACATTTGATTTTCGTATATGTTTCACCTGTTAGAAAATCCTTGGAGACAATTACATCAAAGTTTTTTTCCCCACAAACTAATAGATCTTCAACAGGTCCAATTCAAGGTGAATACCATGCTAACTGTCGTTCTGTGAGCCTCACTCCAGCCTCCCATTTGTGGTGTGTTTTGTCTGGGTCAGACTGACCTCCTGGTGGCTGAGGTTGAAGGGCTCTTTGCCCCACTGCCGATGCAGCTCCAAGATGGCAATGAGGTCCCCGATGGCAGTGAGGATGGGGAGGCACAGGACAGAGTGAACATGGATCCCTGAGTCCTGCCCTGTGCCGTCGGGGAAGCGCTCGTCCTGCAACACAAGAGGTCAGTGAAGATCACTGTTGATCAAACTGTACACAAGCTGAACAGCGGACATCAATGCAGAAGTGTTCATTCATTCATTCATTCATTCATCTGCAACCGCTTATCCGTTTCCAGATCGCAGGGGCTGCTGGAGCCAATCCCGGCTCACACTGGGCGAGGGTGGGGGTCACCCTGGACAGGTCACAAGTCCATCACAAGGCCAACACACAGAGACAGACAGAGACCAACAACCACTCACACTCAATTTATGTCTTTGGACAGTGGGAGGAAACCGGAGAACCCAAAGGCAACCCACGCATGCACGGGGAGAACATGCACAGAAAGGCCCCAGGCCAGGAACCGAACCCGCGACTTTCTTATTGTGGGGCAACAGCGCTAACCACTATGCAGCCGTGCTGCATTTGTCTCTCAGCAGGGTAAACATTCCTGCTACTGCTTTTGAAGCTGTGACGTGCGCAAAGAAAAAAAAAATTTTTGCTTTACTGCTTCATTTTCCTTTTTTGAGAGTATGGAATGTGAAAAAGATATCCGATATCTGGTGGGAAGTCCCTAATTGTTTGTCTGAACTGTATCATAACTGCAGCAGAGCACTAAAATATACAAAAATAAACAGGCAAATTCTACGTGAATTGAAACTGAAATTACATCTATTTCAGCCGGAGTATTTTTTTTTTTTTTTTTTTTTTACCTTGACGGGGCCTGAACCAGGTGGTGAGGAACAGGGTCTGGTTAATGAATGCTATGCATAGAGGTCAGTAAGAGATCTCCAATGAGAAATCACAGCGACGCAATGAAATGTTCTCATGATGGCTGAATCTGTGCTGGATGCAAGAAAACAGTCTTACCCCCATGATGTCCTCTACTAGCAGTGTTTTGCGAGTTTTGGCAACATGAGCGGCAATGGTTGTCCCAAATGCAATGGGGCCTGAGGGGATGAGGCTTGGAGGGCCATCCTTGGCCCCCGTTGGAGTGAACAAACATAAACTCTATCGAGCATGACAGAAAGAGAAGATAGAAACAGAAAAAGGGCAGCACGTCAGATACATACATTAAACCGCATTATTGTAACAAACGTCTTAAACAAATGTCTCCGCTACTTACATTGTTGCATTCTCCCAAGAAGTAAAGTGCAAATCCATCAGCTTTTGTTGCTGTAGAAACATGAGACACACAGGTCACAGGTGTGCACTGCTAGTGCCCTAAATACAGTTAGACAGTCCAGTAACAGCGGAAAATAGCTGCCAGTCCATGTCCATGTTACATTATCTCACATAGATATGTCCAACAGCAAATGGCAGGTATACCTGCGGGGGAAAGTCAGACACGGAGACAACAGTCGGGGTAAAATCTAATAACAATCTATTAGCAATGTCCCACATAACAACAAGGGCACTCTGACCGAGGGCTCTGACTGCCATCCAGTTCATCTCATTCCCAGTCCTCTGCTCCAGTCTCTTTTCAGACTCATATATGGGTCATGTTATCAAACAATGTGACAACAGCGAGACTGGGGGAGCATCAGTGAATACACAGATGATCAAGAAGTTAATGATTCGTGTGGTTTTGGTGAACTGATCCTTTTAGAGGGTTGGTAATCTCCATCATTGTTTCTGGTGCACCTGCGAGTTGTTCAGATGGAGACAGGTATTCATGTATGACGCTAAAAGTTCCTGCACGTCAGGCATTAGAAAATTCACATGAATGAATGGCTTTTTTTAATTAAACATTATTAAAATTTCATATCAGGTGTGTGGACAATACAGTCGGAGTCAGAAAGGCACAAACAATGACAATCCAACTTTCCAACTTTGCGTTTTTCCCTAACATAGGTAGTCTGCGTCAGGTTTTGGTGGCGGCATCGTTGTGCTATGAACTGCATCGGAGATGATCAGTAACCTTCTACTTTTACCTGTTTTTATGATGTTGCACAACTCATAGAGCAGGAGTTTGTTGTCTCCTCCAGTGTCCAGGCGCTGCTCCATGTAGCTGTTGAGCTCGTACACCACACCCTGCATGTTTGTGTCCTGGTACTGCTGGACACAAGACACAGAAAGTTGACACTCCACAGTCTCGCATAAACGCAGAGGTTGAATTTCAAGATTCAGCAAGTGGGGTGAGAAAGGAAAAAAAAAAAAAAAAAAGGAGAAGTGACAACCTTCATTCTGCATTGACCTAGAACAACGCTACTGCTGCAGATCGCCAATTAAAATAGCACAATTTTAATTTGTGTGCGTCCGTGTTTGAATCAAAGTCTCTTCCTGCCATTCACAAAGACAGAGTCATTCATCCCACCATCACCCCTCAGCCCACCCTTATACTCCCCGTCACTTCTGCATTCTGGCCCTGGGATCCCCCCGCAGTCCCGAGAGGGGGCCGCCGGAGCCCCACAGTTCTGATTAGAGCCCTGGCAAGCTCTGATGCTTTGCCTCAGCTTAAAAGTGCAGTTACGTAAGAGGCAGACCTCCTGCCTTGTATGGGGCCAGAGAACTGTCTATTTCTGCGCCTGCAGAGAGGGTGAGGACAGGACGGCAGGGAGAGTGGCGTACTAGAAAGCCTCCCCCCATGGGACGCCTGCTATCCTCCCACATCCTGTTTGCGCAGACGTATGGATGACGCACTGAAGGGTCGAGCGGCCCTTATTTAGTTTTGTTTTGTTTTTTTTTTGCTCCTTTCTCCTGCATGCATGTGTGTGAAATCCTCTCCATGCAGCTACAGGGCCCTGCTGCACCTGGACTCTTACGGGTATGCTGGTGTCAAGTAGACAAAGGTGTGAAAATACAGAAGTAGAAGTAGCACAGGAAGAAGGGGGAGGAGTCAGCTCTTTCCCATAACTTTACTGACGAATGTCTCAGATTCATATCCTTCCTCTTTAACTATATATTTGATGCTGACCTGAACACTGACAGAGCCTGACCTTTTCCCAACCGGAGATAATATCACAACCTACTATTCTACAGCCCACCCAAGACTGCACACGTATGAGTTAAGTAACGTCACGGCTTTTGTGTTTTTTAAGCCAATGGGAAAAAGCCAGTAGGAAAAAGAGAAACGACGGTGCTGGCCTAAAGAAAGAAAGAACAAGGACAAACACAACTAAATGTGCAGTTAATCTGCATGTTAATTAAGAACACCGGGACATTTTTTGAAGGTATTGAAGGACAGTGTGGAGTTCTGTGCCGTCCTTGAGTTAGTTCAGACGCACTGTCCATTCCTGAGTAGGAACTCAATTAGTTACAAAGGTGAGCTCTGGGAATCGGGGGTGCGGGTGGGGGAATAAAATATCTCAAATGTGTGAAGCTTGCCACAAAAATATCTAGGCAAAAAGTTAAGCAAAAACCTACCCTGCTGACTTCTTTAGCTGATGTGTCATCTGTGAAGAGGAAGAAATGACAATGTTAAAAAGAGGACACAGATCTTCTGCAGCGACCGAAGTTTATGCTGTTGTAGACTGTTTTTACTAAAAGGTTTTAAATACAAAATCAAATGAGACCTTTTTTGTGTGAAGTGTGTTGCTCTTACTGCGAATTGCTCCCTCGTTTTTATTTTTTACTAAACCCCCCACCTCCCCCCAAACACAATGACAATGAAGGAAATTAAATTCTAACTTAGCTAGATTCTCTGCAGTGGATGGTTAGATGGCATATGATGAGCAGCATATACGCAAATAAGATACACCTGCTCTCACAAGAGCAGACAAGTAAAGGTTGAATGCAAAAAAAAAACAAAACAAAACAAAACAAAACAAAACAGTCTTTTCAGCGTGACTGCACATTAAAAATAAATTACAGATCAATGTATCATCGGCTTGATGCAGGGAGACATTTACTCAAATTATGTTCCTTTTAAAATAGAATTAAGAAAGATACTAATTTAACTTGACAAGTGCAAAATTTTGTGGCACCAAGTGCAAATTCTTGGTGTGATTTCAGGCTGCTGGAGAGACAGTAGACGCATGACTATTGTATTTGGATGTCGACACTGAAGTATGTGATAATAATGAGAGGTTTAGCCAATCAAAACACTTTCTGGAGTTATAGTCTGGGAGTGGGTTTGGGAGTGCTACTCGGGATGAATATAAAACCATTCACACAGCTCAAGCAGCTCTTCATTTCACGCGAATCACCGGCACACGTGAACAGTCACTGCTCAGATTTCTTTGATAACTTTTCATTTGATCAAACCGTGCAAAGAGCTGGGGCACATTTTAGAAATAGCTACTGCAGTGTTTTTGAATTGGGCTCGGGCTCCTTTGAGACAAACCTCTTTGTACATGTGAACACAGAAATTACAGCCAGCAACATTGTTTGTTGTTTTAAACATTCCTCCAGTATGCTATGAGTTTCCTAACTTAGCCATGAGAGCTATTTTAGAGTGAACCCCTGGCCGAGAATGACGTCAATCAGAGGACAGAGAGAGAGAGAAAGGCTTGAAAAAGACTTCAAGCCTGCCTGAAGAAAATGAAAAATACAGCTATTGTCAGTGTTTTTCTTTTCTTTTTTTTTTTTTAAGGCTGAGACTATCTGAACATGGACTCCTTTGAAGGAATTAGCAAATTTGATGGCCTGCATTCATTGGAGCAGTTCAATACCTCTGGTTTAAATTAAAAAAAAAAAACACAGTATATGCTTAAAGAAAGAAAGAAAGAAGAGGAGAAAGAAAAAAGAAGAAAGGAAGGAAGAAAACCATTAATCCTTGTATGTAACAGGAAACACAATTTATTAGGGATGGGAATTGAGACCCAGCTTTAGTTCAGCTGGTTCCAAATTGTCTGAAGCACTGGGATCATTTGTCTCTGGCCTTTTTTTCACAGATGCTTTCAGGTATCTGACACTCATTCAGTGTAAAAAGAATGACGCTCAACTCTGCATCCACGCTGCTGGAAACTTTAAAGAAGAAGAAAAGGCCCAAAGTGTTGATTCGCAACCTAGCAGCACGTCTGTTACTGAGGGAAAATATCCCACTTTTAAATAACATCAGGGTCACATAGGCGCTTACATTTATAATCAATCAGTTTAATAATATTGAATGGACCGAATCCGGATCAAAAATGGGACCGAAAAAAATCTTTATCCTTATAAAGTCAGTGTTCTCATCGCTACCACTTGATTTGTGTGCAAAACATGATGTAATGTGGTGTGTGATGTGAACATGGCGTAGAGTAGCGAATGATATATGAGCTCTTGAGCAAGATGCTGGAGACAGTGGGCTGAGTAAATAAACCTGATTTAACTATAGTATGAAGACAGAACTATACAACAACATACCACGAAATGTAATACTCGCCGAATATTGTGATCTTTACTCTCTCCAGAAAATGATTTGCAGTGTACAACGCCTCAGTGTCTGTGCTGTTTGATGCTATGGGTATACTGGGTATCTGCAAGCTCTGAGTGGCACTGGAGGAATTTCTTCTCCCCCCTCCATGGCCTGAACTCTCAGCCTTCAGCCCCCCACCCGACCCTCACTCACTTGGCTGCTGCAGGACAGCGAGCACTTTCCCCCTCTCACTCCTGCTTTCTATGGCGGAGGGTGTGGGGGTGGATAAGGACAGACAGGTTCAAATCAAATGCAAGCAGAGCAAAACACAGTAAAGTTCAGTAAGCACAGAAACTTCAAAAATACAACAGGGGCGGTGGTTTTTAATACTTCGACTGTCGATGGCTGCATAAGTGTGGTTGTTGGTTCTCGACAATCCATCATGGCCACTTAACATTATTGTAAGGTGCCGCACTGCCAATAGCTCCAGCAACACTGATAGGTGAGAGCAGGCCTGGACAAAAAATGATATCAGTGGAAAAGTATTGTGATGATATGGCCACACAGTGTTATTTTCTTCTTCTTTTTTTTTTTGGTGTTAATAAATGAACCTAAAACTGAAAAATACTCAGATTAAATGCACAACAGTGGAGGATTATCCATTACTTAGATTTTTTTATATTAGATTTGATTATTTATTAATATTTCAACTGTATCCCTCAGCACTGCATTAGACACTTCCTTTTCCCAGAGGTGTTCCTGCTGTGTCCCCCAGTAATACTCAAAGTCCCTCATGGAGGAAATGGTCACAAGGCAGTGTTTGTAGTTTTGTAGGTCCAATTACAGCCTTGCAAACCATTTCTGCCAGCATCCTGAGTGCAGCGGTCCCAGAGGACAAACAGGGTGATCGAAACTCTTAGGGACCAGAGAGCAGCACAAAGCTTTTGTACGTGCAGGCTGTGCCATGTAAAATAAACCCCTAAACTGCAGAGAGTTCCTGCTTCGCAGAGACAAATGCAAGTGCCATTTAAATCAGCTGTGCTGAACCAGGAAGCTGGTTGGACACGTTCCAGTAGTTTATTTAAAGTAAGCACACTCACGTTCAGCATGTGTAAGTCCAGCATGTCGCTAATGTTTCTAAATTCTTTTGAAACCAAAAAGAAATTACAAAAGTTTGACCAAGCTTTTGCTGAAGAAACTATTAACTAAACTATTTTAGATCCAGCCACTTTAAAGCGAAATGGGCTTCAAAATATATCACACATCGACAATAACATCTTTGTTTCATCAATGTCAGGGGATTAATTCAAACAATATACCTACCCCTGAGAGGCAAGAAATGTTGTGTGTGTGTGTGTGTGTGTGTGTGTGTGTTTTATCACCATACAGTGCGACATGGTCATCCACCATCGTCGGGACAGAGTCCAGTTGCCTGTTCTATAATGCCATCCCATATTTTTAAGGAGCTGCTTTGCTTTCAGTAAACACAGGAGGAGAGGGCTGACATGTTCTTAGAAGATGCACTGCCTGCTCATTGCACACTAAACACTAAACACAACTGTCGAGCAACTCTTACCCCCCCCCCCCAGAAAAGACTGAGCAGACCTCATCGAGCAACTTTATCAAGCCAGTCATATGTTTCCTAAACCTGAACAAACTTAAAGTTGGCACATAGCAGTTCTGGACACTTCTGTGGTGAAACCAAAGCTCCTCTGAAAATTATGCTTATAAGGTCAACACGCACAATAAAGCGCATCCCAATTCTCTTTACAGTGCCAGTGTCTGAGATACAGTGAATCTCAGACAGGATGTAACAGCTGAGACAGAGGAGCAGGAAGCTGAAGCTGGACAGAGAAAAACCCTCTCACAGACCATTTTTGGGAGAACAGAACAAACAGCAAAGTTGAAAATAAATGAATCAGCATGACGTCAAACAGGAGAACAACCCTGTCCAGAGTCGAGTTCCATCAGCACAATAACAACAAGATGGCAGAAAGCCCTTTTCACACCACACAGGTTGATCTTGTTGAGTTCCTGATGTGTTTTATGTTAGTGCCAGATAAATAACACATACACTTTCTGCATGGATTTAACAAACGAAATAAGTCCACAGTAACACAGACTCGAAAATTAAAAAAAAAAAAAAAATAATAATCTGCAGATTCACACTGACGGAAACCTTTTCTTGACTGATGGGAACCATTGACAAATCTTTTGCATATATCAATCCTTTGTCATCTGTTAGGAAATTGGTTGAGCAGCTCAGAGCGTGACATGTTTTCACTTTGTACATTAAAGTAGCATTTCACAATCTCAACAAATGGCAGCACATACAGGCTACAATACACACACACACACACACATTTAACGTCTACAATATTTACCTGGGTGACCCTCTAGTCTACTAATATGCCAGCAAATCAGTCAATCATTAAAATTGGATATTAAGAAAAACAAAAATAAAAAAAACTGTATGAGTGTTCTGGGAGAAGAAGTACAAGAGATGTGTGTGTCCTTGCCCTGCAGCTTTATCCAAATATACAAACAGCAGCACACAAAGCCTGCAGTTCACACATACACAGAAAGGTCTCTGGTGAACTGTTTAAGATGTGCTGATAAATTGTTTGAAGAAGCACCCACAAGACATCAGCTGCCCTGAGATGAAGCCTTTTGCTGGGGAAAAATCCCTCAGTCAGCTGGGTGTAATGTGCGTGATATTTGATGGGTGCTTCATTGATCTGCTGCCACAGATACACAGTCTCCCACAGGACGTTCAGCTAGCAGTGACTCAGCGGTCAATATGTGTCGACCTAGTGATCGTCCTGCATCGACCTGCTCTACGGAGGACGCACAGCTGTCTTCTTCTTCTCTTCACCTGCACACTCACACTGTTACTGTTGCGAATGCTAATCCTATATCAGGCTCTAAATGAAATTCTTGTTAGCTTTAGACAAATCATCAATGGCCTTTTCTTTTAGTCAGAACGCACTTTTGGCTTGGATCCCTGCTTTTTTTTTTTTTTCCATTTATCTTCACAGGGTTGCTGGAGCCAACCCCAGCTCACACTGGACAGGTCACCAGTCCATCACACAGACCGAGACCAACAACCACTCACACCTACAGACAATTTACAGTCACCAATTAACCCAAACTTTGGATGGTGGGAGGAAACCCATGCAGGCACAGGGAGAACATGCAAACTCTGCACAGAAAGGCCCCAGGCCGGGAACCGAACCCGCGACTTTCTTATTGTGGGGCAACAGCGCTAACCACTATGCCGCTGCGCTGGCCCTTGGATCGCTATTTAAACGACACAAACTTTTTGTTTTGGGATATACAATCATTCTAATTGCATTTCAGGCCCGACCAGCAACCTCTCAACTGTTCTATTTGAGGTTGCCTCCACTGAGGGATCGGGGTTATTCTCCTCCTCCATCTGTTGGAAAGCCCTGCAGGTGAGACGGCTCTCTTATCACAGTGGTTGGGTGTGAGTTTCTGCTCCACAAGCGCATCTTTGTTTTTCTTGTGACTAGCATCGAATCACATCCGACAAACATTATCAGCTGCTCTTTCTGAACTTAAGTCCAGAGAGAGACCACAGACTCGCTCAGACATCTTCCACAAAGTTCTCCATCTCTGATCTAAAGACAGGGACATCCTACTTTGTGAGTGATGCCCTCGTCATACATGCTAACAGATGTTGCTCACATTGGTGTTCAAGTGGGTTGTCAGAAAAATTTGATTAGTCATTTATCACTGAAGTAATTTATCCACCAAAAATTCCAAATAGCTGTGAGCCCTGGGATCATGAACTGGTTCCTTTTCTTCGGGGTTTATTGATTAAAGGATCTGTCAGAAAATAAATACTGTTGGCTTCAGATATAATCTAACTTTGTCAGGTATACAGTCTTCTAAAAAAAATGTAGGAGATGAGGAAATACACACTCAGAATATGAATAAAACACATGTCATTAAAAACCTAAACACACTACCAGACCCTGTCCAGCATGAATCCACAACTTTCCTTGAATGAGAGGCACAGCTGTTACATTTACATTGCGCGTCTATGTGTGAGTGTGCGTGCAATGCATAATGCCCAGGTGGCTAATGTGGGGCGCTTTGGATGGAAGCAGCAGAGGGTATGGGATTCATTAATTACCCCAATGGTAGCACGTGGTGTGAAATACACATTGCCAGTGGGACAGTGGTCAAGAGAGGTGTGATGGTCAAATGACATCAGCAGGGATTCTGGGAAATCGGGTTCTACATTGAATGATCGTATTTGTTGGTCATGACACATAAAGATCTGACTTCACACATTAACACAGCAAGTTAAGTATTAAAAAAGAATAATCATTTCATAGCAATGAATTACATTTGGAGATTGTTTTTATGACTGCATTGCAGTAAGTGTGCAAATGTGGCACTTTCTTCTGGAATTACAGGCTGCAACAAAACCTTTACAAAACACACACCCACACACACATTTGTGTGTGTGTGTGCACAGAGAAACGGGTTTATGTAATCCAATGTTGTCCATCACATGATAAGTGAGAACAGGACTGACTGCAGGGACAGCTTCCAGGAAGCTGTGGTTATCTCAGTGACGATCACATGATGACAGGTCCTGCTGCCGCCGCTGCACTCATAAAGAATATAAAATCATTTGGATCTCTAAAACAAGCATCAGAGCAAAACTGGATGGAGACGCACGTCTTTAGTACAAAATCGCTCCTTTGATCAACACAAATGCACATATACATAGGTCCAGGTTCTTAAAAACAGCAGGAGCAATATATCTACAAGTCAAACACCAGCCATCATCCCATCATAGCGCTGAACCAGAAATTAGACAGCACCCGTCATTTGTGAGAGTATAAAGCCAGTGCAGAGAGGTTTCAGAGTGGTGCCCAAGTGTCTGCTCACAGTGGTCTAACAAAGGAAGTTGATTCAGAGCGATGCTACTGATTGGATATGGAACTCAAACCCGAGAGAGACATGAGACATAATCGGAGAGCTGTCCGGCTGATTACTGGTGTTTTCACCTCGTGCAGCTCAAGAGGTCAACTGCTCCAAGCAAGTAACTGAATACAGTGCAGCACCTACACTATATAAGGTATTAGCCAAAGCCCTAACAACTTTAATGCAGCAAGCCCAGTGTGAGTGTGTGATGGCTCAGACGGAGCAGCTGTTTATTTTCAATACAATTCACACATAAAACTGGCCATCACCAAGTCACCATCCTCAATCCATCATACGCAACCAATATTAAAACTCTTCCTTCCGAAAAGATTAGCTTTTAGAAAATGAACATAACATAACCTATTTTGGGGGGTTAACTTCCCCTAATGACCCCTAAGAAATAAATCAAAATCTATACAGGAGAAGCAGAAATCATATTTAATACACACATTTTTCTTCCTGGTGCCGATTTTACCTGCAATGAAACTCAAATAACAGTGAAATCTAAAACTGAGGTGTTTTTCGACTAGTAGCAGCATGAGAAGAAAGACACGGTTACCCTCTCAGATTACTGTCATTTCCAACTTTGTTGTTTTCACCCACACTTGAGGCCGACTCAAATGACACAACCTCAACTAAATAATCAGATTTTGGACCACAAAACTCTCCATACAACTTTTCTTCACTCTCCGTGAGCTGCAACTAACCAAAGCTCAGTCTCTAAATGAACGGAGTTCCCCTGGATGTTGGCTCTATACGCCTCATTAAAATAAACCGACCTATTTGTGTGAATTTACATTTACTTTTGCATTTTCAGCAATGTGCAAAAAAAAAAAAAAAAAAAAAAAAACCTATTCTGAAACAAAAGTTGACATGCTTGTTAGGCAGTAGGAATGCCCAGGTGGTCTCTGCATCTCATCTCTCAGTCAGTGATTTGCTGACAGGAATTCTTTGGACGGAAAAAGTCTAGAGCCTGCATACCTACATTAATCTGCCATTCACTGATGCTTGGTGAGAGCTGAAGGTGTGCAGGTGGGCAAATAAAACACTGCCTGTATCCGTCCACTTCTGCGCAGCAAAAGTTGCCCCTGATATTCTTTCATCTCACTATCAACAAGTTAAAAGGCTGATTTGCTCCTCCATCAGTTCAGTAGCATTGTGGTGCTAAAACGAACCATTCTGCATCATTCTTCCAGTTTCTTCAGCCAGCACCCAGCAGACTGACACACATATGTAAGTAAATTACTGCTGATCACTTACAGTCTGTAAAAACACTCTGGACAGTTTTTTTTTTCTTTCGTCAAAGCTGTCAGTTGTTAAAAAGCTTCTTCTGAACAATGTGAGAATCGATGACAACTGAAATTTGCCATGAGGCATGTAATCCGTCACAAAGAACGTCATGTTGAAGTTATGTTATGGCTGTGCAGTAATGCAACACAGACGCCTTGGTGATCACTTTGACATGTTCTCTCCGATTGTCTGTCTGGCACAAGCAAGTTTAGAGTAGATTTTCCGCCTATACTTAAATAAATAGAAAGTGAGATAAACACAGATTTCATAATTTTTTTTTTTAATAACATGGCTCTATTTTTTGTTGTTTTTGAAAAAAGGATGGGAAAATCATGACCTTTGCACCGGGGGAATGTAGTTTCATGATTCAAATGAAAACTGATCGAACATACCAGTAATCTCTGTCTTCCTCTATTGAGTTCTGTGAATCAGCGTTCTGTTTCTTACAAGCCTCATCGGCTCTTAGCTGAACTACATGGGTGAAAGTAGTTATTCCCACTTGGCGCCAGCAAGAATCGTTTAGCCCTCTACTTCTACCTGTCAGAGTGAAGACACAAACGCACACGTGCGCACACGGACTGCATGCAGGAAACTGTTTCAAATGCAGGATGAGACCTGAACAACTGGCGTCTCTGAATGGCAGCCATTAAACACGACTGTCTGTAGACCTCATGCGGAAAGCAGCGCCCAAAAGTGACAAATGCATCCTCGGCCAGCTTCCCCCTTCACTTCAACACACACCCACACCCTGAGCCAGCACAACCCCTCAATACCACCACCCCCACCCCTCCCCTCCCTTGGGCCCCCTTCAGCCGGCTGCATGTCTCTGGAGGTCGCCTCTGACGTCAGTAGCTCAACTGGGCAGAGTGCCAGCTCTGTGGGCCCTTGATGGATGCGGTTGGTCTGAGAAACAGGCCGCTGTGTGTGGAGCGCAAGGCACAGACTCAACTAGGCCCGCTCAAACACATCTAATGACCTGTAAACACCCAACGAGCTCGCTCCCTCTCCCTTTCGTCTATCACACACACGCGTATATACTGACGATTAAACATGTGAAGATGAGTAATTTGTACTGCAAATGGCCAGGATAACAAATGAAGCCCGCAGAGGCACAATCTGCTTCGGCTCTGGTTATCCTTTGCACTTCAAGGGAAAAGGTTCTAGTTTTTCAGCGCAATAAAAGCAAATAACCGACGTGGCTGCACATATTCATGGCAGCCTGTATTTGTGGTTGACTCCTTGGGAACCCGTCTGGGATTATGTGTGCTAAAAAGTACAAACATTCAAGCAAAGCAAAATATTACAGAAATTATAACTGTGCATCAACATACTGAAATACGCTGATCCAATCATATTGTCACAGTTATCCAGAGAGCCATAGCGTGTGTGTTTGCGTGTGTGTGTGCGCTTCCATGTTTGTCCCTGTATGTGTGTGTGTGGGTGTGTGCGTGGGAGAAGGTAGACCTGCAGGCCTGCTGCTGGTCTTCCTCTTCAGCCATCTGTCCAACGTCTCTGCACTCACACTCTCCAAAACGAAGTCGTCCAGCATCTGCGGGTGCAGCGAGAGGTAGGCCTTCACTTTCTCATCTGTCAAGCCTAAAGAGCACAAGAACAAAAATGCCTTTTAGTTCATAGGCAGCACAACTTTATCCATGACTAAGTAAAGCATCGAAGAAGGAGAGAAAAAAAAAAAAAAGATGCTGAAAGATGTTGCACAAAATCATGGAAATAGTAGAAAAGTGTGGAGAAGAAAAATATAAGATATAAGAGGATGGAAATATCGTCTCACTCTGGCCCGCAGTGTTCCCGACAGCCACCCAAACAAATCCACAGGCTGGAGGCAGCGGAAGGTCATCTCTATTTCGCTTTACTGGGAGGTGAGTGCAGCAGCAGCAGCGCTTATTTTCTGGCTAAGGCTCTCAGATAGCCCGGCTAGCTCACTTCTGTTTACTGTAAAGCTGTGTCTCCAGGGATGTAAGCCCCCAACAGAGGCAGGAGGATAAAGGAGGACTCGATTGTGCTTAATAGGCAATTAGGTTCTTAAGAGCTCGCTAAGTGCTGCTGTTTACTGTCTTTGTTGTCAGGAAAAAAAGCCATTTGCCAGACCATCGTTGAGGGAAAGTTGTTTTTAATATACCCGCTGGCGTCTGAGAGGCCTTCGTGATGCACTGGGAAACCATGATGTTTAGGTTACTCACGCAAGATGGAGTGTACGTCTAAAACAAAGACCTGTAATCTTGAATTAAAAAAAAAAAAAGCTGTGGCAGTGTCTGAATTCATGTTCAGCATAGATATTTGTTAGATTTTAGTAGTAGAACGGGCTGCTGTATTTAGACAGCCCCAATCATTTCACTGCTTTCTCACGAAACGTCTGGTTATCAGCGGCATCTGTGTAGACTCCCTTCAGCTATGAATCACAGGAGGACATGCAGCTGGAAGGCATGTGTTCTGCTGTCAGACACAGAAACACACACACGGCATGAAAATATTACTAATTGGGGTGTCTGTCTGAAATCCTGCGTATCAGGGTAGACAACAATTGACTCAGATGCTCATAGGCAACAAGACTAGCGAATGGAGGATGACATAGACCGGACTGCTGTGTCAGATGATAAAATCAAAGCAGCTGCAAAAGACACAAGTATCCACTTCAGCAACAGGCAACCTGATTTACGTCAATTAAAAGTGTGAAAACCTGCGTTCAGGAGGGATTTTGAAGTATCAAATTTTTTACTTGGGAATCAAAGTGCTCCTGACTCTGGTAAACAGTCAGCAGCTAACTACGACTTGTGATTTATTCCCTCAGAACAAATAATTTTGATCTTCAGTTATGATGGATCATCTGCTCAGTGTGTGTGTGTGAGTCGAGCAGGCTTGTGGTTGCAGGCAAATAAGGCAAACAGAGGTGGGGGTAAGTTTGGGGGGTGGAGGACGCTGCGGTCTGATGCTGTCCAGACACGAGACACAGCTCCTCAGGAGCGGAACGCCTCACGAGACTCCTGGCCAGCTCTGACGCACATCGGCAGAATACGGCTTAATAAATGAGAGAAAGTTAAGGGGGGTTGAAGGGTGCTGCAGGGGACAGAAAGACACTCAGAGGGGAGTAAAATGGGAGCACAGCAAAAGAACCTCACGACTTTGTCCTATCCGACACACAAAGAAGGCACTGTGATTAGTGACACCACAAAAAAAGAACACATGAAGGCTGTGTGGATTTATGAATACGGGTTCTGTGTCGATGGGCTCTGAAAATTATTTAGTAATCATATGTGTGCACATGAACAAAAATAGTCAAATGTTCTATTTCCATGAGGCAAAAACTAACAGTGATAAGAATTTAGCAGCGGGCAACATAATGGTTCATAAAACAGTGTCCTGGGTTCATCTGTGAGCTGAAAACTGTGAGGAGTTTGTGAGGCCTAACTTGAGCTTTCTGACCCCCCGAGCACAACACTTAAACAAAAGAACAATTAAATTCAATGTTTTTACTAACATCATACGGAATAAGGTGCGCAATCTATCTGTCAACTGATCAGGAGTCCTGAAAGGAAGAGGCTGGGATTACTCTATGTTGTAGTTGTTGTCAACAAGCTGCAAGGAAAGAAGAAAAACCAAATGTGTTAGCTCGTCTCTAAAGACTTCCTTAACCTGTGTTTGGCTCCAAGCTCATCTGTTCCTGCTGAAGCAGACAGTAAAAAACAGGCTATGGTTTCATCAAAAAAAAAAAAAAAAAAGGAAGGAAAATAATTTCCTAAAATCGCGGAGTAATGTAGTTTTCTATGCAACCCCATTAAAACAGAGATGAACAGTGCATTTGTCTGGGACTATTTTCTGCTCCGGATTAATACGCTCTGTTGATTCAGACAAGACGGTGTTTCTGGGAACGATTCAAAATGAGCCATGCTGCCAGTGTTCATCTTAATCTCAGCCGGTGGGGTTCGGCGTTTTCGGTGTATTAGTCTATGATCAACATTGGAGCTCTACTACACAGTGCAGTAATCTACATCACAAAAGTTGTTGTTACTGGGATTACTTTGAAATCTTCTCATCTTTTCACACTATGCGCTGGTAATACAAAAAATATCCTTTCAAGTCTGTGTTATCTTGCTAAATTCATTGAATGGATACAAGGAAGACAGATGACAACATAATCCAATAATATGATGTATTAACGGAAGGCAGAGCACATGACAGGAAAACCTTTAAGGGACGACTTCCTCTAACTGTGAGAGCAAATATGCTTGAATATGTAAAATTATTTTGACAATATGTTGAAAAGATTTAAGCATGCCTGAATGACTAGTGGATTTAGTTCAGGTTAGTTCAGATAAAAAGTGGTGACGATGGATTGAACGCATTTATTTTCATCAGTTTAGAAATCAGTGCTTATTGGAACAACGAAAAAAAAATACTTCAAATGCTCATTTATAATAGTAACAAAAAAAAAAAAAAAATCGTAAATCTTTTTAAGGGGCTTTGAAAAAAGTAGCTGGAGGAAAGTCAGCCACTATATATCATAGCATGACGGTGACCGATGGCACTTTTTCTGAACATTCCTGCTGCTTTCTCTTGACCTTCAAGCCTTCCCCTCCGATTTCCTCAGAAGCCTTTAGAGCCACAGCTCAACCTAATCTGACCGCAGTGACACTCAGAGCTCTGGGACATGCAGCGTCCCGAGCCGGCCACTACGGCGGCTAATCAAAGGTGCAGCCAGATCCGTCCCACATGCTGTGGTCCAGAATGTTTAACCCCATTGGGAATCACATGTGCTCACTCAATCAGAAGAGAGAAACAGACCGAGAGAAATCGGTGTGGTTAAAGCTATTTCTTGGTCACTGCTTTGACCAGAGCTTTTTGCTTTTATTTTGTAAAAACTGAGCGATATTTTGCTTCCCACTGAGGCCAACACTGCTGAAGACAATGGCCTCATCAAGATAAGACGAAATGTTGTTCAAACAGATATGATTATAGCAAAATGTGTTTTATGTTTCATGCAAATCAAAATCTAGTAGGTCGGTCTTCTAGATTTGCTTTATAAAACGAAAATCTTGATCCAGTTCATGAGGAGATATGTCTTCCCAGGTTTACAATATTACATCGTCGATATTTTGTAGGATGTGCAGGTGCTAGATAAATAACTAGTCGTATCCACTAAAGAGAAAAAGTACTCATAATAAGTCTCACTCAAATGCGACTAAAATGAAAAATAATAGTTAAAAAAAAGGACAAAATTACAAAAAATCTACTGTAAGAATCTGAGGGAAGTCATTTTATGCTAAATATAGCATAAAATAGAAATATTCAAATAAAACACAAACACCTTGAGGTTGCGCTGGCATATAGCTGCTCACCTCAGAGCTTTTCATTTAACTTTAAATCTAATTAAATCTCCCATGTAGACAATGTATAGGCGGGAAGTATTTTGTTGTGCAGCTTGTTTATGAGTGGCTGAAACCCAGTTGGCAGAGATTTGGGTGCCTGACTCAGACTTGGGCTTCCTGTGTAAAAACTGAAGCCTGAGTTCATGCAGTGAGGTATTGTTGCATAACACTTATCTTGACTATAGCACACCACACCCTGGGACTGGGAAGAGAAGGCCAAACCAGTCTCACTCTGTCTGGGTGTTTCAATACGAAAATGCTCCCGTTTGACGGGGAATGTGTTCACAGGCAGCATGGGTCCCCAGTTTGTGCTATTGATATGGAAATTCAATGATCAAAACATCCTGAAAAAGCATCAGAATAATAAATTCTCCTGAGTTACAATTGAACTTTATGAGCATTTTTTATGAAGGAAATCTATTAGGAATGCTCAGATTTTATGTGGAAAAGTAAATGGCTTATAGGGATGCCGTAAACTGTTAAGTAATTCACTCCGTCGCATAATTAAATGTGCTTTGAATAAATATTTTTTCTTGCTTTGTATTAGTTTAGGAACTTTAAAGTGTCGAAACAACCATCAGAATCGAAACTTGACACTGTGTCAGTTGGGGCGAAAAATCATTTATGAGTCACAAGTAGTAACGAGAGGCATTGCAGGTCCACATTTATCAATAGCACACAAGAGAAAAAGCCCCCAAGTATTTTTGACTATGTTTGACTATTTTTTGTGAGGAGTTCCTTCAGAGAGCAGGAATAGAAAAGATACTATCGCATATCAAGGCCTCATTTCTCTTTTTGTGTCCGTTCTCATTTTACCATTAACATTGTGTTTGATTTAGACTTACACAACCTGTGCTACTCTGCATACAGCATTACACTTCATCTCATCTCCTCTTTCTTTATTTGATAACCGACGGAAACTGCAATTTACGACTGATCCGCTTCTCCCTTTTTTACCTCATTTTAACACAAAGGATTTTATTTTAAAATCTGAATTTCCCAACGAAAGTGTCAGTGATGAGAGAAAACGGGAGCCCCTATCACAAGCTCCTTCCTCAGAACAATTCAACTCGTACTTCACTATTCTTTAGGTGACACTATCACACAACTACTCAGTGTTCATTTTCTCACTGAAAAATCATTTAGTCTATCAGTCATTTTCGTCTTAGTAATCACTTTGATGAGAAAAATGGCAGGAATAAAAATTTGTTTTAGTGATGTCACACGTTTTGATTTGATTTTTAACCTCCACCACTTGAACTCACGGCGGTGATGTGCAGGCGTACACTTGTACACGATGACATCATAGCTGGGCAAATTTACAGGTGGACCAGAGCCCACATGAGTGATGCCAAAATGACTCATTTGCTGCAGCTCTGAGAATTTATGTGGCAATTTGCACTATTTTCGTGCAATTAACTAAACATATCTTCAAACGTTTCAGCGTAGAATAATATTTGATAAGGAAATGTGCGAAGCCACAAGTTGACACTTTTTGCCCAGAGTTTTTTTTCTGTCAGGTTAAGTCAGGAAAAAACAAACAAACAAACAACAACAACAAAAAAACACTTTGCCAAGACATTCCACAAATACTATCTGGAGATGTGTAAGCACACATGGTTAAGTTTAAGGTTGGAAATGGTTTGGCAGGGGATGCTTGTTTGGTGCAATAGACATTACACCACCTGGGTGTACAGGCTGTTTAACAAGGCTGCTCAGCTGAGAGAACATTGATGAGGCATTGACTCAGTTGGCAGGAAGGCAGTTAGTCTAACTGAGGGTGAGGAGTGACTTCATTTGAACACTAATGGACATTTTGGTTACCAGAACGTTAGACACAAAAAAAACCACCCCCCTCGAAATTCGACAGGAATTGAACTGTTTGACTGCATGATGTGCAAAAAAATTTGATTTCAGTTGGAATGGTTAAAAATGAATGTAAAAACCTTGAAGGGAAAAAAAGGAATTGTTGGGTCTTGTGCCAAACAAATGTGATGCTTTCGGCCTGGAGAATATAAATTTTAGACTGAGGCGTCTCTACAGCCTACAACGAACAGCAATTGTTTTCTGCGTGATGCAATTTGCCTTCATCACAAACTTGTAGCTCCTCAGATTTTATTGTTGCACATTTTGATCATATTTTGAATATCTGTACAGCCCAACAAAAGTACCAGCTTTATGAAACATGAGTATGAGTTGAACTGTCTCATTCTGCAAATTCCTGGAAGGACTGCAGAAGAAAAGTTTTGCTTTATCTGAAACAATAAGCTTGTGTATACAGATAAAGAGATTGAAGAGCTGTTTAAGACAACTACCAGCTCCACCCGTCTCCATCATTCATTTCTATTTCTCATGAAGCGGTTAGCTTTCTGTGGGACAGCGGTGTGACGGAGGCGAACGTGTGCCTCCGCTGCTCCTGTCAGACGGTGTCGAGCAGCACTGTCAGCAGCACCTCGGCAGTGCTGATGTTTAGCGAGCAAGATGTTCCTCCTCTGCAACACATAGATGAAAAATGCATATGAGAGAAAAAGGGAAAAGACCACTTCTCTGGAAGCGCACTCCTTCTGGCAGGGAGTCAAGGGCAAGCTGCCAAGGTACTACTTTTCACTCTCCTGACATGAGGCTGAGGCAGGAAAGAGAGTGGGGTGGGGGTGTGAGAGAGAGAGAGAGAGAGAGAAAGAGGGCGGGGGGGGGCGAGGGGGGAGTTGCTGCTGCAGGGTGCGTGCGTCAGCAGGTCCGCTTGGGACTCCCTTGCCAGGAGGTGGGAAGAGCATGTGGTTCTTATCTTATCTATGGGAAGGCTGAGAGCACAGCGGCCAAGAACGACATTCAGTGAGCGGAGAAGAGGGAGGAAAAAAAAAAAAAAAAAAAGAGTGAACGCTGAAGATGAAAACGCATTGACTCCTCTCCCAGAGATCACCTCACCTATTCACTGAGACTGGCTGTGTGCGTGTGTAAATATGCAGGTGAACAATGAACACACATTTACCTACCCCCACCCCACAAACACACACATTCCACAACAGCCAAAGGTGAGGTGACCGGTGCGGTTAAATCAATCCACCGCTCAGTGAAAAAGTGTCAGATGAAGAAAATGCTGTTTCACCCTGGACTTTAACTGCAGCCCCATCACTTCCAGAGACACACCCCCACATGGTAAAAACAAACACCACTGCACAAACATGCAAGCTTACACCTCTCTCTCTCACTAACACACACACACACACACACACACACACACTGTGCAAGAGAGAGAGGGAGATTTCCATGGAAATGTAATTTGCATTATTTCCACCTCCATGGTCCAGGTCAGGGTAGGACCTATAAATGGCAAACTGAGATGTAGATAAGGCATGTCCCTTGATCCACAGCCGAATAGTGTGGTCAAAGGCAGGCGGCAACATGCTAACTGCAGCTACAGACGCGCTGCAGGTCGACCTTCAGCTCAAAAACTTTCTGCTGCGTGAACAACAGCCAGAGGTGGAAGAAAGATTGTGCACCCTCCAACTCTGCTAACAGTAAAGCTGGAGTCAGAGTCAGCATCTTGCCCGAAACGGGGATTTGATGTAGCCCTGCATCTGCCAACCCCCAGCCCCCCCCCCCACCCCCTTCTCTTCCTTCCCCTGAGCCACATCAGTTATCGGGGGTCATGTTCCCCGCTCCACATCTGGACTGATGCTGAACTCTCCAGCCGTTTTGCCGAGGGCCCAGTTGGGACCCGGTAATGAGAAGCACAGATTCTTTGCATCTTCTCCAGTGCTGTATTCTTTTATGAGCCCTGACACAAGGACAAGTTGTAAAGAAATCTACATGCATGTGGCCTTTTCCCATCCCCTCAGATATCAACCCACGACAAGCTGACGAGGGGGTCAACGGACGCCTTGAGGAGAATGTCATCTGTTTCCCTGACGCTGATCCAGTCCTGCACAAATCTTCATGTTAAAAAAAAAAGGGGGGGGGGGTGCTTTAACCGCAAACAAGCTAATTTTCTTTGGCTTGAATTTCCTGAAAGTTTAAATAAACAATGAAGACAAATCACAAAGAGAAACTATTTGGCATGTGCGCAGCCCAGTCTGGAATTATTTAGCTATTCAACTTTCAATCAGGCTTTAATTTTCATATTGCAGACATATCAGGTGCTTTATGTATTTACATATTCTGTGACAGGGCTGAGAGAAATCCTCGCTGTGAGAGCGAAGGCATGCGATGGGACAGGAAATGTCCAGCGTGAGCACTTCCTGCCTGACAATGCAGCCTTCTTCACTGAGTTAAGCAAATCGTCGACAACCAATTGGGTTTGAAAATGCCTGAGAGATCGCATTAAGGTTGACCCAGACTGACCTCCAATGCTCACCAGAACTATCCAGCAACAATGCACATAAACACGGGCATGCATGTTTATTTTCCCGCAACTTGGGGCTACAAACAGCTATGATATCCCAGGACAAACTCACTGCTGAGAACTATATGAGCAACATGTTGTCTTGACAAACTGGACTCTGTCTCTCTTGGGAGCAACTGGACAGTACAGCAACCAGTGCAGTTTCAGAGAGGACAAACAACGATAGCAGGATAAACATGCCATCAGTTGCTAGAAAACAAAACCGCACTTTTGACCACTATGACTTTTCTTGGATACATTTAAACTTCTTCTACCATTCGTCCCATGTTTGTAGAAAACTGTCTCAGCAAACAGTTCTGTGGAAACGTGCATATATTGGCCTCAGAAATGAAAGTGTTCATGTGCTTCTATCGTTGTGAAAAAGCCTCAGATGAAGTATAATCGAATTACTGCCTGATCCCACACGAATCAGAGGGAAACATGCAGCGAGAAGGCAAACAGTGTGCCAAGTTAATCCTATATTTAACCCAGATTAATTGACAGCTGTACAGCATTTGAATGAGAAAAAAAATAATCATACTGAGCAGCATAAATGTGAACCACGGTGCTTACACAAACCCAAAAAACAAACAACAAAAAAAAAAAAAAAAACTACGACAGAAGTGGACGGGGTATTGGATAATGAGCAGGTTGAGATATTTGTGAATGATTTGTTTACGACAGCGTATTCTAGCTCATCCCACTTCGAGGGATTCGACTCGGACAGCCACCCACCTCCACTGCTGCTATTTTGTAAATTCAAAAAAGTTTGAAGGCTTTGTGAAATCTGAATTTCTTGTCCTTTTTTGGTCAGCGTGAGGGCAGGATACCTACATACTGTACCTCAATAATACGTTCCATGACTGCAGTTTACTGCTATGTGCGTACTTTGGCATCACCCAGTATCCCAGGCCCCAAACTACTAACTTGTTATTACAGGGTTGCCACTAAAGGTCACTTGAGGTGCCACTGAAACAACTGGAGCCGCTGACGGAATTATTCATGTGGCACACAGACAGAGTAAATTATGGAAACACAGAAATGACAACGTTACGAGCTCCCACAGCAAATAATACAAAGATACGACAGAAATAAAATGCCATAACGTGGACTGTAACAATCCACAAGTTCAAAAATATCCACTTTATTTTAGGGAGCAATAGAGGGGAGATTTTTCTTATTATTATTTTTCATAATTTAAAAAATATCAATCAAGATATTTTTATGTATTAAATGTCATATGAATAATGTTAAATTGAGAGGATTTCTACTGCCAATGTTTATTATTCAAATAAGATAAACAATCTTGCTGACACTAGTGTTGAAACTGAATTACTACGTTATTCTAATATTACAAAGTATATTAATGTTAATGGAGTTTTTTTAATGGATCATATCCATAATTTATATTCTATATATAATTTCAATTAGTACACTGACCCTGAACTGGAATTCCCTCAGAAATAATTTTCAGACTTATTTCTCCTGAGGAGTAAACGGTATTTCCACTTTCTGTCCTCACTCCGGCTCCTGCTGTTCAGACTTCGCCTGGCTCTCTGATGACATGTCTTGTTGCGGCACCGCTGACAGACCGGACCAGCTCAGCCCAGAGAGGCATTCACGGTCCGGATCTACATTACACTGAAAACGGAGAAAGACCGGGCAGACGCACGCTGCATGTTATTTTTTTTTTTTTTTTTTTTTTTGTTTGTTTGTTTTTTTGTTTTTTAAATACAAATTACAGTCCTGCCGTGGTCTCCCCTCCAATGAAGTCCCCACCCATCCAAATCAGCTATCAATCGCTCATTCATAAAGTTGAGTGGACAAACGGCCAAATACATACAGCAGAAATAACGCATCCAAAATAAGCCCGTATTTCTGCCCTTTACCCCCCCTCCTCCTGCCCCCCCACCCCCCCCCACCGACTAAGTGTCAGCGCGGTACGGATCTTTGCGTTTATTCCAGCTATGCTTTTTATTTTGCACTCCGTATATGTTAATCAAAAAGATACCTACTTGCACCCAGGAAACAGTCCGTTAACCTTCTGAAACAGCTTGTTGAAGACGGACCATCTTCCATGTCGGATTGTGAGCGCAAGAGGAGAGAGGAGCCACGGAGAAAAGTGCGCCTCTGCAGCTGCAACTTGGTGCGTCTGGGGGGGGTAAAAAAGCCAAACTATTCCAGGACGCGTTGAGGTGATGGTGTCCTCAAGTGCTTGAGGCTGTGCACGGCTTTAGGAAGGGCAAGAAGAGCAGTGTGCTGCCCCTACAGCCCCCCCCCCCTCCCTCTCCACCAGCGCTATAACCCAGCACCGCTGGCCGAGGTGTAGCTACAGTCGGTCCGCCTCCTCGGCGTGGTGGCTCCGCTGTGGATGTGCAGCAGCAGACTGGAGGAGCGGAGGCGACGACGCATAGACACAGGGTAATAAGAGTAAACACACACACACACACACACACACACACACACACACACACACACACACACACAGGGGGAGAGGGAGCGACAGGAGCGCGCCAAAGTCAAGTCAGACAGAGCAAAGAAGCGCGACTTCTTCTTTGACTTTCAAAATAAAAGCCCTGAAGGACTGCAACGTCTGTTTCAATAATTAGCTGATGATTTGAAAGAAAAAAAAAAAACATACAAACAAACTGACATTTAATCGAGAGTTTAAGATGAGCTACGCTTTAGTGGATTTCTTTTGTACAACCTTGAGGTTGTGGGTTGTGCTGTTTACAAAAAGAGATACCTGGCTACTGACAAGATCCTCAAACACAACAGCATCTGTGGCAGAGCACTCGAAAAGCTTCTTACATGCGACGATAACCGCGACGACCATCAGCCAAAAATATATTAGCCCCTACAAAGCGACAGCCGTTTTAATTTGAAGGCACGCCGTCATCGTTTCCGGTGTTTTTGCAGCGATGGACGCGTCTGGGCAGCGCACTCCTGACGCTGCTGAAGTGCTTGTTCCTGTTCCTGAATTTGGCTGCGTAAAAGGGGCCGAGCCAAATGTCCGGGCTCTCCGGAGACGAGCTGCTGCTTCCTGGTCCGAGACTCAGCGGTCAGAGAGGAGACGGCGACCAACGCGGCAAAGCGTCAGCTGGAGGCGCATGTGATGACCAGCACCGGGTCGTTTGAAAAAAAAAAAAAAAAAAGATCCCGCGTTAACGCATCTTGTTCTTGTGCCTTTTGGCAAGGCACCGGATTCCTCTCCTGCTCAGCCGAGACTGAGCACACAGAGCAGAGTGTGGAAACAGGGATCGATAAGCAGTGTCAGGTTGTTGTTTTTTTTTTTTTTTTTTTTTTTCAACTGAATCACATTTTATGAATGGCTGCCGTCCAACGAGCACCTTTCCATTCACAACCACTTTTGCCATTCACATAAGCTCACACATGCACACATGGCCAAGAAATCCAAAAATGATGTGTTTGAGAGAAAGCAGTTTACAGACAGTTTGCAACCCCCCCCCCCAAAAAAAAAGGGTCTCATCCAGGTTGAAATTTCACATTCGTCTTTGTGCCATTATCTTTCCCTCACTGTTGATATTTTAGTTCCTGATTTGAAATATCTGCAGATACTTGATTTTCCAAAAAGGAGTGGTTTAATGTGATCTATTTCACCAGGCCAACTCATTCGTACATTTTCATAAAATGAAATTGTAAATTTTGCCTTGAATGGGCACGATAAAATAAATCAAAGTAGTGCATTCCTTCAGTAAAGGCCTCTCTCTGCAAATCACTGGAGAGACTGCCCATCTGCAGTGCAGCTTAAAGATTTAGACTAGCTCTACTTACCAGAATAGTGAATAGAGTGAGAATCCTGTTGTAATAATAATAATAATTATGGTGATTATAATAAAAATGACACTAAAAAACAACCAAATTAACTTCATATTCAGGTCAAGTGGAAGAACATTTTGTTTCGTTCTCAAAAAAGAAAACAAACAAAAACAACAACTGTGGAAGCTGAGAACACAAATGCACAATTAGACAATTAGAGTAATCAACACTCATTTGGCTTCTACAATTCAACAGTTCAAATTACAAAATGGAACAAAAACAGAGAAAAAAAAACAAAACAAAAAAAAAAAAAAACAACAAACCACAACCCACCACAGAATCATACCAGTGTGTCAGATTAGATACTTCAAGTGTCCAAATGTCAAAGTATTTCCTGTATCAGTTTGAGTTCTCTCTGACATCTTCAAGGCCACACTGCACAGTGTCTGCCCTAAAACTGGCTGAGGAATGCATCACCCCTCGTGTTTATATTTCCACCGAGAATATCCGTATGGAAAAGAGGCACATCATTCATTCGCAGGACATCCACTGGTGGAGCAGAACAATCCTGACATTAAACTCATTTTGCACCATGAACTCAGCAAGCTGCTTCTAATACCCAACAGACACAAAGATCTAAAGTTCTGACTACACGTACAAAATGTCGAAAATGATCTGTCACTCTTTATGTAACTGATCTGTTTTTCGCTCTGTCTGAACAAACCCAGTGACGATCCCACATCAAGCCCCAAATGAAGTGAGCTGCCCGGCCTCGCAACCTTTGTAGATGTTATCAGCGCTTACTGAGCACCTAAACGGCTCTGAGTCGGCAACATGATACAGCATCAAGTGTGCCAGACTCCCTCATGGCCGTGGCATTACATACTGATCATATCGGTGGAGAGAGAGAGAGAGAGAAAGGGAGAGGTGTGGGAGCTGTGGCCGGTTACGTCAGCATTTGTGCTATCAATCACTGGCATTCCTGCACCCTCGAGCAGCTGGTCCATTCAGAGGTCACGTATAACATAATGGATTCTGTCTGACACACTCTGTCGCGTTTCCTCCCATTTTCAGCCCCGAGAGAGAGAGGAAAAAAAAAAAGCGCTTCAGCGTAGAGGATCTGTGCATCTTAAGGTGACACATCAAACTGTACGAAACAAACTGTATGCTGCATTTTGATCCTTTCAAGTGTCAGAGTATGGCCGTGAAACACCCATCTGCTCATCTGTACTAATGGTAAAAAGACTTTCTGATGCCTGGGAATGTAAGAAAAAGAAATTCAGCCATTTGCGTAAATATAGATATCAAAAAATGTGCACACGAACTCCTTACTTTTATAATACTGCTAGCATTAATGATATTTTAATCAGAATTATGAAACTAATGAGGAAGAATACAGACGGTAAGTAAGAAAAGTATCCCATTTTCAAATGAAATGAAGAAATCAAATGAGAAGAAGCTCTGAGTTGATGAAGCTGAGAGAATTGTGCCGGCTGCTCATCTCTTTGCCTCCACTCCCTGCACTTCAAGCAGCTTATAAACAGAGCACAAGTGCTTTAAAACGGTTCCAGCAAAGTTCATAACTGGAAGTTTATGAGCTTATGTAAGACAGTTATGGATGAAGAACCTGTAGAGAAATGCACCAGATCACAAGAGATAGCACAACGTCATCTGCGGCCCGCCAGAGAGCGCTCGTCATGATGCATGACTTTTGAAAGTGGCAGCACAATATCAGAAGTAATAAACGGATGAAACTGACCAGCTTGACGTGTCTGTTTTTATAATTAGTCTACTTGGTTCACGACAAGGCTTGGCTATATTTCATTAGTCCAACAGCGATGCAGAATATTTAAAAAAAACAATAATTAAATATGAAGTCAAACATGAACTGAACTATAACACACTGGCGCAATTCGCCCCGGAGCACAGTGAAAAATGATGTGGCTTGATGTGTGTGTATGAGACGCAGGAGCCATATTTTGGATTAGCGGTTGGAAAAAGACACAAAAGCAATGACAGAATGACACCAGCAAATCTTGAGCTGTCAGATGTTTCCTGTTCTATTTTAAATTCAAAAAACAAGCTGCATTTAGTTGAGGATGTGTTGTTGGTTACTGGCTGGCATCTCCGTTGGAAAAGTTTACCAAATTACTACCACGACCCTGGCAAGTTTAGGTTGTCTCAAATAAGCATAATTGGTATTACACATTAAAGCGTGAGCTTTTTTTAAATCCTGATGCATCGAAGTGATGTCTGACATTTCAAAACTGCATTGCTTTAACCAACCAAATTATTGATTGTTAAATGCTCCGAAAAACAATCGCAATTCTTAAATTTGAGAGGCTGGGATCACTCAATCATGTGTTTACGTATAAAACTTTAATCTGAAAATCAAGATGAAATTGAAAACATAAAATGTACATATTCCCCTTGAATAGAAGTATGATGCAGATTTTTTTAAGTAGCTCAAATTTGTAGCTGAGTAAATATTCTGAAAGATTTGTCAGTAAAATACAGACAGAGGTCAGCAGATGGATTCTGTAGTTTATCTACATTATATATTTACTTCAATGCAATTGGAATAAACAAACTAAGCACCCGCCCACCTTTCAGAATCCAAAAAACAAAAACAGAAACTATACCCTCAAAATGTCCGCCAGGGTTCTCTCTGGCTTGATCTGTATCAGTTTGGACAGGCAGTGTGCACTCTTTTCTCCGGCAACATTTTCCTGCCACCGAATCCCATATCCATCTGCGAATGGATCATACGTGTGCTACAGGGAAATTTATGGAAATCAAAAAAGTGATGATGAAAGACGCTGAAATCTCATTTGTCTTCACATGAAGTGTGTGTGTGTGTGTGTGTGTGTCACATGCAGTTGGTTTCTATGGCTGTTGGTGAAAGAGTAGCTTTCCTATTGTCTGCCGGGGGATCAACAGCTGACTGAAAGTGAAGTGGTTGGCAGCCATGCTCAACTGTCCTCTCCTCTCTGCTGTTTTTAGCAAACATCCTCAGTCTCCATACGTAAGAGCTGGACATCTTCAGATGTGTGTGTGCTTGTTCACACACAGCTTTACCCCCTACCCCCACATTACAGACCTCATCCACTTAAGCACATTTCTCATTCAATGCACTGTACAAGCTTTTTGCGCACGCACGCACGCACACACGCGCACACACACACACACACCCCAGATGTAAGTGAAACATTTACAGATCACATGCAAGCACATGCAAACATGAACACGTAAACATACATAGAGCATGCTTACATCTATGTAGGCACAAACACACGCACACAAATTCACACACATCACATGCGGCAGACACACACCACAGAGACTTCCAGTCCCCTCCCCCCCAACTGAATAGTCTGTTCTGACAATCCACAGGACAGCCGGAGCATTGACGTCAGAGGCAGGCCCATGAAAATACAGGGTCCCTGGGGGGCTGAGGGAGTTATGCACATCTTCACAGCTTGGCCCGCAACTAGTTCAACAACCAGTGAGCATATTACTGCCTCTGTTTACTCTTATTTGTCAGAAAATGCAAAAAAAAAAACAAAAAAAAAAAAACTTCACATTTACACAAAGCCTGGCATGCACAAATTTGCATGCGACTGCAATGCGGATCATCTCAAACGTGACGTCAATGGACGTCATTGCCCTGTTATCCATTAGGACGACTGTGAGATAGGTGCATAATTTAGGTTAATGGAAGTACAAATCACAGTACATCATTACCTGTCCTCTGTCGTCTTAATAATTTTGAATAACTGTTGTCACATCGGAGTGTATTAGACATACCCAGAGGAAAGGTTTGTTGCTTGCTCAGACATCCTCATGCTCCCAGGAGAAAAGATGACATCTTTGTTTATCGCTCAATGTTCTGAACCTCTTTCTATTTTTTTTTTTTTCCAAGATATCATTAGGACATCAGGGCCATTAATCTCATTGCTCTCTCTGGTTTTCTTGCCTTCACCCTTTCTGACATTGTCTACGACAAGTTAGACAGCTTACTTGCTGCAAATACAATATTCCTCGTTGTGGTTTCTTCATGACAGTTATATGTTGTTTTCATATGTCTGACATGAAAAAAATAAAATAAAATAAAATAAAAAAAATTCGGTCTCACTTCATTTATTCTCACTTTATTATTTCCATCATTGGTTTGTAGCTTGTTAGCTAAATCAATGCCTTGTAATTGTTGTTTCTTAGAAAAAATTGTGACTGATATGAACTACGGGGGATGTTACAGGGAAGAATAAATACAGCCGTGGGAAGGCTTTTCTTTTTTTTTTTTTTTTTCATTACATGTCTGCTGAGATTATTCCTCACTCTGCTTGTCTTAGTGCATATGAATTGGTATGACATCACCGTCGTGCATCAAAGCCCTGGCCTGGGATGATCTTTATTACTTATGGGACGTGGGAGGTGCATCGGTCAGATTACGCTGTCCTGGATTGTGGATCTAGTCCACGAGAAATATTTATGAGTTCCTTAATAAGTGTCATAAGGATCTGGACTTGGTTCACAATTAATACAGCATCCAAGAAGTCCTCAACTGAAGAGCCTCACCTTTAAATGCAGTGAAGGGAAGAAAGTGAGAAGAGCAAGTGGAGGCTGGTCTCACTTCACTTAACATCTAAACCACATGACCCTCAAAGGTCCGGGAGACTTGCTGAGCCAAAACAAAATGATTTTCTATATAAATTAATAATTCTTCGGGGGTCAGGGTTAGGGTTATGTAGTCCTCAGATGCCAGGTGTAGTGATTTGCCTGCATCTTCTCAGATTTTCTGGTGAGAGGAAATTACCAGTCCAGAGCGATGAAACCATTAAAAAAAAAAAAACAGGCAGATTTGCTGTTGTTGATGGCATTGTCGCATCAGTGAAAGCAGTGTGTAGGTTACACAGCAGAGATTACATAGTGCGTCCCCGAGGGCAAGTGTTCACTATAAAACTTGGCTCCTCGGCTGCCCACCGAAAAAGACACAGTGTTGACTCGTCAACAGGAAACAGGCTGATCTGGTGAAAGTTGCCTTGTAATGGACTCGCCATCAGTAACAGCATGCTTAAGTAACCTGAGGAGGATTCATTCGGGGTGGAGCTGATTAAAAGAATCCAAATCCTTTTCTTTCCATCATGATGCATTATAGGATACAGACCCATGACAACTGCTCTGCTTCCTCTGCAGTTTTCTAAGCTACTTGCAGCAGGTCTCGGCACACCCAATATTTATGGTGTGATGAGCTTCTTGTAAGAGATTTTTTTTTAAACGTAATGTGACATATAAAAAAAAAAAACCCCAACAATAACGACATGTGGGAATTTGACTATTTCTAATCCAAAAATCTAAATCCATCCACTGGATCACATGTACAGCCAGACTTGGTGGGTAACGGTGTTTAAGTCAAGTCTGATCTGGTTAAATCGTAGTCAGACCCCACAAAACATCAACGGTTCAGTCAGTTAAGCTCGACTCCAACAGCAACAATATTTCACTCATGAATTTACCACAAATTATATCTGTCCCTCACACACCAACTGTATTGATGAAGGAAGCAGATATGGTGCCCGCGTATAAGTTCACCAGGTCCAAAGGAATTTTGTTGCAAAAGATATATGTTAAGACTGTTGAACCGAATCATTGTGGTACAGAAAGTGAGAAAACTGAACATCAAGAAGCTTTGTTTCTCCTGCAAGAGGCAAAAACCAAGAATGGACAGTAACGATTTACATTAAACCAGTCTTTCACTATTTCTACAACGTTCTTAATATTTCTTCGAAGCAAAGCTTTTACAGCAGAATGAATTTTCCATTGTTTTAGAGAATGTGCTAGACTCTTGGCCAGCTTTGTCAGTCATGTTGTGCTGCTGCATTTTTTATTTATTTATTTTTTAAAATTTTATTTAAACTTGAACTTGGGAGTGATGCCGATGTAAGATGAAAATGAGACAGAAGATCATCATGGCCTTATCTGAAGTCTTAAGAGATGAAAATAAACAAAGATTCCTCTCATTTTAAATGTTTGTTGTGTTTAATAAGAATTATCGTACACATTAAAGTGTATAACATTTGTTCAGGGGCAGATAAATACACAGTTGTAGCAGCTTCTGGTTGTGTTTGGGTGTGATGTTTGGGCAAATTAGTGAAAGTTATTTCTACAGGATTATACTTTGCAGGACTTTAGTTCTGCAGGTCCACTAGGCAATGCAGCAATGGTTGCTTTAAAAAATCTTACGTCAAAGCTCCTTAACTGAAGTTAAAATTACAATACAATGAAATACAATATTGAACTTGCATATTTTGCCAACCTCTGCTTGAACCTAAGGGGTTTGCTTAAAGCCAATACCTGACTACTCTTGGTTAACACTCAATGGGAATTTTTCCCAGATTATTAACTTAAGCAGGTACAACGTTACTGCATCAAAATAACTTGAAAAAAAAAAAAAAAAAAAAAAAAATTCTTTAAGCTGTACCAGTAAATTTTCCTGTGGTTTCAATCGTCACTTCCAATAGAAATGACATGACAGGCCACCAGCATTTCAGTCCAAAACAAATGCTTCATCAGCCACACAAACCCCAACTCCCCTCCTGTCACGTTCTTGGTCAACAAAGTGTTGTGGGTGCTCAGTGAAAGCTGCCACTAAACACACAGCATGAAGCTCAACTGAATGAACGTATCCTGTGTGCACGAGAGCCAACAAAATCAATGCAACCGCAAACATTAGCTCATGCTTACACTGCCATGAAGTGCGCCACAGCAATGTAGCATTACCACCATTTGCTAAACAAATTTATAAAGTTTGTTGCAGCAAGTTAGGTTAACATTAAATAGCAGGTACCCACTCTATGATTAGACTTGGACTTCGACTTGGTTTGTGGTCCCCAAATGAGCTGGTGTGATGGGACTTAGATAGTATCAAGTACTGCAAGGCTGACAATTCACAGCACCTCCTCTCTGAGAACATGCCACATTTATGGAAATGAGGAAAATAGAGACAAGTAAATAGTAAAGAAAGTGATAATAGTGTAAAAACAAAAAAAATGACATTTATCTTGCACTAAGTAATCATTCCTGCCATAAGGGTTAGGGGAACTCAAATAAAGTGCTCAAGCTTTAGACTAAGTGTGTAATAAATATAAATACATCTCACACAGAAGAAAGATTATAGACAAGCATGAAAAAAGATGTCTGTAGATGTAAAATAAAAACCTTATATAATCGTTCTGTTTGTATAATAATATCTTGTTTCTTATAATAACAATGAATGACAAAACTGTATATATGACTTTGCTACAATAAGCTGGTATTGTGAAGCACCAGAAGCTGGTGCTGACATGGACGTCATGGCATCCCTGACAAAGATGAATGTTTTATTTTATTAGCATATGTTACTCTGAATAGTTAATGCTCTACTCCTTCCAAAGGAAGCTTTGCCATCCCATCATTTCCCTTTTATCTGCATAGAGGTCAGAGGTCATGACGAACTGCAGCACTCGTGGAAGCAGATGGGTATCCTCGTGCATCACTGCACAGCAAAAAAATGTAAATAAAATAAAAGCAAAGAAACAAAAATGTAAAACCCATCCAGACATAATAGATGTAAGTTTGTAAGGCAGCGCTGGGAGCAGGCAGAGTCCACGCTGACTGCAAAATGAAGCGTTTGTAAATTTAGAGCACTGCCAGAATTCCTCTGCCTAAACGCAGAGCATCAGACACACTGTTAGCAGACGCCTTAAAATGTACAACTGTGCTACAACTGTGCCAAATGGCATCCTGCTAAAAGAGTATAAACATATAGTTCTTTACAGCTAAAGTTGCTACAACCTTTTAACTTACTACAGTGTGGTTTGTTCACATAGTGGAGAGACTGCCCGTCTCCCATAGACCTTTATTTTAGTAGATTTTTATGTTTCTAGTTCATTTTCTGTCTTTTTTTTTTCTCCATACATTTTCAAACATTTATCTAATAAATAGAAACTCAGTCATGTCAAAATGTTCAAATTACACAGTTCCTACAAAACATACACTACTTCTCTCCTGCAATTGGTTAATTTAAAGAATTTCCACCACAGTTGTGCGTTATCGAAAGTGCCCAACACAGTTGGTGGAATGGCATGATCCACAATGAACATATTTCACATTTCGGCAGATTTAATGCAGCAGTTGACTGAAACAGAGGAAGCCGTGCTCTGCCTGTCTGCCTCATGCCGACAAATTTAACGTGGCCGAATAACACAGCTAGTGCTCAGAGTGGCTCGCTGAGATTCAGACTTCGAGCTGCACAGTTAAATTTGGAAGGGGAAGAGGATTAATGTGGATAAAATGGTGAGAAATGAATGGAGGAAATGTTGATAAGGTTCCCATCAGTGCATGAGGAAACAAATGTTGGACAGGTGGTGCAGATATGTGATGTGTGGCTGTGTGCAGCGCTGCAGTGGAGGGAACTGCAGAAAGCACATGAATCAAAAAATGGGGGAGAAAAAAAAGAACATTTAAATAGGTGAAAAAAAAACAAAAAAACATGATGTGTGCTGCGGTAGCGCGGGGAGGGTGGGGGGGGGTATATCTGCGTCAGAGCTGGAGCCAATGAAGTCAGAGATGGGGCAGGCTCGAGCAGGAGATGCTGTTACTGCCACTCACAGCAACCGCCTGGGCCTCATGTCCTCTACGTCACAGAGCTGGCACAAATTATGCCTGCCTAAACGTTTGTCACACACAGACGCGCTCTAAAATTTAATTTATGTGCATTACACACATATACCGCAGCATTCAATGCCATTTAAATTAGCTCAGCAGAAGATGTGCATTTTATTCCCTCCAAAGAAAAATCACAGTCAGAAAATCTGACTCTGAATTCACATTTCTGTAAATGAATGAAGAACAAACAAAATTATACAATACGTGCAATTTTTTCACTATTACAGTATGAATTTATACAATTGGCTCTCTAGTTTACTGGAACAAAAATGGATTTATTTTAGCTTTAGGTGATAAATGAATGAATAAATAAATAAAATAACAGCACTGCTGATCAAACAGTCTAATTTCTGTCATAAATCCAAAAATTATACCACTATTAAATATAATTTCATATATCTTATTTAATAAAAAAAAAAATTCACCCAGGCACACACAATGTCCAGTGTTACACACACACACACACACACACACACACACACACACACACACACACACACACACACACACACACACACACACACACACACACACACACACACACACACACACACACACACACACACACACACACGCATCTCTCACGTGTACAAATCCTGGTTATTTAGATTAGCGGGCAGTGTTTCTGTTGGCACCACTTCCGACCTAGATTATCACATCTGTAATTCTAGAGGATGATTATGATGATGAGCATGTGGTAAGAGGTCTGTTGTGTGTGTGTGTTAGTAAACTAAACATTCTCAAGCTCGTTGGCTTGGCTGACGTCACTCAGCCCTGTAAAATGCTTCACTGTGCAATCTTGTAAAAACTGCAGAGAGAAAACAGGATGTTAAATGTGCGTCTTCAGATGCGCTCATGAAGACAATATGTGTTGATCAACACACACATTCATTAAAAAAAAAAAAAAAAAAAAAAAAAAAAGCTCACACACTGGCAAATATTACATATGTAAAAATATGGATATGCTATTTTGTTATTATATATTTTTTTATTTAAATCATAATTCATATTGATTTATCTCTTTATTTTGTGCCTCAGGTGCAGTTTCAAAAACGAGAGCTTAAAGTGTTTCTCTGCTGGAAGGATTCACATCCTGCAGATGATGACGCAAGCAGGACACATGAACCATGACCTCATCAGCTCCCCCCCATACATCACTCACACACACACACACACACACACACACAGATGAGCTATTACCTGCTTGACAAAAGGCCAACAGTGTGTCATACACTCTGCTTATTGAACACACGTGTACCAAACTCTGTGCTGACATGCTAACAGGCTCCTGGTCACAAAGGAAGCTCTTGAAACACCAAACACTCATCAGTGATGTCACACAACCTGTCAGAGCATATTTGTTGTGACAGTATACAGTGTGTGTACAGTGGGGGGCTGCCGACTGACTGTTTGACTCTGCTCCTTGCGCAAGTGTTACACGTGGACACACCGACAGGAAATTATCCTTACCACAACAACACAGCTTATTTTCACATTCGCTGCTCGTTCTTTTTTGTACTTGCTTTTTTTTTTTTTTTTTTTTGTATTCATTTCAACAACACGAACTAAGGCAGTGCAATTAAACTCTAATATCCAACCGGCACAGTGGAGTTACTGAGTACTGTCCAAAATTAACAATCGATTCCACACAACTGAATGCTTAAAAGGTCAAAAAGCACTTTTCATCTCTTATTTTTGTTCAGTTCCAGGGTCAGTAGAGGCTGCAAGGGGCAAACACAGAGAAGTGATGTGAGAATAAAATTGATTCAGCGTCAATGAAACGATTTTTACGGCGTACCTAAGTGTTGGTCTTATGCCACATGACATGTTTTTACTGGTAAAAAAAAAAAAAAAAAGAGGAGACAAAGCGGGGGAGAAAGACAGACAGTGAGAGCCATATTGAGCTCAAAGAATTTTGGAAGCAGTGGGGAGAGGGGGGACAACATATGGGAGGAGGGGGGGTAATAGCAGTCCTCATCAAAAGCCAAACAAATTCAGTATGAATCATAGGTGAGAAATATGGGTGCTGACGTTCAGGCCCGTCAATCTCTCTGCACAGCGGACATCAGAGCAGGCCAAGACGGCCAAGCAGCCAGATGTCAGGTCTGCCTGTTTACTGGTAATACAATGGACTCAATCCAGTCAGGAACTCAACACACACACACACACACACACACACACACTAGCACTGCCCCCTTACTTACACACTTCAGTTTACTTATATTATTTACTTATAATATTCATGCTCAACCTTTCAACAGCTGTAACATTTTTTTCTGGTTTATGGTATGTTGTAATGTGATTGTTGTAGCGACAAGAGTTTACCTCGTTCAGCGCTGAAACTGTGAAAATGAAAACCAATCTACGACGGTCTAACTTGACCAAAGGAATAGATTTTTTTTTTTTATCCTTTTTTCATCACCTGATTCACTGAAAAAAACAATTATAGTAAAATGTCTATTGGCATTAGAATATCATATAGATCGATAATTTTGTGGAAATAATATTGATCATTAAAAAAATAATAATAATACAGGAAGACAGTAGACATCTGCACCGAGGTGATAATGTCCGATGTCGCTCCCTGCAGTTCATCTTTATACTTTAGCCCCATCTAGTGACTGTCTGTCTGTCTGTCTGTCTGTCTGTCTGTTAACTCTCATGGAAGCTTTAACTACCATTGTCAGATAAAAGAGAGGGCAAAGGTCTGAAAAATCAGATACGATGAGATGGCTACATTTTGGATTTTTATTATCTTACAAAAATCCCTGGATGCAGTATTGCAACCTGCAATACACATTAAGACCACAGAGTGGTATTCTTGTACAAACTGAGTTTGTTCCAAACAATCTGCAGCTCAGGCCTCAAAGACTGGAGGACCGTGGGCTGCCGTACAACATTGTCCTCGAGCAGAATGTGGAGAGTTGTTATTGTTTGAATGTGTGTGAGACTGTGTGTGGTTTACACACTAAGGACTGCGTGGCGTCAAAAGAATGGCAAATGGCTCGGTGAGCCACAGTCGTTGCAGCATTGCGGGCACAAAGCCAAGCTAAAGAGACACACATGGTGCACCGCTGGAAATCCATGCCAGTGCATGACGTTGGGCTGCTCCTCAGTTTAATATATGAGGACAAACCGGTCCACAAGACATGGAACTGTTCTCTGTGCACTCTGAATTCCCCAGGAAAGAAAAAGTCTTTCCGGCCTTGACTGCACTGATCTCCTGTCTCATAGGAACGGGGCTTTTTTTGTCCCTGTGAGTGGAGGCCATTTTGTGATGCACTTCTTGACGTATTTTTAATGAGGTGAGAATGCAAACGTTGTTACAGCAAAGAGGATGTGTGGCAAACAGCTGCTCTAAAGGCCCTGACACAGAAAAAACATTCAACATTACCCATGAACTGAAACTAAAAAACAACTCCAAGTTTGAGTACAAACGTTTTATCTATTGTATCATTCCGCAGCAGAACATCCAAAGATCTAAAGATAACCTCAGAGCTGCACTCATTTCAATTATTATTTTTGCAACGGCTCAAATTAAACTGTTCCCTTGTAGCTCTATGAAGGATTTTCATCTTTCAGCTCACTGCTGGGACTTGAGGTGGTGTGATTATATCACTTAACACAACAGGCAGGCTAGCTGCTGGTGACGGATCCGGTGAAGACCAAAATGGAGCAAACAAGGAGAGAATAGTGGACTTACATTCACCGTACTGGCCGAGAAATGAATCCAAAATAGATGCTCCTATTGCGTTGTAAACTGAACACTGTGATTGAAAACACATTAAACTGCTCCATTATTCATGTCCCGCTGCACTGACTTAAATACAGACAAAAAGTCAAAATAAGCAATAAATTTGGATGTCAGGCTTTGTGGCTACCTCTGCATTGGTATCGCACTGTAATGGGAGAGAGCTGTTGCCTAACTGCAGCGGTGGTTGGTGGTTGGCTCGGCGGTTGTGGGACCCAGAAGTGGTCCTGTAATCGACAGGTCTGGGCTGCACAAGAGGCAAGACAAAAACTGCTTTGTGGTCCTGATATGAATCTCAATGCCGCTGTTTCTACACCTCCTCTCCTGGCCTCACCGTGGATATCTTGGCGAACAAAAAAGATCTCCATGAGAAAATACAAGCTTGTAACACCCAGAGGCGCCACTGAATGGAGTGGCGACAGTGGCGGCACCACAGTCCCGGGTGCTTTCTCTGCATGATACATAAATGCATCACGCTTTTATTCTATTTGTCTGCTTTGTAACAGTGACCATTTAGACGACTGCACAACCAAACTGTCCAACCTCAGTTTGACGTCAAGATCGTTTAGTGTAAATCATTTAGCATTCGAAAGCCAGAACCACCAGATGAAGAGATTGGGTTTTTTTTTTTTTCGTTTTGTTTTTTTTAAACACATGAAAACATGAAAACACAGAAGCAAATAAGTAAAACGTTGTTACCGTGCAATATTTTTAGCAAAAGAGGGTTTTGTAAAAAATGTATAGTGCATTCTCTGCTTCCTTTTACGTTTCCCTCTTTAACGTGTACAAAAGGTCAGGTTTTTTTTTTATTCTAAAAACCGGCAAATATGCATTTGTTTTAAAGGCATACCTGTGTTTGTGTAATAGATTGCACCAAGCCTGCATCAAAGTACGCAGGATGGCAAAATCTTGAGTGGGAGGCGTTCAGTGGGCGTGTGCCCCCTAAGTAGACACAGATGCCAGGCACAGTCAGGGAAGGAAGCGCCTGGCTCTCCTTCCGTGTTCGTCAAGGGAAACTCTCATTTGGGTGGTGGCCCAAAAAGACGTAGAGCCAAACACTGTGATGCAAACATTTTCAGTGCAAACAAACAAGTCAGCAGGCCCGAGGAAGACATAATGTTTACTGTAAAGGCCTGCATTGCAGCTCTGAGTTTATGATGAGGTCCTCAAGGATCCATCACGAAAAAAATTACATGAAGCGATAACCATGCAGATCGATGCGATTTCAATTTTTTCTGCTCATGAGAGAGAGATATCTACTTGCGACATTTCTTTTTTGCCTCCATCCTAAAACAATGGAGGAAAATTTTTAATGAAATTTGGTTGCACGGCGAAAAATGACATTAAAAGACTCAACCATGGGTCTCTTTTTAGAATGAGCAGAAGTACAGCAGCAGAGAACTAGGGATTGGGAGGAACGACTTTCTACGAAAGAAAAACTCTCAAAACTTACACACAATATGTACACGCGTAATATATTTGAGCGAAATTATCTTTTCAGTAGTTCAGAAGTATTTTGAAAGTGCCATACAGAACAAAACAAGGGACATGATGAACGCGGTTTTAGAAAATATAGAATAAAAAGTAAAGCTCACCAGTGCTGAATGATAAACTGTTCAGTTCAATTCTGATTTTATGGATCTAAATGTGACTAATGCAGCTAAACGCTCATGTATGACTTGAAAGTAATGGATGATTAATACATTTTAAACTGCACGCATGTCCAGTCCTCGTGTAAGCCCTTTCCATTGCTGCAGCACCATTCATGCAAGTAGGCACAACTCTCTGCTTGAAGGTGATATTGTTCTTGGCCTTGAACTTACAGCGCCTGTCATGTGTTTGCCAGCATAATAGCAGCCCGACTGCCAATCCAGGTTTTTTGAAACGCTTCCCTCTTGAAAAGGAGGAATGCTTGAATTTCAAACGAAAGGATGAGTTGAACGTGTTTGTTTTTTGTTTCTTCTTCAACCACACAACCAGCCAATACGTAAATCATCAAAATGCAAACCCCGGGCAGCGCATACATCAGAATGAGCGCTGTCAGAATTATGTGAGTTACATGAGATGATGGGCACTTCAAGGAAAGGAAAGCGAAACACTCCTAAGAGCGTGACTGTCTTCCATGGCCTTTGTTTACCTTCTCGTCATTTATTCTCAGTGAATTCGATGACCCCCCTTAACTGGATTAATAATTTCAGAAGCCTCAGGGAGTTTAGTGCCAAAGGGATCTGACCTGTGCTGATGCAGTTTGTTATAGTTAGTCTGTATATTGGCCTTGTATTGTGTCTGCTGTTAGTTTTGTGACCTGGTGCAGAGAGCAGTTAGAAAGCAAGCGGCATAAAATAAACAGCCTCTATTCAATGAATAAAAATCCAAACAAAAACTGCAAAAAAGCTCACAATTGGGAGAGAAAATGTCTCAAAGAGGCGGCATCACGGGCCCAACTGGTCCAGATCTCTGTGCAACTGGACTGAACCTCCATTTGAGAGGTCAGAAAGTCGACAAAGAGATGCCGACAACAAACAGTTTGGTGCCTCTTCCAGCGGGCTGGGGGCCTTTTACATGTCTCTGAGCATTGTCTCCTGATCTTTCCATGACTGCTGGCTGGTTGGAGTTACAAATGGGAGAAGCTAGCTGACGTCGCAGATTCATATCAGAATTGTTTATTCTAACTGTGCCCCCATAGTCCCCTCATGCTAGTTAAACAAATTCTGCTCTTGTTTTATTTTGTTATCTGCCAGTGGAAATGTACATGGAGCTGTGCTAGGAGCCGCATGGATGCCATTTGTAACCAAAGTATTTGGCAACAGTTTATTTTTCATGTTCTCTGTGCCTCTCAGTTTGCACGGCCCAAAGGTACACAACAAAAACACCCTTATGATAGTTTCTGTTCCTACGAACACGCACAGCGCACCAAATAATCCACCAGAGTTGCAGAGCTCTTAAAGCTCCTACAGAATATGAAGCTCCAGTTTAGCTCCTGAACGAAGACAGATCTGCTGTCAAGAAAGCTCAGTTCACACAGGTTCTTTGTCTGTGGTGCCACAGTTTGCATTTGACTTCAGTTCACTTCCTCCTGTGGCTGAAAATGAAAGTCTGTTATGCAGCCAACTGAAATGTCACATAAATGGGACTCCACAGAGAACTGACAAAGGAATTATATATAAAAAAAAAAAAAAGTAATCCGCAACAGCACAAGATCGCTTTCTAGAGATAAAGAGGATGATTTTAAAGGAGAGCTGCCTGCATGGCCCAGAGCTCCAGTGTCTGTACAGATCTCACACTGAGTTCATCATGGTGGTTCCTTCTCAAAGCTCTTTAGGAACAACAGAGGATGTAACACACCTGCATTCCGGCCACACTTTTAACTTTCTCCCTGTCGTTTCTCACCTACCTTGGTCGCTGCATCCCGCGGGAGCAGATTCCTCAAAGCCCTGGTCGTCAGGACTTTTCCGTTTCTTCGACATTTGCTGCTCCGTGTTCAAGTGATGGATCAGCCCGCCGATCTGCCGATAACGTGAGACACCTTCAGCCGGCAGGATATAGAACAGTCTGGGGTTGGGGCTGGGGGGGAGAGAGGGAGGGGGGGAAACGAGAGTAAATCTCAGTCCCATTCATTCAGAGCCTTTCTCTACATGTCATCTTTTTCAGCTTGCTGTGTGCGCAAAGTTACCATGTGGTGGCCAGCAGGGCATCTGGAGACGCGGCGAGGCATGGAGCCGGAGCCGGAGCCGGTCCGGAGCTCCCGATCCCCGCCGAGGCGCGTCTCCTGCGGACGGTCCGGGGGCTTATTCCGCTCCGACAGATGAGATGAGAAATATCTGCAGCTGAGGTGATTTGTCGATCACGTGCGTGGCAGATTAAGCTTCCACCTCGCCTCGGAAGGAAATTACGCACACTGGGGGCAACTTGTTGATCCGCGTCTTTAATGAAAACTCGCTCCGGATGGTTTCCGAAAAAGAAGAAGCAGGGTGGGAAAAAAAAAATCTATTTAAATTGTCATTGTTGTATGAGGTGTTTTGCTTGAAATGCGCTCGGCGACGTCAGAATACAAGTCTAATCAGGCATGGGTGACGCACAGCAGACACAACGGGAACTCTTGGGTATCTGGGAGAGTACCGGCCAATGTAAATGGAGGTTATCTGGACGTGCTCAGTGAGCGCCAAAAAGCGTGTGCATGTGTGTGCGGCAACATTTACGCTGCGCACTAAGTTGCGGGTAAAAAAAAAAAAAAGCTCTCCGGCCACATGTGTGGAGGAAAAGAGGATTCCTCCCCAGCGGGAAGCCGGAGATAGTGAATTACAGATGCGGTGTTTGGGGAGTGCGCGGCACAGCACCTCTGCTCTCACAGCACCATCAGTCCAGCGACGAGGAGAGAAAACTCTGGCTGTCTGTGACCATTCTTGCGCAAAATATCCCGATCCGAGAGCAGCCAGGGTGACACACACCGGACAAACGCGCATTGTGTAGTGAGGACCAGTGTTGGACTCGCTGGTCTGCTGTCAGTCCGGGAGGGGAGGGGAGAGGAGAAGGGTGGTGGTGGGGGGGGGGGGCAACAGAGCAATGTGAGAATAAACTGTGAATAAAAGCAGCAGCGGAGTCGTGCTGTTGCGCGTACTACACAGCAGCCAATGACGCCACCGGTCTGGCTTTTACAAATTGCTTGACGGTAGTTTTCCCCTCCAGTCGCCTCAGCTCAGCCTCAGAAAATAAAATAAAGTAAAATAATGATAATAATAATAATAATAATAATAATAACAACAACAGGCAGAAGCACGTCTCTGACTGAGGCGGTGAAAAGGCTGAAGGAGTTTTAGGTATCCAGTTTGATTTAAGTGCACGGACTTTCTTCAGATTATCTACTTCTACTTTCACACAGATAGCTGTCTGACACCAGTTGAGCAACACCCCCCCCCCCCCCCCCCCCCCACCCCCCCAGCTCTTCATCCTCTCGTTTGCTGATTTATTTATGAACTCTCCCGGGTCAGGAGATCATATTCCATTTACTACATCTGGTTTAGATTTCCCATGCTATACGGTTTCTCCAAAACGTGTCACTTGGATGTCGGGGGGGGTAGTTTTGGAAATAATTATACTACTTACAAAAAACAAACAAAAAAAAAAAAAGCAGGGAAGTGTGTGTTTTATTTCCTTTCTTTCTTTTCTTTTGGTTTTATTTTGTGCATGCATGCGCACATCCGCAGCCCGGTCAGCTTTCTTTGCAAAGAGCTACAGTTGCATTCAAGCCGGTGACGCTGGTATTTCGTGGTATTTTCTGCAGGCAAACACGCCCCCCTCCCTCTCTGCCCCCCCCCCCCCCATTCCTCATTCACTGCAGCTACTGACGTCAAGACTTGCTTGCGTCAATGCTCCCTGCTTTGACAGAGCTTTTTCTTTTTTTTTTTCTCGTCGGGATCATAATGGGATTATTAGGCTTAGAGAAATACCCTGCCTTCGTGGCTTTTCAGATTTTTGTGATAGATGCATCCATCATCTCTTCTCGCTTTACATATTATTTATTAGAAAAATAAAAGTACATGGGACGTATAATTGGCTCCTACTGCATTACAAGTTCTGAATGACTGAATTCCATTTTTACTAATAACCTGTAAGACAAGTGAGTTAGTCACTAAAACACTATTTAATTATAGAACACAAATTTTTGAATCTTTACAAAAACATAATAAGTTGTCTTCCTATACTTCGGTACAGTCCCTATAGTTACATGACAGGTAATCCATGCTGATGTATTGACCCTAGATGTGTTTTATTACTCATGTTTTAATTTATCTATGTATGTCAGCTACTTGACACACACGCATGAACTGTACAGACAGATATTTTTCGTCCACTGGGTTGGGTTGAAAGTGAGACGCTCAGCCACATGAGTAAATCTGTCAATTGTGTATTTGATTTAGTGGATTAAATGTCCGTGCCTTCCTGTCTGTCTGTGCCGGCTGGTTGTGTAAGGGGGAGGATGTCATGATGTCCTCATATGCCGACCTTGATCTTTTTGGGTTGAATGGGCTCTTGTGCGTTTGAGTGACCTTGTGTCCCTTCAGCCATAATGCCTTTCTTCACACACTCTCAGCTCGGCTGCTGTGCTCTTTGTGGATTAAAACAAAATTTCCCTGACACACAATAATGCTGCTGAGATTTTACATGACATGGAGTCGTGCTATCAACGCTGTCCCTTACTGTACACGAAGACAGATGAGAGCGAAAAAGCAAAGCAGAAGAGTAAAAGATAGGGTGAGACATTTTCACTGGGGAAATGCCATTTTGCTTCAGTGAAAATGTCTCTGAACTTCATGGGAACGTCATTAGTTCTGCAGATATTTGGTTGTAAATTAAAGGCCAAGACAGACTGAAAATGTAATCTGATGAGAGAGCTTGATGAAAAGTCAGGGCATCATTTCACTGAGATTTTGAGGAAATAACTGGATGAAACCATCCTGGTGAGCGTGTAATATCAGCTCATAAAGAAGGCAGACACATATTGTCTCATATAAAAGCCTGGAGAAGCTGCAACTAACTGATTCACATGCCTGCAAACTAACTGTCCTTTCCCATGCTTAGCCCATGCTTCACCTTAATGATCTTATATAAGGCCCATCATCAGTAACATGGAGTGAGACATGATGTATTTCCTGTGGAAGGTGAGACAGTGCAGCTCCACATCTACTCCATTCCAAGACTTGTCCAATTTTTTTCGTAATTATTCTGTGCATTTCATTGTGTTTACTATAAATAGCTGTATGGTCCACTGGACATAGAGTATAGATGATGCAGTTAGTGACTCAGTGAAAGATGCTTGTGAAACAGAAGTGTGATGGGTGGAGCCCTGGTTGTTAGCAGATGCTGAAGATTATTCACATGTTTTATGAGGGTGGAGAGAAGAGAGTTTCAGTTGATGCAACGATGACTTCAGTGGCTTGATCTTATCCCGAGTTCAGTCTTGAACGCAGCACTTTGATGCAAGCTGCCTAAAAGTTGCTGCTGGTTTAATTGTTTGGGGCTATTCCCAAAACTCAATATATAACCAACATTTTGTCCAATCTAATACCCCACAAGCACCCATCACACACTTGCACCACTGAATTAAAGTCAGCCATTTTGAAAAAATACTAAAGCAGTGAAGCATATATATCACGTGTACGTAAAGCTCAGTTTTAAGTGAGTTTGGTCATGGGGGGCCTGGAGCAAAGCCAGCTGACATCGCATGGAGGTGGGGTATACTCCAGAAGAGATCATCAGTCCATTGCAGGGACAACAGCCATTTGTGCTCACACTCATCCCTACAGGCGATTTAGAGTGAGCATTTAACCTAACATGCATGCTTTGGGGCCGTGGGGGGAAGCTGGGGAAGCCATGAGGCACACAGAGTACGTTCAAAATCTTTTTCTGAAATCTGGTCTTTAGATGTAAGCAAAGGGAGAGCAAAAGAGTCCCTCAACAGGTTCCAAATTCTTATTGAGGACAGAGGACTCAGTGAAGTAGTCAGAGACATCCACTGACGTTGGTGTCGCAATAAAAAAGAAAAAACTGAAGACTAACTTAAAACCGTAGCGACAAGACCTCTATGGGATGCGATCAATTTATTGTGACACACAGAGACTTAAGAGCTGAAAGGTATTCAAACAAATCATCTGCATAAAGTTAATTATTTGCATAGTTTAACCTACAGCCATCAGGACTAGGTTAAACTAGGAATACACCAGAGAACATGAAGACGGTTACTGCATGCCAATCAGTACAATAGCAGCACAATTGCACCCCAACATTTCCAAGAAATTCACACATCAAGTCACAATAAAGGGGAATCAGAGGAGAGACCGGTGAGTTCAGCTGTTCACTTACCAATTCAGACGAAACTTAATTCCTTAAGTCACCGAGATCGGTCTCCACCTGTGGAAAGCAACACCAATATTAACTCTTGTCTCTACATCTTCCTGTGTACAAAGGTTAGCATGCTAACAAGTTAGCCCAGATTGAGCTGGATACTTTTTGATAGAGACTAATTGTCATCTGTCTGTAGCTGCAATAACATGAGCCTTCAAGTATGCACACTCACTCACTTTAAGTGAAGGTAAAAATATTCAACTGAACAAATATATATTTATATATATATATATATATATATATATATATGTATGTATGATGGTCTGTTCTGTATCTGTCTTTAGTCAGAAAATATGTGTCAAAGGTTTCAGTTCAATAACTGAGGTGGGGCACAAACACACACTAAGATCATTCTCATGTCATGCCTGCACTGACATGACTTAATACATTTTTCTCACCTGACCAACAAACTGCACGTCTTGGCTTGCACCATGACGGGATGATGCTAAAAAGCACAGCACACACTTAGAGGGCATTGAACAGACGGCAGTTCAATACGTTTGATAAGTAGCAAATCGTTAAATATATATTATAAAAAATATTAGAAATCTAAATTATTCTTGACCAAAGACTTCGAGTAAAGTTTGATTAACATTGTTTGAAATTCTGCAGGCTTACCCTCATGTCAGGAACGTGTCACTGGACTGAAGGAGAACGGGTTTAAGCTGAGTGCTGATCTCTGGGGTTTCTCACACTGACATCCACACAGGGTTCATACGGACTGAACAGCCGCCCCCCCTCGGATATATGGGGATGTAATTCCTCACCTATGTGTGCAAAACACTCTCTTCCTCTACTTCTCTCTTTCCAAAATGGGAGCATGAGGATGAACTGACTCAGCCGACGCTTTTACAGCATATTTTCAAGGTAACGTCAGAGAAACATAAGATGCATCTAAAGCTTTTTACTGGACATTGTAAAATCCTGCTTTACCAGTTTTGCTCTTTTAAGCCATTTCTGAAGAAACAACTACACTGAACTTTAACAGCATCGCAAACACACAAAAGTAACAAGCACAGGATAAACAGAAATGGGATTTTAGGATAAATTCAAGTTTTTATTGTTGTGTTCAAGGCCTCAAAACAGCCACCAGGGAGACCTGGACGTGTTTTTGTTTGTTTTGTTTTTTTTATTACATGTAAAGTTCTGTATCATCTGCATAGCAGAATATTGACATTCACTCCTTTTCATCTGATATTAAAAGGAATCAGAAACATAATAAGCCAAACGGCATCACTGTGGAAGAGAAAGCTCGATTGATCTATTTACATGTTAAACCTTAATTGCACTCTCATTTACACCATTAACGATTTTTCAGCTGTACATTTTTTTTTTTGCTTATTGCAGTGAAGATCATGGACTTATGCTTAATATAAGCAGGTTAAAAATGATTTTTGCTCACAAACATTAAAATATACTTTTTCCTGGTAATGCCAAATAAAAGCATTTGATGAATTTAAAAATCAACCAAAAGTTGTCATTATCATTTTGTTGACCTCTAAGATACAAAACATATTGAAGCTGTATTGAAATAATACATTAAGAAGTAAAAAAGTTCAAGAATTCAAAAGTATGTTGAATTTAATTTGTACCGAATGAGGAGGGAAAAATCCCTCTATGGTTAAGTTGAGCAGCCATTTGCCAGTAAAAAAAAAAAAATAGATATTTCTACGCAAATAATACCTATTTAATTTTAGGGTTGATTTTTCCTTTAAATCACATCAGATCAGATATCTGCAGACTACATTTCATAGCCATCCCTCACGCTTTCCAGAGACATTTCCATCAGAGGGACGCAGGGGTACCAGGGGTCCAAGCTGGGGCTAGTCGCCCCTGTGGGGACTCGTCATACTGAGCTGTGTCATGCATCTCTGTGGCTGTGCCGCTCTCATACATGGGAGAGCCAGAGGAGGGCGCTGTGACTGAGGGAGACAGGCCTGGGTAGTGGCTGTTGGAACCACGAAGGAACTGGGAGCTCAGGCTGTTGTTTATCCCTCCATTCTGGGACACAGGAGTCAGGGGCGAATTACTCACAGACCACAAGCTGGTGTACTGGCTGCACAGAGAGGTGGACAGACAACGTCTCATTCATCTCCTCTTAGTGTGTTTTACATAAACTTCTATAAATGTTTAAAGTGTGTTAGTTTGTTTGATATATTTACGAGACGGAGCACTTTAGATAGATAATATCAAGGCAACATTTCTGGTTAAAACAAGTTGAGAACATAAATACATGTGGAGAAATACATGCATCTAAGACTAAAGGAATTTTCCAATTCAGTTCTTTTTTTTTTTTTTTTTTCTGACGCCATCATCTTCTACATGATTCTGACCTGATGCAGGAAAAATAAACAAAGAGAAGCTTCACAAACCTAGAGCTGGTAGCAGAGGGGGGGTTGTGGGCCATGGGCATCATGCTGGAGTGCGTTGGCATCTGCAGGCCGGACCAGTTATCGTGACTCGACAGCATCGACAGACAGGCTGAGGAGTTATCGGAGTAACCAGCTACAGACAGAGGCACTGGGGCTTAGGAGGTGCACAGGTAACAGCTGGACTCAAATACACTTTGTAAGACATGTGAAGAAAGCTCTTGTTTTCCCACAGAACATGCTGTTTTCTCAGTGTGATCAGGACTTGTGCCCTCTGATATCAGTATAACAGTTAAAGGTGTGAATCTTCTGACCATACATTCCCCGTCTGAAACTCCACAGCCATTTACAGCCCTGTGGCTCCTCTCACACAAAAGCCAGAGGAATGCAAAACATTCTTTGCTCAACAACATTTGTTTGCGCTTCTCGTTAATAGCTGTAAAGGAAGTTGTGCAGTCCCTGGATGTGTGAAGGCAAAAGCTGGAGGAGGACACTCACTGGGCGAGTTCGTTCGATGGGCGTACGGACTGGTGTAGGGCGCAGAGCGGTGGTTCCTGAGGGTGGAGTAACGCTCACAGCCATGGGAGGAGGAAAAGGCGATGGGACTCCCAAACTGGCTGTGAGGAGTGGTGGGAGGGCAGAGGGAATTCGTGCCAGGAATGAACCAGCTGCCTACTGGCTCCACAGAAGAGAACAGACATGATGGGACCAAGTAGGCACCAAAAAAGTTACAGATCAATACTGATGTATACTTACAGGGAGAGTAAGTTGACTGTTGGTTTTCATTGGCATCTTCTCTGGTGTCGTTGTCACTTCTGCGAGAATAAAAAAAAATGTTTTTGTGTTTTAAAAGATATATTGCCAGACTTTTCTCATCTTTAAGACATGCTACCAATAGTCTTACCTCTTCTTCGCATCTAGAAAGGCCTTGGCAAAAGGATTGTACTTTATTTTGAGAGAAGTTATCTAAAACCCAAACAGAAATAACAAAAAAAAAAAGAATTGGGATTAGATATGGGTGTAAGAAAAAACACAGAAGATAAACCACAGCGAGTGCAAACACCATGCGTAAATTACGCATGCATTTTACGCACATGTAAGAAACATGTTACACGATAAAAGTTTTAAAAATTAATAATTTTAATCAGTTTTTTGCTTAAAAATATATAATTGCCAACCTCTTCGTTTTGATATGCTGTCACTGCAATGAACTGTGTCTCTGGAAACGAGTGGCTGGTGAGCATCCTTCTCGGCCCCCCAACGCGCACGATATGGATGCGTGGCTCATACTTGTGTAAGGAATTTAACATTATCTGGAAAAAAAAAAACCACCACATCCGCACGGGAATGTTCATTTTCTAAATAACCAATTCGTAATTACAGCGGGGAAAACATGAGAAAGTCATACCTGACCGCCTCCGTTCAGTTTGTTGGTGAGTTTGACTTTACTGAAGGAGACCGGAGCTTTCATCCAGTGCGCCCCGAAGTTAGGAGAGTCCGGGTGGATGTAAACACAGCTGGGGGTCTGAGGCTCGGGTTTTCCCCCGGGGACCCATTCTCCGTTCACATACTTCCACCTGTGGTTGTCCGCAGATACAAAGTCCAGCAAAAACGAGTACATGGCGTTTGGGTCTAATCCGGACACGTTCACTTTCAGCACCGGGAACATCCGCCTTAATCAGAAAAAAAAGAGAGACTCTTATTAGCGTTAAATCTGCCCGTGCAGATGGGAAACACTCTGTTTGGCTCACCTTCCGTTCTTTGTGACTATCATTTCGTTGGTGAGGTCCTTGAATTTCTGCCAGAGCTCGCTCTCATCCAGGGAGACCTTCAGCTCCCGCTCCGTGGGGTCGCCCTTCTCGCTGCCGGCCTGCAGCTCGCTCTCCACCGCGCTGAGGAGGTGGTCCACCCGGTACTGACCGGCCTTTCCGGGGCACTCCCCAGCGCCGGTGGCCATCCGGTCCAACAGCTCCAGGGCGGAATAGTTGTTGTCACGGGGCTGAGTGAGTGCACAGAAAACAAAAGGAAACCCGCACTACCTGCTTCTTGACAAACTTTGTCCAGGCTGCTGTGAGCGGACTCATTTATAGGCTGAACAGGCTCCATCTCAGCTCCTGAGCTGGTTGGCTCTCCTCCTTTTTGATCTTTGCGGGCCGGCCTCTGATTGGCTGAGAGCGGCCATATCGGCTCCGTCAGAATGAAGCGCTCCGGCTCGCTTTATTACAGCAACCTGTAAATACTGACACTCACATCAAAGCGGCACCTGCACACATTAAAACCCCGCGAGACTTCAGTCAAATTTGGCTTTTATTTTTGTCCCCTGGCTTCAATGTTGTGCAGATATTGTTGTTGTTGTACATTAATGTTATCAGCTCATTGTGGCAGGTGTCATAAAGCTGCCTTCAGATGGAGAAGCTCGTTCAATACGGTGAACCGTCCTGCTGTTACTTCTATTACTGTAGGAGCTGTAAAGGTACATCAGCTGGTTTTGACTTTTTTATGGGATAAAATATTATTAAACCATGAGGATGGAAGTCAGCTTTATGATTTGATAATTTTGCTGCAAACTGTTTTTAACTTTTTAAATGTCTTTATTCTCTACAAAAGCTAAACAAACTGATATAAAAGTCGTCAAATGATGGTTTCACTGTACTATAATATTGTAGTGTTGCTTTGTAACGCTCTTACATCACAGTACACAAGTTAACCAGTGTGAATCTTCAACACACTGCTGTGTTTTGGACACAGCTGTGTGTCTTACAAAACTGGTGGCTGCCTTAAAACCAAAAAGCAAAAACACCACTCAGTCATGAGTCTGGGCCACAATCAGGAAAAAGCTGTTAGTGAAGCTCGGCCATCCTGGACGCTCGCTGGCCGGCTGGTTTGTCCGGTCTTCCCTTGTTGGGAGTTAATTTGTGAAATTGGACTAACATATGATCTGATTTACATCCTGTTGTGCTGTACAGCGCAGTCATATTCACAAATACCTACTGGATGTTTGTTGATATATTTGCTGTGGCCTGTTGCCATTAAGACCTCTAAAGAAAAGGAAAAAAGAAAACAACAAACATTAAAGACAGATCGTGCCCGACAGCTACATGATAACTTCCATAGAGCTCAGCTGTGTTGTGTTGTGTTGTGGCTGGTTTGTGTTACTAACCAAATCTTGGACGCCTCGTTCCTCCTGCCAGCTCAGCGAGTCTGTCTCTCTGTCCAACAGTCTGGAGCAGAGTTCACAGCAAGCAGAGAAAAACAAACCCCTCTCAGTTTAAAGAGCAGTTAAAGACTTCTTGAAGACGCTTTTGATTTCCTCCTTCCTGGGCCTGAAAGAAAGAGACAAATCTGAGCTAAAATAAAAATGTTTTTATGTTTCTGTCTGTTTTCTGGGTTTACCTACCTTTGCAAGAAGGTCACCTTGGTTAAGCAAAGTTCATGAATTTGCCTCAGGCATCTCAAGCGAATCTCTGCTTTGCTGCTCTTCTCAGGAATATCACTGATAATCTGCCTTGAATTAGAGATATGAGCACGTCATTCCCTGGGCTACCAAAAACTGTAACCTAAAGAGGCAGCATTAATTGCTGACATACCAATTTTGGCTTTGGAAGTTCCTCGTGATGTTTCAGATGTGAGGACTTTGATCTGTGGTGGCACTTATTACATCCATCCATCGTTTCCTCGTCCATTAATCATTTAGTAACCTAAAAAGACACATTCCAGCCTTTGTGTATGAGCTGAGAGAACCACAGTGTCAAAGTTAGAGGTGTCATGGCCAGTGTTATTTCCTACAGTCCTAGTGTCCCATTTGGCGCCTTTCTCTCCTCCTCCAACACCCAACTCAGCGCTTACTGTCACACGTGCCCACTTCCTGATGTGAGACTGCAGCACCGGCACTTGATGTCATTGTTCTATCCAGTTCTGCAGATTTCAGAGCCCAGTCCTCCTGCCAGAGAATAAAATACAGGTGGAAGTCACATAAACACATTCAAGCACTTTGCTTCTTTTTAAAAACCTCAAATTTTTGTAGGCTGTAATATGTGGATGTGGACAGGTTTTATGAGTTCTTCTCATTACTTATGAAATAAATGTTGAATAACTAAAAATACTTGTCAATGTAGTGTAGCAGGAATTGACCCTGGAGCGGAGCTGATCATTTATTAAACTATGAGGTACCTAATGAAAAGCTATGACATATCTTAAAGAGAAAACCTCAGATTTCTGATAAAACACACATTATTTTACATCCGCAGTAAAGGTGCCTCACAAACACTCGTAGTCTGGACACCCTGAAGATGTCACCGGGGGTCACACGGCTCTCCGGCAGCAGTGGATCTGAGATGTCAACACAAATCTGCGGTGAGCAGCGCTTCGAGCTGACCACTGTTTGCCTTCCCCTGCTCTCCCTCCATCCAGACTCATCCTCTGTTTGCTCGGGCCAGGTTTGGCACAGAGGTGAGAGAAAAATGAGTCCTGCATGCTTGTCTGTATATGCTCATCTCAGCACCTGAGCAAAACCTCAGCTCCAGTGTTCTCGCTTTTCTCCTTTCCTTTATACCAGCCTTGGTGTTGTGCTCATATCGCCTTTTAATATTCCAGACTTCATTCTGAGATATGTCATTGGTTTGATGAAGCTTCATATTTACTGCACAGAGATGAAAGTGTGCTCTCAGCAAGAAGGTCAATCTGCCAAAATGTTGAGTGTATTCTAAGATTGAAGAACTAACAGGAGGGCTAAATTTAACACAAAGAAAACAGATAACAATACGCCAGAAAACGGGGTAGGATTATGTGTGTTGATTTGAGTAGGCAGTTGTGCGATCACTCCTCCAGGTGCGTTTATGTCTTGTTGCCCTTGTTAAGTGGGATTACTGTCCCTGTGGTTTGGACACTAACCTCAATCGCAGCCTTCTTCCTGGATGCTTCTGAAGATCAGCTCGGCCGACCTCTCCCCTTACCAGATCCTCGCTCCAGCAACCTACACAAACACACACACATTTAAAATGAGTGGAAGAACAAAAGCCAACACAAGAGACAACTAAAGAATAAAATTCGATCACCTCTTTACAAATGAGTAAAAAGACATTTTTATCTGTGTGTGTGATAAGCACGTAAGATGTGAAGTTGTTGATATGGTCCTAATGGTGTGCTACATCTCAAGAGTAGCCATGGTGCGGTGCTGCTCACACCCGATAACACTGCGCACTCGGGTGACAACACACTTTGTCTGCTGGGTGCAAACTGGTTCCAGGGAGGACTCCTGAGCAAGGCAGCGTTTACTCACAGGACAGTGTAGCAGCTAACAGATCTATACAAACCCCACGAGCTGCACAGGATGCAGGTGGAGGAAGGAGGATGTGGATATGTACATTCAGATATGCACAAAGTGAGCGCTGATAAAAGAAACCTAAACACGAAAAACTCAAATGACTCATCTAATATGTCGCCTTGTAGGCCAGAGCGCTAACTAAGGCTCAGCCCTGTCTTATGTACATTTTCCACTTATTGAAGTCAATTTATAGCAATAGACATGGTATGTTCTGTTCAATTTAATTTTGCAGATCTGTGCTGCACACTTGTGAAATTCAGCATGTTGAAGAGACCATGACCAGATGGCCGCAAAGATAGAAAATTACTGCCTCAACTGTCCAATAAATCAGAGCAGCAAATAATAAACATATAAATAGGAGGGCAGGGCGAGACAGATTGGATAAATTGGCTCATTACTTAAAAGCAAAAAAACTGAAACTGAGGACTTTGCCAACTCTATATTCTGGCCTCAGTTCTAATTGCTTTTATTTTGGGTATTTCTCATGGATGCGGGGAATGTGCCTATGGCACAAGGTGGGTTGGGTGCTCCGGCGAGGTGGAAGGTCTGCTGTCTGGCCATGTTTGTCTATGGAGCGGTGAGATTTCACACTGATGGAAGACTTGTCCGCGCAGGCCTTCCCCCGTCTTCTTACCGAGCTCCTAATGTCCCCAAGCCAACGTGCCGTGTCATAGTGGCAGCTTAGTACTAACAACATACATGCTCCTACTAAACAGAGTTCAGCTCTAATTAACAACAGCATAACGCTGTTCTGTTACACATTCACAACATGTAAACACAAAGGACAGTGAGGGCGATATAAGCAGATGCTCACATTTCAAGCGAGTGAAGGCTTTACATTAAAGGCAGAAACAGCGGTTTGGGTCAAATGATGAACTTTGCATTTATCACTCGGCTGTTCTTGTACGTTAGGACACATGGACACGTTTATTACCGCAGAAAATAGGTTTTGCTTAATGAAATATGCTTAAATCAACGCTTCCAAGATATAAGGAGATCTTCAACTGGAAAAGGCAGAATTTGTAAAAGAAAGTTTCTGTTCGCTGACAGCTGAAAATAGGTGATTGACAGAGATGGTTGTTGAATTGAAATTACAGTTGGAGCCAAAATCCTGATTGATTAGACCGAGCGTTACATGTTTCTACATTTCACCCAAACCCTCAACTGAGCAGGTGATTGTTGGTTCAACTCCTGACTGGGCAGACTATTCCTGTCTCTCTGCACTGTAACTTTTGAATAAAGACAGGAAACCATATGTAGTTATAGTGTTTCATATAAGTGTGAGAATATTTACAAAACTAATAACGAAAGGGACCAACACGCAGCCCAAAGTCTAACATGCTCTCCGCTACATTTTAGAAATGGAGCGCTGTTTGCCTGGAAGCCCGTAAAGCTTTAAAAGAGAAGAAACTCCCCAAAAAATCTTCACCATCTGCTGGCAGTGCTTGGCATGAAGTGACTATATCTCTTTTGTAGTGGACATAATTATGACATTTTCCCCCGGATGACGTTTGCAAGAGTCAGAGCGGCCGTCCGAGGAGGTGAGTCTCCACAACAGAGGGGTCAGATTGTGTTTGGTCATCTCACTTCTACGTGAGTAATCAGCTCTCTCCCGCAGGAGGGTCCACGCTAGACAAGTCTGCAGCGGAGTCTGTGTTTGCTCATGAGGGCGCAGCAAACAAGGACCAACACTGGCTCTACCATTCAAAACATTACCTTTAATTATCTGCAAACATGTTTGCACCCAAAGGAAATCGAGGTTTGGGATAGAAAGTGGCAGTGATTATGATTATCTGAAATGTGTTGTTATTTTGTTGGGATTATTCTGAAGACCAACTTAATAAAAGGATCCACAGAAATGAGCTGCAATGGCAAACATCATCCCTGTGACCTCTATCTTCAGCGGTTAAACTGTGCTCGGATCCGAGACTTAACTCGCTCTACTGATGTCCTGCAGACTTCACTGTAGCTGTGATGTGTGACTGTTGTGCTTGATGCTCGAATGCAAGTCCTCCATGTCCTCGTGCTTTTTCACATGCCCACACTCAGCTAACTGCTTCTGGAGTGAAAACATGGTCTTTTTCCTTTTAGTGTTTTGGGGAGACGCACCACGTAGGACCTGGTGTTGGAAAGAGACTTGAGGTAGGCATCATCATCGCCAGCTTCTTTTGTTTCTGAGCTCTAAAAGAAAGAGACAGAGGCAGACAGACGGTTGGAGATGGGAAATGTGGGAATAGAGTTTTAAACCGAGCCTCCCTTGTTTCAGGGGCTGGGAAACAGAGCACGCACAACAAATGAGAAGCAAACACACAGCCATGGGAAGCCATTCAACTGCAGCAAGGACCAATTAGGCCCCAGCAGGTGTTCGTGCCTTTGCCTTCTTTGGTCCTGCCTCACCTCCAAGTCTGTGACAGAGCCTCTCAATCTGAGCTGAGGAAACAACGCGTAGTTTAATTTGCTCCACAATTTGAAGTAAAGGATTCCTACTGGAGGGGGTCTAAAGTCCTTTATTGTGCTCTCTCCACCCCCCACCCCAAGTGCAAGTCATTAGAGAGGGGCAATTACATCCTCCTGAAGACGGTTGACTTTTACAGGAGGGGAAGATGAGACAGGATCTCCCTCTTGTTAAAACCCCTCTATGCAGGTGCCCTCTAAAGCTTATTGCTCTTTTCACACCCGGTCACAACAGAGGCAAGACAGTCAAAATCAAAGTCAAACACAGTGGGAGGAGAACCAAATCATTTACGGAGGCCTTAAGGTTTTTAATCTTATGAGTGACTGAATGTTTAATGATGAATCAACACTTGTTGATTCTTATATGCTACGAAAATCAAAGAATTGAGTTGCTTTCACTTTGAAATTCATCTTTCTGAGCTTTTGTCCTTTGAATTGTCTTTCGGGAAATTTGGTGGGATTTTAAAAAGGTGTTTTGAACTTTGTACCTCACAAATAGACACAGAAAATCAATACATTCAGAAAGCTTCAGTAACATTTTTGATTTATATAATTAAAACCAAAGCCAGACTGGATTTGTGAACGTTGACTCAACAAATATTATAATTTAAAATATCTAAACTTGAAGATGCAGGCTGCAGAGGATGCTTTTTCTGTAAGACAGCAATACCAACACTGTACAGGACAACAAGTGTAGAACCCGTAAATTATATCACCACTCCCAACATGTACACAAAACCTTTGTGTAAGAATGTAACTGATAAAATGACCAAAAACTAATTTAGACACTCGGATGTCAATGACTATGAAATTTAAGAATTATGTTACCACAGAAGGAAAAAAGATTATGGTTTATCTGAAACTGTCAAATGTGAGTGTTGGGCAGGAGGAAAGATAATAAATGAGGACTGAAGGATTCACCTGCTTGGCCTCTGTCTCTGACTTGGCACCGGCTGCAGCACTAATCTCTCTGAGTGGGCCTTAGTGGAGATAAGGAGCATCTCTGGGACAGTGCATCTTCCTGTAGGTCTCTAGATGGCGCTGGAGGATAAACTAAGAAAATGAAGGCTGCAGACTGAAGACAGGTGACTACAGAGGAAGTGTCACCTGAGAGTGGAGGTAGAGAACGGTCGGTCAGGAATCACTCATCTCTTTGTGGTAGTGGTCAAAAGACGAAGTTGTCATTCCCTGTGTGTCTTAGATTTAGTGTCTTAAACCTTTCTCTGTGAGTGCAGTATTCATGAACCTGGTCCAGGACAGTCCGACACCTGGCCTCAGCCGGTTGGTCTGGTCTGGTCTGGTCTGAGCTGCTGTGGTGCTTCTTCTTCCCCCTTCAGAGTTTGACTCTGACTCTATCTGCGGCCTAACAACAGCGGGGGAAAAAAATAAAAAACTATTTAGATGTTGTGGGGGTGAATCAGTCAGCTTGCCTGAAGATTATAAAAAGAATGCATTTTTGGTAATCCTCCTTGTCTGCCAACAGCATCCTCCCACACAACATCCTGACATTGTGTTCTTGCAATGCCCAGCCAGAAGAGAGAAGAGATACGCTGTTTGAACATGTCCACCTCCTCTCCTACAAATCCCTCACCTTTTTTCTTGATCTTCCTGGGAATACATTTGTAAGGCTATGATCTGCCCTCAGCCTATATTTGGCAACAGCGCCTTTAATCTTTAACTGGCGTATTAAATGACGATGCTATTCAACAGATGTTGCGGAGGGAACTTTTATAAGGGACAGATTTAATTTCATTTCAGATTTCTCGAGGCAAAATTTGTCTCGTCTCGGCAGAGACAGTTTAAAGAGGAAATATAAAACTAAATGGGATCTTGCAAATGTGGAGCATGTTCCAAAAAATGCAAAGCTAATGGGAGTAGCAGAATGGATGCCAAAGTAGATTAACTTCTCACACACAACCATGTGGCTCCATGCTTTAACCCTCAAATGAAGAATAAGACCTGCTTGAGTTGTCATGGGAGGACAGTACTCTCTGATCTAGAGTCTTCTCTGTGAGGTCGCCCTGTTCTTGGGAAATGTCTCATTCCTAACTGGCTTCCACTGAATGACCACATTACTAAAGTTTATGGGCCGAGACGGTCGAGGGAGTGCCCGCTTTGTCTTTATTCACAAAAGCTGCATGGACACGGAGGATTTATCAGTTCCGTTGCCACAGGAATACTGTCACAGCAGAGCAAGAGGACCTGCAGCTCTTTGCTGTGGCTGCTGTGTGCAAAGTGTCAGTGACCGGCCGAAGGTGGCATCAATCTGCGCTCACTGCCACTGCAAATCAGTGGAGGATAATGCAGCTGCCACTCCTCCAGACAGCGATCATGACACTGCAGTGAGGTTAACGGAAGCCTGTGGCCCTTTCTTTTCATTCTGGATCTAAAAAGAGAAGCAGATGGGACTGACTGAAATGATACTCGGTTTGTATCTGAGATTGAAAATACAGCACTGAGACCTGGAACATGGGTCGCAGCTATCAATGTCAAATGAAAAAGACCTTGCTGAGCACTTTGGAGGAAGTGTTTCTACTTTGTAACCAAGCCGACCGTCTCAACTGTTGCCAGCGCCTGCTTCTTTAAATTCTACTTTTCCTACGGAGCACAAGTAGGAAAAGACATAGTAATGCATGTCTCACCCCCAGGACAGTCATGAATAGTTCAGCTTGGGGCCTAAATCGGAGGCCAAAGAATACCAGGAGGCGGCACATAAACAAGGCCACACTTGACATGTCACAATAGATGAGGATTACACAACTTTCAGTCACCAGGCCAGTAGATAATATCATCAGAGGAGCCATGGAGAACCGAACGGGCCTTGGTACAAACTGCACTGGCTCTGCCATGATCTCAGTCTGCCACATAGCCGACGACAATGAAACCACTTTGTCACACTGACTGGAAAAAGACTCTATTCAAGCCAAGATGCTGTAGATTGCTTTAAAGTTGTACTCGTGCCAGTGTTTATCAGTCCGATCTGGATCAAATGTTATTTGTCAGAGTGAGATACGGGATGTATGAAATACCTTTCTGACACTGACACGCACATCCAAAACAGAGGACAGAGCTCCTGACTGAAGATCTTTGAAGAGCATGTTTCACTAAAGGACACACCGTACAAATCCACATTGCTGAGGTGAAAATGATCAGCCATCAAATTCAAAACGAATCTCAAACAAAATGAGAAATAAGCAGAACCCAGTTGTTGCTGTGTGTCTTCAACATTACTCTCTTCTGTCTGAGCTGTAACCAAACTCTTGGTTACCAAGTTACAGGGAACAATGCAAAGAGTTTAAAGCTTATTGCAGAGATCCGCAACACAAACATGAACATCAAACCACGTTTGAGTACCTGGCATGGAGATTTGATTTGTGCCAGAGGTTTGCATGTTAATTGCTGTTTTCTTCAAAGTGGTTTAATGATCAGAGCAATAAAAGGAAAGCAGCTGAGGGAAAACAACAAGGAAGTAGGAAGTGTCTTCATGGCTCATTTTCTGTGTTTGTTTGGTTAATCTTACTGAAAAGAATCATTTACTTGTTTCTTTCAAGCCCTCAATGGGACTCACTCGTTTTGCGTAATGTTTGCAGCAAGTTTGGTAAAAATTCTAAAATAAAATATGTTTGTTTTTTTTTCCTCCTTTTAGCTACTATACGAAAATGAAAATGAAAATGTCAGGATTAAGGCTTTACCGTGATGTCACTGTGGACCAGATTTTGGCACCTACGCTGTTTAGCTCTTGTATCTGCGAGTATTGTGCTGTCTGATGTGACAAACGAGAAGCAGATTGGGGGTAATTTCCTGATGGGATCATGCACCTGGGCCATACAGTACAGCGATCAGCCCTGCTTAACATGAAGCTTAGGACACTAATGCCCCAATGGCCTCAGGTAGCAACAGTGGAAACAAAGAGCCTTTAAAATAAGGATCTGATCCAAATGACTTCAGATGTAACAGCATTACAGAGGCACAGCATGAATCAGCAAATATTTAAAAGGTTCAGGGACACTTGTATTATATATATAAAAAAAACGTTTTACTTCAAATGGCATAAAATCATCAGCTGAGAAAACGTTTTGACAGTACAAATATTTAGCAAATATTAAATACTGTAAAACACTCATACATCCCTACAAAGGATATAACCCTCTCATTAGAGGAAAAATAAACAGTCCAGTTTGGTTTCAGCAGCAGGCGCACATAAAGCCCTGTTGTTGACTGCTTATTGTTCTTCAGCACAAAGAGACGGTTTCGGGTCCCTTTAGGGTGAAGCTCCCTGCCAATCCACAGGCGCCTGCTGAAAACAAAAACCATGTGCAAAGGACAAGAATATTAAGGTATTAACTCCAAAATTCAACAAAACATTGAATAGGCATTAAACTGGCAAAGCAACGTCCCTGTGAGCCATGACAAGCACTGCTGGATGAGTTAGGCTGCAAATAGCTGACCATCAAAATCTGAGTTCTGTTCAGGAACTGAATGTCAGATTTACTCTTACTCCAATACAGGTAATGCAATTTTCGATCTTTATGGTATTTTAGTGATTTATCGGGAGGACGAATTGACATTTCTCTGGAGACAAAGCTTCCCTGTCTCATTTACAGACAAATTTTACAAGGCCGACAGATTTCGGGTGCCACAGCAGCGGGTCTCTCCCTGATCGGGCTTCAGGCGTCAGCAGCCTTTAAGGTGCGGGAGCGCAGAAAGTTTGTCCACTTTTCCCAAAGCTGCGGCATTTTCGACCCCCTTCAGCCACTCTTTGCATTTCCTCACAACAGTCTCATCCACATCCGCGTCCTCTTCTTCGTACTCCACGTCGTCGTACTTGTATTGGTCATTCAACAAAGATATTTTGACGATGGCGGTGATGTCCTGTTCGGCGCTCTCCGCTTTGGCGACGGGAGCGCAGCCTTTGGATCCTCCGTGCGTCTTTTTGGATGGAAACACTCGCCTGTGGCGAAAGTCCGCGGAGGCGCAGCACTTCTGCTGCTTGGCCATCATCTGTTTTTCTAAATTGCGTTTTTGAATGACGAGGATGGCCTCTGGCGTGAGGCTGAGGGTAAACTGGATGTCCTTCTTGGCTTCGTCCTTGCCGTGGAACTGTCTGGTAGAGTCCATGGAGCTGGAGCGCCGGACTCCTTCCACAGAGTCCTGAGGTTTGGGCACCGTCAGCCAGGAGCACTTTCCCTGAGACTCCGGAGCGGCCGCCGGCTTCTGAGCGGGGCTTTTGCTCTTGTCCTGCAGGGCCTTCCGCCCCAGATTCCTCAGATTCGCCGAGGTCCAAGAAGTGGACAGCTTCTCCTTGTCCGGGCCGCCTTTCTCTCCGCCGGATTTGCTGGTGAGCTCAGTCTGAGGAGGCACTCCGTTGGCTTTCTTTTTCCCGAATAGTTCCCTGCCGGGGGAGGAGATCCTCTGGTGGAGGCTGATGGGCGGAAAAGGCATTTTCTTTTATTTTATCTTTAATCTATTATAGGTGTCCGCAAGCGATCGGGATACAAAAGCGTGCAAATGTCCAAAGTGCAGAGGAGGAAGCGCTGCGCAAAGCGACGGCCGGCGGTCTGTGGGCATCATCCAGCGGCGGCGCGGATGGAGGAGCTGCACCTGTTGTTGTCCGCGCTGCCGGGAGCTCAACTGGTGCGCGCACACGCGCCGCCCGGCCGCTTTATGGCGGCGGGAGCGCGGAGGCGTGGCCAGGAGACGTGCCAAACAAAGCCGGGGAAAAAAAAAAAAACTGCGGGTGATGTCATTTCATAATTTCCAATAACTTCCTCCAGCGAGGAGCCAACCACCCCCCCCCCCCCCCCCATATTACCCCTCTGTCCCCTCACAGCGCCGCTCTGCTTGGCTCCTGAAAACCTCCAAACTGATCTGACTCCCTTTAAAGTTCTTAGAAAGCTCTTTTTTTTTTTAAATGGACAAAATAACTGAACTGAAATAAAGTTTTATTTTATTTTTTGATTAGATTTATGATTCTGTCCTTAAACTGACAAACCTGCTCTCCCCCCCCCCCCAGTCCGTCAGTACAGTCTCAAATGTCAACCTGATGTGAATAGATGGCCTATTGTTGTTTTTCAGCCTCAACCAATGAAAGACATCTGAGGGTACACTCACTCTTAGATATTGATTTCTCTTCGTCTCTGCTGTTGTCTGCACTTTCACCCGGACAATTCCACAATTGATTCAACGTGATTTTGTTTCCACTCAGTGTGGACTATAAGGACAAATCAATACGTCCTCACAAATGCAGTTTTCAGTCTGTTTATTTGATATTGCCCGAAGACGCCATTTTACAATTTGTTTAACATTTTTGTTGGAGGTAAGTGATTGACCCTTTCTTTGCTCATGTGATAACCTTAAGTTTACATTAGATTTAAATTGAATACCTTCAGGTGTCATTCATTATACGAGTGTCCTAATCCTTTTTAAGAGAAAAGATGGGATGGCACTGCAAAACCAAGCAGAAGAGCTCCTTTGACCACAGTTATATCCCAGCAGGAGTAACTTTAATTCACCCCCTTTTGTACGATTTGTTGTGTTAAATGGATGGGAAATTGGCCAGAACCACAAAGGGTACAAGATGAGCCAGATCAGGTAGCTGGTACAATGATTTGCTTAATTTCAGTGTGTGCGGCATGGGAGTCCTCTTCTCTCTGACGCAAAAACGGATTAGATGTAATGAAGAGGAAACAGTTGAGACGCTAACAGATTGACGAGGTCATGGTACTTCCCCCTTCATCTTAAACTAAGGCGTAATCCAAAAATGGCGGGTAAAGAAAACAGATCACAAAAACAAGCACAGCCCTTCCATTTGAGTGAATGATTTTATCCCTAAGATTACTTTGAGAGGGATTTACTGGGTCTGCACCAAGTTAGTTGAACAAGTCGTACTGAGGGGAGATTTTGTCTGCGTTAATCCACCACATTATACAAGCGTCTAAAGAAATCATGTGGCGGCTGCACAACAGGAAGTAAAAGGCAGTTATTTAGTTACATCAAGTATCAGGAATATCTTGAGGCACATTTCCATAAAGCTGATGCAAAGGGTTGCATTTCAGTTTTGGTTTGGATGTAATATAAAATAATAAAAAAAAAAACAAAAAAAAAAACCACCTGAAATAATACCTTTTTTCCCAAGTGTAACTCAAGATCTGGTGGTATATTACAAAAGTAGAGGCTGGTCCAAGGTGAAAATGAAACACACCTTCTCATCAGGATAATGTACACATCTGCAGCACAGATGGGGGTGGGAAGAGGTTATGAATCTGCCAGGAGGAGGTTGTCATGACAACCGAGTCCTCACAGGCTATGCCACGATGCTGAGGCAATACAGGGAGCCCAATGCAAAGCCATACTGGGTTATTAGGTCACGTCAAAATCACAATGCTCAGAAAAGCATAATTAAGTGGGTCATTGCTACATCTGCCAGAGAATCATAAAAAAAACAAACACAAAATTAGCTATGTTAATGTAATGTGTTGAGTTGGCAGCGTGAGTGGGGGTGTTCAATTATATACTGAAGACTTAAAGATCATGTAGGAGTTGTTACTTTTTTTTTTTTTTTTTTAGGGGTTTTAATCTCTTTAGCTCAACTGCAAAAACCTCAAAAGAGCAGTGGAGATCATACAGCCTTGTGCAGTCTGTACTGTTTCAGGGAAAATGGCCATATGCACACATGGAGTTTCATTAGTGCCTCAAAAACAGACAATATAAAAGAAAAACTGTGTGTTTTTATAAGGTTTGTGTCCAAGCTGTCACAACATAATTTAAAAATCCAGAAGCAAAAGGAAATTCACACTATTAAAGCTGTAAATATGTACAGTTGGCCAAAGTGCCAACAGACCTCTTTATATATGTATATATAAAAATGTGTACTGTATACACAATGTTAAGGCATCCTGCCTGCAGTTAAACTGTACAAAATCCTTGCATAATATAGGATTTTTAAAAATATATTAATCATCAAAGGAGCTGTTTTCTTTCATCAAAAGAAAAAGACTGATGGGTATTACAATCTTGTTGTTACATACCTTCAGCTAGACCTAAAAGGAAAAAGTTTACAGAGGGAAAAAGCGACAGTAAAAATTTGGAGATACAGTGTATAAACAAAAAAAAAAAAAAAAAAAAGATTTATATTTTACAGAGCCACCGTTCTTGCAGTTTGCATATTAGGACCAGTCTTCGTATAAAATTGTGGATTTCAGAGTCCTAACTCAGACAGGTTGTGAAGCATTTCATCACAGCATCCCTGTGAGACAGAAAAAAAAGGGGGGTTAAACATTTCTAGAAAAATTAGGAACAGCATTATAAACAAATAAAATGGGAAGAAATACAGAGGGTGCTGGGATGTTCCTTTGAAATAGCGCATGAATCAATAAATCCATTAGAGGCAAAATTCTGTCATGCGTGTTGAATTAAAGGCGACAAACTTCCACCCTTTGTTGTGACGATTAGGGTGGGGCTGGTCATGAATAAGTGAGCGTGTTTTGGCGGGGAAGCACCACATGTTCAGATTGATTGGGGCTGGGGGGGGCTCCCGTTCTCCAGGTAGTCTGGGTTGAAGGATGACGCAACGCGAGCGGTCACCATGGCAACTGCAGACCCTTTCCTACTCTGTTTCCCTTCACACCGTTTGCTCTTCCGTGTGTTGCTATGCAGACTTCACCTCCAGCCTCAGTCAAATTTCAATGGAGGAGGTGTGAAACCCGTCAAGGTTAAAAGGAGAAGGGGGGATCACAAGCAGCATGAGAGGAAGGAAGACGAGGGGGAGGAGGAGGGAGGCTGGTGAGCAGACTGGAGACTCATGTCTTCAAGCACTTTGGTTAGACTCTTCAGTGTATGAACCAAAAGCGTTCATCACCAGAGCCCTGACATTATCCTCCTGTTCAGTATGCAGTTTCTGTCTTATTTTTTACTCACTGGAGGCTTGATGCTATTTAAAACTGCATGAATAAATTATCTGTCTCAGAGACTTTTCCCCACTTCTGATTAAATATCAGAGCAATAGTGGCCTTTAAGCACTGTGGGAAGTGCACATGCAGCAGGTTTTAGGACCCTGGTCTGCAGGCATGAGCGGTTATAAATAGGCAACAAGGTAAAATACATTAAAGGATCAAGTCCACTGGCCATGTGGTGTTGTGGCTGGCCAGGTATTCTTGGACCACAGACAGGAATGGGGAAGACAAAGAATGAGGCTTTTTTAATGTGTCACCTACAGTGATAGAGGCCTGCGATTAGAAAAAGCAGCTATTGCTTAAACATGGCAAACAAAAGAGAGCTAGATGGTGAAATCTAAATTAAATGAAAAATGGATTAAAGTAAGAAGCTTACGGAGAGAGGACAGTATGTGTCAAAAAATTGGATTGAGAAAATACAGAAATTTAATTACACAGGACTAATGCATAAATAAGTGATCACAAAGATCACGCAAAAACTAGCAGTCGAATTAGCATTTCTCCATTGGAATTTGGTTTCTGGAAGAGTGGCACGGGAAAAAATGTCTTTGTCTCTGCTTTGTGTTGTTGTTAGCATTTGGATTGGGGGAGGGGAAGCTTTAGTACATCCCTCAGCTGTCAGAGTGGATTACAGGGTTGCCCAAACACACAAGGCACTTAGTGAGGTGCTGCATGGGGGGGCTTTGGACCTCTCACCCAAATGAGACATACAACTGCTTACAGCTGGACTGACAAAACAACATCACACTTCAAGCTTGGCGTGTGGCACAGAGATGTTAGAGCATATGGGACATTTTTAGAATTAAATACCTGGATTATCGGGGTATTTGCTTTCAGTTAAAGTTATGTACTGTTGTGTGTGCTACAGAAATGATAAAACCTATCCCTACCTAACCCTAACGTCTTAGCGTTCAAGGCCATTAAGCTCTAGATTGTATATGAGCTAGAATAAAAACAAAGCTAGTAACCTGTGAGTTTATCCTTGTTTTGTTTTTCATGACAACCAATCTGAGCGAAGACCTAATAAAAATATTACATAGTGCTTCATCCCTACAGAGCCTAACATAAACTTGTCAACAAGTCATGTAAAAGCTACAAGAGGGGAGAGAAATACCTTTGGCAAATCTGGCTGAAAGAGTTTTACTCCATGAGAAATTATTTCATTTAGACATTGCGGCTAGAGCAAGTAACGTTGCAGGGCTACGGCACAGTGTGAAACAAGCTGCCATTTGTTCGACACAGAGCCTGCGCTAGTCATAGTGGGGGATTACAGCCGTATGGTGGAGGCAAACAGTGTTTAGAGGTAAATAAAAACATGTTTTCATGGCAAGCGTCACTTATCATCCTCCCTCCAGTTTACTGTGGGTTGCGGAACAGGGATTACAGAGATATAAATGGAAGACGAGAATGTATTTAGGGTCTCCCTTAAACATGAATTCTCATAGGTGGCTCGAATTAAATGCTTACTCTTCAGACAAGGACAGGAAAATTTCTTTAAATCATATAATCATATCATCTTACCTGGCAAATGGAATGTAAGAGATGCTATACCTGAAAGAGAATAAAAATAACACGTCAGGATGAGGAGAAAAAGCATTAAAAGACAAGACAATGTCTGTAAAAAAAAATGAATTGAATAAAATATATGTAACTATTAATATACTGTATTGTGAGTCTTGTTGTGTCTAATACAAGTGTAAGAAACATTTTTTTTAATTACACTGTAATTATTTCATCCTCTTGATATTAATATGAACTCCCGTTCCCTCTCACTTCACAGTTGAAATGTATTGTTCACTCTGTGTGGCTGCACTTTAATACAGATAGTTCTGTGTCTTTATATCATCATATAACATTTATTCTACTGTAATTCAACATGGTTTATTTGGTATGATTCAAAAAATGACTTTACTCTACTTAGATGTGTTTTAATAATGCTCCCTTGCACATATTGGGTTGTAATGATGTAATGTCTAAGTAATTTAAAGTAGACAAAACCTCCACAAAAAGCCCCTGATCAGATTAATATTTGTAAATATGTGAGGAATTAGGTACAGCAGTTGGATCATTAACTACAGCCGAAGTCTGAGCATTACTGTAATCTTATTTGACCAGTAAGTAGCAGGACACCTTCCTCTGTTGCACCTGAGCTGTAACAACCATTTTATGTGCTATAAACAGTTTTCAAACTAAATAAAGAGACAAAAGAAATAAGTTAGGTGAAAGCAATCAGGAAGGTTTTTGTCATTACTTCCTGCTGAGTCCGTGACGGTCAGTCAGCTCAGTGTCAGGTGGTCACTTCACAGCAACCAGCCTGAGGACTGGACTTTAGCCTCCTGTCTGTGTGTGTGTGTGTGTGTGTGTGTGTGTGTGGGGGGGGGGGGGGGGGGCATTGGTGTGCCGTCTCATGACAGAACCACCTTCACACAGACTTCTGAGTGCCTGTGTGGGAGTGCACTATGCCCCCAGTCTGTTATGAATGAGTCTGGGATATGTGACTTATGGTTGCCTTGGTAACACCTCTGCAAAGGCAGGCAGAATGGAAGTGGATGTGCTAAACGTAGGTGCTAAAGCAGCACAGTCGTGAGGAAGAGACAGTCCTGTGCCAGCAATGCACCCAAACTGTCCTTTCCTGGTGTTTGTGATTCCATTCACATTGAACCGCTTTTGTTGCTGCTGTGCAAATGTGCTCAAATTGATGAACATAGAAGTGTTAACATGCCTGACAGCCTTAATTATTCTGTGCTGTGGTGTAACTAAACCCCAACGTTCTCACAAATTTATCTGCAGAGTTCAGGAAACCAAATTTAAGAGTGTGTGAGTTTTTCACCAATAAACTAAGTGAACCAGCCCAGTGACCTAAAATAGTTGTCATGAGCAGATCTGGCACAGATTCTGTCTTGTGTGGTCATAATGCATCTTGCCAAGTCAACGTAATTAAGTCGAAACAAGTAGGTCCACACTGATCCTGGCTCTACCTCTTCCTCCTCAGGCCAAAACATTCTGACCTCCTATAATGACCTACGAGTCTGAACACCACTTACTCAACCTGAATGTGAAGCAGATATCTTTGACAAGCCAAGATAAATCCATTTCATACTACACACACATACAACACACGTCACATGTGCTGAATCACACGACTTCATTTGCGGGGTGTTTCTTTTCAAAGATCAGGAATAGAACTGGTTCCATCTTTAAATATGGCGTGCTAAAAGAATGGAAAAATTCCGGTTGAGTGTGGTTGAATCTAAAATGTGACAACAATCGTGTCAGTTTAGTGCACGTGCCTACTGCATTAGTCAGCTTAAAGCCTCAGCAGTGTGATTATCTCAACTCACGGACGTTTAATGCAAAGTGAAGCAGCTGGAACTGAGTTCTCTATCACGGAGAGCCGGCATTATCTGCGTAGGTGTAAGTGATGAGTAAATGAAGGTACAAACTGTAGCACAGAAGAGAGATGGCTCAGAGCCTGAAGTCACACTTACCATGTCATTGCCAAAAACTGCAGAATACAGAAGATGATGGCTAGTCCCTTTTTGTGCCACTGTAAAATAAAAACAATTGTTATTTTTCTAGTTTAAATTTCAGTTCCCAAACAAACAAATAAAAAGGCTACAACAAAATTTAAGGTTGAATATGATCTTCTTACCCAAAACACTGCGCAAAGCGTTAAGACAAGGCAGAGCTGGTGGAAGAAGAAAGGAATAATTACAGTACCGTCTTGTATGCTAGAATAAGGTTAGGCAATGAATTTCACAGGAATTTTTCAAATCTAAGTGGAAGAAAACAACTTAACCACTTAGAGAAAAGCTTTAATTGAACATGGTGTCTTAAAGCAAAGTCACAAAGAGAAAAAGAAAAACTATAACAATTGCCCGGACTGAAGGAGGATTTATTAAAAAAAACTGTTTGTAACATAGTTCCTTGACTATCTTCTCACCCCCCGCCATGTATATTATAATTTTCCACTTTAAAAATAAATAATGCAAATAGAAATAAAACTGAATTGTAAAAGAATGTATTTACCAGCATAACAAGGGTGGCTATCAGCCTTGTGCGTTCAAACATGCGCTTCAGCTGCTTTAATGGTCCCATTAGGAAGCAGGTGCTTTTGAAGAAAAAAAAAACAAAAAACAATTATTCAAAAAAATCTGTAAAAAGTGCATTGATCTGTTGTGTAAAATAATGATCCATGAACTGAAGACGACTGTTGGATGAGAGGTAAAGTGGCCTCACCAAAGTCCAGCTGTCCTCAGCTCAACTTTCATTTACATTTATTACTCATTGGCAGATGCTTGTATTCAGACCGGAAAACCAACACTCACTTTTTAGAGATTTTCAAAAGAATATGGCAAAGACTGTGTTAATGTTTATTTGTCTCCAATTTCTTTCAGAGGCTTGACAGACAGAGAAAATACCATCACCATGGCCTACTACATAAACAGACATCATGCATTCTTCTATATTTACTCAATTTGAATAGTCTGACATGCCTCGTTTAGGTGGATTTCATGTAAGTGCAGACATATATACATTTCCTCTGAGAGACAGCTTTGTCAGGCTGTCACAATCTAATTGACGCTATATGTGAAAATCATTAGAGGAGTTAAATATTTCACGTCCAACACCGTGATGACACATTTAAAACCTCCTGTGTGATGCATGTGTGACGTGGGGAAATGAAATGAGACAAAGGCTTTTCCTGCTGACAAAGCACGCAGCTCTGGGCTCAGCAGAGCTGTGTGGGTGAGAGCGTCTACGGAGCGTCACATCTGTTAGATGAGACACAGGAATAGTCAGTGATGACGTAGGCTCTTCTTCTATGGGTCTGCCGAGAGGGATAGATGCTTTTCTTCAACCGTCTCCAACGGAGACATGACTGACATCTGCTGAAACATACACATACGCACACAGCTTTTGCTGATATGGAGCATTTCAATTTGTTTATTTCCTGTTAGTCTTAAATTGATGAGGGAACAAAAAAAAATCCCTCATCAACTTACACTGAATACCCCATAATGAGTGAATTTTAGGACGTTTTTGCTATTTTCATTAAAAACGAAGTCTACAGAAGGTCACACAGCTGCATATTATGTCAAAGTAATCCAATGGAAGATGTTTGGAACAGCTGGGACACCAGGCCAAACTCAGTAATCAGGGAAAATTGATTGACAATTGATTGTCACTCTGGCAGAGCTCCACAGATCTTGTGTGGAGGTGGATAACTTACAGCAGTCCAGAAGGAATTCTCGCTGCGCTGAAAGACAAACACTACTACAAATTTCCCAATAACCAAGCCTGAACTGTTTGGCCTCACTGCAAATGCTGTGACTAGAGGAAACCAGGTGTCCCTCGTCATCGTCAACCAGTCGAGGCAGCTGACCGCCCCGCCTGAGTCTGGTTCTGCCCGAGGTTTCTGCCTCTTAAAGGAAAGTTTTCCTTGCCACTGTCGCCAAGTGCTTGCTCATGGAGGGATCTGTTGGGTGTCTTTAAATAATTTTATAAAGAGCTTGGTCTAGACCTGCTCTATAAATAAAGTGCCTTGATGTAACTTTTTTATAATTTATATATAAATAAATCTGATCTGATTTGCCGAAAAACCTTCCTGAGAGGAAAGCATGGTGGTGTTGTGGTGGTTTTTCAGTGGCTGGAATGAAGAGATGGGTCATGGTTGAGAACAAAGCAAAGCTGAAAGATATGTTGAAAGATAATCTTGATTTCCTGAATCCCAGATCGCTCAGCGACTCAGGCCTGTGGGCCAAAGATTCACCTTCTGGCAGGTTAATGACCATGGGCACACAGCCAAGCCAACACAGAAGTGACTCAGGGACAAGTCTGTCAATGTCTTTGAATGGTTCAAACACAGCCCTGTCTTAATCACACTCTGAACGAGCCACCTGACAAAGAATAACAGAATCCGCAGAATGAAGAGTGGTGAAAATGTTTGAATCCAAGTGAAAAAAGCTTGTGCCTACACTGAAGAGTCTAGCCTGTAAAGGCTGCAATAAGTCCTTCAACAGAGTGAAAGGTCTGAATACCTGTATCAAAGCGACAATATTATCCTCAATATTTTAGATCTTCAGTTAAGTGAAAATTTTTAGCACAAGCCTGCAACCTCAAAAATACAAAAAAGTAAATGATCCTGAAAACTTTGTGGGTGCACTGTAAACTGGGACTTTATATTTAATCTGACAAAAAGCAGACAAAGAGCAACACCTGAGTCTCAATGACAACAATGTTACTTAAAACAAAGAAATGACAACCATCACCAAGATAAAATTTCTTTTACCCAAATGCCTGAATTGCAAGTCATGGGGGTCATAACACTGCCGACAAAGAAAAACAAATACACGTATATGTACATCTAAGATTACCATTAATTTGTCGTTTGTCATTTACAACATTCCCAAACATTTTGTCTTGCCAATGTCACATATAGTGAAAAATGGTTTGAGTTCTTTAAAATATGAAACTTGCTTGTTTCGGATCAGTAACATTGGTTATGGAAGCAGAAGGTGACCCAGTTTATTGATGTGACCATACCCTCTGGACACATGATACCTGAAAATAGAGACTGTCCTAACTGAAAACAAACCCCTCACCAAAGGATCGCTGTCTGTCTAAGTGAGTCTAAGACATTCTGACTGAGTTTAGACCTTGGATTACAATAAACCTGTACAGGGTTAAATTCTCTCTTTGTGGCTGCATGTTGTGGCAGCATCATTTCCATTCATTCAAACTGTACTGTAGCAACTCTTATAATTAATACTAATCTGATGAAATCATGGAGATTATCACTTCAATTATAATCCCTCAGTCCTGATCTGCACCAGACGTCGTCACTGCTTACCAGCAAAATCAACGTCAATATCCATAAATCAGAGCTGTAAATATCTGACAAGGCACAACTGCTTGATGAGTCTTCATTTTAAGAACAGTAGCTTTGCCAAGGATGACTATTTTAGGGAGTGGCAGCTTTCAAGGTAAAATTATTTCAGAGAACATTGGGCAGCGCGCCACACTGGTGAGGAAAATACAACATCAAAGTTTAAACTTCATCTCTCAGCTGGACTTACCTAGCAAGAGCTGCGACATTCCCTAGTGTGTAGAAGACAGCAAAAAGTTTGATTCCATTTGGAAGGAACAACAAAGCAGAGCCCTGTAAAAACAAAAGAACAGACGGTCAGCTGCACATTACGTGACCACATTTTCCTTGAAGAAGACAAAAGAAATTAGTTAAAGCACAAAGTAGCTAAATATTTCCTGGACTGAAGGCTTAAATCTTTTTGTGGTTAAAAATAATAATAACTGGTAGGGGGCTTTTCTGTGGTCACATCAGTTTAGTTAAACATTGTAATTTGTTGTTCATCTCTGTATTTGGACACTGCTTATTCTACAGCATAATACTTGCTGGCAGCCTTTTCATTTTTGAACTATCTTTACAAAAAATAAATTCAAAAGGTAGCTTAATTATAGAAATAACCGTTTCAAGTTTACCATATAGGTCCAGTAACTTATACAAGGTTCTGCTCTGGTCTTCTGGCTTGACCAGTGCATAGAAGTACTGCCATCAACACAATGAAACCAAACCAAACAAAGCACAAGAAAAACCAACTTGGACCCCCCCCCCTCCTTTTTTTTTTTTTTAAGTTTAAAGGTCGAGACACTCACAAGTATTGAACACAGGACACCTCCAGCAAAGCATATGACGAACCATTTCACCCTGGTGCTGTAGCTGAGAGTGCTGGCATCAAGGACCTGGTGAGAACAATGGGAGGATATCACAAGACAAACCTGATGACCTGCACAAAGACCCACAGGCTTCCTGTTTATGAATTAACTCATTTGGCTATACTGCACAAATCTTTAATTTACAGTACACACACACACACACACACACACACACACACACACACACACACAACACAGGATATCAGTCACAACCACAAGTGCAGATCATTACTCAGCACACTGTACTTTGGCAAGAAAACCAATAAAAACAAAGGTTTTATTGGAAAGTACAAGAAACTGGTCTGTCTGAAGGAAGCCAAAGAGTTTAAATCTGCACCTTACCTCTTTTCCTTCTCATGACAGCATGTAAAAAGCATAAATAAACAAATACAGTTTATTTAAAAAGCCCACACACACACACACAACAGCTGCCATTATCAGTAAAAAAAAAACCTGTTATAAAACGTTAACCAAATGTCAAACTCTCGCACTCCGACATTAAAAAAAACCAAAAAACAACAACAACAACAATAACAAAAAACACTAAAAAGGCAAAACTTCGTCAACATTAATAGCAAATTGTCTGAAAAGCAACGAAGACGTTTCGGGCAGCCCATTCAGATTTTTAAGGACAGTTTTTGCATGAATCGTGAAGTTAGCATTAGCACAGGGAGCTAACGCAGCAGCCTGACCTGTGCAGTCAGTCCCAGCTCTTCGTTCTCCTCTTGGCCGCTCAGCCAACGACGAAGCTTGTCCATGGCTAGAAGCTGGATGGGGCACCTGCGGCAGTCCTCTTTTATTTTTATTTTTTATTTTTTTTGCAGACTTTCCCAACTGTGTGACTACTAATAAACTCTATCAACAAGTTTCGGCTTCCTGGTGACGGAGGCCCAGAATCGGCTTGTCCACACCCACAGATCAGCGGAAGAAGACCCGGAATACACTTCCGCATCAAGGGCGGTGCCTTTCGGTGCCCTCGGAAATAAGAGTTTCTGTGAACATAACTGAAGAAGAAGAAGAAAAAGAAAACAACAACAAACAAAATAAGAATAAAAAGAATATTTTATTTAAACAAATAAACCTGAGCAGGAAAATACCCTAACCCCCACCCCCCATAACTTTCTCGCTTGTTTTTTTTTTTTTATCTATCTCACAGACTTTGCACTAGTGATGTTTTAAATCTGAATCTCTTTATTGTCATTGTATAAGTACAACGAAACTGAGGTAGCTGTCGGTTTGAGTGCAACAAGGCAAACACAATAAATGTTATAAAAGAATAAGGCACAGTATTTACAATAAAGGGGTGATCTGCTTTTCCATGCTGTCGCCCAGTCAATCACTCTTCACCAATTAACCAATTAACCTAGACTTGAGGGAACTTGGGAATCAAACCGAATTAACGATGACAGTGCATCAGAGACAAGAGCAACAGTCGTAGGCAGCAGCCCGGTTCTCGTTTCCAGCTACACACACCATGAAAAGCCGCTCTTGTTTTTCCCTGGTCCGCGCATGCGCGCCACATTCCTTCACAAACGGGTTATTCTCTGTGTAGGAACGACTGATTCGTCTCTTACGTGGTATTTACGTGGTTACAGCAGTAACATGACCAAATGTTGCTCTTAACAAAATGAACGAATAACCCAAAAAATAAACAAATAAATAAATAAATAAACCCTGCTTTTTATCTGTCACTTTGTCTCCACCCAGTGGAAAAATAGCGACATGATAAGAAAGAGTTAACACTGTCCACCATGGACACTTTGTCCATGTTTGGTGATTTTACTTTGTGTAAAATGCTTTGAGGAATTCCTTAATTAAGTTCACCATCAGGCAGCCATTACAAAAGATATTTTTTTTATCAGGCAGAATTATTATTGTGTTTTGTTTTGTTTTTTAATGAGCAAAAGAAACAAACAAACAAAACAAAAAAAATCTGACTTATTCCACTCATGCAGAAATTAGTTGATAAAGTCATTTAAGTTGTGTGGCTATTTAGGTGCCTAGTTTGTAAACTTTTACTCTGTCGTGGAGATGGCCTGACTCAAAAGATCTAATAGAAAAAGTACGGGTCTGAAAAACAAGTATGAATAAAAAGTTTGATAATAGCTCAGTTCAGCTGAATGTCTCAGTGAGGTGTAGAATTAGTGAACCTAAATGTGATGCACAGTATTTGACATTGTAATCTCATGTTTAGTTTTCATGCTCATCACATGTAGAAATATATTCTGTGAGACCTCATTGGACCAAGACCGACCAAAGAAGACTGCAGAAAACCTACTAACTGGAACTTTAAAGAGATTTTAAAATGTGTAAATTTCATCATCTGCAATTTGATTTGTCTCATATGATCAAAAGCTCCAAATGGCCATTGCGGTTAAACTGATTACTCAAACACACATCCGTTTCTCCACCGTGTCACTAATTGAAATCAAATATATTTTTATACTGAACAATCTTGAGGTTGTTCAGCGGATATGCTGATGGATCCGAAGGAGCTCAGCACTCAGAGCTCACCACTTGGTGGAGGCGTTGCACAGACAGTTTAAGTCCACTGCAGCCCTGCTCGTTGTTGTTGTTGCTGTTTTTTTTTCTCTCTAATGAGGTTTTGAAATTGGGAAATAAAAGAATCCACCTGTTGTGATTGTGTGTAGTGCGTGACACATTTTTCCACCTTAAAACAGAAGCATTAGAAAAAGAGAATTGGTGCAGAATAAAAAGTTTTCTCGGTCAGCCTGACTGGTCTTTACAGCTGTTTTCCAGTATCTCCAGCCTCAGTCGGTCAGTCCCGCCTCCAGCGGGACCCTCCTGTGACGTCAGGAAAGGTAAACTCTTTCTGCCCCCTCCTCCCGGGTCCAGAGTCCCTCCAGACGGTGCCGGGGCGGATGTCGGAGCTGCTGTCCGGGTTTGGACGCTCAGCTCCAGAGACGCGGACGTTTCCAGGCTGCTGCAGCGGCGGAGAGTGGAGCTCAGACCGGCCATGGCCAGCGAGCCAACTCCGGGCTGGTTGGGATTTTTCCTTTCTTCCATCATGTTTGTTCTGCTGGGGAGTCCTGCCAGCGGTGAGTTGTTTACCACAGGGGGTGTATTTTTTTTTTTTTTACCCCCACCTCCCTTTTCTCCTCTTTCTTCTCTGTGCCAGTTTTATCTTGGACCTGGAGCTCAGGGTCCAGGTCTGCCTGCTGTAATCTGCAGCTGAAGTGATTTAAATACATTTAAAGGATGTGTTTTATTTGTTGAAGGAGTTTCCTCAGTCATTCCTAACATTTCCTTAGAAATAAGTTTTGGATTCATTTTTTCTCCGATCTAAACGCGTCTTGGCCTGCACTGATTTCTTTGAATTAGCAGTCGTAAAAAGTGCCCTGACTTTCGTGACTGCTTCAGTTTAGTGGCAGTAAATACAAGCGTTTCAAAACATCTTCATATTTCTGTGGACCAGGGTTTCTAGGCATGCCTCTTTAGGACGATCATTTCTTAGGATAAATCTAAATTTGAATCCGGTAAATGTCAATTTAGTGATTAATTAATCAAATCAATTAAATCCGTGCAAACCTTGATAATTAATTACTAATTTTAGCATAAAAAAATCACTGGAATCTGAATCTTTTAATGAGCATTTCTCTGACTTATATCACTATTCTGTAAATGAATAAATAATAAAAATAAAAATAATTCTCACTATTTCCTTGACTAATAGATTAATTGATTAGAAAAATAAGGATTAGTTTCTCTGAAGCATCCGCATTTTCATGGCCATTCAAAACTTTACTGGGGTTTTGTGAGTGTTGTGAATATTTAGGTATGAACATCTCCCTCGCCATCGATCATAGCCCTAACCCTACACTCTTTGGATATAAAGTAATTGATTCTTATTTTTATATGTTTTTGTTACCATATACTAAGTTTATTTTACATTTTGTATTCTAATTTCAGTGTAATGAACCCAAACATCTCTCCTTGTAAACAGCACAGAATTCCAGGCACTGGCCTCACCGATTAACCAGGACCACGGAGCCCGTCATGATACCTGCGCGTGTTCCAAGGTTTTATCTGACCCCAGATCAGCTCACACAGCTTCACTTCAAGCCCACCATTGGCTCCATCCAGCTATCTGAGGGCCATGAGGCCAGGTTCAACTGCTCCATTGAAATACCCGACACCAGGGTGGAGACCATCATCAGCTGGGAGAGGAATGGACAGGACCTGGCGGCGAACAGTCAGGTGGTGATCAATGAGCTGCAGACAATCACTGACGGTGTCACCACTCTCCTGTCCACCGTCAGGTATGTAAAGCACGTAAAGGTTCAAATATGACAGACTGAAAGCACAGAATGATGCATCCACATGAACCGTCTTTTGCAGCATTAAGTATGTGCAACGAGCGGATGCTGGGGAGTATCGCTGCAGACTCAGCATCAGCACAACAACAGTGGAGTCTCAGCCAATCACCATTGAAGTGGACGGTGAGTTTTAACCCTTATAAAGAATTGGAAGATACGTAATCCTGATTTTTTTTATTTATTTTTTTCTCTCCTCATGCCTTCACATTTCTTTCAATCACAGGTCTACCAACATTTATCCACCAACCTGAAGACAGGAATGTAACAAGGAACACACCTTTCAAACTCTTGTGTGAGGCGATTGGACCTCCGGAACCTGTTCGGATCCGCTGGCTCCGTGATGGACTACCTGTTCCAGATTTGAACCTGTCCTCCAGCAGCTACACAGTGCAAGGTGAGATACAGACAAACACAGTCCCGACAATCAGTGGTTATGTATGTCACGACTGCAGAGAAGACAGCTTTACTTTCTGTTGTCCCTCTTGAGTTGGTCAAAGCCTCTAAAGAGAAGTGCGATTCCTCACTGTTCTTTTCCACATCGTCCAATGAACGGGCATGAGCGGGAATGACACCTTGAATAAGATATAAAGAAACTCATTATGTGCTTCTCACAGTAATCTGACCGGTAGAAAGACTTGGTCCTTTTTTCAAGTCTGCTCAATCTGTGGAGGTTTATTGAAAGGGCTTTTTCACTAAGCTCTGTATTTGTTTGTTGTTGTTGTTGTCTTTTGAGAAAGCAGAAACTTTTTGTTAATAGAAAGAAGAACTTGAAAGTGTTTATAAAATAAGTTGTAAAAGTAGCATACAGGGAACAAAGGAAACAACGCAGTGCTGCAGTTTCTTTTCCACTGAACTACTTTCATTTTGACTTCCTCATTGATTAAATTTGGAAACATTCGTCAGCAGATATTAAGGGTTGTTCGGCTCTTTGATGATGGCAAAGACTGCAGGTGGTCTTACTCAACTTGCACTCTGGTTTCTATTCTATCTTGTGTCTGCTGCCTCAGCATCTGTATGCTGCTCACTGCCATGAGATAAACCGCCACGTTCGGGGTTACTGGCTCGGCTGAATGGTTAATAGCGGTCAGTCACACACAGGCAGTGTTTTTGTATACAAGCAAACACTTGCCATTCATCAGATTAAAGCAACGGTTTGACATTTCGGGAAATGTTATCTAAGTTGCAAGCAAATGCCTGGAAACTTAAATAACCCTATCCCTTACAAAATCTTTCTACTCTCTTTTATAGTGAGGCTGCAACTAAAAATTTTGTTATATGATATTTTTCCAGGGACACAAATTCCACAACATTCCAAAGTCAAATTATTCAAATTGTTGCCTCTCACATGCCATTAACTTTTTCTGTTTAAAAAATATTTAATTTAATAATATAGAAATATTTAGTTATTTCACAATTAATTATCTGTCAATTGACCAAATTTAGTTGTCAGACCTAGATTGAAGTTCTATTCAATGCAACATTGATTGCCTTTCAAGATTATACTGTTTTATTAGGAAACAGAGAAACTGCTGCCAAAATTAAATCTTTTTTTAAGTGGACTCTCCCTTTATGGTCCCAACCACTCTTGAAAGCAAACATTTGTTATTAGAGGCATAAGTGCTTTGCTATGAATACTCCAACCCTTCATCTTCAGCTACCCGCAGGCAGAGTGGCGATGCAGCGGAGGGGGTTAAAGGTTCAGAGCTGTGCTTCGGTCCAGCGTGTGCAAGGGCCTGAGCCTGTCCTGGGGATGTGAGGCTGCACAGGGACTCTGTTCGGGGGTTGACCCCGCAGACAAAGAGCTCATTCACAAACCGGCCCACTACCCAGCAAGGAGGGGCTGCACACAGAGGCTGGCAGCCTGCAGGCTACCAGGCCTGTGTGCACGACCAAATCTTGCCACAATAAAACAGTGTAAACCCACTCTTGCGCACACTCACCTCATGAATACTAAAAGTTTAGGCCCCTGTTTTTCACCACAGGCCAGACTCCATAATATTATGGTCATGAACGGCAGTAAATGACAGTTGTATTTATTTGAGGAATGCCACTGGCATGTATTCATCATTTATATTCTTTGAAATTAGGGAATTGCATGTGTATTAAAGAAAGATGTTAATGTGGGTTTATTTCAGCTTAGTTACTTGCAGCAGAAGAGTTGTTTTAATGTTGACACAAGTTTGGTATTAAACCCCTTGAAAACTCAAAAGAAAGGGAGGGAGAAAAGCTACAACTCATTGGCTGGGGCTGTGGTAGCATTTCAAGGCCGTATTTGCTGGCTACATATAAAAATGGAAAAATAACACAGACATCTCAGGCGGCTCAGTATGTTGGGGTGCTTCCAAACCTGAAAATTACAGGCTGCAGGATCGACTCTGCGTTTACTAAACCCCCCCCATCATTTCTCTAGTTTCCATTTGAGAGGCCAGCCCTTCTGTTTTATCATTTCTCTGTTGTTTTTGTTGTGTTTTGTTTTTCATTTGCTCACTGAGGATAGTAAAAGCAGAAATGGCAGCATATGACTCTTGTTCATTTCCCTTTTCAAAAAATGAGGTCAAAAGAATGTATGATGAACTGTGAGACTGGGACACATTGTCTTTGACCTCAGTTTCACACTTTCCAGTCGGTGGTGGATCAGTTTATGAAACCACAGCTGCATCATAATCCACTTCTTTGCTGTCACATATTAACAGCAGTAATATTATTGCAGAAGGGGATGATGCTGCAGGTGGAAGGTTTTTGTGGCCACTGTAAATTTTCCCACTTTTGTCACCTCAGGAATGTGTAGATTCTGCCGTCGTTTAACCTGATTTTGGCCAAAGAAAGGCATCAGCAAACTTAATGTAGCCAGGCTTACACCCAACAGGGACTGAGTTCTCCCAACGTAAAGGTAGAGATTGGGAATTTTCCTTGGAATTAAAGCTTCAAGTGATATTTACCGACTTTTCCCTCTTGTGCCTTTGCTGTTTGGCCAAATTACGTAAGAAGAGCAGTTTCATTTGGGACAAAAGTCAAACCTGCTCAGTCCCCACTTTGAACCAACCATCTGTTTGCTGCGATGTCTGAAATGAGGCATCTGGTAATTACATTTACACAGCTTGACAGGAAATGTGCAGACAAGTTTGTACATTTCTCTCAGAACCTAAACATCAGCTTTATTGAGTGATTTTGATCAATGGGATCCAAAATTTATTTTAGATTTGCATAGATATAGATATATAATTATTTGCTATATTCATGTGCACAGTTCTTACAGCAATGATTTAATCAGAGCTCTTTTTAAGAGTTATCTCTGTAAACAAACAGTTTACACACTGTGGTCAGTGTTTGAGTGAAAAGTGAAACTCTCTTTACTTTGTTGATCTGCAATAGAGGAAGGCAAACTCATGAGGTTGTGATACTCTGCAGAACATAAACAAAACAAGCCGGGTTGGTTCCAGCCATCTCTCACTGGCTGCTCTGTGATTGGCTTTGTGGAAATGTTTCCGAGATAGAGACACTGGAAAACAGAGCACAAAGGGGACATTATTTAGCAGCTGTCCCGGTCCCATCCTAACCGGGCAGATCTGTTGGCTGTTGAAAGACAGGAATTGTGTATATAGGGAAAGTGACCAAGTCAAAGGTTTGTAACCACAGTACATCACACTTGGAGAGGTTTGAAGGATTGCCACATGAGGCACGGCCATGTGAACTTTACAGGTACCAATAAAGAAGTGAGTCTACAGTGACGCTGACATTGCACTCTTGCCCCAGATTCTTCTTTGACACAGAAAGAAAGCCGTTTGTACAAAATGTTCAACCCCAGGACGTGAATGTGTCCGTTTTTTTTTTTGTGTGAGAGTAAGCCTACACCTGTTACACCGCTGAGGTTGATTTGCAGAAATATTTAGCACTATCATTGCCTTGAGGAGCAGTTGTTTTGAATTTGAATTTCAACATTGTTTTGCTACACTGTGATCTCTGATGTTTCATTTGCAGGTGTAGACAAGTTCACCCAGTTCAGCTGTGAAGCTTATAACTTGAAGGGGGTCGCCACCTCCAGAGAAGCAAATATCAACATCAAAGGTAAAGCCATTTTTCCTGCAGGGCAGTTAGACACTTCAAGAGGTTTCATGGTCTGCATGCTGACCATTGGACTCCATATTAGGGTGTTAATAAGGTGTTTGTGATGTTTCACAGTGCTTCCCAGTCCTGTGTCTGATGTTACTGTGTTGGAAACTCAGTCCAATAAGTTGACGCTGAGCTGGAGTCCTGGCCATGATGGCTTCTCCCCGCTCACTAAATGCCACATCAGGGTAAGACCCACATCTGCACACATAGGGAAGTAACACAACATCCACAGATTCATCCTCACGTGCACTTTGTTCCCTTTAAGGCTAAAGAGGTGAGTTGGCGGCAGGGGGAAGTGACGACCACCAGGTTCATCAATGTGACCGTGCCGCCGTTTCAGAGCGAAGTCCCAGGGCTGCAAGCTATGACTTCCTACAACATGAGCGTTTCCTGCAGCAACGAGTTGGGAGCCTCTCCAGTCTCCTCATGGGTCTTGAGCAACACCACAGAAGGAGGTGTGTGACAACAAAGCGTGGAACAACTTGATGTTTCACCTTTGCTGGCAGTTGGTCATAGAGCAGCAGATTGAGTACAGAAGTATGGCTGAATCAGGGGACAATAAGAAAGTCCAAGACATACACACTGTGGCTGGTAATTTTCAAGAGTTTAAAAACCCCCCAGATCCACTAAGCTTCTGTTGTTTTCCTGAGAGGTCCCAAAGGAAATAGGAGCGGTCTCACTGAGAAAACATAGCGTTCTCATTGGGTGGAGCTGCCTTCAATTTCCTTCCTAAAACCATGACAGGGGATATTTTAGTTGAAAGATTTTATATACTGTGCCAGGAAGGGAACACATTCCAAACTGTAATCAAAGAATTCCCTGGAGTGACAAATTATGTTTCTCTCTTTTTTTTTTAAAAGCTTGGCAGTTTTTATAAAGGCTTATGACTTTTAATCTCATCTCAATGCTCCTGTTTCTCGTTTCTTGTCACATTCTCAGTGCCGTCAGTTTATCCCAGAAACGTCACCGTGAGGCTGAACGGGTCGTTGTTGGTGATCAGGTGGAAACCTCCGCCGGATGATAAAATAAATGGCATCCTGCGTGGTTATGATGTCATAGTCAAATATGGCACACAAGAGAAAAAGGTGAGCTTGTCAACAATGTTGTCATTCAGGCCTTAATTAGCTTTTAAAGAACTTTTTTTAGGCACACCAAGATAAAAATATGGCCTCGTCTTTGAGGTGTCTGGCTTGTTTTTTCTTTTCCAGTTTCCAATAACAATTACTAATGTATGACAAATATGACAGGAATGAGACTCGTATATTGGGAATATGTGACCCTCCCTTTGTCCTGCCTACTGATCCAGAAGGTCAGCCTTTCTATTATCTATGAACAACATAGTTTCCACTGCGCTCAGAATCGACAAGGCAGGGAAAGGCATTTACGAGAAGTGCCTTTTTTTCTTGTAGACAAATGGCACAGTTGAATTCAGTGACAATCTATTTTATTTATGTTATGTGTCCAGTGCATTATTCCATGATGCTGGATTCACGTACTCATGCTTCTGTTACTGCATCAGGGCCCTCTGGTACAATAGTATGTTTCCTGTCCTTCCTGTCTGTTTTAGAGGAAGCTGATGGGGTTAAAACTATTATTCAGTGTTTTTTCTTCGTTCGCCACGTGGCCATGTGTCATCGCAGACTGAATGGGATATGAACACAACAGGAAGCATACAATAGTTTCAAATGTCCATATGTTCAGTCTAGTCAGTCGCTGATGTCATTTTGCTCACAGAGTGTAGTGATAGCAGCAGTGACTGGAAACGTGCACAAAAGCAACACTTCACTCTTCACTGGATTGAACAGACTCAGCTCATCCTTTAAATGAAAAAGACTCAATGGTAATGAACTAAATTTGCTGAATAATAATAATAAAAAAAAAAAGATGTACTATGAGATATACCAATTTTTCTGTGTTTTATGGTGGTCGTCTTGGTGCTGTCATCTACTGGTGAATTTGAGGTTGATTTACCGGACATCTGCTGTCGTCAGAAAGAACAACCACATGTTCTGTTTCTTTGGTGTCCCAGACCTGCCAGACTGGTAATCATGGGTTCAGCATTCCCCGTCAGACTGTCAGCACATTAGTGAAGCAGAGGAACCCCAGATGCTACCGTGTGCTGTTGTGAAATACAGGGCTGTGTCTGTCACATGCTCCCTCCCGTTGCAGCACATGAGCTTATCCATGGTGTCCTTCCCTTTTTCGTTATGTACAAAACATGCATTATAGAGTATACCGGGATTTTCTGAAAAGGTCTCATACCGTAAGTGACCACAAAAAAAAAAAAAAAAAATCACTTAAAGGAACTACTGAATTTCATTTCTGCTGTGTTACACCGTGCGTCAGGTGTGACAGATATTATATTCAGGCTCTGGACACAATCCACATTGAAATAATCTCTGTTGTTGTGTGTTGATTCAGACCCACAGTTACACCACCGATGCCGTTGTACCTGTGCAGGAATTCAACACAACCTACACTGTGGAGGTGGCTGCTTGCACACAAGCAGGGAGCGGCATGGTCAGCCCACGGGTCAGGCTGTTCGTGCCAGAGGACAGTAAGCTGCTCTGTTGATTTATCGCTTCATCTTGGAACTATCAGCTTCATATACTTGCCAAAATAGTTCAGCTGCTTTAATGCAAGATGGTTCAACACATAGACTACAAAGAAACATCCCATTTGCTGGTGTAATGTGATTCTGATATTTCAAATCAAATCAAATCAAATCAGATTTATTTGTATAGTGCCAAATCATAACAAATCAATCAATCAACATCAATACACTTTACATATAGAGCAGGTCCAGGCCAAACTCTTTATTTAACCTGTGTTCTCGTTTTTTTTAATCATATATATATATATTTCTTCTTTCTGTCTCAGCATCAGCTGTGTCCCCATCTTCCAGCCCTGGGATCACATCTCCAGACTCTATTAATGTCGTGCTGGGCGTGGTGTGTGGCATTTGTTTTCTGCTGATTGTGCTCTGGGCAGGCATCTGTATTCACAACCGGACTTCTGAATCCTTGTTTGGGTACGCTGGCTACAATTCTTCCCGTTCTTTTCAACCACAGTCTGGATTTAAAAGCACAACGTGTAATTTTTCTACCACAAGGGGTCTCACGTTCAAAACAATAACAAAAAGACTGAGTTTGGTAACTTTGTGAAATAGCGTGGGATTTTGAAAGGACCAGTGCTGACTTTGTTTTATCACTTTGTTTCTCTCATAAGCTCAGATCCAGAATCTTAATAACTAAGCTCCTCTGCTCAGATAAATTAGATAAGTATAAATAACCAACATGTAAAAATTGTATGTGGCACAAACGTGGTTGACAATCTGTTCAGGCAGACAATTACAAAGCAGACTCACATAATAAAGGGGACGTGGTGTCACAGGCAGCTGGAAATGTACAATATTATATCTAGTTATGAATGTTGTCCTAAGTTGAATTTTCCTATTTTTGAAATTGCTAACATATTTGCAGTGGCTTCCTCTGCTATGTTGATATAAACACACACACACACACACACACACACACACACACACACACACACACACAGAATAGACACCTGGTGTTGCTGAGTAATCCTCCTCTAATGAACTCCCCTTGCTTCCTCTTAATCATCATTGTTACCAGTTGTAAATGTGCAGCTCTGAGATACACAAGAACCACATTTGAACTCTCTGGATTCATTTAATATGAAGTCAGTGACTCAGGCTTGTCTCTTAGGATGTGGACAGGAATGTGTGACAGGCAGCAGCTCAGATACCGATCCTCTCCAGGCTGCACTGCTAAGTGTGATTACGGAGTTATGAAGACTTCGGTGAGAAGTTTAGTTAATTGTAGTTTTTTGTTTTTTTTTTTTTCTTCAGGCGGGTGTTTGGAGGTGGAGAAAAGCCGCAGCCCATTGTGGAGTACAAACCCCAACGATCCTACAATCGATCAGCCATGGGAGTCACACGTGCGTTTTTGATTATAACTATGGGGGAAATGACATTAATGTAGACTGTTATGTTTTTTATTATGATGCGATATAACTCAAGTGGGTCCTGTCTGTAGTTGGGAACCTTGGAGTCAGTGATGAACTCCAGGCCAAGCTCCAGGACGTGATGGTCATGAGGAACTTGCTCTCCATAGGGAAGGTTCTTGGAGAGGGTGAGTGAAGAGATTTATTAATGGAAAGGAATGAGGAGAGGAAGCATTGTCACATCTGGACTGATAGTGTCAATAACAAACACTGTTTTGAATCCATCAGGTGAATTTGGCTCTGTGGTGGAGGGACATTTACGGCAGCAAGACGGAACATCAGAAAAAGTCGCAGTGAAGACGATGAAATGTGAGCTAAAACAAATCCTTTCATCCAACTCTTAAACAAGCAGATTTGTGGATACATAACCTTCTCATTTTTCTTTAAACAGTGGACAGCTTCTCTCAGAGGGAGATTGAAGAGTTCCTGAATGAGGCAGCCTGCATGAAAGACTTCAACCACCCTAACGTCATCAGACTGCTTGGTATGAGTAGTAGTACTAATGTATTGTCCTAACTCCAATATATTAGTCATTTTCTTTTGCACATCCTTACATTGTTTGTGTTGACTGTCTTGGCCTCTTTAGGTGTATGCTTGGAAGTAAGTTCAGGACATTTTCCAAAGCCCATGGTCATTCTGCCCTTCATGAAATATGGAGATCTGCATAGCTTCCTGCTGCGCTCGCGCCTCGGAGAGAGTCCAATGGCAAGATTTCAGCCAAACACTGAAATATATACATAATATATCACCAATATTAATAGATTAAATATTATTAATTTACAATTTCTTTTTTTGCACATAGTTCTTGCCCACTCAAACACTCCTGAAGTTCATGGTTGACATTGCTCTGGGTATGGAGTATCTCAGTGGCCGTAACTTTCTTCATCGTGACCTGGCTGCTCGCAACTGCATGTAGGTTACAGATTAAAAAAACAAAAAAGAAGTATCAGTTCATTTTAAATTAACTGAAAAGCTCATATTTTTGTGTAATTCTCTTTTGCGGTTTTATAAAAAGTCAGCGCTTTGTTTATCATTCAGGCTGCGTGATGACATGACGGTGTGTGTAGCAGACTTCGGGTTATCCAAGAAGATCTACAGTGGAGACTATTACAGGCAGGGCAGAATAGCCAAAATGCCTGTGAAATGGATCGCAGTAGAGAGTCTGGCAGACAGAGTTTTCACAGTGAAAAGTGATGTGGTAAGCACGTCCATTCTTCATCTGACCTTGTCTGTTCTGCACTGTCGCTCTTTTATCAGGATACAAATGGACAAAAACAAAAAAAACACACACACACTTTGTGTCTGTCTTAACAGAATAGTTACTGTGAAACAAAGAGTAGCTACCGAAAGAAGAACTTGACCCGTTATCTGCATTTTCCCATCACCTAACACTTTCTATTGTGCTATGGAGAATTTCAAAACCTTTTTTATGCACAAGTCAGTCGGTCTGAATTGAACAGCCCAATCAGCTATCAGTTTGCATTTGTATCTTGTGTCTTGTTCAGCATTGTTTCTCTGCTTTTGTGTTTTATCCGCTGTTAAATGAGCACATTGTGTGCACAACCACAATTTCCTAATGTCATAAAAAGAACTCTAGCTGTCTTTTGTCATGTTGACAAAAATGCAAAACTCAGGCACCTGATGTGTTTATTCCCACTTCTGCAATGTACATGTGAAAACTGAAAATTTTGTCTGATCCCAGTTCTTTACTCAGATAGTTGTAGCTGTAAATAATTTCCAAAGATAAAAAAAAGACAGTTTTGTACAACATCCAAAGGTAATGTTGTATCTTACAGTGGGCGTTTGGCATCACTATGTGGGAGATTGCTACACGAGGCATGACGCCCTACCCTGGAATCCCAAATCATGAGATTTACGACTACCTTGTTGAAGGACACAGACTGAAACAACCAACAGACTGTTTGGACGAGCTGTGAGTTTTGTCTCATTTGGGTTACATGTTTTTTTTTTTTTTGTTTTTTTTTTTTGGACTAAACAGAGTCTACAGAGACTATTAAAATAGTATTGAAGTTAAGGTGGATGTGATTTTTCGAAAATAAATACGTATGTATTTTTATATAACCATTTGATTTCCTTAGTATTCCTTAGTAACAAACCCCATAGTAAGAAGACCTGCAAGATGTTTTGCAATTAAAGTTTGAAATTCACTAAATTCAGGTTTTCAGTTCTCCTTCTCTTGGTTTCCATCTAGTCCGGGAAAAAAAACTTTAACCTGAAAAAAATATTACCTTTTTAGATTGGATGGCTTTGCCCACCACTGCCATCTGTAATAAAGTGAAAAATGACACTTTGAGAACATGTTGATGGGGTTTCAGTGATATTTGTACCTACAGTTGTTTTACAACTACCTACCTACAGTTGTTATGATTTGGCACTATATAAAAAATCAGATTTGATTTGATTTTTAGAGATTAGACATGAGGAGTTTATTCAATTATTTACTCAATAAAATTTGTTACATTTAAATTTTTTTCCTAACTTATTTTAAGGTATGAGATCATGTACAGCTGCTGGAGGGCTGATCCACTGGACCGACCCCTCTTTCCTCAACTGCGAGAAAGGTTGGAAAAGCTCACGGAAAAGCTCCCGGAGTCATTCAGCAGGGACGATATCATCTATATTAACACAAGCTTTCCTGAAGAGGACCCAGACAGGGAAATGCTTCCTGCAGAACATCCCGTGTTCAGCTCCTCTCCTTCCTGCAGACAACGGGCAGCAGAAAATTCAGTAGTCACTGCAGACATTCACGGGAGCCTGGAGGACACCGATGATGAGATCAACGATCGCTATGTGGTGGTGGTCTCTTCAGAGCCATCCCTGAGATCCCCTGATGTGGACACTCCTCTTTTGTCGAGTGATGCTTTGAGCCAAGCAAACGGAGACATGGTTTCAGGCATGGATAACAGCTCAAGTGACACTTCTCTCCTGCTGTAACAGTTGGTACTCAGCCCTTAAAACTGTAATAAAACTGTCACCTTGATCATTACTAAACATGCTGCCTCGTCGCACTGGGAGCACCTTGACGTTTCCCTGCAGTTGCTTTACATGGACCGCCAAGATGTCAGTGTTAGGAATGTCGTCTGTGTGTTTACGCACGTTCCCATAAGCTTAAGATACACGGAACTGTGAAAGTGTTTACTGTATTATATTCTCAGTTGTAATGTAAATACAAAAATCTACAGGACATTTATAAAGTGATCTTGTTGTCTATTGTAAATAAATGCTTTAATGACTCACGTGAGACATGATGACTGGTGGTGGGGGGGGGGGAGCTCAAATGGTGTAAAAACCAGCAGGAGGGGATAGTTAATCAAAAGAACTGAAGTAATATATTAATCTATATTAGTCCCTGGGTATAAATTTAGAAAAACGTCAGCATTGGTGCATAAATACATAAATAATCCATAATCTGTCATAAAATGTAAACAGTCGGGTGATCAGGAAACCTTAGCAGCTTAATTATTGAGCAATCAGATAATTAGAAATGCTGGAAATCCTGGAGCCCATGGGGAAGTAAAGATTTTCCAGTTAATAAGAAGCAGTAGACATTTACATAAATGAGTTTAATTTTGCTCTCAGATGTATTACTTCCCTCTGCCTCTTCACTGGAATGATGACTACCATTTCTTAATTTGTTGAATAATCACAACCTCCTGACAGTGATGTCACTCTTACCCTCTATTTCATCACTACAGCCCAGAATGACTTTATGGCGATAACTGCAAATCCAAGCTTCACCTTCTGACCTTCTGATCCATTTCTAAATAAAACCGGACTGTTCAATATTTCCATTATTGGGAAGGAAGTCTTCATAATTACACTTAATGATTCGTGCAATCCTCCCTAGCCTTCTTGTCAATCTCATGAGATTTGCTGATGAATTTGCAGACAGACAGAAATAGAGAGATATGTTAAATAAACCCCAGATGACTTGGCACGGTCAGAGGTCAGTCTCAGACAGGTGAGCCTACTCAGGTACGGTCTGACTGAGGCTCCTCCTCCTCCAGCTGCTGCGTTCACGGCGCCTCCTGCAGGGGAGCGTCCGACCTCACCAGGACGAACATGGCCGCTGCAGTCGGGATGAGGACGTGGAGTTGTACGACCAGAGGACTTTTCCGTCCATGGGGAGTCCTTCTTGTGGCTTTACTCAGTACTATAAATGCGGTTGTGGCGGCCCCAGAAACCGGACTGTGGACAGTCACAGTCGTAAATGTGAGTATCGGACAGATCCGGGTCGCTAGCGGCAGCTGCATTAGCCTTGTTGTGCTAGTAGCCCGTTAGCAGCTGTGGGGATGGTGCCAAGTCGTGTAACCTGTTATTAATTAACAAAATCACGTTGGCTAATCCTGTCTGGGACTTTACACACTTCACAGACTTGGAGAAACTGTGCCAAACAGATAGAGCAGGATTTGCTGCTAACACAGCCTATTAGCTGTCACCCTAAGATGACCTAAAGGTTAGCAACACGAACTAGCTAGCTTCCGCTGAAGTTAAACAGCTGTTTGAATGGTGCCTCCCATTTAGCGGAGCAGCTTATACATCTTTACATTTACATGTGTGTACCAAACACTGCGAGCAGGAGACTGTGAGTCACATCCATGTTGCTCACACTTTCAGGATCTACCTATTTCGGCCAGCAGCTCATCGTTACACATCAGAAAACACACTGAAAGTTGATCTACAGTCAGATCTTTTAGTCGTCTGAGAGAGTCTTTCCTCTTGTTTGCCACCAAATAGGCACTGCACAAAGGATCAGGAAAGGAAAACGAGAAAGCCTTGATCAATTATTTAAGTAGTGGGAGTTTCAGTTTCCTTCTCGTTGTCGTATTAGGTGTGCTGTGGAACCTGTAGAGGTCATTGGTCTGGTACTGTACTGGCACAGATTGAGAGACAGACAAACACACTCATACAAATGAACTATTAAAGTTTCAGTTCACCTGATCCACATGTCCCTTTGTCCCTTCCCTGCCCACGCTGACTGGGTTTGACCACGTTTAGGTTTAACTATAAACCTACAATTAATACACTCTATTCACCACTCCACAGACCTCACGGCCACTGCTGCTAAGGAAATCCATGTATAAGAAAACGGACATTGAATTTAATGGTAAGACACAAACTGTGCTCATGTTATGTCACAGACATTGTTGTCCCTTTCTGCCCCCTGTGTTCATCACCACTTGCGTCTTCATGTTTTAGTTTTGTATTTTGAATGTCCCGAGAAGATGAACTTCACCATTCACTGGTATTTGAAATACTACCCCTGTCACAATGAATTCGACAATATTGAAGTAAGTGTAGAAGCTACACAAACAATCAGAAGGCCTGGACTTGATTGTTTATGAATGCTGACATGTGACTGTCTGTAGGAAATTTATGAGTGGACACCTCTGAGTCGTGGTGAGAGTCTTGATCCAAATCCCCTCGGACATGGAGAGTACATCGAACACAAACATGGTCCTTTGACATGCGTTAGTGGAATGCACTCTTTTCCAATGCTCAAAGTAGGTTTGCTACAGTACTCTCCTAAACAGAGTAACATGCTTCACACCATTGTATTTATTACCTAGTATTTATATTCTGTATTATAACATCCACTAAGAGCTAGTGTTTTTTCAGAAAACGAAGGCAGAACCACGGCCGGTCGTTCCTCCTGTGAAGGACAGAGTGCCAGTAAGGAAAAATAAATGCTGTATGATTTGATGTGATAAAACCATAGTGTTTTAACGTTTTGTTTTTTTTAAGTGATGAACACTGTGTTAATTTTGTATCCCTTCAGGATGAAAATGAGACCAGGTGGATTACTGAGGAATATGACAGCAGCAGCTCTGCGAAGAGCGGCAATGGCAATGTCAAAGACAACATCATAGCCACCACGTGGAAGGACGGGCCTTACCTGCTGGTCGTTAAAATTGTGTCCTCTAAGCAGAATACTAACTGGAATTTAACTGGTGAGATAAAAAAAAAAAAAAAAACAGACAAACAAACAAACAAACAAACAAAAAAACAGACAAACAAAACAACTCACCACATCATGCGCATTTAATACACTGTGACTCACGTTGCGGATCATCACCCTGCATCAGTTTACTTCCCACGTAATTGAACGCTTGGCTTGACTAGATGTGCAGAATTGAACTCACTATGCAGAAGCTAGCTGTAAATATAAAGTCAATCTGAAGAGTCAGATTACAAAATTTACCACAACTAACAATTGTTTTGGCAGATTCTGTTACTTAAGTTGTGTAATGCATGGATTTTGTTTTTCCAGTTAAAGTGGTGATGAAAGGCAGCCATGGCTACATTTCGATTACAGAATGGCCTCTCATGACCGTAAGTAGATGGTATATTTGGAAGGAACACATTTGTGTGAACTGCGTCAAAAATATGAATCATGTTTACAGTAAACTGTAGTATAACCAAAGGATATGTCCACTGTTTAAAATGAACAGCGCACCTGAAAGACTGTAATGCACACAGCCTTTGAGCTTTGTGCATTGGACTGAGTTATTGCTAACAGAGCCAAACCTTATGAAATCTCATTGAAGCTGAATGAATAGTCAATACTCAGAGAATGTTTTTGGATGAACTGCTTGTGTTTGCGGAATTTGGTTTCCAGTCACTTAAGAGCAACTGCTCCCTTTATGTATTTGTAAAACGAATCCTTTGCTGTGTGTTTGTAGTTCTACATGGTGATGTGCATTGTGTACATCCTGTACGCCCTGCTGTGGTTTGTCTGGGCAGCGTGTTACTGGAAGGATCTGCTTCGCATTCAGTTCTGGATTGCAGCGGTCATCTTCCTCGGAATGGTGGAAAAAGCTGTATTCTGTGCCGAATATGAAAACACCAACGCTGTTGGCTCAGCTTGTGAGCATCTATATATCATCACAAAAATGTGTTTTTCATTTTCATGTGAAATAATAACTGTTTTGTTTTCTTAATTAATTTACTTTTGTTCCACTGTTGCCTTTAGCTACAGGTTTGTTGGTCTTTGCTGAACTGATCTCTGCGCTCAAGAGGACTTTGGCTCGGTTGCTTGTCATCATTGTCAGTCTTGGTTATGGCATTGTAAAGTACGTCACGTCGTGAATTTTTTTTATTTTTTATTTTTTTTTGAGATGCAACGATAGAAGTTTGTTAGTTGAAATAATTTTTTTTTTCTCTTTTTTCTCTTTTTCTCTCTTTTTTTCAGGCCTCGTCTGGGGACAGTAATGCACAGAGTAGTGGGGCTTGGTATCCTCTACTTTGTCTTTGCTTGCATTGAAGGTGTCCTGAGGATTACTGGGGTGGGTATTAAGTTAAAGATGTCAAAAGTAACCATTTCCCATCTGAAGATAAACTTTGTATTGCTTTTTTTAATCTGACTGACAGCCCCCAAGTTATTACACAATTTGCTACCCAAATTAATTTTAGTTAGTAATGACCAGTTGACTTGTTTTGTGACCAATTCAAAACAAAAAGAAAAAAAAAAGAATTGGGATTAACAGTATTACATCTCTATAGTTCGTTACCAGGTTGTGTTTTCATGCAAATCTAACTTCACATTATGTGTATTGTCTTTATTCGCTGGTGGGCCAAAAAACAAGGGTCGAGACAACGGCCCTGCTCTCATTACATCAATTGCTCTGGCTGTGTGTGACTCCTGTGCCATCTGGTTCATATCCTTCCAGTGTATACGAAGTGGAAATTGATTAATCGAACCAAATTATCTTGGGCTTTCCTTTTTTTTTTGAGTCAGATGATGGATTATTTTCCTCTTTGCACCTTGGTGAATGGTTCTATATTTTACATTCTGTGCTTGGTTTGTTTTTTTTTTTGTTTGTTTTTTTCGGAGAATACGGTGTCTGTGATTTACCCCCTTCATCTTTAACCTCATCTTTAACCTCTTTCCTTGCGTCCTCTGGCCCTGCTCCTGCCCTCCCTTCTAGGCGGATGACTCTGACTTGGGCCTGCTGGCCAACATTCCCCTGGCTCTGCTTGACTCCTCTCTGTGCTGGTGGATATCCTTTTGTGCACCTAGAATTTTTCCCTGCGTGGTTTCCCTCTGCTCCTCCCCTCATTCAAATGAGCCCAAATTAGACCAAGATAGTTTAATCTGCAGCTGTTTTGTTCCTTTCCCATATAATTAGTAGTGAGAGACCACATTAAGTATAAGGTTGCGTCATGACATTTTGCATCACTATAGGAACGACCTTGCACCAATCAGAGGAAAATTGCAATTGCTTATGCTTTCTAGTTGGTGGTTTAACTGTTTGTCAAATGATTTATTTTCCCTTTTTTTCCCTCCTGCACAATCAATGACATTTTATTGGGCTGTCTTGGTCTGAATGGTCAGCCGCGACTGATTTGCATGTGGGATTCAATGCTATTATAAGTTTTGTTGCCACTAGGGTGGTTGAATGAAATGAGCTTTTCTGACGTTTCCTTTAAATCCTAAGACTGTAAATTAAATACACTGCAACAATTAGGAAATTATTGCTGTGGATTTGCTAATGTAATACACATTCAGATAGGTACACTACCAGTCAGGAATGTGTGTCCAAACCTTTGATTGGTAGTGTACATGAATTAAATTTATCAGCATTATCAGATGCCTTAGAGGTATATTTATGCTCCTCAGCATCTGGTTCAGTCAGTCTGATGTTTGTTTTATTCATCCGTGAGTCAGTGTGTGGTGGAGAGAGTTGTATGTAAAATGGCAGATTGTATAAATGTGTATGTTTGTAAAGAAGTGATTCAAAACACAGGTTTTAAGTACAGTACACATTCGCATATAGAGATTCAGAGCTCATCTGGTGTCTGCTTTATCTGCCGCATATTTACCTTGACTGCCACTAACATCTTTGTTAGTCTGGCACAAACCATCAAGACTCTGAAGCTGAGGAGAAACCCTGTCAAGTTGTCCCTCTACAGGCACTTTACAAACACACTAATATTTGCCGTCATTGGTAAGTTTTGCGATTTTAATAGAGATGACTATCCTCGGAATTACTACAGTTTTGTCTTTTGAACCATATTAAACACATCACAACATAATTTTCCCTCAGCTTCCATCATTTTCATGGGTTGGACAGCAAAAAAATTCTGGTTTGCATATTGTCAGTCTGTGAGTATGTTTTGACAAGTTCAGTAGTGAAAGTTCAGTAGTTTTAGGTTTATGCTGTTTTGATATTTGGACCTGTTTTTGTTTGAAGGATTGGATTGAGCTGTGGATAGAAGATGCTTTCTGGAGGTTCTTATTCTCTATCATTCTACTTGTCATTATGTTTTTATGGAGACCGTCTGCAAACAACCAAAGGCAAGAACTACATTCAGGGCTGTCAACTGAACTGGATACGTTCTTCTTTTCCCTCCTGTTAATTCATTAAGCACTTCATTCAATGTCCACAGGCATGCTTTCACACCTCTCATGGATGACTCTGACGATGAGGAAATCGACGAGTTCATTGCTTCAGCAAACCTTGGTACAGTAACATCATAGAAGTGTTCAACAGTCTTACAATATTTATTTGTTTTATTTTTATTTCTAAGTCTGTCTTTACCTATTTGTTTCCTCTTTTTTTGTTGTTGTTGTTATTTTTCTTTTTTTCGTTGCAGCTGCTGGCATTAAGTTGAGATCAACAAAAAACGAGACAAATGGGACAGTGAAGCCTGCAGAAACAAACCCAGTAAGTAACAATTTCCTAATGGGAGTGTGATAGTTGTATTAAGTCATTTAATGTGTGTTGTATTAAGTGTTAAGAAATGAGTTTCCTGTATTTCAGCAGATGGCAGTATTACTTTTGTCAACCTCTGTTTCTCTTTGTCCAGGATGAAGACTTGAAGTGGGTGGAGGATAACATTCCTAGCTCTCTCACTGATGTGTAAGCATCATATCAGTCATTTTTATTGTTGTTTTTTTTTTTTTTCAAGGCATATGTGATTCTAACAGAGTGTCTTTGATCCCTTTCGTCACTGCAGAGCTCTACCAATCCTGCTTGACTCTGATGAGGTACCAGTTTCAATTTTTTTTTTATTCTTGAAAACATTAGTTATAATACATATTATATTTCTCTAATTTAGAGGAAGTTAATGTAGATATGAGGATATGAGTAACCAGGGGCTGTAAAACACAAAACCTTTTTTGATAATGTTGGGGATGCAGAATTAGTTGAAACATTGAGCCTGACCTCAGGATATGAGGACACTTCTCAGAAAGTTGTCAGGGTGATGGTTTTCTCAGTATACTTATGTCACACCTTTAATAGAAAAAAACATGTTTTTCTTTATTTTAGTCAACCAGCTGGTGAAAATCAAGTCTCAGTGTGGGAAATTGTGAAACCTTGTCTTTACATGTTTCTATCTGTTAAAGGACCTGTTGTTTAAAATATTCCAATATGTATATAGATTTTTTTTGTCTAAAAGCAAACATTTTAAACTTGATGACCTAAGCAAAAATGATACATTTATGTTTGTGGGTTATTTCCCAGGAAATCATGACGACCAAGTATGAGATGTCAAAGCTGGAGTGAGGCAACACATTTCCAGTGTTAAACAGGTGTGGAGGGTGAACAGCTGTGCTGTTCTCTGGCTCTGAAGCTGGGTCTCCAGCAGGATGGTGGTGGAGTGCCATTTAGATTTTCAGGGGATCCTTCTGAACCGCTGCTGCTCAGCAGGGGTGTTGCATGTCACAGTTCAGGAGAACTCCTTATTTCCTCAACTTCTCAAGCAGACAGAACACTACCAGAGGAATCTTGTCTTGCCACCGACCGACCGGTTCACTCTTTCCTTCATATGATCAGTTCTGAGCCTTTTTTTCCAAAGAGAAAATTTCATCTTATATTAAGTGCTGTATTTATTTCTGTCCGTTCGAATTTTATCAGAGAATTGAGAAGAGTGAGCCTCATGCATGAACATACTTTTATACAAGTATCTTTTCGAGGGTATCTATAACTTCTCGGATGGCTGTAATCAAATTAGATACTTATTTATGATGAAGAGAAATCATTTTTTTTTTTTCACACCAACTAAGAAAGATTATTAAAGCCAGAAAAGGATCTTTCTGTCTTAAAACACTGTGTGTGTGTGTGTGTGTGTGTGTGTGTGTGTGTGTGTGTGTGTGTGTGTGTGTGTGTGTGTGTGTGTGTGTGTGCGCGCGCGCGTGTGCGTGCGTGCGCGTGTGCGTGTGTGCATACATAGACACACACACAGAGACAAAGAATTTAAGTAAATGTTATGTATCTGCTATCTGTCATGTGACTGTTAGTGTTGGACGCACACTTTCTTGGGGTCGGGAGGTTTGGTTCCGTTTTCTTTTCTCTGCATATTGAAATAATGTAAGTAGGAATTTTCTATTATGCACTTTGGAGATCAAAGCTGTGCCTATATGTCATTTTTGTATGAGGCCTAATCTGTTCAAGAAACCCAAGAGTAGTGTGTGTAAAAGTGTTTGTTGCAAATGTTGGTGGGTTCAGTTGTGTCAGCCTTGTGTGGTGGGGGGGTCATGCTCTGAATCTACTCTATGGATGTGAGTGGCCAAGTTCGATGTCCTTGGCTAGAGGGAGCAATATATTGTTTATATGTTGATAAGGAGTTCAAAATTTTCTTTTTGTGTTTCAAGTGTACTTATATAAGTGTGTGTTCACCCATGTTTACTATGTATGTATGTTTACAGTTTGTGCTTCCATTTTATTTGAAATTTTTTAATGACTTGGAACCTGAACAATCTGTGCGTATAAGGCAAAGTGGCAAAACTGCAGCTTGCTTTGTGGTTTCTTTGCGGTGTCTGTGTTGATTTCATGGATGCTTCAGTAATTTCCTTCAAATACGTCTTAATGGTAACCTTTGAAAATGGATGGCATGGTGGTGAGTTTTTGTTTTTGTCAGTGTCGCCTTGGAGTCGAACACACTGTCATTTTCATGTTTGTCGTCTTGGGTCAGTGTAATAGAAGGAGTTGCAATCTTGTCTCACTGCGCCATCCCATAATATGTAACACGAGATAAGTTATGTGGTTAGCACAAGCACAAGCTGATCATATGAATGGGTTTATAACGTCACTGTTTTCTGTTTGGGGTTTTTTCTCTCCTTGGTTGGAATAATTGTGTTTATGGTGGCAAGTTGTCTTGTTATATAAAACTGCGCACACCTGCAGTGGACCTTGAGTATTTGTACAGATGGGTCCTGGCTCATTCCTGTTATTCCATAATTCCACAGGTGCAGAGGTGTCTGGATAATGTGACTTGACTCTGTTTTGTTTTTGTTTTTTTTGTTTTTTTTTTTAAATGAGTGTCATGGACAACTGGGCTCAAACTTTTCATACCAGCAGTTTTTCTCCTCTTCCTCTTCAGGAAGGGTGTACGCTCAGTATGAAAAGAAGGACAGGAGAAGGTTTGTTTCCTGTTCTGTGATTCTCAGTGTTAATTTGACAATAAAAATACATATTTTATTACCGAGTTACGATCTCTTTTTAAAGCCGTCCAGATTTGAGAGGAGAATAGTAGAAACTGTTGCATGAATGGGCCATGTGAGGAAAATTCTGATGAATGATAACATGATAATGAAAGGCAGAGACTAAAATACTGCGAGCAATGCTTAAATGAAGTCCAGTTGCTGTGAATATAAATCCAGAGTTTTCTTTTTTCCTCAAACCTTCAGCCTTTAATAGGCTTGTGACCAGGAGGATGGAAATAAGCTGATGAATTTGCCATGTCAAGATTATGAATTCTCTTTCGGAGCTGGTTTAACGTGTAAATGATTTCATGCCAGGTGTAAAACTCCACTTCAATTTGAATTTGAACCCTTCCTTGTTTACTCATAAGGGTTAGGGTTAAAAAGATTGCATCAGATACAAATATGACATTATTATGGCCTGTAATAATGGATTATAGGCCTCTTCAGAGACCTGGACAAGCGGACCGTCACTCTGCTTTCCTATAACTCTCACATATTTCTGGATGTCCTCCAAACATTTATCCCACATGAAAGATGATCCACAGACAACCTCTCCCCTCTCCTGCATAAGAAAAGTAGAAGTAAATTCCTCCACAGCACCTTCCATTCGAGTCTAACGCACCCTCCTCTCTTACGTTTAGCTGCGGATCAATTTCTGCTGTGTCATTTCTCCTTGATTTATGCCTTTTCAGTTTGTTCGGACAACGTTTCAAGATGTTTTAGGAAAACTTTACTGCCCCATGGAATTTCAGGAATTTTTGATATGGAGGTTGTTTCTTCCTTTTTGTGTTTTTTTTGCGGGTGGCATGTGACCAGGAGCTTTAAAGTCCGGCTACACAGAGAGGATAAACACACGCTATATAGCCCTGAGGCTAAATACCAGACTTTTGCTGTTTTTGTGCCGGTTTCAACTGGCAGTTCAACCTCTGACAGCTAACAAATCACAGGAGACTTTACACTGGATCAAAAAGAAATAATCAGCTTCATCATTTATTGCACTACTCTGTTTCTCTTGGTCTGTTCAGCTCCTACGGATGGCGCATGCGAGTCACCATGAGCTCAAAGAAGAAGACCAGAGTGTTTCTATCGCTCTGACATAAAATGAGTATAAACCACACTATGCTGGCTTTGCCTCAAGGCCCTGACTGTATATTTTAATCATTACTCTCCAGCAAATGGCTTGTGTTATGTAGCTCAGCGCTGTCCAATTGTCTCTGGCAAAATCCTTCAGCCCAAGAATGGATGAAACATGTGAACATCAAACGGCCTGAGCACAAGCCTGAAACAAAGGCCTGCAATGTGAACGCTCCTGGTCTGGTGACTGAAGGAAATTAGGCCCACCGTTAAGACGCGTTGTCATTTTCAAAGCACTCTGCGCCGTCCACTCCCTCCTGAAAGCAGGCATCTCCTCTGACCCCTTTTATTGCAATGTAAACCCCTGGATGGAGATGGGAGAGGAGCGAAGGAAGTCAACAGAACACATGTGGGGAGCATTAGTCTCCTCTTTCTGTAACACTGAGATATGATTTCGAAATGGGACAGTTAGTTCCTCCTTTTTGTTTCCAAAACAGAGGAGCAATGCTGTTTTCAGTATTATCTGTGAGCTGCTGCCCCGATGGGTTAAATATTATAAAGCAGACATGCTTCCTCCCAACCCCTCCGTTCTTTCATGCATTTCCAGTGTTTATCTATCAGCTGTGTGTCGGCTTGTGCGTCACTCATTAAAATTCACTCTTAATAGACGAAGAATGAGAGCGAGCAACGCCCTGAGAACATTTAACAGCACACTGTTGAGCGTCAAGCCAGGCGGTCCTAACAAATAGTGAAATGTTGGACTGACTTTATTTCAGTTATGCAGAGACAATTAACATTCCAGATAAATTATGTAGTGCATTGGCAAGCATGCCAAATCTTCTATGATTTGGAATATAATGAAGCTATTTCTGGGTAATATACAGAAAACGAGTAATAGAGAAAATATACCCAGTTACAGATTTGCATCTACTGTTCAAAAGAAACCTCTCTTAGTATAATGACTGGTGCCTGAAAAGAAATAAGCTAGTACAAAAAAACCAAAAACAAATATACAGTATATGATGGAAGATAAATGAGGCGCAACGTATGTTACAATGTAAAAACTGACAATATTTCCAATAAATTAGAGCCACAGGAGCACTAACGTCTTCAAAGGGTATATCATCAATAAAGTAAAGGCAGTGCATCAGCCCGAGGGCCTGACCCGGAGCTACAGACCTGTGATAGACATAAAAATACAAACATTAAGCATCAGCAAAGACAAAAAAATATATATAGCTATATATTCTATAGCTATTTTGCATGCATTCAGACTCATTCAGTCAAACATCTATAGTCATAGCTCATAATATCCATCCATGATGTCTTTGTTCTTTGCTGTTCAAGTGGAAATAGACAACTTGTTTGTTGTAACTTTTTATGATGTTTATTTGCTTCATAGCGCAATAGCAATAGAATAATAACATCACGAGCTTTGCCTTCACTATTGCAATGTTGTTTGTTGCAAAGCATAAAACATAAGAGGGAAATAGGAACGCTCAATTTGCAGGAGGAAAGAAATATATCTTCCACTAACTAAAGGGGCTAGTAACTAAAGGGGGGTAGTGCTTTTGTTTTCCCTAGTAACAATCGGTTATTTCCTCGGGTAGTGAATGCTGGAACAACTAGAGTAACTGTGGAAACTCTACATGACAACGGAGGCAAAGAATTACAGAAACCAAGATAAAACAAGAGTGAACCTCAGATGGGTTTCCACTTAATGGACAGCTCCATGATCAGAGTGGGGAAGAAATTCAGTTCTGCACCCGCAGGGACTGCAGAGAGACCCGGTGAAGAGATTGACTGGGCCGACAAAAACTTTACAAGGTGCAGTGCACCAGGATTTGTCCTGGTATCCAGCCCAAAGGCCATCAATAGAAAGACCTGACACTCAGTTGGCCTCACTTCTACTAAATCTGCTTTCTTATTAAGGCACCAGGTGCTTTACTATGTCTTTATCAGACTAAGATCAAGTTGGGATTCCTAGAGTCCTTTCTCGCTCAGGCCAGTCACCAGTCTGACTATCTCTTGCAACCAAAAACAAACGTTCAAATCATTTAAAAGAATAAGCAAAGAACACACCTGCTGGCGGTGACCTTTCTAAAATGAGCAGTGGCGACGCTCACTATATTATGTTATATATAATCCTGTCTGTGACAATGGTGCCACCATTAATGCCATGTAGAAAAAAAGGAGAAAAGTTGTCTATTACCACTTTAAACACCATCACTCTCCAACTCTTTTGGTAATTTGGCCACTGAACAAATGTTCAGCCTGCGACTGGCTGCTCGGAGAAATTAATTTCTGATAGGGGATGAAGAAAGGGTATCAGTTGAATCAGTGCACATCACACACACCCTTTCCTGTTCTTCTTCACCTTTCTGTGCCTGGTCTTTTCTCCTTCCAGACCCGGGTCTCAAAAGTTGTAAGGTGAAACCAGAATATGGACCCGGGCCACATGCTTAGCTTGGAAAATGCGGTCGCTGTACTCAGACATGTCCACATCAATGGTGATCTCCTGCGGTCCGCGCAGCTGCTGGACCAGTATGAGCTCACCAGTCTGTCTGTCTGAACGCTGCATGACAAAGATTCCTCGAGAGTTACCGCCCACTATGCCAAAGCGCAGGCTGTCCGGCCCCGTGCGCCCAGGGGCTGCTGCCGTCGCCATACGGAAGAGTGTGGCAGGAGTCTGCAAGTTGGACGGCAGAGACAGGTAGTGGAAGGACAGAGTCTTGGGGGCCTGGTGGCAAGAGCGGCTGTCCATGGGGCAGGGGTTTCTCTCACACTGACTGCAAAACAAAAATGCAGCTAATATTAAGCTGGGGTCATTACAAGACGATTTTGTAAATGGTTTCCATTCTTCATGTGCTAAACTGTTGTCATGGAGAAATGGTTACATAATTGATCTAGCCCTGTGAAAAAGTGTTAATAAGTAAAGGAGAAAGGCACACATACATAAAAAGCTCATTCGAGGTCAAGTGCCCTGAAATGTTAAATCACAATTGTCACTTTTTTTGTTACAAACAAAAGTTGATGCAGCAACACGGACCAGAATTCGAGCTGCAGCAGTTGAAAATTGACCTAGTAAGCACACTGACACCTGGAAGTAAACATCATTCAGTCACTCACTTTTTTATTGTGAATGCATCAAAAACCCTAAACCTTCTTAGCATGAGTTTGTAGAGTGGAATTGGGACACTGCTACAGGCTTCTGGCAATTTTTGACTTTCTTCCTTGTTTCAAGTTTCTTTTTTTTTTTTCCACATTTGTCCATCCCCTTTTCTGGCAGCTCAGCAGCATTTCACCACATTGATGGTTCACTAGAATCAGACAGAGCTTTGTTTCATGCTTTTAAAAGAGGCAGCTTGCTGGTGGCTGGCAAAGGGAGATGGAAGTGGTCATATCGCCAAACATTTGGCCGGTGCACAGAGTTTCTACGTGGTTTTGAAGAACAAAATATTATGTCATCGATTGAAGTTCTGCTGAGCACACATGCCCTTTCTCCGGAACGATTAGAACCGCTATAATACAGCTGTAACCACAACTACTTTCTTCCTGTTGTCATAATTTCAATTAGTCATGATAACAGTCGAGCTCTGGGAACATTGGGGCGTGGGTTAGGATGAGGTTATAAGGATACAACAATCTACAACCTAAATCACTTTATATGAGCATGAAACTAAAAGTGACTGCACTCAAAATTTAACCAGGTGGTTGGGGGGTAAACTGTGATGGAAACTTACAGCAGTCTTAGTTATGGTTCCAGTTTCTCCTAGGCTAGATCTCTACGGTTACCAAGGAAACACTAATGTTATTAATGATGATGGCCAAAACTACCAAATTAAGCCAGAGCTTTCTCATAGTTGGTTCTAATTTAAGGGCAGGTGGTCATTTGAAAGTTGGATCCACTTACAAAGGAGATGTCTTGACATAGCTGATGGTGCCATGAGAATGGGGACACTCTGGATTGACGCACTGAAAGCCTCCACCCGTGTTGACACAAGTTGTCCCTCGGCTACAGTTGTGCTGCTGGCTTAAACATTCGTCCACATCTGGAAGACAAAACAGCAGAGGCATGTAAGAATGAGAAGCGGGGAAGGAGAAACTTGCCAGACTGACTCCCTGCTTCCTGGTTACCACAGTCAGAGCAGAGGGCGCTGTGCTGTGATTGTTTATTTGGTTTTTCAGTTTAGTCTCCCACAAATGCCTCATGTCCTAAAGATACCTTCTGCTGGGAAAGGGTGAGGTCATTTGTTCCACTGGCAGGCTCTGTAAGCTTCAAGGGTGCTAATGAAATTGGCACCGAGGTTTGCAGGGCCACTAAACACCTCTGGAGAAACGAAAAACTCGGCTGCTAAAGGCTCCTCGTCTTTCTAAATCACAGGTATCCCTCACTGGGGCTGCAAAACCAGCTGGATATGCAGCCAGGATCCCTGTGAATGAGCCTTTGTCCTCTGTTGTTTCTTGTCACTCACCCTCACAGCTCCGCCCATCTGGGAGCAACTTGTAGCCGCTGGGGCAAGAGCAGTGGTAGGAGCCTGGGACGTTCACACATTCGTGGACACAGAGCTTCCCTCCTTGGTCCAGCCGATACACTTCACACTCATTTACATCTGTGTAAACAACGGACAGAAATGTGCAAGTTTTTGTGAGTTGTGTAATTATGCACCTCAGGCAGTTTACAACAGGAGCCCTGGCACGTTGTGGTATTTCAGACCACCAGTCTTTGACCCTTTGGGACATAAACAAGTTTGAAGAAACTGAATGAAAATTCTTGTTTCAAAACGTTACTTAACCAATTACACCTTAAAAAACAGCTGAACTGTGAGCTGAATGGGTACTAATCAGCTTGTGACTTCTCGAGAGGATTATTTTGTTTTTCACAGACTGGCTCTCCAGATTACTCTCATTTGTAACTATATTAATCACATAAGGAGCAAAAGATTCAGGTATTGGGGGATCAAACATCGGCTATTTGCCCCGTAGCGATGCCGTTGAACAAGACGGCCAGCTTGGGAGAACTCCTTCGTGTCTGACCCGGCCTCCCTGTGAGGAAGATCAGCAAAAGGGGAGAATGTCACCGCAGGTATCAGTTAAGTAACAGCTGATCGCAGCTCACCCTGACAGATACTGTTATCAGAGGTGCCACTCATATGAAAGCCGGCATCACAGCTGCAGTGCTGGGCTCGGTTCACTTGTGCGCAGCGAGGTCTTCGGCTGAACGCTGGATCATTCACAACACTCCACTCAGGTGGCGCTGGATCATGGAGGAAGATATGAAAGTTAAAGAGCACCGCTACAGTTGGACCTAAAGCGGAACATATTGTACACATACGCAGTAGTCTGATCTCAGTTCGACTACCTGACGACCATTCAGTGGTACTGACCTGTCTGGGTTTGGTGCTGGCAATGAGAGCCACTCCAGTTTTGAGGGCAGGTGCATTTGTACTGGTTAACACCTTCCACACAGGTGCCTCCGTTTTGGCAGGGATTACTTGCACACTCGCTTATATCTGTCAGTGAAAGAGAGAATGATCTTAACTTGCCCCAAGAAACACAAAGAAAGAGTAAATATTTCGACCTGTCACGTTTGAGCTACTTCCTTTTAAGATAAATATTCCTGAAATGAAATTGAATAAGAAACCCGGTTGAAATCATGTCTGCAGCTCAAACAATATAATGAAATAAAAGTGGTAAGATTAGTTAAGAGTATGAAAAAATGAAGAAATAAAAAAAGAAGACTAGACCAGAATTTGCTTCAGGTTTCACTGGAAGCAGCTTAAAAGGGTGTGTAAAGAAATACAGACAAAAAACATGAAAGAGCCTCTTTGAGTTTTTCCTGTCTACCATTCATCCATAAAGTGGAACTGTGAGACTACCCGGTTTGATAACTGATACTCCAGAATGAAAAACTGGTACTGTAATTATGGATACGCGATGTCAACCGTTAGGCATAGATGCCCTTTTATTTATTCCATTTGTGGAAAAGTCACAGTTCTATTTATGAACGCTAATGACTATCATTATTAACGTGTAATTCAAGAAAATCCATCTGGACCTTTAAAGCTAGTTTGTACAGACTGTGCTGTGTTTTATCCATAACTTTCAAATGTTGTAAAATATACAAGACTCAAATAATTAGAAAAGCTGTTTTAAAGATTTAGACAGGTATTTAAGTACTTGTACTTGTCAATACTTCAAAAAGTTCATTTTTCTTTTGGTTAACAGTAATTCTACTAATGTTCATGCTAATTTAACAACTTATTACCATCTCCAATATAGCGTGTGCCAATTGGCAGTGAGTAAAAGTGTGTAGTGTTGGAAATGGCCAATGTTGTGACAATTGTTACTTCTTAGTACATATTGTAGGCAGAGTGTAAAGTTTTAAATCCACTCATTCACTGAATAGTGTTAAATTTATTGTGTTTTTTGTGGCAGATCATACATAGTTAACCATCAGTGAATGAAAGATGTGCATATTAAATAAACACTTGGAACCGCTGACGACAACGGAAGGTAAAATGGCCCTAACTGGTCATCGTTAGGAAGCCCTTGGATAAATAGTACATCATGCCTTGTTATATTTGTTTCTGTAGCCAGCTCTGAGAGTTGTGCAGATGGTCCCTGCACCTCTTCCAGCTCCTGAGCTGAAGCCCTAGTATACTGGATGATAACCAATCCCTTTAATGTTTATTTGACTTGCCCCAGGGGCCACCACAGGGCCATAACTTGAAAAGGCCCACTTCAATCCACTAAATATTTTTAAACTCCTTTTAAGTTTAAAGTTTTCAGACACTGTCGATAGTACTTTTAGCCAGGACTAAATTTAGACCTCTTGTGCTGGGCTGAAAAACATGAGCAGGGATAATACTGTGTTGAGTCAGACCTTCTCATGTTGGTTTAACCATCAATGCAAACAAATGTTCACATGTTCAACTGAGTGCGCCACTTGGAATTTTTGGAGGAGTGCCACCAGTAGAGTCCGATGAGGCTTTTCAATAGCATGCTTAGCATACTTCTGTGCTATCAGACCATGGTGTGGGTATAATGTCTGGACCTATCCCCGTCCAGTGGGACTGCTGTCAAAGAAAAGGGGAAACATGAGCAAGAGGAGAGGGGTGGATGGCATCTTACAGTAGCCCAGCCACTGCTGTTCACCAGGACTGGAAACCTGGAGGGGAAAGCACCCCACAGTGGAATGCAGTGCAGGTGTTTTTCAGTGTTCAGAGACATTTAATGCCATTTTAACGAGGGCTTCATTCAGTATGCTGAGGAGCTCCAGAGCGTTCAAAGAATGGCTCTTTTCTTTGCACGTTATCTGTGTGAATGTGTGTGAGGAGCTCGGTTTGGCCTCTGGACTGCGGACCCTTTCAGACTAAATGAGTGTGTGTAGTTTTCCCCAGCAATGAATAATGTATGTGCAGAAATTAATGGTGGTAAAAAGCCCCCGCTCTGTGATGAAGCTATACTTCAGCTGAAATGAGAACGCATTGACTTAAATGAGCATTTGAGGCAGATTAATAGGCCTGGGACTACTCTGTCTTGCTCAGCAACCTATAACTCCCAGTGAGACTCACCTTTACACATGGCACCGATGCCGGTCCAGGTGCCGTTGTCCTGGCAAACACGTGTAGCGGAACCAGCAAGCTGGTAGCCCTGGGAACATGTGAAATGGACCTCATGTCCGACAAAATACTTTGAGCCAAACTTGGTTCCGTGAGCCGGGGCTTCCAGGGAGGGGCAGGTGGGGGGAGCTGTGGGAGAGACAGGGAAGGCTGGTCAGATGTGGACTAAGCCTCCCTACATCCTCTGGCATTCTGTGCCTGGGGACATACACGTGCCACTGGGCAGCAGAGAGCCTTCGTGGGAAACAGCGATTCAAAGGCCTCATTTACAGTCAATCAACAGAAGATCAGGATGGTATCAGAAGCCAGATGCTATGCCATGTTGCGTGTTCGGGAAACTTGAGTGCTTGTGTAATATATAACGCCATTACATTATGTAACATTCTGAATAGATTAGCTTTCTGACTTCTAAAATCGTTCAGGGATTGTGAAAAAAATCTTTCCTTTTCTTTCAACCTTAACTCAAAGCAGCACATTTCAGATACATCCTGAGATGCCAGACCTCAACCATGTCCGGCTCATACAATCACCAATTTTGTCTCATTGTGCCTTCGTCTGACCCGAATGAGTGCCATTGATGGAGTCACACTGTGAAAGAAACGTGCGTGCACTATGTAATTAATTGGTTTGAAAAAAAAGAAGAAGGGAAAACTACAGTGACTAAATCCAGATACTTTTGTATTTAAAGGAGGTTGTGCATTTATTTTATTTTGCCTTCATTGCTGCAAATGTAAGATATCAGCTTCTCTCTGTCTTGCCAAGCACTCTCCTCAGAGTTATGGACTGCACTCGTCCATCACTAACAAATCAGCCTGACTGTCCGATGCCAAACAATACAATTCCACAAATCCACTTCCCCTGTCGAGTGCCCAACTCAGTAACTGAGATGGCCTTGCACTGCTGGATGAATGTGTAATCCCACAAGCCAAGAGGAATCTCTAGTTCTTTACTGACATGGGTTGAAAAAACTTTTTGTGGATTATCTTCAAGCTGTTGAATGGTCTTCAAATGTTGTCAAATGAAGAGTGAATATTCATTCAATTACTGACTTCCGTCATCGTGCATGGATATAAAGGTTTATCCATTACATTATATCCATACAGAGCTCACAGTGAAAACACCTGTTCTTTTCTCACTGCGGTAAGTAAAATGGCAATAACAGTGATTATGACAATGAACAAGTGCGTGCTAACTAACCAGCTGACTGGTCTGCTTGAGGTAACTTGGATACGGAGTTCTGGAGGGCTGCCAGCTTTGACTTCATGATCCTGAGACCTTCAGTAAATCGCATCTCCTGGCCTTTCAGAAACTTCTCCATTTGACGGAGCACCCCGACTACCTGGTGCTTATCCATGCATGTCTGAGAAAGGAAGCATGAGCAGAATTAAGAGCCATAAAAGAGTCTTGGCAAAATGTTTTGTAAGCGCAACGACTTTCCAACAAGAAAAACAAGCACAGAAGTGAAGGTTTCCTCGGCTAGATGGTCATAAATATAAAACATGAGCAGTTAATGGACGTTAATGTGCAGCTGCGGAGCATGATGTCATTGAAACAAAATCCGTATCACTGGTAGGCATTTGGCTGTTAAATTTTTCATTGATATTAAAATGCATTATGTAACACTGATTAGTGAGGTGGGTTTTTTTTATTGTCCTTTCATGATACAGTAACTCATCATGAGTTGAAATGACATCACTTTACCACTCTTTTCCATAAGACCTCATTGCACTCACATTTGAGATATTCAAGGCCTACCATCTCTCCTCTTCTCTCTCCTCACCGCTTTCCACTTACTACCACAACTCCAGTGGCAGGCACAGCTGGACAAAAGCTGTCTGGCAGATGTCAGTGGGACCTACGTCCAAAATGCTGTTCCTCTGTATATTTTGCATGGTGGTAGGAAGACATATGCTCATTCATTAATCCCGAATGGGCAGATTGAAAACAGCATGGGTGCCACTAGCAGTTACTTGAAGGAGAAAACTTGTCAAGCCATGACAAAGTTCCTCACAGAAAGTGCCTGTAATCCTTTCTGGAGGGTTTTATTAATCACATGCTCATTGGAACAATTTCTTTGGGCAGCATGCCTTAAATTCCTGCACTGGCATTTTAATTGGTTTGTGTTTCACCCACTAATTTGCATACATTAAAAAAAAAGTCACACTGTGCACTTAGTTTGGACCTGTGCAGTAGTTAAGTTAGTTCTCTACTCTTTGTTTGGTACCTGCCCCAGGGGAAGGGGAAATGCCAATAGCTGACATGACATGAGAGGATTCATATCCAGATGTTATTATTTTTTTTTATTCACAAAGTATGAAGTCATTTCTCCAGCGGAAACTGTAGCCTGTGCTCTCAAGCCCAACAAAACTTAAAATGTGACATCTGCAATTAAGGGAAGCCAGCTTATAAAGACAGAACAAAGCAAAAAAACATTTTATCATATTTAGTTGATTAAGAAGTAAAATATTAGGAATCCATATAAGAATGATTAAATACGGTGACATACTTGATATTTTTATAAGCTGCAAGTATGTTATCGAAGAAGTGACTTGTTTATTTAAAATATTGTTCGTAAATGAGTCTTACCTGAACGGCAGCATGGCCACTCTGGATTACTGTCAAAAAAAGCAAAAGCAAACACCTGCGTTCAAAAGACGGTGCCATCCCTTTAAACTCCAGCAATGAAACTTCAGCCGGTACAGTAGGTGTTCCTTCTTGTTTTTGTTTGTTTTGTTTTGATTTGTTTTTGTTTTTATTTTTTATTTATTTTTTTCCTGATAAGTTCCTCCGTTAACATCCAAACCACACCGAAAGAAAATGAGCTGAAGATGAGTTGACAGAGTTGGGAAGATGCTCATCAGGTGTCAGAGACAGAGATGCGCTCCTGTCTCTGCCTCTGTCTCCGCTCCTGGACACTTCAGCCTCTGAGCTCTGCTGGCCACCTAAATTTCCTGCAGCAAAAAAATCCCTCCCACCGAGAATTTTCCCCCTTTTTCACAGATGTGTCTCGAAAAAAAAAAATCTTTCACGCAATATGAAGTCGCTTATATCAGGCAGTGGGCCTTTTTTTAATTTTTGTTTACGTGATCATTAAAAGAAAATTACAGCGATTGCTTCATTTTTCTTTGCAAACGAAATGAATGGATTTTGTACTGAATTTACATATATAAAAAAAAAACTTTCTTCAAAATATTAAGTTCATTCAGCAGCTGCAGAAGGTGTTTGTCTGTAATGCACCATTCCTGATCTCAGATACGTTGTTTTGTGGACTAGGGAAAAAAGGAAATAATTTGTGTTATTCACTGCAGGCGTTACACACTGCTGGACGTGCACTTCGCTGGTTAGTGTTACACAAAGTCCTGATCGGAGTCGATGCTGCGGAGTCCGAGCGACACCTGATGGCGCCTGGCCGCGGCTGCACGGGCACGAGCACAGCGAGCAGTGTGCGTGCGCGCGCCTCGGAGCCCGCCAACGTATCAAAACAAGGAAAATGGCCGGAAAGAGAGTGAGAGAGAGAGAGAAAAAAAAACCCCGTCTCCCCTCCAATTGAAACTCGGCCGTTTTGACCGTGACACATTTGTGTTTCCCGTTAAAACGTTAAAAACTTTAAACTGTCGCGTATTCAGAGCCGCGGACAAGCGGGAGCGTCGCACACACTTCACTAGTGTAAGCGTTGAACATGACGGACGTTGCTCTGAACCAATAAGAATCGGAGCTCTCGTTTCCAGAACGACGTTTGACCAATCGCCGACGAGGGCTTGGTGAAAGCAAGTTCGGTTGATGCGGGCAGGACTATATATACGTAGAGGGATACATAATAGAGGAATGTGTTGCAGCACTCAGAAGCCATTTTGAGATGATGTCCCTGTTGAGAAAACCCATGAAGATGCTGAAATCAACGAGCATGGTTACATTTCTGTCTGTTTCTCCCTCCGTCTCCTCTATCTCACCATGGCAGCTGTCAACCGACGGGACATTAGCAAAGCGGGGTATCAAGCTGCGCTCACAGAGTTAAAACGTCATTGATATGAAAGAGGAGAGTGTCTGTTTACTGTCTCTGTCGAGACATGTAACACCGTGAGTTTTTTCCAGTCTGAAATCTTCCAGCATCTCTCACTACCCAACGTCTCCTTTGAGTGACTTGTGTTAATTCACTCTGGTACCGGAGAGAAGGGAGGCAGATCCGTTCTCCAATGGCTTCTGTGAGCCTTGTTTCCAGTCCCCCAGCCCCTGTTCTTGACAAAAACATGACAGACTCTGAGCTTGCAGGGGATGAAAGGTCGAGTAACAATCTTGTGCAATTGTTAATACGCTCATCTGTCCGTTTCAGTGCTGTGGGTCTACATGCTTGTGTTACTGTTTTGTTTTTTCTTTCTTCTTTTAACCATCAGTTGCAGGGTATAGAGCCATCTCCACGGTCCCCTCCACCCCCACCTCCACCCCTCTACCCCTCCCCCCCCCCTCTCTATCTCTCTTTCTCTCAGAAATCTTTGCATGCCTCTTTGGTATAGTTCTATCCAAAATAGCCTAGATATCCCATCTCCGTGTTCACAAAGAGTCATCCATGATCATTTCCATGCAAGATAGCAGACCTCGTCGTGTGTGTCGTTGTGGCTCTGGGAAGGATTCATGGCTTCATTGTTGCCACCTGCAGGAGACTATGCAGATGACCGTGATGTAGGCGCCACGCCTATCCTCGTGCTGACTCCCCCTACCGGGTGCACTGCAGAGCTGCTTGGCTGCTGACAGGGTTCACCCCGGGTGTAGATCTCCTGGGTCACTGCTTTGTAATCTCAACAGGACCAGTTTCAGCCAAAGGAGGGTCAGCTGGTGTTTAGTTGTCAGTTCTTACAGACTTTGGCCTCTGATTGAAGAGCTAAGTTAAATGGTCAGGAAAAGACCCATCAGGAACTTCATGTATGACTTTAGTGTTCAGTGAGGAGATTGTGTTTCTTGGAGCTTGTAGTATTACTATATTATTCAGTAGAATAACTAGACTCCTGTTTCTTTGAATCCTTATGTCTGACATTTGCCTTTGCTTTTTATCAGTACAGAGCTGGCTCTAATTACGGGTGAGACAGAAATAAGAATAGATGGTTTCATACCACTTAAAAAAAAAAGAAAAATCGTACTCAAAATGTTAAAGTAGGCAAGTGTTTCATGTTGGGTCTCAACATCTCTCCTACTTTAACTGAAGTGAAGATGGAGTTTAGATATAATGGCAGTTTTTGCTGTTGAGGGTGTCATGTTGATGCCTTAGGTGGAAGTGGTGTGGTAGGAGGAAATGTCTGACAAACAGCCCTGGATCAGTGGATGGACATATTTTACATTTATTTATTTATTTATTTATTTAATGGTTTTGTTTCACCTACTCCACCTACTTGCTGTGTATATATATATATTTATTTATTTATTTTTTTAAAGCTGATGAATTTACATGTCATGAAAAACATTAACATGAAATGGTGAAATAGATATTCTCATTGCTAATAGGAAATGGTACATCAAACACGCGTTTTACGATGTGCTCTGACATTAAATGCTTGCTCTGTGTTAAGTAAATGTACCTTTCCATCTTTGGAACACGATGCCCTTCAGAAGCAGCACATGGTCCACTATGGTGGGCCATGGCTGTTGCAGCAAACTAAGAAAAGAGTGTCCCAACTTCTTACAGAATTATGCTTAGTTACTGATCTGTTTCAAACATCCACAGAGCTCTACTTCAGTGTCTGGTGTTGGATTTTTACTGGCTGCTGTTTCCCAAATCCAAATATTATCAGTCATTGTTATTATTCTTATGGGTGTGCTCAGGCGCTATCAGCCAGATAGCGCATGTTCCTGTAATTCTGTTCTTTCAGTAAGAATAGTCATCGCTTGTGAAATATATATATATATACAAAATTTATTTTTTTTATTTTGAGTCATAGATTTGCCCAAATCACACCTCACTAGTCTTTGTCTCACCACAATGAATAACCTTGGTTATAAAAATAGAGCATCTCATAGATATTCTCAACATGAGGTTGAACATGATTAGATTTTCAGGACATTAGAAAATTAAGATCTAGGCTTGAATTGATGATAATGTGTATTAAATACAGGGAAGGCTTAGGGAAAATGGAAATTTTCTGGCATGATATTTGATACTTTGTTCCAACTGAAGGGCAAAGGCATTACAAAAATGTTTGTGTAATTCCTTTTTTACTTCTTATTTAATTACTATAGCAGCCTCAACAGATGACTTGCAAAAAATGTATTAATGTCTTCAACTGGAAAAAAACATAGCATATAAATCCTCACACTTATTCTCATTATACTGACTGTTTTTCCTCTTTTTAGGGAGGATGGTGAACTAGAAGATGGAGAAATAGATGATGAAGGAATTGGAATTGATGAGGAAAACAAAGAAGCGACAGAAGTGAGTGAAGAAAAAGAGAAAGAGAGGGACAAGGAGAAAGAAAAAGAGAGGGCGAAAGAGAAAGAAGAGAAGACTCACAGGCACTCCAGGAAAAGATACAAAAAGACCAGAGAAAAGAGACGGTCTAAAAGGAGGAGGCGTGACAGACAGAAAGTAAGCTGCCTATATACTTTATAATAAAATCATCTTTTAGTGCTCCTGCAGGCAGGGCATGAACTTGAACAACTTGGGACTGATTAAAAATTCAATCCAATATTTTGATCTTTCTCAGCATCACTCCCCCTCCAGCAGCTCCAGCTCTGACAGCTATGACTCTGACTATGACCGACTAGAAAGGCCCAAAAACAGGAAGAGCCAGGGATCGAGCCGTGACTCAGATGGCCAGCCCTTCCAGGTGAGTTCAGCATGGCTGACGGGCTGACTCGTAATTTTCATTTAAACATTATTCTACCAACATGTTTCTCATTGACTGTTGACTCACCAGCATGGGCGGGAATCAAAAGGAGGCCATGGTAACTTGCAAAAGTCCCCACCGCACAAGAGCAGCGATTTTGACAAATACAGCGACTACAGTGATGACAAGTACGACTATGATGACGAGGAGGATGATTACGATGATGACATGTCCGAGTATCAACAGGGAAAAGATTCAGCATCCCCAAGTCAGGGAAAGGGACGTCATATTAAGGACCACTTGAAGAGAGGAAACATGAGGGGGATGAAACAACAACAGTGTATGAAAGCATAATGCACACAATCATTTATGTATATGTGTTTAAGTTTTTAAAGTTTATAAGTTTTCAAGACTGTTCACGTCGTTGAAAATGTCATTTTCAGTTGGGCAAAGGGGAAGAGGACGAGGGAGCGGGCCAGGCAGAGGACGTGGGATGCTCAACAAGAACAAGAAGATGAAGGGCAAACTGTGGGGAGGACGTGGACGAGGTCGAGGAGGCGATCAGGGCATGGAAGACATGGGAATGGTAAATATACCCCAGCAAATACAGCCAGATGTTTTCTTTTTAACACCTTTGTTAAGCTTTTCCATATTAGTCATTGTGGAGAATTAATCAAAAGCAATTTTTTTTTTTTTTTTTTTTTTTTAAACTGACCCAGCATTCAAATTGTAACATATGGCTATTGATTGAAGATATTTATTAGTATCTGCAATAAGTCCAAAAAGAAAGAATTAAATTGTACTTTATATAAAGAAATACACTGTGAACAAGAGAAAACTGTTTACTTTTTCTCACAGGAAGGAAAAAATCCATTGGGTTTTCAGAAGAAAAGACCAATTATGAGCAAGGAGTTTATCAATCAGCACACGGTTGAACACAATGGTAGATATATCTGCAAGTATTTCCTGGAGGGTCGCTGCATTAAGGTACAGTAGACCTGTAATGTTCTTTGGCTTGTATTTGCATTAACAATGTAAATGTGTTGAAAACACGACGGCCCTCCTGAATGAATGATAATATGATTTTTGTCTTCATCCAGGGGGAACAGTGCAAGTTTGAACATGAGCTTGTCGTGCCAGATAAGAAAAAAGAGCTTTGTAAATTTTACCTACAGGGATACTGTAGTAAAGGAGATAATTGCATTTACATGCACAATATCCTTCACACTGACAGTGTCTTTAATTACATTTAGGTGACTGCAAGGAATAATGAATGGAGCGCTTTTGATTCCACTTTTTAATTCCTTAACCTGTCATTGCACATGAATATCCATGCAAATTTTTTCATACGGGAGCCAAGTGTTATCAGGGGGACAACTGCAAATTCTCCCATGAATCTTTGACTGATGTGACCAAAGAGTTACTTGATAAGGTCAGGCAAAAAGATTTTTTTTTTTTTTTACCACCATGCCATGAGGCCACTGGGCTCTAATAATGAACGTAATTCTTATTCATGCCTTCTGCTTCATTGATCAGATAATCAACACGGAAGAGGAGAACGCCCGTGAAGACGAACTGGAGCTGGAGGATCTTAGAAAGCAGGGTATCGCCCCGCTTCCAAAGCCTCCTCCGGGTGTGGGATTGTTGCCCACACCTGGTCAGAGCAGTCCAACAGATGGGGCCTCTGTCCAAGGAGGAAAGAAGATCCCCTCCCTTTTTGAAATCAAGGTTCAACCTACTGTGGATCTGGTCCACAAAATTGCTCTGAGGTAACCAAAGAAAACTGTAGCTGAATTGAAAATGAAGTCCAGTCCAAGTTTTTGGAGCGCATCTTCAAGCTATTTGTGCACTTTATTTTTCAGTGGATCCAACTTCCAGAGTCAAGGTGAAGGCACCAATCAGTCCTTTAGTGGGTCAGAGGAGACGCAGAGTGGAGGTGCTGTGCCTGCAGGCCCCTCTGCTCCTCCTATTCCTCCCCCTGGATCACCTGGTCCCATGGGTCACGCCACAGGACCCACCATGCCGCAGAGCCCCCCAGGACAGCCTCCACCGCATGGATTTCCAATGCAGCCACCAGTTCCCACCAATCAACCTCCACCTTTCCATGGAAATGTCCCTAATGTCAGCCCTCAGATGAACATGCAGAGACCACCGTTCCCTCCAATACCAGATTTGCAGATGCTGCAGAGTCTTTTCCCCTTCCCATCATTGGGTCAGAACCCAGTAGAGTTCTTTGGCGGCCTTCTCCGAAACCAGACTGTGGGGCAACAAGGAGGTCAGTGGGGCATTAAATTGGTTCTGCAGTAGATACAAACCTTTTTTTTTTTTTTTTAACTATCACTGAAATTGCAATATTTTGTTAATTTGGTTTATTATATTTTTTTTTACAGTGGACCCTAGTGTGGCCTTCATACAGAACCTCCAGCAGCAGATGGGTGCAGAGTCACAGTTACAGTCTTTACCACCAGCAGTACAGAAAGCCATATTTTTACACCTGACCCAGTCACAGGGGAATGAGCCACAGAGAGCAGACACTCAGGATGATAAAGCAAATAGAGGTAAGTGCCCAAGCACAGAAAGCAGGTGTGATGAACTGAGATAAAATAAAAACCCATTAAAACCCAGAATCATCTCAGAAACAGACTTTTGGAAAAAAAATAATTCCTCAATTTTAAGTTATTTCAAAATCACTTAGAAAAGTGCTTTGAAGAGAGGAGAAATAATTAGGAATGATTTCATCTTGATTTTGCAGATGAAACTACAAACTGGTACTCCAGTGATGAAGAGGATGGGAGCTGTGTTGTCTCCATCCTTAAATCTCTGAAAAAGCAGAGCGAGATGCAGCAGTCTCAGCCCAAGCCCTCCCAGGCTGTTCCTGTGGCCCCAGCACTGGGCGACCCCCGACTTGTGAAGGAGAGGGCCCCTCCAAGTGATCCGCGTGTGAAGACAGACCCCCGACAGCGACCCCCTGATGTGAAGAAGGAGTCGGATGCAGCTGCAGATCCACGGCTATCCAGAGACCCCAGAAAGAGACCGATGGAGCCATGTTCCTATCGCCAGCAGAGCCTCCCTGTTCCTCCAAAACCTCCCGCAGGAGAGGAGGATGATGAAGGAGAGAGGGAGCTCAGGGACAGAGCGGTTCTCATCCCTCTAGATGCCAGCCCTGATGCTGTGCTGCGGGACCCCCGTTGTCAGCTGAAGCAATTTAGTCACATCCGGGTGGACATTCTGCTCCAGCGGCCTGCTTTTGCTCAGACAGTGGTATGGGCCCCTGAGGACCTTATCCCTTCCCTTGTGCCCAAACAGGAACACTCCATCAACCTTCCCCTTCCACCGCTAATTGCAGATGCTCAAATGAACCGAACAAGCTTGCCTGAACATCCACCTGTCTCCAGCCCGCCCCCATCTGACCCCAGACTGCTAGCTGCACGTTTGAAGGAACGTATTCGATTGCCCTCTGGGTCTCTAGAGTCTCGACCCTCAGCTGAAAGGCCCATAGACCCACGCCAGCAAAAGACTCTGGACCCCAGACTCAAACGTACAGGAAGCCTGGACTCCAAGCTGCATCAGAAAGAGCCGTCCTCTGGGGGAGGAGTTGTGGACCCCAGGCTACAGAAGGCCGGTTCCAGCTCCTCTCCTCACGCTGCTCGAGTCAAGCCGGAGCCTGAGAGGCTGCCGCCTTATGCCCCTCGTCTGGCATCCTCTGGTGGAGGGCTGGAGAGTCCCACTACAATCCTGGGCGGCATCAGTTTATACGATCCTCGAATTCAAACAGAGCAGGCTCAGAAGGAGCAAGTTGAACCCCCTAAAAAGGCAGGTATACTGAAACACCCTGCGAAGAGAGACAATACTCCCCCACCACCTCTCTCACCACCTCAGCGAAGTGGCTCCTTCGAAGAGGCCAAAAGCACAGACATTGCTGCCGATCTGGCTCCACCTTCAATGTCCCCCAAAACCCCTCCCACCTCACCTATCAAGCCCCCTGCAGTTCATAACCTCCCCATCCAGGCGCTGGCTGGGCTGATCCGACCCCAGTACACTGACCCCAGGCAGGCCAAATTAACAGGACAGGGCTCAGCAGGGGCACAGGAGGAGGTGGAGCTGAGGAAGGAGCAGGAGGAGCAGGAGCAGGTGGAGCAGGAGGAGGAGGAGCAGGAGGAGCAGGAGGAGCAGGAGGAGCAGGAGGAGCAGGAGGAGCAGGAGGAGCAGGAGGAGCGGGAGCAGGTGGAGGAACCTGTGAAGGAGGAACCAAAACAAGAGGATCCAGAGGAGGAGGAGGGAGATGACAGGACGCTTAAAGATGTGTTCAAGACCTTTGATCCCACTGCTTCCCCTTTCTGTCAGTAAGCTCCAGTGTGGAAATATAAAAACAGTTTCTCAAGGTTTGTTTCTTAAAGACACAAGTATTAATCTCTGTTGAGCTTTACATATATCTATTTATTTCTGTATATAAGCGACCATGTACATTATCTTGTGTACCACACATTTCACAGTACGTATGTGAAGGTCCTTTTTTATCATTCTGTAACTTTGATGTAAATTCAAAACAATCAGAAAAAAAGGAAATACCTTGTGTTGTCACTAAGGATTGGCCCATATGCCATTTACTAATCTCACTCTACTTGCAGAGATACAGTGCTGAGTAATAGATCAAACCACAATTTTCATAATTCTCTTAATGTTTTTTTTTATTTCACATATTTATTTCAAGACACTTTTATATCAAGAGGTATTTAAGTCGTCTCACTTTTACAACAAGGGATTTTTTTTATTTTTTTTACTTCTAAGTCGAGCTCTTTTCTGATCAGATGTTAACTGTAGGCTCTTCTTGTTTGTAGAAATGACAAATCGCTACTTTCTTTTTACTGATGAATTAATTTCTCTACAAATAAGCTAGCTTGCTGTTCGTGCAACATGACATTTTCCTGCTTGGCCGAGAAGAAATGCTCTGTAGTTTTGCAGCATTACAGCTCTTCATTTTCTAATTTTGTACATTAGTGGACTGTTATTTAAATATTTTGAAGTTTTACTGTTGTGGAGTTTTCTGACTTGCAAACCTACAAATGATTACTAAATTAGATTGACGATTGTCATCCCTCATTGGTGACCAGTTAGGAACCATTTCCCAAAAAAATGGCCTTCGTTGTTTTTTGAAATGGTCATTCAGAATAAAAAGTAATGGGAAAAAAAAAAAAGCCAGTGTAATATACAAAGGATTAATATACAAGGGTAGTATCTTGGTGATGTAGTTTTGTGTGTGTTTAAAATTTGATCATTACACCTATTTTCTCTGTAGAACTTTTTGGAGTTGACTGTAGATAAGGTCATACGGGGTGGCGTGTGTCGGATGAATGGTTTCGACCTCCAGTGGCATATTTACTTGGCATTTTAGTATAATGAAAAGTTCTGTTACGTTGAGCTTGTTTGACTGAAACTAAGCTTTTTTTTTTTTCATAATTCACATTGTAAATTCCTGTTTTGTATCACATGTACAGTGTGTTTTAATGAATAATGCTTTATTTTTTTTTCTTGTTAGTATGGTGGTTATGGTTGTAATAATACTGTATGACATTTTAATGACACATATGCCCATCACATTTCAGTGATTTTATTATGAGTATCAGAAATAAAGAGATAAAATATAATCTGCTTTTACTTTAGAATCAAACACCAAGTTGAAATATCTTATATGAGAATCCATGTCCAATATTATGGGAAATATCAGGGCATGCAAAAACAATCTTTGACCATGACAGTCCACAGAAGAGCTAGCTGGCTGTCGGTGGGAGGTCATATGCATATCAAAACACAAACCACACATCAACTGTATCCATCTTGTACAGTCACCGCTGAAATAAGACTTGGTGCTACGAGGTGTGATGAGGTTTTTCTCAAACCCAACTCATCAGTCTCTGGGTTACAGGTTTGTTGGGCTCGATGGTTCTCCAGGTTCTTCTTCCACTGGAAGCACAGAGCTGTAGCTTCTGCACCGTCCGAGTTTGGCTCAGGTTGCTTCAACCCCTGGAATAAAAGCATAGTCCCAAAACATAATCAACACAAGCTGTATCACAGAGATGGACCCACTGCTTTGTGATTTCGTCGCTGTGTTAGATTTACTGTGATGCAGGCTGTTTCTGCAGCATGGACCCCACACAGGACCGTCTGGAGTAGATTCTGTGCGTTCTTCACCAGGATCTCATCAGACGATTTACACCCAGGTGTTACCGCATTGACGCTAATTAAACAAAGATATTGTTTCATTACATGTCTTCATTGTTACTTTCTTCCAACGTCACTGTGTGATTTGTGAGAAGCTCCTCTGACCTGGAGATGATGTTGAGCTGGTTGGTAATGGTGAGAATCTGCTCTACAATGAGAGACAGTTCAACCATGCACTGTTTATCCAAGCAGTGGTTAGCGATGATTCTGATGAACTGAGTCACTGACTGGCAGTTGGAGATTACATCTTTGGCAGCGTTGACAAAGGCCTCTTTATCCTGAAAATGAGAATGAGAAATGATGGTGGATTTTTTTGCATGTGCAAATATCAAATTAACAGACTGATTTTATATCTCTGGCACACAGACTAGTTTCCTAATGTTTATCCAGAACCATTAAGAAAAGACTGTTTAAGCATTTGTTTGAAATTATGGCGTAACTTCTACAGTATGGTGAGGTATACCCATTTTGAGATGTCACACCTTGACCTTTAACCTTTGGTGTCAAATGTGAGAGTATTTCTTTAAAAGTGCTACCAAGAAGTCGGCATTTTCTAAAAACTGCTTTGAGAGATCAACTAGACCTTCACCTTTGACCTCTGATCACCAAAATAAAATTATCATCAGCACAGTTTACCCGTCCAGGTGTGCAACGGCTGGAGCTAATTCCAGCTGACAGTGGCATTGGGAGAATGCAGGGAATGATCTGCACAGATTGTCAGTCCATCATAAGACCGACATAAAGAGACAAGCCACACAGAAAGGCTCCAGGCACGGGAACAGAACCGACAAACCCCAAAAAAGTGACCTCTGGTGGACCTTACTGGTATTGGGCCTTTCTTCTTCAGGTACTGAGTCATACAGCATATTGTATCAGCCATCTTCCTGGTCACCTGGACAATTCTGTTGTTCTTGGTATCCCAGCTGTCACTTTCTTGTTTCAGGAAAATAGACGTGTAGGTCAGTGAAGAGGTTTTGTTTGCACCAGCCCTGGGAATGTCCTGTGAAGGACACAAAAAGAAAAAGGTTTGATTTGCTGTAATTTTGAGAAATAACCGATTAATCTTATGAGATCTCATGAGATACCTACATGTTTATCCTTTCTTGGTAGGGCCATCTTGGCCCCAGCTGCCATGTTCACATTTTTTACACTCTCTTCCTTGACTTTGGGTGGGATTGCAGCCAACGCTTTTTCGACATCATCAAATATTTTGCCCTGTAGACCGGCTCTAACCTGCTCTTTGGCCTCTGGGCGAATCCCATCTTGCTTCCTGATCTCCTCCACCACGTAGTGAGCTTTGGCTGACCAGCACTGTATCTGTACATCCAGAGTGAGCATGTCACATATGTATTGCGTCTCCAAAATGAGCCTTGCCCTGCTGATAATATCTGAAACCTGGAAAGACATGTGGTCGTTCATAGACCTCAGATTAGCGCGGGTACGTGGGTCAGAAATGTAATTTAAACAGTCCTCAACTATTTTGGTCACAGATTCCACATTTTCAACAAATGTTTGTGCTGCTCTTCCAAATTTTTGTTCTGAATCTTCTGCATTATTCTTTCTAAAGTGTTCAGCTGCAAAATAAGCAATGCTGACAATATTTTTAAGAGCAGCGTCATAATCCGTGTTTGCTTTGCTTAAATGGCCCGAGAGCACTCTCATCTTAATCAAAACATGTCTCTGAAAGAATTCAGATTTTGCAAGTTGCATCAGACTTGGCATGATGTCAAGCTCTTCTGCAGCTTTAAGGTAAGCGTCCGTCAGTATCTTTAGTTCATCCTGGTGTCTTGTCAGCTGTTTAGATTTGTGAGCACTTCGACAACTCAGGCTGGTGATTCTTGCTGCCTCTTGGAGCCGAAGTGAGTTCTCCGACAACACAGAAAGCTGTTTCTGAGGTCTCAACTGATACGTTGCAGTTGATGTTCCCAAAATCTTATCAAGAGAAGTCAATAAAATCTGAATTGAGAGACCCCAGAGGATACAGAGTCCCTCCATCTGATCTGCGTGTCCGGCCAGTGAGGCTGAGATCTCAACGAGAGAGCTCGTGTTGTTCTGGGCTTTGCTCAGTTTGTGTTGTAAACTGCTGAATGTTTCTTCACCGTCATGAGAGTTCAAATCGGATGATGTCAAGAGCTGGACCGTGTCAGCACATAATCTCATTACATCATTTAACTGCTGTGTAACAGGGGCTGCCACAGTTGGCAGGTTTCCCTGCAGCGCAGGGTGAACAGCGTGATACCAGGTTCCAGCAACAGGCAGCAAAACCTTTCTGATGTTGCTGATGAGGTCGGAAAACTGCGTGCTGTATTTGTTGATACTCTCTGTGCTCACTGCTGAGCTCATCGCCGTCTCCTGAGCTGCCTGGACAAGCAGCGGCGTCAGTGACACTAGCTCTGCTCGAAAACTTTCCAGTGTTTGACAATCCACAGCATCCACGATGGCCAAGGCCTCCTTTGCAGCCTGAGCAAAACAGTTAGACAGCTCTAGAACACCAGTGCAGGCCTGGTTGAGCATCTCCACATCTTTCTCTTTAGTCACAGTCATAACTGTATACAAGAGGGGCAAAAGGTCAAATTCAAGAGGTTTCTGGATCAGTTTGGGCACAGCGGAGATGGCTGGCACCTTTAAATCATCACCGTCATATTTTTGAGGCACTTCTGCCTCCGTGGTTTCCTCATTTAAGCACTCCTCCACCTGTTCAGCATGGGAACCTCCCTCCATGAGCTCCCAGAGGGCAGAACCAGAGCCGCTAATGATATGATCCCGGGTCAGTTCACAGGTTTCTTTCACTGGTGAGCATGGCTTTGGGGTTTCAGGCTGATGTGCCCTTTCTCGCAGCGGACTCAGAAGATGCGGATGCTGTTCACCATCCAGGCCCTCTCTGAGCACTTTGAAATGCTGAATGACTCTGGAAACATTGTCTGAAAAAGTGGAATATGCCTCCACATTGAGCTGGGAACCTAAAAGCATGTCCCTCACTGCCTCTCCTGCTTTAGTCTGAGAGGTCTGAACCTGTTTCAGCAAGACCCGGAGGCCATTTCTGTAGATGGGGTTGTCGCTTCTGTCGAGGTGCCTCCTTACTGACTGAATCACCAGCTTCATGTGACATTTCAGGTTTGTTCCATGTCCATGAAACAGTTTGTAGCTCTGCTCCCTGTACGCTGAGTCGCACCCACGGCGGTCATTTACCATCTCATTTAAAGCAATATCGGTGAACTCCCTCACATCCGTCACATCGCTGAGAGCATCCAGAAGCTGGGTGGTGTCCTCCTCCCATTTCTGACAAACATCATGAAGCTTAAGCACAGTCTGCATCGCATTATCCGCCAGCTCCAGCGAAAGAGACGCAATTCGATCTCTGAGTCTTATAAGGCAGGCGCGTGAGTTCTCGATGTTCTCCAAACTCTTTGTGTCAACAGCCACAGCTGAGACAAAATTTGCCACTTGTATTATTCCATCAGTGGAAGATATGAAATCCTCGATTAGTTCCTGAATAAAATTTAGATCCGTCTTTATTGAGGAATCTGTGAGCATGATCTGTCTCGTCACGCTTGAAAGTTCTTCAAATGTAGAAAATGCTGTCGAAAATGTGTCCAAGAGTTGGTAGAGGATGGCAGGTATCAACGTGTTATCAAGCATGTGTATTTGTTGGACTAACAAAATGAAGGTGTCCTCAAGGCTCTGCTCATCGGGGTCATCTGAAGACTTTACAGTCCTTTTTATGTCAGACCAGAATTGCAGGATGTGGCGGCACTGACCTACCAGCTTTTGATGAAACTCTCTACGAGAAGAGTTTGCCACGAGCATACAGTGAAACACGAGATCTCTCACCATGATGTCAAATCCACTGCTTCGGACCGAGGACGCGGGGGAAGCAGTCAGTATTTGCATCAGTCTGGTCCTCCTCTCTGTGTAGTATCCAAAAGGACTCTGTGAGCTTCGTGGACATTCACCTTTCAGGGTCATAACAATGTCACCCACTGTGCTCTGCACCTTATCCAGAATGAACCTCTTGGCTGCCTGTGCTGGCTCACTTGTCGGGTGTTTGATGGTTGTGCACATGGCTGTGTGCAGCATGGAGATGCACTTCCTCAGGGTTTCCAGTGAATCGAGAAGCTGTTGGGACTGCGTGGGATCCTGTAAGGAGTCGGCTCTCACGACTGTCAGACTGTGGAGGGCACAAAGGGCGTCAGAAAACGCCCGGAAAGACCGGAGCAGAGACTTCATGTCTGGAGAACAGCCGAGCTCAGAGAGCTGCTCCAAAACATGACCAGCAGCAGCTACAACTCTCCTGACGGTAGCTTCATCGTCCACTAACAGAACCTACGAGCAGAGACACACATTGAGAGGCTGATATTGCTGCTGGACAATAAAAAAAAAAAAAGATTTTTCATTCATGCCATCTGTAGTAGTGCTGACAGAAAAACTGAGACAGCTTTTGTATGAGCGCTGTAGGCCTTGCATTTTGCATTTTCTTGTCAAGTATTTATTTACTTTAACAAAGTATTACGTCAATACGTCGGCAAGTGAAAAAAAAAAAAAACTTAAGTTTTTTAGAAAACCTTAGACATTTCGGAGTTGACACTGAGATAATGACGAGGTTTACCTGCTTTTTCAAGGCAGCGGGTGAATTTTCAATGGCAAAATGAAATGTCTTACAGTGTTTGTGATCTCCTAAAAGGCCCTGTGCTGTCTCTCTCATACACACACGTGTGTGTTAAATCACACAGTTGCCTCAGTCATTGTTTCAATAAGCAAAAACATTAAGAACAGATTTAAAAAATATGTAAAATGTACGTTTTAATTAAAAATAGTCCAAAAATGAAAGTTAGAAAAAGCCATCGGCTTTAGCTGAGAGTTTTAAAACTAGTAAAACTGACTTAATGATCGCCCTTGTAGAATTTACTTAGTGCAAAAACTTTCCAAGGTTTCCCAAGTAAATAACACTCCAATTTTTTTCAGTGTTGTTAGTGTATGTTCTTAAGGGAAGGATTTTTACTGCGTGACTGTATTTGCTCCATTTAAGGAAACCTCAGTGACAACCCACTCCTCCTGTCTGTGTTTAGTTCAGGGTCAGCAGTCAGGTCATCAACTGCAAACACCGTTTCAGTCAGGAGAGCGAAAGAAAAATCATACTTTACTTCGACTAATTTCAGGAAGACGTGCTGTGTGGCGGTGATGAGCTCCTCCCTGTGTTCCCCCAAACTGGGCTGGATGCTGAGTTTCTGGGCTGCCAGCAGCACATGCTGTCCCGACACAGCTACAGGCTCCAGTAAGGACGCCATGTCCGTGCGTAAAACGTCATCCTCTGTCTCAGCTACACGCCTGGAAGTAAAAGGTGACAAATGTAAATCCCACACATGCTTTGTGCCTGCAGGGCACCACAGTGGACATACCTGGAGGCCACGGCTGCCATGTTCTCAGTGGCTCTGGCCAAAGCCCGAGCTGCTGCCTCCAGCCGGCCAAACTGCCCGGGCGCCTCCTCGCCGTCACACAGCAGCACCAAATGGCACAAATGACCGGCGATCGGTGCGACCAGCTGCTCCGCGGCCGCAGTCCGAATCGAGCCGTGGTGGAAGGAGGAGGACATGGTCAAAAGAGAAGTGACGGCCTCCTGCTGCGTTCGCTCTGGTAATATAATGAATTATATCAATAATTCATTCTGTGTTTCACAGCAACAAGCGATGAAACCTGACCACAAGCGGACCTTTTGCCTCGAGTCGTTGCGGATTAGTGTTTCAACAAAAGCTCACCGTCACCATTCGGACTAACTGCTTACTCCTTCAGTGAAGTGGTCACAATTTGTCAACAACACAACAGAAAAATGCAATTTACAACGACAAATCCTCATATTTTATTATGCCTGGTATCGAAGACATTAAAGAGCGTTTAATATTTTTGCTTGATTCATTGAAAACTGATCAATCAAGCGATGATCACTTATTTCTGTGACACACTTTAAACTATAATTCTAGCAGATTTTCAGAAATATGCTGATTAGAATTGTAGTCTAATTTTTTTTTTCCATAAGCAAATATTACTGCACATAAACCCAAAAGAGTTTTGTCCAGCACCTTTGAATATGTACAGGCATTTTGTGTTTTCCTTGTTGTTGAATTTTTGTCTGTATTACAGCGAAGCAGCCAGCAGAGAGCAGCACTCACCGTGAGCCACAACCACACAGGATTTATTTTTCCAAAAAAAAAAAAAAAAAAAACAGTTCAAGGAGCCAGGAAGTGTCACTTTAGAATTTATCAACTGATAAATATACTGCTCAAACATGATTTTAAACATCAAACATACAGCACACTATAATGGAAAAGATATTCGTTGACAGTAGTATACTCAGAACAAAACCCCAAAAGAACGGTGAGATTAAACATTGACAACAAACAAACAAACAAATATAACCATCACAGTTAAAATGTATCAAAACATGTCAAGTGTTGGTTTCTCTGCATAACAATATAGCATCGGTTTAACAGATGCAGAGGGAGGACGTGAATGTGTACAGTATATGCCATCATGCCAGTGGAATTAAATGGTAAAAAATAAAGTGTATCAGATCAGTAAAAGATTCATACACAAGATTCAACACAATAGAGAGCCAAGCAATCATAGTCAGGCATAAAGTGACTTAGCACTGAAGTCTTCATATATAGGTTTTGTTCTATTGCATTGCACGTTTCAATCTGACTTTCACTTTTACTGCAAAATAACCCTCACATCCTGAGACTGCAGGGTTTCATCCTAACTTCATTTGTGTATTTTTTTTTTTTATTTTTTTATTTTATTTAATTTTTGTTGCATTCTGCAAAAAAGCTTTTCAAACAAGTAAAACAGGTAAAGTTCTTTGAAGTTTGATGTATAATACTGAATTCCCTCTTTTGCAGTATTTTCATTCACAATCTAGCCCAACACTGAAAAGACTTGAATAAACATTTGGGGTAAAGCTTTTGAGCGCTGATGAGCCGTGGACGTCAGAGGTGGCAAGTTTTCATGGGGCTGACATTCCTTCATGTTGGCTTAAAATGAACTTTTCCCATGAGCCCCAAAGAGCTTGTTCACGTGTCGTCATTGAGAGAACCACACTCCCACCTATTTTTAGGGCATTCATCATGCCATGGGGCCCTGTAAATTACTGTAGGTAGACTCCCATCACAGACTTATCTGGCCACGGAGGGTAATGGTTCTCATGTTTCGTGCTAAAAATCTATTTTTAATAATATAATGGTGGAATTAAAAGGTTTGCTTGGGTGACGTCTGGAAAATTTTGGGGAGTAAATTGTGATCCGGTCTTGTGTTACAACACACAGTAAATTATTTATTTCAAAATCAACTGAAATACCTTAATTTGACCTTGTAAACCTTTAGGGGTCTATTTAAAGAGCCAGCTGTAAATTGTTTGTTTACCCATGCACTCTTAAAGCACTGAGATTAAAATGTAAATCAGTTGAAGTCACTTAGTTACATCCACTTTAACGCCCACCAATGATTGGGTAAAAGCATGACCAGAACAAATGGAATGCTGATGGAAAGTCGCAATGCTGGAAACGTGAAGGCAGCTCTTACAGGTTTTTTTTTTTTTTTTTTTACAGCTCATCTTCTGATTTTCAGACGTCAATAACAAAAGAAACAAGGCAACTAAAGCGTTAATAGAGAACTCAACATTTCTGCTGATTACAGCATCCTGAACTGAGTCCCAATGAGCTCAGAGTGCTTTTTCTGGGTCCCCAGACCTTTTCAGACTAATCCGACAACACTGGTGCATGACATCAGAACACAGCGTCTCAATCACTGTGTGTGTGTGTGTGTGTCTGTGTGTAACACACAGAAATATCTCTGGCTGATTATCTATAGGAGGGAGGGGAAGTCAGATGTGTAAAACAGATATTAATAAGGCAGAAATAGTACAGAAGAGATACAATCTTTCACTCCCAGGAAGAACTGAATATACAAATGACTCCAATCATATACTGTACAGGACACATCTTTGGCATAAAAAGTAAAGTTAAGGAGTCAAGGCATTCTTTCTTCTCAAACATCAGTGCTTTTAGGAAAACATACTGTCGACACAGTACATTTATAATGGCCTTCAAAACCGCAAATCTTCTTGAAGCCCAGTTTTACACATTATGGCTTAAAGTGTATGTATAAAAATAAATTTGCTATGTAACACAGCCCTGAGGGTTTTGTCGTCCACCAGTATTCATGCCATCTCCACACGGATGTGAGTCTCCATCAAGGAGTTACGTCCTTTCATGTTAGCTGAATTCCACAGCAAGTGTCCTCTGGCAAGCCACTCTGCCACCTCAGAAACCTGTTTCCTGGACCCCCACCAAAAAAAAAAAAAAAAAAAAAAGAAGTCTCCAAAAAATATGGAGGATATTCTTCTCTTCCACATATGAAAGACTGAAGGGCCTGGTGCCACTGGGGCGGCTGGGTTTCGAGACCCCGTGCTATTGGATCCTTCCTGACCCAATCCCTCATCGCATTGGCTCCTCTGGGACCCCCCCCCCCCCACCCCCACACCAATGCAAGTCTCAGTGATTCTTTTCCATCCAGTCCCAGCTTTCGTCACTGTCCTTTCTGTTCTTTTCTGCTTCGATGATCTCTCTGTAGCGCCGACGGAAGAAGCCCATCTGTTGAGGAATTAGAAATACAATCACTTGTGAAAATGAGGTTTATCTCTGCAGGAGTAAAAAAAAAACCAAAACACAACAACTTTGGGTTCACATTTCACCTCATTACCATTTCAGATTGTGGTTTTTCACATAGTAAATGAATAACTTTGAGCTTTATAGCCCGTATTGGCTTATCAGTGATATATTGCTACAGACATTAGAGGTGTATCAATACAGCAAACAGGTTTAATCGAGATGGAAGAGATCAATAGTCAGAAATAATATCTTATTTAGAAATGGATGCAAGTTGAGATTTCTCCCACAGTGACAAAACTGGAAATCTGTTGATGTGTGGAGGATAGGAAATCAATTTAGAACATCTTGGCATTGTATGCTTTGAGGAATGTAAAGTATACGCAATTTGAAGTGAACAAGCTAAACCAGCCAAAACAGGCAGCATAGATGGAAGCAAATCAAGAGCTCCCCCTGCAGAAATGTTTCTCTGGGAACGTAATATCGGATTGTAATTTGCATTTAACTGACCTATAACATGCATTTACAAAGTGCAACATAAAGTGGATAGGAAGGGAGGGGAAAAGCTGTGGATTCTTGGTGTGTATATCAACAAAGCCACACTGCGAGGCTGCTTCTCTCGCTACAACTTCATTCATTTATCTGCATTTGGCTACTACAGTTTATTGATACAGACCTGTACTCTCCTCAGGCATTTCCTGAAAAGAGCAATACAGGACATGTGCTGCTCTTGTAAGTGGGGTTTATTTTGGCAAGATCTGAGGACCTGGGGATCGAGGAGGGGGGAAATGCATCCCAGGACCAACATTCCAAGGTTTAGTTGTGGTATTCCCAGTGGAAAATGGAGCAGTGAAAAATAAAAGGAGTTTTGTGCTAACTGGGCCTCTGGATGTCAGTATAATTGCTGTTTCCCCCTTTTAAGATTTTCCTTTAATGTGAATGGTATGGCGTGAATTATTGTCTGTGATTTGTCCTTTTCATAGTTGTTGAAGGCCCAAAGCAAGCCACCCCTCCCACCTCCAGCTGTCCCCGTGCGGCTGGATACTGCACTGGTGTCTAATCAAAGTTGGACACAGGACTTTGGCCGTTTGTTAGTCTCACAAGAAATATGAGCAGTTTTACCAAATTTGTGTGCTGAAATAAGTATCTGTGTGCTACGTTACCTTCCAGAGTAGCACAGCTAACAGCAAAAAGATGAGGATTCCCACCAGCAGACTGATGGCGATGATCCAGCCGACTACGTAACCCCTCGGCTCCTGACTGTGGAGAGCCTCGAACACCAGCTGGAACACAGCAACGCTTCGGTCAGATAGTGACTCACACTCAAATAAGACCCAAACAAGCAGGGACACAATGATTAAGCAGATTAAGTCATGTGCTGCTAATGATGCAATGGAAATGCAACGACGATAACCAAAGCTTGTTTAAAGTTTGCTTTCGCCATGGTTACATCTCATGACTGGATTCAACATTTAAGCAGAAAATTAGAGTTTATTTTATATAGAACACACGTAGCCATGTGAACAAGATAGGTCAAAATAAATGTAGCTAGATTCCAGGGGAAAACCAGGGGGCGAAATAACAGTGGGCTGCCAATTGCACAGTCTTGGTATTTATTATTACCTCAAACACGTTCCCTTTCTTTAATTGACGTTAAAAATATTACACCAATCAGTAAGCTTGACCATCACTGTTTCACAAAACAATGCTGATGCCAAATGTGTATATCAGATTAGTTCAATTCAAAATAACATCACCCACTCTCTTTTTTTAATACATAGAGTAATAAAATGATCCCTTAATGCCCAATAAAATAAAAAAAAGCTTCTTAAGCCTTTCCCTAGGACATGAGTGAATGCTGACCTCCTGGATCATCTGTCACTGACAGCAAACCGTGTTTGCCTCACCCGATGCAGAGTGTGACATTTAACTACAGTGAAGGGAAGAAATATCTGGTGACCAATTGCTGTGCTTAATGTTATTAAGTAAATGATTTTTTTGGTCCCTTCATAGCATCATTAAATCTATTTGTGTAACACATTTAAGCTTTTTGCTTTGAAGCAACTTGATATATGTGTCCACAAGTGCTTTGATCCTTTAAATTGATTTGAAACTGAATTAACAGCGGTCTAACTGGAGTGAAATATTGCATTATTCTACACCACAGCCAAGTTGGCGTCAATGTCAACATTCAGACCTTCAATGGAAAAAAAACACATTCACTCGGGTCATGAAAAATCTGAGTCTATTTAGTGATGCTCTTGAACAAAGACCAATAAAGAGCTTTCTCCCAAATGCCCCATACTTCCTCTTAATTTGTTCCTGAAAACAAAAGTGCAACAACAATTCAGGACGTACGAAGGAATCTCACTGCTTTAATATTCAATACTACAAAGGGCTTCAAACACAAATGCGGCATGAGACGCCAACTGTGAGCCAAGACAAAACCAAGTGGACAAGCGAAGATAGATATCTTTCTGTCTGTTGAATAGCTTGTCACATTAACACCCCCCCCCCACTCCGTGCCCTGGAATCTGACTGTTGTCATGCATGCCAAAGTGCTTGCATGAACAGAAAAGATGAAAGCTCTCCTGGCTGTTGCTCTGCGACTCTGACTTTCCCAATTTAACTTGTGCAATAGGTAATTTGTGTGGGATGTGTGGATGAACGTGAAGTTCATTCAACTCAGCTCTGTGATGTTAAGTGTGTGATTTGGATAGTTGGAATAAAAAAAAAAAGAAAAATGGGAAAAAAAAAAAAAAAACTACGATTTTTATGTAGATTTATTTACATATCATGGGTGATAAAATATAAGCTGAGAACAAGGAGGCTTGCTGTGAGCAATGCAGCCAGGGACCACAAATTAGACTCGTGTGGGCTCTAGCCAGCAGCAATCCCCGGGGGGAAAGGTAGCAGTGTTTACTGCTAATGTAGTCACTGGAAAGAGGACACTCGCTAGGTGCTGAGAGAGTGGCATGCTATGGACACACTCATTTTCTAAACATGTCTGGAGGTCCAGGTCAGCAGGGCTGCAGTACGGTCAGCACCCCAATCACTTGAGAGATCCCTCTGCCGGCATACCAGCGGCTCAATATAATCATCACATCTGATCTGGGGGCCATTCAATCCCTCAGCAAACAGTGGGGGCAGGGGTCTGTCCTTGAGCACAGCTGAGGCCCCTGAAAACACCCAATATAAGTGCCACCATTCAGTAGACCTACAGCTGTTTCCTGGACTCACATCCCATATAAATGGTCCAGATCCAGTCCTTCAACCTGCATCTCTGATTCAGGCCCCAATAAGTTTGTTTTTATTGTTGTTTTTATCCATTTCTGGGTCGCGGGTAGTGCTGGAGTCAATCCCAATCCCAAACCCCTCCCTCCATTTTCAGGGCCACCACAAATAGAGACAGACAGAAACGAACAACCGCTCACACTCAGACCTACGGACAATTTAGAGTCACCAATCAGCCTAAACATGTCTTTGGACTGTGGGGGGAAACCCATGCAGGCACTGGGAGAACATGGAGACTCTGCACAGAAAGGCTCCAGGCCTGGGAACCAAACCTACAACCTTCTTGTTGTGGGGCAACAGCGCAAACCACTAAGCCGCCGTGCTGCCCCCATTGATCATTCAGTTAGGGGTTTAAATTTACAGCGAGGGGGGATCATTCTCTCATTACACATAACCATTTAACCCATTGTTATGATTTTGATTTACATAATAAAACATCCTGTGATGCGCAGAAGTGAGAGGAAATTTATTGTCAGGGCTATGAATATTATTAGAGTTATCAGAGGAGGTTAATGATGCTTTAACTGTTGATGTACTCACAGAAATGTCCTCTGGCAGGCCGTTTGGCACCTCCATTGCCTTGTTATTTACTTGAACACTGCCCCTCGTCACAAACTGGATCACTGAGGAACTATCCTGTGGGTTGAGACGGAGGATTATGGCTGGTCTTGGAATCACAATAACCTTAAAATGGAACTTATTAAGCATGTGACACGTTTCTCACCCTTTTAAGAATTTCAGTGTTGAGCAGAAGTTTTATGTCTATGCTCAAAGCCTCATCTTGTAACTGTGGACCCAGACTGCAGGAGATTATCATGCACGCTCTTCCAGGCCGGTCACAGTCCTTTTTTTTTTTTAAGAAAAGAAGAGAAAGTGGGAAAGAGAAAGCGTGTGAGAGAAGGAAAGATGTGTGATGAACAGATGTTTCACTGCCAAAGAAAAAAAAACATAAGAGGAAGAATCCTCACAGGGGGTTGACTGTCAGTGACCTCTGAAAGGTCAAAGAGCCATGCATGATCTGGATATTTACCAAGACTTTGCGTCCAGATTTGGTGAAGAAGGCAAATATGGAGTGAAAGATGCTCTCTTTGTCCTGGGGGATGGTGCATGGTGTTGGGTTCCTGTGAGGGGTGCAGTTGCCTCGACCATCAGCCACCTAGAACACGCCAAATGAGAAAAACTGTCGCGTTGATGACGACTTTAGGTGGAGTCGTTCAGGAGTTAAAATAGGATGTGGCGAATATTTGAGTTTGACAGTAAAAATGTAGACACAAGCACTTTTGTTGACTAAACTGGCCAATCCCACTACTGTTACGGGTCTCCAGGGCTCACAGGAAGTTCTCCCCTACAAGAAGCTGGTACCCCTCCCAGACAGATTTCCCATATGGAGTGATTTAGAGGTGTCTGCTTTACTGCCCAGTCCTCCGGGGAACAATTCCCCTTTCAACCTCTTCAGAGTCCAACCTGAAGCTCGGAGGTGGGATCTTTTCAGTCACTGTCTGCTCTGCTACTCACAAACATGAGAACAGCTATGATAAAATGTAAGTGTTTAACTGTCCAGTGTGCCACAGGCTAGACAAAGTGTTAACAGTGTTTATGATGGTTATGGTACGGGGCAGTAGCCACGTCTGCAGGTGTCCCATTCCCATTTCGTGCAAGCCGTCTGATCCCCTGGAAGCAATTCCAGATGGGATCTACGAGGGTGGGATGCCGTCAACTCGGTCTGCCTATTCACAGTAAGTACAATTAACAGCTTGAGCTCCCCCATGACCTACCTATATGAAAGGCCGCGATGCAAGGGTTAAGAAAACAATTAAAACTGAGCAGGAGTATTGCGTTTCTTTACCTAAATGCAAAATGTTGTGAAACAAAATGGTCCGCTAGCTTCAGTAGCAGCGTCAACACTTTCACTCTGATTTTCACGGGCCTGCTGGTGCCTCACACTAAGCAAATTTCCCAAGACATGACAAAAAGCCCACCAGCTTAGCAGCTTTCTGTACATAAAACTGTTATCTGAGGGAAGCAAAACCAACAGGCCGGGGCTAGACTAACTGCAGGTGAACAAAGTAATAAATAAGGATTTGGGCTGAGTAAATACTGCAGATAGACTGCTGTTGGCATCCACCTGTGTTTCAACGACGTGAAACATGTCAGCTCCGTTGCCAGCCAGTCGGTTGGGTATCCTGATGTCCACGATGGAGCCAGGCAGCCTGCTGGGCCCCTTGTTTATGGCCTGGAACCACATCACACAGAGACCGTATGAAGGAAGAGAGAAGTGAATATACATGAGGAAAGTGAAAAAATATTGTAGTCTATATACTCCAGAATTGCGGTACCTGGAAAGTGAGATTTAGAGGCTGAAAGTCACAGTCCATGTCTTCTAGCTGGACAAAGCGCGAGGCTTCTATGGAGTTTCCATACATGAAGGAGGACGGTGTGACCACCCTGCAGGCCACAGTGGTCAGGACAGAGATTCCAGATGATGCATTTGCAAGAAATATCTATTGTGCAAATGTGCATAATTTGCAAAGGACTAGTCTTGAAACAGTGTCATCAGAATCTCTGGCTTCAGTCATGTTATTAGCTGCACAGCAGAGTTTTGTTTCGGTGTGAAACACGAGTCAGATGTGTGGAGCTTTGCTCTGAGGCCTCCCTCCACATTAAAGCCACTGCACACACAGCAGTCTTATCAGATGTCAGAGTTCTGGCAGATGTAGGCTGTTTTACATCTCTCTCCCTTCTCTGAGAAGCAGAGCTATGATAAAGCGCTCAGAGATAAGCCTTTTCAAGTTGATGTGCTCTGCACTGACAAAAGCACTCCCTTCATTTCCCAAAGCCAAGTCTTCACAGGAGCATTGTTGTTCTTACCCAGTAATAGTCGTGTCAGTCTCATGGACAAGAGGGATGGACAGGTCCAGAGTGTTGTCAGAGAGTTTGTGTTCAGGATTGGCACTGCAAAACAAGAATCAAAGTAGTTATTGCTTCCTTTTGCAGTGCAGGTTTATAAGGCAGTCATTTACATTCATTCAAGACCGTGTTACAAAAGATGAATATTGCCACATATAAAATCAATTATGACTCTTAAAATGTACCTTTTAGCATGAATTAAGAACTGCAGCGTGTCATTTTCCCCAGAAAGCTGACTTGTGTCAAAAATCACAGAAAAATGATACTGAGGAGAAAAAAAGACAACAGCAAATCAATTTGTCACTGACTGTGCTCTCAACGTGAACCCAACTGTTTTCCATATGATACAGTTTGTCTGCTGTTTTCTTCCATGCAAATATGCCACAACTACAGTTGGATTTTTTTTATAATTGATGTGACTTTATTTCCAAGTTGCTTGGCGCTGACCTTAGTCTGTGCCCTCATGAAGGGAAATCCCACGCTGCATTTGAGGAAGTCAAAATCGACAAGCTCACAGGAAATACCCTTCTCTTCCTGCAAAAAGATAGATAGACACGGGGGTGAGGAGAAGTGACAGACATACTGGAGACAGAAGACACAAAGAGGAAGACGCAGCCTGTGATGGGGAACAGTTCATTTAGATGACGGGGAAAAAGCATCAGCAATGGCTTTGGAATGTAACATCAATGCAAATACAGATAACACAGTTTTTACATACGTATAACAGAAAAGTAACTGCAGCTTTAAAATCACACACAAGCACACCTCGGCACACACACTGAAAGAAAAGTTCATTGTGACAACATTAGTAAAAGAATAAGTGCTCAGATCTCATTGAAGGTCAAAATTAAATTAAATGAAGAATGTACAAAGCAGTGATGGCACACACTCAGCTTAGCGGGTGGGTAATTGGACGGCCTTCAGGCTGTGTGTTTGGAAGCTTGTCTAAACAATATGGAGCTTCACCGGCTGCGCTGTGTAAACACTCAGGCCTTGACCCGATGAGGAGTAAGAATTCTTTTAGCAAGAGTTCACAGAGAGTCTGTCAGTTGAGCTCGTGTGCTTGGAGCGTGGAAAAAAGCAGAGATGCTTCACTACTCTGACAGGAATAAAAGAGAGTAGTGCCTCTGGATGATTTAGCAGGAGGCTTAAGGTAAGTCATACAAAATATCTGCATGCTTGTCCCGCTGCCCAGTTGGAGAGTGTGTTTATAACAGGTTGTCTTTCCAAACAGATCTAAAGGTATGTGACCATCCACATATCATCCACACTAATATTCCTCTTATTCAGCATTTTCCCAGCTTCGGTCCAGGGTGTGGCTGTGCCCTCAATCTTCATTAAATCAGCTTAAATAAGCAGCCCTTTGCATGGACACTGGAGCCAGCTCTATGGGGGTGGGTCGAGGGGGGTGGGGTGGGGGTGTCCAGAAAAACTGGCAATGATGGAATTTCCTCTATTTCCTGTATTCCTCTGTGCTGCTGTGCAAACACCTCCTGTCCCATGGGGCTGGGCAGGATTGGGGAAATCAGTCTGTTTACTCATCACCCGCCTGGCAGCCCTTGAGAGAAAGCGCAGAACATGCAGACATGTGGTGTGTTGGGCCTCCAAACGACAAAGTGTGTTTGTTCAGCACTTCTTCACTTTATTTCTCTTTGCTTACTTTCTCTGTTCCCTCTCGGTCACGAACAAATACATGCTGGGATTTTCGCAAATGGCAGGACCATTAACTATCACTGTGATTGTTTACTCTGCTTTAGTGTCAGCTGAGGCCTGGACTGGAGAGGTATGTCGGTGAGGACGACAATTCGCAGAAGTCAGAGGTAGAAGAAATATTCAGATCCTTCATCTTCACCATCGTAATATTTCTTTACATGTCAAAGTCATACTTGAGAGAACAGCAGTCCTATTAAACAATTATATAAGCATAAAAGAAAAAACTAAAGTAATTATGGAAAAAGAGTATTATGTAGCATATTTCTTTATCACTCCAGGGTGACCACAGTAAATAATAAAATTTTTGGTCACAGTGTATTGAGGTGAATATAGATTTGATTATTTTACATATTATGTTACTCATATGTTAATTGGTAACATGAACAACACCCATTCATATTTTAATATTGTAACTGGTGTTTGAATCTAACAAATTGTGATTTACAAGCAGGCATGCTTTTATTTAAGTGTAATGTAGTAGAGTGATAAACTTCTGCCAGAAATACGATGGTGCAAAACATCTGCTATAACTCCGCCCACAAAAAAAAAAAAAAAGAAAAAGAAAGAAAAGACAGACTCCTCAAACATTTGAGAGATAAAAAAAGAAAACACAGAAGCCTGTGCTGGAGTCCCATGAGTGTCAGGGCAGTGCTCCTGAAACCAATTCACCTCCCTAGCTTTCTGACAGCTTGTTTTGCAAGAGCAACAGCGATAACACACCCCACTCTCAAATATGAAATGAGTACAAATTCATGCTGCACTCTCTGAAGAAGGGGGGGCACTGAGAGAAACATTCACATCATCACCTCAGACTTCTCCTGCAAGTAATTAAAAATGTCTCAAAGAGCAAACGACTGTCCATCTGTCCGTCCTCTTAACTTCCTGTTCCCTTTTTTGCAGCGGGTCCTCCTGACTTATCAGCTTCCCAAACAATATGAGGCTCCAGAAACCCGATACCTAATCTCAGCCTCAGTCACTGTTTTCCTAATAATGGCCTGCAGCCTGTATTCTATTTAAATTCAATTTCAGCTTTGTGTCACAGGTTTGGCCCATACAGAGCTGGTCCTCTCCATCACAGGGTTAAAGAAAAAAATTAAGCTGGTGGATAAACATGAAGTCCATTTAGAGGGGAAAAGACAGCCTGATAGATACTGTCTGAGGAGCTGCCGAACCCAAGCAGGCTCGTGTCTGAGTGCACTGTCTGACGTGGCGTCTCTTTTGGCTGCAAGCGGACCTGTTGTCCTCTTTTGGGACGAGTGAGCGAGCAGACGTGAGCAGAGGCAGAGGTGGCTGATGTGAAATCCATCCACATACTGTGGGGTCGCAAGGGAAATCACTTGACTTTAATGTGGGATGGCGGTTAGTAGATATTGCTTTAACAGAACGATGAAATAGTTTTCTGTTACGGGTCAAAGGGTGAGACAGTCTGATCAATACCTCCATTAACCACAGTCATTAACCATTTGCATGTCTGTATTTGCCCTGTTCCAGCGTGGCCTCATGGGAATCTTTTGACACTGACTAACAAGGTTTAAAAAGCACATAAATCAAGCCGGAGCCAATATGAAGTATGAGATTTTTTCTCATGCAAACAGCTCATATGCTGTTGACATGGTGCATCTGTATTAGACTTGTATGACAGTTCAGCCAGAGGAGCTGCCCTGTGAGACGGGACAGCTGTTTCTGCTGCTGCTCTTCGCATTTTCATCTCTGGGGCTGCGTTCAAGACTCAGCTGGAGCTTGAAGTTCACCTGGTCTGTCTGTTTCTGTGCTTCATTGTTTAGACTGAGCTCCAGACGCCTCATCAGTCTTTTTAAATAAACTCTCTGTGAGAAAATGTAGATCTCTGTGGAAAACTGTACACTTTCAGCTGATAGGTTTGTGTGAAAATACACTTATGTGTATCATTTCAACCTTATTTTAGAAATAAAGATGAGGGCCTGAGTTAATAAGCAACAGATAGTTCAAGAACCAGAACAGACCTTCTGCCAAAAGTTGATGTAGAAAACTTCTCTGGAGAAGTTGAAGTAGATGTTGGTGTCGTAGGCGTCATCTCCGGCATTGGAGATGGTCAAGTTCAAGAAGACGTTCTTCACTCCCCCGAGGGCCAAATGGGGCCTGCTATGCACCCTGATGGCAGAATAAAGTAAACAATTAAATTCAGAAAAAGAATTAACTCATAACAACTGTGATATGCTCCAAAGACAAACAGTAAGCAAAGATTTATACTGACAAGCACGTTTGTTTTATTTTGACATTTTTACTGTAAAATGTAAGTAAACAGAGAGAAGAGCCCTTAAAGTCAAGGATTTGCTTATACAACGAAAAATGACAGCTGGTTACCATGACCGAGCTGAACTGTCACAAAATGCACAAAAAAGAAAGGGAACTCCCTAAATATGGAAAACCATATGGATATCCTCCAAGCACGAGTCATGGTTCCACTACCCACACCCACATGGCCTATGACGTCAGCTCGCTTCCTCGGGACAGGAGTAAAAGCCAAAGACGGGGGAAATGTATCTAAACTGTGAAGTCGAAGGTTTTTACCCGGGGAGGAACAGTTTCCCTTGAAGCCGCAAGTCTGCAGCGCAGTCGTCCGACAGGCAGTTCTTCTCAAACCAAGTCTGGAGAGGAAACAGAAAAGTACACAGCTCATATGGGCTCATGCTGTCCGTGCACACAACACACTGACTTCATATTCAGACTAGGGGGCAGTGTTGTGTTGTTATTGGCACCATAAAGGTGTTTTTTTTTTTTAATCCAAGGGGTCCCAGAAGCCTTAACTCTGACTGATCCCTCTTTGAATTAGTCAGAAGATGGTCTTTGGTTTTAGGCTAAATAATGAAAGGAAACTTAAGTCAAGCATTTATAGTTCAGTGAGCTTCAGATAAATGAATTTTGTAGGTGCTGAAAGATGCAAATCCCTCAGTTTTTCAAGGAGTGCAGACCATAGGGAAGGATATGTTGGGTAGGTTAGAGGTAGTTGCAAAGAAAATAAATGAATCAGTCCTTTTGGCCTGCACTCAAGAAAAGCGAACAGAGACCATAATAAGCTAGTAACCAACACCGAATCATTATAACCTCAATTTGAACAATTTCCTTCATTCCTTCTGAGGTCTTTGTGTCAGGTGTGAGAAGAATCTCACCTTCTATCACAGAGGAAATGAGCAATTTCAGAATCAAAATAGGTAGACTAACTGTAATCTTCTCAATACAAGAGCAAAAATGACTGCTGGGACTCAAGTGAACTATGCATCCATGAAAGTGCAGGATGATGTGACATCTTTGAATTTTCCCTCAGCTCTGCACAATCTGACAAAAAGAGAGGCCCTAAAACCTCCACAGCTCCATTTGATAGTGATATTTATAACAATTCTACCTCATTCCTCACTGCGATCTTGTTTCCTTTTCTCCATCGCAGCACTGGCGTGAGCGCGGGCAGGTCTCGCTCCTGGTAACCCGTCAGCACGTGCTTCCCCAGGCTGTAAGCCACCTCGAACGTGATGGCTGTGAACACGTCCTTCACATCTTTCTGTAGACACAATAAATAACGAGGCTATTGCAAAGAAACTTGGATCCGGCCGTAGACACGCTACTATTAACAATCATTTTGATTTCCCAGCTTTAACTGGCATGTTACAGTTCATTTGATTCTGCTCATTTAACAACCTTCTCTAATTGAGGCCTTCAGCACAGATGGATTAGACTGCAGATTATCAGAGCATCATACAGTCTGGATCGAATGTTATTGTTAAAAATCAGTGAACCGAAAGGTGCACGCAGTTGTTTGCAGATGTAAGTGTACCAATAAACCACAAAATCACTCTCACGGGTTTTAAACAGAGCTCTTCTCAAAATGTGTCTTTTCTGTCATTTTGCTGAAAGTAATAATAACAGCTAAAAGTCCACAACAGAGTGAACACATAGACCTTTTTTTAAATTAAAAAGAAAAAAAAAAACAAAAAACAAAACTGTTGGCTCTGCCTCTGAGAGCTATCTTTTCATTTCTGGCAGCTGCATCGAAGACCACAAGAGAAGTGTTTGATTTGGCATCAGTTTTGGAAACAATGCAGACAGAAGGAAAACAGAGTTAAATGCAATCAAATCCTACATCTTCATTAAATGACGGCGCTGAAAGATGTACATGGGAAAAGCAGATACTGCTGTTGGTTTTTCATCTCTTCTGCCTGTTAAAGCTCTGCTCGGCTCTTTGAAGGCAAGGCAGGCCTGACTCTCATCTTACTGTCTAAAAACTGCAGCAGAAACAGGCAACCCGGGTCCCTTTGACAGACTGGCATCCACCGACATGGAGGTGAATCTAAAATATAAACACAAAGGGCTCTCCTGTGTTTTCCAATGGTCACTCAAGCCACTCATTCTTTTGCACTTTCTCTTTTTTGTCCCTTATCAGAGCATTTTCCAGTGTCCACCCACCCATCCTTTTTCCTCTGGAAGGGCCCGTCTGGGCTTTGGACACATTTTGACGCAGAGGAGAACCCACCCAAGTCATCAGCAGCGAGAGAGTTACAGCAGGAAAGAGCGCCTGTTAGTGCAGGACATGAACAGACAAAAAATAAGATTGGGAACTCGCTTGGGAAATGGTGCAGTGCGCTGATAAAAACATGGTGTTACTGATACTATCAGAGAATTTCTAGCCATTTTCTGTCATTATATTGTTGACTCTACTGATAGCAATTACGAATACAGCTGCAAATGCTATTTTCTCGATTCATGAAAGAATTGTTTCCATTAGAAACATTCACAAGCTAAACTTTCTTCAACGTTTTTCTTTCAAACCCAAATATTCCTGAAATTCTCGCACAGTGGTTGGCTCGTGGTTTATTCTAACATAAAAGTGTACATATTGATATTGACAATGCTGACTATGGTCCTTAAACAAAGTTCACAGGTTTTAGTGTCAGCATTTCTCTGCAGTTCAGCATTTCCAACAAGTGTTGGAGTGTAAAATCAGAGTTGCGACTAACATATAGCTCTTTCTGTAATAGTGAACTCTTGCAGCAGTGAGCTCACACATCTATGGTAAGAGCAAAAAATCGTGCCAGGAGGTCACCAACTGCATCTGACTTAAACTGAGCTAATATTCTCACGCTGGTGTTAAGTGAGTTTGTAACACAATTTAGGGTTGTAATCTTTTAATTTATACAGCTTTTGGTCCACCACTACCCATAACCACAGTAGGCTGGGTAAAGGCGATGACCTCACAGCCATCCCAGGAGTGTAATTCGTGCCTCGTTGGGTTCAGAGAGACAGTGTTGGCTCAGCTGGGAGGTAACATGACACAGTGTGGTGGTCCGTGCTGGACGAGTGCTGGTATATACAGTGTAAGGGTACAGGCAAAGCTTCAGTGGCCTCAGGAGCCGTTGAAGCAGAATGCTTGAAATGGCCCCCGTCCTCTGGCCTCTGAGTGTACTGACCCCTGGGACTTCACTGCTCGGGTCTCCAGAACCAAACTCCCGGTGCTTATCTTACATTTTCACGAGTCTCAGGAGAACTGAGGGACATAATGACTCCAAATTAATTGCTGTATTTTTGCTTTAAGAGAGACTTTTATGTTCAAGTAAATGGGCATAATCTGTCCTGTGTGCTGTGGAGGGGTCTATTATTGCACAGATACAGGACGACTTTCTTGTAGAAGCAAAGGCCTACAGACCGTTAACTAACTGGAAAGCTCCCAAGACTCACAGAAAGCTCAGATTAGAATAGCCAGAGGCTGTTCAGTAACACTTGGCCTGAGCTTTTATTATCCCTCGATCAATGCTGCCAATTGCCCCACCCGGATCCACGCCTCTGGCCGGGTCTTTTACTCCCTCCTGACCCTGCTTTTGATTCTTGTATTTATGGAACAGAGGAGCTGCTGAGCTCCAGCTGAGAAGGACACCGGCTGGCGTTGTCTAGCTGCTACCTATAATCTCATGGAAAGAAACCAAACAACTGTTCCTTACATGACGGCAAGTTTACACGAGAAAACTTGTGACAGCTCATTCTCTGCTCAAAAGGCTCCCACTATGTAAATCCTCATGCAAACATAAGGGCGGCTCTATCTGCTCTGAGATCAGATGGAGCAAGTCAGGGATTTACGGTATTTAAAAAACATTACATTGGAAGTGGAGAAATGAAATACAGGGTTCAGTGTGGGCTTGGCGTTTGAAAGGAAAAAATAAAACATAGTTCATGAGCAATAAAACACACCGGTTTAATACACTCAGGGGTTTTGCTACAGATGATGGCAGCAAAAGCTAATATCAGTTTTTCAGTTATTTTGCTGAATTTATGACTTCTGACCGACATTTTCTATTTGATATCTGTTAGTCTGAGGTTTAGAACGTCCAGGTAAACACTGTCATGGTCTTATCACAAGAGTAAAACACAAAGTAAATACACAGCAAGAGAGACCTGCTTTAACTTTTTTTTAACACTGTATTTGCTGCTTGGACAACCATTTGATCAAACAGAGCGCTGTGGGCGGGGTTTACAATATTGACATCATACATGCAGCTTGCATGGTTCTGTCAGCCATATTTATCCGGCTTTGTCATGTGGTACTATTACTTCATGGTAAAATTCTGAAATTTGACACGTTGCAGCTTTAAAGAAGTTAGACATTTTTCTTTGCAGTGAAAAATAAAAAAGGTACGGTTCCTGTGAGGTCACCTAAAAAGTGAACCCTCTCATCATCTCATGGACAAAGTGACTTATTAATGGTTCCCCTTGTACTGAAGAGATGCCAGCAAACTTAGTGGGAAGCAGCTGTTTTTCAGCAGTTCCCATACTTTGGAAACTGTAACTCAGCTATAGGTTGGATCTTTTATGACACACTTGACACTAACTCTTCCTCTGTGTGTGTATTCATATAGTTAACTCGCGGGATGGAGGGCAGCTTACCACTCTGCTTGTTTTGAAAGAAAGCAACGGGAATCAAACCTTCAACTGCATGTTCACAACACCTTCTCTCTGGGGAAACAAATGTTTCTGCCAATTTACTATCTCTGGGATTGTGCTCACACTCGGGATACACTGATTTAGTACAGAAGAGCATAACTCGGCCCCTTACCAGCCATTCTTTCCTGTTCATTTCCCTCTAAGCTGCCTGGATGACTTTTTACCTACACTGGATGTTTGTGTCTGAAAGCAAACATACAGACTCATTCTGTATGAATGAACCTGACATAGCTGATCATATTTTATAGATTTTACTGTTAACTCTACAGAGGAGCTGGTTCTCTTGAACTGCAGGCTCTGACTCAAACATGTTCATCTGATCAACAGAATGGCAGCAAACCAATCGGTCTCCTTCATGCTCACATAGCAGCTCCGCTATGGTGGTGGGTGCGGGGAGGATGACGTCAGGCTGCAGAAGTCTCTGATCCTCAGCTTAAACGCCTCATGCTTGGCTGAAAAGCAGAAGAGCTCTTCTCTTGGCCAAACCGTTCCCTCTGAAGCCTATAGTCTAAGGCCAGTCATGGGAAGTCTTTATTAACTCATGGGCTAAATGTGCACACACCACTCCTTTTTAGGACAATGGATGTTTGGATGACTTGCAGGTTGAAGCCATTTCATTCAAGGGCTAAACTCCAAGGGAATCTTAAAAGCTTTTCAGTTAAGTGATGAGTGGACCCAGCCTGTCAAAAGTTTGGGCTATATGTGTATGCTGAGACAAAGAGAGACAGAATTTACAGTAATGTCTGCAATTAAGCGATTTATTTCTACTTGCCCCTTGGAAAAAATTCAGAAGTGAGACTATTGCTGAAATGATTAGTGTGTACATCTCTGCCAGAACAACTGCAGGTAAAAATGCAGCTGCTGCTCAGCTCACAACAGGTTAGCAGATGTCAGAAAGGGAGGGGGGGGGGCAGAAAAAAGGGCCATTCAGTCGTTTTAGCTTGAAACTTTTCTAAAGAAGTAAGCTAGTTACAATTTAACCATCATCGCCAAGCTCTTGAAACTTTCTCGTGTAAATATACAAATATACTGGTCGGTGCCAGAAGCATCAGAGATCTATTAATAAATTCCATGGATCATCCTCATATTTAACAAAATTACTGAATACACTGAATACAATCACTAATAAAATCTGAATAGCCTTTTCAAGGACATTGTCAAGGACCTCCAAGTGAGAGCGAGCGCAGCTGCCTGTAAATGTGGTGATATTGTTCTGTCATGGTCTTCATTCCCTTTTCTCCTTGTTGTTTTGTAACTTTAACGGTGCCTTGGTTTCAGTTCCTGTGCCCATTATTTCACCGTTTTTGGGCGTGCCGTTTTAAATTAGTTTTTCTTCTTTGTATGTGTCATGTAGTTTGAGGGATGTAAAATCAAAACAGTGAGCTGAAAGATGCTGAAAGTGAACAGCAGAGAAGGCCGATATTATTCCGCTTCACACATTAGACATAATAATCTGAACCAACAGAACTGTAAAAGTATTGATTGCTGTGGCTGTTAAACCTGCAGTAGCTACTTGTGATCAGCGAATACGAGCTGCGAAGCAGATGATGAATTTTAGCCCTGTTTTCTATGAGTGAACCAGAACAGTGAAGCTGCTTAACAATGAGTGGTACGTCGCTTTAAAGCTCCCTGAAGGCAAAAGCTGCTGAAGATTCAGGTGATTATTGTCTCTGAGTTCCAACTCCTTTAACTTTGTCAGATTGGTTTCACATTTTCATTTGATATATGATACTCTCAAACAATTTATGACGTTCGTAAGAGTACATCTGGAAACCAAAAATGCACTTGGCCTTCAATAACCTCAGTCTGCCCAAAACCAAATAATAGTATGTAAATAAATAATACCAAATGCATGCAGTATGCCTTTGAAAACTGTTCCCATTCAACAAAAACTATGTTTACTCCAACCACTGGAAAATATTTCAGTCGGTCTGGTGTTAGCTGCAGTGATTTTCAGATGTCAGTCCAGTTTCAGGCACCAACCTGATAAATCACAGACTTCGCACACTCCCCTACCTGTGTAAAAAATAATCTGTGCCCAGAAAACTATCTGATCTGACAGAGCATTTTGAACGAGAGCAGAGCAGAGCAGAAGGAGTTTGCTGAACATTGCAGCTGGTAAAAAAAAAAAAAAAAAAAGGCAAACGTTCTTATCACTGAGCACTAATCCAGGGATGGTTCTGCTTATTAAGCTAATTTGGTTCGAAATGAAAACAAATTTTGCAGGGTTTTTACGCTTGCGGTAATGAGGAGTAAATGACGCTTTCAGTTGGCAATGGACTTGTCCAGCTTGCGATTAACTTTTGCAAAATTAAATCACTTGTCATTATGACACTTTGAGGACAAGATAGAAAATTAAGGACAGAAATCTATTTTCACAGTGAATAAAGAAGAATATAATACTTTTTAATTTCAAACTTCTCCCAGTTCCAATTTTTTTTACCCTCCTTTAATTTTTTAAATCATGACCATGTCTTTGTTTTTTCACTTTTTACCCATTTTGTGTCCAACTTGATGAATTCAGACATGGCTCGTGCCTGAGCAGAGTAGTCCTTCTAATGTCTTCTCCCTTAGTCTTCACTAAGAAAAATGGGATGCAAGAGCAAAGAGAATTCCCCAGTTTGGAATCAAGAGAGTAAATCATATTTTTGTCCTTATCTTTTGAAAGCTTTCAGGAAATAGCTCAATCAAATACCTAAATTGCTTGATATCACAGTGTGTTGCAATGTCTCCAATGTCTGTCTAAAACAGAGCAGCATCATCCTCATGTAACTGACAGGAAACGTGTACCATCTGTGCTGTCATGCATGAATCCATGTTGGCGAATAAACACCAATAAAGACCGAGTGTCTCTTGATGCAGCCTGCATACCAAACATTTATTGGTACACACTGCTTGTCATACAGAGTCAAAAAGCTCAGCTCGAGACTTTGCAGAAATCACTAAAGATCTCCCGGGTGCTGATACAAAAAATAACAAATAAATCTCTTATGCCTTGGAGTAACTTCGTGTATCGAATTTATTGCTTTTCTAAAACAATGTACACGTAAACACAAATTGCAGGAAACTTTTATGGTCTCACATGCATCATGAAGAAGGTATTCAACATCTGACCCTCGGACAGTTAAAACCACAGCTGGGATTTATAAAGGAGGAGAGAAAGGTGCCTCATTTCCCCTGTAGAAATTGGCAAATGGAGTAGGTTTACTGCTCAAACATACCAGATTCATCAGCGTGTTATTTTTACTACAGCCTATCAACAACAAGTTGATTTAACGCCAAATCTAACTGTAACTACACCAGTGTAATATCTGAGCCTGGACAAAAAAAAATAAAAAATACATCCGGCCACCTAAAAATACACAAACATCTTCTCTCATATCTTGCTTCCCCTTCACTCACCCCCGACATTGTGATACTCTCAACAGCTTTTTTTGTTTCAGTGCTATATTCAGTCTTGTTACTGCATCTCATTTTGAGAATTGAAGCTTAACACTCTTTAAATGGCCCCCTAAAGCTGTAAAAGTCGAGCTTGTAAATTTGTTCTGCATTACAGTCTCTTCATTTTCCAAATTTTTGACCCAGAGCTTGTGTCATCATCACGTCTGTCTACTTTTAACGCCTCAATGATCTCCACTGTGACCTGACTGATGAGTGCAGAGTCACTAATAGATCCGCATATGGAGCAAAACAAACAAACAAACAAAAAAAAACTAAACAAAACAAAAACAGAAGAATCCAGATAAAGTCCTTTTAAGGATGCAGCTCTTTGTAGAGAACTGTGGATCAAATAGGATCAGAGTGGATTTAGTCAACTCTTAAATCTCTATTATGTTTAAGGCAACGATGGGAGGAAAACTAATACTCCTGCTTCAACTATTAATTAATACATTCTGAAGGATTTCAGAAATAAGTTGTGCTACTTTTTGGTTTTATTCGTCAGCTAATTTAAGTTAAGGCATCAGGAACTATATCACCGTTGTGTTAATGTTTAAATGAACATGAAGCACTTCCTGTCTTTGAGAGATCAACTTCCCTCGGCATCCTGATAAACACTTCTTCATAAACAGGATGCCTGTTATCGCTGCTCTAATCCAATTAATATAAAAGAGCAGCAAAAGAGGGAGGATTAATTTACACCGACTCACAGCTGTTGATTTCTGCACCCATGTCCTGTTGTTACAAGCTTTTATTGGAAAGTATCTTTTCAATGTCAGGAGGCAACTATTAGTTACCAGGAAACAGCAGCTGATCTGTGTAACTGTGTTTTTATTATAAAAGGGAGTTCAGGGTCTATTCCATCCTGGTGATAGAGGAGGACAGATGTTTCCTCAGCTGATTTTGTCAGTCTATACCCAGTTTTACACATGACATTACAGTTTATATGACTTATTTTGTGTCTGAGCTAAATTTAGTCAAATCAAGGCAGGTTGAGGCCGCTTCAGCTGATAAACAAACGTCTTCTGTATATGTGCATGGCCATTTCCTTTACAACGGAACTCGCTCATTTATACAGGATGCAGAATTTCATACTGACGCCATAACACCAGGAATTCACCATAATATTAACAAATAGGTCAAGTAATAGGAAATAATGACGAAGTCACCGCCAAGAAGTGTCACGTAGTTGCCAAGTGATGAAGTATTCTTTTGTTTCACCCGGGATGGCGAATAGACAGGGAGGGTCTCATTATGATATTCTGACAGCACGCACACACGTTCCACCCGCCTGCTTGTATGCACGCACGTTTCCTCGGTAGTGGAGGCGGGAAACATGGCAGGAGAGACTCTTTCATTGCGGTCAGACTTGGCCACCCATTAAGCTGCTTCGCAATGGCACTGTGTGGTGGTAACACAGCCAATGTACTGCGGAAACTTTTCTACCCAGCATGTTCAGCTGCCAAAATCAACAAATCATCAAATCCGGCCCGTCTCAATATGAGTAACAACGAAGGATTTAGTATGGCAGCAGAATAGAGAAGACCTAATGAGCAGCCATACCAAAAATAATAACCTACGTATATCTTAAAAAACACACGCATGGGAGGAAGCTCGTGAGAATTTCGACTTGTTTTACTGTAACAAAAGTCTGTTGGCTGAGCACTCCCAAAACAAGCCTGAAGAAGAACTGTCTGATGTTCACACTGGCATGGACATGTAGGGAAATCCTGACCAAAATATTACCCCGAGCTAAAATTAACCTGAACAGCTCCTCTTCAATCCAGCAAATACTGTCAACATGAATACTTGCAGACAAACGATTCAGCTGAACTTATTTATGAGAGTGTATATGACATTTTCCACTTGATAAATTATTGAACTATACTGCAAGTGCTAGTATGTTTTGCAATATATTCTTTATAAGTGCTTGACTGGCTGCCATGTGTGACAGAAACAGCTGGATTTGATTACCTTCCTGCTATAGGCTTTCATTGTATCAGTTCTCTGGGCCAGAGGTAAATGAAACCGATGATACGGCATCAAGGGAAATGCATGAATGCGACTACAAAGAGGCAAACAGAGCAGGCAGTGTTGCTGTGACCCGGCTCTGGTGTTTCCGAGTGCCAGACAGCATTGAGGCTCGGGGGACTTTATTTAGCCGGAGACTCTCTGGGATGCAACGACAGGAACTGCTGCTCTGCTTCACTTTTACTCCCAAGAGCTTCCTGTTTGTCTGCAGAGAGCAGACCCAGGTCAAACAGTGGGTGCAAATGATTTATTCAAGTTTGCTTTGGTTTACTGAGAGGAGAAGATTAGTGAAGCTGACTGCGCAGACACAGTTCAGAAACTGTCAGATAAACTCTCATTAACAGATGAATTCTACAGTGGTCTTTCTGTCAGAGGCACTTTTCAACTGGATTTGTGGAGGCAATCAGTCGGACTGGAGATGGCCTTAGTGTAGATAGGCTTCATGCTGCAGATGCCCCAATAACAGGAGCAGTCATTTGAATTAAATATAGTAGGTGGAATATAGGCCAAAGGGAAGTGAGTAGGATACTTTACAAGCTAAATTAAACAGACAACTGTTACAGGCTATTTTAGCTCCTCCTCTGGGACTCTGCCTGGTCTATGGCTGCACATGACCGCAAATGGAAGTGTCTGTTGGCATGAGTTCAAGCCTCCCGTGTGCAAGACGGGTCTGCTGGAGTCGGAAGGGTGGATGAAGATGGATGAATCGGCAAAGATGTAAACATGCCATGAGCTGTGATCGAGTGCAGAACATCTGACCAGGGGTGGACAGAGACGAAGTACATTTACTTGAGTACTGTACTTTTGGGGGATACTTTTACTTTCACTTCACTACATTTGAAGGACAAATATTGTACTTTTTAACTCCATTTCTATGGATGCTCTCGTTACTTGCCCTCTCCTCTCTGTCTCTTCCTTTCTGGTGGAGCTACCAAACTCAGTTGTTTTTTTCAAAAAGGTCGGACTTTAACACAAGCTAACGGACGTTAGCATTGGAGCTGGACAGTTAGCTTACAAGCTAACCGCGCTGTCAGCTGCTCCGCCTCTCCTCTTAGCCCGGGCTGCTAGTTACCATGGTTACCAACGTCAACGAGCCAAGCTACGGTGAAACACTTAGCTTGAATGCTAGCTACATTAGCATAAGCTAAGCTAGCTGAAGTGCGGAGCCGCGACTCTAACTCACTGACTCTCGCCTCCATTTTTGCCGTCATCCTGAATCTATGACAAGAAGTACTATTATAAAAGGAGGCAGAGGAGGAACTGTACATGGAGCACACAGGACAGTCTATTAATCAATGTGAACAGCAGAGACCGGACCCCCCCAAAGACCTCAGCGGAGTTTGAGACTGTTTATTGTTTCCATATAAAATATGTTTTTGACAGACTAGGGACTGACCGGAGGTCTCCAGATCCGGTCCTGGATGTTTCCTGCTCCAACACACCTGATTCAGATGAGTGACTCCTGATCAGACTTCAGCAGAGCTTGATGAGGAGCTGATCATTTGAATCAGGTGTGTTGGAGCAGGACATATCTAAAAGCTGCAGGACAGTGGCCCTCCAGGACCGGAGCTGGAGACCTCTGGACCGGACCGGACCGGACCGGACCCGACCCGACCCGACCCCTCCACAGACCGGTTCTTTAGGGCCTCTTTAACTGAAGGTATTTTTGAGCTATAAACATGTCTGTAGCTGAATCACATCAATATGTTGTATAATGACAAAAAAGCTACTTAATTCCTGAGGTTTTTTTTTTTTTTTAATACTCTATTTTTTTTTTAAGCAAATACTTTTGTACTTTTACTTAAGTAATATTTTGACAAAGCTACTTTTACTTGTATTGGAGTAATATTTGAAGCAGCATCTGTACTTTTACTTAAGTAGTGAAGTTGTGTACTCGGTCCACCTCTGCATCTGACAAAGGCATACTTAAACTATGTTTGCCACGTAGCAAGTGACATAATGATTAATGCATGCTTTATATATCACAATGTAATGTTGACGTTACACCTGTTGTACTTTAAATCAATGGACACTGATGTGCTCCACTCAGCTTGTTTAGTTTTCATCATTGCTGGATCGGTGGATGGTCTGTGTGTACATTATTCATGTTTATCATCCTTTATGGATGGTATACATCCATTAATACTCTATATTAACATACAAGTAGTAGTAGGGTTCAACTGAAAGCATGTTAAAAGACAGTTATATGTCTGTTATTAAGACTTTCCTTCTGGCCGTGATGCCTTTACAATGAAATGTAATTTCTGTGGTGTCCATTTGCGCATGAATAATCCTCCAAATCTTCAAAGTATTTCACTCGAGCTACTCTGATTTGCACACAGCGTTGAGAGACTACCCCACATGCCAAAAGTGCAAAATTACTTAATGCAACACATACAGCTGAAGAATTTCCGCTGAAAGTTGGTGGTTATGTTGTAAAATGACTAATTTCCATCTCACGCACAGCACCTCAGGTCATCTGAACCCCAATCCTTCATCAGTCATCCCTGCTTGGAACTGCCTTTCCCTCCCTGACATGAGGTACAACTGAAGGAAAAAGCTGCATGCCGTTCATTTTGCTAAAAATAACCAAACAAAGTCATTCTGGAGGGGTTGGTATGCTGTCAGCCGATGCCAATGAAAATATGTTTAAAATGATCAACATGAAAAGTTTCTCAGAAAGAATTACCACTGAAAAAGACAAAAAACAACAACAAAAACAAATGCTAGAACTATTAGCTTCTGTACTGTAAACAACTCCCGTCCTGTGTTCCCAACATTACATGATTTACTAAGTGGTGGGTTGAGGCTTTTTTTTTTTCTTTTCTTTTCTTTTTTTTTTTACTCAATTTGGGACTCCAGGATGTCGGTCCGAGCCCTGTACCTGATTATACTTAACACAGAACATATAAATTTAATAGTGTATTATTAAACCTCGCTGTTCATGGAGGTCCTTAAAAGCTGTTTAATTTATAAAGTCATTTGAACGGGGTCGACAGATGGTCAAAGCAGTTACAAACGTGAGAGTGGCTCAGAATAGCGCATGGTCTGCTTCCACCGGCCTTCATGCATCTGGGCTCGAGTAATCAGCCCTGACGGGAGGATTTTCCATCAGCAGCGCCAGGATGCAGCTCCAGTTGACACAACAGCAGCCCAGCAGCCCTGCTGTGACACTGTAGACCCAGTCCTGCGTTTTCATTGTATGTTATAGCTGAGAGAAGGGCGGGATGGGGGTAGGGGGGTGCTATCCAAACCCCCTTTTCCTCTTCCCAAACCCTTGAGGATGTAGTCGGGCAACCAGCTGGCTTCCATTAGCATTCCTCTTCTGGGGAAATAGGAAGACTGGCTCATGCGGGCAGACACATGAGGAAGATAAACGATGCAATCGTTCAAGCAGACTAGGGCCTCTCTTAGAGCGGCGACAGATCAGCGCTGATTATGATGATCCTTCAGCTTCTATCCAGTTTTGGACAAACATGTCCAGTATGAGGAGACAGTCACAGGATGTAATCTTTGCCTCTTTCACTTTTTCGATGTCTACAAGCCATTCAGCCTGTAAACAATCTGATATAAAGATGTAATTTGGGCACCACACCTTCACCATCTTGTGTGGCTCTTCTGGTGTTTGGCAGCTCTGGGAGTCTCATGTTTGCTTTTTGCTGCTGAGCAGGTGGAATTTGTGGATACACAGAGTGAAAGAATAACAATCCACACAGCTGCAATTGCAACCATGCTGCACTTCACACCTCAGGCAAGCCAACACAAATAATCCTACAGACAGAAGATGTAAAGTTATCTGCTGGAAATTGTCCAGAAAAAATTAGCAAGGTTAAAAAAAAAGGACATCCACCGAAAACTAGAAATGTCAGTAATTAACACATTGTGTTGTGTTGAATGAATCGGATGTGTCACTAGAGACAGAATCGGACCTGATGGGTGGCTCTCTGAGCACGAGTATGCTTCGTGGGTTGACTTAGCCTCCTGTTAGTGTTCTGTGTGTTGGATCTTAGAAATTGAAAATGTAATTGAAATGCGTGTCCAGTTTTAATGAAGAGCCTGGATAAACACACCGCTGAATAACCTTTGATAACTGGGATGTGTTTGTTGTGAGGAATAAATGTGCTTACTGCCTCTCTGCCTGACACACCTTAATTATAGTGTCACTGGTTGAAAGAAGTGAGGTGGGGAGGGTAATGACAACCCCCCCCTCCCATTTAGTCAGCAGCAGCTCAGCCTCCCACAGTGAAAGTGCCTGGAGAGAGCCATTAAGAATGCCAGTGAAATTAACAGCCCTGCAGTGCGTCTCTGTATTAGAGCAGATGAAACATGGACGCTGGCCTCAGGATAAGGACCCTCTCCAGGGCGACACTACTAAATCACAGAGGAACACAATAGAGGGACTATGCAATGACAAAGAAAACTCTGTTTCCTGTTTCTTTCAGATTCTGCAGAAGCACACTTGAGAGCAGCACGGCTTCTCAAATCATCAAGCGCCTGACTGTTACCTTTAACCTGACCTGGCTGGGTGGCACAAATAGCTTCACAGCAGATGTCTGCCGTGCCCTCAGCTACAGTGGCCAAGGTTTTCCCATCATTGTGAGATCATTGTGATAATCCTTTTCTTTACCCTGACATTTTTTAAATGGACATGTTCTCTCTAATGTTACAACAAAAAATAATAAGAAGAAAACAAGTAGTAAGAACAACAGGCAAAATGAGAAGATAACGTCATATCACAAATCAACACTCCAGGGAAAGAAGGCTCAGGGTCATGGGAAAGCGACCGAGAGAGCAGCTGAGGACATGAGCCAAAATAAAAAACCAGCAGCAGTAGGGCGCGATGATTCAAACCTACCTTTACGTAGGCAGTGTAGCGCTGGCACTCCTCCCTGTTGATGTCCAGGCTGAGCTGCTGGCTCATCTGGCTGATCTGAGATCCACCCTGAATGAAGTAAACCCGGGAAGGCTGGCTCTTCTTCCGCTTATCCACGTCAGCCGTCAAGTTGTACAGCAACTCTGTGAAGAGTCAGACACGCTGTGATGCACAACATCCACGAACAGCAGCAGTTCCTTCGCCAAAGAGGTCTTTCTCTCATGGGCGCCATCACAACATGTTATTGCAGTCAGTTCAATGTGGGCCAGAGGAAACGATGGGAACATGTTTGGCATTTGGGGAAATCATCTGATATCAACTTAACAAAAATCTTTTGTCCAATGGTTCCATAAAATTGGGAAATTTTTTTGTAAATTTTGATTAAATCAAAATAAGAAGATTTCAATTTAAAGCATAATGAATGTCATTTACATCCAGAGACCATTTAGAAACAAATTTGAGAAGAGCTACACATTATAAACTGTATTACTGTGAGCTCAAGCTGGATTGGAAATTTATATAAAAAAAAAATATATATATATATATATATTTTTTTTTTTTTTTTTTGTAGCTTCAGCTGAGCAGACAAGGATTAATTGAAAAAAGGAAATTAGTTTTCCAACCAGGGGGGCAGAAGAAGTATTGCTATGAAAGAAAACTCAATAAAAACATTCCTACTGGTCCCACCCCTGGTTTTAATGCCACTGAGACACTTCTAATGTATATTGAATCAAAAAATCATAAGCACGAAGTCAAACATTACTAATGTTTCCGAGAAAACCATATATGAGCCTCTGGCCGTTTAAAGCCCATTCCTCTGAATGAATCAGCTTCAGTCTGTAGTAATTGCTTCAAGAGGGTGTCACACTGGTAAAACGGTGGGAGGGGTGGCAAACACACCCCAGTCAGACCAAAGTCTACTGTTCCCTCCGTCAAACAGGGAACGCCATGAGCTCACTACAGAGGAGGCAAAGGAAGGCTTCATTACAGGAGTCACCAAACACATGGTGCTGCACTTTCCATGATGTTCGCCAGAAGGCTGAACAGAGGAGCTTTATTCCTGCGAGCCAGGATGTAGTCATTATGTAACTACAGGGCTCCTACTCCCCTGGGGAGGGAAGGGTGGGCAGAAATGACCCCACCCAAGCAGTGAAACAGCACTGCACCTCACCTCTCAACAGGATCCGCACCCAAGCGTGAAGGCTGAAGCGTAAACCATCGGGCCAGAAGCGTGCACGACGCACGAGCCACGAGCCAAAGGCTAACCGCACTGGTGAGCACGAGCTCGGCATGATCATGTTTACAATGTTTCTTCATTCAAAGCTCATCCAGTATGAATTTCAATTCCCCATGATGTGTAATATATCTGCTATCAATCAGCATCACACATTCATACATGACTGTCGGGTTCTTAAAAAGAAGAAAGCCACTGTGTTAGGCAACAAGTGGTTGAAATAGCTGTTTTTACATTTCTGAGTATATGAGAAACATCTTGATTTCTGAGTTGGAGATGCAGTCGGTGTTACCAAACTAGCTTCAGTCTTTGCATGCTTCACACACAGACTCACAGTGCTATCAATCTCCCGATGGCCCGCAAGACAGCTACATTTCTCAATAAAACTATATCTGTATTCAGTTAAAATACACTAAAATATGACCTAAGGCTTCTGCTGGATCAACCTCATGGCAGACATGTGTTTTGATTTCTTCTTCATGTAGCTAAGTAGCTTGTGAGTATTTGTCCTCACCAATCTGTCCGGGCAGCTGTCGCCCCCGGAAGCGCATGCAGACAATGGCGTTGAAGCAGTTCAGGTTCTGGTGGCCCTCGTGACACTGCGGCACAGAGATGTTGATGGAGATGGGAAGGAAGATGGAGATATCCACTGTGATGACAGGTCGGGACCTACGACCACATCAGCAGACACAGAGGAGGAGAGATCGGACAATAAAAAGCAATCAGATGCAGAAAAAAATAGAATCACTGCTGCGTCACAGAGATTGATGGAGCTACTCACCTCAGCAGCACCACGCTGTCAGCCATGAAAGCCCCAATTGTGACATCTGCAATAAACAAACAGAAGTGCTTTTGACTGAAAAAGCCACAAGGAAGATAGGATATAAATTCAACATCTGACAGCGGCCTGTACACGCGCAGACAAAGCACAGGGATCTTGTCAGCTGTGGAATGCAGTAAACAAGATGTGTCTATCACGAGAAGAGAATGAAGGCGTAAAACCATGCTGGGGAAAAACCACACATTTAACAATCACAAACCCTTTTCCAGTTGATGTGTTGTTATTCCATTTCACAGATTTTTCAAGCCCTCGTCCAGCCTGCTGTGACTGTACCTGTGTAACCGTTTCCATCCATGTCCACGTTGCCAGAGATCGACTGGCCAAACATCTGCAGGCCAGGGTTTACACTGCGCCCCGACAGTTTCTACAACAGAGAATACCAGCCGTCAGCAAACACGTGAGCCAACATGGAAAAGAGCGCGTTGTGTAATACGTTTTTGCTCTGTGTTTGTTTTTCATAGATGAAAGATCTTTGCTTTTACAGACTTGTAGTAAAAACCACACTGGGTAGCACAGGTGGGCACTGAGGCTCTAAACAGGAGGTAACAGCTAACTTGGCTATCACCAGAGCCCAAACATACACCTCTAATTCTAATTTGTTTAATTCGTACACAAAAAATAATAATAATACAGACGGTGAGAGAAAAGGAAAAAAATGGGATATTTCTTTGCCTATCATTAAAAGTCAAACTTCAATGTGTGTTCACACTTGGAGGTGTCTCACCATGGAGTATTTGCCGATGATCCCTGCTGCATCCCCGTGGTAGATATAAACAGCCCCTCCATAGTCATCCTCTTTTGGTGCCCCTATGGCTACATCTGAGGGGACAAATGGAGGACAAAAAGGTCTTTCTGTGTAAAAGCCGGAACAGGAATGAATGCACACATAAATGGCCGTGTGTTTGTGGATGTGTACAAAAGCTTTCATTAACCCTCTGTTTACTTTCAACAGGGCCAGTGCATGGGAAACAAGCTGTTACAGTAAGGCTTTTAATAGACAATTAAGTGTTGTTAGTGGCCATAAAAACTTGTGCGACCTCTGAGAAAGTGGAAACAAGGCTATAAAGTGCTGGCAAGGGGCAGTGAAACAACGTCCCCTTATGCCATTGCCCAACAAAAGGCCATATATAAACTTTCTTTTTATAAACTGAAACACCTCTGTGTCATGCAGTACAGCATACCAAAACAGAAACGATAGAAGAATGGTGCTATTTTTTTTTTTTTATGTCTCACAGTAATTGAGTCATGATGTAGACATTTATAGAAATAGTTTTTTCTCAGTGGAAGCAAATCGGTATTATTTCTTCAGTGGTGCTTTAAAATGAAATGGTAGCAGCTAGTAGGTCAGCAAATAAGTCTGGCTGTTTCGACACTTTGAGTTGCAGGATGAGTTATATATCCCAGCTGCCAGCTTTCCTTTGCACACACACACAAACACGCACACACACGATGCCAGGCTGCAAGCCTTGAGGCGTATCACACACAGAGATGAAACAAGGCAGCAGAGTGGGAGACAGACTCCAAGTCTGGGGACGTGGGGGACAAGGGGGCCAGCAAGAGGACAGACAGCGTAAGATGTACGTCTCTCTGTGTGCGAGGATGATTCAATTTGCATCTGGATGAATCTGTGCACAAAGAGCGAGAAAGGGCAATACTCTCTACACATCCTCGCTCCCTGCAGGATAATGGATACAAAATGTGTGTGAAAATGACGGGGTTCTGTTGCAACTACTGTGCTACTCGGCCGGCCAACATTTGCTTATGAGCTGATGTGAAAAATATAAACCGTGTAACTTTATTGCCCACCAGATGACAGAGGAGATGGCTTTGTTGCATGACTGCAGGAAAAGAAAATCACTGAATACTGTAACAAAGTGGTTTGAATATCCTGGATTATGTAATCATTGTACACTGGAGGACTTTTACAAGACTGCTACTTATAACCAGCTTTGTTCTGACATCTCACCAGTGGCTCCATGTTGATGGACAACACCGGCCTGTTAGGCCTGTTTTGAAATCTCTCCTTTTTAGTGCATTTGTGGCTACTCTGGCATCTGAGAAAGAAAGTCGGGTTGTAAATGCAGTAGTTGATTTAGAATTAAACACTCTCTGGTGTGAACAGAAAGGACATTAATATCCAAAGCGGAAAAATGGCTGACAATAATGTACATTACAAACGAATGGTGTTAAATGAACTAAAACACGTAAAATCCCCCAGTGTGGCCCTTGGAGTCAGTCCCGTCGTGACTCCGTTACACAGGTATCAGATGTTAGCAGTTCCTTTGAGGAACTATTCAAAAAGTGCAAAAAAAATTAACATCAATGGACTCGTGACCGTTAAAATTTATGTTGGGACCCATTGGAGGACCTTGAACCAACAGGTAGGGTCACGCCAGTATGTTGAAAGTTCCTCAAACAGTATATATATCATTAAGTCAGGAACTTGAATGTGCTCAAAATGATGCAAGATTTATAATTCAAAGGAAAACTGCCTGAGTCAAAAGTGAAAAAGAGGACATTAGACAGAGGAGGAGGACAGGACAGAAGCCAATAAGGGGGCATGTTCCTTTGTGCTGACCTTGATAGCCATCGTCATCAATGTCTCCGATCGCAGCGATGCTCTCTCCAAAGTGAGCATTGTAAGCACTGTCACCAGTCAAAACACCACCCTCCTCCATCACCCCCTGCAACAAGGCACAGACAGGAGAGCAGTTTATACACATAGTCGGCAAGAAAGAGTTTACAGCTCCGGTGAAATGACTGAAGCCTTTCCCAGATAAAATGATTTGTTGGTTGGCAATAAATACAATGTGTTCTTCTTGGTCGGCCAGATAATCTCACAATGCTCCACTGTTTTCAGTCCAGTAACGTGATAGGCCAACGGTCAGGAATAATTCAAACACGAGGAAAGCTAAAAAAAAAAAAAAATCGGCCCGAAGAGGAGTTCAGGTCTGCACAGGTCAAACCCAGAGAGAGTGTGTAGTAAATAAAAATTTCCAGTTGCGGTATCGTGTTCCCGCCGACCTACAGATCCCACTCACGTTGCCCTTGCTGAGGTACACAGACACCTGGCCCTCGTCCCGGAGCTGGCTGTGCATGGGTGCCCCCACCAGCAGGTCCGACAGGCCGTCCTGGTTCAGATCAACTGCACACAATGAGGAGCCAAAGTAAGAGCCCATCTGGAACCAAGCCGAGCCACAGAGCAATGGGTCAGATCACAGACACTGCTTCACTCCGTCAGTTCATACAATCGACACATCGCTCTGACTGGTTTCCTCCCCCCCGTCACAGCTCGACCAATATTAAAGGAATATTTACACAACTTATGTCCGACTTCCCTTTATTTTCTCTACATGAAAAACATTAGCTCTCTCCTAGGCTTCGGTTTCTCAAGATTGTGCTCCAAGTTTAAAATGTTTCATTGTCTCAACACTGAAAGCAGATGTAAACAGTGTGGTTCTGACAACGGAGCATTTAGAGTCGACCACATGATTCCTGAGGCAGATTAGGTTAAAATACATATTGCTGTGTTCCTGTAGAAAAAGGAACAACCTCGATGTAATATATGTCCTTCAAAATGAATAAAAAGACATCAGTCAGAAACCTTATCTGAGCTCATACCATTTTCCCTGAGGCTTGAAAACTCTTCACCAAAGACATGCCGTCAATTTTGAAAATGTAAACCTGCAGGGGAGAAATTACAAAATCACTGCAGCGAGCGACACAAGAGGTCTTCATGCCAACAGCGGGAGATACAGCAGAAAGATGAAGTCTCTCACTTTCCCGCTGCCGCTGTGCTGAGGCGCTCCTGCAGCGATGTCTATTACATTAGGAGAGGAGAAGTGTCCTGCAGTCACTGCATAGCCTGGAGACACAGACAGTAATCTTCTCATTGGTACTGATGCATTAGACATTGATCACAAATGTCCTCGTGAGACACTCATACCCAGGTAGCTGTATCTGTGGGAGTCCATATCTTCTTTGTTCGGACTGTAGAAAGTGTCAGAAGTCAGGTTGTACACCTTGATTGTTCCCGTCCAGTAGTATGACCCCGGTGCCCCCATGACCACCAGCTCCTGAAAATCAATCAGACGCCGACACATTCATTGAGTGTAGCAGCTTGCTGACGAGAGTGGAGAAAAAAAGGAAAATGAAAGGAGCCGCTGGGTGAACTTCTGGTTAACCGAAGGCCGCAGACGGGTTTGTGCTATCTGCTCTGAACCACACATCCAGATGGCACGCCCGCTGAAGCTTTGATGTGATGAGGAATTCAGAGCCGGAGCGAAATTGACAGCTGTAAAATTAGTTGTTAAAACAGCCATCGCATGTATTGACGGAAGCCGAGCACGAGAGTTAAAGATGCTCCATTAAAAGATGCAGCAAAAGTTTCAGTTACACCAGCACGTGTGTGGTCAGCGCTGGGAGCTCGTGCTGCACACAAACAGAGTAAACAGCGCAGTGATGACCTTACTCAGCACTATACATTCCCCGCACTGTGGTGTCAAACATCTGGGCACCACCAGGCGTGTGGACTGCGGTTCAGACAAGGATAAGGTTTAACAGTTGGATGGCTTTTCTTTAAATTCCTCACATTCTTTTAAAAGTGTGTGTGTGTGTGTGGGGTTGTAATGCTTTAACAGATCAACAATGACGATCTCAGCTCGTAAAATAAGAAAAAAAAGAAAAAAAAGGAGCAACCCAAAGAGGATTTCTCTTTTGGTTTAAAACAGTTCAACAGAATCTTTTCTTTTCACCGCCATCCTCACATCGTTCCTTCCATCTTAAATATTGCTCACATTTCGCATTTTCAGCAGTGAATGGCACTTTCAGATGTCGCTCGACATTGTGTTGAAACACACACATCAGAGAACCTGCAGTAAAGGTTCAAGTTCCCAGGCAGTTAGTGTGAAATGATCCCATTTCGCTTTAATAACGCTAACCGGTTGCCTTGTATTGAGATGGTGACAATATAGGACAGCTGCCATCTTGTAAAAGTATAACAGCTGTTTGTAATAATGCACATTAATGTAAAATCTCCTTTTATGTTCTTACAACTACATTGTAGTGTTTGTTACAAACAATTTTTAATTGCTTTAATGCTCCTTACAAATGAACTAGAAGGCTGTAAAGTAAAATGTTATTTTTTTTATATGGAAAATAGAAAAAATTCAACAGTTTCTTCATAAAATAGGTGACATTTTCCAATTCCTTCGTCCGTACAACAGCGCCAAAACCCAAAGATATTCAGATTCAAATGATATGAAGCAGAGAGAGAAATTATGTAAAGTCAGCAGATTTGCTGAGGTTCAGTTAAAAGTTAACATATTAACGATATTTAGCAAGGAAATAAAAAAAATAAAACAAAAAACTGCACTTGTTGCATTACATCTCCGTCAGAGTATCTCTCCCCAGTGAGAAAGCCCCCCCCCCACCGAGGAAAACAGTGGTGCTCTCAGGACACATTTCCAGGCCGCTGTACTTTACTGTATGTCCCAAATTAAGTGTGACTGTAATCTGAGACTTAAAAAGGACCTTCGCAGAACATGCTGCTCTCAGGGAACATCAGGAAGGAGTTACATTACTAACAAAATGTCTAAACTGATCACGTTTACATTTTTTTAAATTTAAATTTTTACATATTTTCCTGTGAAAATACATTTGGCAGAAATGCTTGAAGATGTTAAATCTATTTGACCTCGCTCTTGCCACGCCGACATGCGGGAGACCAAAGGCTGCTGGGACGGTAGGAGAAGATATTTGTGCCAGGAAGGCTGAAGTGAATGTAAAAAAACAGAAGGGAACCTGTGCTTTGGCGAAAGGGAAGCTCATATTTTCTCAAACACTTTATCTCATGGAGCCGCACCAGAGGTCAGGCGAGGCCGCTGCAGCCTTTCCTTACAATTCAGTGTCTGCCTATGGAAACATAAGCTGACAGTCATCAGCACTTCAGTCACCAGAGCGCTGACCGACACATGTATCCCACAGCAAAATTCACATTTTCCACATGATTTGACTTCGGCTTAAACAGCCCTCAGCTCCTTTGTCACATCAGGCATGTGGTTGTGTTAATGGTGATCACACTTTCAACTGCGAAAAGGGATTCCCCCGGGTTGGGAAAAGGAAAGGGGAATGAGAAAGAGCAAAAACTTTCTCTTTATGCATCATTTTCATGAATAAAATGCTCTTTTTAAGTCGTGAAGCTCCATTGATGAGTGTCCAAACTCACCATTGATGAGTTCAGGTGACAAGATAATATTAAAGACAATAAAGACAATATTACACGTATCAAGAAGATGAACAGGCAATGTTACTGACCTCTGTAAAAACTCCCGCTATCCCAGCTTGGCACGAGCCGTGCTCTTCCCCATACTTCTGCTTATAGTCTGTAAGAAAAAACAAACCACAAATTATTTCACTCTGTGCTCCAGCCAGCATTTACTGGAGTTTTTCCTGCATTTCATATGGAGCTAGTCAAAGTCCCAGTCCCATCCAAGAGGAAAAGGGGCAGAAAGCAGCCTGAGAAGAGCTTTTACTTTGGAGAAAGAAGTGGAGGAGGGGGGACAGCCATGTTCTCAGGTTACAAAAATATTGAGCTTGGATCTGCACAAAATGCACTGTAAATAATGCCCCATGCAAAGCCTGTCCGGCTTCTCCGCCGCTGCTGGCAACAAGAGTTATGGAAGGAAGTGAAGTCCTGACCTGGGAGCACAATTAAGGTGTAAAACAGCCTTTGATAAATAGCTGTCACATATCAGAACATATGGGGTAGACATTTGTACGAGTCAGCTATGAATGTCACGCAGAAAATGTTCTTCGAATGAAACTTGATTTTCAGTGTTGTAGCGTGCACAAAAAGGAAAACAACCTGCGGCACAAATGGATTTGATTTACTACAAGAAGAACAAAATTGGATTTCTCTATTTTGGAAGAAAGTTTCTTGACTAACTGTACGTCCTTCGTTGGTGATTGATTTCACCGAAAAATGAAAAGTTAAGGCATCAGTGGAGTGAATGGAGTTCATCCGGAGAGAGAGACGGATAAAGGAAATAGAGATTTTGGGGGGAAAGCAGGACATTACCAAAGTCACTGGGGCTCATCCTCTGGGGAGCCTCATTATCTGCAGCAAATCCGCTGCTTGAGTGGCAAAACATATTTTTGATGTGCGTCAATTTTTTTTTTTTTTTTTGATGTGTTCTTTCTTCAAATCTTTAGAGCTTTTAACGTTACTCAAAAAATAAGAATAAATTACACTTAAGTGCTTTCAACACATGTGACCCTCCCTGATTTTAAGACGTTATGGGTCACGTTGGTTGGAAGCCACTGGAATAAACCAAGAATAAATATCTTTTTGAGTGTCTAATAATATTAGTTTCTGTGAAGGGAAACCCTGATCAAACGTATAACGTACCTTCATAACAAGGGATGAGCGGCTTGGTCCTGCCCTGCAGCGTTGTGGGGATGATGGAGCAGTATCCATGCGGGAGGATGTGCTCGGAGTCGTAGTACACGTTCTTCCAGCGATGAGCACAGGCCTGCAGGAGCGGCAAATAAATTCAGACACACGCTCATTTTGTAAACACAAACATGTCAAGCTGACAATTTGAGCCCCATCTTCACTCGGCTGGAGTCAGAGAGTCTTTGTGGCTGTCGGATGAGCAGGGGGGGGTTAAAGCCCATCCATAACCCTGACCACACGGTCTGTGGTGTGAATATCTGTGTTCCCAAGCAGCAATTAATGTGGAGCAAGAAATAACTGCACTTTTAAGATTTGTGTTTTCAGACTCCTCATTTGAAAACAGCTCATCCAGGCTCTGCAAACAACAAGAGAGGACCAAAAGTTCAGACAGCTAAAAAAGAAAAACAAACAAAAAACAAAATTAAACAAAGAACAGAAGATTGGAAACTGAATGTGCCGCTGCTGAAGCGAGGAGAACATTTCTTTAACTGACAGAGAATAATTCTAAAAACAATATTTTGTCGGTGTGTTTTTCAAAGTAAAACAAAGCAAAGGGGAGAATATAGACTGGATTTGGAACGCAGCACAGATCCGGCCACACATATACAGTATGTGTAAATGTGGTAATGATTTAGTACCCCGGGGTACAGCGGTGGGGCTCCTGTGGCTCTGGGGACAGTTTTGGACGCCTCTGTGCAGACAAAGTTCACTTCATTTCCCTCCGCACAGCTTAACTCCCCGCGAACCCCTCCCACACACACACACACACACACACACACACAGTCAGTATAAATGCATATAAGAGGGGGGCTTATTGTGAGCACACACAGAGCGTCAGATGACCTGCGTTGAGAAACAAAGGGCAGCTCTACCAACAGTAGTAGCAATACCAGCAAGAGCTCTCCCTCTTAAGCAGATGCAGAATCTTTGGAAGAAAAAAAAAAAAAGTTCAATCAGCTGACGTAAACAGAGCGAAAGGAGCTGATTGCAGCAGCTGACAGGTTCTGTCGAGGCAGCAAAGGAGGCTTTCATGGTTGCAGTGGAGGGCTGTTGTCACAATACAGACCTTAGTGGTCACAAACATGGTCCTCAATCAAAGCCAGGCTGAAATCAGTGCAAACATCTGCCAAGCAGCCGTTTCTGTTCTGTTGCACAGAAACGTGAGTCCATTCAGATGAGATTAATAAACACACACCAAAAAAAAAAAAAAAAAAAAAAGAAGAAGAAGAAGAAAAAGGCTGAACAACACGTAGCAGTGGAAAGTCACCACCTTCCTTTTATCATGACCCTCCCTGAGGGGGCCAAAGAATGTGTAGCTAAAAGCTTGTTGTTAAACAACATCACACCCCCCCCCCAACCACCCACCCCGACAACGCCATGAGCTTTTCAACTTTTGACTGACGAGCAAAGCCAAGGGTGATGGTTTCAAAAGCCGTGCCAGTAAATTCCAATGAGGTGGAAAAAATTGACCAGAGACAAACACATCGAGGGGGAATTCAATGGCTGAGCAGTCCAAGCAGTTATCTGGACATCTTCAGAGAGAGGAATTCTTTTGATTGTTCTGACACTGCGGGGTGCAGTTCAATCAGCAGCAGGTATTCAAGCACATTCACACCTGCCATGAATGTTTCAAGAGCTCCCCGGCTCCACCGCTGGAGTGCCCCCTCACTGCCCACCCCGGGACGCCGGGGTTAACATTTAATGAAAGGCCAGCCTCAGACGGGACCACTGCAGAGGGGCTGAAGCCTAAACAAACTCTGCCAGCCGCCCTGAGATCTCTGTGAAAACTCCCAGCCAAACACCTCTGGGATTAACACCACTAGTTAGTCCTGTACTACCTCTAACTTTACTTCTGACAAACCCTGTTTCACTGCCTCCTCCAGCTCCAGACATGAGCTAAATGTTTTACAGTATTATGTAACCACTCAGCAGCTTCCAAATCTCTCTGACTTTAGTTTTCGGTCCAACTTTGGAAAAGAGAAAAAAATAAATAAATAAAACAAAAACAATCCAAATGAGGACTTAGGTTCAGTTTTTTTTTTTTTTTTTTTTACCAGTGCTATGCTCAGAGGTTTTGACACAGACTGGAAGGACAGGGAGGGCTGTAAAAGTTGGGACCAACTGTGGTTTAACTGTGCGGTTCATGGTAAGACATTTGTAACAATGATGTCGGTGTAATTGTTTTTGTTTTTTAGGAGCGCGCTGTACATGGTTCGCATTAGAAAAAAAAATCAGCTGAAGCATTCCCGAACTCACCAGGATTTTGCCGTTGGGTCTGTCCTGGCGGGCCAGGCTAACCCCCATCCACTCATCATCCCTGTCTCCCTGGCACGTCTTCCCACACGACTCTCTCGGCTTGTTTCCTGAAAGACAATGAGTGCAGTTTACAGACATTGAGTCATCAGGATGGAGGACTTCTTTTTGCAGCAAGTAACTTGTTGCTTGTGAGTCGCTGTCAGCTTTTTCTTTGCTGGTTTTTGTTATTCGTTTCTGCTGAATCTGCAAATAGTAGCCGTACAGTTGACACTCACTCAAATCCATTATGAAATCTGTGACACTGGATTGTTGAAATTTATATGTAGATATATAAGAGGTGAACAGGCCTTGTGTACTGATAATTGTTTTGTATGAACACACAAAATACACAAACATTTTATCAGGATCAATCTGATAATTATTTCTCAGGAAACTGATCGATTACAATCACAAACACACCAGAAAACACCACAAAGTCCTCGGTCTTTATGAAATGTCATCAAATGGGTCATGTTGTTCCCAACCAACAGCAGATAAGCTGCTGATTCTTACGTCACAGACACAGGAACCAAAGAATGGTTGCCTATTGCTTCAGAAATGAACAGATGATTATCAAAATAGGTGCACGTAAATTTTCTTTCACTCATCTAATTGATTTATAGTCAAACTTTTGCAGCTGCACTTTTTTTTTTTTTTTTTTTTAAAAAGGTTGTGATGTATGTGTCAGGAATTTTGTAGCTAAAACTAAAACTAAAACTCAAAACAAATAAAGGCATTGCCCCTAAAAGACTTCAGAAGTATCTCTTTCTCGGTATCAGCCTTGATGCGGATATCAGTATGTCTATTCTCTTCCTCCCTGATTCATACACGTAGCTGTGTGGGGTTGGGCTTCTTTAAGCATGTCAGGGTCCAGCTCATCTGGCCACTCAGGAGTCAGGGGTACTGTTGACTGTGATCACTGGTTTTATTTTGTGAGTTTTGGTGACACATTGACAGAGCGGAGGGTTAATATTAAAGCCATGTCTTCACCTCCAACCCCTGCCGGGCTGTACTTTTTTTCTGGCTCATATGCTTAGAAAATATTCCAAGAGGCAGAGGCATAAATCATATTTAACAAAATATTTATGGACCTCTGCGCAGTCCTCTGGTCTTTTACCTTCATCCAGATCGCAGGTTTAGAACAAAGAGAACAACTGTCGCACTGTTAAGGGCAGCATGAGGCTGCATTATTCTGATAAAACAAAACAGATGCTTGGGGGAGTTTTGTGCAGAGAGTGGACAGGAGAGGCTGCAGGGAGAGCTCAGCAATGTGTGTGTAGTGCAGCACCAGATTGTGAACCTCTCTGTGTTATGAGTGTGAGTGGATGCATGTGTGACTCTGACAGATGTGCAGTTGGTGTGTATGCCCTGAAATGATGCTGCAGGCTCCGGTTGGCTCCGGTTGGTGACTGACCTCTGCCCAGGTCCATCTCTGTGCAGCGGCGCTCCGGGTTGCTGTGAACTCGACACTTGTACACAGCTCCAGGGGAGTGCACAGAGCTACTGTAGATAGAGTTTGCCTTCGGGGCCCCTACTATGACCCTGCAGATACGAAAGGAGGGGTGAGGATGGGACATAATGGGGCCCTTCTATTGAAATCTTTCATCTGAGTCACTGCTGCCTTTGAATACAATAAGAAAAATCTCCTGCCCGCAGGAGTTGGACTAAGTTAAAGTACAAAGCTTCAGTTTTATTGGGCGTGGAGGCAGCCAAAAGCTCAAACATGTGTTTGAAAAGCACAAATCCATTGCATCATTGATAGAAAACAACAACTTAATTTCCAGGAACAGAACAAGATGGGACTCACCAGCGTGTGTTGTCATGATAATGCTCCAGAACAGAGTAGCCAAAAAAACTAGAATTGGGTCCGCGGAACACCAAGGGATGCTCCAAGTCTATGTTGTAAGAATAAGCCACTGAAATGGAAAGACAGACATAAAACACATTTTGTACTCTCGTCTGTTGCCTCTGAAGTGGAGCCATCCCTTTGCGCATCGTGCGTAATAACGCGTTAAAGTGTCAAAAAAAAAGGAAGGATTGTCAGCAGAGTCAGCGTTAAAAAAAAATCAATTAAGAAGTTTTTTTTTAATATATATATATATTATTATTTCCGGACTAGCAGCACATGTAGAGCTGTGGTGGCATGAGGAAAAGCTGGAGGAGGAAAGTTAACAGTCCAGTAATTCTCGGTGCGTCAGCTTCTCTCCATTCTGAGCCAATCTGAGGAAGTCGCTGCTCGCGGGCTGCCTGTCGGGATAAATGCCGTCAGTCCACGTCAAGTCCGCTCCAGTCAGGCACCAACAGGACCGACGGCGAGAGCAGACGAGCCAAAATAAAAGCATCGCGGTCGGACCGAGCCGCTGGCGGCGACGCGTGAAAGGCGCGAGGGAGGGGTTTTAATGTGAAAGGTGAAACCGGAAGGTGTGTTCTCGTTGCGGGACGCTGACGCTGGTTGAGGCGGTCAGGCAGAGAAGAGGATGGTTTTGAGGCGAAGCATCACATTTCAGGAGGGGACTTTGGGGCTCAGCGCACCAAAACTGAGAAACCAGTGCGCACTGCTGCCATCTAACGTTTTCTCAGCCGCAATGAGCAGATTGTTGTTGTTATTAGAAACAAAAGCCCCAGTTTTTGTTGATATCATATATTATTCTGTGAGTTAAAAGCGCCGAAAAGGACGAAGGGTTACTTCAAGTTCACACAGCAGCACGAATCGGTGATGTGAGAACACTTTTTATGGGCAAAGACGTTTTTTCTACAAAGGTGCGAAAATGAAAACCTATCCAAAGCGGCCCCCCTCCTCTCTGGTTTGGTGTCTTGGGACAAACCATCTGAAAATATTATATATCACAGCAAAGGCTTCCTGCTATATCCATTTCCGACCTTCAACACTTAATTGGCCACTAATTAATCTGAAAACTTTTCAGATTCCCGATAATAGAAATTATTTAAAAGCAAAAGGCAAATATTCAAGAAAGTTTGACTCTCCTAGACTTGTTTTATCTAAAAAAAAAAAAAAAAAGTCTTGTCTCTTTGAAAGATAGATGTAGGTGAACTATTTTAAACTTGTTTATTCTCTTTGACATATTTCAATACACAGTAAGTCTTTTAGACTGCTGTAAATTAGTGTTTAAAAGCATCAAGAGAAACAGAAAACCTACAGTACGGATAATCAAATTTGTCAAATAGTTTGCTGTGATTCTCATTAAATGAGCAGTATTGCAACTCACACAAGTCAGACCTTTATAGGAAAATAAAATGCATGTTTTGTTATGGTGAAAAAAAAAAAACCCAAAACAAAACCCCAAAACAAAAGGTCAAAGAAAGGTCAGCTGCTGTTAAGATTAAAATTTGCATTTGCTGTGATGTCTGAATTCCAGGGTCTGTTTGAATGGGACGTTATCATGCGTTACACTCCAGCAGATAAGCTGGGTAAAAACTGGACATGGGATAAATTGGCTTTAACATCTGTAAGATAGTAAGAGGAGTGACAAAAGATATTCTGCAAATAAGATTTAATTTGTTAGTCTGAATAAGTATAGCAAGTGATATAGTGTCCTATGGTACAGTCAATGATCATCGTACAATTTACAGTTTTGTGTTTTGGGGTTTCTATGCCGGTGCCAAAATATAAAGCTTAGAAAAGCTGAGTTAAACAAACAAGGTCCAGAGGCCAGTATCTTAACATGGCGCATGTGTACAGTTAAAGGGTTGTTTACAGTTTTACAGAGGAAGTGATTCAGACAACAGCACAACACAGAAACCTAAAGATCAACTGACCGTCAGCATCAATACATGATAATATCATTTATTGCACAAACCATATCTGTATGAACGCGTTCTAAAATATAAAGAAAACCCTTTATCTTCTTCTAAAACATATAAATTAATTAACTCAGTTTCAAAGTAAAATTTGATTTATGGAAGATTTGTGTTTCTGGATTATTCTCTTGAAAATTCCCTCATACCTTTACTTTATATTCACACATACAGCACCACACACACACACACACACACACACACACACACACACACACACACACACACACACACACACACACACACACACACACACACACACACACACACACACACACACACACAAACAGACAAAAAAAATGTATGCCCCAGTGTGCCTTCACACACACGCACACGCACACACAATGACAAAATACAGAGGGAGAAGGGCTTGATGTGATCCATGGCAGCCTTCCCTTCAGCAGCAGCAGATTTTCATCCCAAAGTATCTGAGTAACTCATCGTAACCACGGCTGTGCAGGGACAGAAGAGACATTCATTCAATTAGTTGTGCACTTGTCAGAAGAACTGCGGTCATATGTCTTTATTTACTGCGCGGGGTCTGAGGTGAGTTCAGTGACAAAGCTCATCAAAGTTTCCTCAGCAGGTAAAGGGATGCTTACAATTGTTTTCGAATCCTCTTTGTCCAAAACCTTTTGCGCTTGTTCTGGAGGAAACTTGAGCATGGAGGTAATCACTTTGGCCATCGTCTGCAGGAGTGATGAATGAATAAATAATAGAAGAGCAACAAGCAATCTGGTTGACTTTCTAAAAATTTCTTGGAGAATGTCAAACATTTTTTCATATCCATTTACCATTTCAACATACTTTTCTCTTTTGACTCAGTTCTGTCACATTACATTTTTTCTGAGACTATTTAAAGCACTAAAATCAGGAACAAAAGAGAGAGAGAGAGAGAAAAAAAAACCATTATCTGTATAATCAACTCCAGGCCTATCTGCCAGAGTGTATGTATTTCCCCATAAACACAGAGGATAATCAGAAACAGGGCTGCTGTGTAGGAAACCTAACCGCTCGACTCACACTAAACAAGGCCAGCATGTCTTTAAATGGCAAATGTGCGTCATGCAAGATACATGTGCTAGCAGGCAGCCTGGGGGACATCCTCCACACTGGGGAGGTCTGCCATGTTGTCTTAAAGCCTAACTGTTTCTGAGGAGCTTGGAAAATCCCGCTGACTTTAGGACCATGTCTTCAGTGTCGTTAATTAGGGAAAGCACTGTTAATTTTCCAAATCAGACTGGACACAACATGACTTTTACAAGACTTCCTAAGTGGTCTCATTCTTACAATAAATAAATAAATAAATAAATAAATAAATAAATAAAAAGATGGGAAGGAATGAATTTCCAGCACCATTTTCAACATTTCAATTTCAGTTTCATTTACTCACAGCTTTATATATTTATGAAACAGACTTCATCAGGAATCATAAACTTTGTCCATAAAGCACTGAACTAAAGAGATCCAATGTCTGACATTCAGTAATATAAAAAAATACAAGCTAAAACCACCAAAGAAAAAAAGAAAAAGCTTACTTTTGTTTCCCGTCCCATCATGTATTCAAACAACACCTTCTTCAGGTACTCCATCTCAGTGGCTTCTGCAAGAGCATCACTGCTGTTAAATGCAGGATCTGTACAAAACAAGCAGAAACAATAAGCGGCACTGTAAAGCGTAGCTGAGTGGGACTGCAATAATCAGCTTCTACATTCGAATAAGATTTTATGATGAATAACATTTTATGTAAAGTAGCTGCTTTAAATGGCCAATACATCAGGGATACTGTGTGTGAAATATAATTCTGACCGGGAGGTCAAAAGTTTTAAAATGTTTGTTAAAACTTTTGAAAGCGTAAAAAATAAAAATAAATAAAAATCTTTCAACAAAATGAAAAAAAAAAAAAAAGAGGAAGAAATAAAGTAGGAATGCCAGATAGTTTAGCAATGCCTGTCACGGTCAAATACGCCGGAGGTGCCAACCCAGAGTATCATGTTTGTGTTAGCAACCGAACAGCAGGGCCATATGCAGAGGCATGGAGTTCAAACTCCAGCTACAAGCACAGGAAAGAATGGTGAGGCTCAGCATGAGCACTTTAATACCACAAGTGTCGAAGAACTACAACTTTTATTTTCCGCCTGGAGCTGTAACACCATTATTCCTAAAAACTATGAATGGGAAAATCCGCGCTACAACTTGGGCAGGACTGGTAACATTTATGGTGCTACAACTGAAGGATCCCCAGCAGGTCTTCACTGTGGACCAACACCCACTCGCTCTCTGCTGATCTGGAATAATCATTCAGACGACACCAAATGTGCCTGCATGCGGAAAGATATGTCACACAATTGGAGGAGAGGTAAAGGTGATAGAAGAGCAAACAGCTCTTTGATCTCTGCCATGAATCAATGCGTCACCAATGACTCCCCCAGCCTTTGTCCTCCTGACCTCACGCTGCCCCGGCTGAGTCTATCATACCGCCAATCATGGCGCTTCCAGACCTGAGACCACTTATCAACAGCCTTCTGATCAGCCTTTTACCTGAAACCCCGAGCTCTGGGCGGGTTAAGTAAGCTCAACAGAATGAGTGCAAGACACTTTCGCTGATACAGGAGTCCAAAGGAAATGCAGGGCGAAGGAGGCTTTAGGTTGGATATGGTATGTGATTGTGGATATAGAGGATTTCAGAGGTCTGTGTGCTGCAGGGCCTTGTGTGGGAAACATTAAGACTGCGATCTGCAAAAGCCATTAAATCCAAGGATGGCTTCTTTACCCCCCCCCACCCCCACGCCACTCCACCCCTTTCTGACAGCAGATCCTCTTTATTACCAGGAGGGTAGAATTCACTCAGTCTCTCCAAAGGCATTTTCTCTCATGTGCACATACAAACACACCATCTTTGGTTTTTGATATACTTATGGTATAGTTCATTGAGAGGCCTCCTCTAACTTTAACCACAACGCTTCCATGTCTAACCCTAACTCCAACCAAACCCTAATTATGACCACAGCTCTAATCCTTACCAGTAAGCCTAAAAATCACACTTAGTTGGCCAAAACGTCCTCAAAGGCATAGTTAAAAATCAGACCACACACTCCACCACACGTCATCACCCTCTACTCAGGATTTTCATCTTTGTCCCAACTTCAGTCCATAAAGTGATTATGTTTGGACAATAACTATAAAATTCTAATGATAGCATGATAAATTTAACTAGAATTAGATGTTACATGTTGAAAATCACCACAGGAAAAAAATAAAAATAAAAAATATGTATGTATTGTAGTTTTTGTTACACCTTCTGTAGTTCTGAGTTCAAGCATTATGTGTAGCATCTTTGTGGTGTTGGCCTCAAAGAAAACTGGCTGGAAAAAAAAAAAAAAGCAGAACTAATTGGTCCATGGTGTTAATGTTACCTTTGAATGTGCTCCCAAGATGAGTTACAACTGTATTTCGGTGGAAGCATTTAATCTTGTCCTCAAGCGAGTGAATCTAGCATGGAGAAACACACCAGGCATGCACAGATTAACAATTTAAACATAACAAATAAAGGGAAAAAACTCACTGACCCCCAGTGGGTTAATTCTCTGTATTAGCATAATTGTTGCTGGGGACATAATCATTTTGTTGATCGTCCTTCAAGCGTAGATTGTGAGAGTGACGATGTGTGTGAGAAAGACTGTGGGAGGCGTCACTCTGATTTGTTTATAGGGTTAAACCAAATGCAAACAGATGTGCTGTGTAATTAAGCTGATGCGGCAGGAGAGCAGTGGCTGCTCTTGCTGGGGGCCATGGGATCCTGGGAATAGACTGCCTAGGATTTGCTGTTCACTTGTCCCCGGCACTCACCCGTTCCACGAACTCCTGCTCCTTCAGCCGGGCCTCGCTCAGCAAAGTGGTCTTCTCAGCGAGCTGGGTCTGAGGTACGAAACGAGAACATAAATGAGAACTGGAAGGTGGAGCCAGAAAAGCTAAAGACGGTATCATCTATACCAGCTGATATTCTTTTTAATATGCAGCTGTTGTACAGTTGTAACGAGCCTGGATGATACAATAGTAAACAAACCAGCAAACATACCTGTAGGTCTTCCATGCTCATCTGTACCAGAATTAAAAAAAAAAGAAAAAAAGGGGAAGACGGTATGTTAGAATTCAATGAATGTGTATCAACAGTGAATAAATTAACATTACATTCAGGCAGTTATGGAATATTACAACTAAACTTCATTTTACGTTTAAATAACAAGTATACTGACATTCAATGTTTTTCTTTTTGTCAACAATTACCATGAAACGACAAAAATCAGCCTTAAAGTACGGCCTCTGCTTCTCTGTTAAACAAATAGTTGCCACCAACTTTAACCCAGTTTGAATAATGCTTTTCTGAAGTCTACAGTGCTCAGCTGTTAGCTCTGTATCTGTGCCTGTTCGGGGGTGAGAAGTATCAACAAGGCGCTGACAGACTGACCATCACAAAGTTGGTTTTTAGTCTGTTTATGGGAAATGACGCTTCAAAACCAGCTCCACAGGACGACTGGATAGCATTTGAACATGTGAAAAGAGTGCGGTGTCGACGCTGAGACATACTGACATACTGTCTAAATGAAGAATGGTTTGTGAGGCCCGTGGCAAGGGAAGGCCTCCCTGAGCGTAAACCCCATAGAATCGACCCATAAAGTTATTACCTCAGCAGGGAAAAATGCAGCAGGGAGAGCAGCATAACTCTTTGTATTTGTGTGCATCTGGACATGCATGTAGAAGGTAGAGGAATCAGTGCAGGGGTCCCATAGCACCTCAACACCTGGTAACATCTCCCAGGAGTACATTTGTTCTATATGGGCCTTTTCCAGGACACACATCTTGAATGCAAGTATTGGTGTAGCATAAATCTTAGACCTAGATTCACTTCGTAAGATGATAATTGAGAACAGGGATTGAGGCTGGCTGCTGCCTCACAATCTCTGTTTTCCAAGCAGAACATTCCTGAGTGAATCAAACGACTTTCACAGCATCCGGTGAGATTTGGAGAGAAGCCACACGACTGGAGCGAGACACTGATCGAGCAAAGTATGTAATCAAATTGTCCCCCAGCTCTAAGAACTAAATCCTTCAATTACGAAACAAGACAAAAGGAAGGATAACTGAGAACTGTTAAGTCTGTTAACCTGTATGTGAACTTTCAAATAATAAGGTAACTGAAGGGGCCTTGTGGCATAGACACAAGAATGCATCTGGATTATTTCGTCATTGAAAACTAGTAATGCATCCATCAGACTCCAGCCTGTCCCAGAAGGGAACTTAAGAAAAGGCCATTTAATACATTCATTGTTACTTAATGCAGCCACTGTGACATAACTTATGACTTCAGCTGAATCACTGTGTAAAATCTAAACCTCTGGTCTCATGTATAATGGGCTATAAGAGCTGCAGTTATGAATTTATACACCTGCATAAACAGCAAAATGTCCCCAAGCGGAACACCAATCGGATGTGTGATGACCTGGAGAACGTGAGCAGTAGATCAGTAGATCAGACAAGTTTGTACCTCAGATGTGCTGTGGCTTCTCGCTTTCAACTCCTCCAGTTCCTTCTGAACCTGCCACACTCTGTCTCCCATCTCCTCCTCTCGACTCTGGGAAAAAAAAAAAAAAAAGAATAACAATGATTGAGTCACATCCTATGTTTCATCCCAGCATCACAGCTCAGCTATGTTGGTCAGATCAGAGCCTTCTTTTAAACCTCCCACTATTAATTATGTTTGGAGACTATTTAGGAACTGAATTTATGCCACAAGCACTGACCGTTTCTAAACAACTATTTGATTTGGTTCCAAATGAATATCATGATACAGGCGTTCACTGTTGACTGAGTCACTTCTTTCTAAACCAGCGATTCTCCCAGGGGAGGAGAGATACTGTACCATGGTACATGAGGAAAGATCGAAAGATGGCAGGAGATATATAGATATATATCTATATATCTCTTTCGATCTTTCCTCATGTACCATGGTACATATATATATATATATATATATATATATATATATATATATATATCTTCACCTTCTGTCAACTATACCGTCTGATTATTGGAACTAATTCTCAAGTAAGCAGAAAAGTTGAAGTAACAGTAAACAAATAAAACAGCTGAAATAGAAGAAATGGCCATGGTCATTAGCCACTCAAAGTGGTTGTCAATAAATGTCAGGTAAACGATTGAAACATCCGCCTCACCAAGAAAATGCATTGGAACACCAAGGTGTCCACTTTTGTATTATTGATTGATTATGTTTAATCATTTTAAATGATAACATCTGGATCATTACCGATGGCGTGTAAGAGGGTGCTTGAGCTCATCTGACGGGTCTCTGAGGAATCTCTGACAAAGCATGCTGGGAAGTGGAGCTTTAGACTAAAACTAACTGAGCTGCCAACTTAGGCAGTGATGGTTTCCAAATGGTGGGTGGAGTGGAGACTTTACACAGTGAACCTTTTTGTTAAGCTTTTTTTTTTTTTTTTTTTTACAATACCTGGATGACTTGTTCATATTTTTGAACAGTTTTGTGCAAATCATCCTCCTTCTGGGCGATCACCTTCTTCAGCTGGCTGGACTCGTCACGGTGACTACTGATGAGCTCGGCTTCAACACTCTGGGCCTTTTCTGTGTCGAGGAGAGTGAAAGAAGCCAGAGGCAACGGATAAAACCAAGTTCATACTTCAACCTGCTCACTCACATCCCGCCTGGAATGTAATGCGATTTAACCAACAGAGGAAACGAAGAAACATGGCAGTTCCCATGCACTGTTTCCAAGAGCAATGATCCCTCAATTTGGTTCCACCCAATATTATTTTAAAATGTTTCCGCAAAGTTATTCTGCAGATTTTTTATTATTTAATTGCTTTTTTTTTTTTAACAACCGAGCAAATCACAATTAAGTTAATTTTCTATTCAAGCAATAATACCCATGACTAGGAAATGACCTCGCTCAGTCTCACCAATGGCTTCTTTTACTGCCGTATCAAACTCCTTCTCTTTCAAGGCCATTTGCGTGTTGAACTCTCTCAGTAACTGCTTGATGGCAGAATTGTGCTTCATTTCCACATCTTCCAACTCCAATCTGTTACAAAAGAAAGCAAAGGGAACATTTGACGTTCAGCAAAAATCACTGGCTTTCACTTCAATGTGAATTACAACTAACCAATATCATGGACTCACTTTAGCTTTTTCTCATTCTCCTCTAACAGCTCTTTCTTCATGTATGCCAGGTCCTGTTCGTGCTCCTTTCTCATAAGCCGGAAATCTTTCTGTAGCCGAGTAAAGTCCTTATGGATTTTCTCCTTCTCGTTCGTCACCTGGCTCAGTCTGTTCTTGAGAGAATCGCCGTCTTCCTGCGCTGGTGAGTGGTTTTCCATCTTTTCCATCATGCTCCCAGTTTGCTGCACGCTGCTACATTCCACCTTCGTTTCAGCCTGAAGTTTTGATTGATTTTGGGCAGATTGTTGTTGATCAAGTTGGACTTCCTTCTCGTGTACTTCTTCTTTCAGCCGATTTATTTCTGTAAGAAGGTTTCCATTCTGCTCCGTTGCCTCCTTCAGCTTCTCCTCGATTTCATGCAGAGCTGATTTTGTTTCTTTGAGTTCCCCTTGATGCGCTGCATCTTTCTCAACCAAGGACAGCTTCTCCTCATACAAGAGCTTCTGTTCTTCCAGAGACTTTTCTTTCTCATGCTTCTCATTACTCAGAATCTGCTCAAGCTGTTTTTCCTGCTCCTCTTTGAGCTTTACCAGGGCTTCCTCCAGTGTTTTTGTTCTCTCCTCTAATATTTCTGTATGTTGTCTGCCAGATGCTTCGTTGTTCTTCAGTTCCTCCATGGCAGTCTGAAGAGCTTTTATCATCTGCTCCTTTTCCTCAAGCTGTGAAGTTAGTTGTTTTTTAATCTGACCAATTTTCTGCTCAGCTTTCTTCTTCAGCTCTGATACTTTCCGTGCGCTCTCTGCAGATAACCTCTCCTCGGTTTCCTTCAGACTCTCCTCCTTGCTCTTGGTGATTTCACCTTTCATCCTCTCAAATTCCTCCCTTTGACTTTCAAGTTCACGTTTGCACTTTTGGTTGTCTTCCTGGAGCGCATTTAGCTTTCCTAACATCTCCTGCTCCAAGCTCCCGTTCTGACTGCACTGCATCTGGGCCTGCTGCAGCTGCTCTACCAACTCTTTTCTCTCACTCTCCCTGATGCTGTGCTGCTGTTTGAGATCGGCTGTAAGTTGCTCGCACTCTTTTGTCTTTAAGGCAAACTGCTCCTGGAGCTCAGTGAGTTGGCTGACACAGCTCTGAAGCTCAGAGGTAAGTCCGCTGACTTTCTGCTCCTTCTCACTTAAAACCTGGTCCATCTCAGACTTGCTGATGGACTGATTGTCAACAGTGGCTGTCAACCTTTGCAGAGCTTCATCCTTGTCAGAGATTTGGCATTGCAGTTCTTCCAGCCTGCTCTGCAGAGATGTGGCAGTGCTGTCACTCTGGCTGAACTTTGTCTCATACTCAGACAGACTGTTCCTAAGCACATCTGTCTGCTCTAATGCAGATGCTGTCTCCTGCCCTAATCTTTCAATGGTCTCCATCATTTGTTGTCTCTCCTCTTTATACTGTTGCTCCAGCTGATTTATGGCTTCCTGCTTCTCTTTCATGCTACTCTCAAGCTGACTTTTCAAGTCACTGATATGCATCTCATTCGTTTTCACGCTATCTGATATGATTCTGTTTGCTTCACTCAGCTCCTCGATTTTCTGAACTTTTTCACTGATAGACTGAGAATGAGTCTCCTTCTCGTGTGTTAAGGCTTTGATATGCTCTGTGTGAGCATTTACCTGAGCAGTCATCTGTTCTAATGAAATGCATAGATTCTTGTTTTCTTCAGTCTGCTGCTGGAGACTCTCCTCTAAAGTGCAAATTCTATCCACCTTCATGAAGATAATATTTCTAAGATGTCCTACCCTTTTCTGACTACACAGCAGTCTATCTTTCAACTCTGTCAACCTACATTCGACTCTCTGATAGAGTTCATTAGATCCACACTCCACTTTAGACTGAACGTCCCTACAGTAATGCTCCATTTGGCTGCTGATCATGATTAATTGCTGCTGGAAATCTGCTTCCTTGGCTTGTAGCTGAATGGCAGTTTCCTCAAATTTACTCTGTAAATCCTCACTTTCCTTACATCTGGAACCCTCCAGTGTCTTAAGCTGCCGCTCCGTTTCCTCCAACTTATCAGACAAGGTCTTTAACTTCTCTTTGCTCTCCTCCTGTGTTGTGTTGAGTTTGTCTTGGAGGGTGTTTCGCTCATTCATAGCTTGGTTAAGGTTCCTCTCCACTGCTTCCATTTGATCTTTCAGCAACGCTTCACCCTGAGACAAACTCTCCAGCTTGACCGCTGCTTCATTAAGCTCCTCTTGCAGCTTCTGCACAGTGGTTTCTCGAATTGCCAGGTCCTCCTTTAAATTCTTTATTTCACTCATTACCTGTTCATTCTCCTCTCTGCTTCTGCCAAGTTGCTGTGATAGTTCCTCCAGTTCCTGTACTTTCTCCTGTAGTATGAGTGAATGCCTCTCATTTAATTCCTCTTCTTGTTGTCCAAATTTCTCCTGCCAACGACGCTCCAACTCCTCAGTGTCATGCTTATGGGTTTCATGAAGCTTCTCCAATTCTTCCTTGTGGTTGGTCTGCAGCTCTGACATCGCACTGCTGAGACCTTGGGAGCTGGTTTGGGCCATTTCAAGTATCTTCTGCTGTACTTGTTGCTCTTTCTGCTGAAGCTCTGTCTCTTTCTTTGCAAGTTCCTTCTTCATGGCCTCTTCATTTTGCTGAAGCTTTTTCTTGTAACTCTCGTGCATATCTTTGGCTTTCTGCTTGACCTTTTCCATTTTCGTTTCCTGTGATTTCAGCTTAGTTTCAAACTCAGTTACAGTGCTTTGCATCTTCTTCTCATGGGCAGCTTTTTCGTCTTCAAGCTGCTTCTTGAGGCATTTCTGTCCTTCCTGCTTGGTGTTCAATTCAGCAGTAAATGACTTCTCCTGCTCAGAGAGCTCGCGTTTGAGCTGTTGTAACTGCTGCTCTAGACCTTGAAGCAACTTCTCTTTTTGTAGACAGTCACTTTTTGCAGCTTCAAACTGACACTCCAAATCTGTCTTAGATTGACCAAGCTCCTCTGAGATCTTGCTTAACTGTGCATTAGACTCCTTTAGGCTCCCACTTTCCACCTGGAACTGTGACAAACTCTGCTTCAACTCCTCCACTTCCTTAATCTTCATATGTAGTTCTTGTGTAGTGCCATCTGATTCCTCTTGTAGTGTTTTTTCTCTAGAAGTATGCTCATTAATTTCCTTTTCCTTTTCCCTTAGGACAATCTTCATTGCGTTAAGCTCCTCCTTCAGAGTCTTCTCTATACTTCCAACTGTCTGCTTGTGCTCCTGTTTGATGTTTGCGAGCTCTTTGTTGTGTTTTACCACCTGATCCTGATATCTCTTTTCTTGATCTTTCTGAGCATCTTCAGCTGCGACCAACTTCTCCTGCAGAAGCTGTTTGCTTGTTAAAGCCTCAGAGAGTTCAGAGGAAAGCATGTCTACCTCTGCCTGCTTTGCATCCAGTTTCTCTATTGTTTTCTGGTTCATGTCTTCAGCATGTGCTTGGAACTGTAGCTCTTGGTCCTTCAAAAGAGTCTCCAAATCAACTCTGTGTTTTTCCTTGAGCTCTTCAAAAGCAGTGTTATGTTGCTGAGTAAGGGTGCTCCTGTGCTTTTCCAGCTGCTCCTGGTGCTTTTCCTCTAATACAGAGATTTGCTCTTTATGTTTATCCCTCAGCTCATTCAACTGACTGGAAATTTCGAGAGACTGACTTGATCCTTCTTGTGAGATCTTCTCCAGGGAGCTCTCCAGCTCCAGTATTCTCTGCAATCACATACATTTATTATCATTTATATCAGCTTAATTTTTTTTTTACCATGACACTCAATAAATCCACTTCCACTCTGTGGCCATGATTGTGCATACACTGTCATGCAGTGCTTTAGAAACTGAAGTGAAACAATCAGGTAATTGCCATCTGTTTGCGTGCAACCTTGCTCAGATAAGTGGTATACATAATAGAGGAACAATATAATCAGATAATGTGCTATTTTTGTGAACATAGCTTTGAACCACACAGCTTGCTGTCAGTTCTGGCTAATGAGTTTATTCGTATCCAAATAACTGCACTGAAAGGAATGAAATGCAATTGTAAGCAGAAAAAAAGCTCACCGTCCTTGCAGCTTCCAGCTCAAGCTGTATCTCTTTAACCTTGTTATCAGCTTCTGTCCTCAGAGCTGTCTTCTGTAACTCTGCGTCCTCCAGAGCCAGAGAGGCCTGTTGTTCACGCTCCTTAGCCAATCGGGCAAACTTCTCTTCACACTCCTCCTAAGCAATAAAAGCATTTCAAATCAACGCTTTAAAGAGATTGTTTATCATCTGATTTACTTGTTTATATTGCAAAATTAATATGAATGATGAAAGCAGTTGGCACCTACCACCGCTTTGTTGATTCTGGCACTGATCTCTGCTTCTTTTGCAGCCAGAGCCTCAGTGTGGTGTTTTTCCAAACCAGCCACTGTTTCCTCTGAAGATCTCTGATGAAATTAATAATAAAGAGAAAATTATTTATTTATTTTGTGCTTTCATCAAATGTGGATCACAACCATTCATCATAATTAATTTGCCTCCAATATACTATTGCCTTTTTCTAAATGAAAATACATTTATATTCTGCAGAATGACCTTCATTATAGTGACCACCTCCTGTTTAACTCGGGTCAGTTCCTGCTGCAGACTTTTCCTCTCTTCTTCGTTTGCTCTTTCCACTTCTTTCAGATGCTCCTCCAGCTGAACCTGCAGCTGCTTTTTGGCCTCCTCTGCCCTCTGAGCAACACCCAGTGCTCGCTCAAGTTCTTCAAACGCTTTGGTGCGGAAAAAAGAAAGAAAACATGATTAACAGATTCGGAAAAAAATTGTTTTCCTTACAAACAAAGACAGAAGTTGATTTTACTCAACCTGATTTCTCAGCCTTTTCTTTCTGTTCCTGTAATTCTTCTCTTTGGACAGTAACCTGCTGCAGCCGGGCACGAAGCTGCGCAACCTCCTCTTCTTTCATCTCCAGTGTCTCATGCATCTGACGCTTAGTCTCAGCAATCACCATTCCCTGAAAGCCAGCAACGAGCCGTTAACAGCCATGGAAAAATTAGTAAATGCTCCACGCTGAAAGTGATGTTGACGTGATCAGCATTATCGCTACTTTTTCCATCCTAACGCAATTCCATTGTTTGTAATTGTTGTCGATTTAGAGATCTCATTAGCTGCAGTCCTGTCTGCAGTGCTGGAGTCAAATTTTATAATAATAATAATATGGGGTCTCATGGTCTCATGGTCTTTACTCAGTGGCAACGTAAAAAGAAACATTTGTTTGTGTTATATTTGCAGGACCTTGAATCAAGACAGGACCATCGCTTGAAAACCTCCTCACCCACCTTGTCCTGCTCCAGCTGTTCAATGTGGTTCTTGGCGTCACGGAGCTGAGTGATCAACTTGGTCTTTTCTGTTGTGTGCAGTTCCTTTAAACGGAAAACATTTAGATGAAATTGAAGATGAGAATGTCACACGTTTCTATCTGACAAAAATCCCACTTTACACTGAGCCATGTCAGAGTTTTGGATTTGCCTCGGGTTGGATAAGGTCAAATTGAAATGTTTTCTGCACCACCCAGGATGCCTCACCCACAAACCAAACAAGCAGTGTACACACAAGCCCTGCTAAACCAAAGAGTTGACCCAAATTACAGCCCAGTTTAACAGCAGTGGCATGTAGTTGCCATGTCTCTGTGCCACCACAGTTGAACCAGTGGTTACTAAACAGGAAATGTTGGGTTGACTATTTGTCTGTTTGATCTCTGTCTGCCACAATGCATGGGTGTCTATGTAGCCTTTTGATCAACAGCTGATGCTCAAAACTTCATATAAATAGTCTGAAAAATTGCAAAATGTATTGTGACTGCACAAAAAAGCCAAAAGGTGATATGATGTTCTTTCAGGCTAGCAGTAATGGATGAACTGAGCTGAAGGTAAGAATTGCAGACACATGGTTTGTTTTATGGGATATCTGTCTGAAGCAGGGGATGAGCGCGGCCCAGCCCAGCAATTCCACGACGCCTTCATGCTGCTTAAGGGGGCTGAATGGCTGTTAACCTCTACTTTTCCTGACACAGGAAAGACTCCACTCCCAAATAGAGAGCAGATTCAACATAAAAATGGTGGAATTAAATGAAAGTAAAATCAATCAGCCAGCCGCCACAGACAAACCATCTGTTATCACAGCGACTTTGAAACAACAGACATTTGTTATCGGACACTGCAGAACACCAGAGCAGCTAGGAGCAAGCTAAACAAGCCAATCATACCACTGAAGCACAGTGTTTTGAAATCATTGAAGAGAAAAAAAAAAAAAAAAAAAAAAAGTCACACTGACATGACATGAACCTTCATCCTGGAGAGTCTCCAGAGTATTTGGACACGGTTAGGATATGTAAAGCCACAGCAAACCACTGTGTCACAGAGATAATGGAGCCACATTATCAGGGGACTATACAGACATTTTGCAGCACTACATGGATTAAACTGAAGACACAGCATCTCAGCCCAGGTCAACATGAAACCTCTTTGATATTAGAATTTATCACTGCATCAGTTTCTAGGGAGAAGCTGAAAACTGGTTTGGAACATCTTGCCCCTTTCTGCCTTTGAAGTTACCTTCATCTTCTCCAACTCCTGCAGTCTCTCCTGCAGCTGCTCCTGCAAAGTTTCATTCTCACTGGCTAGTTGGGTGCTCCGCTCCTTGTGTGTGCGCATCGCTTCTTTGCATTTCTGCAGAAGGTTTTCCTGTCTCTTCACTCGCTTCTGTAGAGCCTCCATCAGTTTGGTTGGATCACTGTTGCCCTCTCCTGCCCAGAAAATAAATTACACTGGTGAAAAAGTCTCATTTGTTCCCTAGACATGAGATTTCATAGATAATTAATTTTTGTAGGTGGCTTCTTTCTAAATATATAAAACAGGTATTCTTACCCTCAGTGACTTCAGGCTCTACTGCTTCCTGTTTAGAAGGACTTTGTGTGGCAGAGTTTTCAGCACCATCAGATTGAGGGGCCTCATCTTGAGGTGGCAGAGCCCCATCAGTGACCCCCTTAACTCGTTTCTTCAACAGAGCAACCTGCCAGGAAAATTAAAAAACCAGTTTGTCAACTAAATATTTGCCTAATTAAATGTACAACATGTTCTTGATTGTATCCTTTCGCAAATTTAAGTGTAGAGTCAAGTTTTATGATTTTAAGCTATATTAACGTGTAGAAGATTAAATCATGTTGAAAAAAAGTAATTTTTCTGATTGGATTCCAAATGTTATCATATCATTGTATTATTTAAATGACTTAGAAGTTTCATTGCTTTAGAGGAACTGCTGTGTTTTGCTCTTCTTCTGTCGCCATATTGCTTTCTTATTTGATAGAGCTAAAATTTGTGACAAGCACTTCGTTTTAAAGTCAAACTTATCTGACTTATGAACCCTAACCAGCTATCAGCCATCACTTGAACCTGTGTTTGAAGGACAGTGATCATCTGGTCTTTCTCCTCCAGTGCAGCATCAAATTCATCCTGTAGATGTTTCTTGGCCTGCTGGTCCATTTGAAGCTCCTGGAGACCAATCAATGCATTCACTTAGACATGAAATTTTAATCACACTGAAAGGCAGACACTAACAGAGCGACAACAACATTCACAGCATAGAGCTGTACCTCCCGTAGCTCCCCAATCCTTCTGAGCGCTTTGTCTTGACTCTGACTGAGGATGGCCTGAGGAGAAGGAGAGAAGAATTAAACGGGTGATCAATTCAGTGCACATTGTGGAAATTACTGATGAACTTGAATATGAATATAATCTAATACATATTGTCGTTAAATTACCTGTGTTTTTTCTTTATCTCGTTGAACTGTTCGGTACGCAGTAACCAGCTGTGTGAACAAAGTGGAAGAATGTCACAAGAAAGGAGAAAATGAAAAGATATCAAGGCTATTATTGTTCCATGCAAATATTGAAATCTCGTTGTGCAATCTGTGTGTCTCACCTCTGAGTACTTCCCTCTGTATTTCCCAAGACTCCTCTCCACTCGAAGTAATCGGTGTAGCAGCTGTTCTTTTGAAAGGGACTCTGCAGTTCCTGGTGGCTCCTCAGCTTCACTCTCAATATCTGAGGGAGGATCATATGTAGGACCGCCCAGGGAATCATTTTCTCCCAAAGGTGTCAGGGACTCGCGTGACGAGCTTCGGACCAGGTTCTCTTTGGAGGGAGAGCGGAACAAGTTTTCTGCACGACTGGCACCACCGCGAATCAACGACTCCATTGAAGGAACTTTTAATTGCAGTTTCTGGGCAAATGACTGCGGCTCTTCTCTCTGTTTGGACGTTTGAGATGCAAAGATTGACTAATCAAAGAATGAGAATGAGCATTTTAACAATCATGTAAGAAAACAACTGGATAATAGAAAACATACATGAGGAGAAGCACTTCCATCGCCATTGATGCTACCTCTGGGAGAGCTTCCTGTTCCTTTAGAGGAGCCCTGCAGGTACAAAGACATTATGAGAGAGCCGAAAGCTGCGCCTGTTCTCTTGTCCCGGGCCAGTTAGTCATCCACACCCAGCATGGCTCTCCCTGATTACTCTGGAGGGAGCAATATTAGTATTGCTGGGAGCAATGCAGGGGCAGTGGGTACCCTCATGCAACTTGGAAAAAACAGAGGGGTTATATACATAAAAAGAAGGCATCTCTACTTTACAATAAACAAAAAAGGGTTAAACTAGACTCTACAGAACAGCCACAAGGACAGATAAGACAGACAGTTTAAGTCAAATCGGTGTTGGTGTTTGGCAGCTGCATTACAAGAGCATAAGGACAAAACTAAAGTGAGAGAATACTTAGCAGCCTAGTCGGTTTAGTTAACTTGTTAGAAGCAGGATCAGAGTAAGAATTTTTTTTCTCCTCTATTTTCCAGCTCCAAGCTACTCCTTCCTCTGGATTCAACAGGAGCATTCAACATGTATTTCCTGTTTCTTGTGGATATTTTCTTTATGGATCCAAAGTCACTGTTGGCTCTGGGTCTTAACAATGGCTCTCAGTTCAGGCCTCAGCCTTAAGTACAGCTTACAATGATGTATTGTAGATGTACCTCGTACATTGGAGACTGTGCAAGTCTGTGAGGTCCTTCTAATACACTGGCCGCAAGTATTAAAATACAGAAGAATACATATCAATGAGCGGAGCCTTTATTAAAACTATTCATTTAAACTTGATGCCAAGGCAGCATGTACGTTTTCAACACTTGAAATACAATTTTTTGAAAAATAGGTTTTGTTTTGCACTTTTACAATCACAAGACCATGCACTTCTGTAGATCTCAATTTTTTTCCCCTCACTTAAAAAATTCTGTTTCTCTTGCGACTTTACCCAGAATAGCTGCTTTTGACTGTTGCAGGTTGGACTAGGACTCATGAGGATCCAGTTCAGGAAGGCTTCCAGTAACCTAGAAATTGATTGCCTCTATTTTTGTGCTACATTTGTAGACACTACCAGTCCACATTTTCACAGGGACAAGTAATACACCAAAGCCAGAGAATCAAAAAATCCTGGGACTTATAATGGTAGCTAATATAATTACCTTGATAAAGTGCCAGCCATGTTGAATTCAGCATGAATGAGATTTGGGTCAAATGAAAATCAAAACATGGCTGGCAAGACAAGTCTGTACCTCCAAAATAAAAACACAAAGCTTATGTAAAGATCATGTTGATGACATTTTGATAAGATGTAGCTTGAACATGGCAAAAAACAACAAACAAAAGCAAAACTAACGAATTTCATATCTTTCTTCTTTACAATCTGCAGCTGCAGCACATTCAACAGCTTCCAACTATGAAGCAAAAATTCACTGATCACTACGGTTCATTACAGACAAATACCAGCAAAGGTTGTATAAACTGAGGACCTCTATTATACAGTACAGTTAGCTTTTGCAATAATATTTAGCCTAGATGATAAAGAGCAGCAGATCAAGACTCAAAACATGGACCCGCTTTACTAACATGTCCTTACTAGCATTCATAAACAAATCATTGGACCCAGTAGAATATGCCAAACTGTGTTTCTATATGAAATACTCACATCAATAGACAACTATAATAAGAAATACATTACAGGAACTGTAGACAACCAGCTATGTTTTCTTTAGTTATTTTTGAATCAAACATTTTATATTGCACGATGCATTAAATTTAAAGACATGAGCAGACACACAAAATTTCAGTAAAATTAATGTATGCATGAGTAAATTTTTGATATGCAGTTTGAGTTTTCTTTACTTAAACAGTACCCAATGCTAACTTTCTAGGAAAATATGCTGTTTGTTTCAGTCACAAATTATGAATTTTAATTGATTCTAATGTTTCCAGTCTTCTTGTGGCCTCCACATAAAATCCCACATCATCCAGTTTATAAGCTCTATAAGGGTATCTACAAAGGTTCACTGGGCTGTTTGTTTACTTGGAAGAGTTACAAAAAGTTTAACATTTCAACAGCTTAAAAAGCCTGTTCGTAACTTGCAAAATGAAAATATTCACTCTCCAAATAAACAGACTTCTGGGAGAAGGGACAAAGGCCATCAGGCAACATAACAAGGTGTTGAGGGTCTATAAGGCAAGCAACTAAGGATACCAAAAGACAAGGAGGCAATACTCTATTCCGTGAAAGATTATAACAATTGAAAGGAAGGGCAATAAACCAACATATGGCAGAAAGCACACAAGCTCCTATCCCACAGTGTGAACCCCATGAGATGCAGGGTTAGCCTAATTATGAGATGCCTTCTTGTTGCTAAATCCAAAGGAAACAGGAGACGGAGCGCAGGGATCAAGCTGTCCCTACTTGGGCCACAGTCCTCTACCGATTCCCCAAAGGCACGGAGATAGGAGGAAGGAACACGGCAAGAGGAGGAGGAAGGAGGCGGATGAAAAGGAGGAAGAGGAGGAGGATGAAAAGGAGGAGGAGACAGTACGCGAGGACAAACTCACCACACTGGCTACCTGGGCCGTTTTGGGTCGTTTTGAATGGTCCAGAGCAAAGATAGTATACTCAGAGAGAAAAGCGGGCTCTGCTATCATCCCAGCCAGCATCTGACCCCGTCAGTGCAGTAACGGGACGAAAGGTGGGGAAAGGAGAGGAACACAGAGAGCAATGAGAAAAACAACACCATGAGAGTGAAATAGCGCTGAAGGGGGTGTCTAGCCAGACTGTCCAGAGCAGGCTGGACAAGAAAGTCTGAGATGGATAGAGATAAAAGACTGAGAGTAGAGAGGGGGGAGGGAGAGGGAGAGAGACTACATGAAATTGGAAGAAAAATAAGAAAAGTGGGAAGGTGAAACACTCAATCAACAATGTTGTGAATAACAATTTGACATCTCTGTGTGTTGTCTTCAGTTACGTTTTCAAAAACTGGCTAAATCTCCTTTTAATTATCATTAAACACTTTCAGAGTGTGCCAAAGTGTTAAAGGTTTGTGAGGTGAGAAAAAGGTGTTGCAATGATAAGAAGCTTCTAAGTCGAGGGCACATGAGCCCAAGTTGCAACTACACATCTTTGCTTCCAAAGGAGACAGCAGAAAGGAGTAAGTAACCTGAGCAAATGGAGGCATTGTCAATATTACAGTACTGCTGTGTAGAAAACTTGTCATGAATAATTAATTATTCCAATTTTATTTCTCTTTTAGAAGAACATCATAAAAGACTGTAAAAGTCCATGTTTAAACTCTGAAATAGATGCATTGACCATACATTGCATCATCCATGTTTATTATGGGCAGTACCTCAGAGTCGGCCTTCCTCTGTTTAATGAACCACAGACGTTTTATACAGACTTGCCCGCATCCACTGGAGAAAAATATTGCAACAACTGACCCGTGACAGAAAAACTGAGGAGGATAAATAAATTATTCATACAGATGCTGAAATATGGTGTGCACGCCACCATTACAATGTCCTTCTCAGAGAGCAAATTCAGCCCAACTAATTGTGCTTTAAAATGACGACACATTGATGCTGCATTTGAGTTGCAAAGCTTGATTAAAAAAAGGCCAAATTCAACTTCTAAATGCCCCAAATTCTATTTGACATCATTGTATCATGTGACAACACATGCAGTGGAATCAAAGGAAATGGAAGACACCATACCTGTTTATCATGAGATCACAGTGCAGATTGATCTACATCAATTTATTACTTCAGTTATTCCAGTTCTTGTGTTTCAATGAAATTATACCCTGTGGTGAAAGATTTTTCACCTGAAATGATGGATCAGTTATGATTCATTTAATCCATATCTTTTATAATATTAACAAACTGTTGTCAATAAGGGATGGAGAGAAGAGAATGAACAGTGAAAATAGCCTACACTTTCTGAAAACTGAAAACTGAAAGTGATACTTGATGACTGTGACCTTGCACAACAACCAAAAGACACTGGTTTGTAATTGAAAGAACCTGAAGCATAACAAAAGACATGACCGATCTTCAGAGACTGACAACAACGTTACTCTGTATCGAAAATTAAGACGTAAGAAGGGGACATGAAATCCCTGCAGGCTGCAAGAGGGGTAGATGCTGCACACATATCAACATTAACAGGCAGACATTATTCTTACCTCTCTGTCACTGGGAGTGGGTGAGCCATCGTGATGAAACGGGGTTGTCTGGCTGCCACGGCGGTCACCAGAGCCCATCTGTTAAAATGAACAAAACCAGAATGTATTTATACAATATAAATCCTCTCCCCAGATTGCACACAGTAAATAGTCTTCTTTCTTGTTCTAATAAAATTTTGCACAATCAAGTATTTGACCAATTTATAATTGTTCTTCCCTTAGAACAATTCCTCTTGTTACAGCAGCCCACTGTTTGTCTAACTTGACCTTTTACCAGTATGCCTTAACATGTTGATTGCTATTTTATATATATAAAATGTGTGTCTCAAAACAATGAGCGTCATCAACACCAACAAGTTTAAAAAGTTTGGATTTACACAAGGGGAAAGCTACAGAAGAAGCCACTCGAATATCATGAATGAAAAGTAGAGCAGGACTTGCTTTCTGATATAACGTTGGCCACAAATGCCATCTAAAAAGTAGATTTGTCAGACACCATGGATAAAAATGATAAAATAACCGCCCCCCCCCCCTCGAGCATAAACTTGAACTAGTCCATCCACATCATGTGACCAGAAGAGGGGCGACCTAAGTTCGCTGTGTCTGTCTGTAGCCTGGAGAATGCAGAAAGTGGAGCAATGGCGAGTCTGGAATGGGCGAAACTCCAGCAAGGTGTAGTTCAATTGAGGTAAGCATTGTAATGTGATTTGTCTTTCAGGGGTAATATTTTGATTGAAAGAAAAAAAAAATAATCCCCGAAAAGTGATCGGTATGGTATCCAATCAACACTACTGCCTGCTCACTTTCACATGCAGCCAACCCGTGAAAGCACCATGAAACAGACCTGCCCACACTGTCTAAGGTCAGCTACTGTGTTGACTTTAAAGTGTTTCGGGTGGCAGAAATCACGATCGGCCGACTCAACTGGTGATGACTGGTTCGTGTGTCTGACACAACGAGATTTTCCAGTTACAAGTTTTCCTGAACGCACCAGTTTGTCAGCTAACTGATTTAGCGCTGAGCTCACCAGAGAGCAAAAAGTCCGACGAACAAAACAACTTAAGAGAAGTTGGCAGCATGTTAAGTTAAATAAAGAGCTATCGCCGGACTGGTATGAACTTTGACTTCGGCTGTAAACAGAGGTTAGCTTAGCCTGTTAGCTCCAGCAGCAGCAGCAGCACAACAACCAACCTGGGCCTGCTGCGGTGACTGCGCACTCCTCTGCGGCGACTGCTCCTCGTTTATCCTCTGCTTCAGTTTTTTAAACATTTTGTTGCGTCGGCGAAACCAGGAGCCGACGAGCAGACGCGAACGATCCGGCGGAGATGGATTTTGTTTTCGTGGAGCCTGTCATCCAGCTCTCAGAGTCAGACTTCCTTGTTCGCTTCTGATCTCCGGCAGCCGACCCGGCCCACTGCGCATGTGCGGCCAACGTGGAGGCAAACTGAAACGTCAGAGTTAAAGAGACAGACCGGGTTAAATTGGCCACAGCGCCACCTATTGGAGGAGCCGAAGCAGCTCTAAGCGGCCACAAAAAGCTGCTGCTGCAGTTTAACTTGGTTGGGTTACCATAAATAACAGTAATCATTTGGAACTTGGAAATGCCGTGCTTAACATGGTTCACAGGAACATTTTGTTAGAGGTTCAACTTAAAGAATGTCCTTCTTATCTGTCTAATCATCAATGTAATCTTTGTGTCAACCTTCTTTTCTTTTGGAGAACAGAACAATTTGTATTAATTTATTATGCACAGAAAGCTTTAAAAACCATCCAAGTGTGGCAAATGTTTACATAAAATTAATATATAAATATATAATTTATATATAATTAAATAAACATGTGCTACCTTTCTTTTTGCTCTCACTATCAAAGAATATTTTATGAACAAATATAACATAAAAACATATTTTCAGAATAATTAGCATTGATTGGACAGAAGAGGGCACTATGTGAAGATATTTTACTGTGATTTTGCCTCAAGCTGATTCAAAGCCAAACTTGACTTAAAATCTTTCAAACCATATATTTACATTCCTTTCCCTAAAGGTATTCGAGAATACATTAATGCAAAAATCTTGTGGCAAATATGAAATGATGTAGTTTCCCCATGAGCCCTCGTAGGATTCACGATATTAAACCTATAAATTCAAAGTGGCAGGGTGCACACATTTCTTAAGTGTTAATGAAACATATATGAGCATGATCAATGCAGCAGGGAACAAACCATTATGTGTATTCAGTACATATCATCTTTGTAAGTTACAAATGTTCAAGGTATAAGTTTGTTTTCACAGAGAGAACAACGCCAGTGTAACACATACATAACAAAAAGATCATGGTATTCTTGTTTTTGTTTATCTGGTGACACCGTGAACTCTTTTTTATGTCAATATTTTATCGACATATCTAAGAATATAAAGTCTGTATTTTTGTTCTTCTGGTGAGTCATGAAGACCCTGGGTAATGTAATGAAAACTGTACGAGCAAGAGAAATTGATAGAAAGGATCACACTGTGGGTATGACTCACCGTTTAAATGCGTGGTGTTTTCCTTCTTTTGGGATCTGGCCTTGTGCAGAAAAAAAAGTTCTGAGTCATACTTTGCTGTCTGGTAGAGACAAAATATAAGACAAGCCATTTTGGGCCCCAGAGCCACTAAAACAAAGGCGGGAATGAAAATTTGCATTTTTTCACCATCTTGGCTGATGCTTGCAACTCAGCAGGAAATTTGGAGTAGGAGCCTGGAAATGTGTGGAGGAATAGTGGGTGGTTAACGGCAGAGTGATGGAGCTCCCCTATATGATGCTGCTGTTTATACCTCACCCTGAGCCATTCAGCAGAGAGGTTATGTAGTAAACAGGGTTATTGCCTGGGATGGTAGTTTTATTCTAGGCTATTACTAAAAAGAAACATAGATGCAAAAAACAAAATATGTAGTTCCAAAGCACCTCAGGGTAAAATGCTTCATACATTTATTCATTCATGAAGCTCATACACCCCAAATACAGTTATACAGCTGCGATGGCCACACTATAAAACAGTGGACTTAAGCAAGTGGGAGATTTCAGAGTAAGGCTTCAGAAGCCATTCCCCTTTATTCACTGTCTTCATCGAGAGACTGAGTTTGAGCAGTTTTCAGCAGTATCTTCTAGGAAGAGCAACTGGAAATTCATTCCACAAGGAATTCATTTACAAGCTACTCCAGAGCTGTGAATCACATCAAATGATTCTTTTCATTTCAGCCCAAAATCTGAATAGAGACCCCATCGCAGCCCTAAATATCATGATATTGAACAGTTCACACACAGAGTTCCTTTCAGATAGATTTTTTTTTTAAATTTATTTATTTTTAATATATATACTGACGTGTAAACTGTAGTATCAGTGGTGTATTTAATACGTTACCCCACTTATAGGCTACATTTTGATGAATCTCATCTTCAAGTTTCAGTAGCGGCACTTTTTAGGTCATTGACAGATTCTCCCTCCACCACATTTCCATTGATGCTCTCATTACTCGCTACTTTTGCGCTGATGAAATAAATTCATAAAACGTGAAATAATTGTATATATTTTTACACGCTTCTCTGCAAGCATAGACACGGCTAAGGCTACATGCAAGTGAATTTCCCTCAGGAATAAAGTATATATTTTTACATTTAATGAACTGGTATATTAATGACACATTTAGGTATTGCTTAGATTGCTAGTTACCATGATTGCCAGCATCAATAAGCCAAGCTAAGGTGAAACTTAGCTTTATAGCTAGCTGCACTAGCATAAGCTGAGCTAGCTAAAGTGCGGAGCCAGAGCCTGCATCTATGTCAAGGGGTACTACGATAAAAAGTAATATTCTGCCTATTCCTTAATCCTATATGTTTTTTGGGAGTGCAAGGGGAGTGATATGCCCTTTGAATATGTTGAAATAGCACAGTTGGCCTGAGAAACCAGATCAATAGGAAGAAAGTTACAATGCCCCTGTGCAGCTCACTGCCATTCAGTTAAAATCAGCTATATGCAGGAGTACCTGGAGAACGTATTTTACACAGCTTGGTACACCGGCACTGACTCTGCCCCTGAGAGAAGGGGCCAAACTGATTAAATATTGATATGGCTTGTCAAGGCTGTATCTCACCTACTACCACTTCAAAAACCTCCCCATATTTTGGACTGGATCTTGGCAAAACCTCCTCTTGGTGCGTGAGTAATGGTCATCGTCTCAGCATCTCATTTTCTGCTGCCAATAATAATATTTCTTAACCATTTCCACCTCCTGTTCTGTCCTTTATTAACAGTGTGTGATGACGGTCTGCCTTACTGGTCAGATTTTGCATGTCGTGACTGAGGGTAGACAAATGGCTGAAACTACCCAGATGGAACTATAACTTTGACTCATAAATGCTCAAGGGAGACTTTTTCAGTTTTACATAAAAAGTTGCTCTCATGCTTCTTCATATTCACTCCAAAAGTGTCAGTCTTGTGCTGAGGTTACTGTTTTGGACATTGACTGATGACTAAGGGCTAGTACACTGACCAAGACTTGCCCCTTTCCCATCTCCCATGGTGTAATCATCTGGTTGTTTTGTGGCCATGCCTCCTGTCATGCTGAGGCTGTGCCAGCTTAAAGAGCCTGTTGAAAATGCAGTTCCTGGGCACGTTTTTTTGTCCCTGGCACGGGAATAAGCATTGCACAGCTAAGAGCACAGCCATCACCTGTCACAACATGTGAGAAACCCAGATACATGATGATTTGAAAAGCTTTTCACGTAGCCTTGCAGTGATGATGGTTTGCTGAGGCCAAATGCCAAAGTCAGTACTAAAAAGTCAGCACACCACAAAAAAAAAAGAAAAAAAAAAAATCATAAGGTCAATGATTTGAAAATATAGTTATGCATACAATACTTTATAGTATTAAACCAACAATATACGTTGGGACTCAAGGACACGCAAACACAAATCTGGAAATATATACATTTATATTCATTGATGGCATATGGACACAGATCGAGGCAGGCCATCCTGCAAAGTCTTGCATCTGCGATCATTTGTTAATGGAGAATCTGTGACTGGTAATCTGGTGCACAGTATTGTGAGTGTTGCTGCGGTTTAATTTGGATCAATCCACCAGATGGAGCTACACCTGCAACACAGCACACCTACCAGAAGTCTCAGTCATGACAGCCAGAGATAAAGATGATGCAGCTCTGCATGTCTTACTGGGATGATTATATCTGGGGAAAAGTCCATGATCGATATCTGCAGACTGAGGAGAAGGCACAGACAACTGTTTAATATAAAAGCTTGTATCTAAAAGAGGTCGGTGACGTGGCAGATGCCTCTGAACTGCCACCCACCTGTCTATAACCATCTGAAGCATGTACTGAGTTCTTGGCATTGATTTTTTTTATTTTTTATTTTATTTTTTTCCAGATGTGAAAACAATTTGCCCTTGTAGGTATTTACACCCAAAATAGCATATTTGACCACTTTCAGTGATTTTGTATAGATACATATCTTTACATATCTCATATAATTTTTAACTTTTCACTTTTTTTTTTGGGTAAGTTGCTACTTATTTTAAAAATGACAGCAATATCCGAACCCTGAAACATAAGCAGCAAAATGTTCAGTCAGCTAGAAAAATATCATTGAATTTAAGCCTGTAATAATAAACATGAACCAGCCACTCTGGTTCACTAAGATAGAGCGTAAAAAAAGCACATAGTCAGAAAAGAGTCGTGTCTAAAAACTGAAGATCAGGATGTTCAAATAAAGGTTTCGATGACACAGAAACACATAAATCAACCATTTCAAATCCAAAAAACAGCCATATAAGCCATTGACCATATGAGAGAGGAATCAGCTGACAAATGATGGATTATGTTGTTCAAATGCAAGAGCCTTAAAAAGTTTCATGTAAATTAAAGTGCCTTCTGTGAGAAGAAATTTCATTAAGTTCTATAAACATCTGATTTCATTGTAAGGAGTTCTGACATTTTACAGAATTTTCAGGAAAACCTGTTTGAAGAAGATGAAAGATCAGTGCTTCTTTTTAACTTATACAGATCTATTTATGACTTTAGTTTTGACTCCACTGAGTGAAAAGTGGGGCTTCTTTTACATAATATGGAAAATGTGCTCGGAAGGCATCTCTTTATGTCTCACACTTTTGAAAACAGTTTTCTTATGAAATTAAAGACATAATTTGTCACAGAGAACAAGCAACTATATAACCAGCCAGAGTTTTTAGTTTCCATGAATACTGGTCCCAAACGCTGAATTGTAATCGCAGCCTGAAATTGTTATGGGGCCTTCACTACAGTAGGGGATTCACACACTTCTCCTGATAGGAGAATTGCATTTTTCAATTTCAGTTTCCCTGTGCCATCAGTCCCAACATCCTGACTTAAATGCATATGTGCATATGCATATGCATAAGTGTGGAAGGAAGTGTGAAGAAGGAAGCGTCCAATCTTGCTTTTGGGAAGTATTGACTCTGCTGCCAGAAGTTTGTTTAGCTTTAAAATCAATATGACATATCTGGAAATAACAAAAATGAAAATTAAACTTCAGAGTTTAAGGGGAAAGAAGGGGATAATAATTCAATGGCGGACAGGGTCCTCTTTGGGTTTGGCCGATGAATGTTGGTGTTCATTACAGAAACTGCAGCTGTTATTAGTCAGCATCTTGAAGGAAGGAGAGTATACTGAACCTGTTTTATATAACAAGACAAGGATAACCTTTTATAGGAGGTTGGTCCCAGCACTATTATTATCTCCCCAGCAGTTAGATTGTTTACAGTGGCTCTGTTTTCAGATGGTGCTTCCTTCCACTTCCATCTTTTCTATAAAACTCATTAGTGCCTACAGATTAAATTGGCGTGAGAGGGCAGAGAAACTGACTGGTAAATAACTATAAAAAAATGCAAAGCATGCATTGATAGTATCTCCTAATGTTATGTGTATCTATGTTTATCATGCTGGTTCACATTGATTTCAATTAGTCAGCAAAAACAGACAAATGTCATTTTTAACTTCTATGAAAATAACACAAGATTGCTTCTCTGTACTGTGAAAAAATCCTCCAATTATTCTGTATTTTTGTGGCTGCTTGATGCATTTTTTGCCGGAGGGACTACTATCATAATGCCACAGAAGACATAATTGCCCCTAAAAACTGAAAGAAAGAAAGAAACAAAAAACCCAAACAATTAAAATATTTTAGACACCTCGTTTTACATCTGTATTATACAGGCTTAATACAACGTGGATGCTTATCAACCAGGCAGAAACTTGTCGCTTATCTCCATGGATCCAGTCAAGTGAATTACAATTAGCCTCTACAATGGCATGAATATTGGTCTAATTAGACACAAATCTGCAAGGCAGACAGAGACTCCACTGTTTATGACAGTGGAACTCAACAAACATCACTTGCCTATTAAAACATAAAGCTCCTATAAATGTCCTCACTGTGGCCATTATTGTAATAGTGCAGCCTTGAATAAGGACTGCTGATGCCAAGTTGAGGGGAACGGTTCCAAGTCCGACCTCGCAAAACAGACATGAGGAGTTTTTTTTTTTTGTTTTGTTTTGTTTTTGTTTTTTGGTGTGTGTGTGTAATATCAGAAAGGGTTATCTATTTGCCGTCGTCACCATGCCATTGGTAATGAAATGTTGCTTTTGTGGAAGAGTAGAAAAGAAACCTCGCTGATAGCTGAGTGGTTCCTCCCCCATGGAGCGCCAGGAGGAGGGGCTGACACAGAGAAGCCATTACAGAAGAATAGAGCAGTAATCTGATCATGTCCTGAAGGGGCGAATGCGGCGTCAGTCAGCTGTGCCATAATCTCAACCTGCTGCCCTGGAGCAAACACAAATTTCCCGTTTGTTTTGTGTTACATCAGTTGACGTGTGTGTTTCTGGTCGTATTCTAGTGTCTGTGTCATCATGATAACCTTTTCGCTCACCTGGCCGGAGAAAAAGCAAATGGTCTCGCTCCACAAGTGCAGGCTCATAAACTGAATTACATGCTGGATGAGTGCCAAGGAAGAAATACTCCCCAGTGATGATTGGAAAAGGCTGCAGTCTATTTATGTTTAGGTTATATAAAGTGCTGTCAACACTGCTCTGAACCTCAGATCCATGTCTGACAAAGTCATTTATGTTGAAAGATTTTGGATAGGTAAAACTTAGACTAATGGAAGAAAATCATCTTTGTCAGGTAAATTTCCATGATACAATATGCCTGAAATGACAAAAAGAGAAAAAACCCATTGAGTTTCATTTAAATTAAACTTTCTTTAAATGAAAAGTTGGAAAAACACTCATCAATGGTACGATTCATGGCTTTAATACGGATCAAGACAAATTCATGTGAAAGATATTGTGCTTTTTTTCTCCCTTCCAATAGAGCTATCAGGTCCAGCCTGAGAAAAAGCTTTTCTATTTTGGAAGTTATGCTGAGAAAGGCTTTGTAATTGAAAGCATTTGTTTCACTTATTCACATCGTCACTTTAAGTGCTCATAATAAATTAATGCTATATCTGTCTGAAGGGCACAGGCGTTTCCTTGCTGTCATACGGGACCAATGCACAAATATTCACATTCATGGCAGCACTAAAAACATATTACTTTTCTCCAAAAGTCACAGTATTCAGAGAAAATCATTTAAATGTATTATTCCTTTACAATAGAGAAAAATAATCCTCTAGTTTATCTCATATCTCACCAGAATACAGCTGTGGAGAAAAAGGTTTATTTTGATAAGCCAACCAGCGGCGGCAGATGGCTGCCCTCCCTGAGGTTTCTGTCTCTTAAAGGAAATGTTTCCTTACCGCTGTCACCAAGTGCTCGCTCTTGCAGGGATATGTTAGGTCTCTTTAACAACTCCGTAAAGAGTTCGGTCTAGACCTGCTGTATGTCTAAAGTGCCTTGGTGTAACTTTGTTATGATTTGGTGCTTTATAAATTCATTTGATTGGATTGGATTTGATTTGATTTGTCCGTATGATAAATACATGAGCACACAGGTTAATAAAATCATCCCCCTGTCTGAAAGAGAGATTGCGCTTGCGCAACCATTTTTAAATTAAACAGCATTGCTAGGCTCCACTGAGCTTTCACTATCTGCTGACTAAGACGCCTGCTAAGAATGCCACACGCCTTATCAAGTCACTTTTAATATACAGCAACACAAGTTTTCCTTCTCTTGGTCTCTGCTTTACAACAGCAGAGCATGCTGTATAAATCCATTAACACCTGCCGAGCATCCACTATGTGATAACATGTTAATTTAAAAAAAAGGAAAAAGGCAGACTAAGACCAAGGGGAGGAATTCATTTACTCTGCCTAGCTGCTTTTATTTGCCATGTAAGCAAGACTTCTGATTCAAGGTTTTCTTCTGGATTAAGGCTTTAAAGGTATTTATTTTTATTAGGTTTTCGGGACAGCAGCGACTGCGATGAAGACATTTACACATTTTTTTTTCATACGACAAACTACAGAAGGAGCTGTTAGGTTTAATTAGGTTTCTGTTTTCTGCATTTGTGGTGGCAGTTAGCAAAGTAAAGTAGTCCAGACATCTCCATCCCTCCAGCGACATTTTCGAGCTCCCCCTAAGGGATCACAGACAATTGCAAGCCAAATGAAATCTACAATCTCTTCAGCAAATTCTGGTTGTCCCCCCGAGGTCTCCTATCAGTTAGCCCTGTCTGATACAACCTCCAGTGGAAGCCTCCCAGCATGCATACAGGATGCAGGAATCATCTCAACTGGCCCCTTTCGATTTGAGAGAGTGGCAGGTTTGTTCTGTGTCTAGAGTTGAGATAAGACTTGTATTTGCTTATTCTGTCACCGCCCATCATTAATGACCATCATAGGCCAGTGTTGCCTCCCAGCTTAACTCTTTTCCTGACAAAGATCCAGTACAATACCCACATTAATAGATCAATCCAAAGCGGCATCAACCTTGCGCTCAATTCACAGCGATGCTCATGAACAGACAACAGCCTGCAGGGCTGAAAAATGAAGCCGAAGCTCAGGTGCCAAAAGTTCATTTGGCAAGGCTGCTTAAGGCAGACATGTAATTCCCTATCGACTCCCATGCTCAACTGTAGAGCAGAAATCAACACCGCCTCTTCAAAAACAGCTCATTTCCTCCTCTACGACAACTGAAGGCTTAAAGTTAAAGAACTGAGAGTGTGGCAGCGTTGACTGCATGGGTAGGAATTGAAGAGATATTTATTGATTGATTTTTTTTTTTTTATTATTATTATTTTTTTTATTCTAGCTTCCATAAATTATTTTTTTTTGCTACACAGCTACACCTGACAATGTAAACATAAGACCTCAGCTATAATGGCAGCAAGACTAATTTTATTTCTGCATCAGGCTCCTCCTTTTAGTAATAAATATGTAGCATGGCTTGGCTGATTGAGGATTATTGTTCACTGGTAATCTTGCATCCATATCGCCTGCCGCCAAGCAAACATTTTAAATTCAGAGTCTAATCAATCGTCAATATCAATCCATCATGGCTTCAACCAGCGTTGAGACTAAACCTTGGCTGACTGGATAATAACTGTTTTGTTTTGAGATGGTGTCCCACATGTTGGATTAGTGATTTGGGAGTTAGCCCAACTCCCAGTCACTCATTCAGCCATAATCCAGTGTTTTCCAGCACAGACATGTGGCCTCAGCCATTATCATCAATTGAAGCTACTGATTCTGGTCCTGACTACTTCACATTCAACTGCAAACCACTCCAGTATGTGATGAAGGTCACAGCCTGGAGAAGCCAACAAAATCATTAAATATGCAAAAACCCAAAGACCGAAACTGAAGTCCAAAACCCGACACTCCATCTATAAAAAAAACAAGGACACGACAGCTGAAATGAACAGAGTTTGGCATCTGTTGACAAATACGCTTAACTTTCGAGTGTGGACACATTGTATTGTTAATGCAATAACGCCACTTAAAATATTTTTAGGTTCCTTCTGCTGTTTTAATTGCATCTTTACCACAAAGAATACCGTGCCTCATTGTGTCGTTTTCAACTGAAATCTTCTCAGTAGGACTGAGCACAACATTTCTGAGAGAACGTGGCTAGAAATCAATTGAACAGCAGAAAAGTGAGGGGAATGAAGTGAGATCATATCCACCTACGTCTCCAGGGGAAATGGACCCAAACTGACTTTTCTCAAATACCATTAACACACCTCTACATGGCAGTGTGTGTGTGTCTTTGTATGTGTATGTTTTCCATATTCAGACATGTGTCCCGATGTATCTTGTGTATATGCGCCTCCTGTATTGTCAGCTCTGCGCATCTGAATTTAAAAAAGTTGTGGGAATACGGATAAATAGGAAGATAGAGCCTATGGGAGGGAGAACCTACAGGTCACCACCACATCGCTACCATGATGCTCAGTTCTTTAAAGCTTCAGCGGGCCAAAAAAAAACTTTGTTTCAGACAGTTAAAGTGCTGATTTCATAACTCGGTTCTTTTCTTTCTGACATTAAAGATGTTGAAAGTAGGAATTGGCAGGTAAATAATCAGACAATAAACATGGCGACTGAGACTCCTGGGTTTATGCCAGAGGTCCAGCTTTACAGCAAAAACTACGAGCGTGACATTTGCTACTTCAAGGTGTTCACAGCAACCAGGGATGCAGCTGGGTGGCTGTGAAGCTGTCTAATCAGCTTTTTCCAGAGTAGCGAACAGACCGTCGCATCATCACAGAGGATTTTGGAAGTTAAGCGACTGTGTTTTGTGCTCTTTTAGGATTACAAACAATCTGAAAAGGAAAACGGTGTTCCCTGGCGTTTTTTTTTTTCAGGCTTTCACTTGCTTCACTTAACGTTAACACATACCATAAAGTCAAACATGACGATGCATGTGTGGAGGAGAAAAAGCCAGCAGCAGCACTGCAGTTGACGCGAACATGGACGTGTTTTTAGGAAGATAAGCATCCAAAGCGGGCTTATCTGCTGTCAGGAAGGCCTTGTGCATATTATCTTTCTGGTCTGAAGTGGTGTTTGATAAAAAGATTATGACAGTAAAAGAACTGGCAGTATGTTAGCTGAAATACTCCCAAGATGCTCAAAGTCTGCTCTCCTCCTCCTCGTGGCATTTTGCTCTTCCTGGAGGTATTATAAATTAGTGTGTAACACCATAACTCTGGCTGCCCTTGACAGCTTCATGCTGCAAGGTGACTGGATATGAAAGGTATAATAATGTAGGCGACCTACAGCTAACTAAACCCGTCCAGAGCTCCTGATGGGAATCCACGTCCAGGTTTTTACTGTGCTGGACAGATGAGTGTCTCGGCCAGTGAAATATGCTCTACATGAGAGGATCCCCTCGAAAGGCTGCAGTTTAGATGACATACCAGACAGAAAGCTAATCTCACTCTGCACTGAATCTTATTTGTTACATAAAGGCGACAAGTAGGTTGAAGGATAAGTCAAACATTGATAAAGAAAGGAGTTGGATGTGGACATAAGGTTGGAAAAGGCTACCGTGTTCACCTAATAAAAGTATAAATAGAATATAGGAAAAAATGTATGTTTTAATGGGAGGTCATTCTTAAAATGACACCTATTTGTGGATCCTTCAACTGAGTTTTACGTTTTCAAAAAGAACAACAAAACTAGTGAAGTAGAAAATAATATTTTTCCAAATGATAAACAGTCTTGCACCCACCTCCTCCAAATAATTTACCTTCACATAATTTTTCAGGAGCACTATCGTGGTTGGGCTGTAATTTTAATTGGATTTTTGATGGCAAATCCTCATGGACAGGAAATGTGAGGAAATGGTTTTCATTTAAAAAAAAAAGTGCATAAGGACGCACAAAAACAGGGCTCCCTTTAAAAGGGAAACTCCTGATTCATAATGGCAGACTGGCAAACAGCTGCATTCATCTTAAATGTATTACTTCTGCTTGAAAATAAATTGTGTTATTGTTTTTCCCATTAACAGACAAAGATGCAGAGATAAAGAAACCGCCATTCCAGAATGTAAAATGGGATTAGCAATAAGGACTGAACTGCCTTGCTCGAGGTGGGATTTCCTTCTTCTTGGCTTTTTCGTGCACTTTATAAGTGAAGCTTATTTCTATGAAATAAAACAATTATGTACCCAAATGTAACTGACCTTTGGCACAGAGTGCAGGTGTTGCTCTAACGAGGCATTTGTTCTCAGCCCCCTTTACAAATGAGGTTTGTGAAGGGTTTTTCTGAATTCTCAGAGGACTGTGTTAGGCAAATTGGTCATGTCAAGCCAAATTTAAATCAATATTACCCCTTTCCACTATCTTATGTGCTCTTTTCCACTCGCCTCAACCTTTAACATGCCCGAACTCATGGGGTGCATCAGATCCTATTTTTCCATTTAAAGGACTCTGTGTGCTGCGCTTTGAGGACGATGAAATGATTTATTACACCGTCTGTCCTCAATCATTGGGAGAAGCTCTCGCACAGTAGGATGAGAGGAAATCCCCTCGCTTGCTTCTCTCCTTGCCTCATTTCTCATTGTAAGAGGAGTGTGTACCCTCTCTTGTCTCCTCATCTTTATTCAGTGCAGGATCCCTGGTTGCAACACTCTGAAGGATTGTCTCACCTCTGTCTCTCCCGCAGGCCCTCTGTAGGTCCCTTCAATCGACCAGTTAAAGCCTGTGTTTAGCTACTGTTTACATGTTAACACTGAAAAAGCACCACTGTAAAATGGCTGCTGCTCAGGATCGTATTTAAAGGAGCATATGGCACGCAAGTGTAATTAATTTTTATATTCAACTCGCCTGTGTGATTTATTTGATTTTTGAAAGATAGCAATGACCCTTTCCTTATTTCATCTGCAATAAAATGCACCCTTGCTCAACATAACACACTCGTGGGTTTTCTAGCTGTACACTAATTTGGTGTGGTATGTCGATCAAGTTCTGATGCATGGCTTCCAAGTTAATTATCTAGTGTAAATACTGCTGTAATGTTTGAATCAGTTTGCTGAGATTACGGCTCCTCTGTACTTGCACCAAGCTTTCACATTATCCTGTAGTTGTGACAAGATTCGCACAGGCTTACTTTAACACTCTCCTGCTCCCCAAAGCTGTGACAATCAGAGCAGGCTGTCCCTCTCTGTCTTCAACAATCTCTCGTAGACTTGTGTCCTCTGAGCATGTCTTCCTCGCCTAAACACCCTCACGTGCCTAACTAGCACTTTTATGCATTTTAGTTCTTCTTCCTTATTTCATCTCCTCACACTCATCAAATAGATGTGGGACTTAATGCTCAAGCTAAGGTTTCCTACGGCACTGAGGCTCTAGGCATATCCCTCACTTGTAATTCACTTTGGATAAAAGTGATTGCCAGATGAGTAAATGTAAATATAACAAACTAAAGCCTCAAAAGCATCCCAGAATACCTCCCTGCAGCGTTTCGTGAGTCTTATATTGAATAACATATCTCACATATGATTGCAGCTATGCTATTATACGGTTCGATGAGCTCAACTCTTCACAGATCCAAATCTTTATATACTTTAAAAAAACGTTTCAATAATCTATTAATACTTTTATTATTAAATGTGCACTCTGCTTATTGATGTTAAATGAGCGTTAAAATTGCCAAGGGCAGCCAGTGTGTGAATAGCTGAGATAACTGTGCCAAGTTTGCCCTTGTTCTGCAGTCTGCCTTGATATTTGCAAACCAATTACTTAGATTAAAAAGCTCAGTCAATAGAGCCTCATGAAAACTCACCCAGTCTTCTCCTCGGAAAACTACTACCGCCTGTCACAGCAATGTGGGCTGAGGTTTATATTCTGAAGGCTCAGAATGGCTCTTTGTTGGCTATTTCTGCAACAATACCAAATGTGTTTCTTCAGCTAAACATTATTTCTGGAGAAGATTTTTTTTTTTTTTTTTTGTGACAGGGAATCACTGACTCCACTTCAGTTGGATAATGTGTCTTTTTAAAGCGTCAGTCGATAGTTTCATGGATGTTTTTATGGATCAGCAGCTCCAGGTCGCCATTGATTTTGTTGGAATCCCCACTGCGGAGCCACCAAACCAAAAGGACATCTCTACTCCTCTTTCTTTTTTCCTGTCATTTGAGTCTTGCTGTGTGCCCTGTAAAACTTCAGTCACGCTTGTCCCATTGAATCCCGATCTATTTACATGTTCTAACCTTAGGAGGAAAAAGTATCAGCTCCGACATCGGTTTTATCCTGGAGGTAAAAGTAGGAGCACAGTAAGTCTCGATTAGTTTAAATTAAGTGAGACAGCAAGCGGTGAGATCATGTCTCACTATCCACAAAGCATTTTTTTTTTTATTCCACTGGATAATCAAAGGTGCAGCACACCCACACAACAATGCTTAAAACAGATCACTATATTACAGCAGCTTGGACTGAAAGTGCTCATTAACTCATTTTCTTCGTCCATTTTGCAGGCTGAAGTGGCAAAGTTCACAAGTGAAATTAAAATTGCATGCATTGATTTAGATCATTTCAATTGGTCATTAGCCTACAATATAATGGCTGGAATTAGTTCCACTAGGAAACTACAACATTAAAGTAACTGTAAATGTTGTATATACGGAACAGAAATAAAATCTATAAATCATCCAAATATTTCCCCAACAGGGACCATTACGCTGCAAGAGGCTTTGAATATTTTAAGTACAATGTGCTGAAGTTAATGGTCTTATTCTTTGCAAGATTTCTTTCACGGTCACAGATTAATGATTCGTTTTTTCAAGTGCACATATATAATTTTCCTCTTTTTTCCATTTAAAGCGTTCAGAAACTTTCTTTATCTTTATCTGTGCTCAGTGTGCAGAAAGTGAGTGACGGGCTTTCCAGTCAGTGGAGTATCCTCAGTGCGCATGACAAAAGGTAACACGGCTGCACTCAAGTGAAAGCGTAAATCCTCCGTTTTCCGGAGGACCACCTGAAGTAAGGACAGTCGTTTCTCCCGCGCTCACCGCTCAACCGAAACGTCTCATCTGAATTTACGGTCCTCGGACCGAATGCACGAGGAGAATGGACGCACCGTCCACGTGAAGGCTGCAGCTACACACTTCAACACAACAAGCGAAGGCTGAGGAGGAATGACTTTATCTGAGAGCGAGAATCTGAGGCTTCTTCCTCTGCGACAGCTTTAACTAGCGTCCCTGTGGTGTTTTGTTTTGTGTGTATGTGTGTGTGTTTTTTTTTTTTTTTTTTTTTTTTTTTTTTTTTGGTTTTGTTTTTTAGTGGGGGAGCATTTTTGGTGCAGGGCGCCCAGAGGATCCTACTGAAGAACCGTCCACAACACAGAAGCTGCAGTCCACTTCAGTCCAACTGCAGTGGCACAAGTGTGAGAAAGAGAAATGATGAAACTATGTATCCGGATGCTTTTCCGGTGAACTCTGCAGACTTACATCCACAAGTGGAGCGCCCCCACCCCCCCTACCCCCTCCTACCCCCCTCCCTCAAACACACACACACTTCACAACTACAATGTCACAACGTGGTGGGCTAAGTGGATCCAACGTGTCCGGTAGAAGTGCAGGACTGGGAGCACGCTGACTGACTGACCCGGAGCTCCGGACTCCCGCAGACCTGCATGCCGTCTCTCATGTGGATCTTGTCGCTGTCCGACGCGCGACTGGTGCTGAAATTTGGATGATGCCTGGCCAGAGACTGCAAGACTGCCGCTCCCTGCACTTCAACGAGGACAACGGCCGCTTCGTGCTGCTCGCCATCCTCATCGTGCTGTACCTGCTGTGCGGCGCTGCGGTCTTCTCGGCCATAGAGAGGCCCTCGGAGCTGCGGGCTCACGGCCGCTGGAACGGGACGCTCCTCAACTTCAGCGAGACCTTCAACATCAGCCTGCAGGACCTCAACTCCTTCCTGCGGGAGTACGAGGCTGCCATCGCCGCCGGGATCCGGGCTGACGCTCTGAGGCCACGATGGGATTTTACGGGGGCTTTTTATTTTGTTGGAACTGTGGTGTCGACTATAGGTGGGTGATCTATGCAGCATTTGGCGTCCATTTGGTATCAGGCATGGTGTCCTCTAAACACTACTACATTGTTCAGTGTAGCCAAGCCTGCAAGAAGCCTTGAATATCAAAAGAAACTCCAAGACACAGCTTTATAGTCTAATTAGTGATTAAATGTGAAACCCCATGGCCCGCTGAAGCCACGTTCAAGACAAATAGGTTGGTAAATGATCAATGTAGCTTCTGTTTGGGGAAATAATCATATCATTACAGACAGTGTGAGCGTCTAAAGCAGTGGAGCTGCATGCCTGCCATCCCTCCAGGCTGCTTTCTTTCCTCTGGCTTACACGCAAAATAACAGATTAACATTTTTGCTTTTTTCTCTGTCATGTGCTACGTTTTGGCTGTGAGGGACTTTGGCAATGGGGGTGACATCTGACCGGCCTGCCATTTGGAATGGCACTCTCATGACTGGCTATAGGACAGCACCCATGGGTGCAGTCTTTTCTTTCTTTCTTTTCTTTTTTTTTTTTTTTTCTTGCTACATTTCCATTCAAACCGGCAGGAATGTCAATGAGAAGCCCCGTCTGCTCCCCCTCGTTTAACATTTGCTGTGCAATAGGTCAGAAAAGAGCAAGTGTCCCTCCCAGGGTATCCCGGGGGCCGGTGGCGTGGTGGGCTGCATGCCTGATTGCTCCGAAAATCGCTCTGTGCCCTCCGACACCCAGAGAGGTCCAACAGCATACAGTGAGAGAGTGAGTGTGAATGGCTGAACGTGCAAATTAACGCACTCAAGGTAATAATTTGAGATGACAGCAGCTGTCTATCTCTGACCTTTCCCTCAGCACACAAAGACACACACACACACACATATATATATATATTCACTGTGATACCTACAGTGCCAGCAATTAGTTGAGAACTGTAAAGAGGGGAGTGGTAAGGAAAAGTGATGGCTGCGTGTGTGGCTCCACAGTGAGAATTGGATCCGCATGAGCAGAGGACCTGTCAAAACTTTATTTACTTCAGGCCTGCAGGAGAGCTTCTCCGGCTCTTCCGCTCTCTGCTCTCACATCCAGGTGCACGAGCGCGGAGCTCTCAGAGAGTCCGTGCGCTCAGCTCGCACCGTCGCGAAGGAAGCGGGGGATCCAAAGCAGCTGTGTGTTGATATCCTTTGTGCTCCACTTGTCATGCAGCAGTGCAGCAGTCCTCTCCCAACAAGCAGAACATACAAACTGACTCAGCTGCTTGGGGGGAAAAGGCGGGTGATGTTGAGAATTTCTCTCCAGTATTTGTCTTTTTCATTTGCACACATGTATTTCTGTCTGGATTTCCATCTTGCTTTGATCTCTGCTCCCCCTACCCCTCGGGCCTCTGTGCTACTTTTTCTGCTTGCTTGTGAGCTGGCGATATAAAAGGGATGTGGGGGGGGAGCTCCCCACACAACATCCCTATCATAGCCGCAACCCCCCCCTGTGCATTCAGCACACTGCTTGCAAACGCTTCCCACCTCTGACTCCTGTGTGGCAAAAGCTTCATATCAGCAGTGGCACTTTGGTCCCCTTGATGTGCCTCCATAATATTGCTTTGAAGAATGAAAGTGAAGCTGGGGCCAATTCAGGCTCCTGTTTACCTGGAGTTTCACCCAGACTCACCTATCACTATCACTGCTGCACTCAGAGCAGTTGTTACAAAATTTTAAGGAAGTAATGCAAGAAAAATTGCTCACACAAAATGTATACAAATTTTTTGTCGAAAACAAATCATCTATTTCTTGTTTTCCTGTAGTTTTTTATAGGTTGAGGGTTGCTCACTGCACTTGAAGGGCACAGGAGTGGTCTCGAAATGATGGTCCAGTGGTTGCCATATTGGTTATGTGGTGGAAGCAGATATCTTTACGTCCTTTGGCAGACACAGGAAAGCAAAGGGTACCCAATGTTCTGCTTGTGTTCGTGCTCATATTATCTGATTTAAGTAAATGAGGTTACCTGCTAAGCACATTAATGAAGATAAAGGGCAACAATTTGCTGTTAATTTATTTCCCAGTGGCCACTCATGGTATTGCAAATGTAAAAATTGAACTCAAAAAGTGTTTTTTTTCTCCATAAACCACCACTATTAGACAAGAGGCATGTAAAACTGGTCCAGTTCAAGTATATCAAACTGCAGACAAGGTCCATTATCAGGTTTCAGTCTCAGAAGGTTTTATATTTGTGTTAAAAAAAAAAAAGTGATTTTCCTTTGCATGAAACTCGTATTGTGCTGAGTGAGGGAGATGTGATGCTTTCATGCGTACGTTCAGTGGGTAGCACAGCCTGTAAGCCAGAAAAAAAAAAAAAGGAAAGAAATTGTCATAAAGTAAATGTGTCTTCCCTGAGTCCAGTATCCAGCGCACGTTGGTTTGTTTCATCTCGTTGAAGAGTTTGTTTTTGTCAGCATCGGCCTGCCCTACATATTCAGACACAGCTTTACTGTCTGCATGCTCATTAAAGAGGGAATGGGGTCTGCTCTGTAAACAGAATTTCTATTAATAACAAAAATTATTCATAAGCCTCAAGTCTGATTGATAGCTGATAACTGCCAGTTAAGATAGCACTGTATTCATCGGCGGGCCCATACATCTTGTGAGGTGCGGAAATGACATTTTTGGGAACTACTTCATCAGCTTTGATGTGGAAACAGGGGAAATACTTTTTTGAAAATCAAGTGTACTTTCTGATATGTTTTCAACTTGTTCAGACTGAGTGGAATAAACAGGCAGTTAGCATTTTGGCAGTTTTCCCATATAAAATATGCGATGCAAGTTTGAGTTGTGCTCTGGGCTATTTATTGCTGGGGATATAGACTCTGTCCTGTTTCTTCTTTGCCCCTGGCAGCCACTGCAGCTCCATCACACTCATATCCACCCACTCAGAGAAGTCACACAGACGAACCAGGCAAATAGGGCAATTTAACAAACAAGAAAAAATAGACCCACATGCAGTTCTTTCCTTTAATGAGGCCTGAGTTAACCTCAGTGCAGTCCACAACTTGCATAGATGAGAACAACTGCCAGAGGTGGAGGGAGAAGATACTCTTCCTTGCTGCAGTACAGCGCACTCTTCCCTGAATATTCACCCGGACAGGAATCACAGCCCGCTGACTGAAATGTGATACTAAAAACAAAGCCTAATTAGTCTAATGATGTCAGTTTATGGGATAATGCATCGTTACCAAAGTGCTCACCTTAAAGTTTAGATTAAAGCTGCACTAATCACCCTTCCTATTTATAAATGGATCAAATGACTGTGCATAATGTGAGAGAAGTTACTAATTAGGACGGGACAGTAGATAATTATCTGTGACACTTCCCTGTTAGCTCTACAGAGCATTTTAGCTTCTTTCATTCTTTTACAATGCTTATGATAGCATTACCAGATCATTACCAGAATGATGGCAGCTGATTGAAGGACATGATAATCATCTGTTTCCCTCTAGTTGACGTTGCTGCTAGCCAAAGATCTCAGGATTATCTGCAAACATCCAAAAACTTCTGCTGTCCTCTCCGTTTGTGAAGCGCTCAACAGCATTTATCAGCCAGACTCACCGACAGAAATGCCTGAAGAGATACATGCAACACCAGTTGGTCCACCTATCCTCCAAAGACCAGACCTCCTGTAGCCACACAAGGGCGGTACATTTTGGATGAATGTGATGCTTTACCGCTTTATCTCAAATTTCTCTCACCAAGAACCCCTAAAGTAACACAAATTAGACCACTATCCCCTATTTGATTTGAGATATTTTTTTCCCATGGTCACCAGTCAAATGAACATTTTTTTCTGTTGCTGTTTCAAGTCCAAGCCCAAATTAATTATTTGGGAGTTATTCCTTGCTAAGGACCCTCAAGAAATCCCTTGAAAGATCCCCGCACTGTGGCAACCATTTCTACATATCCAATTTTATCTTCAACTGTTCAAACATTGCTGACTGTGGTTACCCTCACAGTCTCTCACAGTTTAAACTTTGACCCTCACCCTCACCAAGTTGGCAAAATCATCTTAAGACCCAAGACCAAGATTCGTTTAGTCAGACGTTTTAACACATTATCTATATTTACTTTATGCCACTATATATATAGGCTGGGGCAGCTTTTATTAGTATTTATCGATCTACATCTAGATCAGGAAAATCTCACTGTGGAACATCATTTTGACTTGCTGCTGTCTTATGCGGTGAGACTGATCACAATAGAAACAGTTTCTGAGGAACAGATGTTACATGTTGACCAGGACGATTACTGTTCTGGAACAACGGCTGCAATGCATCTAATAATTTTTGTGTTCTGGTCATTCCAAAATAATTATTTCGTAATCTTGATGTAAGAAGCATTGATCAAACACACATCGTTGGACATAAACAGATTCTCACATTATACCCCTAGTAATTGTGTTGACTCAAGATAACTACAAGCTTGTTGTGTCACGCTGGAAAGAAATAGAAAAATGATCACTACCCATCTCCTCCCCCACCATTCGTAATCAGCAGTGTGAGAAGACAATTCCACCAAATAGGGTGGTGTGTTATCCTCCCTGTCTTCTTGCACCAATTTAAAAAGTGCTGATTTGGCTGCAGGGTCTCAATGATGCTTACTTATGAGGTTTGCATGCCCGTCTGACCAAAGCTAGTGGTTGAAAAACTGCTAAACCTCTTCTTTATACCTCACCTGGTAATTCTCTTTTCTCCGAGGTTACAAGACAATGTCGCCTCAGGCTGGCGGTGTGAGCGTTTGGCATTAAGGCTCTGTGAAATGTCACATAAGAGACTGAAGTGAATTCAGCCTGTGTTTGTGTTTTGATATCGTGTTCTTATTTGGATTAACTGCTCGTTGTCGCTTCGCTCAGACAAAACCATCTGTGTTGCTGCTACTGTGTATGTTATAAATGCGTTTTCAGGAGGTGGGTGGGATAGTCTTGCAATCTGTAAGAGCGGAATCGGTGCGCAGCGTTGTTTCAGGCTTGTTCTTGCCTTCTGTCTTTCACTTCAGCACAGTGGCTAGACTGTCCTACACACTGCTGACTTCTGTCTCGCATCAATCTCTAATGTAACTACTTTGCTTCTGTGTTCACAGCTGTCACTGAGCTCTAATTTATTTGGATTCGTTCACCAAGTCATTTAAATCTCCCGTTCGGTCTTTACTGTTTGCATTGCCCAGACAATACTCTAATTGTGTTACACAGTAAATGCCGCTCATGTTTCACAAGCAATATATTCATAATGAGATGAAAATCACTTTGCAGAACTATTTGAAGCGGGTCAGTGCTCTCTACGTAGTGTCTGCTGCTCCTGGGTCGCCCCCCCCCCCCCGCCCCGCCCGCTGTTGTCTTTAGATCTGCAGTGTTGCTCGGAAATCACAGACTGAATGGAAATGTCACTGTTAAAA